>NC_081409.1:392337173-393587173 GCF_030272615.1 Cryptomeria japonica | reverse complement strand
TTTCAGTGATTTATTCAAATTTTTGCAATTTGTGACTTTTGAGATTAAGTGCTTAATTACAACAACTTTGATTTCCGCTTCCAAAATTGAATTTTGCATGAAATTGAGTCAACTTTCAAATTTCAAAACTTGCATTGCTTTTGGTATTCCCTCTAAAATGATAAAATTCAAAATTTCAGTTTCCCTCTCTTTTTCAAAATTCAAATTTTGCATTTTTCGACAATCTTGGTAGGGTTCAATTTTGAGATTGCAACTTTAATTTGGCCTGTCTATAGATCGTAAAATCACTCAATTTTTTCAGGTTAGCTGTAAAATCATCATAACTTTCATCCCTGCAAATTTCAAAAAAAGTTGCGAGGACCGTGTGCACCCCGAGCGCCACGGTCCCGGACATTTTTTCCGAAATTTCAGGAGATTGTCCTGATTGTATTTAACAGCTTAAATCTAGAAGATTGGCTGGTTTTACTGAAATTTGCTACCTCTAAAATTCAAAATCTTCTCTCTTTCTTTAGTGCATGAGTTTTACAACAATAAGCCCTACTTACACTATTCCCGTTAGACGAAGCCTTAGAATTAAGTCTTTCCAAGGTTTAATTACTGAGGAGATGGAACCTAATTTGAATGGTCTTTTTAACGAGGACATGGGTAATTCCTCTAATCCTCTTAATGATGAAGAAGCTCTCCATGAGGTTTCTGTAGAACAACTTTCAAAATTGGATAACCAATTTGACAATTTTCAACAGTGGATGTCTCAAGAATATCCTGATAGTGAAGCTCTTTCATTAATTGAGGGTCTAAAATGTATGGTTCAAAGTGATAAGAATGGAATTGATATTTTACGTGGTATTGCACACATTGTGGATTCGAATGTGATGCCTATGAAGAGTTGTGCCGAAACTTTAGGTTATACACAACCTCCTACTCAAGTCAATCATTCTATTCCTTTGACGACTCCTATTGCTAGTATACCTACTTTTACATCAAACATAATGACTACTTCAACACAAGACATCTCTCCTATGATCACCAGTCATGGGGGCAATCCCTCTTCTTCAATCAACCCTCTTCCTTCATTCAATCCAACTTCTTCATTCATTCCTTCAGTGAGTGTTCCTCTTATATCTCCACAAATGAACATGACACAAGGGGGCAATTCATTTTCCATTCCTCCTTGTAGTGTTCCTCCTGTCCAATCATCTCCTATGACTAACTATCATAGTGTGCCACCACCCTACTCTCTACCTTCTTTCAATAACATAACACCTCCATCACAATCTAACACGTCTAATATGAACTCTTCGACTGAAGCGACCATTAACAATCTTGCACAAACTGTCTCTTCTTTACAACAACAAATTGCCTCTATGAATCAATCTAAGTTTAGTGTGCCCACATTTGATGTTGCAAGCCCACTTTCTCTTGATATTGTTCGAGCTATTCCCCCTAAACATGTTGAAATTCCGCATTTGGAGCTTTATAATGGTAAGGGTGATCCTCTAACACATGTTAAGACCTTTCAAACAATATGTACTGATTTTGCTTATGACCAAAGGTTGCTTGCAAAACTGTTTACTAGAACATTAAGAGATAAAGCCCTACAATGGTATTGCTCGTTACCTTCCTATTCTATTACTTCTTTCGAACAACTAGCAAATGCTTTCATTCAACAATTTCAAAACAATATAAGTCCTAAAGTTACTTTGATTGATTTAATGCATTGTAAACAAGCTGTTAAAGAAAAAGTGACTGATTTCATTGGTAGATATAAGCATTTGTATGCTCAAATTTCTTTTCCAGTGCCTGACAATGATATTCAAAGAATCTTTATTTCTAATTTACAAAAAGACATTAGAGAAAAACTCTTGTTTTCTGAGTTTACTTCTTTCCAACAGTTGTGCGCAACTCTTCACAATTATCAACTGACTGTGAGTCAAATGGAACAATCACATCGTATGGCTCCGAGTGATAAGGGTGATAGTAGTCAACAACCATTTGGGAAGTTTAAACCGAACAGAGAGTCAATTAAATTCAATGAAAACATCATCAACAACAATGTGAATGCAGCATCAGGTGTGCCTCCTATTTCTAAGTTTTTCAAGAAAGAAAGAAAGTTTACTCCTTTGAATGAATCATTGCATAGTATTATGAATAAGTTATTGGAACAAAATGTGCTTACTCTTCCTCCTATAAGGCAAATTGATCCTGCAAAGATTACTTCACCTTATTTTGATAACAAATCTTTTTGTCAATTTCATCGTCATCCTGGGCATGATACTGAAAAATGTTTTGCTTTAAAGGGTAAAATTCAAGATTTGATTGATAATAATACTATCTCTATTTCTGGAGTGAATGATAAAGGCAATACATCTGTAGCTCCTCCTAACCAAAACCTTCAGATTTTTACTGATCCATTGCCTTCTCATACCTCTAATGTGATTGATACTACTGATTCCTCTGTCTCACCTGATGATCTCGTGTCTATGACTCCGAATGTGATTAACTTTGTGGAGCAGCAGAAAATCCCTAAAGAACCTTCCATCACATTTGATTCCAGTGAAACTATCAGGGCACCTGATGGTCCTTTATATATAGTTGCAAAAGTCAAGAACACACCTTGCCGTGGAGTGCTTGTTGATCCTTCTTGTGTGGTTAATGTCATTACTAAAGAATTTCTTTTTACTTTGCAATTGAATCAAGTGATCTATGATGAAACAAATGTGGTTGTGAAACTATTTGATGCATTTTATTCTCCTGCAATTGGTTCTATTACATTACCTATTGAGGTCCATAACAAATCCCTTGATGTGGACTTTGCTATTATTCCATCATCCGAACAATTTCGTGTGAAGCTAGGCTATCCTTGGCTATCTTCCATGAAAGCTATTGCTTCTCCTATTCACAAGTGTTTGAAATTTCCCCATAATGGTGAAGTTGTTATTATCAATCATAGTCTCTTTAAACCAGCTGAAAGAATTCCTAGTGTTCCTATTGATTATTTTTGGCCTAAACAATTCCAATCTCTTCCTCCACGAAGTGATCATCTTTTCAAATCTTATCAAAAGTGGAAAAAAGATATGATCCTATCTCTAAGTGAACCTAGAACACCCAAACTTGATATTCCTATCATTCTTGAGAAGGAAGTTCTTCCTTTGAAAGATAAAACTAATGTCTTTCCTCAAGAAGATTCCCAACCCGTCCCTATGGATGTAACTATGCCTATATCTAATAAACTTCCTAAAAGTAGACCTATACCTCCTCGTCATGATGGGTTTGGTCTCCTTCCTAAACCAAATATTCCTCCTTTGTATGGAGTAGTTCCTCCTCCTTCCTCTTATGGAGAGAAGAGACCTTCCTCTTCTCCTATGGTCCAACCTAAGAGACCACAACCTAAACACCCAAGTGATAAGGATGAGAACATTCCTCCTCCTCAATCTTCTCAACTTCCTACTAAGACTAGACGAAATCGTTCTGCACATGAACACCGATGAAAGCGTCGTCTTAGAGCTTAGGCAGCTGCCTCTCAAACTTTGCAATCCCCAAAAACACCTTCAGCTAGTATTATTCCATTTTCTCCTCAGCCGACGATTGAGCCGAAATCTCCTAAACATAAGATGCATGACGGTCTTGATCCTGTGTGAGTTAAAGATCCTATTTTCATAAATCTTGATGATGATATAGATGAAAATGTTATTCATGATGCAAATGTTACTCCTATTCATTCTGATTGTGAATATGAACTTGTTGATATTGATAACCATTTATCTAATGAATTTTCTAAAGCACTTATCCTAGCTCCTAGACAAGAACAACGTGGCTTGGAACATGAACATAGCCCTTGTTTGGATCTTGTGATAGCTCCATCTGCTGTGTTGAATGTTCCTCCTCTAGCGTGTTTCCTAGCTTCCCGAAATACTGATCAGCAAGATCGGGGGGTAGATGACGTGCTAGACTAGTTTCATTAGCATAGAAGATTCTCTCCTCCTCTCTTTTGTTACTTCTTCTATGTGTTATTCTCATTCTTCTATTTGTTGTCCTTGGTGTTGTCTACTTGAGGACGATGCAAAACATTGAGATCTCTTTTGGTCTCTCTCATGTTGACTCAAAAGACACATGTGTTCCCTTCTTCTAGGTGACCTTCCTTGATTGGGGAATGAAGAACAATTATGCATACATACATATGATATACATGAATAATCATACAACATACTGACCCCAAGGAAAGCGAAGTCACCTTGTGCTTTGTGTTTTGTGTCTATTATCCTTGGGTTTATCTCACACTTGGGGGCTAAATCCTTGTGATAACATGCTCCTTTCCCTTCTCATTCTTATATGTATCACTACCTTAAAGCAATCACCCCCGGTGAGGCATGTGCGATCGCTTTAACGTAGGGGGGCATACATCCCGTTCATATCTTTTCAAGATACTTGAAAATTTCTTGACAAATTTAGCTTTGCCTTGAAAATTTTTGATATCTTTCTTGCATGACTCATAGTGAGGGAACCTTACTACTGACAGTCATGGTTCTCCCTCGTGATCTTCCCTTTTACTTTGTCAATCGAAGTCGTAAGATCCTTAGTCCACTGGGGGCTTGGTGTATCTTGCCTCCTTGACGCGGTGAAAGTTTTTTTCAATGTTGTTTCCTTGTACTTTACCGAAAGTATGAGCGTACGCTTATACTCCCGCTAAAGTGGGGGCTAAATGTAGCGTCCTAAAAATTGTGACACTTGCAATTTCGACCGCATTTGGGTCTTCACGATGGCGACGCAACACTGAACCTGAATGGAGACCCCGAAACTTGTTCATGACACCAAAAACTGCATTTTTCCAGCACCTTGCTTGATCCCTCCTTGCACCCTGCTGTCCCGGGAGGTGGGACCAGAGCGCCCAGCGCCTTGGTCCTTCAGGACTAGGGCGCCCAGTGCCCTTGTCCCCCAGGACCATGGCGCCCAGCGCCCTGGTCCCTGGCCCTATTTTGGGCCCGGTCTCCTATGGGACTTCAGGCCTTTTTGTTTGCAAATTGGAAAATAACATTTCCTGGTCGGCCTAAGGTCGGGAAAATCAATCTTTTAACCCTAATTGGCAAGTATATAAACTACATTTCCTCTCTCAAAAAGAAATAAAAAGGAGGACATATGTGTACAAGAGGCGAAAACGATATTCAAACATTCAAGCATTCAAACATTCAAGCATTCCTTCAAGCAATTGATCATTCTAGGTCTCCATTCAAGGCTAAGTGTTGCATTCAAGACAAGGATTCAACCATTGAAGAGGAGATCACATACTACAACATACAACATACAACAAACAACAACATCTATACCTTTGCATATAAGGATACAAACATCCTTACAACAAGGTATTAGTACTTGTTTTACATTACAGTCATTTACATTTACAGCATTTCTCATTTCTTGGTTAATTCCAAAACTGGGGTTTGACTTAAGGGCAAACCCCTAATCCCTAACCCCCCAATCATCTTTGCTTTTCTATGTGTAGGTTGCAGGTACGCGGCTGAAATTGAAGATCTAGAATCCTTGTGCAGAGACGAACAGATCCCCCTTCGTTTCGCAGATTTTTCGGAGGACCGTGTGCACGCCGGGCGCCATCGTCCTGTCAACTTTTGCTCAAATTTGCAGGACAGCGCTGTCTCGACATTTTACTACTAATTCCAGGTCGGCAGCTTCATATCATATCCCTATCTCTGTTTATAAGCAAATCTTTCTCACTTTCTATGTATTCCTAGCTTAATCTTTCTATCTACATTCTTTACAAAAGAAGGTATCCTTTCTATCACAACCCTTGAAACTCATATAGAATCCAATCTTGCATTGCATGGGATTGGATCTTGTGGGTTTCAACCCCTCTTTTGAATGTAAAGTCTCTCCTAAGTGAAAACCATCAACCCTAGTGACTCTCCCTTCTCTCTCCTCGAAGTTGGGGAGGGGAGGACGACTAGGGTTTGATTTTTCCGCTTTACAGGTTCCAATGCCTTGCGTTTCTGCGGAGGTATGCGAGCCCATGCTAGACACCCAAAGACTCTGAAATGTCTGACAATCGGTTTCCTACCAGCCCAAGCTTCAAAAGGAGTAATACCTTGCAAAGCTTTGTGAGGAACTCGATTCTAGATGTGTGTGGCACAACTAATAGCCTCAACCCAAAAAGTGGGATCAAGAGAACGGGCATGAATCATACAGCTAGCCATTTATTTGAGAGTTCTATTCTTGCATTCTACAACTCCGTTCTGCTGTGGAGTGTATGTGACAGAATGCTAAAGATCAATCCCCTCAAATGTACAAAAATCCTCAAGTCTTTTGTTCACATATTCCCTTCCATTATCTGTGCGAAGAATCTTCGCCACTTTCCCGGATTGCTTCTCCACACGAGTCTTGAAGTCCTGAAATATGTCAAATACTTCACTCTTATGAATAAGAAAGTAGACCCAAGTGAAGCGAGAGTAGTCATCAATGAAGGTGAGGACATAGCGGGCCTTACTAAATGAAGGTGCTAGAAATGGACCTGCTACATTGCTGTGAACAAGTTGAAGAATTTCCAAAGCTCTCCAAGCTTTCCCTTTATCAAAATTTTCCTTAGGATGCTTGCCCATGGAATAACCTAAACATACACCCTTTGAGAAACTGATTCGAGGTAGACCTGTGACCATGTCTTTAGTGCTGAGCTGCTGAAGATAGCGGTAGTTGAGGTGACCAAACCGCTCATGCCTTAGCTTACTTTCTGAATTTGAATGAGTAAGCAAGGCCCTAGAAGGTGAACTTGGCACAAAGTGGGAGAATGAATAAAGCCTTGAGTTGTCATTGACTTGTCTCACTGCTACCAAGGCATCATCATCAAGTTCCTTTACCACAACTGAATCTGGCGTAAACTCAACCTTTTTCCCATTCCCATAGTGAGTGATTTGGTACATAGAGAGAAGGTTGGTAGACAAGTTAGGAACATAGAGAACATTCTCAAATGTTCCATCATCCATGTCAACTGAACCTTTCCCTTCAACCTCTACTTGTGTATCATCACCTATGTAATTGTGAGGTACCTTAGATGGCTCCAATGAAGTAAACTGCTCCTTTGTAGAACCCATGTGATATGAGGCACTTGAGTCAAGTATCCACTGTTGTGAAGAACTTGTTGTAGCCACAAATGCTTGCCCCTTTCCCTTAGACTGTGAGGAAGAGGAAGGAGATGAATCCTTCTTTGTGTAGGCGAATGGCAAGTTGATGTTGTTTTTCTTAAGAAGATTAGTTAACTCATCAACTTGCTTTATGTGGCATCGATACTCATCATGACCATACTTCTTGCAATATGCACAAGCTGGCTTATCCTTCTTAGGTGGTGTCCCCTTCTTGGAAGAGGATGAAAAATCACCTTGTGATGGAGAGGATGATTGTCCTTTTTCCTGCTATGGCTGTGACATAGATTGCTTCTTGTTGTTGTTGGAATCTTTGCCTCGACTTCCTTGATTCCCTTGATTAGCCACCAAAGCCTTGGACTTTGAAGACTTGAGAAGCCCCATGTTCAACAATTTAGATTGTTTCAATATCAACATTTCTGTGAAAGCATCAAATGAAGGCATAGCATAGGAACTCCCCACTGTCAAATGATGAGTTTGGAAGCTAGACACAAATGCTGCATATTCTGGTGCAAGCTTGTCCAACAAGTTGAATATCAACTGAGCATCCTTTTTGTCAATTCCACAATCCTTAAGCTTTGCTCTTAGCTAATTTGCTTTGGTGACACAATCTTGGATTGTATCAAAACTCTTGGGATCCAAGTTGGTGAGCTCATTGTCAATCTTATAACCTCTGATTTCATCAACTTGACCATACAATTTCTGAAACATATCCCAAGCATTTTTGATTGTAGTACACTTTTCAATATGAAAGATGAGGTCATCTGATACATACTTGCACAAAGTTCCAAGAGCCATGCAATTCTTAGTGAGCCATTCTAATTGAGCATTAGGATCAGCCTTAGGATCAGGTGGTGCTGCTATTGTTCCATCTATGTAATGCGTGAGACCTTTTTCCATTAATTTGCTCCATACTTTAATTTTCCATGATGCATAATTATGTGGAGTTAAAGGTGGAAATTTATGAGGACTCATTGCAACAAAAATGAAAGAGCACAAGGAAAGAGAGGCACAATCACACAAGACACCCCCCCAAATTCACTCACTCAAAGAACCCCCCCAAAAGTGATGTTTTGACACTTTATACTTAGTGCGTGTACAATGGGCCACTTGCAAAAAATGACAAAGTGGACTTCTGATTTCAATTTTACAATTGCCTCAATAGGGCCAAAAAAGACTCAAACTAATAGTGCAAGAGATCTAAACTAAGATCCAAGCAATTTACAAGTACCAAATAGGCCAAATAAGACCAATATCTGAAAGTACAATTTCTACTTAAAATCTCTGAAATTTGATCATAGATTATGAAAGTAGATGAACAAAATGCACTTTTAAAAAAATGGCACCTGAAAAGGAGGTCGTATGAGCTCAAACGAGGCCTTTGAAGTTGTATAATTGAGGATTGGACAGGTACAGCTGAGAGAATCTGAAAATTACGAAAAACCTATGCACCAAAACCAGAAAATAACCACACCATTGTGAAGAGCACAAAAAATTAGCCCAAATAAAAAAAATTGCACCCAAAAAGGAGAAAAATTGAGCAAGTTATGGGCCTTCAAAGTTGACCCAAAAATCCCAACTGCTCAACGGAGAGGGGTCTAAAAATTTCCAAAGAAAATGTTGACTGGGCACTAACTGGGTGCTGCTGGCTAGGCGTTGACTGTGCACTGCTGACTGGGCGTTGACTGTGCGCTACTGACTGGGCAGAAGGTACGGATCCCAAAAATAATTTTCAATTTTTTTTTGGAAAAAAATCCAAAAATTCCGTACCGTACCACCCGAATTGGGTAGAAAATTTCCTCCACACTCAAAAATCGATTTTTGTCAAAATAGGTCAAATTTATACTTGATTTTATGGAAACGGCCTCCCGGATGCAATGGTGAGGTCGAAAACGCTCCAAGATGCCTCCAAAAAGCACAGTTCCTCAGATCCAAAAATAGAAGCCTTCCACGATGTCTCCAAAAACCAATCAATGAAGCCCCAATGGCTCTAATACTATGTGATATTTTGCCAAGATCAAGGGCACAATGAAAAGTATTAAAATAGAGACAAAAGAATGACAAGAACAAACTGTATTCTCACCAATATGAAAATGATGAACTGGATTCACCAATACAATGAATATAGGCCTTCTTATATAGGCAAGGCCATATGGATGTACAAGCACACAATCATGACATGTGGCTAAATGAGAAACAAGGGTAGGTAAGAAATACTAGGGGTAGGTAGGAGAAATAATATAATATTCCACAAGAGGTGGATGACCCACCGAATGTGGAGTGTAACAACAAAACAAGACCACAAAAGGTGGAATTTCTCCTACAAGCTCTATCCCTATGTGCACACTTCCCTAAGTGTCTCAAATCCAAACTATGAAGAAATGCATTATCATAAGTTAACTTAAGTAAAGTGTAATAATATCCATAATGAATATTTATTTACACCAACAGTAACAATGCCTAAATTGATAATGAGATGGGATATTTATAGGATTTCCAAGGCCAGGGGTGAGGTGGCAAGAATCAACGGTCAAGATTGAGTCTAAAGATATCAAGGGTGAAATTGGAGGAGGTTGGAGAAGAGGTTGGAGGAAGGGACACTTGTCATCTTTGTGGTGACAAGTGTCAAGGGGCTTTGCTCATAAAAGGGCAAGTGTCCAAGAAAGGAGACATGTGGCCAAAGTGTCATGTGTCTCAAGAAGAAAATATCCACACCATAGGAGGTTAGGATAAGGAGGTTAGAATGTGCAAGATAGGATAGGGTTAGTTAAACCCAAGGTTAGGTGGAATGGGTTAGGTTAGAGGGATGGTTAGGTTAGGTGGCTAGAAGTTAGGAGGCATGTGGGTAATTTGAATTTAAAAATTCAAATAATAAGAAAAGACTAATTTTTATATCAACAACTCATAAATTGATTTGTTTTAATTAATTAGAAGATTAAAAGAATTAATTGAAATGGGGGGAAGATTAATTAATTTGAATTAATTAATCAAAGGGGACTATTAAAATAAATTTATTAAATAAATCTTTAGATTTATTAATAAGTAGATGAAAGGGAGAATTTAATCAAATTGCCTAATGAATTCAATTAAATTAGGAAGAGGGATTAATTAAATAATTGCTTATTTAATTAATTATCTTCAGACCATTTTTAGGTGTATACAGTACAATTTCACACTTAGGTTAGCACTGGCCTTAGTGTGATTTGCATCTTGCATATCTCATTCCCTTTTAAGCATTTAATTAATTAATTTAATTAAATCTAAGGTTATGTCTCATCACTTTACACATTACAAAGTTGGGCCCTTTACCCTAAGTTTGCCCCTTTTCATCTTATTCCTCCAATGAATCATTAAATCATAAACCCTAATTATGTCTTATTTCGACCATTTAGGCCCGATTTCAAATATCAAAACATCTCAGAATTGGTTGTAACTTTGGTATGCGCTCTAATATCATCATATCTAATGGCCCTGAAAATTCGGTGAAAAGTTGGTCAGACCGTGGAGGGAATGCACATGGTCCATGACTTTTTGCTCGAAATTTCGGGAGCACAATCCTATGATATGATAATGCTCAACCCTGAAAGATCAGTGGTAAATTCAAATTCTAGATCAGCCTAAACATGAAATTAAGATCTAGGGTTTCATACTTAAGAGCTCTCTTTCTTCATTTGAAGGGGTCTTCTTCTAAGAATTTAAGAACGGGTTTTTGGAGTATTAGAGTCTTCTTTGCAGCAGAAGAGTAGATCTTTGAAGTCTTCAACAACATTCAACATTCATCCAACAAACATGCATCAAGCATCATTTTATCAATTGGGGGCTTTTAAAAATGTAGAAGAACAATAGGAGATCACCGATTGACGATTGGCTTGTACCTCTCCCCTAGGGTTGGGTATAGTTTCATATTGTTTTTCAGATCTTTGCATAAGCTTTATTTTGATTCATATTCATGCTTTAGATCACTTTGTATTATGGATTTAGAGAATTTACTTTGTCAATTATAAGCAATTAGGGTTTACTCTTTAGGGTTACTCTAGGTTGTTTACTTTCATTCTTAGGATCTTGCATATACACAAGGTTCTTGCACACACATTTTCAGTACATTATCGACTATTAATGGAGGTGGAAATCACTAACACGGGGGTTTGACTACAACAAAACCCTATATAGCCACCCCAAACCTTCTTTTTGAGATTGCAAGTGTAGAAACAGGAATCTGGAAGTAGGTACAGCTCTGGAACATGCATCTAGATCACTCAAAAAATTCAAAAGTGCAGGAATCTTATCAAGGGCAGGGGCGTGGTGCCATGAACCTACCCTCTATCAGCAAGACTTGGCAGAACAACAACTCACAGGTCTCAGAATCCCTCCTGTCAGTTACAACTCCAGAATTGTAGAATTAGGACAGTGGCGTGGCACCTTGGTCCTGGACATATGTTCTCAGATTTTAGACACAGGCGCACCTTTGATTTTGCCTTCTGATATGTAATTTTTCATAGTGTATCAATTGTTCTTTAATCTGCATTCTCAGATTAGGATTTGTTTGCTTACTTGCTTTCTAGGCTAGATTGCATTTGGCATCATTTTTCTCTCCCGTTTACAACAAAGGAATAGAAAACCTAAGAGGTAATCCACAACTCTCTCTTTCTCATAAGAAGTAGTCGATGCGCATTACCTCTCTAGGCTCTTTCATATTCCATGAGTGTGTATGAGAGTGGGATTAGGGTTTTCATACTTAGTCTCATTTTTTCCCCTACACATCTTTGGTGAACCTGACGTGAATGCAATTTCATTTGCATTAAATTGCATTGCTAGGACTAGATCTATTTTATTTCATTTGCTTTCAAAACAAAACAAAAAAAGAGAAAAGAGAAAAAAAAATAGGTTTCTTTCATTTTTCTTGCATTGTGTGTTTAAGTTTCATGCAATTTTCATTTCAAAATGTCAGATTTTTATTTGCAAGAAGTTCATGCTTTTGATAATGTATGCAATTTTGTTGATTATGAGTTTAGTAAGGATGAATTATATGAAGCTATAGATGAGTTTTTGAACCCTAAGCCTTCTAAACTCTCATTTTGCCAAAAAATTAATCAACTTTGTTACTATGTCATTTTGTGGTGATGAGAAAGATAGGTTGAATTATCCCTCTCATGGGTATATTCCTATCAAATCCTCCACTAGATTTAGCAACATAGTTGATTCCCATGATTCCCTCTATGATGTTATGTCTCCTTTTGAATCCAAGGATAAGCCTTTCAATCACTATGACCATACTTTTTTGGATGATGCCCTTGATGACTTTATGTCTCTGCCTAAACTTTCAAGCAAGAATAATGCATCTAAAAAGTTAATCAACATGATCAATGTGAATGAACATAGAAAACATCTTTTTATTGTCCAAGGTGCTTATACTTCTCCAACTTCACCTCTTCTTAATCAACCTCTTTTCATGGTGCAAGGTAGATATGGTCATGATTCCTTTAGCACTCCAAATAAACCTATCATTATGTTTCAAGGAAGGAATCCCACTAAGAGTCCTTATAGCTATGCTAGACAACTTACTAAGGAGAGTTATAATGCAGTTTCCCATACCTATAACACAAGAAACAATAGGCAACCTAACCCTCCTTTGGTTGTCCCGACTCCTCTACTTGATCCTCAACTCATTCTTCCTCGAGCACCTCGTATTTCACAAACTCTTGGTAAGGAATATGATCTTGTTAAACAACTTAAAGCTACTCCTGCCAAGATATCCCTTTGGGATTTGCTTCAAACTTCCTTGACTCATCATGGAATGTTACAAGATGAATTGAAAACATTGAATGTCCCACCTGTAGTGACATCTAATAATATGGCTTCCTTGATTCACTCTATTACATCACCTAAGGCTCATATTGTGTTTACACAAGATGAGCTGCCTTCTAGTGAAATTCAACAACAATATGATCCCTTAATGATTGTGGTTATCATAAATGATAGTGCGATAAGACAAACATTAGTGGACAATGGTTCTGGCCTTAATGTTTATAGCGTTAACTTGTTGCATAAGATCAATGTTGATACATCTCTTATGAAGCCTAATTCTCTCACTATTTGTGGCTTTGATAATGTTGCTAAATATTCACTAGGTATCATCACCTTTACTGTTAAGGTAGGTCCTGTTACTTTACCTACTCCTATCCATGTTATGCCTAGAGAGTTGACATACAACTTGTTGCTAGGAAGACCTTTGATTCATAGCATGCAATTTGTTCCCTCTACATTGCATAGGCAAATCAAATTAATTCACAACAATACAACATATACCTTGCTAGGAGACAAAAGCTTTCAGGCTTGTTTACAAACATCAAGTTCAAAATCCTCTTCAATCGATTCTTCCCCAACTATCTTAGACAATTCCTCTAAAGCTTCTACTTCAATTGGTGTGAATAGTTCATCAAACCTGTCTCCTATATCTGGATCAATCCCCGATGCTTCCTCAAGTGGACCTAAAGTTCTTGAGGAAGAATCTTCTCAACCTGACTCTACAATTGAGAATACTTTCTCTCCTGAACAGATTCTTGCAAAAGATGTTTGGGGAACCCTTGATTTGAATCCTACGTTCATAGGGGAATATCAAATTCCCCCTAGAGAACCTAAGGTCGAAAAGAAGAAAGAAGAAGAAGAATCTAAAAAGCAATCTACTTTATCTGGGCCATTGAGTAATAACTTTGTGGCAGCTTCTCAAATTTCATCTCCCTTAGTTTCTGGTTTAGAGGATTTTGATCCTTCACTTTTTGAAAATCCTCCTTCTTTGAAAATATCTAACCTTTATGGTCCTGGTTTTCACATCCTAGCTAGGTGTGGATATAATGGAAATGGATGTGGTGCTCAAGAACAAGGGATTAAAGTTCCCTTGGAAAACAACTTTCGTGATATGACATTTGGGCTTCGTTATGGTCCTTTCAAGTGTACTAAAGCCTCTAAGAGACCATCTATTAATGTTAATGTCATTTATGCTTCTCTCTCATTAGAATATCTAGAATATATCGACTTTGACCCTTCTTGTGTCTTTGCTTTGGATGTTTTTTCTACTGATGATTCCTTAGTTGAATTCTTGGGAGCTTATGACAACCTTCCTCATTATCACCATAATCATAGTTTTCCCTACTGTTTAAATGTGAAAGCTTACTTTGGGAAGGAAAGAAATAACGATGAGATAGTTAAGGAATTTCCTCAATTGAGAGATTCTCCTCAACAAAGTAATCTCCTAAGAAATGACACCATTGATATCAAGATGGATCCTTGTGTCGAAGATAAGATCATCAAGATAGGGAAATGTCTTGACGAAGAAGAACAAAAATAATATGTCGAGTTGTTACATGAATTTCCTGAGATCTTTGCTTGGATATATTCTAACATTCCTGACATAGATCCTAAGATTGTCACTCATAACATTGTCCTAGTTCCTAATGCTAAACCCGTGAAGCGAAATATTCGAAAGATTCACCTAAAGTGGCATTACTTGTTAAAGTTGAGATTGAAAAATTGTTGGATGCTAGATTCATTTGTCTTATCGATTATTCGCCATGTATTTTGAACATTGTGGCGGTGGTTAAAGATGCAAATAAGATTAGGATGTGTACTAATTTTTTGTGATTTGAACAAAGCCTCTTTAAAAGATGACTTTCCCCTCCCAAATATTGACATGATAGTGGATTCGGTAGCATGGCATGCTTTACTATCCTTTATGGATGGTTTCTCAAGATATAATCAAATCTTCATCAATCCCCAAGATCAATATAAAATGGCTTTCACAACTCCTTGGGGTACATTTTTTTGGATTGTGATGCCTTTTGGATTGAAAAACGCAGGCGCAACCTATCAACGTGCTATGACTCTCATCTTCCATGATTATATGCATAAGACCTTAGAAGATTATGTTAATGACATCTTAGCCAAATCCATCCTTTGTACAGATCATGTTAAGATCCTTCGTCAAATCTTTGAGAGAATTCGTAAGTACAACATGCATTTGAATCCCCAAAAATGTGTTTTTGGTGTGGATAGTGGAAAACTATTAGGATTCATAGTTTCTCATCATGGCGTTGAGGTGGACACGAAAAAAGATAGACGATATTGTTAACATGCCACCTCCTAAGAACATTTCTCAACTAAATTTTTTAAAAGGAAAGATCCAAGCTATTCATAGGTTCGTCTCTCAGCTTGTGGATCGTGCCTTTCCTTTAACACAATTGCTTAAAAAGAATATCACTTTCCAATGGAATGAGGATTGTCGCCAAGCATTCGAAGGTTTAAAAACTTATTTGGCCAATCCTCCCATTCTTCAACCTACTGATCCTACTAAGCCTTTCCTTCTATATCCTGCTGCTTCCTCTCAAGTTCTTGTAGCCTTATTGGCACAATGTGATAAGGATGGTAGAGAATTCCCGGTTTATTACATAAGCCACACTCTACTCGATTATGAAGTCCAATATTTTGCGATAGAAAGATAGTGTCTTGCTTTAGTCTTTGCAACTCAAAAGTTGAGGCATTATCTCTTGAATGCTGAGATTTATGTTATCATTAAATTTTATCCTCTTGAACATCTTTTTTCCAAAATTGATGTTTCCGGACGCTTAGCTAAGTGGGTTATGATGTTGACCGAGTTTGACCTTAAGTTTGTCTCACAAAAGGTAATAAAGGGTCAAGTATTGACTTATCACTTAGTTGATGCTCCTTTACCCTTCTCCCTACCTAATCCAAAGTCTTTTCCCAATGAATGCATTCTTTCCATTGAGGTTGATGAGACTTGGGAACTATACTTTGATGGCTCTAATTGTCGTACAAGATCGGAGGTAGGGGTGGTTTTAATCTCTCCTAAAAAGAAGCCTATTCCTTTATCATATCGTCTCAATTTATTATGTATCAATAACATTGTTGAATATGAAGCTCTTATAGCTGGAATTAAAGTAGCCTTGGCATTGAGTGTGAAGAATCTACATATTTATGGAGATTCTCAACTAATCATAAGACAAGTGACATGAGTTTATCAAGCTAAACAAGACAAATTATCGCAATATAAAGCTCTAGCTTTATCCTTGTTACAAAAAATTGATTCTTACACTATGGAGCCCATTCCTCGAAAAGATAATCAACATGCTGATGCGATGGCATGTGTTGCCTCTCTTATGTCTCTAGAGGACCCCATGGTAGATCTTCAATTCACTATTCACAACCTTACTTCCCCAACTATTACTATTAACCCTGGTGATGTGGCATATTGTTGCATTATAAATTCTGATGAATGGTATTCCCATGTTGTAAGATATTTGAGTAATGGTACCTTTCCTAACTCTGCAAATAAGAATACTAGGGCTAGGGTTTACAAATTGGCTGCTAGATACATTATCCTTTCTAATGTTTTCTATAGGAGGGGTTATAATGTTCTTCTCCTTCAATACTTAAACAAGGCTGAGGTCCGTATCGCTCTCGAAGAAGCGTATTCAGGTGCTTGCAGGGGACATTTTGGGGGTAGGTCTTTAGTTCAAATATTGCTTCGAATGGGATATTATTGGCAAACCATGGAAAATGATTATTTTGCATTTGTTAAACGATGTCATCAGTATCATAAACATAGCAATTTGATCCATGCCCCTGCCCAAGAGCTTCGTTCACATGTAGCATCTTGGCCCTTTTCTACATGGGGTTTGGATCTTGTTAGTAAAATATCTCCTCCTTCATCTCAAGGATATACTTTCATCATAACCGCCACTGATTACTTTACGAATTGGGTGGAAGCTGTTCCTCTTAGATCCACCACTGCTGAAGTAATTTGTCAATTCATTTTGGAAAAAAACTATTTCTCAATTTGGGATACCTTCCGCCATAGTTTCAGATAATGGAATGTCATTCAAAAATAAGGATGTGAAGAAGTTTATTGAGAAATATCATATTCAACATAAAGTTTCTACACCTTATTATCCTCAATCAAATGGTCAAGTTGAGTCTTCTAATAGGATAATTGAACAAATTCTTTGAAAGACTATAAATAGGCATGGTAAGGATTGGCATACTCAATTAACCTATGCTCTATGGGCTTATCACACGAGTGTACGTGTTGCTATGGGTTGTACCCCTTATAATCTTGTTTACGATTTTGATATCATTATGCCTTTGGAGTTAGAAATTCCTTCTTTGAGAGTTTCTCTTAAGGGTATAGTGGATGATGATTCCTATAGAGAGCAAAGAATTCAACAAATTGAGATGCTCGATGAACGGTGTATCAATGCCCTCGAACACATTCAAGCATATCATAAAACTTTGCAATGAAGCTACAATGATAAGGTCATTCAACGTTCCTTCTCGGTAGGGGACTTAGTCCTTTATGAGAATAAGTGCAACGTGAATGCCTTGCCTGAGGAGAAAGGAAAGTTTAGTCCTAATTGGCTTGGACCATACATCATCATGGAGTTCTATGGATTAGGTGCTTATAGGATAGAAAATGTGGAAGTTACGCCTCTCAAGGAACCCATAAATGCTATGCACCTTCATAGATACTATGCCTAGTTCTTCTCTGTCTCTGTCTCTGTCTCTGTCTCTCTGTCTCTGTCTCTGTCTCTCTCTCTTTCTAGTCTTCTTTCTATTTTCTCTCTATATCTTTTTCTTCAAAATTGGGTAATATGTTAGCATGTCTTTATTAAAGTATGTAAGATTAAATGATGTTATATTATTTGGTCTATATTACTTCATTCTTAACAAGCATGTTTCATTACTATATTGTTTGTCTTGGATTCTTTTTATGTAAATTGCAATGGATTTACATTTTCATATGTGCTAGCATGTTATACAATTTTAGGTGTTAAGTAGAATTATATCAGGTTGTGTTTAATTAGAGTTAATTAAATCACATTAGTCATATAGTTCTCATGCTTAATACATTCTTCTTTTACATCATCAAAGTAACATTTGATTAAATACTTAGTTATTTAATTAAATCACACATGTATCAATTTAATCATGAAGCATTTAGAAATCAATCACACGGAAATTAAATCAGATATACATGCTCATTACTCAATATGTTACTTCTAATCTAAGCAATGTGTACATTGTTTAAGCATTAAAAATAGTATAATCATGAGTATCATCATATATACATCAATACATCAAAATAATCTCCCATCCCTAGGGCTAGTAGCAGGAGGATGGTGGCTAGATGCCCCCTCCTAATTTGCCGTGCAGGTGGTCCCATGGGGGTGTATCGTGATACAGACTGAGAGTGACTCTGCGAGGAGCTCCTACGATCTTTCTCCATCATGATCCCTCGATATGTGGCTGCCTCTATCTGCACTACCGCTAGATCTCACTCTGTCTATCGTAATCTGTCTCGTAGGTCCTCCACCTCTGTCTGAATAGGGGATAAAAGGTCCCCATGTCGTCTTGCACTCCTCTGGGGTTTGTGCAGTATCTGTACATGTACAGTCACAATAAGGTCTATCACTGCATTCTGAATCAGAGAATGCCACTCCTGGATGCTAGCTGAGAGATTGAGAGAACCATGGTGCCCAGAGGGGACCATGGTGCCCTAGGAGGACCAAGGCACCCTAGGACCCCTAGGTGTCCAAAGGGTAGGCCCCGACTCAGACTAGGTGATGACATCATCAATTCTAAAAACTATGAAAACATGACAAAGTCAAATGCAGTTAACAGAAAGTCAATTCACCTGGTTGAGCGGTCGATCGACAAGTACAGACTGGTGTAGGATCTTCATCCGCGTAGGTTGCTCAGGTCGGTGTCGAGGCATGATGGCTTGTATGTGGGCTCCTCTGCAATGAATAGAGACAAAAAGTTAGAAAGTGACAAATGAAGGTGTCATTTTCATATTTATGTATTATGCACTTTTTGACTTTATGTTTTTAAGTTAAAACCCTGATTTCTGCACTTTTTCTTCAATCTATCATATTTTTAGCTAGGAAAATCCCATTCTCACACCGTTGGTGGTGTTGGAATCATGAGTTTGCCCTCTCACTCTGTGTTAGTTCCATAATGCGCTTGGATGAGTAATCAAGCCTTATTGTGAACTTTCTTCATCACAATTCACTGTGGAAAACATGATACCCTATTTCACCTCACAAATAAGCAAGTTGAAACAGGGGGGCATATAGCTACCCACAAATTTCATCACCTTCCTTAGTAAGAATTAGGTGATTTTGGGATCTAACATGTGGTTTTGTCGGGTGTAGTTTATAACTGTGTACTGCAAATACCGTTGGGGGCTTCATTTGACAACTTATGGATATATCCTTTTTCAAATGATGTTTACTTTTTTGTACTTTAGCTTGCATATGCACATAGTGTCTTATGACCGCTAAAGTGAGGGCTAAATGTAGTGTCATAAATTGTACACCCTTGCTAGGGTGGTACAATTTCATACTTAGGTTAGCACCCACCTTAGTGTGTTTTACATCTTGCATTTCTCATTCCCCTTCAATCATTTAATTAATTAATTTAATTAAATCTAAGGTTAGGTCTCATCACTTTACACATTACAAAGTTGGGCCCTTTACCCTAAGTGTGCCCCTTTTCATCTTATTCCTCCAATGAATCATTTAATCATAAACCCTAATTATGTCTTATTTCTATCGTTTAGGCCCAATTTCGCATATCAAAACATTTCGGAATCAACTGTAACTTTGGGATGTACTCTAATATCATCTTATCTAATGGCCCTAAAAATTCGGTTGAAAGTTGGTTGGACCGTGGCGGGAATGTACATGGTCTACAACTTTTTTCCTGAAATTTTGGGAGCATAATCTTATGATATGATAATGCTTAACCCTAAAAGATCTACAGGAAATTCAAATCCTAGGTCAGCCTAATCATAAAATTAAGATCTAGGGTTTCATACTTAAGAGTTCTCTTTCTTCATTTGAAGGGGTCTTCTAAGAATCTAAGAACAAGTTTTTGGAGTATTAGAGCCTTGTTTGTAGTGAAAGAATAGATCTTTGAAGTCTTCAACAACATTCAACATTCATCCAGCAAACATGCATCAAGCATCATTTTATCAATTGGGGGCTTTTGAAGATGTAGAAGAACAATAGGAGATCACCGTTTGACGATTGGCTTGTACCTCTCCCCTAGGGTTGGGTATGGTTTCATATTGTTTTTAAGATCTTTGCATAAGATTTATTTTGATTCATATTCATGCTTTAGATCACTTTGTATTATGGATTTAGAGAATTTACTTTGCCAGTTATAAGCAATTAGGGTTTACTCTTTAGGGTTGCTCTAGGTTGTTTACTTTCATTCTTAGGATCTTGCATATACACAAGGTTCTTGCACACATATTTTCAATACATTATCGACTATTCGTGGAGGTGGATATCACCAACATGGGGGTTTGACTATGGAAAAACCCTATATAGCCATCCCAAACCTTCTTTTTCAGATTGTTGGTGCAGAAACAGGAAGCTGGAACCGGGTACAGGTCTGGAATAGGCATCTACATCACTCAGAAACTTTAGAAGTGTAGGAAACCTATCAAGGATAGGGGCGTGGCACCCTGGTCCTACCTAGGATAGGGGCGTGGTGCCTTGGTCCTGCCCTTTGTCAGCAAAACTTGGCAGAAAAACAACTCACAGGTCTCAGAATCCCTCATGTCAGTTACAACTCTAGAATTGTAGAATCAGAACAGTAGTGTGGCACCCTAGGCCTATACATTTCTGCTAAGATTTTAGACACAAGTGCACCTTTGATTTTGCCTTCTGATATATACTTTTTAGCAGTGTATCAATTGTTCTTTGATTTGCATTCTCAAATTAGGATTTGTTTGCTTCCTTTCTTTCTAGGTTAGATTGCATTTGGCATTATTTCTCTCTCTCATTTATAGCAAAGGAATAGAAAACCTAAGAGGTAATCCATAACTCTCACTTTCTCATAAGAAGTAGCTAATGTGCATTACCTCCCTAGGTTCTTTCATATTTCATGAGTGTGTATGAGAGTGGGATTAGGGTTTCCATACTTAGTCTCAATTTTTCCCCTACACAAGAGGAAATTATTATAAAATAATTATATAAATAATAAATATCTATTTAATTAGGTAAGGATAGTTTTAGGTGTCTACATTTTGCCCCTCTTTGACATAATGACTTAGTCTCAATTTTTCCCCTACACAAGAGGAAATTATTATAAAATAATTATATAAATAATAAATATCTATTTAATTAGGTAAGGATAGTTTTAGGTGTCTACATTTTGCCCCTCTTTGACATAATGTAGTTTATCACATTGTTTCAAAGAAGATTAAAACATAATGGGTAGGAAAGGGAGGACTAGAAGCATGGTGCTCTAATCATGGGAGGAATGTCGAGTTAGTAGGATGATACCCCCTTGAGAGGATAGGTGGGTTATGAGAGCATGTGCGCTCTCCAAAGGAAAGATGGGGGATAAGCTAGAATAAAATGAAATAGATGATGATGAATGAAGGGGGGGTTATGGCTAAGGAGATGGTAAATTAATGGCCATAGAAGTAGTTATGGATGAGAGTGGATATGAGAGATAAAGAGGATGATGGTGAAGATGACTTGTGCTTAATATAGTACTATATCATCATCGAGCTTGTTATTTTGCAAATGGATATATTTTCACCAAGGTATGGAAAGACCAAGGTGATGATGTTATCCCTTTGCATAGATAGACACATTGCAAATAGATGATAAATATCATGTTCCAACCTTACTTTTCTAATCACTTGTGGAAATCCTTGAGTAGCATAGGAACATGATACAAGAAAAATCAAATAAGATAAGATTCACTAGACCAAACAAGTCAACAACCATTTAGACTTCTTGCCAGAGTTAAGTGTTCAATTGCTAGTATGGTAATAATAGTGTTTAGTTTTAGGAAGGAAGCATCTTCTAAAAGACAACTGTCTGTTTTTGAGAATGCAACAACCTATATAATACAAATGATAGATCAAAAGGACAATGTTTAGTTTCAAGAATGAAACATCTCATATAAGATGATAGGTGTGGTTTTGAGAATGTAACAACCCATATAAGAAAAATGATAGTTGATAAAGATTGCTAATGTTGATTAGGAAATTGATTGATTAGGTTGTAGGCTATCTTGGTAGTTTGTTTGTTGATTCATGATTTATTAAGCTGAATGTTTTGTGTAATCTTTTGATTGTGCTTGTTAAAAATGTTGGTGTCTTAGCAAAAGACAATTTATTGTGGATTTAGAATTTTTTTTAAATATATAAATATATATATATATATATATATTTTTTTTTTTTTAAAAGTTTTTTTTTGGATTTTTAAAGTTTCTTCGTTTTTTTTTTCAAAGATTTTGAAAGCTGTCTTGATCACTAATTGAGGTATAAGACATATATTGAGATTTATTCTCAAGAATGATGTATTTTTTGGCCCTAGTGTCTTGAAAGGCATAAAACATTGCAAGTGGATGGATAAGTTGATAGGATGGGAATGGATAAGTGAAGGATGTAGTCAACTTATTATGGAATCAAAGCTAATTTGATTTTGAGGATTTTCTTGAAGATTTTGAGGAAGAACACATAAGAATAATTTTGAGTCGAGTCCACAGAGAGAATATATATTTGGAGAGGACTCATACAATAATCAAGGAAGCTATTAGGGTCATAACGGGTTATTTCTCAACCGGTGAAATTCCTGTGCTAAGAATAATTTCAAAGGATACTTACTGTCTTCAAATTAACTGGTTCTATATCTGATAAGCATGCTTTTTCTATCAACAATATTAGAGACCCTACAGTGAAACTAGCAGCAATGGTGATAGGCTACCGGGTATTCTACTCCAGTAGACTTAACAGTGTTCCATCTGCAGCAATTCACACTGCACATAGAATGATTGTTGATAATGCAGATTATGATATCTATGAAGCCATCAGAGTGCAATTATTTCAAAATTTGCAATCCATTAAGAAGGACAACTCACAAAAGTTCAAATATGGTCAGCTATTAGCCGGGTTATTTTTCTATTTTCAGAACTTCCTACCGGGTATTGGAGATATTGAATGGTCCAAAGACCTACAGATCAATGCACAGATCAAGAACAACATTAAGGCTATGAAGAATACTTTTTCACATGCCATGAATAAGTATTTTAATGAATTTCAGAAAAAGATGAGCATGAGAATGAGGTTACCCGAAGATGAGGTAAAACACTTTGCAAAAGACATAGTCTTCACTATTACCACTGACTTTTGCTTGATGCAAGCAATTGAGCCTAGAGAGGAAGAGATGGAAGATATGAGCTATGAGGTTAATCATGATTTACTGGTTGGCTATGCTAATACCCTATTAGCATCGCCTAAAGATAAAAAGAAGGCAAAATTGGACATTGTGGCAGTCCAAGTTGCACCAACAGAAACCGGTACTGCACCTGTAGCTATTGTGAAAGGAAAGAAAAAGAAGTCTGATGAAAAATATCCTATGAAAAAGGCCACAAGGGTGAATCAGAGTGTCCTAACCAAGAAGGAAAGAAAACCTAAAGTATTTGTAAAGAGGGAGAGTGCACCAAAGAAGAGAAATCAGAAATTGATTTTGCAACCAGAGTTTGAGGGTATAGATTCTGAAGAAGAACCAAAAAAGGAAAAAGCAACTGACAGAACACCCAAGAAGGTAAAGGTAGTGTTGAAGGCAGCTACACCTATATATATTTTTACCTACAAACCTGACACAGTTTTTTGAGAGGACAATGAAGACATTAGGAAGAAATAGGTTTGACAATGTTAAAGAATATTTTGATTCTTTCACTGAAGATGAGAAGAAGCAAGTAATCCAATAGGTAATAACTTATTTGGGTCATTACAATAGATTTCCGCATGATTTGGAAAAATATATTTCAATCTCTTTGTATAATACTCTTTTAGATAAATGGGAGGAAGCAATTCAATTGGAAAAGAAGATTATTGATGAAATATTTGTACAATATTTTCCCAACTTATCATCGGATGGAATTAGTGCTTTAGTTGAGCAATACAAAGTATATTTTGATTTTAAAATGAGAAGATTGAAGCTTCTTAATGCAAAAAGGTTAGTTATTGAGTCTGAAACACATTAGATAGCCCGTGTAATCAAAAAGATTGAAGAAGTCGTCCACTCTAGCAATAAGGATGATACTACAGATGATGTTCCTCGACCGGAAATGGATGAAGAGGAAATTGTTCAAGCTGACATATTCTATCCAATCAAGAAGAAGGATGATTCCATTATTCTTGTTGATGAAGATGTTCAGGACACAGTAGATCTATCTGGAGACATCATTGCACCAGATATGGAGCCTCCTACAATCACTAAAGTACAGGTTACATTAGTTGAACAACCGGGTATTCAACTAACAGTGGACAATGAACCGGCAACAAAATAACTGGAGAAACCCCAATCTCCATTGGTCATTGAAAATACTCAAAAGGAGTCTATTGAGAAAGTTATCACTTAGTTACTTGGAGAAACAACAGAACTGAACACAGATAGAGCTATCATTAAAAGTGTACCCCCTGAACCGGCGAAGTAGAAACTACTTGAAGATGATGATGATTCTTTAAGTATTTCCAGACCCATTGACATGAACACCTTGAGTGCATTAGAAATGATGAAGATTGCTAATGTTATGCAATCTTGAGCACACAAGAAGAGACTGAAAGAGCAAAGGATTGAAGCAGAGAAAATCCAGAATGCAGTAGAAATTTTGTCTGGTTTACTACCGGAAACAACTGTTGCACATCTTCCTACATCCATTAGCAAACTTGGTCAGTTAGTTGCAGATGCATGTGATAAAATCAATTCACTTGAAGATGCTACTCAAACTGAGAAGAGCCACAAGAAGAAATATGGAGATAAACTAGCAAAGAACATTGAAAGTGGAAAAATGGCTTTATCTAATGATGGAAGTCTGTTGAAGAAAGCTATTGAATCTAGAGGAAAGTTTCTTGCCTCTACCTCCAATGTTTCTTTCTTTTAGTCTGACATTTCTAAGAGTCAAATTGAAACCGAGAAAGAAATGGAAAGGTTATGCAAGGCATATGTCCCACTCTAGGACTCCATTCATGCCTTTAACCGATCTGTAGATGATTTGCATGACAGACTGAACAAGAATGATAATGAGAAGGCTAAGAGATTCCGATCTCTAAGATAGCTCAAGAGTCAACTCACCTCACAGGTCAACATTCTTTAGAGAGCCTACTCCAATGCAGAAGCTATTCTTGCTACTCCTGAAACCTGCACACTAGACTTAATGAAAGAATTTCATTCTCAGTTGATGTCTACATCTGATTATGCTACTAACATACTGGAATCATGGGAAAATGTTTTATCCTAGATGAAGCAAAACTTCAATGATATTTTTATAAGATTAGCCAATGCATGAAACTTTTTTTAAAGTTGTAATATATGTTGAACACTTTGATACATATTTTCTATATATATGTATATATTTTACTTTATCATTTTGGCATTGTTGTGAAAGGGGGAGTAATAATATGTATGTGTGTTTTTGAAAATTTTGTATTTATGCATGCATTAAAGGGGAGTATTGCATTAAAGGGAGTATGAACACCTGTAAATATGTTGTGTATGCACACTTAGCGGTATTGTATTAATCTAAATTTTTTGAAGTGTTACCATCAATGCCAAAGGGGGAGATTATTGGCTTGATGTTAATTGTAATATATTCATCACTTGTTGTCATTGATGAAACACTCTCACACACACATATGATTACATTGACTACCAGTGTAACTTCAATTGGTTTACACTGTCAACCGGTATGTCTAAGGTTCATCTCTAACCGATACTCTGTGTCAACTAGTATGTGCTTAAGAGATAACCTATGGCTACACTAAGTCATCATCAAAATAAAGATGAAGATGAAGATGGAGATCAAGTCGAAGATTCAGGACAATGGATCACATGTTTTGTTCCAACCGGTATTGACTGTTCTAACCGGTATCTATTTTTGTGATGAGTTACTAGCACCATTTTCTTGGTGGTCATTTTTGTGATGAGTTATGTTTACTTGTCTAGATACACCGCACCTAGGAAATTGTGTTTTGATTTCCTATGGTCGACATAAGGTTTGTATGTCTATTTAAAGACATCTTAGTGAATCATTTGAAACTAATAACTGATAGTAATGGAGAATAGATTATGCAAATACTGATATTCATAAAGAGGGAAAGCTTTTGTTGAAGAGCGATAAGTGTTTAGATGAAGAGCAGTGTTGAGTGCACTTAGACTGATTTGATCAAGAAAACATTGTGCTACTCAGAACAGATCAAACCATTCTTGTTGTTTTCTAATCATTACAACATAATCAACCCCCCTAACCGGGTAAGCTCTAACAAGCTTCATTGTACAAATCCTCTAACAAGGTGATCCATTAGTTTGGATTCTCAAATCCTCCAGTGAGGTTACTCCTAACAAGGTAGTACTCTTATCAGGGTATAAGCTTCTAATCAAGCTTGGGATCTCTAACAAGGTTCGCTCCTAGCAGAGCACTTTGTAAGGCCTTAACCGGTCAGTTATCTATTACTGTAGATAGTTAACTTGTGAGTTCCATCTCACCGTGGTTTTTACCTATTTGGGGTTTCCACGTATAAACACTTGTGTTATGGTGGATGTTTTACTTATTGTGGATGTTGTTATATCATATTGGATAGCATATATTTTGTTTAAATGCTTGACTAAGTTCATCTACCGGTTAGTGTTTGAAGTAGTCCCATTTTATTTGGTGTCATTGATTCACTCCCCTTCTCAGTGATTTTCAAGCCCATCATGCTGAACACATATTCACCCTCATTTAATTAAAAGCAAATTTAATTTGTCCCTTGTACAAAATCCATCAATTACATGCTCATTGCAGCAACTGCGCACTGAGAATCTTCACAATCCTTGATCATTTTGATTAAAATGACAATATGCAACATTGAGGAGACATTTACAATGGATTATTTACCCAATAAAGCTCAAATTAAATTGTTTGCTATTATCTAAGAAAACACTACATTAGTGACCACAATTTCAAGAATTCACAGATCCGAGTTATCCCTTTTCCTAGAACAAACCGCACCCAGGAAATTGGAACCCTTACAAGAAAACAAGAGAAAATAATAAAAGGAAGAAGAGAATATTTGAAGCTAAATATGTTGTTGACACATGGAAACATCTTCTTTGTCCAATTTTGGACTCTTTGTTTTTTTTTTCTCTCTCTTCAAATGCATACCCTTTCTTTTCTCTGTAGACTTTATTTGTATTTGTAGATAATAGTTCCCTACTTTTTTTATCTGCACACTTACTTAACCCTGAACAAATAATTTTGTCTTATTTCTCCCTTTGCATTGGACTCCTTCAATTAGTGTTTCTCATGAAAATATTCTTTTCCATTTGATAGATAAAACATAATTTCTCATTTGTTGTATGACTTTTCTTTATACATGAAACATATGTCACATAAACACTTTTCCCATTATAATAAAATATTAGTTCACCCTGTCACTGTACTTTTAACATGGCCCTTTGTCTTATTCATCTTGGCAAAAACAAGTTCACCAAGTAACTTCATTTGGCCTGCATTTGGCTCTGTTGAATGTGAAAAATATTTCACCTACCCACAAGTAAACTAATTTTCCTTTTATTACATCTTCCCATTTTACATTTTATTTTCATTGAATTGAAAATCAACTCAACTAAGCCTTCTCTGTAAAAATAGTTCATATGGTGATAATTAAGGCAAATGGCTACATTATCACATTTCACCCCTCTCTATGGAATCACTTTATCTTCAATTGAAAAGAACTCATCTTGCTTCTCAACACTTGAGAAGAAAAAGATTAATCTCCTCACCTTGGGTGAAAAAGACAATTCATTTAACATCATATCAAATAATTGAATTGTACTACTCCATAAAACAATCCCCACTGTCGACAATAATAATTACTCGTGCTTATAAAAATTGTGTTAATTTTCCATGTAAACATTTTGCCATTATATGGAACAAATATTCCAGACTTTATGCAACATGCTCTATTTGCTTTCATTTCGAAAAATTATTATTTCCCCTCTCTGTCTGCTCTATACCCATGAATGTGTTTAATATTTGATGTAAATGTATTTGAAAAATACACAGTTGCTCCTCCTTTGACAATAAAAGTGATTTTTCCATTCCACTTACCTCTTATTTTCCAATCCATTATATAACATTTACAATGGAAACATTTGGATGAAACACCTCATTCTTTGGGTAAAAGAATTTGCCTTATTTATTTTATTTGCAAATGTATCTTTAACTTTCTATCGCTGAAACCAAAATTCCTTATCGCTACAAGATAGAAGCAAAGTGCCTTGTGATATTTGTCAGTGAAACTTACAATTTGTAGGACCCTTTGGAAACTTGTATTCTCCCTCAGGAAGTTCACCATGCCCAATACGACACTGGATGCATTTCAGAGAGAACAAAACAATTTCATAACTCTTCTATCACTACATTTTACATACACAAAATGCTCAACAATCAACATCCCTACCTATCATGCCTCACTGTAATCACAACTTGCCCCTTCATGATCGAACCTATATGCATTTCTGTGTGTGATCCTTGTTGGGAAAATGGTGTTGTACACCTTGCATAATAATTTTTTGTTGTTGTATTATATTATTATTGTGTGAGGCAGACATGGAATCATATTGTATTGTTGCACCTAGGAGCACCTAGATGGACATGCAACATGTAGAGATTCCCTTGGAATATTCTTGTAACCACTTGATGAGTTGTATTGACACATTGGTATTATTATATTATATTTATTTAATATTAGGGAATGCAATTGTGATGAAGTACCCAATATTAAATGTGGGTCAAGGGTAGGTAGGAAAAATATCATATTTTATTGTCCCATGGTTTTGATGTAATACCACTTAGTGGTTTTTTGGGAGCTTGTGTTTATAAAAGCAACCACAAGGGTAGTTGTTTGGGTTAACCAGGTTAGTATTTGTGAAGAAGGAAGCATGGCATGGGATGTGTGGATTCATGCTTGGTCACATGGAGTGCTTGGTTCTGGCTGGGTTTTCAAAGGCTTTCCATAGTTGTATTGTAATGGATGCACTGCTAATAATACATGGTGGATGATGATTTTGGAGGGTGATTTTTTCCCTCATGAGGGTTTTCCCAGGGTATATCTTGTGTCACATTTTCATGGGTATGTTGTCTATTCTTTGCATATGGATTCTATGTGTTGATTTGTTTAAGATTTTAAATGGACTATGTGGAAATTGTCATAAAGATGGCTGCAAGTTTCCTTACAATCCTTTTCATGAAGTTTTGTTATCTTGGGTCAAAGTTAAAGCATAGCACAAGCACTCTGGAATACAAATATGAAGATAGGCGGTAGAACAAATGCCCTTTGAAGAAACACCAATTCCCATATGGTTTAGCCCATAGATCAAGAAATAGAAATCTACATCTCAACATGCCTTTGTATAGGCAACGATTCTTGCACACATATTTGCTGATTTGGCTCGATGTTTTCCAACTTATTGAGCGATCTATTTTGTTTGATTCTCTTCAAGAATAACTTGCTTGATTACCTGCACCAATGTGTATATAACAAATTGGGAGATCAGATTTTAAACAAACAACTATAGTACCAAATAAATTTTAGGGTTTTCTCACATTCTTGCAAAGCCTATGGGTTGCTTCCTCTATTTCCCGTGGGTGTGCAGGATAATACCAAAATTTATTAAAAATTTGATGCTTTCTTTCAACACCTGTGCTCCCACATTAACTTTAGGTTCTCTAATAATTATTAGCGGGTATGTGGAAGCCCCCTTTCGTTGCATTATAATTTCCTGTAAATGCCTTAAAATGTTTATTTAAAAGCATTTAAAATAATTTTAATATTTGCAACAAACTATAGAGAAATAGATAAAAATTTAATTTCTCCTGTGGCCTTTCTGGGGTAATTTCACTTCAAGTTAATCGAGTATCTTGGATCTGTGAAAAATTGCAAGTAGCTATGATAATTAAAATAAAATATGTTTTTTTTGTCAGATTTTGAGCAGTGCGCAAATTTGGGGTACTTCCTTTGTAAACTGACCTGCCAGGATGAGTAGCGACAAAATCTAAACTTTAAAATAATACATCAAACGAGCTTGAAATTTGAAAAAATCAAAACTAGAGACTCCTGAGACCATACCAAGAGTTGTGACATTCTCCATTTTTTGAATTTTACAACTTTTTTGAGACGCCAAATTTAGCTCGGGAGCAATCATAAAATAATCAAATGTCATACCAACCTTCACTTGTAGACCTCGAAGCTGAGCATACATATTCTCCTATACCTCTAAAAACACTTTGCCAAAGGTATTTTATTAAAGTGGCCCGAGTTGTAAAATTTTAAAGCTCAAATTTGCTAACTCAAACATTTTCTAACAGTGCATATGTTGAACTTGTCTGAGATCCTTCCAATCACTGTTTTGAAAAAATATGAAACCTTCGTTTCAGAGGCTGACACTGGGGGAATCACTTTATCTGAATATATAGTGAGCCTCTGTGCCAAGGGGTTTTGCATAATTCCATTAGATGTGTTAAATATTAATCGCCAAAGATGCCTCTGAATTTTCTGAGAATGCTAATTTTTAACCCTCACAAAGTCCATTTGGATTTTGCTTTGAAAAAATATCAAATGAGGTGTTGGGGTGTTGCAAACTAGAAAAATGGTAGATTAATATACATATAATCATGGGGAACACTCACTTAAGCATGCATGTCAATAGGTCATGAAATAAAAATTCGAATGAAGGGCTACTTTAGCAAATTTTACACTGTCCAGTCTGCAAATATGAACAAATTACATATGGATTTGACCTAGAAAACATGTTAAATGGATTCATGGGGATTTTAAAACTAAAATGGGAGTTTATTAAGATGTAGAAAATCACCAAAAAATATTGTTCTGACATGACACTCAACTGCCAATAAATTGCAACTCTGCAAAGATGGGCACTCAAAAAAGTTTGATAGTGTGCAAACAACAAACCTACCTTAGGACCCTAGAAAAAGGACTTCAAAAGATCATCAAATATGATCTTGGAGAGTTACAAATGAACATGAGACATATTTAATAAGAGGCTAACAACACCCCCAAGTGGTTCCTCATGAAAATCAATGGGTATCAAATTACTCACCCTCAAAGTGGGCTACTTGCATTGAAATTGCAGGGGTGTTTCAGAGTGCCTCAAGAAAATTTTCACAACATAGGACCTCAAATTTTTTGCAAATTTTAGAGGTCCCAACATAGTCTCTTGCTCGGGGATGTATGCCCCTTGTGAGAATGGCAAGCATTCAGATCTTCGGTGGAAGCAGACCATGTGCATACTCCATTTGGCTTCTCAACCAATGTATGCCTTATTTTGAAAATCAAATTTCGAGCTTCGTTGGGTGGCCTCAGGCCACCAAACACATAGAACCAATACTTACCTTTGTCCAATACATTATTTTCATCAGATAACTGTATGACCAATTTGAAAGTATCATTTATCAACATCTTCTCATACACATTACCAATGACACCATTCATCCACCTACCATACTTAGCATTGTTAGAAAATTTGGCACCCACTTGTATCAAGATTACATGCATATAAGGAAAATCATCATATTCTGAAAAACATTTTTCATACCCACCATACAGTACATGTCCACCCACAATGTGATGTCTCTCATTGTCAACAGGATTGCCATGCTTTACAAAAGACTCATCTAGCTGATCTGAAAAATTGATCACTATTGTTACAAGCCTCACAATTATCTTTAATCTCTATCATGTTATCCTGAAGCTCAAAACTATCACTAACCACTATATTTATTTAGATTCTTCATAGTAACCACCTAGAGTTTCAACTGACTTCATCTCATTAAGTTCATCCTTAGTCCCTTCCACTTCATAAGCATACTCATTATTTACCCTATCTTCTTCACACAAACAATTTTGAGCAAGAGTGGATACAATTTCTTGATCAACCTCAAAGTCCTTTTTCTTCCTTATAGAAACTATGCCTAGGCTCATATAAATTATATTTATCTTCATCAAATTGAGTGTCACAACCATGTGGATGACCATCAAAGGTAGACAAATCAAATATGCCAATTTCATCAGCATAATTATCTTCTTTGCAAGATGACAAAGTATCTATATCATCTAAAAATGTTCCATCCTCATACAATAGATTTGAGAAATGGTGGAAACCATACCCAAATGCTTCTTTGCTGAACATTGTCTGATTATCTTCCATTACTTCATCATAAAAGGGATTTAAAGAAAATTGAAAGTCACTTTTTGAATTACTGCGGCAAGCTATCAATTGTCTTTCCTCTATTGTCTCTTTATAGAGTGGATTTAAGAACTCTTGGAAATTATTTTTAGGTACACACAATGTTTCTATTTGCTAACTCAACATGCATCATCACTTGTGTCAAGAGACATCTCTTCTTGAGGGACATTCAACCCTTCTACTTGTATGCCATCATGATTTCAAAAAAATTAACTCATAATCAACATAGTCAGTCTTGTAAGTAGAAAAGACGTGGGGTGATTCCACACTTTCATTTACATCACCAGTAAGAATCTCAGCATCACCATCATATTTAGAAGTTACATGTGATTTCTTTTCAAATTCATATGGAGTACCATGTGCATTAAGACAACAAGTAATTTGGTTCATATCATTTGATGAAGACCCACAAGGTGAGTTAATACTATCACATTAACTACTCTCACCATTAGTATATACCAAAGCATTACTAATCAACTATTTCTCACTTGTGAAGGTATGCACCACCTCATTTATACTAGTATCCTTCTACTCTTCATTCAGACCATCACCATCACAAGGTTGCAACTGAACTACTGCTAGTGTAATTTATTCACTCTTAGCAATCCTTCTTTTTTTAATGTCAAACAATGCTTGGATAAGTGCTAGTGAGCCAGGGATGTTTGCATGTTGTTGATCAAATGTCTGAAAGTTGCTCATTAGTATAAGCTATTTGTGGAGGTACAAAAAATTCACATTTATTTGAGATGATTATTTCAAGAACATACATGTCTGAAGGCTACTCATATGTACTTGAGACTGAAACATGAGGCATAATTGTTGATTGAAAAACAATTTCTTCATTCATGTTCATCCCATCACTAAATGGATCATTAATAACATTTGAAAAACCATTATTATCATTTTGGGATGAAATAAAACTTGGGACAATAGGCTGGCAATTATTAGGAATGTCATTATTAACCTTTGAACTGCATTTTTCACTTGCATACGAGGCTTGATTCATGATCTTGATCCTTCTAATCATTACATACTTGGAAACCATTTCAATGTTCATTTCAATATGAAAGTGTAATGCCCACCAAAATACCCCAGAGAAAATAACTAAACTAACCAAAAAATAGAGATAATTTTTTTTTAAGACATTAACTAATGCAACATAGTAATTATCTTTACTACAAATCATAGATTTACATCACATGAATGCATATAACATCGTGAATATAACCATACCCATAACAACACATAACACAAGTGGAAATAATATCATAACAATTATCATCTCAATGCTTACATCTAGTCTTTCATTCACTCATTCACTTTCTCCCTAGGGTATCTTAATGTCACTACTTGCTAGCAATTACACATCCATATCATGAAATCATTAGAATCCATTTCATTTAAGTTCTACTCAATTACTTTTTTCCTACCATGAGATTATGAGTTATCAAATGCATATCTACATAACCCCATTTACTTTCTAAGTTCATTTTAAAATACCAACTCAAATGTTCATAATTCCCATACCTTCTATTTTTCATCTGTCACATAATGAATCTATATATATAACCTTCTCCTACAAATAGAACTAGAATACTTCCTTAAGAATAACCATTACACATTTCATTAAGATTACTACCCACAAACATATGCAAGATTATAACAAGTACTAATCCTCTTTCCATTTAGGATCGCATGCCACTAGACCAATTCAAGAACCATATAATACCACAAGTATGCACATAATATAATTATTCAATTTCCTAATCCAATGTAAGACCTCAATCTTTACATAATGAACATTCTTATTATATGAACCATATAATGAATACATCATCCTATTCCTTACAAGATCATAGTTTCTAAATCTTCATGTCCTATTACATAAGAAAATATGGCATAAGAATACACAATCTCTCTTACATTTACAATGTCATCATGATACAATATACTATCTCAAATACATAGAAATCATCTCCACAACTATTTGCTCAATGAAGAACCGCAATGTCCATACAAATCTACAACTATTCATTCATTTCCATATTACAAAGATAACTAACAATAAGGATTAACATCTTTCACATAAAGGCATACAAGATTGTTAACATTGTTGGCAATTGCACTCATTCGGTGGTTTCTGATGCTTGATTTATGGTTTAGGTTTGTCATTGATGGCAACTCTTCTTGGAGATTGGATCCAGTGGTCATGATTTCTTTTATCTAGAAGCAAGAGTTAACCGATAGCCAGTCAACCAGTAAATCAAGGTTATTCCAATGCATTTTTGGTCAAGAAATATTTCTGGTGATTGTGGTGATTTTGGTGATTGATTTTGTGATCTCGGTGAATGGGGAGATCCGTAGGAAGCATGTGATTATACTCTTTTGGTCGGGTGCTATGTTTTGTTAGAGATTAAATCCGACATCTGACTACACACTACACTTCTTGAAGCCAACTTGGAGAAGGTTACTTTTGTTATGATTGGATAATAAGATTGATTGGGTGATTGGTTTTTAGTGTGATATAGTTATGGTGATCCATTTTGGTAAGATTGAGTGTAATTTCACGTGCGCATTTGATTTCTAGGTGATCCGGTAGCTGACTAAGACAAAAACATAACATATTGTAAAGTGAGTATAGTCAGAGATCTTGTGCTTAACTGGAACTAATTTTTGCATTGTCAGATGCTATTCTAGTATTCTTTAACCATATTTCATCATTGTAACTGAATTATAAGTCAGTGTGACTTCCCTGAGGGTTGTAGCCTTCTGGGTCATTGTAATTGAGCAGTGAGCTCTAGGTAGTGAGCCTGAATACAAGTGTATTCCCCATCTATGTAATATTTATGTACTCCTAGCCATAGTATATGCATATTGTGGGTTCCAGTCCCACCATGGTTTTTCCCTTTCTGGATTTCCACATAGATTTTTTGGTGTTGTGGATCTGTGGTTTATTTATTGCTTGTTTATGTTCTTTACTGTTATGCATGCCAACTAGTGGATAAAGAATAAGTTTGTGAATTTGAATTTTGATAGAACACTGATTCACCCCCCCTCTCAATGTTCCTTGACTCTAACAAACATAACCACTACCGTTAACAAGATATACACAAAATAATTCCATTTGTATCACTCAATCTTTTAATTTTTTTCTAATCTAGAATTACATACACATTGAATATCCATTTACAACAATCTTGTCCAATACATCTCATTTTGAAATCAACCTAATACAATTCCTAATACATATGCTCACAAGATACTAATTACATAGTCTTCTTTACTATTACATCTTTATTGAGATACAAAACACATGATACCAATTCCAATTACATAGAATATGCTCCAAGATCCATCCGCATGTTGAGATAATATAAATCCATGTCCATGCACACAAGCATCCAATGGAGGACATCCCAATGGAATAAGGCATCAAACCACCCGACCATGTGGAACCAATTAGGAACCACCCCCCATGATAGGAGATGACATGGGGTTCCAACTCACACTCAAGACCTAGGCTGACACCTAAAAACTAAGGGACTCAACAAGACATCACAAGATAACAACCAAGAACAATGAATCAAAACACATCACAGGTTTCAACACAAATCAATAAACTCCCAAAGTCATAATCAACAATCAAGACATAAGGATAATGGACACATGTAGGGAAGAGTGTCATCACATGCTATCCTCACAAAGAAGGGCATAATATGTAACTATCAAGATCTTCACCCGACACTACAGGATCTCCACCCACACCATTGATAGACATGTGGAGCCATCTCAACCTATGAATAATCAAGGGAGTTTGGCTTACTATCTCCATGGTCTTCCCAAGCTCATCCCAAGTCTCCACTCAAGGGATATGAGATGGGGAACCAAAAACCAATTTTATTATCTTTATTAAGTGAATTCCTAATTACCCAAACCCAATAATCAATTATTAAGGTTATCACTTGCAATTACATAGGAAAACTCTCAATGTGGTTCCTTGGCTCGTCTAGACCCTAGTGATCTATTACTCACGACCTCGGTCCACTAATGCAAGAGCCCACTCTCCCTAACCATGGACCAATACCTTAGAGTGAAAGAATAATAAAAATAACATCACATCAACATCTTGGAGGCTCACCAAAGACATAAGTGTAGTCACAACATCATTGATACAAACTGAAGCATAATATGAAGCATATACCCAAATACAAGAAAGAGCCTTCATCAAATCAATACAACAATGAACCAAGGCCAATGTAAGAAATCAAAAGATAATACAAAATCATTACTAATCCTCAAAATTGAGGCATGAACATCCCATTGGATCTCTCATAGTCATTCCTCAACAACAAATTGGCATGTATCCTCTTCTTGGAGCTAAGCATCACATAAGCACAACCCTCAACAATAAGGCACAAATCATCCTACCAGAGCCATATAAAACCATGGAAGTATAATTATAAAATAAAATACACCTTTGAGAACCTCAACATCAATCACAGAATCCTTTGGTACAAGCCCAAAATCCGAAAAAGCATTTACACTGAGCAAAACTGACAAAACTAGCAACTCAGGCAAAATTGGACAACAAAAACCTAATTTAGTGCATCTCAGAGACAATTTAGCACATCCATGACATATTTTGGCATTTTGGGGTCTTCTTTTGGTGTTTTGGTGCCATATTTTATCATTTTGGGTTCAAAGAACAAAAAATAAAGGAAAATAGACAATACAAGTGACGAAACTTGCCCCGTTTGCACATAGGCCTGTAAAATTGATAAATATCTCGATCGGAAGATGTGGGAGGACAAAATTGGAATAAGACAACATGAAACTGGATTCACAAGATCATACAAATGAATTTTAGTATCGAAACTATGCACCCCTTGCACACAGACTTACATAGAACACACCCAGATTGCACAAAACTTCACCAATGGATTCACTGGGGTAAAAGAAGGACTCTCGCACCATAATGAATGGCAACAAAGAATATATAAGTACAACATAAAGGAAAGTAACAAGAACCATACACACAACAAATGCAACCACTTGCATCACAATCATTACATAGACACATTTTTCCATTTCTTTTGAACATATGGATAAATGGAATCCTGGAACTTTTCCCCAATCAAAATATAATAAAATATTATCAAATACCCTAAAGACAATATTTTAAGAAGACACAGAGAAAACAATTCCATTTTGCAAATCAAAATCTCAAGAATAGGGGCTCATCTCCAACTTGGAGAAATTAAGTGATGGCCAAGGCAATCGAAGAAGCACAAAAATTCCAATCCAAATCTTTAGCAAACCAAATCCAAAACTTCCAAAATGAAATCCAAAATTATTTTGGACGGTAACCCAACAACATGCCAGGAGACTCCAATAAATAAAAATCAAATTCAAACTATAGAAATCCACCGACCAATCAAAAAATTCCATAAAACTATATATTGTACCTACCATGCATGAATACGAGGTATAAGATATAAAAGTATATTATTTACTTACCTTCACAGAAAACAACCAATCAAAATAGAGGGTAGATAAACTTTATATTATAACCAATTATGCAAATAATAATTAGTAATATAAACATAAATGGGATAATAACAAATCAAATCCCAATAGTAAATAAATAAGTAAAAGCTAAATAAATAGAAACTTATAATAATATATTAAATAAAATCAACAATAAAAAATAAACAATAAATAATTAATAAATCAATAAATAATAAATAAATGTAAATCTTGATGGTTCTTGGTTGGGGGTTGGCTTTAGGTTGGTCGTTGGCTGTTCTTTTTGTAGGTTTTTGTCTTTGGTTGTGGGAGCCTATTATAAAAACCTATGTATATGGATATGGGAGTCAAATTAACCCATGGTTGTCTAGTGCTTTCATGTTCCTTTTGTTAGGACAACTTTCTAGTTGAGGGTTCCAGATCCATTCAAAATTTGATTGTAAAGGGTTTTAGGTCCCTTCAAAACTTGTTTTTGGCTCAATCAAAATAAATAATAAATAAATAACCATTAAACAATAAATAAACAATTAGATAATCAATTAAGAAATAGATCAAATAAATCAATAAGTTAATCTTAATTAAATATCAAGTAATTAATTAAACACTAAATAAACCAAATAAATAAATAGCCATGATATATAATACATTGATAAATCATAATCTCATTATTAATTAAATAATAACCACACAACCACATCAACCCAAGCAACCTGACAAAAGGGTCAAAAATTGACATAAGACTCTAACCACCAACTTGCACCACAACACAAAACTGAGAAGGTGAATAACTTAAGCCTATAGTGTAAGAGGGAAACACATGCCATCTCCAACAACTTCCCATTGGGATAAAGACATGCTCAAACCTGTGAGACCAGGTGGAGTCAATTTCTAGTACGTACAATCTTGCATCCACCATTAAACACAACACAATATATATACAACACATATACATCATAAATAATCAGGCAAGTGATAGAGAATCGTAGCGTCATATTGTGCTTGTAATGAGTGGTATGGCATCGTCTCTAATCACGAAGACACTAGAAGACAATCATAATCATTGTAGCATCGCTCAGTCATCATGATCATACAGTAGGGTTAGGATAATCGTATTATCATCAAAATCGCATAAGCAATATGATCCATCATTAATAACGAACACATATAAATCATCAAATATAGGTTCATCATCAATATAGTCCAAGATGTATCAATCATCCTCATAAGTCATCAAATAACATATGTCCATATAAAGTATCTAGCATCACATAAGAGTCTATATATGCCTATAGATTCATAAATCAAAATTCAAGTCTAAGAGGGACTAATGTCAAAGAGACTACTAGAGCACAAATCTAAAAGTGTTTATCACATCCTCTCACAAAGGATGAGTCAGGGAGGGGCACTACAGAAAGGCTTCATGTAGATTTTTTGGGTCTTCATTTCTCAATTTGTAACTCATCTTTTTGTCAAATGTGCCCAAATACACCACTACCACCATTGCATCTTGAGGTCTACAACTCTCAAGGATCTTCTTCAATGCCTTCATGAATCTTCGGTTAAACTCAAGAACCAATTCACCATTTCTGATATGAATATCCATAAATTCATTAATGACCAAAAAATCACACTCTTTCACTAAATTTTTCATTGAAGACAACCTTAAAATCATTCCAAATGCTGATTGTATTTGGTAACAAATTTGAAAACCAATCTCAGGCATCATCCTTTAATTATTACACAAATAACCTGATGATCACATCTTCATGATCAATTTCATAATCATCCATTAGGGCACTGAATCTCTGAAGGTGCTTGTTTGCTAATTCACACTTTTTCCACTAAACTTGGGTAGCTTATCTCTGATTTCAAATGACATGGCATTTGGAAAGCCATGGATACCACTAAAGTCTATGGGCTTATATCTTTCAACTTTGAAATCTCTTTTCACATTACATAATGGAGATTGATTACAAACCATGATTGCACTTGAAACCATGTGAGGATACATACATGGTAACATCTTGAACTAGTTCTCTTACAATTTTCTCATACAATCAAGAGGCTTTAAGTTTACATGATACATAAAACATGACTTACTACAACACGACTTTGAGACCTCATTCAAGAAGCATAGATCTAAAGAACATACATACTTCTTCAAACACATAATACAAGTAACATGCTGAAAGTACTTGTATTTTTTCCCTAACTTAGTGCTTAACTCACTTGAAGGGAACATCTGACATCTTCATTGAAATTCTGAGGAATACCTAGAGTATTATAGCTATTTTTCATCCTTTTCTTGTCTAAGAATTTTGTAAATCTGTAACATTCTTTACATCTCCATTTGGTTCTTCATTTAGAGTCACCACCTTCTTTTAGAGGAATAATTTCAAACAACTGGAGGCCATTTGAGACACATCTTCATTTTGAGTTTCTCCCAACAATAGAGTCACACTTTCCTTCTCAAATTAACTGCAACAAAATTTTGTCTAGGTTGAAAACAGCAGATCTAAAACAAGATTTTAGATCCTTCAACTTTTGGACTCCACCCTTAGTGGATTTAGCAAATTATAACCAAATTTCTTATCATCATTCATCCCAAGCAGAGTCACCATTTTGTTGGTTCACCAAATCAACAAAATGCTAGGATCGAAAAGATAGCCAAACTTTATGCTCAATCCTAACACTGGACTTGGCCAACTAACATGAAATAAACATTTCCCCTACACTTCAGGCTCTATAGGACCTAGGGGGGTCACCCTTTCAACAATACCAAAGTATTTAACCACACACTCAATAGGGTATTTTTTAATAGATAATATTTTCACCAAATTATGCCAAGAAACATGAAATATTACTCAGAATTGGCTTAGATCTTGGGCAAACTTCATTGACTTGCATGGAGAATATAATAATTATAATAATTTATAAAGCAAGACAAAACAGAAAGAAAGGCAAAGATTTATCAAATTTTGAAGATGTTTCTAGCCAGGGTTTGATAAAGAAAACAAATCAAACCAGTGCCTTATCCATTAGGCAGTAAAAAATGGAACAAATTCACAAGTTACAGCCTAAACACAAGTTTAATGGCTATTAAAACATTATTGCATTAAAATAATGAAGCCAACTACAAGAAACATTGCAAATATTCTTCATAATCCCAAATTCTTAACACAGTAACCCACATTTAACTGAAAGCAAATTTAATTTCTCCCTTGAACAAAAGCCATCAATTACATGCTCATTGCAACAAATGTGCACTGAGAATCTTCACAATCCTTGATCATTCTGATTAAAATGATAATATGCAACATTGCGGAGACATTTACAATGGATCATTTACCCAATAAAGCTCAGGTTAAACTGTTTACTATTATCTGAGAAAACACTGCATTAATGACCATAACTTCAAAGAATTCTGAGATCTGAGTTATCCCTTTACCCAAAACAACACGCACACTAGAAACTGGAACCCTTACAATGAACAAGAAAAAGAATAAAAGGAAGAAGAGAAGCTTTAAAGATAAATCCATTGTTGACACATGGCAACATCTTCTCTGTCCAAGTTTGGACTCTTTGTTTTTATTTCTCTCTCTTCAACTGCATGCCCTTTCTTTTCTCTATAGACTTTATTTTTGTTTGCTACTTAATCTTGAACAAATAATTTTGTCTTGTTTCTCCCTTTGCATTGGACTCCTTCAATCAGTGTTTCTCGTGAAAATATTCTTTTCCATTTGATAGATAATACATAATTTCTCATTTGTTGTATGACTTTTCTTTATACATGAAACATATGTCGTAGAAACACTTTTCCCATCTTATAATAAAATAGTATTTCACCCTGGCACTGAAATTTTAACATGGCCCTTTATCTTATTCATCTTGGTAAAAACAAGTTCACCAAGTAACTGCATTTGGCTTGCATTTGGCTTTGTTGAATGTGAAAAATATTTCACCTGCCCATAAGCAAAATAATTTCCCTTTTATTACATCTTCCCATTTTACATTTTATTTTCACAGAATCGAAAATCAACTCCATTAAACCTTCTCGATGAAAAAAAAATTCATTTGGTGACAATTAAGGCAAATGGATACATCATTACATTTCACCCCTTTCTATGGAGTCACTTTATCTTCAATTGAAAAACACTCATCTTGCTTCTCAACACTTGAGAAGAAAAAGAATAATCTCCTCACCTTGGGTGAAAAATACAATTCATTTAACTTTCATTTGCATGACCTTTTTCACTTGTGTGAAAATGCTTTCAACATCATATCAAATAATTGAATTGTACTACTTCATAAAATAATCCCCACTGCCGACAATAATAATCACTCGTGCTTATAAAAACTGTTAATTTTCCCTGTAAAACATTTTGCCATTATGTGGAACAAATATTCCAGACTTTATGCAACACGCTCTATTTGCTTGCATTTCAAAAAATTATTAATTCCTCTCTCTATCCGCTCTATACCCACAAATGTGTTTCATATTTGATGTAAATGTATTTGAAAAATACACAATTGCTCCTCCTTTGATAATATAAGTGATTTTTCCATTCCTTACCTCTTATTTGCCAGTCCATTATATATCATTTCCAATAGAAATATTTGGATGAAACACCTCATTCTTTGGGTAAAAGAATTTTTCTTATTTATTTTATTTGCAAATGTATCTTTTACTTTCTATCGCTGAAACCAAAATTCCTTATTGCTACAAGATAGAAGCAAAGTACCCTGTGAGACTTATTAGTGAAACTTACAATTTGCAGCACCCTTTGAAAACTTGTATTCTCCCTCGGGAAGTTCACAATGCCCAATACGATGTTGGATGCATTTAAGAGAGAACAAAATAATTTCAGAACTCTTCCATCACTGCATTTTACATACATAAAATGCTCAACAATTAACATCCCTGCCTGTCAAGATGAAAGGTGGAAAAGGGAATATGAATGTAGATATGGTGAATGAGGGATAATGGATGATGTGGTGGATAGGATAGCATGGATGAAACTTATCCCCAAGTGTAGATTGCAAGAAGGTAATGAATTACACATGATGTCTGTTTGCTAGATTTTCATCATGGTACTTTTCCAAGGCTCCACCAAAGGTGGTTTTCACCATTTGATAGATTTTTTTTTGATCAATATTATTGGAGAGATTATTTCTCTTTACTTTTTTTTTTCAATTTTTTGACTTCCAACTCAGTTAGTTTTTCTTATTTGGATTGTACTCTTTTGGTCTGAATATGTATTTGAGGTTGAGTTAGAAGGTTGATATGGGTATTATCGTAGTGTGTGTAGATTTAGATCAAGGAATTTGTCTTGAAATATTATTTTTTGGAAATAAGCTTTATTTATTTTCTACACATTACATTGGATGCTGACTTTGGAGGATGTGATAGCATGTGCAGCTCATTGGAATCAACGTAGAAAGATGTGTTGTGATGTATTTATGTCCCCTTTATCTCTTGGGGTGATTGACTTTATGCAATTCATGTATATTACATGTTTGTGGCCGACCTAGTTGAGGGTTTAATTTAACAACCTACTATAAATGGAAGTGTGGATGTGTGAATTGGTGTGTGTATTATTTTGAATTGGATATGAATTATATGCAAGTGTATGTGAATAAGTAGAAGTGTGCCTTAGTTTGTGATGAACTTTGATGATCATATCTTCAGTGCGACAATGTTTTGAGATAGTGAATGAAATGATATATGTTTGCCATGATATTGTTCACTTGACATAGTGGTTAAAAATTAGTTTTATGATTAGGAGATCTTATTCATTTCAATTCATCATTTCCCTATGCTTTTCAAAAGACAATGAGTCCTTTTTGTAGCTTGTATAGTCTTTGTATCTTGCTCTGGAGCAGTGCGCTTCAGTAATCCGAGTTCTTTGTATCTTACCCTAAGATTTAACATCTCAATAATGCAAGTCCCTTGTATATTTCCCTAAGGTTGTTCATCATAGTCCTATAAGTCCAATTAGGTGTAGTGAGTTGGCTTGTTCTTTAGCCTAAATCATTGTTATCATTTATTCATATTGTGAGTGTGATTCTCATTGTGGTTTTTCCCTTCTTTGGTTTTCCACATAAATATGGTGTTCTTGTTTGTATTGTGCTTTATGGTTTCATGTTTCATAATTGGAGAGATAAGTTAATTGTGATTTTAAGTTTGAATAATTATAAATAATTTGTTTTAAGGTCTAGATTAATTCACCCCCCCTCTCAGTCATGTGGTGTGTTCAACACCAATAGTTCTTTAGGCTATTCTATCAATCTTCCCAATTTAAAAAATCTATAGTTTCCCCCTCTTGGTGCCAATTTGAATGAAAATTAGAGGCTTTTGATCTAGTGAATGTGTTAGATCCCTCCACGGGGAAGAGCAAGGCCCACTCAACTAAAGAGAGGTGATCTCTGTGTATTTACTTTTTTTTATTGTCTTTGTTAATATTTTTAGTTTATGTTTAAAATTCTTTTAAAATCATGATTTGAATTTCTATTGTAGTTGCAAATATAATTGTTTAGATTGAAATTTATTTTGATTCATAGTTGTGTTAGATTAATCTAAAACTAGGATAGTCATTTGATTTAATTAGATGAAATATTAAATTAAGAGATTCATTGAATGACTGCAATGATGAAGTCGGGCTTTAAATTCAAGTTGATGAAATGGAATGGAGTTTTTTTCCCTTTCTGAAAGATTAGTGTAGGAATTTGTTTTTGCAAGCATAAATAGGGTTTCATTTATGCAAGAGTAGTTTAGATTTCATTTCTGCAATTACATAGAATTTTAACTTTAATAGTTGTGTGTTAGATTAGAAAACTCTAGAACATTAAGTGCAAATTTAAATCCGAGACAATAATTTCTTGTAGCTTTTAGTTTAGATAATTCTCCTTAGATTTTAAGTATAGATTCAAGTTGCATTAAGAAGGTTAACATAGCTTAGAGTTTTTCTAGATAGCTTTGGGTAGCTTTGGGCAAAAAACACACAAAAAAATCACTACCAACGAAACCCCCCAATATAGTCTTCTTATCATAGATAGCCTTGGACACACCCTGAATCGATATAATATGAGTAAATGATGTAGAAATTGTGACATACAATGATCCTGCCCATTGATGGTATGATGAACCAATAAGGATCCAGTCAACTACTGAGAGGGTGGGCGGGGGGGTGAATCAGGTGATAGAAAATTGACTATAATTTCCACCAAAATAAAAAAACAACCTCTCAAGACAAACTCTGAACTGAGTGGTTCCACTGAGCTACAAACTGTAATATCACTGTCAAGTTTATAGGTTGACTGTTATATCAGAATAACAGTAAAACAACTCTGAAACTCTTAAAACTTTTGACCAAAACATCCAAATACTTTATTGACAAAAGTAAAAGTACATTTTGGATTGCTGTCAGTCATCATATCATATCTAAGTGGATTTAGCAGTTAAGCAAATTAACCATAGCAAACATAACCACAAAAACATTCACCACTTGACACAATGATTTTGACATGGAAACCCAAATGGGAAAACCCACAGTAGGGATGAATACCCACAAGTATTCTAAACTCTTCTGAAGTTCACCCTATTAGGAGCCAAGCCTGTTAAAGCTTTACAATAAGTCTTGTTAAGAACAGATCTTGTTAGGGACCACTTGGTTAAGGGATTGACTATAATGCCCTATTAGAAGCAATACCCTGTTAGGAGTAACATTGATAGAGGATTTGAAATCCAAGCTAATGGATCACCTGGTTAGAGGATTTAGATAACACTAAGCTTGTTAGAGCTTACTCGGTTAAGGGATTTGACTGTTGTAGTTGTTAGAGAACAACAAGGGTTTGCTAATCTGGTGAATAGCACTACTCTTCTTGATTAGATTCTTTTCATGCTCCTATCGACCTTTACACATACTGCAGATACATCTCTTGGTTTGGCAACCAATCACTCTTACACTTAACCAAAATTGCCATCACTACAACAAAACAACTCATTGACCATATAAGAAAAACAATAGGTCAGTAACACATCACAAACCTAATATCTCATAGAGATTACAAACAAATCAGTTTAAGTATGACCATTGGATTACATAACAATCATTGCACATCATTCAAGACAACCTCGAACACTCCTTGATCACCGCTTCATTGATCCCTGTAACTCATCACGTGAATTCCATTACATGCAATGTACTCACTCATTCCCAAGATAAAACCATTTGAAACTCTTCACATACAACATGAATACATGACATAATCATTACCGTTCATCATTTGATCATAAACCAATACAACTGATTCACCAAGCTCCATCGGTTAGGGTTTAGCACATCAATAGGTAGGGTTACCAGTTGATCTCACTTCCTCTCTTTTAATACCAGTTTCCTTCACAAGCTCACCTACCAATTGCAAAATAACATCATTACAACATAATTACTGGTTATAATTGACATCAATGACAACATAATAGTTCATCAATGCAATCTTCATGCAAATGCCAATAGTCTCCCCCTTTGGCATTGTTGGCAATACAAGTATCAATACCCTTGATTGTTATGATTGTGAATAGGAATCCTGGTTTACATTTTACCACTTACTCTCCTTAAATTGAGTCTCCGTGTCTTCAGTTGGTAACTAGCTATAGATCTTCTCTCTATCAATCATACAATTCTTTTCCCCATAATCATATAGTTCTTCTCCCCCTTTGACAACAATGCCAAAGTAAAAGTAAAACATGCAGTGTCATGCTTCATTGTTCTACATCAACAAACTGCAACTTGATGCTCCCCCTGTGGAATAAATCCACTCTACACCAATCTTTCTTCAAGATTCTTCAATTAGCTCCATAACTGATGTATTCCACATCTGCTCAATTGATTTCATGTAGGGGCACAACCCGTAGCTGACCTCTGAGATACTCAAAAGTAGTCTTAGGCAGAGGTTTAGTAAAGATATCTATTAGCCGCTCCTTGGTAGATACATGTTCTAATAACACATCTTTACTCTGCACTTTCTCTCTCAAGAAATGATATTTCAACTCAATATGCTTAGTTCTAGCATGCAACACTGGGTTCTTTGAAATATTTATTGCACTGGTGTTGTCACATAAAATCTTTACTGGATCTGTAATCTTCAGCTTGAATCCTTCCAGAATATGTTTCATCTAGATAGCATGGGTACAATTCATATACGTTGGAACGTATTCAGCTTTAGTAGTGGACTGTGATATACAACTCTGCTTCTTGCTGCTCCATGATACAAGTCTTCCTCCAAGAAAGAATGCACCACCGATTGTGCTCTTCTTATCATCAACATTACCTGCCAGTCTGCATCTATATAAACCTTCAAATCAAAGTTACTTTCATATGGATACCATAATCCATAGTTAATAGTACCTTTCAAATATCTGAATATCCTTTTGGTTGCTATTAAGTGTGTCTCCTTTGGATTCTTTTGAAATCTAGTAACTAAACCAACTGCATGAGCAATATCTGGTCTACTGTGAATAACATAATGCAGTTTCCCTATCATTGATCTATACTCCTTTTCATCAATAGATGCAACATCATCCTCCTTAGACAGTTTACAACCTGTAACCATTGGTGTCCCAACTGGTTTACAGTCACTCATTCCAAATATCTTCAATACCTCTTTCACATATTTAGACCGTGTGATAAAAATACCACTCTTCATCTGCTAAATTTGCAAACCTATGAAGAATTTTACTCCTACTAGAGACATTTCAAATTCACTTTTCATCTCATTTGCAAAGTCATCACTCATGTCATCATTGCCTCCAAATATGATATCATCTACAAACACTTCACTAACCAGTATCTTATCTCCTTCAAATTTGAGATGCATATTGCTGTCTTCACTAGTTCTCTGAAAACCTATCTTCATCAGGTGTGAATGTAGCCTTTCATACCATGCTCTCGGTATGTGCTTCAAACCATATAGTGCCTTGTGTAGTTTACACATGATATCCTTTGCATCAGTCAAAGCATAACCATCTGGCTACTCAATGTATACTTCTTCTTCCAGTATTCCATTTAGAAATGCTAACTTCACATCCATCTGATATACTTTGAATCCCTTATATGCTGCAAATGCAAGTAGAATCCTAACGCCTTCGAATCTAGCAACTGGTGCAAATGTCTCACCATAGTCTTCTCCTTCTTCCCGTGCATAACCTTTGCATACCAATCTAGCTTTGTTTCTGAGTACTACTCCATCTTCATTCAGTTTATTCCTGAATACCCATTTAGTACCTATTACATTTTTATTCACCGGTCTGGGTACTAGGGTCCATGTATTGTTCTTCTCAATTTGGTCAAGCTCCTTTTTTATAGCTTTAATCCAGCGATCATCTCCAAGTGCTTCCTTAGCATTTCTAGGCTCAATAGTGGAGATCATACAAGAATTATCTCTAATCCTTCTTATGGTTAACACTCCAACATATTTATCTCCAATAATCTGGTTAGGAGTATGATTGAGTCTCACATACCTTGGAATGACATGATCATTATCTTCAAGTTCTTCTTCTTCACTATCACCATCTTCTTCTTAATCTACCTATTCCGATTGAACTGGTACTACAACATTCACTTCACTAGATTCTGGCTTTATCGGTTCTGGTTCCAAAATCAGAATGCAGGGTTCATCTTTCTTCTTTTCCTTATTGGTTTCTCTTGAAACTTTAGGATACTCATCCACTCGGACATCAACACTTTCAATGATTCTCTATGTCCGGTTGTTGTAACATTTGTAGGCCTTACTCTTGGTAGAGTAACCAAAAAATATGCCTTCATCACTCTTAGCCTCAAACTTACTAACATAGTCACCTCTCTTGATAAAACATTTACTACCAAAAATATTAAAATAACTGACATTAGATGATCTACCATACCAGTATTCATAAGGAGTTTTATCCTTACCTCTCTTTACCAATATCCGGTTCATACTGTAAACAACTATGCTGACAACTTCTCTCTAGAATTTTTTTACTACTCCTCCTTGTATAAGCATCGTTCTAGTAGCTTCAACAACTCACCGGTTGTTCCTCTTTGCAATACCATTCTATTGTGGTGTCCTCGGTGCAGAAAGTTGCCTCTTGATTCCATTGTCTTCAAAATATCTAGTGAATTCCTCTAAAGTAAATTTACCTCCTTGATCAGTACTTAGACACTTTATCTTCTTACCACTTTCCTTTTTAGCTAAGGACCTAAATGCCTTGAACTTACTAAAGGATTTTGTTTTATCCTTCAAGAATGTGACCCACATCATTCTTAAGAAATCATTAGTGAAGATCATAAAATATCTATCACCTTGAATACTTTTAGTCTTTATTGGTCCATAGAGGTCTGTATGAACCAAATCTAATAAATGTTTTGCTGAAAAATATTTGCTCTTAAAAGTTGAGGATATCATCTTTCCTAACTGACATTCCTTACACAGAGCATTCACTGGTTTGTCCAACTGAGGAAAACCTCTTACCGACTTGGACTTATTGACCTTAAAAATGTTATCATAATTTATATGACAAAATATTCGATGCCAAAGCCAACTATGATCTACTTTAGCAATTAAACAATTGTTGACTTTAGGATTCAGGTGAAACAGGTTGCCTTTTGTCTGCTTTTCGGTTGCAATCAATTCACCTTTGCTCCCATAGATTTTTCACATTCCATCCTTGAATTCCAATGGATAACCTATGTCATTGAGTTGAGCTACACTTAAAATATTGTGCTTTAATCCTTCAACCCAACAAACATCATCTGCACTGCTCTTTCCATTAAGAGAAATGGTTCCCTTTCCATTTAGCATGCAGGGTGAGTCATTTCCAAATCTCACAACTCCTCCATCAAATTCCTTCAATGTAAGAAGAAATTTACTTTGGTCACCGGTCATGTGGTGTGAACAACTACTATCTATGATCCAATCATGAAAACTATCCATGCGAGAAACTAATGCCTTATGATTAGATGTCTCCTCTTTAATGGCTACAAAGAAAATGTGTTCATTAGCATCTCCCTTAGATTCCTCATCAGTGATACCACCATCAACTGCAATGAGACAATCCCTTTTGCCTTTTCCTTTGTACTTCTCACGCTTATGCTCATTGTCACCATTAGGACAGTTAGCTGCAATGTGTCCAATCTTGTTACATGCAAAATATTTCAAAGGTAATTTACCTCTGTACTTACCAGTACCTCTAGGTAATCGCTTGGAAAACAATGCTTCAAGCTCAATCAAACTATCGTCATCATCAACTTCTCTGCTGGATCTAGATTCATAACTGTGACTGACATCTATACTTTTCCTCATTGAAGGGTTAGAAACTGAAGCTCTAAATGCAGATTCAAATTTCTGAGCACTACCATCATAACCATTTCATTCAAATGTAGTAAGCTTACCAATGATGGAGTCAAGAGTTACCTTAGTTTTATCAATAGACTTTAGCTCCTGAATGGCTGCAACTCGGATAACGTAGACCGGTAGAAGGGTTCTCAACACCTTACTAACCATTGTGGCATCCTCCACTTTACCACCAACACTCTTTATCTCACCAACTATCTCCTTGATCCTCTGACCATACTATTGTATATTCTCTCCTTCAGCCATCCGCATGTCATCAAATTTACCTCTCAGACTCTCTTCTTTGGCAATATTCACAAGCTCATTAGACAATCAGATAAAGAACTGATAATGGCCTCCAATGCTTACTTATTTTCTTGTTACTCTTTCTTTTGATCATCAAACATAGTCCCACTAGGTGCAAGATATTGAGTACCAACATGTTCCCAGTATTGACTTCATAGACTCTTGATATAGATTTTCATTCTATCACTTCATATTCAGTAGTTTTCCCTATTGAACTTTGGACCTTCTTTCTTCATCATGTGTTTTTCAAGATCTTTACCTCAAGCTGTAAGGCTTAGACACTAGATGACCTGGAATACTCTGATACCAACTAATGGTATTATAAATCAATAAGGATCTGGTCAACTACTGAGAGGGGGGGGATGAATAAGTAGATAGAAAAATGACTATACTTTCACCAAACTCAAAAACAACCTCTCAAGACAGATTCTGAACTGACTGGTTCAAACACTGAACTACAAACTACAATATCACTGTCAAGTATACTGGTTGACTGTCATATCAGAATAACAGTAAAATAACTCTGAAACTCTCAAACCTTTTGATCAAAACATCCAAATACTTTATTGACAAAAGTAAAAGCACATTTCAGATTGTTGTCGGTCATCATATCATATCTAAGTGGATTTAGCAGTTAAGCAAATTAACCATAGAAAACATAACCACAAAAACATTCCCAACTTGACATAATGATTTTGACGTGGAAACGCAAATGGGAAAAACCACAGTGGGGATGAATACCCACAAGTATTTTGAACTCTTTTGAAGTTCGCCCTGTTAGGAGCCAAGCCTGTTAAAGCTTTACAATATGTCCTATTAAGAACATATCTTGTTAGGGACCACCTGGTTAAGGGATTGACTATAATGCCCTATTAGAAGCAATACCCTATTAGGAGTAACCTCGGTAGAGGATTTGAAATCCAAGCTAATGGATCACCTGGTTAGAGTATTTAGATAACACTAAGCTTGTTAGAGCTTACCCAATTAAGGGATTTGAGTGTTATAATTGTTAGAGAATAATAGGGGTTTGCTGATCTGGTAAATAACACTACTCCACTTGATCAGATCCTTTTCATGCTCCTATCTAACTTTACACATACCGTAGATACATCTCCTGGTTCGACAACCAATCACTCTTACACTTAACCAAAATTGCCAACACTACAACAAAACAACTCATCAACCTTATAAGCAAAACAATAGGTTGGTAAGACATCACAAACCTAAGATCTCATAGAGATTACAAACAAATTAGTTCAAGTATGATCATTGAATTACATAGCAATCATTGCACATCATTCAAGACAACCTTGACTGCTCCTTGATCACCGCTTCATCGATCCCTGTAACTCATCACGCGGTTTTCATTACATGCAATGTAGTTGCTCAATCCCAAGATAAAACTATTATCTCTACGTGCCAAAAACCATTTGAAACTCTTCATATACAACATGCATACGTGGCATAATCATTACCATTCATCATTTGATCATAAACCAATACAATCGATTCACCAAGTTCCATTGGTTAGGATTTAGCACATCAATAGGTAGGGTTACCGGTTGATCTCACTTCTTCTCTAGTAATACCGATTTCCTTCACAAGCTCACCTACCGGTTGCAAAACAACATCATTACCGGTTATAATTGACATCAATGACAACATAATAGTTCATCAATGCAATCTTCATGCAAATGCCAACACCCATCACTTATGTTCTCCCTAAGTTTTGTGAGAAGACATCTCAATATTACAACTCGTTCTTGTTTGAGTACAAGGTTTATGCCAGACTTATAAATTTATAATAGATAATCAAAAGTTGAAGTTGTTTCCATAAAATTTAAAAGAATCAACTTTATGCTATTTCATGGGACTAAATTTAAATTTCATAACCACATGGAATGAAATGAAAGCTATCTTCTTGGATAAATACCAAGATTACTTTCAAGCCAAGGATTGAAAGGGGGAACTTTTTAGAATAAAATAAATGGAGAATAAGAGTCTAGAAAATTATGCAAATCGATATCTTTTTGTAAACAAAAGATGTGGAAATGGATTGGACAAAGAGCTAACAAAAATAATATTTTTATGAGGTATTGAAGATGATTCCAAAGATGTCTTCAACTTGATTGGAAGAGGTGACATTAACAAACAAACCTTTGAGGAAATAATAGGGATTTGTAGGAATTAATATTGATTAAAATAAAGTACTATATATTTAAGAAAAGGGAAGAATACCTCAACTGACTTGTCTCCAAAGTGATGCAGGAATTGGCCAACCTAAAAATTGACATTATCATCCATCTCAACACTTAGATAAAAATAATAATGAGAGATCTCTTAGCTATATACTATTCAAAATGTAGAGAGAAACATCCATTAAGGGAGTGTCCTATAAACCAACTATATTTATGTGAGATATATGAGAAAAAATATTCCACCAATTCATGTAGTTTGTCACCAGTGCATGTAGTCTCCTCCCAAAAACAAGGAATCATTTGAGGAAGGCCCCTATATTTGAAAATGATTTAAATTTTTTTTATATAGGAAGTCCAATATTGGTAAAGATGGTCTTAGAAAACATGCAAATTGGATACCAAATACTTGGTCCAATTAGTATATTCCTCCACCTATTCTAATGCCACCTCTATAGATGCCAACACCATGGGGACCACTTGAATAAACCATGCCCCAATGGAATCAACTCTAATGTCAACTAAATAAACCTCAGTAGAAAATTAATCAACAAAATCAGTACAAACAACCTTGGAAAAATCAAAGACAAAAAGGCTGATGGAATCAATCTCAACCTTTATTAATCAGCCCAACATAACCTTTAAATAATGAATAGTTTAAACAACCACTAAGTCCAACACAACCTATGTTGGCAACAAGGTAGCAAACTAAGGGGGCGGGGGGTGAATCAGTTTGCTTACAGACTTTACTCAACTTATACACAATTTCAGATCTGGTAATTAACAATGAAAGCACAAATCAACACCACATCAATAACACACATAACACCAAGATTTTTGATGTGGAAAACACAGTTAAGAGAAAAACCACAGTGGGAACCTACCCACAATGAAATAATTCCCTGTTAGGAGTAAATGAGATATTACAATGGGGAATGCACATGCATTCAGGCACACTGCCTAGAGCTCATTGCTCAGATCACACTTCAAGAAGGCCTACAACCCTTGGGAAGGCTCACTTCCTTACAAAAACATTCAGATTAAATATGGAGGATCATGAATTGATGAAATGGTATCTCCTCATGCCTGGTTACAGTTCCAATTAAGCACATAACACAAAATTTTCTCTTTCACTTCTTCACACTTCTTCGCACTTCTTCTCTGCTATTGAAAGATCAAAACATTGTTTGCACACGCAAATCATACCTTTTACATGACTATTACGTATATTTATACAAATCATCAACCTATATTTCAAGGTCGACTCAACACTCATCACAAATTACAAGAATATAACAACACACGCTACAACAATACATGAAAACCAAAACAATGTTGTCTAAGACATAGTATGGACCTAAACCAATACCACAAACATGAAAGACCATCAATAATTAAGCCTCGAACATCCACAACATGCTACAATCATCCGATTGCCCAAGAACATCGCATAACACAAACATACCAGATACATCATCAATAACACACACATTGATCAATGCAGACCAACAACATGGATAGAACATGATCTAGAAACATCCACAAGAATCATCAATTACCACAACAACAACCGCAACATCACCACTTACTAGAATTTTCATCATCATTATACCGAACCTCAAGAACATCAAATCAGTTGACTATCAAACTGAAAGATTCACTTGTGGACCTCCAAATCATGAACCATCTGAATTGAGGACACATATGTATGTCCCAAATACACTGCCAAATTTGCAAACCAAGATATTGCAATTCCAGAGCAATTCGGAGCAGAATCCTAAACACTGATCAACACAGACAACTAAAAACCAATCGCAATATAGAATCTCATAACTCGATCAAATCACCATGCGGACCACTAAAACTTTAGTTGAATCAACTATTGATACTTATCTCAAAACCCTTTAATATACAATAACTCATTTGCAACACACTAGCCAAACCAACTCATTCAATCTGATTGCAACACTAGAATGCATAGAGGAATATGTTGACATCAATGACAACACAACATTATAGAAAACTTCTCACCAATATCCAACAATTTCCCCCTTTGGAATTGATGTCAACATATGAATGTGAAAAACAATCAATGCAAAGAAAGGATTCAACAACCAACAATCTCCCATGAGTCTCAACAATCTCACCCTGAGATCTAGGACATGATATGGCAGATTTTCACATGCTCTTCTCCCCCTTTGAAATAAATGCAAAAGGAACTTATACAAATCATAATTCTCTCCCCCTTAGGACAAACACTCTATTAATTCTGAACATCTGAACCACACACTAACTACTCTCCCTGAGTAACAACCTCACTCATCAATCCAGATCACAAGATACCTCTCTGAAGTCCACTGGAATAATGCAAATCCATGCATCTTAGTTCTTGTTAGGAGGGGAAATCATCCCTAGCTTCTCTCTGAGATACTCAAAAGTATCTTTAGGCAAAGGCTTCGTGAAGATATTTGCAATTTTTTCCTTTGCAGATACTGCAGACGTCTAAAATTGTCCTATCTAATTAAATAAATATCTTTATTTGTTTAATTATTTTTAGCCTAATTCTTCTATTAATTAAATAAATCTTTATTTATTTAATTAATTCATTTATCCTCTCCTAGCCTTATTTCTCATTTAAATAAATACATTTATTTATTTAAATTATCCTTTTCCATAAATTAAATAAATATTTCATTTATTTAACTATCCCACTTCCTCTATTAATTAAATGAATATTTATTTATTTAATTAATTCATTAGCCTTTTCTACCCATGACACATGTCATTCATCTCTTAATTCCTACACTACCTACCCTCTCATTATTTTCTTATTTCTTTTACCTACCCTCTAATCTTAGCCGACCATTTATCTTTTACACCTCTTAATCTTATCCCTCCGTTTCTTATAGCATCTTCTATATAAGAGGATGATTCTTTCATTATCAACCCTAATCATTCTATTCAACTACTAGCATTCCCAAGCATTCTAGCATTCGAACTTTCATATGCGATCTAACTATCAACCACATTTCTGTTCTTTGTTGAGCTCTTGTGTACACATAAAATCTGAGAGCAAATATATCAAGCAGGATCAATGGAGATAGGAATAATGGAGATCCAAACCCTATTGGACATGTGATGGTATAATGTTTGTGATATCATTTGATTTGCATTGTCTTAGGTAATCTTCATATGTTATGGTGGGTCTTTGTTGATTGTTAGGCTAGGGTTTTTTTGGTTGAATTCATTTAGTCTTTCAATATTGTTATTATCCACTTTTCACCATAAACATTTTGGCACACCTGGTGGGACATGGATTTTTGTTAGATCTATATTTTGCAGATTTTTCTAACCCTATATTGCGGTTTTGTAAAACAATTTGGAGAATAACCTTGTGCAGCTAGGGTTTTGGACACAAAATCAAGATCTTGGAGAGATTTGATCTGACCTCACAAACGGCTTAAATTTTTTTGCACCAAATGTTTTTGGCATGTTGAAGACAGTATCAAGAGCTCTCAACCCAAAATTCAGAATTTTTGGAGCACATTTGCATTTTCCATGAATATTTTATGAATTTTCATAAAAAAATAATTTTGAGAGCAAATGAGAGAATTTTCCAGATTTTATTACATTTTTGGAAATCTCTCAGAATTATATATAGGATATTTTGTTTGTGATTTTAATTTTGAGGCAAAATATTTCCTAAAAAATTGGATCTTTGAAACTTAGGGTTTTTCATTAGTTTGATCAGATCTCACAAATGACTTTTCATTTTGGCGTCGAATTGTTTTTGCAGGTCAAGAACATTATCATAGGTGCTCAGTAAAAAACTCAGATATTTTGGATCATATTTGAATTTTCTATGAATTTTTTATGCATTTTCATAAATAATTAATTTTGAGAGCAAATGAGAAATTTTTTTGGATTTTCCTACATTTTTGGAAATCACTTAGAATTATACAAAGGATATGTTCTTTGTGATTTTAATTTTGATGCAAAATAATTCCTAAAAAATCGGATCTTTAAAAGTTAAGGTTTTGCATTATTTTGATCATATCGTACAAACTGTTTGGAATATTTGCAAGAATTTTTTTATGCAGATTTGGAAGGTTATCAGGAGTGTTCAGTAAAAACTTCAGATTTTTTGGATCAATTTTGCATTTTCTATGAATTTGTTATGATTTTTCATAAAAAAATGAATTTTTGGAGCAAATTAGAAACTTTTTTGGATTTTCTTACATTTCTGGAAATGTCTTGAAATTTTACAGGTGGTATGTTTTTCATGATGCAAAATAACTCATGGAAAAATAGATCTTTGAATCTATCAAAAAAATGCATTGTCGAAGGCCCCTTTTCACAAAGTCTTTTGGATCTAAAATTTACCTAACTTGTGTGTTTGCAGGAGGGGTATTATTGTAAAACTACTAAAAAATATTTGTTGCAAAATTTTGGCAAAGTTTTTTTATCTTTATTGTGTGCCTTGTTATCATAGATTACCAAACACTTCAATTTGTGCACTAAAATTGAACCAGTGTCTTTTATGTCTTGAGCAATAGGCTCTTTTTGTTTAATCTCTAGAGGGCCTGTCTCTCCATGTGGTCATTAGGACTACTAGTGAGGAGAGAACGACCCAAGTGGTAGTGAGGAAAACCCACCTCTTCCAAACCACTATAAATAACTGTATCCATGGTGAAATCCATAGGTAACATGTGCTTATTAGTTCATACCGACACTATGTCTCCCCATAAACCCGTTTGATCAAATTTATTTGATTAGTTGTAGGGCATAACCCCTACCGGCTGGGAGCCTTCTATATTTACAGAGCTAAAAGTGCTGCATGTATGGCCACATGAGTGGATGCCCTTACTAGCACCTTTTTGTTTCAGAAAACCAAAATCCTTCTAGTTGTTGAGGCAGGAGGTCGGACCTCTGGAGTGGCCCACACACATACGGTTCTTTGTAGAGATACAAAGTTCTCCACAGGGAGTTTTTGTGGGGACTGATGCTTGGCTACCCCAGAGAAGTGAGTGCCGAGGGTGGAGCCAGTGGGGTCAAGCATCTAAGTATCCGCTCTGAATAGCGTAGCCTCGGGGGAAACCCCATGTGGGATCAACAACTATTGTCCTGGGTAGCCATAAGAATTGTGCTTGTCTTCTTTTGAATATTCAAACATTCAAGAATAAACATTATAACATTGTGTCTTTTGTGTCTTCAAGTGTATGCAAAACATTTTTACATCAAACAACACACTTTTTTCTGAGTCATTTTGAGTCTAAACACTTGTAAACATTGAGTCCTCATCAACATTGTGTCCTCTTGTCATGAAAAATAGTCAAAAAATTCAAATTTGGTCACAAAAACAACTTTACAAATTGGAAAAATTGCACTCATATTTTAAAACTGCGTCTATGAAGTATACAGGCACGTTTGTGTTCAGTATTGGCAAAATTTACAGTCCAATAAACAAGAGTAATTAGTTTCAAAATTCTTGAGCTTCCTAGGTTATTTATCCAGGTTTTCATCTAGCATTCAACCTATCTTTGGGTCTCACAAAGTTCATCATTGCTTTACATCTTGCATTACATTCACATTTGTCTAAACTTGAGTCAAAAGGTCACTTGCTTGTCCTTATCATACTTTGTCAACACACTACATACAACAACATTTTGCTAAGTGGTCCCTCATCAAGGTCTATCACCTTTGGGTCTCATTTGGTCTTACTTAGAGTCAAGGTAAACTTACCTCATCAAGAGAAACTATCATCTCTTAGGAAGCCACACCTACTCTACTACATACATACTTGGTCTTACACTTTGGACATTGCAAGTAAACCTTAGATTCATTTACATCCCATCCAACTCTTGGTCTTCCATACTCTTTCCATTTTCATCTAGTCTTAAACATCTTGGTCAAGACCTAGTTCATGGTTGAAACCCATTCCCAAAAATCTAGGAGAGAAGCTAAAGAGGATCAAGAGTCTGCAAACATGAGTGCCTATGAGTATGAAAATGATGTCTTTTTCAATTCTGATTATACCACATTACCTGACATGGATGCCTATAGAAACATTTCAAATGTTAAGAACATGGACACTACAAACAACAATGATACACACAATGACAATATGGACAACTTTTCCATACATTCAGCAGAAGTGGAAGACTCTATTATGGATCCCCATTTCAATCGATTGGTTGAGGAAATAATGAGGAGAGATAGACAATATTTCTTACAAGTCATGGCACAAAGTGGAGCCAAGATCCCTCATGATTTTGACATGTCTCAAATAATGGAAAATCGACCTTTGCAAGAACCTCAACTCAACATGGACCAAAGGAGGCCTAATAGTGGAGGCAATAGAGGACCACATCTTGTGCCTGAATCACCATCATCTTTGTTTCAAAAACCTGAGGTCCCACATACACATGGTCAAGCCTATGATACTCATCTATGCAGACCTTTATGGAAGTCTTATGCATACAAATATACTCAATCACATACCAATGCTAAGGACCAACTACAAAAGCAATTGGATATCCAAAGGCATGTTCAAAATTTGGACACAAGGAAACCCCACGTCAAATTTGGGGGCAACACACTAGAAAAAACTCATGACATTCCTGTAGAGTATGGTATACATGGACAAAACAGATATTCCATTCCTCATCATGACTCTATACCAAGTGGTCCCTATACACAACATCACTATAGACCTCCTCCATATGAACATGTGTATGATCAATACCATCCATATATGCAACATGCTCCTCCTCCACTCGGTGGTTCAGGCATGGGGTATGGTCCAAGAAGTCAGTCTCCACCTAAGAACAATTTGGAGCAGCAAATTAAGAACTTACAAAAGAAAATGAAGGACATAAATACACCGAAGCTAGCTTACACAATGAGAGACATATGTCCCTATCCATTTGACAAAAGCATTCCAATTCCTCCATTTCCTACACACTTTGTGACACCTAAGTTTGATAAGTATAGAGGAAAAGGGGATCCTATGGCACATATAAGACATTTTTTTCACAACTTGCATTGAGGTAGCACCAGAAGAGACATATTTGATGAGATTATTCCCACAAAGATTAGGTGATCAAGCTATGGAATGGTTCTCCCAACTCCCACCTGGAATTAAGTCATGGGGTGACTTAGAAAAGGCTTTTATCCAATATTTCTAATACAACATAGAGATAGACATATCAGTCTCTACTTTGTGCAACACCAAACAAAAGGATGGACAATATATTTCATCATTTTTACAAAGATGGAGAAATCTAGCCAACAGATGCTCTTGTGAAATTCCACAAAAACAAATGGTAGAGATGTTCACACATAATGTCCATAGAGAAATTGGTTATGATCTAAGGAAAGATTGCTTGTCCACTTTCAAGGACGTCATTGAAAAAGGTTTAGCAACAAAGAAGGTCCTAATTGAACAAGGAGTAATTAAGATATTCAAAGAAAACAAAGAGAACTTTATAGGAAAAGACAAGCCAAGATTTTGGAATAAAAACAAAAGCATAGTCAATGATGGTGTTGTTGATGCCAATACAGTACGACCCAAAATCGTTTTTTCTGGATCAAGTTCTACAAACAACTAGGTGAATACTCAAACAACGACAAAACCACAAAGGAAATATACCCCATTGGGAGAACCACTTGAATCAGCTTTCAGGAAGCTAGTGGCAAACAAGATAATAATAATTCCCGACAATCCTCCATATGAACCAAAGGTCAAACCAAATTGGTGAAATGATGATGATTATTGTGAATTTCACAAGAGCAAAGGACACAAAACAAGAAATTGTCATCATTTGAAGAACATTATACAAGGTCTTATTGATAGAGGTGACATTGAGATCGAGGGACACTCATCCAATCAAGAACATGAGATGTTTAAGGAACCATTCCCAAAACATGACAAGGGAAAAGCTAAAGCCACAAATGAGTAGACCAACTATACTAGAGAATCCTATAACTATGATTCAACTATCAATCACATTTCGATGGACAATTATGTCTCTACCATTATCATCAAGGACAAAATGCCTAAAAATTCTACCCAAAGACCTAAGGTTGTCCTAAAAGGCATTGGACCTTCTTCTGAATCTACCTCCAAATGTAATGTCATAACTCATCGAGGTAAGGTCACCCTGCAAGGTACTCCAGCTAAAACCACCACTTCCTCATCAGCCAAACCTGAGTATGACCTTGTAGAACAGTTAGGGAAGACACCTGTGCTTATCTCAATCCTTGAGATTTTACGCATATCTCCCGCACATAAAGGCATCCTTGATAAAACTTTAAGAGAAACCTCTGTCCCCACTGATTTGAACGTGGACCAGTTTCAAGCCATGGTGGGATACCTTTCCGTTCCACATTCTCTTACATTCACTGAAGTTGACGATGTCTCTGTAAGCCAACCACATAATGCACCTTTACACATCAAAGCCTTCCTAACAAACATCAAATAAAATGAGTCCTGATAGATGGAGGAGCAAGTCTGAACATTTGTGCATTGAGCACTATTAAACAATTGGGATATTTTGAAAAAGTTGTGAATTCTACACATGCAATCACCATTAAGGCATATGATGATGAAGAATGCTCATCCAAGGGCACAATCACTTTACCTCTTAGAGCAGGGCCAGTCACGAATGATGTGGTTTGTCAAGTCCTTGATCTAGATCTCACATACAACATACTCTTGGGATGCCCATGGATTCATGAAATGAGAGTTGTTCCCTCAACATATCATCGATGTATCCAATTTCCACACAATAGAGTTGAAGTGACTGTTAATGATGATCCTAATCCATTCATATATTGCTAAAACCTATGGTCAAGATAAAAAATATATCAATTCCAGTTAATAGAGAAGCAACTCCATCCTCGGCATATTGGATCCAGAATCCTTAAAAGCTTCTACATCAAAGCAAACAGAGATCAAAGAAAAATTCAAGATTAAAGACATGGGATGTGGTGAGTATATCTTTCATGTTCATCAACTCCCACTATCTCCTAACACATTTAGTCGACAAGAACAACCTTCAAACAATTTGCAATATCAAGGAATTGGGTGTGAACCACCTTGGGTTATGGCTACTAAGTCTGAATGCAAATCTCCTCTAGTGGTGCAAGCAACTCTTGTTATCAATAGTCCTAAGAGTGGTTCTAGCGAAGAATCTATTGAGAATATCTTCAGCCCTCTTGAGAACTCACATAGCTTTACCATTTCATCCACTCATTCCATTTCCACTATACTCCCAGATTTGGATCAACAAGAATTACAAAATCCATTACTCATTGGGGATCAAAAATCAAGCTTTGAAAGGAAAAATCTAAAAGTCAATAATAAAGAAAAGTCCTTCAGTCCAAATCAAAATCAAAAGCTATTGGACTCTGCAAAAATCAAGTCAAGGATAAAAATCTTATGAACAAAAAAGAACAAGAGTTGATCTCCCCTAAAATCAAAATAACTAGGGGCAAAAGTTTTACAATTTCAAGTCAAAAAACATACTTGTTGATCCTAAGTCTCCATCATGCTATCCTACTTTCACTTATTTTCACAATCATAAGCCTTCATTCCTCATCCACATGTTCCACACATCCATTCCCTTCTGGCAATACATCCTAGACCTTTAATGGAGCTTCCTCGAAGGACTTTGTTGTCAGTGATGCCCAAACTTATTTAGGTGACACACATATGGGCCTACATAGTACACACTAGTGATTCTATCTCAATTCCTTTACCAAGGAAGATAAACACTCGAGCTACACATCATTCAGTCAAGGAAAAATACAACTACAATCACAAAGTAAAGCCTCACACATTTGAGGTGGGTAACTTAGTTCTCAAGGATAATCCTAGAAATCAACAAGACAGAGAGAAGAAGGGCAAGTTCAAACCGAATTGGCTTGGTCCTTACATCATCACAATAGTCTACAGATCAGGTGCATATCAACTTTCAACACTAGAGGGAGAACCTTTGGAGGATCCTATCAACAACATGCACCTTTGTAGGTTTTACACATAGCTCTTCAGAATATCCTAATTCAAAAATACAAAAAAATCATAAAATATCAAAAATACAAAAAAATCATAAAAAATAAAAAATCATTACTTGGTGAAAACTTGGCAAACAGGTGCCTTGTGACACAAAAAAATTGAAAAAAGTAAAGAGATAAATTCATCCAATGGTGAAAACCACTTTGGTGGTGCCCTAGGCAAGTACCATGGTGAAAATCGGGTCACCGACGCCATGTGTAGAGACATTGCTCCTCCATTCTTCAGGATTCACTTTCATCCTTTCACTTTTGTACACACTCACAACCTATCCATCCATAATAAACTTATCCTCTCCCATCATGGCTTGTTATTGATCTACCCAAGATTGGTTAGCCATTCATAATAAAATCCCTTTTCACCCCTTTCCATCCATAATAAATTAGGTCCTATTTGTGGCTAAGACAAATCCTAAGTCTAGTGATGGGTGTGGAACTAAGAGCATCACAAGTTCTGAGGAGTACAATTTCTTCCAAAAAAAATTCAGTCTATCCGCGCACAATCCACAATAAAGAAAAATTTGCATCGTCGATCCACAATAAAAGTTTCGTCTTCTCCACAATAAAGTATTAGTTTCATGGATTCAGTCAGTTTTAGATGGGACACAAGTAGCAATGGGCTTCAACAAATCAAATCTTTTCAATAGACTCAGACAACAATATGGTTCAGTGCTATCTATCCTTTTGTGAAAGTAAACATTGTGACCACAATCAAATAGACTTATACAGGTGACAAGAGACACTAAACTTGAGGACTACAGTGGATGTTGGTGTTGAGTCTTGGTTTTCTTTTCGATTTTATCTTTTTGGTGACATGTATTTTAGCTTTTCCAGGATGTCTTTGACTAGATATTTTATCTCCAGGATGTCTTTGAATAGAAAGGCGAGGATGGGGTATCGTCACCTATTTTAATTTGTTGTCTGTGGATTGTCTATTAGTAATGCTATGACTTGTCCAAGGATATGAGGACAGTGAGAGTCTAGTATGAACTGGGGATTCCTTGTTTGCGACTGTCCTATCTCCATGCAAATAGGTACAATGACTTTCTGGGTCGAACATATATCTGGATTGTCATAACCTATTTGCCATAATAAAGCTCAATGATGATAACGCACAAGAAGCTCTTTCACTTCCATATCTTCTACCTTCCATCCCCCTTTCTTGATTGACTTCCATCATCCTTCTTGAGTTCGTATAGCCCGCTATCACATGACTAAGTATAATGATACACCAAAAACATTTGCATCTAATGTAGTTTGCACCTGCATTACCACATGTTAGCATTTCATACATACATATAGATATCACAAATTGCATCACATCCTGGACACAACACATATTAGCACATTTTACATTTTCATCATGTAAATAGTTATTTGCATTGTCATATCCATTTGCATTTCATACATTTACATTGGCATTTGCATAACATAAAACATAAAAGAACAAAAATATTGCATTGCATCATGTACATATTTGCATCCATATCATAAGCATCATATAGAAACATGTATCACAGAGAAAAAAAATCACATAGGTACACATGCATATAGATGCCGCAAAGATGAATCATCTTATATATATATCTTAAAATCATAAGTGTCATGATATAATGATGTCAAAATACATATGGCTACAATCACCAGAAGGTGTCATCATACAAAATGGTGCAAAACTGATACATAGGGAACCCTCTAAGGCTATGATAAACTCCCTCCCTCGGAGCCAGCTGGCCTCGACAGAGTTTGAGCTCTGGAAGAACCCACCCTAGGATCATCTCTCCTGTCCCTGCCCCCTCTATCTAGTGGTGGTGGAGGACCCATGACCGCACCACTAGACGCCTATCTCCTATCTCTCCCTCTAGTGGTCGTTGTCATCCGTGATGGTCTCTGAAAGCTCCTAGCCCGCTGATCTGGTGGCACCACTCCATAATTTAGGTCTCTCCAATATGCCATCTCCTCCCCTGCCTACAAAACATAGGTGTATCCATCCCCTGTGTCCTCTTCTGCCTGCCTCCCTACCCTCAGTGCTATCTCAGCCTCCGTATAGCACTGAATTGCCTAATCCCTCTCCCACTCAGTGTCACTCAACTATCTCCTGAGCCTAGCCCCATCCCTCTCCAGATCTTGGATCTAATTTGCCTGTCCCTGACAGATCTCTCTCAAGGTTAGAAGCTCATCCTCCTCCTCTCCTCGCCTCTCCCCATGTCCCTGTGGCTGCTCATGTGGCTATCAGTGTCCTGCCCTCATCTCCAGTCTTGGATCCTGAAACACTCATCTCAATGCATCCTTGTCTCCCTCTTGATCGTAAGGAACCAACTCCCCATTGATTGATATCCTTAGTTTCCTGTATACATCCTCCAAGGTGAATGCCATCTCACCCATCATCAAATGAAATGTACATGTCTCTGAGTTCCATCTCTCAGCTAATGCAGTCAGCAATCCCATGTTTGCCCGAAACTTAGGCACATACATAATGTATCGCAGGCCCATGGCCTCAACTGCTGCTCTATCCTCTAATGTTATCTTTTCTCATAAAATCCAAGTTGAAGGGAATCTCTCCCATGACTTCAACATAGGTAGGTCGTCCTGCAGTCAAGCAAATCAACTGTGTCAATCCTAGTGGTACTCCCTATTCATAACAAAGTACTACTTTCTATCCTAGTGGTATTCCCTGTTCATCAAAAAGTTCTACTCTTTTTTAGTACTCCCTGTTCATCACAAAGTACCGCTTTCTATCCTAGTGGCATTCCCTATTCATCACAAAGTGCTACTCTATTTTAGTACTCCCTGTTCATCACAAAGTACTACTTTCTATCCTAGTGGCTTTCCCTGTTCATCACAAAGTGCTGCTCTTTTTTAGTACTCTCTGTTCATCACAAAGTACCACTTTTTTTAATCTTGGTACTCCCTATTCATCACAAAGTGCCTCGATCTATCCTATCGTAGGGCCTCTGCTTTAGTGTATCCTCTTGAGTAGTTTCATGATTAGCAACATATGTTCTATCACAAAATTGTCAATCATAGCCCTATTTGCTATTCTAGTCTTCCCTAGAGGACCTGCTTGAGTGTATCCTCTCAGCAACTTATCCAATCGACAGTGTATGTTCATCATAGAGCTGTCGATTTGTCCTTGAAGATGCAAACACACTTACATACTTCCTAAACATGCCTGTCCTGCACAGATGCGCCTGAAACATACATACATGCCTCTATTCTGCACAGACGCACCTGCCTTTCATAAACATGCTTGAAATACACAGACACGGTCACATTGAACACAGATGCTATTGCAAACATAGACGCGCCTGACACCAACGCATACATGCCTAGCCTACCTAGACGTGCCTTACCGTTTTCCCCGCCCGCTTGATATTTTTCTAGAACTACCTAGAGCGCATTTATTACTCTACCTAGCATGCATTTATGACAACAATTAATGCAAAAAAGTACAAGGAGGTTTTGTGGTACTTACCGGCTCTCCTGCATCTACTAGCCTTTGATATTGGCAAATGCGATCAAATCTGTGCACCAATGCCATCACTGCTGACTGCTCTCTGCTCTCTCTGCACTCTGATATCTTAGATCTATGGATGACAATGAGGATGTTTTCCCTCATAGTCTATCTTATAGACTACCCTACCCTAGTCTCCTGAGTCAGTCTTCTTTATCCTGTGACTCTGTCACTCTATTCTATCTTGTCAATCCCCTCTAGCCTTTATTTCTTATCGAGAGATTGTCTACGATCTTTTTAGACATTTTCATCCAATCTCTCGAGGGGGCATATCATTCCCATCTTGGGGAAACTTTATATCAGTTCATCTTATCTTCTTTGAAAAAACACGATAAGCTGCATTGTCTCGAAGAGGGGCAAAATGTAGATGCCTAAAATTGTCCTATCTAATTAAATAAATATCTTTATTTATTTAATTATTTTCAGCCTAATTCTTCTATTAATTAAATAAATCTTTATTTATTTAATTAATTCATTTATCCTCTTCTAGCCTTATTTCTCATGCAAATAAATACAATTATTTATTTAAATTATCCTTTTCCATAAATTAAATAAATATTTCATTTATTTAATTATCCCATTTCCTCTATTAACTAAATGAATATTTATTTATTTAATTAATTCATTAGCCTTTCTACCCACGACACATGTCATTCATCTCTTAATTCCTACACTACCTACCCTCTCATTATTTTCTTATTTCTTTTACCTACCCTCTAATGTTAGCCAACCATTCATCTTTTACACCTCTTAATCTTATCCCTCCATTTCTTATAGTGTCTTCTATATAAGAGGATGCTTCTTTCATTATCAACCCTAATCATTATATTCAACTACTAGCACTCCCAAGCATTCTAGCATTCAAACTTTCATATGCGATCTAGCTATCAACCACATTTCCATTCTTTGTTGAGCTCTTGTGCACACATAAAATCTGATAGCAAATATATCAAGTAGGATCAATGGAGATAGGAAGAATGGAGATCCAAACCCTATTGGACATGTGATTGTATAATCTTTATGATATCATTTGATTTGCATTGTCTTAGGTAATATTCATATGTTATGGTGGATCTTTGTTTATTGTTAGGCTAGGGTTTTGTGGTTGAATTCATTTAGTCTTTCAATATTTTTACTATCCACTTTTCACCATAAACAGATACATATTCCAATCTGACTTCTCTCTCATTTACTTTTCTCTCAAGAAATGAAACTTGATTGATATATGATTGGTCTTTGAATGCAACACTAGATTTTTAGAAATGTTTATAACACTTGAATTATCACAGTATATAGCAGTAGGCTCATCGAAAATAACTATGATATCCTTCAACATCTGCTTCATCGATACAACCTAAGTATAATTGCTAGAAACAACAATGTATTCATCTTCTTCTGTAGACAAAGAGATAGTATTATGCTTCTTACTCATCCAAGAAACCAACCTCTTACCAAAGAAAAATTCACCACCACTAGTACTCTTTCTGTCATCAACATCACCTACCCAATCAGCATTTGTAAAAGCACTCAAAGTAAAATCATCATCTTTAGGATACCACAAACCAAAATTAACCGTCCTTTTCAAATATCTAAAAGTTCTTTAACAACAACAACATGATATTCCTTAGCATCAACTTGAAATCTAGCAACAAGGCAAACAACATTCATAATATTTGGTCCAGTCCGAGTCAAATATAACAAACCACCAATCATAGATCTCTATCTAATCTAATTTTCTTTTGGAGAATCATCATCCTTTTACAACTTACATCCAATCACCATATGTGTACCAACTAGCTTTGTATCATCTAAACCAAACTTCTTCAATAGTTCCTTCACATACTTAGATCGTGATATAAAAATACCTTTATCCAACAGAGTAATTTGCAATCCCAAAAAGAATTTCATCTCACCAATCATATACATCTCAAAATCATTTTACATATCATCAACAAAATTCTTGCACAAACAATCACAAAAAATAATATCATCAACAAAAAATTCAACAATCAAGATGTTATCATTATCAATCTTGATGTACAAATTATTATCAGCAATACCTTTATTGAATTCAAGCTTCATCAAATACTTATCCAATCTATCATACCAAGCTCTTGGGGCTTTCTTCAATCCATATAGTGCTTTCTTCAACCTACAAACCATATCTTTCTGATCTGTCAATTGAAATCCATCTGGCTGGTCAATATATACTTCTTCTTCCAACTAACCATTAATAAAGGCTAACTCAACATCCATTTGATAAACCTTGAAATATTTGTAAGAAGCATAGGCAAGAAATAATCTAACAACTTCAATTCTAGATACCAGAGCAAAGTCTCCTCAAAATCAATTCTTTTCATCTGGGAATAACCTTTACAAACAAGTCTTGCTTTATTCCTAACAAGTTCACCTTTTTCATCTAATTTATTCCGAAACACCCATTTAGTACCAATTAAAAAATTATCCTTAGTTCTGGGAACAAGAATCCATGTATTATTCTTTTCAATCTTGTTCAATTCTTCTTCTATTTCTTTAACCCAATTTTCATCTTTGCATGCTTCACTAACATCTTTAGGTTCAATATTAGAAATCAAGCAACACTCTTCAACAATTCTTCTCCTAGTCATCACACCTCTATTCTTATCACCTATGATCTGATTCTCTGAATGATTCAACCTTACATACCTAGGAGTCTTAGGATTTTCCCGATTTCCAGACTCTTGAGCTCTTTCTTTTGCACTCGTACTTGCACCATCTCCTTCATTCTCAGGTTTTTTTGGAACAATCTAAATTTGATTCTAGGTTTGTACTTGCTTTCCTTTATCTATACTAACATCCTGATCATCTGAATCATATCCGCAAGATCTGATATGCCTCTCATTTCCTTCATCAACCTTCACATTAACACTTTCAACTAACTTTCTGAATCTCTTATTATAACATCGGTAGGCCTTTCTTTCAATAGAACAACCAAGAAAAATTCCTTCATCACTTCTAGCATCAAAATTTACTAGATCTTCATCTCTTTTGATATAGCATTTACTTCCAAAAATTCTGAAATATCTGACTGTAGGAGCATGACCAAACCACAACTCCTAAGGAATCTTACCGGTATCACCTTTGATATGAACTTGGTTCAAAGTGTATACAACAATACTCACAACTTCTCTCCAATAGATATGTGAAACATTTCCTTCAATCATCATGGTTCTAGCAGCTTTCTGAATCGTTCTATTCTTATTCTCCACAACATTCTGCTGAGGGATCCATAGAGAAAATAACTTTCTCTTCACTCCATGCTCTTCAAAAAAAGTATTGAACTCACTAGAAGTGAACTCACCAACTCTATCAGATCTCAGACATTTCAACTTCAATCTAGTCTCAGTTTCAACCATAGCTTTGAAAATCTTGAATTTCTCCAATGCTTCAAACTTCTCCCTTAAGAAAGTAACTTACATAATCCTTGAATAGTCACTAATCAACAACTTGAAATACCTGTCATCCTACAAACTTCTTACTCTAGAAGGACCACACAAATCAGTATGCATAAGATCCGATATTCCATTAGAAGTATACTATTATTTTTGAAAGTAACTCTTGTCGGCTTCCCTAATTGACATTCCTTGCATACCAGATTAGAAGGCTTTATCAACTTAGGAAGATCTCTCACTTCTTGAGTAGAACTTATCTTAACCACGCAATCAAAATTCACATGAAACATCCTTCTATGCCATAACAACCTTTTATCAATCTAAGAAATCAAACAACTTTTACCACCAATATTCAAGTGAAAGATATTACCTTTAGTCTTTGTACTTGATGCAATCTCAATTATGGAGTCACTCAAGATATTACATTTGCCATTCTTGAATTGAAAATCATATCCCTTATCAACCATCTATCCAATATTCAAAAGATTATGCTTTAGACCTTCAACATACAAGAAATCATTAGTGTTATTCTTACCATCAAGAGAAATAGAACCTCTACCATGGATTATACCAGGTTTGTCATCATAAGATCTTACTACACCACCATCATACTTTTCCATACTCACAAACTTACCCTTATCACCTGTCATATGATGAGAACAACCACTATCAATAACCCATTCATCTTTCTCTTCAACTTTATTAGCCAAAGCTTTCTCCTCATTAATGCAGTTAGGAGAATCAATTGTCACATGATCTTCTTTGATAGCAATAAACACCCACTCATCTCCTTAATTTCCCTTATTAGATTCATCATTTGTCACACCTTCATCAGTAGAAAAATAACACTTCTTCTAATATTTAGGCTTATATGGCTTTAATGGCTTCTTAGAAACTCTTTCCGGACACCTTGAGGAAAAATGTCCTATCTTATTGCATGAATTTTTTTTTAGAGGTATCTTTCCTTCATACTTACCGACAACCTTAGGCAATCTTTTGGCAATTAGGGCTTCAAGCTCTTCAAGATCTCTTTCTTCTTCATCAAGTTCTCTCATATCTTTCTCATATCTGGAAACCCTTGTAGAAATTTCTCTCGGATCAAATTTCTACTTCCCAGAAACAATAGATTTGAATGCAAATTCTATCTTAGGAAGAGTTTCACCAAATTCACTCAACTCAAAAGAAACAATCTTTCCAATCAGCATGCCTCTAGTTACATCTGTCACGATCTAGATCTCCTAAATAGCAGCAATCTTGTGCTTGTAAGTAGGATACAAGGATCTCTACACTTTAACTACTCCACTGACACATCTGATGTTCAACACAAGCTCATTCACTTTATGCATAAATGAGGTAATGTTCTCATCTTTTCCCATCTTCAGCATCTCATACTTTGCCTTCAATCTCTACAACTTAGCAACTTTCATATGACTATCACCTTCATACAAAGTCTCTAGCTTCTTCCAGATCTCATGAGCAATCTGCAAATCCATCACATTAGTCATCTCAAAATCAAACAGGGCACTCAGCAATGCTTCCTTAGCTTTAATATTGAATTCAATGTTAGGATTGATGATAGTCCCAAAGATACTGAGAGGGGGGGTGAATCAGTATCTAACCGGTATGGTGATTTTCTAACCTTATTAAGTATTTTGCATTCCAAAATAATGTACCGGTAAACAAGAATTAATGCAGTAAATATGAACAGTAAAGACAACATAGAAAACACACCATAACACAAGACGTTTAACGAGGAAACCTGGTGTGGGAAAAACCTCAGTGGGATTTGTTACCCACAATATTCACTCACTTGCCAATGAATGGATATTACTTACAAGAGGGGCCTGCACATGCAGGAAGGCCAACTGCCTAGAGCTCACTGCTCAATTACAAAAGGAAGTCTCACTAACTTACAAAAATGGATTATGAGAATCCAATATAATGTACTGCTACAAAACAACATCTGCTATGCTAGGTTCAGTACCAGTTTAAGCTCATACAATAACCATAAACCCTTCTACAAAATCTGCCTTAATATTCGCTCTACATATCCATCATATCTATCCTTTTTCATGTATCTCAACAAAAATGATCTACAAGATCTCATACTTATATATGAGTCTTATTACAACATGCCATGTGAGCTTACAAAAAGATATTGCAATTAAATACAAAATACAATAATCAAAATCCTATTGGCTAGGGTTCTCGTAAACATTATTGTTGCTGCCAGTGAACTATCTGCCAGTGCCGGTGCTTGCCGGTGCCATAAGATTGCAAGGTTGCCATCAATGACAACACCTTCAATCACCTTTAACTACCATTTGAGTGTGCAATGCCAACATTCAACTTCCTTTATCTCATTCAGAGTTGTAGGACCATTCAGAGGCACATTATACAGACTCTTAGTAATCTTCCAATAGTCTTCACCGATGCATCTCAAATGACATTCCATCTAGTTCTTCTAAAGAGTGTAATTCATTCCATCAAATCTCAGACTATCCTTCTTGAAAGCAAAGGTTTCTATCCTGGATCACCTGAAGTGGTCAAGCTTCTTCCAAAGGATCTAGCTTTGATACCAATTGTTGGCAACAAGGTAGCAAACTAAGAGGGGGAGGGTGAATCAGTTTGTTCACAAACTTTACTCAAACACAATTTTAGATATGATAATTAGCAATAAAAGCACAAATCAACACCACAACAATAACACACATAACACCAAGATTTTTGATGCCGAAAAAATGGTTAAGGGAAAAACCACGGTGGGAGCCTACCCACAATGAGATAATACCCTGTTAGGAGTAAATGAAATGTTAGAATGGGGAATGTACATGCATTCAGACACACTACCTAGAGCTCACTACTTAGATCACACAACAAGAAGGGCTACAACTCTTGGGAAGGCTCATTGCCTTACAAAAACATTCGGATTACATCCAAAGGATCATGAACTGATAAAATAGCATCTCCTCATGCCTGGTTATAGTTTTGGTTAAGCACATAACAAAAACTCTACTCTTTCACTTCTTTGCAATTCTTCTCTGCTACTGAAAGATCAAAACATTGTTCAGACATGTAGATCATACCTCTCACATGACTATTACATATATTTATACAAATCATCAACCTATATTTCAAGGTTGGCTCAACACTCATCTTAAATTACAAGAATATAACCACACATGTTATAACAATACATGTAGACTAAAACAATGTTATCTAAGACATAGTATGGACCTAAACCAACACTGCAAACATGAAACACTATCAAGAATTAAGCCTTGAACATCTGAAACATGTTACAATCATCTAGTTGGCCAAGAACATCACACAACATGAACATACTAGAGAAATCATCAATAACATGCACATCGATCAATGCGGACCAACAAGATAGATAGAACACGACCTAAAGACATCCATAAGCATCATGAATTACCATAGCAACAACTGGAACATCACCACTTACTAGAATCTTCATCCTCGCTATATCAAACCTCAAGAACATCAACTCAACTGATAGTCAAAATAAAAGATTCACTTGTGGACCTCCAAATCATGAACCATCTGAATTGACAACACATATGAACGTCCCAAATACACTGCCAAATCCGCAAACCAAGATATTGCAATTCCAAAGCAATGCAGAGCAGAATCCTAAATACTGATCAATACAGACAACTAAAAACCAATCACAATACCAACTCTCATAACTTGATCAAATCACCATGTGGACCACTGAAACTTTAGCTGAATCAACTAGAGATATTTATCTCAAAACCCTTTAATTCGCAATAACTCATCTGCAACACACTGGCCAAACCAACTCATTCAATATGACTGCAACATTGGAATGGATAGAGGAATACGTTGACATCAATGTTAACACATCATTCCAACAAACTTCTCAACAATATCCAACAACCTATTCCTAATCCCCAAAATAATAGACCTCAACAAGATTTTAATGGGGATCAAAACTCAGTAATCATCAATGTCATTTATATCAATAACATCCACTTGACAATATGCATAATTCTTGCAAAAATATTCCAAAAGAGCTAAGATGAAACATAGTTTTGTAAACCTAAAAATAAGAAATAACCTCAAAAGGACATCAAATTCATGCCATCCTCAAAGAAAGAACCATTTCTTGAGCATTTAAAATAGAAGCCATGAAGCACTCAAAGACTCTCAACTTCTTCAATAGTTAAAAAAACATTAACATTGAAATACCACTGCTACGAGTCATTAAAGAAATCCTAGAGATTAACCAAGACATTAAGTGATTATCCATTAAGACTCTAGAAATCAAGAACAAACTACCCTCTTCAATCCAAATTTGGGGAAAACTCTCCAATGTTTTATCAAGGAATTTGATTCCACAAAGTATAGTGATCCACAAATTCCTCTCATCACTCTGAAAATTAATAGTTATTGCTATCAATATCATCACATATAACACAACTGAAATATTGTCTATGACCAAAGTTTACCAAACTACAACGGTTTTACAATTAGCTGATTAGTCCATTCCTAAACTAGGAGTCCTATAAGATGTAACTATTACTATTGACAATTGAGATTACCCTATATACTTCCTTATCTTTAAAGGAAGGAAGAATAAATTAGGACATCCCATAAGTTTTGGATGACCTTTGCTAGTCATTGTTGTTGCCCTTATTGACTACAAATCTAGAAACATGACAATATCAAACAAGATTAGATAGAAGAAACTATCATTATATTCACTAGTGATTTACCCTCTTTGTAAATAGTGAATCAATTTTAGATAGATGATATTTTATATTTAGATAAGGATGATGACTCAAATATATCCATAGTCATGATAATAGAACACGTGGAGGAATATCAAGATTGTATAGGGAATTTTTTTTCAAAAACCTTACTTGATAATCTTGAACTATTGTAGACAGACATGGAAGTGTTAGATGCATCAAATCCCTTCTCTTTAATTAAATAAATTAACAATAATGGTTGTCAACACACACACACACACACACACACACACACACACACACACACACACACACACACACACACACACACACACACACACACACACACACACACACACACACACACACACACACACACACACACCCACACCAAAGGCAATCAACAGATGTAGGAAAATAAAGAGCTAAAAGAGGCAGCTAATGCGATGATGATGCTTGTCAAGGATGGGAAAAAGTCTATAAAGATTTTCATCTGAAATGTAATTTGGTTTTAGGTTGCCAGTCTCTCACTGGCCTTGAGTTGTTCTTTTCTTTGGTTGCTGTTCTTTTTGCAGCCTTTCTCTCTTTGTTCTATTTTATCTAGTTTCTCTATTGCTTATCTCTTCATTATGTAAGTGGGTTTTGGGTCCCTTAAAACCCGATTTTCCTTAATAAACACACACACACACACACACACATCTTACATTAGCTTCTTCCATACCCCTATCCTTTAAATAATTTATTGAGAGATCCCACTAATGTAGAAATTGAGATAAAATAGATTTTGGTACAAATTGATATGCAACTTCTCATCAACGAATCCTTATTGTAAAAAACAAGAGGATAAGCTAAAACAAGTTCTAGAAGAACATACACAAGCATTTGTATGGGATTATAAAGACATGGGACAAATCCATTTGGATATTTTCAGTCATCACATTTACAATAAAGATGTCAAGCTTGTGAGTCAACCCAACATAGTATTAATCTAGCATTAAGGGATATTATCAAACAAGAAATAGAAAAACTGCTCCAAGTAGGATTTATCTATCCAATTGTAGACAATCAATGGGTTTCCACATTGATTATAGTCTTAAAGAATAATGGTAAATGGAGAGTTTGTATAGACTATAGGGAGTTTAATAAAGCCACAAAGAAAGATTACTTCCCTCTCCCATATATTGACCAAGTTCTAAATAACATTGTTGGTAGTAATTATTCCTCTTTCTTTGATGACTTAAATGGGTATAATCAAATACAAATTTCTCTAAAGGAACAAGACAAGACCATGTTTAATTGTCCATGGTGGACATATGCTTATAGAGTCATTATGTTTGGGCTCTATAATGCCCTTGCAACCTTTGAATGTGTCACCTTGGAAATCTTTGTTAACCTAACTACAACATGTGTTGAAGTGCACATGGATGATTTCACTATCCATGGAAAAACCTATGATGAAGCACTAGAAAATTTGAATAATGTTTTACAAAATTGTAAAGATCATAGGATATCCTTAAATCATGAAAAGTGTTTGTTAATGATGACTAAGGGAACCATTATATCTCTAAGGAAGGCATTCACATTGATCCAAAGAAAGTGGAAGTCATTCAATAAATACTAGCTACACAAAACCAAGCTAAAATTTGAAGATTCCTAGGCCATGCTAGGTATTACAAGAGGTTTATAGAAGGTTTTAGTATAATTTTAGATCCACTTTCTACCCTTCTCAACAAGAATATATAGTTTACTCTGACAATGGATTGTGAAAATTATTTTGTCTATTAGAAAATCTCTAGTGACATCTCTTGTTATTAGAGGACCAAATTGGGAATAACCTTTTCATATCCATATAGATGCATCTAATAAATCTATTTGAGCTATCTTGGGACAAAGAAGTGTTGGAATCAAGGAACACTGAGAGGGGGGCGTGAATCAGTGTCCCACAATTATTAACATTCTTAATCTACTCTTTAAACCACTTAATGCAAATGAATAAAATTAGAGTGCAGAAACACAAAGCAAATTATAACTACAACACCATAGTACCAAGATTTTTACGTGGAAACCCAGTTAAGAGAAAAACCATAGTGGGTGGAGAACCACAATATTAATATACATTGTTAGAAGTATAATAATATTAAATGAGGGGAATGCACATGCATTCAGGCACACTGCCTAGAGCTCACTGCTCAAATTACAATAAGGAATAAAACCTTGAAAGGTTCACTGCCTTATAAATGATTAAAGATAATAATTGGAATGTCTGAACTGAAAAACAACATCTAAAAATGCCAAAAACAGTTCCATTTAAGCACAAATCACATAGTCTTACTGTTCTTTGCTACACTGCTCATTCTGATATTTTATTGAATTTCGGAGCACATATCCTTCAATTGCGCACTTGAAACTGTGCACAATTACTCATACCCACTTCACATATATCTATCAATATAAAAAATGATCAAATACATCGGTCTTATATATCCACAACATCAATTTAGGTCTTCTTCTTATTGGCCCAAAAATGCATAACACGCCAATGAAATGTGTTACCGAAGTCAGCTCAATCCAATCCAAAATAATCATGTAGACCAAAATAAATTGTCCACACACTTCTCACACGTTGTCTTACCATCCTCAAATACACAAACAATCACTGAGATTACTCCACATGATCCGCACAATGAACCTCCACACGTTATAGCTGATGAACACTATTCTACCTAAAAAACTTGTCTACCGAACCTTCCAACTCACTCAAAACTCAACACAAGAGGACATAAACTTGGAATAAGGCATATTACATGTCCATAATGCTTCTTTGAGATTTTCAATACCAAATAATCAACACAACTGAACCGCCAACCAAATTAATGTACATTGTTAGATACACTATTCTATCTTACTGGACCTCACCAGACCTTAGACTTTCTTCCGGTGTGAATGAATCATAAACTGTAGATTGGATGTCCAACTCAAGATTCCATCAATGACAACATCTGAACTATAAAGGGGAAAATTAGGTGACTTGGAAATTTGCAACAATGAAGGAGAAATCACCAAATCACCTATTTTCTCTTTAGGGGGAGATGATGCCTTTACATTCAAAAGAGGGGGTAAATCCACTAGATTCAGTCAGTAGTTAGATTAAGACTGAATACTAAGTAGATTGATTGAAATGGAATATGTTTGACCCTCTTTTGTAAGTTGACTAGTTGAATTAAGACTAAGTGCAAGAAATGAAGAAATATGAGAAAACAATGAGCTACAAATTCGAGATTACATTGTACACCTGGATTTGAGAAGTTTGAGATGATTCAGAACTGCTCTACTATATCTACCAAAAGTAGTAGGGACTGTGTGTTCAAACTAGGATGCCCACCCTCTTGGTCCTTTGAACTTTTCGTGCATCAAAAGGGGTTCTTCCATCTCTGCAAATAAAGCTTAATTCCAGAGATACAACTACACGCCTGCTTCTTGCACATAGAAGGAAAGGGAAATGTGTTGGTAATAGGGGTTTACCTTTAGGTCGAACCCCAGTTTTGAAATTAACCAAGTGGTTGAAATAATATAATTGAAATGACTGAAAGTAGAAATCCCCTCTTTGAGGGGATGATGAATTGATTGAAAATGAAAATCTTATACCTCCTTGTGAAGCTTTGCTTGCCTCCACATGGAATTATAACTTCATGAATTGAAATGATGATCTCCTCTTCAATGCTTGAAATCTTGACTCTATTGTTGCTCCAAAGCTTGAATGAAGACTGAAAATGCTCAATTGCTCTTGAATTCTTGGATGCTTGATCTCTTAGATGCTTTAAGACCTCTTGTGTGTGCCTGATAGATATCTAAATAAGAGGGGAAATCCTCTTATATACTTGCCTGCCACATTAATTGACTAAGTTTTTGACATGAGTTGACATGGAGGGGTGTTTCTTGGTCAAATTTGAGATGGGTTAGGGGGTCCAATTTATGTTGCCATTAGGGAGGGGTAGGGCACCACACCATGGTCTTGCCCTATTTTGGTGTAGGATCAAGGTGGCAATGTGGTACACCTTTAAGCTGAATGGTTTTTTTTGACATGTGTGAGCATAATCAGGTCTCTGATCAGGCTGAGGGGCGCAAACACTAAGGTGAAGACCCAAATGTGATAAAAAATTATGAGGGGTATAATTTTAGGATGCTATATTTAGCCCCCATTTTAGCGGGAGTATGATCTTACACAAATACTCATGGTAAAGTACAAGGAATTCAGATTGCAAAACTTTCACGACATCAAAAAGATAATATACACCAAGCCCCCAGTGGACTTTAGGATCTTACAACTTCAATGATAGCATAAAAGGGAAGATCATGAGAGATAAAGAGAGAACCATAACTACAAATAGTAAGGTTCTATTACTATGAGTCATGAAAAGAAAAAGCACCAAAAATTACAAAGCAAAGACAAAGTTCACTAAGTAACTTTAAGTATCAAGAGAGAGAATCATGAGCGGAGTGTATGCCCCCATGTTAAAGTGATTGCAAATGCCTTGCTGGGAGCAATTTATTTAAGGTAGGATACACCCAAAAACACAAGCACATTATCACAATAATTTAGACCCCAAGAGAGGACAAATCAAAGGATAATGAACACAAAACACAAAGCACAGGGTGGATTCGCCTAACTTTGAAGTTGGTATGCTTTTTATGATAGCTCATGTATATCATGTATACATATATGTGCATCGAATTGTCCTCATCCCCCAAAGAAAGGAAACCACCATGGAAGAAGGGAACACTTGTCTTTTGAGTCAACACGGAAGAGACCAAAAGAGATCTCAACATTTTGCATCCTCCTCAAGTAGAAAACACTAGGAACAACAAATAGAAGAATAGGGAAACAAATAAAAGAATGTCACAAATAAGAAAGTGAGGGGAGAGAAAGAGAATCTACGGTGCTAATGAAGATAATAAAGCATGCCATCCTCCCCTCGATCTTGCTGATCATTATTTCGGGAAGGTGGACAACATGCAAGAGGAGCCACATTGAGCACAGTAGATGGATCTATCACAAGTTCTAAACAAGGACCATGCTCTAATGATAAGTCACTTTGTTCATTGCTAGGAGCTAGGATTAATGCTTTTGAAAATTTTGCAGATAAATCATTGTCAACATCAACATATTCATATTCATCATCATAAATATTAGGATCAACATGTAATACCCTAAAAATGGTCACCTAAACCATGGGCCCCTAATTTTGACAACATCACCAAGGGTCCTAACCAAAGGCAATAAAATCAACTTTGAGCACACAATCAATTAATTCTTCAATCATCAAATGTCACATGGTGAGTGAATTATTCTATTTTAATTAAATATTTATTTAATTAATTAAATCATTCCAAGAAAATTATTTTGATCAATTATCCTATTTAATTTATTAAATATCCTTGCATATTTAATTAATTAATAAATTTCCCATTTAATCATAAAAAAAAGGAATTAATTTATCACAAAAGAGGAATTAATCACAAAGCAAGAGTTCAATTGAAAATAAAATAAAAGAATTTAATTGAGAGAGAAATCAAACTTGAGATATTATTTCTTTCTTCTAAATTGAGAACTTGAAATAAGAAAAACAATTAAAGGAATTTTAATGATTCTCTAAAATTGGAACTCAAAGCTTTTGAGAAAAGAACTTAAGTTGCATTGAAAAGACTCTTTTCTTGAATAAATCAAAGAAATCGAATAGAATTACCTATTTTTATCTCAAGTGCATGGAAATAATTGAATTATCTCTAATGCAAACTCAAACTAATAATCTGAATGCATTTCAATTAAACTATAATTGGAATCTATCTCAAGGTTAACTGAATCTAATTTCTCAATTATTTCAATTATCCTAAATTGTGCTTTTTCTTGATCTCTCTTGTGATTCTCTATAAATTCAGCCTTCATCTCTCATTCAAAACACCTTGGAGATTTATTGTTATTATACAGTTTTTTCTCTGGAGTCATTGAAGATATTGTGCTTGCTTTTTGAGATTATTGATGAAGAATGATGAACAACAAATACCCTAATCGGTACTGAGAGGGGGGGGGTGAATCAGTATAGACAAAAACTTTCTCAACAACTTATCAAGTTAAAACAATACCAACTAGTTGCCTTCATCACTGAACTTAACCATGGCAATACTGGTTAAACACAATAAGACTTCAGACAACATAAACTGATAAGTCTGATCACTTTAAATACATTCAATATTTGATAACAACTTCACCCATAAACATATGCATGTGGTATACCAGTAATACCATAACCTATTAGCTCTGCATGCATAATCACTAAAACACAGAATACTTAATCATCACATGAAAAATGCACAACTCATGACACATAGATTTTTCACATGGAAACCCAAATGGGAAAAACCACGGTGGGGATGAATACCCACAAGCTTGTTTTGAACTCTTTTGAAGCTCACTCTGTTAGGAGCCTAGTTCGGTTAAAGACTTTACAATAAGGTTCTGTTAGGAACCGATCCTGTTAAAGATCACCCAGTTAAGGGATGGCTATATACCCTATTAAAGGTTGAAATCCTGTTAAATGTTACCTCACTAGAGGATTTGAAGAACTCAATGAACTTGAGTCACCTGGTTAAAGTATTAAAAATAAGCCTGTTAAAGCTACTTGGTAAAGGGATTTTCCAACTATTGAAATGGTTAGAAGACAACAGGTAAAACTCAGATTTGATAACAACACTACATGCCAAGGGAGATCCTTTTCATTTCCTCTCTTCTGCAATCACACTCTGCAGTTTTCCTCTTACTGGTTTGGCAAGTATCTCATCACTTGGATACACACACAACATCTGCCAACAATAAACAATAAAAAACATCATCGACCTTATAGACAACAATTAGGTCAGTAGCATAAACCCTAAACCCTAAGCATTTAGGTTTACAATACAAGCGGTCCAATCCTGACCGTCCAAACACTTTGCATAGAGCAATAAAATCTTAAACAGATCACAAGACAATCTGCATCATTCATTATTCACCGCATATGGGAATTAGTAACCCATCATGCTCTCTTCTCATACCGCTAAGAAGAATGTTCATTCCCGAGGTAGACATTTAATGCAATCGATCTTCTCATGCAAGATCCTCCATAAAATCCTTCACGTGCACAAGGCTGATGTGGTACCTTGATCTCATTCTCATCTCTTAGCTAACTCATCACAATATTTCTTCAGTTGTATCACACAAGCTAGATTGCCAAACCAGAAATCCTAGAGCTGAGAATACCAACTTGTAGTCACACTTAGTGAAACCCCGACACCGGTTTACTACATATCTTCATACCAGCTCACCATCTTTTTCCAATCTGCATAACAGTTCACTTTCACTTATTGACATCAATGACAACATACATTATCATCATATTATCATGTCGGTTCATCATATGCCAACAATATCCAACAATATCCCCCTTTGGCATTGATGGCAATACTCAATGTAGCATTGCAACTGTAGACATCATAGACTAGTGTATCTGCATTAACAGATATCTTCTCCCCATACATCAGATGTATTCTCCCCCTAACTCATTAGATATATTCTCCCCCTTTGACAACAATGCCAAAGTGGAGGCACAAGCTTCCATTCTCTATTATGCTGCTCCCCCTATGGAGTAGCATCCTTCAATGCATCAATGCTGAAAGATTTGACACTATAGTTCATGACTGATGCAGAGCACACAACTTTAGTTGACTTCATGAATGGGCAGAACCCCTAATTTACCTCTCAAATAGGTAAATATAGTCTTTGGTAAGGGCTTTGTGAATATATCAGCTAGCTACTCCTTATTGGAAACATGTTGAAGTACAACCTCCTTATTCTGAACTTTCTCTCTCAAGAAGTGATACTTAAGCTCAATGTGCTTAGTTCTAGCATGCAATATAGGATTCTTGGAAATATTTATTGCACTTGTGTTGTCATAAAATATATTCACTGATTCAGATACGGGTACTTTGAAACCTTCAAATACATGTTTCATCCAGATTGCTTGAGTACAGTTCATAAATGCTGTCACATATTCTGCTTCAGCTGTAGACTGGGAAATACAACTCTTCTTCTTACTTGTCCATGATACTAATCTTCCACTAAGAAAGAATGCTCCACTGGTTGTTCTCTTCTGGTCGTCCACATTACCTACCCAATCGGCATTGGTATACACTTTGAGATTGAAGTCACCATTATATGGATACCACAATCCATAGTCAACTATTCCTTTAAGATTTATAAGAATCCTTTTGACTACTACCAAGTGGGATTCTCTAGGACATTTCTGAAAATGAGCTACTATGCCCACTGCATGAGCAATATTTGGTCTGCTGTGCACCACATAGTGCAGCTTGCTGATCATTGACCGGTACTCCTTCTCATTCACCAACACTGAATCATCTTCCTTAGTCAATTTACAACTGGTTACCATCAATGTACCAACCGATTTTCTCTCCTCCATGCCAAAATTCTTCAATACCTCTTTGACATACTTGGACTGGGTAATAAAGATACCCTCTTTCATTTGTTGAATCTGTAGACCAATGAAGAATTTTATCTCCCCAATCAGAGACATCTCAAACTCTTTCTTCATTATATCTGCAAATGCATGGCTCATTTCATCATCTCCTCCAAAGATTATGTCATCTACAAATACTTCACATATCAGAATCTGATCACCTTTCGATTTCAAGTAGATGTTTCTATCTTCACTTGTTCTCTCAAACCCAATCTTCACTAGATGAGAGTGTAATCATTCACACCATGTCCTTGGTGCTTGTTTTAATCCATATAGGGCCTTGTGTAATCTACACACCATGTCACTATCTTTTGATAGGGCAAACCCATCCAGTTGCTCTATATATGCTTCCTCTTCAAGGATTCCATTCAAGAATGTAGACTTCACATCCATCTGATAGATGTTAAATCCCTTAAATGCTGCAAATCCAAGTAGCATTCATACACCTTCTAGTCTAGCCACAGGAGAAAAGGTTTCTCCATAGTCTTCTCCCTCTTCCTGAGCATATCCCTTGCATACAAGCCTAGCCTTGTTCCTTATAACTATACCTTCTTCACTCAGTTTATTTCTGAAGACCCATTTGGTACCAATGACATTCTTGTGTTTAGGTTTGGGTACCAAAGACCATGTTGCATTCTTTTCAATTTGATCTAGGTCCTCTTCCATTGCCTTAGTCCAATTTTCATTTGTAAGCACCTCTTTAACAGTCTTAGGCTCCAATTAGGAGATCATGCAAGAGTTCTCCTTCACCTTTCTTCTCTTGAGTATCCCTACATCTTTATTTCCTATGATCTTCTTTGGATCATGATGTAATTTCACATATCTAGGAATGACTCTAGCTGGTTCTTCTTGCTTTTCATCTTCTCCTTCTTCTCCATCTTCTTCTTCTCCTACCATAGCTTCTACCAGTATAGGAACACTGAGATCCTTGTTTGTTTCTTTTGTAACTGGTTCTTAGAAAACTATTCTCGGTTCACCTTCCACTTGCTCACTGCTAGTTCCCTCAGATTTCTCAAGAGATTCATCAACCTTGACATTGATTCTCTCTAACAATCTTCTGAGTTCTATTATTATAACACTTGAGGGCTTTTCTCTTAGTGGAATATCCTAGAAATATTCCTTCATCACATTTAGCATCAAATTTGCTCAAATGCTCACCTCTCTTGATATAGAACTTACTCCAAAATACCTTAAAGTAACTCACAGTGGGAGTCTTCCCATTCCAGTACTCATAAGGGGTTTTATCTTTTCCTTTCTTGATAAGTACTCGGTTCATTGTATAGACTGCAGTGCTCACCGCTTCTCTCCAAAAGGTGTGAGCAACCTTTCCTTGGATTAGCATTGTTCTCGCTGCTTCAACTATAGTCCTATTATTCCTTTCTGCTATGCTGTTCTATTGTGGTGTCCTAGGGGTAGACAATTGCCTCTTGATGCCATTCTCTTCACAATACTTGTTGAATTCATTAGAAGTGAACTCTCCTCCTTGATCAGTTCTTAGACACTTTATCCTTTGGCCACTTTCCTTTTCTACTAATGCTCTGAAGGCTTTGAATTTTCCAAATGCTTCAGACTTGTCTTTCAAGAATGTGACCCACATCATTCTTGAGTAGTCATCAATAAGAATCATAAAATACCTATCTCCCTGAATACTTCTAGTTTTCATAGGACCATAGAAATCAGTATGCACAAGATCAAGTAAATTCTCTGCTAAAAAAGACTTACCTTTAAAAGTTGAGGAAGACATCTTCCCAAGTTGACATTCTCTACACAAAGAATTCTCAAGTTTGTTTAGCAAAGGCAATCCTCTTACCTTCTTGATCTTACTGACTTTAACAATATTGTCAAAGTTCATATGACAGAGTCTCCTATGCCATATCCAACTGTCATCAAACTTATCCATCAGACACTGACTAATCTTGGCATTCAACTAAAATAGGTTACCTCTGGTCTGCTTACCAATGGTAATAAGTTCACCACTCTTTCCAATTATACTGCAGATTCCACCTTTGAACTTCAGAGTGAGTCCTTTGTCATTTAGCTGAGCAAAACTTAAAAGGTTATGCTTCAGACCTTCTACCCAGTAGACGTCATCTGCACTACTCTTTCCATTCAGTGAGATGGATCCTTTAGCTTTTTACCAAGCATGGTGCATCATTGCCAAATCTGACAACACCTCCATCATATCCTTCCAGAGACAAAAAATTTCTCCTATCACCAGTCATGTGGTGAGAACAACCACTATCAATTATCCACTCATTGGAGTTGTCAATGCGAGAGATAAGGGATTTCTTGTCAGACACTTCTTCCTTTACAACTACAAACACTATATCTTCACTCTCTTCATCCTCTGATTCTTCATCAGTAACACCTTCATCCATAACAACAAGACATTTTCTTCTATTTCCTCCTTTATACTTTCTAAACCTCTATGAGTTATCCTTATTATCATTGTTAGGACAATTAACAACTATATGTCCTATCTTGTTGCAGGAGAAACATTTTAAAGGAATCTTACCTCTATATTTAGTAGTTCCTTTCAGAAGTCTTTTAGCAAGAAGAGCTTCAAACTCCATCAGAATCTCTTCATCATCCATATCTCTGCATTTTCTGGATTCATAACTGGTACTAGTTTCTTTTCCTTTACTAGATGGTGTAGCAGATGCTCTAAAGGTTGACTCAATCTTTTGAACACTGCCATCATAGCTATTCAACTCATATGCAGTCAACTTTGCAATGATAGAGTCTAAGGATACCTTGGTTTTATCAATAGACCTTAGTTCCTGGATAGTAGCAACTCTTATTGCATAGATTGTTAACAATGATCTCAAGACTTTACTAACAATGGTGGCATCCTCAATCATTCCGCCAATGCTTTTGATATCTCCAACCACAGTCTTAATCCTATTTCCATATTGTTGAATTCTCTCTCCTTCAACCATCCTCATGTCTTCAAATTTTACTCTAAGGCTCTCTTCCTTAGCTTGCTTTACATGCTCATCACCACCATAAATGGTTTCTAGTGTGTCCCATACATCCTTAGGAGTGTCCTTGTCTTGTACATCAATAAAATCAATATCTGACAGGCTACTGATAAGGGCTTCCATGACTTGCCCATTTTCCTGAATCTCTCTCTTCTGATCATCAGTTAGAGTGCCAGTGGGAATCACATAAGTGTTCTCAACATAGCTCCAGTGTTGAGCACCCATACTCTTGATGTAAATCTTCATTCTATCCTTCAACATATTGAAGTTATCTCTATTGAACTTAGGACCTTCCCTCTTCATCATTACAACAAGATCTTTTACCTCAAGCGGTTAAGCTTATATCACTGAGGACCTGGAGTTGCTTTGATACCAATTGATGAATAATGATGAACAACAAATACCCTAATCAGTACTGAGAGGAGGGGGTGAATTAGTACAGACAAAAACTTGCTCAACAACTTATCAAGTTAAAACAACACCAACCGGTTGTCTTCATCATTGAACTTAACCATGGCAATACTGGTTAAACACAATAAGACTTCAGATAACATAAACTGATAAGTCTGATCACTTTAAATACATTCAATATTTGATAACAACTTCACCCATAAACACATGCATGTGGTATACCAGTAATACCATAACCTATTATCTCTGCATGCATAATCACTAAAACACATAATACTTAATCATCACATGAAAAATGCACAACTCATGACACACAATTTTTTCACGTGGAAACCCAAATGGGAAAAACCACGGTGGGGATGAATACCCACAAGCTTGTTTTGAACTCTTTTGAAGCTTGCTCTGTTAGGAGCCTAGTCCGGTTAAAGACTTTACAATAAGGTTCTATTAGGAACCGATCTTGTTAAAGATCACCCGGTTAAGGGATGGCTATATACCCTATTAAAGGTTGAAACCCTGTTAAAGGTTACCTCGCTAGAGGATTTGAAGAACTCAATGAACTTGAGTCACCTGGTTAAAGGATTTATAATAAGCCTGTTAAAGCTACCCAGTAAAGGGATTTTCCAACTATTGAAATGGATAGAAGACAATAGGTAAAACTCTGATATGATAACAACACTACATGCCAAGGCAGATCCTTTTCATTTCCTCTCTTCTGCAATCACACTCTGCAGTTTTCCTCTTACTGGTCTTGCAAGTATATCTCATCACTTGGATACACACACAACATTTTCCAATAACAAACAATAACAAACATCATCGACCTTATAGACAACAATTAGATCAGTAGCATAAACCCTAAACCCTAAACCCTAAGCATTTAGGTTTACAATACAAGCGGTCCAATCCTGACCGTCCAAACACTTTTCATAGAGCAATACAATCTTAAAGAGATCACAAGACAATTTGCATCATTCATTCTTCACTGCATATGGGAATCAATAACCCATCATGCTCTCTTCTCATACCACTAAGAAGAATGTTCATTCCTGAGGTAGACATTTAAAGCAATCGATCTTCTCATGCAAGATCCACAATAAAATCCTTCACCTGCATAAGGCTGATGTGGCACCTTGATCTCATTCTCATCTCTTAGCTAACTCATCATAGGATGTCTTCGGTTGCATCCTACAAGCTGGATTGCCAAACTAGAAACCCTAGAGATGAGAGTACCAACCGATAGTCACACTTAGTGAAACCCCGACACTAGTTCACTACATATATTCATACCGATTCACCATCTTCTTCCAATCTGCATACCAACAATATCCAACAATTATTGCATCTTATTTTAATTTCTTTTTGCATATTTCATGATTGCTTGAATTCATATAGCTTACTATTCATCCATGTTTCATCCATCTTGCTTCCATTTAGCTTAATATCATGCTCATATAGATTAAATCCTTCATCTTGGTGTAGTCTAGTCACCGGTATTGCTTATACAAATCTGAGAGCAATCTTATACTCACATCTTTTAGAAGGCAATTAGTCAATTTGTTATGGTTTTATTATTCATTCTTATATCTATCTAACCATACATGTAATGACTTAATTGAAGTGTTGTGTCTTGCAGCTTACAGACTTATTCTATTCTTTACACACACACAACATTTTTATCATTAGCACCATTTTCACCTATTTCTTCATCAAGATTAATAAGAATAGAAGCTCTAATAGGAATAGAAGTTGAACCATCATTTGTTTTAAGCATTTTGTGTGTTGGAGAATTAGGTTGAACATCTTATTTAGGAGAAAATGGAATCATGTCAACAATTGGTGTTTTAGGAGAAGAAATGGTTTGGGAAACAACTTCACGAGCTCTAGTGCGACGTCTCCATCAAAATTCTAGTTTTGGATGAAAGTTAAGGAGGTTTAGGTTCATCAAGTATAGGCTTCTTATCTTCTTATAGGGAAGGATGAATGGGCTGAGGTATTTTAGGTTGAACAATAGGAGAGGCCAGTCGCTTCTCTTTGAAAGATGAAGGAGGAGGAACTACACCATAGAAAGGAGGAATGGGAGGTGTAGGAAGGAGACCAAGTCCATTATGAGGAGGAGGAATAGGTCTACCCTTAGGAGGAATAGATTGATGTTTAGGAGGAAGATATTTTTTATCCTTGGGAGGAAGAATGGACTTGTGTTTAGGAGAAGGAATAGATTTTTCCTTAGGAATAAGAATATCTCTTTTCTTAGGAGAAATGATACTCTTCTCTTTAGGAGAAAAAATAGGTGCCTCTTTGGGAAGAAGATTATTTATTTCCTTAGGAGGAAGAATAATCTTATCCTCAAGAAGGGGTATATGATCATCAAGAGGAATGCTAAATGTTGGATTTGTAGGTTTACTCAATGACAAAATCATCTCATTTTTCCAATTTTGATATGATATAAAGAGAGCATCATTTCTAGGTTGAAGAGGCTGGAATCATTAGGACCTGGAGGCAACTGAGAGGGGGGGGGGGGTGAATCAATTGTCTATTAATTTCAACCCAAATATAACTTAATCAACTTTGATACTTAATATCAGTAAACCAAACTTAATGCCGGTTAACAGATTAGCAGTTACTATTAATACCGATGACACTTAATGCATATAACAGGAAGAGAAACAACATCCACAACACATAACACAAAGATTTGTACGTGGAAACCCTGTAAGGGGAAAAACCACGGTGGGAAACCATACCCACAATCAGATGATACTATTGTAGATAGTATGTGTATACAAATGAGGTCTGCACATATAGAAAGGCCAACCCGCTTAGAGCTCACTGCTCAATCACAAGATAGGAGTCACACTGACTACAATTGGATGGTTAAATCTAATGATAATGTACTACTCAAAGTAACATCTCCAATGCTGGATTCAGTACCGGTTAAGCTCTGATAATCACCTTCAAACCTTCCTTAAATATTCTCTATGGTTTTCTCATATGATCTTCAATATTCGTACATACCATGTTACAAAACCAGATACCATATACCGTTATCTTCCTTCTCCCTATTACATCATCTCACAAATGAGATCTTAGATATATACCAAAACCTAAGACCAAATGTGTAGGTCGGCTTACCAAGAATATTACAATTAAAACAATTACAAATAAGTCAAGATGAGATGCATCATGTCAGCTCAATACATTTACAACAATATCCAGTTAATTAAGTCATCTCCATAATGTGTCGTGCTAATCTGGAATAGATAATGCATGCCGGTCCATAACCTAGATCAATTTGCCAATAACAAAAAATATGTCAACCCGATTAGACCAATAACCAAAATACCAAAACCAAGTGTCCAAACCATGTCTTCAACATAACCAAGTGATCTCCATATGATAATAGGTCATCTTCAGTACCGATGAACAATATAACCTGCTGGTGAATGATATACCAGTGAATGTGCATAAGTCACTGAACTTGCCGGTGAACATAACCAAAGATCTCCAGAATGATAAGTGTTGACATCAATGACAAAACCAGTGCAACACATCTATAATACCAACAATCTCCCCCTTTGGCATTGATGTCAACACAAGATAGAAAAATATCTAAGCACCAAAACATAATGCCAAAAACCAAAAACCAAAAACCAACAATCTCCATAATAAATTAATATCAGAAATCAAAATACAAATGTAGAGATTATATATCTCTCCCCGAATGAATAATCTCTCCCCATAGGATAATGTTTTTCCATAGATATCTCTCCTCCTTTGACATCAAATGCCAAAGAAATACAAATACTAGAACATACAACCTATTACAATAGCCAATTGTTTTAACCAAGTACTCCCCCTGAGAAGTATCTCTCCTCCATCAAAGCCAGAAAAAGGTTTCTCTGTTAATTCTGTCGATTTGATGCCAATCATCAACTGTCTAAGTCTCTACCAGTGAGGTATTACCCCAAGTTATTCTCTGAGATATTCAAAAGTTTCCTTAGGCAAAGGCTTAGTAAAGATATTTGCAATCTTCTCTTTAGTATTCACATAAACCAATCTTACTTCTTTTGCTTCAACATTCTCTTTCAAAAAATTATATTTGATACAAACATGTTTAGTCTTAGAGTGAAATACCAGATTCTTAGATATATCAATTGCTGCTGAATTATCACAATAAATGATTATAGGTTCTTTGCATTTTACTTTTATGTCCAACATTTTCTTAATCCATAATACCTGAGTACAATTAGTTGCTGCTGCAACATATTCTGATTCTGCTGTTGATAATGATGAACAACTCTGTTTCTTGCTCAACCATGAAATCAATCTGCTACCAAGAAAGAATGCCCCGCTAGTGGTGCTCTTTTTGTCATCTACATCTCCTTCCCAATTCACATCGGTGTATGCACATAAATCAAAATTTTCATCTTTAGGATACCGTAAACCAAGATTTGTTGTGCCTTGTAGATACCGGAAAATCCTTTTCACTGCTAATTCATGATTTTCTTTAGGATTACTCTGAAATATTGAAACAATACATATTGCATTCATTATATCAAGTCTTGTTTGTGTCAAATACAGTAAACCTCCAATCATAGATTTATATCTTGTTAGATTAACAGGAGCTGAATCATCCTTCAATGTCAATTTATTAGTTGTAGTCATAGGAGTACTTATCGGTTTGGAATTTTCCATACCAAATTTCTTCAATAGTTCTTTCAAGTACTTTGTTTGACATATGAATATACCTTTAGACAATTCAAATTCTTCCTGCATCTTATTAGCAAAGTCTTTACATAATCCATCTTCTCCTCCAAAAATGATATCATCAACAAAAAATTTAATAACCAAGATGTCATCATTAGTCACTTTGAAATATAAGTTGTTGTCAGCATTACCTTTAGTGTAACCAAGCTTCAAAATATATTTGTCTAATCTAGCATACCAAGCTCTAGGAGCTTGCTTCAATCCATACAAAGCTTTCCTTAATCTGCAAACCATATCTTTATCATTTGTCAATGAAAATCCATCAGGCTGTTCAATGTAAACTTCCTCTTCAAGATCACCATTCATAAATGCACATTTTACATCCATTTGATATACTTTATAGTTCTTGTGAGCTTCAAATGCAAGAAATAATCTGACTGCCTCAGATCTAGCTACCGGTGCAAAGGTTTCATTGTAATCAATTCCCTCTTTCTGTGAATATCCTTTACACACTAATCTTGATTTATTTCTGATTACCTTACCATATTCATTAAGTTTATTTGTGAATACCCATTTAGTTCCAATTACATTTTTGTCTTTAGTCCGAGGAACCAATGTCCATGTATTGTTCTTTTCAATTTGTTCTAATTCATCTTCCATAGCTTTAATGCAATGTTTGTCTTCACATGCCTCAATAACAGATGGTCATTCAATTTGAGAAATTAAACATACCTCTTCATTTTCCAATATCCCTCTTGTCATAACACCTTGATACTTATTCCCAATTATCTGACTTTCAGAGTGATTCAGTCTTACATACCTGGGTGTGTTCACTTGCTGTTGTTATTCAGTCACTGTGGAATTATCTGATGATGCCGGTGTGACTGGATCCACATTCTATACCGGTGCACTCTATATAGGTTCATTTATGATCATCTCAACTGTTGGTTCAGAATCCATAGACCTTGAATTTCCTCTAAATTGTTCATCTATCTTCACATTTGCACTCTCAATGATTTTCTGCAATCTTTTATTAAAACATCTATATGCCTTGCTCTTAGATGAATAACTAAGAAATATCCCTTCATCACTTCTAGGATCAAATTTACCAGTATACTCATCTCTCCTAATGTAAGATTTGCTTCCAAATATTCTGAAGTATTTAAGAGTAGGAGTATTACCAAACCATAGTTCATAAGGGGTCTTACCAGTTTCACCTTTGATGTGATCTTTGTTAAAAGTGTAAACCATTGTATTCACTACTTCTCTCTAGTACACATGAGGTAGATTTGCTTCTAATATCATGCTTCTGGATGCATCTAGAATTGTTCTATTCTTCCATTCCACAACTCCACTATGTTGAGGTGTCCAGGGTGCTGATAGTTGTCTTCTGATTCCATTCACTTCCCAAAATGTATTAAACTCCTTAGATGTAAATTCACCTCCTTGATATGATCTTAAACATTTGATTTTATTACCGGTTTCATTCTCTACCATTGCCTTGAATAATTTGAATTTCCCAAAAGCTTTTGATTTCTCCTTGAGAAAAGTAACCCAACACATTCTAGAATAATCATCAATGATTAACATAAAGTATCTATCTCCCTGTAGACTTCTTGTTCTTGCCGGACCACACAAGTCAGTATGGATTAAATCAAGAACATTATTGGATTTCTCAGAAATACTCTTAAAAGTTGTTCTAACTTGCTTTCCCATTTGACATTCCTTACATACCAGATTATGAGGTTTTACAATCTGAGGTAAATCTCTTACTGCCTTAGATGAACTGATCTTTATAATGCAATCAAAATTCACTTGACAAAGTCTTTTATGCCATAACCAACTTTCATAAATATGTGCAATCAAGCATGTTTTTTCATTGTTATTCAAATGAAAGATATTACGTCTAGTCTGATTACCGGTTGAAATCTCCAAACCAGTTCTATTCATGATTTTTTATTTACCATTCTTGATCTGTAACTGAAATCCCTTTTCAACTAATTGACCAACACTCAAAAGATTATGCTTCAAACTTTAAACATAATAAATGTTGTCAGTATTGTGCTTACCATCAAAATATATAGTGCCTTTTCCTTTGATCAAACAATCTTTATCATCCCCAAATCTTACTGGACCTCCATTGTATTCCTGAAAAGATAAGAATTTACTTTTATCACCAGTCATATGACGTGAACATTCGGAATCTATAATCCATTCATCCTTTTCTTCAATTTTAGCTGCCAGGGCCTGCTCTATCAGTGGAATAGTAGGTGCTGGTTGATCTTATTTTATTACAACAAAAGCCCATCCATTGTCTGCCGGTTCTTCATCAGAATCATTAGTAACTCCTTCATCAACATAGTAACATGATTTGTCTCTATTCTTCTTAAATCTATATCTTTGATATTCAGGGTTAGGTTTATATGTCCTTTTAGCTTCTTCTCTCAATGTTGCATGTCTATCAGGACATCTACATGCCATATGACCAACTTTATTGCAGTTAAAACATTTAAATGGTGATTTACCTTCATACTTACTTCCAATAGGACCTTTAGGCATTTTCCTTGCAAATAGTGCTTCAAGTTCTTCCAATTCTTCATTTTGCTTATCTTCAAGTTCTCTTGCATAAAGTGCTTTCCAATCAGATTTGTTAGATGATGATGATGATGATGATGATGATGCTTTGAAGGCTAAATCTATCTTAATTGTAGCAACATGACCAAATTACTCGAGCTCAAATGCTGAAAGTTTTCCAACCAAGGTATCTCTAGATACTGATGTATTAGGCATTGTTCTCAACTCATTAATAGCAGTTACTTTCATTTTGTATGCCGGTGGAAATGCTCTTAAAAATTTAGAAACAATTTCATCTTCACTCAAGGATCCTCCACAACATTATATTCCCAAAACAATTTCATTAACCTTTCCATAAAAGCAGAAATTATTTCATCTTCTTCCATTTTCAGATTTTCATACCTGACTCGGAAGCATTCCAGTTTTGCAATTTTGACCAGGGTATCTCCTTCATTCAAAGTCTCTAATTTATCCCAAATAGCTTTAGCAGTAGATTGGTCTAATAATCCCATGATTTGCTGATCTGACAAGGTGCTCAAGAGTGCTTCTCTTGCTTTGCAATCATTCTCTTGATCCTTACCCAATGTTGGTAGATTAGGTTGATTCGATGTAGGACCAACATAGCCATTCTTTGTAACATCCCATATGTCTCTTCCAATGCAATTCAGATGTGTCTCCATTTTGATCTTCCATATACCATAGTTAGTTCTATCAAGTTTCAGACTATCCTTCCTGAAACAGTTTGTTGTCATAGAATCTCCTAAAGCTGTTAAACTTCTACAAAAAGATGACTTAGCTCTGATACCAATTGTTAGAACCCAGAGGCAAATGAGAGGGGGGGGGTTGAATTAGTTGTCTATTAATTTCAACCCAAATATAACCTAATCAAACTTGATACTTAATACCGGTAAACCAAACTTAATGTCACTTGACAGATTAGCAGTTAATATTAATACCAGTGAAACTTAATGCATAGAACAGAAAGAGAAACAACATACACAACACATAACACAAATATTTGTACGTGGAAACCCTGTTAGGGGAAAAACCATGGTGGAAAACTTACCCATAATCAGATGATACTACTACAGATAGTATGTGTATACAAATGAGGTCTGAACATGTAGAAAGGCCAATCGCCTAGAGCTCATTGCTCAATCACAAGATAGGAGTCACATTGACTACAATTGGATGGTTAAATCCAATGATAATGTACTGCTCAAAGTAGCATCACCAATGCTGGATTCAGTACCTGTTAAGCTCTGATAATCACCTTCAAACCTTCCTTGAACCTTCTCTATGGTCTTCTTATAAGATCTTCAATATTCACACATACCATGTTACAAAACCATATGCCGTTATCTTCCTTCTCCCTATTACATCATCTCACAAATGAGATCTTACATATATACCAAAACCTAAGACTGAATATGTAGGTTGGCTGACCAAGAATATTATAATTAAACCAATTAAAAATAAGTCAAGATGCGATGCATCATGTCGGCTCAATACATTTACAATAATATCCAACTAATTAAGTCATCTCCATAACATGCTATGCTGATCTGGAATAGATAATGCATGTCGGTCCATAACCTAGATCAATTTGCCGGTAACAAGAAATATGTCAACCTGATTAGACCAATAATCAAAATACCAAAACCAAGTGTCCAAACCATGTCTTTGACATAACCAAGTGATCTCCAGATGATAACAGGTCATCTTCAGTGCCAATGAACAATATAACCTGTCGGTGAATGATATATAGGTGACTGTGCATAAGTCACTGAACTTGCCAGTGAACATAACCAAAGATCTCCAGAAGGATAAGTGTTGACATCAATGACAAAACAAATGCAACATGTCCATAATACCAAAAATCAAGAGAAACGTCTCCATTACTCACTATAGGTTGATACATTCTATGACTGACAGTTATGATTGTACCATTATAAGGAAATTTCAAACACTTATGAATAGTAAAAACAATCACTTTCATGGAAGAAAGCCAAGGATGTCCCAACTTACATAAAATTGATCAGATGTAGGAATGATATCAAATTGAACATCTAAGCATTTAGTGTTGACATCCATAGGAAGTGTGATAGAACCAATAGCAGGACAAGAAAATCCATCAAAAACTCTAAGTACCACATCAGTATCATCATATATCACTTGATACAATTGCAAAGTATAAAGAAATTATTCAATTGTCACATTAACCATGCAAGTAGGATCAATAAGAACTCCTCTAGCGGGTATACCTTTGATTTTTGCACTTATGTATAATGGGCCATCGGGTGCTTTAATGATCTCACTAGGATCAAATGTGATGCACAAGTCCTTAGGAGGATCTTGTTTGTCTACAAGGTTCACAACATTGTTAGATTCAAGGCCAACATCATTGAGATGGAAAGAAAGATGACTAGTCTCAATCACATTAGTAGAATGGGATGGTAAAGGATAGTGAAAATTTGAAGGTTTTTATTAGGAGGAGCTATGAATTTATTTCCTTTATCACCTGCCACATATATGATATTATTATCAATCAAATCTTGAATCCATGACCAGGTTGACGATGGTATTGACAAAAGGATTTAGCATCAAAGTAAGGTGAAGTTGTCTTAGATGGATCAATTAGTTTGATTTGGGGAAGTTTTAATATATTACTTTGTATTAACTGAGACATAATGCTATGCAAGGATTCATTCAAAGGAGTAAATTATTTTTCTCTTTTAAGGTATTTAGACAAAGGAGGCACACCTGTAGTGGCTACTAGTTGATTGTTTTTGTTGTTATCATTGAATTTGATGAATCCTTTGTTTGGTTTGAACTTTGCAAATGGTTGTTGAGTACTATCACCCTTATCACTCAGAGCCATTAAAGGATATTGCTCCAATTGACTCATAGTTAGTTGATAATTGTGAAGTACTTTGCACAACTACAGAAAGGAAGTAAACTCAGTTAAGAGACGTTTATCCCTAATATCTTTTTGCAAATTAGAAATAAAAGTATTTTGAATATCTTGTTCAGGAACATGAAAATAAATCCGAGAATATAAATTCTTATATCTATCAATTATATTAGTCACTTTTTTTTAACACCTTGTTTACAATGCATCAAATTAGTCAAAGTAACTGTAGGACCAATATTATTGTGAAATTGTTGAATAAAAGCATTAGCCAATTGTTGAAAAGAAGTAATAGAATAATGAGGTAAACAAAAATACCATTGCAAATCTCTATCCCTTAATGTTCTAGTAAACAATTTGAAATTTCACAAAAGCATTAGCCAATTGTTGAAAAAAAGTAATAGAATAAGGAGGCAAAGAACAATACCATTGCAAATGTCTATCCCTTAATGTTCTAGTAAACAATTTTTCTAACAATCTTTGATCATGAGAAAAGTCACTACACAAAGTTTGGAATGTTTTAATATGAGTTAAGGGATCACCTTTTCCTTTAAAAAGTTCCAATTGAGGGACTTCTACATGTTTAGGAGGGACAACTCTAACAATGTCATTGGACAATGGGCTTGCTATGTCAAATGTGGGCACATTATACTTAGGTTGAGTCATAGAAGCTATTTGTTGTTGTAAGGAAGACACTGTTTGGGCTAGACTATTGATTGTAGCTTGGGTAGAAGGATTGAAATTAGACATGTTGGATTGAGAGGGAGGAGTGACATTATGAATGAAGGAAGAGATTGAGAATAAGGAGGTGGGACACTATGATAAGTAGGTAATGGAGAAGGTTGGGTAACACATGGAAGACTCATAGGAGGAATGAAGTAGTTGTGATTGAAGGAGTTTCCCCCTTGACTAACATTTATAGGTGGTGAGTATGATTAGGTAACAAGGGGAACACTCATGGTAGGAGGAATGAAAGAAGATGTATTTCCCCCATGACTAACACTTGTAGGTATGACATTTTGTGTAGAAGTAGCCATGGGTGTTTTATGTAAAAGTGGTAATACTAGCCATATGAGCTGTCAAAGGAATGGAATGATTAACATGACTAGGAGGTTGTGTATAACCTAGGTTTTCAGCATAACTCTTCATAGGCTTGATGTTAGAATCAACAATATGAGCAATACCATGAAAGATATCAACCCCATGTTTATCACTTTGAATCATTCATTTGAATCTTTCAATCAATAGAAGAGCCTCACTTTCTAGGTATTCTTGACTCATCCATTGTTGAAGATTGTCAAATTGATTTTCCATCTTTTCCAATTGGTCAACGGATACCCTAGTTAATGATTTCTCCACATCATGAGAATTATCAAGAGGATAAATGATGATATCTATAAGATTGGAAGAAATACCAATATCCTCATTGAAAAAGCTAGACAAATTAGGCTCCATCTCCTTGGTAATTAAACCTTGGGCATTCTTAATTCTATAACTTCTTCTTATGGGGATACTATAGGTAGGAATAATAGTAGTACAACTCATGCACTAAGGGAGGGAAATTGGAATTTTGAATTTTGGAATCTAAGTTGCAAATTAATTGAATAATGCAAAATTGTAGAAAGAAATGATGTAATCTCCTAGGAAATTGAGAATGAAAATTATCCACAAGAGATTGAATTTAAAAATTAGGGTTGTCCAAAACTAACCTCTTAATTTTAATTTTTTTGAAATCTTGAAATATTGCAGAAATCAATTTAATTTTAAAAATCAGGGTGTATTTGATTAACCACTTTAATTTAAAATTTAAATTGAAAATAATAAAATTCGGATTTGTTTTTGACCTTAGGATGACCTAAAATCAATAAAATTTCACAAATATCTGGAATTGGATAGAAAAATATAGTCAAAATAGGCTCTCAAAATTTGATGAGAAAAAGTCACGACCAGGTAGCTAGCTACTTGGTCCGACCAACTTTTTACCAAATTCTTGGAGAAGCAAGATATTGATTTTAATGCAAATTCTAGAAGGATATGGAAATTGGAGATGTCTAGATATGTGAAATAAGGCCTTGAAAGTCAAAATAGGACACACTTAGGATGTTTAATAAAATGATTAATTGAAAGAAAGAAACATAAACAGACACTCTTAAGGTTAAGGGCCAACTTTTATGAGCTTTAGATCTAATTAAATTGATTAAATTCTTAAAGGTAAATTTGAAATTGCACAAGACTAATTTAAATTTAAAAATTAGGGTTTGTTACATAAACTGCTTAATTTTTAAAATATTAAATTTGAAAATTTGAATGTTGTAAGGTGGGAATTTGAATTTTAAAATTGAAGCAATAATTCAAATTTGAAAATTAATTCAAGATCTACACAATCCACAAGTTCAATTTTAAAATAAAAAAACTAGGGTTTTTTGATTTAACCACTTAATTTTAAATTTTTTAAAAACTGAACATGTAAATGAAAACTTGAAATGTAAAAGAAGAGTTCTCAGATTTGAAACAGTCAATCCAATTTAGACAAATCACAAGCTCAAATTTGAATCTAAAAATTAGGGTTTTTGTGAATTTAACCTATAAATTTTTGAAAATCGCAAGAAAATTAAACTTGTAGTGGAAAATTTGAATTTTAAATTGCATACACTCAAATTTGGAAACAAAATTTAGAATTAAGGGTGTAAGGCGTCGGGTTCACCAAAATGTAAAGGGGAAAATTAGGTGACTTGGCAATTTGCAACAATGAAGGAGAAATCACCAAATCACCTATTTTCTCTTTGGGGGGAGATGATGCCTTTACATTCAAAAGAGGGTGTAAATCCACTAGTTTCAGTCACTAATCAGATTAGGACTAAATACTAAGTAGATTGATTGAAATGGAATATGTTTGACCCTATTTTGTAGGTTGGCTAGCTGAATTAAGACTAAGTGCTGGAAATGAAGACAAATATGAGAAAACAATGAGCTTCAAATTTGGGATTTTGTTGTGCACCTGGATCTAAGAAGTTTGAGATGATTTGGACTTGCTCTGCGAAATCTACCAGAAGTAGCAGGGACCATGTGTCTAGACCAGGATGCCCACCCTCTTGGTCCTTTGAACTTTTCGTGCATCAAAAAGGGTTCTTCTATCTCTACAAATAAAGCTTAATTCCAGAGATACAACTGCACACTTGTTGTAGACACCTAAAAATGTCTCATTAATCGCACATTAATTTATCATCTTATTAATTAAATAATTAAGCTAATTATTCTTCTGAACTAATTCAAATCACCACTTTCTACATTTCTAATCATTCAAATTATATCCTTTAATTAATTAATCATTTAACCCTATCTCAAATATTAATTAAACATTATTATTTAATTAATTATAATTTATTCCTTAATTAAATAATATTAATTATTTAATTAATTTCATTCCCAATGATTAAATAATTTCATATTAATTATTTAATTAATTAATTTATTCCTCCAAATCCTCAAATTCGAATTTCAACTCATTCCATCTAATTTCATTTTCTCAAATTCACATTTCACCAAATCTGAATTTCAGTAAATCTCATGTGCATTTCATCATTTGAAAGTCCAAATTCAAATCCAAATAACATGAAATTGAATTTCAAATTCAAAGTCCTACAACACATGTTGAAAATCCTAACTGGTTCATCAAATCAATTAGCTCTCCAATCTCCCCTTTCCACTCCGAATCACCTTTTTTGAGTAATCAATCTATTCAGTCATCTCCCTAATCAATTCACTCCACTAATCAATCAAATGAGTCAACTATCTAATCAATATTGTTAACAGATCAATCAAATGAGTTAACAGATTAATCAAATGAGTTAACATATCAATCAATCCACTTAAATGATCAATCAAAATCAGTTATCTATCAATCAACACTTCAATTCCAAATCTCACCCCATCTCACCTGAAAAATCTATAAATTCAACCCCATTTCCCATTTTTAATCTTGAATCACTATCTTCAAAATAATTGTGTCAATTATATGCAGGAATCCTAGTACAATTCCTGAGAGCCACTTATCACAATTTGGAGAAAAGCAATGGAAGCCTATTTGGATCAATTGAGGGAGTTTCATTTTATTATTATTTTATATTCAATTGGTTTGATATTATTTCATTATCATTTAGGAGTTAATTAAATTGGATTTAGAGTTGTGATTTTCTCTTTCATATTTGATTATTTTATGATTAATTTTACCCTTGAAAACAATGGTGAACCCGACATGAAACTTACAAATTTTCTAACCCTCTGAAATGTCTTTTTCATGATTTGCAGGTTCTATACGAATGCTGGAAAAAGTGCTATGTATTTGTCCACACATAAATTTGCATCTGTTCATAATAGTTTGCATTTATGTAGATATCAGTTTATAGTTGTGCATACAACAATTCACATTTATTTAAATTGATTAGCATTTGTAGGGGTCATTCAGATTTTCAATTTTGATTGTCATTTCTGTTTCTAACCCATTTCCGTTGCTAACCCAATAATCTTTTTGAATTCTAGAAATTTTATTTTTTTCTGCATAAAATGTGTCTAACCCTATGACAGGAAAGGTAAGATTCAAGATTTTAGGTGCCAGAAAGAGAGCTGAAGAAAGAAGAGCTCATCGAGGACTGATAAGAGCAAATAAAAGATTCTGAGATCTCGAAGAATTGGCTTCCTTATCCCAATACTATCAAATTGTGCAAAAATACCTAAAAATATTTAACGTATTTGTTGACATTGAGGTCACTGCCAACATGATAATGGATCAAAAAAATCATTTAAAAGCCTCTATCTTCTATCTTTTATTTCTGTTTAACTAATTCACATCTATTCAGATAACAGTTCTCATCTGTGTAGACAAAAATTCACATCTGTGTAGACATAAATTCGCATCTGTGTTCACATCAGTTCACATTTGTTGAAATGATTCACAATTGTTTGGTCCTCATAAAGGCTTGTTGTTATGTTCTTTCTCAATTCTCTATTGACATTTTGACATTTTAGTGTTCTATTTTCTGTATAGATAGTGAGGCAAATTTTGTAATCGAAGGAAAAATTTAGTCTTGTGAGCCCACATTGCAAACTAATGCTTTCATGGGTTTTGTAGGTACAACTAGACCTATTTTAGTTCACACTTCCTTTGGTGTCATTTAAAAAGAACAAAAACAAAAATTTTCTTTAGTTATTCATCATTTCTTTGTGGATTAAAATGAACATCATTATTATTGGAGCAACATCTCCAAATAGTTTAGATAGTTTTGCAATGAAAGGATAAAAATAACAATTTATTTTCTGTGTCTCGGAGGTGATAGGCATATGCTCTCCCCTTAACTAGGTGACCAAAAAGATAGACTCACCCTTTATGTTTTCTTTCAGTTTTGCAACTGAATAAAACCCTTAGTAGACCTGCCCTCCCGAGAAGCCCATAAGGTCAGTGAGAGGGGAATGACCTAAGTGGGCATTGATTAAAGCCAAGTAATCCAACCCACTATAATCAAATGTGGATGTGATTAAAATTATGTCCAATGGTAATTTTACATTGATAGCCTTCACCCGGTATCTTTAAGATGTGAAAAGCCTTTGTTCTAAAGGTTGGGAAGCCTCCTTAGTGATTTTATCTTTTCCACACCAAATGAAACCCTTTCTACAAACCATAAGCATAGAAACCAAGCCGAGTCAGCAACCAGACACTTATAATATCATAGTGCAAGGGTGGGGAAGAATCCGCCCCTAAGACACTCACCATATATCTCCCCAGAAAATGAGCCAATTGAGGAGAAATTCTCTTTGGTTCAACTTCTAGAAAAAGGCAAAAAAATAGGCACACCCTAGGGTGTGATAGGGCTGCTTGGGCTGACGGAGTATCAAGATGTGGGCTATGGCTTTTGAGCCTAGAAGAGTCTGACTATTTTATGATCATATGACCAAAAATTTATCAAAAACAAATGAGGTTTTAAAAGACCCCAACAATCATTAGGATTTGAAAAGATCCTTTAAACAATGCTCTTTTTGGTTTATTTCAGATTTTTTTCTTACTTTGTTGCTCTATCTTATGCTACAGTTTCAAAAGATCAAACATTAACAACAATGCCAAAACAAGGTCAAAACAATCAAGTCTTGTCAAGAATATTTCAACCACTTTGAGAACTTCAAGAGAAAACATTGCAATATCAAATATCAACATCAACATATCTAACCAAATTTGCCACATTTAGAGAAATGGATAATATGCTACATTTTGTGATCTTAGGTCCCATATATTTAGTCCATGCATAGTCACGTCTTATGTCCTAATTTTGCATAAGTCCTCACCACATACTTAGGAATTAAGGTAAACTATTCACATCCAAATAGGCTTTACAAAATCATCATTTACATCCCTCCTAGGATAGAATCAGTCTCGCACACTTCAATAGGTTGTCACCAAGTCCATCATCTTAATTCTTATATTGTCATTATTTACATCAATCATAGTCTATTGCCCTTAGAAGTCTTAAGAGCATTTAATTTTGCATGGGTCTACCAGGGGATGGAGAATTTCCATTTGAGCAACCAAACCTTGGACCAGATAAAAATCAATTAGAAATAATTGATGTTTTAGACAATCTTGCTTGGGAATTAAGAATTGATCCCCCACAATATGAAGAGATTGAGGTTGTCTTAGATAATGAAGTTCGTAAGTCAGTTCGAATCCAAAGGCAAGCTAAACAAGAAATCAAGAAACACAAAGAACAAGAAATTGTTCAATAACTTGCCAGACTTACCATCAAAGAACAAACTCCTCAGCAGTAGAGAGTCCTCATAGTAGTTTAAGTTTGCATACATAATCTCATAGTCAATAGATAAAAGTCTTGCATATCAATTTTCCAAGTCCTTCATTATCCTTTTAGGTGCATCATAGAGAGTCAAGATCACTTTGAAGTTACATTCATGACATTAATGCAATCTCAAAAGACAAAACACCAAATGGATCCAAATATTGACCCCACAAAAATGGATCCAAATAGTGACCCCTATTATAATCCTAATTGGAACATGAGCTCACCCACAAGATCAAATTCACAAACAAGAGGGGGAGCTACATTACCTACAAACACGAATCAACTACCCACATTGAGGAGTTGTAGACTGGATTAACACAAGAAGAAATTTAGGTTGCACAACAAGACCCTAAAGTACTAACAGTGCTCAACACTCTCATCAATAACAATAGAGATAGGTATCTCTCTCTTTTGATCCAAAATGGAACAAAGTTACCCCTGAATGTAGACATCTCTGCAATTTTTCCGCTTGTGGTAACTGTAAACCAAAATACGACTCAGATACCAACAACAACAACAAATTCAATGCAAAGTGTTTCTCAAACTACGTCAACACAATCAAATGCAACACAGGCTACTATGGCTTCAACACAAATGTCAGGAACCACATCTGCTACATTCCAAACAACACTCATGGTTAGTTCACAATTGGAAAATACTTCACAAATGGCAATGGCAGTATCTACAAGATCTACTCTTAGTGGTTAAGGGACACAACAAGGATCTACCAAACCCTTTGGGTCCACTCAATCCAATACAAGACCACAATTTTACTACTTTATAATGCCTAGTGGAGGTTTCAGCTCACAATTCCACAATCAAACAATGTCTTCAACGATACTTGTCTATACAACAACTCCGCCATATGTGTCTAATACATACACATCTAGTGTACCCTTGACACAAACAGAGGTTTTAGCTCAGCAAGTACAAAATCTACAAAGGCAAATGGTGACAATTGAGTCAAGTAAAGAGAAAAAGAATTACACTATGGAAGATCTCAGACCTTATCCTTTTGATAGGTCACTGTACATGCCACCCTTTCCTCCTCATTTTGAAAAACTGATATTTGACAAAAATAGAGGAAAGGGTGATCCGAGAGATCACATCAGAGAGTTATTTACATCATGCATTGAAGTATCCCATGAGGATACATACCATTTACAACTTTTTCTCCAAAGTCTAGTAGGATCTGCATTAGAGTGCTTTTCACATCTACCACCAAGGATTACCTCATGGAGAGAGCTAGCAGAGTTGTTCATTACAAAATTCTCTCACAGTATTGACAATCTAGCAACTCTCATAGACTTGTGTTCTACAAAGCAAAAGGAAAGTGAGACCTTTGCTACATTTTTGCAAATATGGAGGTCTTTATACCGCTGATATCCAAGCCACATACTATAAATAGAACAAGTGGATATTTTCAGTGAAAACCTCATACCTCCAGTGAAATATCCTTTACAAATGCAATGTTTGAGTACCTTTAAAGAGATCACTGAAAAGAGATTAAAATGTGAGAAAGGATTGCTAGAACAAGGCATCCTTAAAAGTAGCAAAGATAGTGGTACATCCAACACAGTGGGTGCAAATAAGCCTAAATTCTAGTCCATAAATAAGAATGTGACAAATGGAGTGGTAGATGCTCATGTGGGAAATAGAGTTCAACCAATAGTATCATTGCAAGGGCCAAGAAGTTCTTCTTCACCAAATGTGAATCAATCACAAGTTAAAAAGACAACTACCATTACAAATGTAGTACAATCCAATATCTTCAAACCTCCAAGGAATAACTCACCAAAAAGACATTTTACACCCTTGTGAGATCCAATTGACTCTGCATTAAAAAAACTTTTACAAACAAATGTAATAACATTACCTGAGGTGCGACAGTATGAACCAGGTCCATTCAAACCAACATGGTGGAATGACAATGACTTTTGTGAGTATCATCGAGCAAAAGGGCACAAGATATCTAGCTGTTATAAGTTAAAGAACATCATTCAAGATTTAATAGACCAAGGGGATGTCATAGTGGATGTCAATAAAGGATCTACAAATCAAGCCCACATCATCTACAAAGATCCATTTGTTAAGCACAATCAAGGTCAAGCTTTTGGTTCAAGAATGCAAGATAACACAACCAACTACACAAAGTTTGATTATGACTACACCATCAATACACTTGGTGAAGGAGATGCAGTAGTGACCACTATCAATGTAAATCCTAGAAATAAAGATTGTGCCGCTGTGACCTGCAGATCAAAGGTTACACTAAAAGGAGTACCTTCTCATGCACCTCCTCAAACAAGCAACTTCAATGCTGTATATCAATTAAAGAAGAATCCTGTATACGCTTAAAATCATCATTTGTTAACTAGAAATAATAAGGAAAACCATGAACCCCTATTCTAGTAATTCCAACATAAACCAATGAAATAGATGCATAATAGAATCAAATTTAAATAATATAAAACTCTCTATTCTGCATCATAGCTTCCATTGTTCTTCTCTTCTTTGTGGTATGATGGCTCTCAGATATCGCGCTGGCAACCTGCAAATGAAACAAAGATTTGAAGTTCATGATTGTTGAAAATGGTGATTGAATGCTGAATTTATAGATTATTGGAGAGAATTGATTGAGAGGTGGAACATAATGATCAAGAGGTGGAACTCAGGTGAGCTCACATGCTGATTGATAGTTGAACTACTGATTTAAAGGTGGAACATAATAGATTGAATAGATTAATGAGTTAACTAATTGAGAAAAAAGTTGATTGAAAGATGAAAAAGAATGATTGGAGGAGAATTAAAGAATGATGTAATTAATCAATTAATTGAAATGAACAATTAAAATACATGGAATAGTTAACTGAGATGACTAATTAAAAGCTTTTTGGAAAAAAACAAAGTAGAATATAGAAATAGAGATTGGAAAGATAATAATTTAATTAATTAATTTAGCATGTGCTTGAACCTTGGCTTTGATTTTCAATTTAATCTTTGCATGAGATTTAATTCAAATATTGAATTTATTTTAAATTCAATTTGTTATTTGAATATATTTAGAACTTGACTTTGATTTTCAATTTGATTTTTGAAATCATGCACATGTATTTGAAATTGGAAGAATATGAATTTGGAGAATAAATGAAATTAGAAGAATTAATTAGTTAATTAAATAATTTTAAAGAAACTATTTAATTATTTAGAAATTGAATTTAATTAAATAATAAAAATTATTTAAATTAAAGGATTAAAATCACAATTAATTAAATAATAAATATTTAATTAATATCTAGAAAAAGGTTGAATGATTAATTGATTAGATATATAAATTTGAATAATTAATACGATGATGAAGGAATATGAATTTAGAAGAATATGATTAATTAATTTAATTAAATAATTAAATAATTATTTAATCAATTAGATGAATAATTAGTACATGATCAATGAGATATTTTTAGGTGTCTACATTTACCCCTCTTTGAGACAATGTCAAAACGATTTTGTTTCAAAGAAAATAAAAAATTTCTGCCCCAGTATACCCTAGTGATGCTTAGGGTTTTATGTCCCCTCGAGAGATTGTTTATGCATTAAAGGTATGAATGATCTCTCTAATGAAGAATGCAAGATAGAAGAATAGTTAGTTGATTAGAGATAAAGATAGGTGATGTGAAGATGATATTGAGATAGAATATGAGAGTATGAACCTTAGAATGAAAGTTGAGAATTAGAAGTGTTTGAGGATGATTGATATGAGATGATAGATTGATAATGATAGACTGAAAATGAAGATGATGGTTTTCATGAACTTTTATGCCTTTATTCATAGCGCAATATATATTCATTAATGAGCCTTATTATGTAACAATGGAGCTTTGCACATCAGCGTATAAGGAACCAAGATGTAAAGATATCTCATTGAAGAAACAAACACATAGCAAACAAGGAGTGAACCCTCCATTTTGGGAATAATGCTAGGATTCGAGGTATGTGGGGTAGTCACAAGCATAGTTATCCTTCATGGGATACTTGCCAAATGAACGTACCAATCATAGAAACCCACTGGAACTATTGCCCCAAAACTTCATTGGTCCACACCACAAACAACAAACAAAGAAAAATATCATGCTCATCACGGCTCCTCTAGTCACTTGTGGACATCCTTGAGTAGCTTAGGAACATGACCTGTAGCCAAATGATAAAAGATAAAGACTAACCCGGATAAAATCTAGCAGCCGATATGTGTCTTCGTTTTGATTGCTTGATGTGATAGTTGATAATGTCTGATCTCAGAAAGTTGTAGATCCCATTTAAGACTGATCTGTCTGATTTCGAGTGTATCCATCTCTATTTAAGACAAGATAATGATCACTTGATATGGATATTGATACAATTGATTAGATAGTTTGATCAGTTGAGTGCACATCTTTGACTGGATAGTTGTATCCTTTGTTAACTTCATGCGAAGTGTTTGCTGGATATTTGCTAGGGTGTTTGATTCTTGCGAGACTTTTTATTGCAAGTTTTTTGGTTGATTTTGATTGTTTTTTGATTTTGTGGATTGATATTTGAATGTTTTTGATTGATTTTTTCAGGATTGTAAATGGATGTTTTTGGTTGATTTTTTCAAGATTGTACATGGATGTTTTTGGGATTTTTTTTTTCAATGTTTTTTTTCTGTGAATTTTTTTAGGACTTTATATGATTTTTAGGATTTTGTGCTTTTCAATGTTTTGGGATTTTTTTGAAATATTTTCCAATGTTTTTGGTATTTTTTTAAATTTTTGTGTTTTTCAATGTTTTTGAAGTTTATGTTTTTCAATGTTTTTGGTATTTTTGTAGGACTTTATATGATTTTTATGATTTTTTTAGCTATGCCCCCACTATGCAGACCTATATGACATGATGATCTACAGAATGCATGTGGAGACAATGAATTTTTAACATGACCTATGTTAATGCAATATGAATGATGAAGATGAATTTCCTATTCGAACAAGGATGATTGTGTTTGTTTAGCATTTTGTAATACACCAATTCAATTGGAGGTACAAAACATTTCATAGATAAGCGGTCAATCGATCCTTAAGGTCCCTTAGAACATCCAAATTAACACACTTAGTGACTAAGATTTACAAATGGAGACACAAAAACTTCCCCATTGGTTCTTGTAACTTTGATCTGTTGGCCATTTGGAGGAATTGATTATGTGTTGCATTGATGTTTTGTCATTGATGTCAACACTAGCTGTTTTGGATGTTTTACTAACACCCTTCTGGTCCTGGTAGGTTGTTTGGTTTCTGGTTGGATTTGACTTGGTATGCTCCGGTATGTTTGGGTTATGGAATTGGCTTATTCATACTACTCATGTTCATGTTCAGTCAATTGGTTTTGTTCTGGTGATCGGATGCTATCCTGTTTGCTAGAAAGCTTGGTTTGTGGTTCCGACGAGGGTTTCACCGATAGAGCTTTGATGAAGATCTTTGATGATATGCATAAGTAGTGTTGGTGCATCTTCTAGTGGAGTTTCAGGATGCTGATGGTGATCATGTTCGAGACTTGGTGGATTGAGATCATTGCTTTAGTGTGTGGACCTAAATTGGGTCCCGGTGTATCTAGGTTATGGACCAACTTAATGTAACATGTGGATTGGACCTCTCGATGTGTTTTTAGGATGTCTTATAGGTTTGATATTATTTTTTTGGTCTCTAGACAACATGTTTTGTAATTATGTAATTGTTTTATTGTCTGGTGGCTAACCTTATTGTTTATGGTCGAGGGTCTGTATATACATGATGTAAGATCTCATTGTAGATCGTATGTGAGGATGTATTGAGCGAATAATGTAATAATCATACAAGCGGAGGATTTGGTCAATCATTGGTGATTGTGTTGGGTTTATGTAAGAGGATTTAGTCCTCTGGTATTGAGCTTAACCAAAACTATACTCAGGCATAGGAGATGCTATCTTTGCAGTTCATTCATTTCTTTGGATTGTAGTTTGGATTTCTATGTAGTCAGTGAGACTTCTTTTGTGATGAGCAATGCACTCTAGGCTGTTGGCCTTCCTGCAAGTGTAGGCCCCTGAATTGTAATTCACATACTTACTATAAAAGTATTATCTGGCTGTGGGTAGGCTTCCCACTATGGTTTTTCCCTTTACTGATTTTTCCACGTATAAATCTTGGTGTCATGTGGATGGTATTTATTCTCTGATTATTGTTTATGCTTAATTGTTTTATCTTCTATTTCGGTATTTGGTTTATGCATTCCGGTATTGATCTTTTGGGTTCCAGTATTAAAGTTTTAATTGCTAAATGTTTTGATAATCTGAGACAACTGATTCACCCCCCCTTTCAGTTGTCTTCCAGTTATTTGAACTATCTAACAATTGGTATTAGAGAATTGGTCCTCTCTGTAGAAAGCTTAACCGCTTGAGGAAGATCCTATGGTGACTAATAGTTCAAGTTCATCTAGTTCATCTGGAGCTATCTTTCAGAGAGATATTCCTAGGCTTGATGGAACAAATTACAGAGTATGGAAGATTCAGATGGAGACTCATCTGAGATGCCTTGGCAAGGAGATTTGGGAGATCACATAGAATGGTGTTACACCTCATAATCTGGCATTTGGAAATCCTCCTCTGACAAAATTGGATAAGGATCTTGAGAATGATTGTAAATTAAAATAATCCCTCTTGTCTGCACTTTCTGATAAGCAAATAATGGGGCTATCTGACAAATCATCTGCAAAAGCTATATGGGACAAGTTGTCGACTCTTAATGAAGGTGACCCTACTGTGAATATTGCTAAACTTCATGGTTACTAGGTGAGATACGAAAACTTGAAAAATGGAAGATGATGAAAGGATTACTGCATTCATGGAAAGGGTAAATGAGATTGTGATGGTAATTCAATGTTGTGGTGGAACTTTGAGTGAAGATGAAATAGTTTCTAAAGTTCTAAGAGCTTTACCATCGACTTACAAGATGAAGGCTACTATAATTAATGAAATGAGAACAATGGCTAATACTTCTGTCAATAGAGATACCTTGGTTGGGAAATTATCTACTTTTGAGCTTGAAGAATTTTGACCCTCTAGAGCTGTGAAGTCTAAACCTTCTTTTCATGCATATGCATCATCAACCGACAAGAAAGATTGGAGAGCTTTATATGCAAAGGAATTGGATGATATGAATAGAGAAGATGAAGAATTTGAGCAACTTGAAGCCCTATTTTCTAGAAGAGTACCTAAAGGATCAGTAGGAAGTAAGTATGAAGGAAAAACACCTTTTAAATGTTTTGCATGTAATAAGATTAGTCATTTTGCATCTAGATGTCTTGAAAGGAATTAAAGGTTTGAAGAAAGAGCTAGAAGATATTTTAAGCCTAACCTTGGATATCAGAATAAGTATAAGTATAGGAAAAACAAAGACAAATCATGTTACATAGCAGATGAGGAAGGTGTTATTGATTCTGATGATGAACCGACAAAAGACTCTGCTAGTGGTTTCAACAATGGAAAGGAATGGGTGTTCTTAGCTATCAAGGAAGATGTTCCAATATTGGAAGAGAATGTACCTAAAGAGAAGGCACTTGCTGATAAAATTGAAGATAAGGATGAATGGGTAATTGACAGTGGATGTTCACATCATATGACTAGAGATAAAGGGAAGTTTCTATCTTTGCAAGAATGTGATGGCGGTCTAGTTAGATTTGGAGATGACAAAACATGTATGATAAAGCGAAAAGGAACTATTTCATTGGATGGTAATCACAATACTAATAATGTTTATTATGTTGAAGGTTTAAGGCATAATATTTTGAGTGTAGGACAATTGGTGGATAAGGGATTTTAATTACAGTTCAAGGATGGAAAGTGCAAAATCATTAATAGATCTGGTTTAGAAATTGCAATCGGTACATAGACAAAAGGTATTATATTTCATTTGAATTCCAGTGAGAAGACATGTTTGATTGTACAAATTGATGAGAGCTGGCTATGGCATAAAAGGTTAAGTCATATAAATTTTGATTACATTGTAAAGATCAGTTCAACTAAGGCAGTTAGAGATATACCTAAGATTGTGAAGCCCTATAATCCGTTATGTAAATAATGTCAAATGGGAAAAAGGTTAGAACCTCTTTTAAGAGTATAGTACAAGATAAATCTAATGATGTTCTTGATCTTATTCATACTGAGAGTTAAAATTTTTCAAGGTGATAGATATTTTATGCTAATCATTGATGATTATTCTAGAATGACGTGGGTTACTTTTCTAAGGGAGAAATATGAGGCTTTTGAAAAGTTTAAAATCTTTAAGGCTAATGTTGAGACAAAGACATGATTGAAGATTAAATTTTTAAGGTCAGATCATGGTGGACAATTCATATCCGGTGAGTCTAATAACTTTTGTGAGAAGCATGGTGTAAGGAGACAATTTTCTGCTCCCTAGACACCTCAACAGAATGGAGTTGTGGAAAGGAAGAACAAAACTATCTTGGATGCTGCTAGAATAATGATGATGGAAGCTAGTCTACCTCATATCTACTGGAGAGATGCAATGAGCACAATGGTTTATACATTCAACATAGCACATATCAAAGGAGAAATCGATGTAGATTGGGCTAGTGATGTTGATGACCAGAAAAGTGCTTCTAGCGGAGCTTTCTTTCTTGGAAAGAAATTGGTTTCATGGATCAGCAAGAGGCAATCATGTACTTCTTTATCAACTTTATGAAGCTGAGTATGTTGTTGCTGCTACTAAATATACACAGGTTTTATGGATGAAGTAAATGTTGAAGGATATCAAAGTGCATTGCACTGGACCGGTAGTTATTCATTGTGATAACTCTACTGCTATTGACATATCAAAGAATCCAATATTTTACTCTAAGACAAAGCACATATCTATCAAGTATAACTTTTTGAAGGAGAAGGTGGAAGAAAATGAAGTTAGACTGGTTTATGTGAGCACTAAAGAGCAGATTGGAGATATTTTCACTAAACCTTTGCTTAAAGAACCATTTGAGTACTTGAGAGACAGATTAGGAGTTTCTGTCCCTCCGATAGAGAATTGATTGATGTTATTTGGCATCAGTCTGGTATGCATTATCACAGATATTATTCATTTTGACATTGATGTGGGGATGCTATTGCTCAGGGGGAGTAGTTAGCCTTGTGTTTCAGTGGATTTTGTTTTTGCTTTGATATTTTTGTTAGATTTGTAGCATTGATGTCAAAGGGGGAGTAATATATGTAAAAAATAGTTTTACAGAGATATCATTCATAGGGGGAGTTTGGTCTTTATTTTAGAACTTCATTGCTATATCTTTGTATGGGAGATTGTTGGCTGTCTTCCATTGGGGGAGACTTGTTTGGTATTTCTTGGCACTTGGTTGTTTTTCACATCTAGTGTTGCCATCAATGCCAAAGGGGGAGATTGTTGGCCACTTGGAGGAATTGATTATGTGTTGCATTGTTGTTTTGTCATTGATGTCAACACTAGTTGTTTTGGATGTTTTACCGACACCCTTCTGGTCTCGGTAGGTTGTTTGGTTTCTGTTTGGATTTGATCTAGTATGCTCTGGTATGTTTGGGTTATGGAATTGGCTTATTCATGCTACTCATGTTCATGTTCAGTCAGTTGGTTTTGTTTTAGTGATCAGATGCTATCCTGTTTGCTAGAAAGCTTGGTTTGTGGTTCCAACGAGGGTTTCACCGTTAGAGATTTGATGAAGATCTTTGATGATATGCATAAGTGGTGTTGGTGTGGCTTCTGGTGGAGTTTTAGGATGCTGATGGTGATCATGTTTGAGACTTGGTGGATTGAGATAATTGATTTAGCATGTGGACCTAAATTGGGTCCCAGTGTATCTAGGTTATGGACCGACTTAATGTAATGTGTGGATTGAACCTCTTGATATGTTTCCAGGATGTCTTATGGGTTGGATATTATTTTTTTGGTCTCTGGCCGACATGTTTTGTAATTACATAATTTTTTCATTGTCTGGTGGCCGACCTTATTGTTTATGGTCGAGGGTTTGTATATATATGATGTAAGATCTCATTGTAGACCATATGTGATGATGCATTGAGAAAATAATGTAATAATAATAATTTAGGCAAAAGATTTGGTCGATCATTGGTGATCAAGTTGGGTTTATGTAAGAGGATTTAGTCCTCTGGTTTTGAGCTTAACCAGAACTATACTCAGGCATAGGAGATGCTATCTTTGTAGTTCATTCATTTCTCTGAATTGTAGTATGGATTTCTATGTAGTCAGTGAGATTCCTTTCGTGATGAGCAGTGCGCTCTAAGTTATTGGTCTTTCTACAAGTATAGGCCCCTCAATTGTAATTCACATACTGCAAAAGTATTTTTTGACTGTGGGTAGGCTTCCCACTATGATTTTTCCCTTTACTGGGTTTTCCATGTATAAATCTTGGTGTCATGTGGATGGTATTTATTCTTTGATTATTGTTTATGCTTAATTGGTTTATCTTCTATTTCAGTATTTGGTTTATGCATTCCAGTATTGATCTTTTGGGTTCCGGTATAAAATTTTTAATTGCTAAATGTTTCGATAATCTGAGACAACTAATTCACCCCCCCTCTTAGTTGTCTTCCAGTTATTTGAACTATCTAACATGATCTTCTTTTTCCCATGTGTGAATGAATGAGCTAATTCCCACTCTTGTGTTCACTAAAGATCCTTAGCATCCTATATGACTAGCTATGTGGATTATCCTAACTTGAAAAGAATCCCGAATAGAGCCTCGCTTCCAACAAGCTTTTAGAGCTCCGACGAGGTTATAGATTGTAATATCTCAAATATTTCTCTATTTCCAGTAGGTATCCATATCCCTAATGGAGTTACTCACATGTTCCTATATTCAAGCTTTTTGTCGCACTTTGTATGCATGATATTTCAATTATATATCATTTCTCTTTTGCCTTGAGATGAATATTTGGCATATCACTTTCTCTTTTTTATTTTCTTGCTTTGACTTGTAAGTAATGAAACCTACTTGGGTGTGACAATTATAGTGATGTTGAAGTAGAATTTTAGATTTTTCACTATTCATATGATCAACTAGGTGTCTCAAATGAATTAGAGATTTTATTAATGTGTTTGAGATATAGCAATTGATAGATTTTGGGTTAACAAGTTTCAAACATTGAAATCACTAGCCAATCATAAGTAAAGCGTCGTCATAGAGTAATGTTGAAAATGAATGACCTTAGGACCTCAAAGACTTCATATCCGAATATCTAAGAAAGGAGACGACCCTTGTTTCTCTTGAATGCAATTGGATGATAAACTTGGATAGTTGCCTTATTTTATTGATGCTGCTATATGTAAATGCAGAAACTATATGCCATAAAATTTATGAATATGATGTGCTTGGAAATAAACTATATGTGATGCAGTGCTTTGAATAAAATGAGATGCAATGCGGAAAGAAAAACATAAACTAAACCAACCCTTAGATATAATATCATTTAAGGTGCATGCTGTTTATAGGGCCAGGGAGTTTTGTGTAGGTAGTGCATTGGTCTTTGTTTGAAGAGTTAGATAAAGATGTCTTTTCCAATAGGATATAAGGACTCAGCTGAGTGTACATGTTCAACATCTCCAATATTAATTTCCTTATTTTTTAGATTTTGTGGATCATCAGAGGGAAATCCATATCTGGAACCCATGAATTCAGCTATAGCCTTATCATTTTCAAAGTAATCCAATTGTGGTAGATCCTCTTGCCCCCAATCTATCAAGTGTGGGTGTATGAGGAAAATAGATTCTAGTTCTAAAGTTGTGACCACATTGGCATGTGAAAATGGCACACATACAATCATTGATAAATTGTTCTATGCCGTATTGGTATCATGAGGGGGACTAGGAGAAATGGTAAGTTCATTTGAGAGGGAATCTTGTGAGGGACATGGAAGATTATGACATGGAGATGAAGGGATGGAGGGATCTTGATCAAGATTTGGAGAAATAATGGGATCTTTCTTAGGACATGAAGGTGAAGGAATACTTTGATCTTGACTTGGAAAGGGATTATTAGGAAGGATTGAAGGGATGTCTTGATGTTGCTTAGGAGGTGGATGTTGTATGGGACTTGAAAGATCATCTTTCTCTTGAGATAAAAGGGTATCATTATGAATAGAATAGAAAAGAGCGAGGGGATCATCATAAGATTCTTGGTCGATGGGATCTCAATCAAAAATTGGGTTAGATGAGAGAGTTATTTCTTGATCTTTATTTGTTTCAGGACTCAATTCTTCTGATTTTGGATCATCCTCTTGACACAGGGAAGGAGTTTGGATATGCATGGGATATTCTTGGAATGTTTCAATACTTTGGCTTGATGAGAAAGGATTTTGAATGAGACTCTTTGAAGTGGGTTTTCTTGGAAATGGAATATATGATGGCATTAGATTTTGAATTTTTGAAGCATGGGAAGGACTAGCATCATGACTTGGATTAGATTGGATTTGTTTTATGGATAGCCCTTGGGAGGTTGCATTATTGGATAAAGATGGTGTGGACTTCTCTTGTGTGACTTTAGGGTATGAGGAAATGGTGGAAGATATGAAGGCTACTTGAGGTGCAAAGTATTGATGGGAAGAGCCATTGCTAGACATGGGCAGATGACCTTGTTGCATGATAGGTGACACATTGACCATGTTCGATTGATGTCCAAAGGGTGATATGTTTGTAAATACACTTACATTTGTTTGGGATACCCTTGGTGGTGTATTTGAAGACATAGGAGGAAATTTGTAGACATGTGATGCGACTAAAGGCAAAATTGACTGTGTGATTGTGTGTGACCTTGGTAGTGGTTGACTTGTTTGCACGATTTGTGTTGTTGAGAGTTGTATCATTTGTTGTATTGTTTGTTGGAATTACATCATTTGATGTGTTTGCTATTGATATTGGTTTCTCATGTTTATTTGTGTGAGAATAGCTGGTATGTCTGATTTCATAATAAGATCTTGCACATCAATTGGCTCTAAGTTCATATTGGGATATCTGAATTTTTGAAATAGTTTGAACATCTGCGATCTACTCTCTTCACTTTTTTTCAACATTTTATTCCAAGATCTCTATTTCTTGAGCTAGTTTTTCTTCAAGTGGTGGAGAAATAGGTATGACACTTGTTTGTTCCTCATAAGTTTGATGCATGTTTTGGGACATGTATATGTTGGATTGAGATAACTGATTGTTTGGTTGCAATGAAATGGTCCCACGAAAGTTGGAAGTTTGATAAAGGGTAATGTTGTCTCCTAGAAGTTTGAGAGCTTATTTCAACCATTGCACTACATGCCTTTTTTTTTTTTTTGGATTTTTGAAGTTTAGGGATGAAATGCAATGCAAGTAAAGGATGAAAGTGCAAACCTATTTTTTTGGATTTTGAGAATTTTGAAAATGGACAAATGCAACTGAGGATGACAAATGCAACCTATGTTTTTGAATTTTTTCACAAATTGGATTAAGGAATGACAAGATGAAATCATAAAGAATGACAATGCAACTTTGGACTTGGATTAGGGAACAACCTAATTTTGAAGATAATGCAAAGTGGAGATAATGATTTGAACCTATGTCTTATGAGGACGAAGACTATGCAAGGACAAAAAAATGGGATTATGATGATTGTGCAAGGACCTATGCAAAGATTAAGACGACTATGCAAGGAGTTATGTGAAGATTATGATGACTGTGCAAGGACTATATGCAAAGATTATGATGACTATGCAAGGAGTTATGTGAAGATTATACCGACTGTACAAGGACTATACACAAATATTATGAGGACGCTAATGAGATACAAATGAGGAATTTTTAAGGACTATGCAAGACAATGTAAGGACTTATGTGAAGATTATGATGATGCATATGAGGATTCCAAAAGGACAACAGAAAATAATATACAAGGACTTATGCAAAGTGAGGACATAAATGGAGATTATAATGAGGACTATGCAAGGACTTATGCAAATTAAGGACATAAATAGAGATTATAATGAGGACTATGCAAGGACTTATGCAAGGCAAGAATGTAAATGAGGTTTGTAATAAGGACGATAATGAGGACTATGCAAAGACTTATGCAAAGTAAGGACGTAAATGAGGACTATTATAAGGATGATAATGAGGACTATTTAAGGACTTATACAAAGCAAGGACGTGAATGAGGACTATAATAAGGATAATAATGAGGACTTTGCAAGGACTTATGCAAATCCTAAGAACTCCAAGGAAATCTAAGATCACAAGTATGTAAAATTTTGGACTTTGTTGGACTATTTGGTGTTTGAAGATAGACTCTATTTCAAGAAACTCTGTTTTTACGACAAGTCTATTTTTAAATTTTGAGAACATTGTCTAAAGATAAGTATAGCTGGATGAACTGTGTTCTGACGAATTCTGAGAATTTAGAGCCATGCAAGGTAGGGCCTAAAATATCCCAAATACTAACTCAATACTGATCTAGCACAATGATACATACAAAAACACAGAAGACAATCTTAGGATGGATATTGGAAACCATTCAAAAAGGCCCTTACAATAAAATATCAAAACAAGATGAACATCTAGAGAGTCTGGCAACACTTACTCCACTCCATGACACACACTTCTCAGGCATGATAGTCTCTCTTACCCCGAAGATCTGAAAATCTTATCATTGAGGGATTTCTGTCTCATAATGCAAGGTATATGAAGGGTATCTATGGGGTATGATCCACACTCCCAGAATCAATGAATGTGGGATTTGGGCTACTAAGTTGGTTCTTATTGTAAGTTTTGAGGGATCCTGATCCAATGATGGATTCTCAGAGAAAGCCACTTAAGGCTTTAGTTAAGCTTATTGGTGCAGGGAAGGTCCCCACATATGTCAAACTCACTCAACACTCTAGCCGCTTGACCAATATGTTTATTTAGCGGCTCAAAAAACCCACTCGAGAGTACACTGGGAGAGATGATATCCCCAACACATCCCAATTCGAAGTACTTCTGTGGGGTGATGAAATCCCTGGTCAAAGATACCCCTCACTACTAAAAATAAAAATTAGGTGTCATTATCACCTTTCCCTCTCTCCCAAGACCTTGAAGGTGGGTGGAAAGGTACTTAATGCAAAAATAGGTCCACCCAAGACACAAAAAGTTCTTTTTCCCTTAAATATCACAATGTGTGATTTATTCTATTCACAAGCCATATTCACATCAATTTTAAAGCCCAAACTGAGGTGCGAGATACGCATGTGCATGTCTATTTTAAAACACCAAAGTGAAGTGTAAGATCATGCATGTCAATTTTACACCCAAAGTTAATTTTAAGTACCAAGCTGAAGTGTGAGATCATGTATGTCCATTTTAATCCCAAAATTAATTTTAAGCACCAAGCTAAAGTGTGAGATCATGTATGTTAATTTTAAACCCAAAATCAATTCTAAGCACCAAGCTAAAGTGTGAGATGATGCATGTCAATTTTAAGCCCAAAATCAATTTTGAGCACCAAGCTGAAGTGTGAGATGATGTATGTCAATTTTAATCCCAAAATCAACTTTAAGCACCGAGCTGAAGTGTGAGATCATGCATGTCAATTTTAAATCCAAAATCAATTTTAAGCACCAAGATGAAGTGTGAGATCATGCATGTCAATTTTAAACCCAAAATCCAAAAGTGAGTTAACCCTAAAGGATCCTACAATCAAATTATTAGTAGTCTCAAAATAGTCTGCGATGATCAAGCCTTCTCTGTAATTTTGCCACATGCTGCAAACAGGGAATCAGTAGCTAAAATCAAAATGCCAACATTAATTTTTTTTTCAACCCCAAAATAAAATTACAAAGAAGATACCCCTGATGAATTTCTGAGAGCTTTCGAAAAATGTAATAATTTTAGAAAAATACATTAATTTGCACCCTAGAGAGCAGATTTATGGAAAAACATGAGTTTTAAAAGATATAGCTTTACATTAATTATTTGACATTAAAATCATAAGTGTACAAAATATTCCCCATATGAAATTTCAAGAGATTTCCAGAAATGTAATAATTTTAAAAAAATTCTCTGATTTATGCCCAAAATTCAAAATTTATTAAAAAAATTAAAATGATCATATCTCAATCAAAATAGATGGTACAGATCCAAATTTTTTATTGTAGGCATGTCTTGGGATCTAAGGCTGATTTTTTTACTGTAGAGCCGTGAGATGATCATTAACCTACAATAAAAAAGTCATGAAGAAATTCTCAATCATTTGGAAGATATGATAAAATCTTTGAACAACCTGCAATCTTGCTTGGAACACGATCTGCACAATATTAGTATTGAAATTTTTGAATAAAACACCAATTAAGATCAGATAACCTCTTAGAATATGAATTTAAAAGGACGTGTAGTTGCAAGATCCAATACCTATACCTGCAGGCATACACAAAATTCCAAATCAGAGTGTTGTTGATTCACGTCGGGTTCACCAAAATGTATATGCTTAAAATCGTTATTGCCTAACTAGTCACGAATACCTATTCTAGAAGTTCAAACATAAAACAATGAAATAGATGCAATAGAATCAAATTCAAACAATATAAAACTCCCTATTCTGTATCATAGTTTCCATTGTTCTTCTCTTCTTTGTGGTATGATGTCTCTCAGATATCGCACTGGCAACCTGCAATTGTCACAGATTCAAAGTTCATGATTTTTCAAAAATGGAGATTGAATGCTCAATTTGTAGATTATTGGAGAGAATTGATTGAAAGGTGGAACATAATGATCAAGAGGTGGAACTCAGGTGAGATCACATGCTGATTGATAGTTGAACTGCTGATTTGGAGGTGAAACATAATAAATTGAATAGATTAATGAGTTAACTAATTGAGAAAAAAGTTGATTGAAAGATGAAAAAGAATAATTGGAGGAGAATTAAAGAATGATGCAATTAATCAATTAATTAAAATGATCAATTAAAATAGATGGAATAGTTAATTGAGATGAATGATTGAAAGCTTTTTGGAAAAAAACAAAGTGGAAGATAGAAAAAGACATTGGAAAGATAACGATTTAATTATATTAATTAATTGAATTATTTAATTTAGTACATGCTTGAACTTTGACTTTGATTTTGAGTTTAATCTTTGCATGAGATTTAATTCAAATATTGAATTTATTTTTAATTCAAATATTGAATTTATTTTAAATTCAATTTTTTATTTGAATATATTTAGAACTTGACTTCGATTTTCAATTTGATTTTTGAAATCATGCACATGTATTTTAAATTTGAAGAAATTGGAAGAATATGATTTTGAATTTGGAGAATTAATGAAATTAGAAGAATTAATTAGTTAATTAAAACAATTTAAAAAAAAACTATTTAATTATTTAGAAATTTAATTTAATTAAATAATAAAAATTATTTAAATTAAAAGATTAAAATCACAATTAATTAAATAATAAATATTTAATTAATATTTAGAAAAAGGTTTAATGATTAATTGGTTGGATATAGAAATTAGAATAATTAATAAGATGATGAAGGAATATGAATTTAGAAGAATAAGATTAATTAATTTAATAAAATCATCATTACTTAACTAAAAATAATAAGAAAATCATGAATCCTTATTCTAGCAATTCAAAACATAAACCAATGAAATAGATGCATAATATAATCAACTTTAAACAATATAAAACTCTCTATTCTGCATCATAGCTTCCATTGTTCTTCTCTTCTTTGTGGTATGATGGCTCTCAGATATCGCGCTGGCAACTTGCAAATGACACAAAGATTCGAAGTTCGTGATTGTTGAAAATGACAATTGAATGCTGAATCTTATAGATTATTGGAGAGAATGGATTGAGAGGTGGAACAAAATGATCAAGAGGTGGAAATTAGGTGAGCTCACATGCTGATTGATAGTTGAATTGCTGATTCAGAGGTGGAAGAAAATAGATTGAATAGATTAATTAGTTAACTAATTGAGAAAAAAGTTGATTGAAAGATGAAAAAGAATGATTGGAGGAGAATTAAAGAATGATGTAATTAATCAATTAAAATAGATGGAATAGTTAACTGAGATGACTGATTGAAAGCTTTTTGGAAAAAAACAAAGTGGAAGATAGAAATAGAGATTGGAAAGATAATGATTTAATTAATTAATTTAGTATGTGCTTGAACTTTGACTTTGATTTTCAATTTATTCTTTGCATGAGATTTAATTAAAATATCAAATTTATTTTAAATTCAATTTGTTATTTGAATATATTTAGAACTTGACTTTGATTTTCAAATTTATTTTTGAAATCATGCACATGTATTTGAAATTGGAAGAAATTGGAAGAATATGAATTTGAATTTGGAGAATAAATGAAATTAGAAGAATTAATTAGTTAATTAAATAATTAAATTTTTTTTTTAATTATTTAGAAATTGAATTTAATTAAATAATAAAAATAATTTAAATTAAAGGATTAAAATCACAATTAATTAAATAATAAATATTTAATTAATATTTATAAAAAGGTTGAATGATTAATTTTTTTTTTTCAAATAAAAGTGGCATAGCCACTAAACTTTATTATTAATTTTTAGATAATTTTTACAACGGGTTCAAAAGGCACACCGACAGGAAAGAACCCACAAGAAAACCTCTGGTTGTCACCTTAAGAAAAGAAACTAAACTACCCTTACAAAATAGCTGGATCTCGATGATCCGAAATCTCACCCATACCCATATAATTGCCCTATTTACAAAGATCCTGTAGGACATATACCTCAACTGATTATATACTTAGTTGGTTTCAAAATGAAGGACTGAACACCAAAAAAGATTCATCAAGAAGATCTAGGAGACCATTAGCTATTATCAGCAGCAAGATACAAAATGTGGAGAATCATGTCGAGATACTAAGGAGACCAAAAATATGAACCAAAGGAGGGCCAATACTGAAAATAGACCGAATATATATCCAACTCCAAAAATTTGAGTCAATGAGAATTGCCCAAAAATCCATCCCATAATCAGCTTGCAAAAAAGTGAGAGATACTTGCAAGAAATGTGAAATCAGTTAGTCATAAACCAATTACTCGAGCTTTCCTCCAGAGGAGTAGGTAGAGCATCATAAGGAACCAGAGACTATATAGGAACCGCAGGGAGAGGAGTAGAAGATGAAGCAAAATAGAAATTAATCAGAGCATGAAGGCCAATTAACACATTCCGTGCCCTGGCCAAAACCTGGGGAGAGATAAAACCGAGCAAACTCTCCATGACTTTTAGTGCTTCATCAATAGTGTCACAAATCAGACCCATTCTAATTTCAAAAAGCAATTCTCCATAGTGACCATCTTCCAAAAGATTTTGAACAGAAAGGAAGCCCCCATAAGGAAGAGTACCCATATCAAAATTATAACTATCCAAAGCTAACCCAAGATGATGCATATCAAGCATTGGAGGAGCCACAATTTTTGATGCAATAAGTTGGACCAGAGTCTTATCCCACAAAACATCATAACATATAGTAAAAAAATGACACAAAACTTCTGAAAAAGAGATAAAAGAAGGAGAGAGCAACCAATGATTACCCACCACCCTGCGAATTTCAGACTCCAACTCTAGATTATGCAAAACAAAAACTCTCCCAAGCTTTTCAGAAACATAAACATAATTATCGACAATGTCTACCTCTAGAGTAATTAATGAAACATGATAAATCGGAAGAGTATTAGTCATGAGAGATAGTTACCTTTCCCACAAAGAGAAATACTCCTCAAGTTACAATCGGTGCAGATAAACAAGAACATACTACACCAAAAATTAATATATAGCAGAAGCAAAACACAAGTAAACCTAAATTAATTTGCCACCATGCACAGTAATGAATGATCCATACGTGTGAAAAGCCAAGAAAAAAAATTCCAAGTGATGCATCTCATTCGATCAAATTAAGCCAAAAGGCCTATAATAATTTAACCTCCTTTCATAATAATGAATGATCCACTCATGTGAAAAAAACAACTATCCAAAAAATCATTTTAAGAGATGCATCTCAGGTGAACCACAATAGGCCAAAAAATAAATAATGATTAAACCTCATAATCACCTCTGTGAGAAGTACCAAAATATCACCACCGAAGCCAAAAAATAGTACAACAATAATCATTATATGAAAGGGCTTGGCACATCACATTTAACGAACCATGAAATCAATACCCCTCATGTGAGAACAAGTTGAAAAAAGTTTTGAGAGAAAACAATAAGCAGAGCAAGCCGCCACTCTCAAAAAATTTTAGAAGTAAAAAGAACAAACCATACCGTTACTCAAAAAGCCAATAAACGAAGTCACCCTTATTGCTTATGACAACTTGCAACCGAACTATATATATGATAACAAATTCCCACATATAGAGCCAAATTACCAGCTGAACATAAACAATAAACATGCCTATCTTGACTGGTAATAGAGAGTCAATTTTTTCAAAAGTCAGAGACCAAGAAAACCTCATGTTATTGCAAGAATTCTAAAACTAAAATAGGAAATTCAACAAAGCTTACATCACGAAGAATAGCATTACTGTCAATAGCAAGATTAGCTAAAAAATCTGCTACTCTATTAATTTCTCTATAACAATGAGTAATGAAGAACGAATCAAAGAATTCCAGTTGCTAAAGAATAAGATCAAGAAGATATTGTAATTCTGAACAATGAGATTTCCTTTTTAACACATTCTAAATGATCACCAATGAGTCCCCTTCAATAATGAGGTCTTTAATTCCTAGGGAAATAGCCAATTCCAGACCCAAAGACAAAGCCTTAAATTCAGCAAAATTATTAGACTAAATACCAATTGCATGACACCTAGCATGAATAATATGAGTGTGATGATAAAAAATCACCATACCTACCCTAGCCAAACCAGGATTTCCATGAGAGGCACCATCAAAGTTCAACTTAAACTTACCAAGAGGAGGAGGTTTCCAAGAGGCCAACTTTCTTTTGTTTAAGGCATCACCCTTTTTCAAAATTGATCCATGAGAGGGGAGGGAAGATAACATGCTCCAAACTCTAGTCACCCTACTATTCCAATGTGAAAAGGAAGTGAGATTCTCCAAGTTCCTACTAATATAGGACAAAGAAACCTCAGAAATGGATGATTCAATCTTCAGTAGAACCTTTGGAAGAGAAGAGCTAGTGTTTCTAAAGATCCTGTTATTACGCTCTAACCAAATATTCTAGATTAAAATAGATGGAGAAATAACCCATAAACACACATAAAAGGATGAAGTAAACAAAAGTGGCCAAGAACTAAAGAAGGCAATCAGATCTTTTCCCATAACAAATGCCAAATTTAATTTATCAAACAACCACTGCCAACATTGATATGTAAAGTCACAATGTAAAAAAAGATGGGAAGAGAATTCCAAGTTTTTTTTGACATAACACACAAGTGAAGGCAATAGTGATACCCATCCTATCCAATCTCATGCCTGTGAGAACTCTATCTTGAACTACCAACCAAGCAAAAGCACCGACTTTTGGCAAATAGGCCGGGTGCCAAAAAAGCTTGTAAGGCCAAGAAGGGAGATCATTATTTTTCATACGGGAATAAGGTTGAATGATTAATTGATTAGATATAGAAATTGTAATAATATTAGAATAATTAATAAGATGATGAAGGAATATGAATTTAGAAGAATAAGATTAATTAATTTAATAAAATCATCATTGTTTAACTAGAAATAATAAGAGAATCACGAATCCTTATTCTAGCAATTCAAAACATAAACCAATGAAATAGATGCATAATAGAATCAAATTTAAATGATATAAAACTCCCTATTCTGCATCATAGCTTCCATTGTTCTTCTCTTCTTTGTGGTATGATGACTCTCAGATATTGCGCTAGCAACCCGCAAATGACACAAAGATTTGAAGTTCATGATTGTTGAAAGTGGCGATTGAATGCTGGATTTATAGATTATTGGAGAGAATTGATTGAGAGGTGGAACATAATGATCAAGAGGTGGAAATTAGGTGAGCTCACATGTTGATTGATAGTTGAGCTATTGATTCGGAGGTGGAACAAAATAGATTGAATAGATTTAATGAGTTAACTAATTGAGAAAAAAGTTGATTGAAAGATGAAAAAGAATGATTGGAGGAGAATTAAAGAATGATGTAATTAATCAATTGAAATGATCAATTAAAATAGATGGAATAGTTAATTGAGATGACTGATTGAAAGCTTTTTGGAAAAAAAAACAAAGTGGAAGATAGAAATAGAGATTGAAAAGATAATGATTGAATTAATTAATTTAGCATGTGCTTGTACTTTGAATTTGATTTTCAATTTAATCTTTGCATGAGAGATTTAATTCAAATATTGAATTTATTTTAAATTCAATTTGTTATTTTAATATATTTAGAACTTGACTTTGATTTTCAATTTGATTTTTGAAATCATGCACATGTATTTGAAATTGGAAGAATATGAATTTGAATTTGGGGAATTAATGAAATTACAAGAATTAATTAGTTAATTAAATAATTTTAAAGAAACTATTTAATTATTTAGAAATTAAATTTAATTAAATAATAAAGATTATTTAAATTAAAGGATTAAAATCACAATTAATTAAATAATAAATATTTAATTGATATTTAGAAAAAGGTTGAACGATTAATTGATTAGATATAGAAATTGGAATAATTAATAAGATGATGAAGGAATATGAATTTAGAAGAATAAGATTATTTAATTTAATTAAATAATTAAATAATTATTTAATCAATTAGATGAATAATTAGTACATGATCAATGAGACATTTTTAGGTGTCTACAAATCCAACAGAAATATCACTCTTTGAATTGCTTCATATATCACCAAGTCATAGAAAAATATTAGACAAGGCACTCCAAGATTCAAATGTCTCAAGAGATATAGATGAGACTACATTTCAAGCAATGGTGGGAAACATAGCTGCTTCATCTCGAGTTGCTTTTATAGAACAAGATGTCCCCATAGATTTAATCATGCACAATGATACTTTACATCTAGTAGCATATGTTCATAAGAAAAGGATTTAAAAGAGTGTTGGTTGATGGAGGAGCAGGGCTAAATATATGCACCCTCAAATTGCTTCAAGAACTAGGCTATTCTCAATTTCACATAGACCCTACAAAGAATATCAACATAAAGGCATATGATGATGAAGAACATCCTTCAAAAGGGGTGGTCACACTGCCAATACAAGTTGGACCTGTTACTACTAGTGTTATGTTCCGTATATTAGATAAGGAACTAGGATATAATATGCTATTTGGCCATCCATGGATACATGCTATGTAGGGCATAGCATCCACATTACATCAATGCATCAAGTTTCCATTCGATGGAATTGAAATAATAGTACATGGAGACCTAGATCCTTTTCAACACTGCAACTACTTGAGAGAAAGTATAGACAACCAAGTCCCCATCAATCAGGAATCTACAATCATTCCACAATCGGTATCTATAGAACCATCAAATGCACAAAATTCTGCACCATACATACCTATTGCACCTCCACTGTAAATCAAGGATGAAGGGTGTGGAGAATATTCTATTGCTGGATCATCATCAACAAGACCATTATCCTTATCTCCTAGAAATTTTGGGAGACCCTCATCTACTATCACAAAGCAAGATAAAGGAAAATATATTTTCAGATATTCAGATTCTTGCTCATTTGTTAGATTTGGAGATATACAAGAGGAATCCATAGAAGAAGACATGAATTCTTGGCTATACAAGGATGAAGAAGACTACCATATTATCAAACTTCTCTTAGACCTATATGGGAATGGATTCACAATGTTACAAAGACATGGCTATGATGGAACAACAGGATTGGGACTAAATGCTCAAGGCATCCTAGAACCCATCTTACTTATAGACAACCCAAAATACCAAGGTTTGGGATATAACCACATAGAAAAAAATGTCTAAAAAATTAGATACTCCAATAATTGTGAACCTACCATCAGTAATACTACAACATTCAACCAACAAAATTAGAAATCTTGATAACGTTACACTAGGTAACTTGTCAACAGCTGTATGTCCACCATCTTCACATGCTAATGCAGTAAGAGAAACATGCATAACACCTACCAGTGACAAAAAAACATGGATTGCTTCTTCATGCACAAGCATAAGACCACCAAATGAGATCAACACCTGGTTGGCCTCATCCTTATCTTCAAGTACTTCAACATATAATGACATAGCACCAACAAATGTCATAGTGACAGGACCAAAATCGGTCATCCAAGCAATGAGCAACATGTCAATAAATGAAGATGAATCATCAAGTCATGCAAGTATTCCATGCATAATCAAAATTGCAGAGTTCCCTTTAACTCCAATTGAAGAGGAACTATACGATGCTAGATCAGATAGATACACCTATGTTGAGACAATCACTAACTCACATGATTATGAATTTATATCTCTATAGCAGTAGCATAACATATGTGGACACAAATTATGATCACCTGCCACATGTAGATGATGGCATTGTCTACAAAGATATAAGAATAGACCCAAATTCCTTTACAAGACAATTTGATAATCAAGTATGCATGATAACAACAAGCCCAAACTTCTATGATGAAAGAGATCTATGCCTTATGTACCCACATTTAATAGACTAGGGGCAAAAAGAGGAACCAAAGCTAGATTGGTTTGAGAACGACGAGGCTATAGCAGAGTTCTTGGGTGCCAGAGATGGATTCCCATTTGATGACCACATGGTAGGACTCACCATAGATTTGGATAGAACAACATATTTTGGAGAGGCAAGCTCTTCCTCCAATCCAGATGAGTCAGAAGAAACATAAAGTATGACCAGAGGTAGAATTGATGATATTCCACTAGATCAAGATATCAACACTCCTAATGGAAGAAACTAAAGAGATCAACATAGGAGATGCCAAGAATGTACATAAAATTAACTTGACACAATCACTAAATCCTCTTGAAAAAGAGAAATTTATTCAATTTTTCAAGCAAAGGCCTATCAACTTTGCATGGTCCTATGTAGATATGCTAGGACTGGATCTTGAATTAGTCTTACACCATTTACCTTTATTACTAGGAACAAAGGCCTACAAGAAAAAGTTAAGAAAGATGCATCCACAAATAGCCTTATTAGTCAAAATTGAACTGTAGAAATTGTTAGATGTGAGTTTCATAAGACCTATAGTCTATGCAGAGTGGATCTCCAGTCTAGTCTTAGTAACCAAGCACACTGGGGGCATCAAAATCTGCAGTGACTTCTGAGATCTAAACAAGGCTTGTACCAAGGATGATTTTCCACTTTGAAATATTGATATGATTGTAGATCTTACAATGGGAAATGAGATGCTTTCACTCATAGATGGTTTCTCTGGTTATAATCAAATCAGGATTGCACCAGAACAACAAGCAAAAACAACATTCACATGTCCTTGGGGAGCATACTGTTGGAACGTCATACCATTTGGTTTAAAGAATGTTGGTGCAAAATATCAATGAGCTATGTCAACATTTTTCCATGACATGATACATGATATCATGGAGCATTATGTTGATGATATCCTAGACAAGTGACGAACCAAAGAAGATCACTTGGAAGTTCTAGCCAAAATATTTGATAGATTAGAATAGTACAAAGTAAGGCTTAATCCTAAGAAGTGTCTATTTGGTGTTATAGATGGAAAGTTCTTGGGTTTCATTGTGTCAAACAAAGGCATTGAAGTAGATCCAAAAAAGGTAGAATCCATCTTAGAAATTCCAGCACCAATAACACTCAAGCAATTGAGAAGTATACAAGGGAGACTTCAATCTATAAGATGCTTCATAGCACAATTGGCAGATAAGTACTACCCTTTCCAACACCTTTTAAAGAAAGGTGTAACCTTCAAATGGTGAAAACAATTCTAGGAGGCATTTCAAGCTTTGAAATACTATCTACTTACCACACTAGTGTTGGTGCCACCAATCCATTGAAAACCACTATTGTTATATATATCTACCACAAACTCCATTTTGGTTGCTCTCTTAGCACAACACGATGATCAAGGGAAAGAAAAAAGTAATATACTACATAAGTAGAACCCTTGTAGGCTATGAACTAAATTACAATCCTATTGAGCATGCATTCTTAGCCATGATTTTTGCTTCCCAGAAGCTCATACACTATATGATCAGTCATAAGATCTAGCTCATTGCAAAGTTTGACCCACTCAATTATTTATTAAGTAAAGATGCATTGACCAGAAGGTTAGCTAAATGGGTGATGATCCTAAGTGAGTTCAACATTGAGTATGTTGATAGGAACACAATCAAAGGGTAAATAATTGCAGATCAATTGGTAGAGGCTCCAATGCAAGACCATCATCCAATGCTGATAGACTTCCCAGATGAATCTATCTTCACAATTACAACATCAAGCACTTAGAAACTATACTTTGATGGGTCACATATCAACCATGGAGCAAGAGTGAGAATCCTATTTATCACCCCTCTAGGTGATTCTATTCCCAAATCATTCAAAGTAAGCTTCCCATGCACTAATTGTTAGAAGAAATCAAGAGGGAAGAATGAGAGGGGGGGGGGGGTGATTCAGTCTTCACTGAAATAACAAACAAAACACAGATATGATAAAGTGCAGTAATAAGAAAGATAAGAAAATTAATAACACAACACACAAGACCAAGATTTTGATGTGGAATACCCAGTTAAGGGAAAAACCATGGTGGGAACCTACCCATAGTAAGATGATACTTTGTAGTAGTATGTGAAAATATTACAATGGGGAATGCACATGCATTTAGGAACACTACCTAGAGCTCACTGTTCAAATATAATGGCCTGGAAGGCTACAACCCTTAGGGAAGTCTCACTAACTTACAATAAGATTCAGACTACAATCCAGAAGAAATGAACTGAAAGAGTAGCATCTCTAAATGCCTGATTATAGTTCTGGTTAAGCACAAATGTCTTCTCTGCAACACCAATCTCTGCTCAATCACAATGCTAAAGGATGAATCACTTGTTTGCACATTAAATTCTCTCTGATAATGCAGACACAACATTGACACCCAAAAATACATGACTATATCACCTATTTATACAATTCATCAACCTTGACAATAAGGTCAGCTAAGCCCTCAACCCTCAATTACAAAATTATAGCACATGATATAAAGATCAACCACTAGACTAATATAATGATTAACATAGCATAGAATGGTCCTAAATCAAATTCCCAAATGATCACATCCATCGGAAATCACACCAAGATCAATCGCAACATAGTACACCACCAAAAATACCACATAACACACAAATCATCACTAGTTGATAGAAACCACCAAAAATCAGACAATGATCAATGCGGATCACCAAAAACAAAAGAATATGACTAGGAAACGCCAGAAAGCATGTTAGAATCACCAGGAATAGCTGCACCAGCACCACTTTTCAAATCTTCATTGGTCAACGTTTGAAAGCTCAAGAACACAACCAATCAACAACTGTCATGAAGAAAGATAACTTGTGGAGTACCAAATCAGGATTTATATGAAATGAAGATACACAAGACCATCATAAGCAATATACCAAAGGATCAACACTAGATTTGATCACACTGGAGTATACCGGAGGATATATCCAACTTTGCAAAACAATGATCAACAAACCAACACTACAAACCGTATCAGAAAATATTCCCAATCAACAATCACCAAAACAATACAGAGGAATATGTTGACATCAATGCTAACAACATATCCTAGCAGCAAAAAAGCATGACAATATCCAACAATCTCCCCCCTTTGCATTGATGGCAACATATGGATGTGAAAAACAATCAATGCAAAGAAAAAAAGATTTCTCCAGCAAACTTCCCCTAAGATCAAGACTTAGAAATAATTTTTTCACATGATCTCTCTTCCCCTTTGACAACAATGCCAAAGCTCTCAAAATAGAAAACCAAACAAAAACATGAATCTCTCCCCAAAACATAGACTACTCCAGAAGAGGAGCAACACCAACTCACCAATCTAGATAAAGAGATAAAGCTCTGAAATCCACCAAATTGATGCAACTCAATGCATCTAGTTCTCATCAAGTGGGGTGGATACCCCTACCTTGTCTCTCAAATAGACAAATGTACCTATAGGCAAAGGTTTAGTGAAAATATTAGTAATTTGTTCCTTTGTAGATACATACTCCAACTTCACCTTATCTTTACTGACTTTCTCTCTCAAGTAATGATATTGGATTAAGACATGTTTAGTCTTTGAATGCTACACCAAATTATTTGACATGTTAATAGCACTGGAATTATCACAGTATATAATAGTAGGCTCATCATAAATAACTCTGATATCCTTCAACATTTGCTTCATCTAAACTACCTGAGTGCAATTACTAGTAGCAATAATGTACTCAACTTCAATAATAGATAAAGACACTGAATCTTATTTCTTGCTATCCCATGGAACCAATTTCTTACCCAAAAAGAATACTCCACTGGTAGTGCTCTTCTGGTCATCAACATCACTAGCCCAATCAACATCAGTATAGGCACAAATAATGAAATTATCATTCTTAGGATATCATAATCCATAGTCTACAGTTCCCTTCAGGTATCTCAATATCCTCTTCACAAAAATGATATGACTCTCTTTAGGATCAACTTGATATCTAGTATCCATGCACACAACGTGCATAATGTCTGACCTAGTCTGAGTAAGATACAACAATCCACCAACCATAGATCTATACAAACTCTAATTAGCTTTAGGGTATTCATCATTCTTGGATAATTTACAACCAGTCACCATAGGAGTTCCAACCAGTTTGGAGTCATCTAATCCAAAATTCTTAAATAATTCCTTCACATACTTAGTTTGAGATATGAATAAACCTTTTCCAGTATTGCAATCTACAAACCTAAGTAAAATTTCATCTCACCAATCATAGAGATCTCAAATTCTTTCTGCATATCATCGAAAAAATTCATTCTCAAGTTATCATCACCACCAAAGCTTATATCATCAACAAAGACTTCAACAATCAGGATGTTATCATTTTCTATCTTGAAGTATAGATTACTATCAACAACATCTTTACTAAATCCCAATTTCAACAAGTATTTACCTAGTCTAGCATACCAAGATCTAGGGGCTTGTTGTAGTCCATAAAGATATTTCTTCAACTTACATACCATGTCTTCATGATCCAACAGTGAAAATCCATCAAGATTTTCAATGTAAACTTCTTCTTCAAGATCACCATTCAAAAAGGTAGATTTGACATCCATCTTATATACCTCGAAATCTTTATAAGCAACACAAGCAAGCAATAGTCTAATAGATTCAAGTCTGGCAACTAGAGCAAAAGTCTCCTCATAATCAATCCCTTCTTGTTGTGAGTATCCTTTGCAGACTAGTCTAGCTTTATTTCTGACAACTTCACTGGCTTCATTTAATTTGTTTCTGAGTACCCATTTAATACCAATAACATTCTTATCCTTAGGTCTAGGCACAAGTTCCCAAGTGTTATTCTTTTCAATTTGATCTAGTTCTTCTTCCATAGCTCTCATCCAAATCTCATCTTTATAGGCTCAAACAACATCTTTAGGTTCAACTTTGGAAATTAAACATATTTCTTTACCAACTAACCTTCTTCTAGTCATCACACCTTTATTCTTATCACCAATAATCTGATTTTTAGAATGATTCAATCTTACATACCTCAGAGTCTTCTGATTGTTCTGGTTTCTAGGTTTTTGCACTCCTTCACCAGCAACATTCGAATTCAAAATCTCTACCAGATCATTCTTCTTAGTCTCTTTAGGCTAAATAGGCATTAAAATAATATGTTGACCATCATCAAAACCACATGCTCTGATTTCTTTCCTAAGGTTCTCATCCACCTTCACATTTGCACTCTCTACTATCTTTCTCAGTCTATTATTGTAGCACTGGTAGGCCTTGCTCTTTGTTGAATATCCCAACAAAATGCTTTCATCACTTCTAGCATCAAACTTTCCTATGTCCTCATCTCTTTTGATATAACATTTGATACCAAATACTCTGAAATATCTCACAGTAGGAACATGACCAAACCAAAGCTCATAAGGGGTCTTATCGGTATTACCTTTGATGTTATCTTTGTTGAATGTATAAACAATACTACTAATGACTTCTCTCCAGTAAATGTTCAGAACATTTCCTTCAATCAACATATTCCTTGCAGCATCCAAACCAATTATGTTCTTTCTCTCAATGACTCCATTCTGCTGAGGGGTTCGAGGAACAAATAATTGTCTTCTAATCCCATGCTTCTCACAAAATGAATTGAGCTCACCAGAATAGAATTGTCCACCTCTATTAGATCTCAAACACTTCACCTTTAATCTAGACTCAGTCTCAACCTTACCTTTGAATATATTGAATTTGTCAAATGCTTCTGATTTCTCCTTCAAAAAGACAACCCACATCATCCTTGAATAATCATCAATTAGTAGCATAAAATATCTATCACCCTGGACCCTTCTAACATTCTTAGGTCCACATAGGTCAGTATGTACAAGATCTAGTATTCCTTCTGATGTATGTTGTTTGCTTTTGAAAAAAATTCTTGTTTTCTTACCCAACTGACATTCCTTACATACTAGATTAGGAAGCTTAACAATCTTAGGTTTTTTCTAACAACATGTGTAAAATAGATCTTAATCATTGAATCAAAATTCACATGACACATTCTCCTATGCCACAACCAACTCTCATCAATCTGAGAAATCAAACAACTTTTCTCACTAGCATTCAAATAAAAAATGTTACCTTCAGTCTTAGTTCCAGATGCAATCTCTATACTGGAGGCATTCAAGATCTTGCATTTACCATCCTTGAATTGTAGATCATAACCCTTATCAACCATCTATCGAACACTCAGAATATTATGCTTCAAACCTTCAACATACAAGACATCATCAATGTTATGCTTACCATCAAAAGAAATAGAACCTCCCACAGATTACACAGGCTTTGTTATCTCCAAATCTAACTATTCCACCATCATATCTTTTCATCTTTCTCTTCAAATTTAGCTTCTAAAGATTTCTCCTCAATAGTACAACTAGTGGAATAAATACGTACAGGTCCATCTTCGTTAATGACAAGGAATACAACTTCATCTCCTTCAAATTCTTCACCTGTAATACATTCATCAACAACATAATAACAATTCTTCTGATTTCTAAACTTCCGGTTGGGCTTGTAAGACTTGTCATACTTGTCATTCTTTTCATATCTATCATTCCTATCATGCTTATCAAACTTATCATGCCTTTCATACTTATCCATTCTCTCCGGGCATCTAGAAGAAAAATGTCCTATCTTATTGCAAGATAAACATTTCAAAGGAAACTTTCCATCATACTTATTGCCACCTTTAGGCAATCTCCAGGCAATCAGAGCTTCAAGTTCATCCAACTCCCTTTCTTTCTCTTCCATCTCTCTTCTCTCTCTTTCTTATCTGAATATTCTACACTCATCAGGATAATATTTCTACTTTCCAGATACAAATGTAGAAGCTCTAAATGTTGTCTTAGACTTTCCATGTGATTCTCAAAATTCACTCAGCTCAAATGCAACAAGCTTTCCAACCAGCATATCTCTTGTCATAGTATTCACACTCTGGATTTCATCAATAGAAGCAACCTTATGTTTATAGGTAGGAGGCAAAGATCTCAACACCTTAGCAACAATTTCATCTTCCTTAATAGTTCTACCAGCACATCTGATACCTAGGACAAGATCATTCACCTTAGACATAAAAGAGTGTATGTTCTCATCATCTCCCATCTTCAATGTCTCATACTTTCCTTTTAAACTTTGCAACTTAGCAACCTTCACTTGTTTATCACCTTCATACAACACCTCAAGCTTCACCCAGATCTCATGTGTGATTTGAAGTCCCATCACATTAGGCATCTTGAAATTACTCAAGGCACTAAGCAATGCTTCCTTCTCTCTAATATTATGTTCTGCTTCTTTAACCTCATCAGGAGTAGATGGTCCATTCTGAGGAACAACATAGACATTATTTGTAATCTTCCAATCTTCACCAAGAAATTTCAAGTGCACTTCCTTCCGATCTTTCCATATAGAATAGTTAATTCCATCAAATATCGGGTTGTCCTTCTTAAAGATTACACCTTGATCTGCCATCCCAAATCTCCTCAAGTGATTAAACTTCTACTAGAGAATCTAGCTCTGATACCAATTGTTAGAAGCAATCAAGAAGGAAGACTGAGAGGGGGGGGGGTGAATCAGTCTTCATCAGAATAACAAACAAAACACAAATTTGATAAACTATAGTAATAAGATAAATAAGTAAATTAATAGCACAACACACAACACTAATATTTTGACATAGAAAACCTAGTTAAGGGAAAAATCACGGTGGGAACCTACCCACAGTAAGATGATATTATGTAGTAGTATGTGAAAATATTACAATGGGGAATGCACATGCATTTAGGCACATTGCATAGAGCTCACTGCTCAAATATAATGGCCCAGAAGGCTACAACCCTCAAGGAAGTCTCATTGACTTACAATAAGATTTGGACTACAATCTAGAAGAAATGAATTGAAAGAGTAGCATCTCCAAATGCCTGATTATAGTCCCAGCTAAGAACAAATGTCTTCTATGTAACACTAATCTCTTCTTAATCACAATGCTAAAGGATGAATCACTTGTTCACACATAAACCTCTCTTTGATAATGCAGACACAACATCAACACCCAAAACTACATGACTATACCACCTATATATACAATTCATCAACCTTGCAACAAGGTCAGATAAACCCTCAACCCTCAATTACAATTTATTAGATCACACGATACAAGGATCGACCACCAAACCAATATAATTATTTACATATCATAGTATGGTCCTAAATCAAATTCCCAAATGATCACATCCATCGAAAATCATGCCAAGATCAACCGCAACACACTACACCACTAGAAAATACCACATAACATGCAAATCATCACCAGTTGATAGAAACCACCAAAAATGCACATAACGATCAAAGAGGATCACCAAAAATAAATAGGACACGACTAGGAAACACCAACAAGCACATTAGAATCATCCAGAATATCTGCACCAACACCACTTTTCAAATCGTCATCGGTCAACGTTTGAAAGCTCAAGAACACAACCAATCAGCAACTATCACAAAGAAAGATAACTTGCAGAGTACCAAATCATGATCCATCTGAAATGAAGATACACAAGACTATCATAAGAAATATCCCAAAGGCTCAACACTAGATCTGATCACATTGGAGTATATCAAAGGACATACCTAACTCTGCAAAATAGTGATCAACAAACCAACACTACAAACTGGATCAGAAAATCTTCCCAGTCAACAATCACCGAAATAATACATAGGAATATGTTGACATCAATGACAACAACATATCTTGGCAGCAACAATGCATGACAATATCCAACACTAATATCATTTTTGAATATGAAGCACTAGTAATAGGACTTCAAACTGCCATGCAATGGAAGATCAAAGAACTACAAGTCTATTGGGATTCTCAGCTTATCATCAACCAAGTGAATGATGATTATGACACCAAGGATGACAAGCTCACACCCTACAAACAGTTGGTAGAAGAACTCAAGCAATATTTATCCATTTCTTTTGAGAAAATCCCCTGAGTACAGAACATAGCCACTGATGCAATGGAAATTATGGGATCTCTCCTTGATATATTGAATAATGAAACTCATTTTGAGTTTGTGGTAGAGAAATTAATGGTACCTTCATATGAAATAGCTGCTTCAAAATATTTTTGTATCATAGCGGGACGCAAATTCCCTTGGTATCAAGAAGTCTACTCATATCTACATGATCAGTATATGTCTCTAGACCTTTCATCCAATCAGAGAGAGACCCTCATATGACAAACATCTAGATACACAATTATTGTAGACACATTGTATAGAAGAAGCTTGGATACCACCTTGCTTAGATGTCTCAATACTGAAGAAGCACAACAAGCACTAAAACAAGTTCACGATGGAATTTGTTGCGCCCATGTCAGTGGCCCAAATTTAGCCAAGAAAATGTTGAGAACATGATACTACTGGCCAACAATGGAGAATGATGCCTACAAATATGTACAAAAATGCAGGCAATGCCAGATTCATGAAGATCTGATTCACGCACTTGCAGAGGACCTTCAGCCCATCACATCACCATGGTCGTTCTTACAATGGGGACTTGATTTAGTAGGGAAAATAAAACCTACCTCATCTAATGGACATAAGTTCATTATTACTACTATGAAATATTTCACAAAGTGGGTCGAGGCAATCCCTATGAATTAGACTACGTGTAAACAAATAGAAAAGTTCATCCTAAATTACATTATCTGCACATATGGAGTTCCAATATGCATTGTGATCGATAATGGAAGACTATTCAAGAACCAAGAAGTAAGTGAACTTTGTGAGAAATTTCACATCCATCAATGATTTGCAACTCCATATTATCGACAAAGCAATGGACAAGCAGAGGAAAAAAATAAAATGATCTTGAAAATTTTGAAGATGTTGTCACTAAAACAAGACATGATTGGCACACCCAACTCAATCTTTCTCTTTGGGCCTATAGAACTGGTGTACAAACAACAACATGGGCTACACCTTTTTTATTGGTATATGGTGTAGAAGCTATTTTACCTATTGAGGTAGAATTGGCATCACTAAGAGTATCTCTAAAGAACATCATATCCGAAGAAGATTACAGAGTGTCAAGATTGCAAGAGTTAGAATTATTGGATGAAAAGATTCAAACTCCTCTAAATCACCTACAAGGTTATCAAAACCAAATAAGAAGAAGCTACAAAAAAAGGGCAAGACCATGCTATTTTGAAGTAGGAGATCTTTTCCTTAAAGAAAATCAAAGAAACTTAGTAGAACAAGAATGACCAGGTAAGTTCAAACCTAACTGGTTGGGACCGTTCATCATCACAAGAGTTGTTGGCAATGGTGCCTATGGTTTATCCACCATGGAAGCAGATACATTGCTCGATCCTATCAATAGCATGCACCTAAAAAGATATTACATCTAAGGGACAGGTTCATTTTAAATTCAGCATTACATTTGCATATTTCTTTACTACATTGCATCGCATATTAATCATTGCACAACATGTATCTACATATTATTATTACTTTTTCATGTAGCTGCATATCATTACTACTTGTTCATGTAGTTGCATCAATAAAATAATGCAAATGTCCAAATTTATCATCTGTTTGCATTCAAGAGAAACAAGGATCGTCTCATTTCTTAGATATTCCGACATGAAGTTTTTGAGATACTGAAGTCATTCATTTTAAACATCACCTTGTGGTGACACTTTACCTTTGGTTGGGTAGAGATTTCACTTTTTGTGCCTTGTAAACTCAAAATATATCAATTTCTATATCTCACACATTAACAAAATCTCTAATTCATTTTAGACACCCCTTGATCATATGACTAGTGAAAAATCTAATATTCTGCTTCAGCGCTGTTGTAATTGTCATACCCAAGTAGGTTTCATTACTTACAAGTCAAGACAAGAAAATAAAAAGAAAAAAATGCTATGCCAATATCCATCTCAAGGCAAAAGAGCAATGATATATAACTGAAATATCATGCATACAAGTGCGACAAAAAGATTGACTATGGGAACATACAAGTAACTCCATTAGGGCTATGGATGCCTACTAGCAATGGAGAAATATTTGAGAGATTATGGTGTATAACCTCATCAAAGCCCTTAAAGATTATTGGCAGCAAGGCTCTATCTAGGGCACTTTTGAAGTTAGAATAATCCATGTAGCTAGTCACATAGGATGCCAAGGATCTTTAGTGAACACAAGAGATAGAATTAAATCACTTGCACACACATGGGCAAAAGAAGATCAAAATTTTGAGAATCAATGGGGAAGTTTTTTGCATCTCCATTTGCAAATCCTAGTCACTAAGTGTGTTAATTTATATGTTCTAAGGGATCTTGAGGATCAATTGACTGCTTATCTATGAAATGTTTTGCACCTCCTATTCAATTGGTGTATTACAAAATTCTAAACAAACAAAATCATCCTTGTTCAAATACTTGAACCGCATCTTCATATCGCATATTGCATTAGCGTAAGTTCATTCTTAATATCATTGTCTTCATGAGAATTCTATTAGTCATCATATCATAACAGATTTGCATAATGGGGGCATAACTGAAAAAAATCCTAAAAAATCAGATAAAGTCTTGAAAAAACTCCTAAAAAATCATAAAAAATAAAAATATCCTAAAAAGCATAAACAGATCTTGAACAAATACCAAAAAAATTTGAAAAAAGTCCTAAAAAACTTAAACATCGGAAAACAACAATATCAAAACAAAAACATTCAAATATGATCCTAGAAAAAATCAACCCAAAATATTCGAAAATGATCTACAAAATCCAAAAACATAAAAAATCAATCAATAAAAAAACTTGCAATAAAATATCTCGCGAGAAAAAAATACCCTAGCAAATATCTAGCAAACACTTCGCAAGAAGTTTAAGAAAGGATATAACTATCTTATAAAAAATCTGCAACCAAACTGATTAAACTGTCTTATCAATCATATGGATATCCATATCAATGTGATCATTATCTTGTCTTAAATAGAGATGGATACACTCAAAACCAGACAAGTCAGTCTTAAATGGGGTCCAAACTTTCTGAGATCAGACATTATCAACTATCACATCAAACAAATCAAAGCAAAGCCATAGTTAGTATAGCTGCTGAGTTTTGTCTAATTTGGTTTTTGTCTTTTATCAAAAGGCGAAGATCATGTTTCTATGCTACTCAAGGATGTCCAAAAGTGACTAGAGGAGCTATGATGAGCATGGTCCTTTCTTTGTTTGTTGTTTGTGGTGTGAACCAATGAAGTTCTTGGGCAATGGTTTATGGGTGTCTGTGATAAGAGTGTTCAATATTTGAATGCCACACATACCTCGACTTGAAGGATCATTTCCAGAATGGAGGGTTCACTCCTTGTCTACTACGTATTTGTTCTTGCAATGAGATATCTTTAAGTCTTGGTTCTTTATACCCTGATGTACACAACTTCATTGTTACATAATAATTCTCAATGATGAAAATAAGTTTCACTATGAATAAAGACACAAAGGATCATTAATCATTAATCATCAATCATATCATTACATTTCTCATCATGCTGATTGTATCAATCAAGATCATTCTTTTTCATGGATTGACCTGATTTTTCTTTATCATCATTTCATCATTTAACATCATCTCTCTCTCATCAATTTTTCATCCTACTAACATTTCTTCTAAATTAATTGAGTCAAAAGGGTAAAACAATATTCTGGCATATTTAAAACAAAAATAATTAGTTGCATTCATCTAGTTTATTCATTTTAATTGCATTCATTTAGATGATTCATTTAGTTGATTCATTTAATAACATTCATTTAAGTTCATTCATTTAGTACACCATCATTTAATTCCTTTTAGATTACATTATCATATTATTTGCATTTCATTTAAGTGCATTATCATTTTAACCACTTTTATATAGTAGATTTCTTTCATTAAAGTCAGTCACATACACTTTAATTGCATAACATTACATTTATTTTAAATCATACATCATATAAGCATTATATAAGATCATCACATAGAATTGTATCACATTGAATCATACACCACATAGAAAGCATAAAATCATATAGACTGCATAATAGAAACATGCACCATCAATAAACACATGCATATAGATCACCGCCAAAACTACATATCATATATAACTCAAAAATGATAATGTGTCAGAGTATAAAATAAATTCCAAATGGCTCAAATGATATCAAATATGTGTCTCAGCTGACACTACCCATATCATCAGGAGGATCTTGGCTACTAGATCCTGCCCCAGGATGTCTTGATGATGCTTGAGGTGAACCCATGACACCTGCATTGCTAGTATCTTAACTATTGGATATGCCCGATCTCCTCCTCGTAATGAATGTCCTATAGATCGATACTTGTTGTCTGTTGGGAACAACTCGCTCATACTCATGATGCCAATATGTGCACTCCTGAGCCAAATGAGTAAGACAATCATCTCTAGATCTTGTAGCTAGATCAAGATACTGCTCCTATGCATCCTGAATCAATCTCACTCTGTGCATGACCTCATCATGCTCTCGCCGAAGATGATCCCTCTCATGTATCCATGCTTGCTGCTCCTGCACAACCACAACTTGATCATCCTGCCTCCCCTACCTCTCTCTCAATAAGGAATCCTCTAGGCTTTGGATCCACTCTTTCAAGACCTGCGGATCATTGTCATCAACATCTCCTCCCTGTGCACCTGCCTCTGCAGTAGGAGCATCCTCTAGCTCAGGCATGTCACTATCATGTGAGCTCTCCCCCTCATCTCCCTCACCATCAGATGATCTAGAAGATGAACAATAATCCTCACTACTAGATTCGGTGTCTCTACCAATGTCTACCTCCTCATCCTCCTCCTCAACCTCAACATCCTCCTCCTCAAACTCCTCTCCCTCACCTTCTACAACAATGGCTGCAACCCATCCTCCTCCCCCTCTCCCTCCCCATGACCTCTGGTGTCAAATATATTGTGGCAAGATATGAATGGTAGGATCTATCAAAGAAATAGGTCTACGCGACAGCCACAAACCATCATACTATGGAGTAGTCCCTAGATCCGTTGGCCCAGCTCCCCAACCCCACTACATAAGAAGAAGAGCATCAAACTCAACAATCGCAACTTGTGGTTAAACATACGCCCCCAATCCCCAATCTCCTGACATATTTGAGCAAAATAGGCTATGACATCTGGTATGCCCTGTATCTCTCCAAACTGATGGAGTACACAACCTAGAAGATGAAAATCAATGATCCTACTCTGATCCACATCATGATCAATCAAATACCTCTGTTGTCTGCAATAAGGAAATCATTGTTCATCATCGATCCAACTGGGGCAACCAAGGTAAGGCTTCCATGTAAAGTACTACAAGTTATCAAATTGATGCCTCCAATATAGCGTGTTCCCTACACCCCTATGCCTAATCCCTATTGTATATCTGTATGCATATGACTTCTCATCGTGAAGCTCTACATGAAAAACTGAATGGGCAATGACTATATGCTCCCATACCAAAACCTGGAATAGTATAGCCCCACATCCGATAGATCCCTATCTAAGATACACAATACCATGCATCTGATGATACAAAGTGGCAAGCAAACAATGACCCCATGCAGACACCCATCTGTGCACAATCATGTCATGTATAGCTCTGCCCCAACCAACTGGGAACCCATGTGTCCTCCTATCAAGAATCAGTAGACCTGCTACTATACTACATAATACAATGGTGAGGTTATCATAATCTATCTCCTCCTAAGGGATCTCATATCGACCCTTGATCTGGAGCTCCTCCTCTATACACTCATGATGCTCGTAGATACCAGCTATCCCTACTCTGCGCACCATCTAAGATAGATGCAAATTATTAAGAACAAATGCGCATCAATATGAACATATGTGAATTATTAAACACAAATACAAATTAAAGAAGCAGTTGTGCATCATTTGAAACAATTGTGCATCAATAAAGACAAATGTGAATTATTCAATATATAATTGCACATCACATAAATTTGAAAGCTCTAAACAAAATTTAGAAAATTTAGCACAAACAGGTAAAAATGAGCAAATTTTTTGGAATAGTACCATGCCTCCAATCTTGGGTGGCCTCTGATATGATTGGACTCGATTGGATAAGTGCAATCGTGCTCGAAAGCTGACCATGATGCTCGCAAAGTCGTAGGAAAGCTCAAAAATTAGAAGGAACTCCAAGAACTTAGAGGAATGAAAATGAGGAAATGAAAGGGCTAAATCACTATTTATAACTCAAAATTAGGGTTTTTACAACTCCGACGACCGTGGTCCCTTTGAAATTCAACACACTTGTATGCAGATCAAATAGACTTGAATTCACACAAAACTTGACATGATTACTCACTAGCATGGTATTGAAAAATGGTCTCAATTTCATAATTATTTGACCACCTTTTCCGAGGGGGCATATTTACACCCTAAAGCATCACCACGGCATACTAGGGCAGAATTTTTTCATTTTCTTTGAAACAACATCGTTTAGACATTGTCTTAAAGAGGGGCAAATGTAGACAGCTAAAAATATCTCATTAATCGCACACTAATTTATTCTCTTATTAATTAAGTAATTCTTTAATTATTTAATTAAGCTAATTATTGTTCTGAACTAATTCAAATCATCACTTTCTACATTACTAATCATTCAAATTCTATCCTTTAATTAATTAATTAATCATTTAACCCTATCTCAAATATTAATTATTTAATTAATTATGATTTATTTCTTATTATTTAATTAATTTCATTTCCAATGTTTAAATAATTTCATATTAATTATTTAATTAATTAATTTATTCCCCCAAATTCAAATTTCAACTCATTCCATCTAATTTCATTTTCTCCAATTCACATTTCACCAAATCTAAATTTCAATGAATTTCAGTAAATCTCATGTGCATTTCACCATTTGAAAGTCCAAATTCAAATTCAAATAACATGAAATTAAATTTCAAATTCAAATTCCTACAACACATGTTGAAAATCCTAACTAGTTCATCAAATCAGTTAACTAATTAGTTAACTCTCCAATCTCCTCTTTTCACTCTGAATCACCTTTTCTAAGTAATCAATCTATTCAGTCATCTCCCTAATCAATTTAATCCACTAATAAATCAAATGCATCAACTATCCAATTAATCTTGTTAACAAATCAATCAAATGAGTTAATAGATCGATCAATCCACTTAACTGATCAATCAAAATCGGTTATCTATCAATCAACACTTTAGTTGCAAATCTCACCCCATCTCACCTAAAAAATCTATAAATTCAACCTCATTTCCTAATTTCAATCTAGAATCACTATCTTCAAAATAATTGTGTCAATCATATGCAGGATTCCCAATGCAACACCTGAGAGCCACCTATCACAATTTGGAGAAGAGCAATGGAAGCTTATTTGGATCAACTGAGGGAGTTTCATTTTATTATCATTTGATATTCAATTGGTTTGGTATTATTTCATTATCATCTAGAAGCTAATTAAATTGGATTTAGAGTTGTGATTCGCTCTTTCATATCCGATTATTTTATGATTAATTTTACCCCTAAAAACACCTACTTCCTGCACACAGAAGGAAAGGGAAATATGTTGGGAATAGGGGTTTGCCTTTAGGTCAAACCCCGGTTTTGGAATTAACCAAATTGTTGAAATAATTTAATTGTAATGACTAAAATTAGAAATCCTCCTCTTTGAGGGGATGTTGAATTGATTGAAAATGAAATGCTTATACCTCCTTGTGAAGTTTTGCTTGCCTCTACATGGAATTATGACTTCATGAATTAGAACGATGATCTCCTCTTCAATGGTTGAAATCTTGACTCTATTGCTGCTCCAAAGGTTGAAGGAAGACTAAAAATACTCAATTTCTCTTGAATGCTTGAATTCTTGATCTCTTAGATACTTGAAGAACTCTTGTGTGTGCCTGATAGATGTCCACATGAGAGGGGAAATCCTCTTATATACTTTCCTGTCAGATTAATTGACTAATTTTATGACATGAGATGACATGGAGGGGTGTTTCCCGCTCAAATTTGAGATGGGTTATGGGATCTAATTTAGGTCCCCATTAGGGAGGACCAGGGTGCCATTCCCTAGTCTTGGTGAGGACCAAGGTGCCATGCCGTATTTTGGGGCAGGATCAAGGTGGCAATATGGTGCACCTTTTATCTGAATGGTGTTTTTGACATGTGTGAGCATAATCAAGTCTTCGATCAAGCCGAGAGGCACAAATACTAAGGAGAAGACCCAAATGTGATAAAAAATTGTGAGAGGTGCAATTTTAGGACACTACATGAACAACAATGTAGTGTGTCTCGCTAATAAAAAGAGAGTCGAGGGCCGAGGGCCACCCATGCCATCCACATTAGTAAAAATCTTAGTCCCATTAAAATAAATTACACCACTACTGAGAAAGAGTTCTTGACTATTGTTTATGCAATTGATTGTTTTTTCATTACATTATTGGTTTAGTTTCATAAATTGTTACCCCTTAAAATTTTACACTCCTTTGTGTGCCCTTGACTTGGTATATTTCCTCCTAGCTCTTATCCAATCATATTTCTAGACTTTATAGTGCAAAACTATCATCATATGATCATATGATGATCTAGGTCTCTGTCCTAATTCTGCGGGCGCCAAATCCATCCTTGATTCACCCCTTTTAGGGTGGACAAGGGAACTAGGTGTCCCTGTTCTAGTGTTCAAGAGTGCTAGGTGTCTTGCCCCTCCAAAAAGGGCCCATTTTTAAATACGTTGGTGCCCAATTCCTGCTAGTTAATCCTTGATCCTGATATTTTAATATGATTGTTGGATGCTAGCCTAGTTTATGAAATAACTTGAGAAACCTATATAAGAGAACCCTTTCAATTTATTTTGACATCACAAAAATTCATTTTCATCAATGTTATTGAGCATTATTTAGATCATTTCATCTTGCAATATCCTTCAAGATTTGAGAATTATGGAGCAACAAGTTTGAAAAATATTGATACAAGCATGTTTTCATGATTGATTCTTTTTAGCTCTTGTCATGTCATGTTATTGCATCAAAAATTGTAATCACATTCAAAGACAATTACATAATCACCGTTATCAAATACACCAAGCTTGAAGTATTACAATCAATATTTTAATTTAAACTTTCCATTTTAATTTATTTATTTTGTTCAAGGGTTAAGTCCAACCTAGGGTTTTACCTAGGCAAACCCCTATCAACACAATATTTTTCCCTCTTGTGTTTACAGGTAACAAGATCTAGAGACAAAAATTATAAATCCAAGAAGAGTAGAAAAATACACATAGAACTAGATTTCATAAAAATTAAAGCATTGGGTCAAGGTCACTTAGCATCAACATCTGATGCTTTTCCAACAAATATTTAGGGAGATACTTAGAGTGACATCCTAATCCCAAAAATATTTTTGTTGTCCATATCTGACAATTTTGGTTCAAGGTTGCCTAGCATGCTTGACCCACATTTTTGAGTCCAAATTTCATCCATAGGTTCCTCTTTGCTTCCCATCTTGATATCTATGCTCTATGTCTGCATATGTATTTTGAAACTCTTTGTTCATGCTTATCAATATCCATTTTGCATCATCAACCCTATTTCTCACATTCAATTATTCAATTTAAACTCAAAGAAAGGGAGAGTGCAATCCAATCCATGTTCAACCACTTCATCACAAAAAAGAGGTTGAACCTATTGAATCTTCTTCACCCCATAATGTATCTTGGTTGGAAGTGAGTTTAATTCCTTGTCTAGATAATTAGACTAGTGAACCATTATTTTTCTACCTTACGTACATTTTGGTGAACTCGATGCTTCTAACATTTCAAGCATATCTATGATTGGGTATTTTTAGATCTAATATTTCATAACATAATTTATAAAATATGATTGGTTTTCTATTTCTCATGTGATTAAATTTCATATCAGCTATATTTACCAAAATCATGTGTTGGATAATAGTTTCTTTCACTTCACGTTCTTACATTTATTCATACCACTTTAATGTTTTGCATAATGAGGGTTTAAAAGTTTTTTCCTACATTTAATTCATCTCTCAAAGCTTTCATACATATTTCATGTTTCTATATGATGATATTTTTAAAGAAGTTAATGGAATATTTGGATTTCATTAAAGCTTTGATAGATGTTTCAAATGGTACCCTTTCTAATCCTAGAAATGATATTGACATAAATCATACTTGTACCTCTCCTAGAGTATCTTTCATTCATGAGGAAAGAGTTAATGCTACTTTCAATGATATCTCCAATGGGGATGTAACACTGAAGTGTAAAGATCAATCCTTCTCTCACAAAGGTACTTTGGTGCAAGAGGGAAGAGATAAGCATGCTAATCTTAATACATCTATTAGTCTCAATCCTCTTTATTCTCCAAGAGATTATCTCAATCATCAACATATTTTGTGTCAAGATGATGTTATGAATTTTATTGATGATTTATATCATAACATAACATTATATAAAGATGAGGCTTTGGATAATAAGAAAACTTCTTCCCAACCTAACAAAACAAATATGAATAATGATAGAAATAAGTATCTCCATACAAATATCCTTCCCCCTTCATCTATTCATCCAACTGGATACTCAAGGTGTACTTACATAACAAATTTAAATAAGGGCTATAATGAAAATCCTTCCCCTTAACAATTGAAAACACATTATGGGGTTGTCTATGACATGAGTTCTGAACAAAGCTCTAGTGGACAAGATCTTAGAAAGTTATAACAAGGAATTAAAGTCGCTACAGATCCTCCTTCACAATGCACTAAATAAGGCATAGGATAACCCCACTCATTACGTAAAGTATATATGGAGGACCTTCTTAGAGCTCAATTAATCTCCCTTTCTTTAGAAAAGCAAATAAATAATTGTAAACAAAATTAACATAATGCTCCTTTTGCACATATCATCAAACCCATGAAAAATGTACCAATGAACCTCATGATTTAGAATGTGAAATTAAATGCCTTATTAATAATGGTATCATTCGAATTGGAGATGGTTGACACTCTTTTCACCTATTATGTTTCTCCTCACTATGTGATATTAGTAGCTTTCCATTTGGAGGCTCTTTGTCATTCATGGTGGTATAGTTATGTAATCATACTTGGCAAGCAACATATTAGTTTGATTATCATTATTTACATGCTTGGGGGACAAGAATAGTGTTTCAATCATCTCTCTTTCCAAGGATTCACTTTTCCTTTATACAAATCTCCTTTCTTGCATAGATATGTTTTTTCTTTATATATATTTTACCATTTCTTGGAGGTGTGCATCCTTGGTTTAGGACCTCTTCCTTGTTGGAAAGTGTTTTTATAAATGATCTCTACTTGGTGTTGAAAGTGCATTATTGGTCCCATTTTCTCTCTCTTTATTAAAGATCTCCTCTTGGAGGTAGATATATTTGGACAAATATCTCTTCCTCCTTCTTTGTTAATCATGAATCTCATCAAAGGATCCCCTTATGCTTGTTACAAGATATCTCTTATACAACTATCACTTCCTTCCTTCAAAAGAGATATGCCCTCTTTTTTCTATTATCTTGGAGTGTATGTACATTGTTGCTCGAAGGATATCTCCTTGGTGATTAAGGTGTTTATCCTTGTGTTTTCTTTCTACCTTAAGACATCAACATAGAGTTATTTTGACATTGTTGGAACCTTAAATTTTTGAAAAATTCAAGGTTTCCCAAAGGTGAAGAAGGTGGTAAAACCCCTAAAATTCCATCCACTATGAAGTCATGTTTTCATATAGAGATGAATACCATTATAAGATCGAATGGAGCTTGATATTTCAAAAATTTCACATCATATGTGGGGTGAAAATGTGGCTCTCACAAGGGTAGAGCCAAGCATATAGTTCCGATAAGGAGATCCATGGATGAGTGGATTTACATGATTATAATAATTCAATTTATTTTCTAGCTTAAAAACCACAAAACATAACACTAAAGTCCTTGTCCATAAGTCAAATTTTGAGCTGCAAATAGACCAAAATCATATCCTTAATGAGAACTCTATCCATTTGCTAATACATTCATACCCTACTCCATTTGTTTGAAAATATCTATATGACCCATTTATCATATTATATGTACCACCGTAAAATAAAATCATCAATTTTTTGTTTTTAAAGAAAAGTGGCAAGCCACTAATATATATATATTATATAATAATTGGTTCAAGAGCTCAATAGGGAAAGAACCAGAAAGAAAACCCTATATCATTGCTCAATTACAATAATCTCAAAAATCCTAAAAAACTACCTAAGGAGCATTCCTTGCAGAGGATAAAATGGCTCCATAAAGACCATATACAAATTTTCCTAAGCCTCAATATCTCTAGAACATTTACAAAATATTACATCCATCATAACTATGACAAAGAACCTCTTGCAGATAAGCATAATCATTACTAAGATATGCAATTTGAAAAAGCATAACATGCGGGCTAATGAAACCATCTCATAACAAAATGAGATCATCAATTACACCATGGCTCTTACCCAAGTAACTGAGCACTGTCCATTATAAACCATCGAGAAAGGAAAGGATATTTAAATCCCAAAATATTCCTGTATCCTACCATGCACAACATATCTTTTCAATCCAAAATAAAGATACATTTTAATTTTTTCATCTTGAATCATACATTGAAGCCAAAACATGTATCCAAAATTTTAACTCGACATTCAATAAAACCTATTCTTCCATTAGCACACCCGCACTAGAATGAGCATCTTCCCCTCTATTCACTAAATCAAAGGCAACAAAATGAAACCCACTATGTGCAGACCTCATTCCACCATGGTGCCCATTATTTAGTGGACTTTGATTAACAACCAGAGAAGAAGATAATGCATTCACTCTGTGTAAAACATTATCAGATGATGGAGAAGACAAAGCATGGCCATGACCCAGAATGGCTAAAATAGCATGAAGCTTGGAGAAAATTCTACTCTTTAACTATGTGCTTAGAACTGTTGAACACAAGATGCCACTAAGAGAGGGGGGGGGGTGAATCAGTGGTTTCCAAACTTTTCCCTTTTCTATCCTATGTGTGTATACCAGTTAATAGATGTAACATAAAGCAAACATACCAGATAGATGGGAGGATAACACAAATTCCACCACACATAAAAGGGACATCACATTACACCAGATGTATGAAGAAAACCTAAGATGGGAAAAACCTCGGTGAGAAATGCTGTTGGAGACTACTGCTCCAATCTAGCCTTACAATGAAACATTCAGTTACAACATTCAGGGAACCAACCCAAGGAGTACTGCTCCTTATTTAGGGCACCAACCCAAGGAGAACCAACCCCTACACCGAGCTCCAACTCAGTGATCACATGATTATATATTAAATACAAAAGTTATCTTCTTGTTACAAAAGAACTTTGTAATTCTGATGTATGTCTCTCCACCGGTTCTCCTCTCTCCAATTCTCTATCGATTCTCTTCTCACCTTCTCACTACTGCAACCTTATCTCCTGCTACAACTTACTCTCTGCTGCAACCTTATGAGTTCAACTTCTTCTTCTTCTCTATTGGTTTTGTTCTCTATCGGTTCTCTTTTCTCTCTGTCACACTGCTACTATCCAACACCGGTCTTGATAACTTAGTTAGATTTCTACCATCTGATTCCTACCACTTCTCAGTTTGCCTTCTCTGAAATCTTTTGTAACTCTTCTCTGCCGGTTCAATCACCACCAACATACTCCTCTGTCAGACTCATTGGAAAACTACTGGTTGCCTCACTATTACCAATTGAACTCTTCAACCCTATTCTCTCTCATACTCAGTCTCTCCTCTGATTGTCATTGAGAAATTGACTGATTTCCTCTCTCTTGCAATAGCACCAACAACATCTTTGGTTCACACTCTTATAGCCATATTTTCCCACCAAGAAATGAGTTTGAACATTGGTACGCTAGGGTTTTCACCATGCACTGAATCTGCATATGATCTGATATCTGATCATCATGACATATCATATCCAATTTGATATCATGTCCTTGATTGATGCTCAACACTCAATCAATGAGAATCTCCCAACCATTTTCCTTGCCAATCACGTCTTCTCTCTTTAGCCATTTGTAGCTTGATTTTTGGTATTTTGTCTGATCAATCATGTGCGTGATATGGTTTCCTTCACCCTCTTTGATCTGCAAGATCAGTCTATACTAGATCTGTGCTATTTACTTGAGCTTGAGCCACAATCCTTTGTCTTCACTCCTCGATCTTCACAATCATCATAAATGTTGGACCAGTCACCAACGACCTCACCAACACATCACACTGACCTATTCATGCAAGCTACTTCACCTCCATGTGGCCCCTTTGTCAGTATCCACCTCAACTTAGTCAACTATGTCAGTTTGTATAGGATCATTGACCATCCACACAATTGGGTTTATCTACCGGTTCACAGACCCTACCGGTTATACCCTAACTGGTCTGCCTTCAACCTTGCATTCTTCTTCTCTTTTGGTGGAGAACCTAAATCGGTCATGCATTGAAAAACTGATGCTATGAAGAAAGAATAAGTATCTGGTAGATTACTGAGAGTGGGGGGTGAATCATTAAACTGAAAAACTGATACAAACTTTCCAAACTCAAACTTAATCACACAAAGTAAACTTATCAATAAAATATCACTGTCAAGATCAATACTCATAAGAACACTCAACATAAACTGGTTAACTGTTATAGCAACTTAATAGTAAACAACTTTAATCTTATAAACATCCAAATGTTTAATCATATATCAACACACTCCATCTCTCAATGCTTCTAGTTATCATGCCTTATCAGAAGTTAATCAAATCAATAAATAAGATCATAACCACACAAAAATTCACCACATGACACAAATGTTTATACGTGGAAAACCCAAATAGGTAAAAACCACAGTGAGATGAGACTCACAAGATAACTATCTTAACTCTTTTAAAGTTTGCCCTATTAGAAGCCAAGCCTATTAAAGATTTTACAATAAGTCCTGTTAAGAACTGATCCCATTAGGAATTACCTAGTTAAGGGATTTACAAAATGCCTTGATAAAAAGAAAATAACCTATTAGGAGTTACCTCGGTAGAGGATTTGAGAATCCAAGGTAATGGACCACCTTGTTAGAGGATTTAAGAAGTAACCAAGCTTGTTAGAGCTTACCCAGTTAGGGGATTTCAATTTCGCTATAATTATTAGAAGACAACATGTTTTTCTTGATCTTTCTGAATAGCACTACATTTGCTTGATCAGATCCTTTTAAGCTGTAATCTGCCTTTACTCAAACTACAGATTCATTCTTCAGTTAGGAAACCACATAGTCAATTGATTTCCGCCAACTCTTGCCAACACCTTTTACAAAAACAACTTCATCGACCTTAAATACAAATCAATTAGGCCGATAACATAACAAAAACCTAATTGTCTCATAGAGATTAAAAATAAATCGGTTCAAATGTGACCGTTGGATTTACATAGCAATCTGTACACATTCTTCAAGAAAATTCCAACCGCTCCATGATCACCGCCTCATCGGACTTGTAACTCATCACGCACTTTGCATTAGATGCAATCCACTTTTCTCATTCCCTAGACAATCAAACAAATGTGCCAAAACAATCTGAACTTATCTTTACAATGACCACATGTGTCACCATCATTACCGCTCATCATCAGATAATAAACCAACATAACCATTTCAGCAAACTTATTCAGTTAGGGTTTAACAAATTCAACTGGTAGGGTTTACCGGTTACATTGCACAGAAAGGGTTTAACCTTACCGGTTCAACTCACATACTTATATACCGGTTTACAACATCTTCCTCAAAGATCTTCCTACTAGTTACAAGACAATATCAATAACAACAACAATATCATAAATACCATTATCGGTTCAATTGACATCAATGACAACATAACATATCATTAATGCAATCATGAAAATGCCAACAATCTCCCCCTTTAGTATTGATGGCAATACAAATATCAATGCCTCTGATTGCTATTATAAATGGTGAATAGGAATCCTGGTTTACATTACCAAGTATTCACCATGCTCTATCTGTCTTCAGCCTGTGGCTGGTTTCCCTTTTCCAATCACATAATTCTTCTCCTCATCACATAATTCTTTTCCCTCTTTGACAACAATGCCAAATTGAAAGAAAAACATGTAATATCAAAATTCCAATGTGCATTAACAACATACTACAACTTGATGCTCCCCTTGTGTAATACATCCACTTCTTCATTAGTCCTTCTAAGATTTTTTAAGTAATTCAGGGACTAATTCAATCAACATCATGCTCAACTAACTTCATGAAGGGGTACAACCCCTAGTTGACTTCTACGACACTCAAATGTAGTCTTAGGCAGAGGTTTGGTAAAGATGTATGCAAGCTGCTCCTTGGTAGAAATATGCTCTAAGATAACATCTTTACTTTGAACTTTTTCCCTCAAAAAGTGATACTTCAATTCAATGTGTTTGGTTCGTGCATGCAAAATAGGATTCTTAGAAATATTTATGGCACTTCTATTATCACATAAAATCTTTATAGGTTCAGAGATCTTCATCTTAAAACCTTCCAAAATGTGCATCATCCAAATAGCCTGTGTGTAATTCATATAAGCTACAACATACTTAGCTTCAATAGTAGATTGTGAAGTACAACTCTGCTTCTTACTACTCCATGAAACAAGCCTTTCTCCTAGAAAGAATACTCCACCAGTAGTGCTTTTCTGGTCATCAACATTTCCTGCCCAATCAACATTTGTGTATACCTTCAAATCAAAGTTTCCTCCATATGGATACCATAATCCATAGTCAATAGTACCTTTCAGATACCTAAAAATTCCAACCGCTCCATGATCACTACTTCATCGGGCTTGTAACTCATCACACACTTTACATTAGATGCAATCCACTTTGCTCATTCCCTAGACAATCAAACAAACATGCCAAAACAATCTGAAATTTTCTTTACAATGACCACACATGTCACCATCATTATCGCTCATCATCAGATAATAAACCAACATAACCATTTCAGCAAACTTAGTTGGTTAGGGTTTAACAAAAATAATTGGTAGGGTTTACCGGTTACATTGCATAGAAAGGGTTTAACCTTATACACCGGTTATCGGTTCAACTCACATACTTATATACCGGTTTACAACATCTTCCTCAAAGCTCTTCCTACCAGTTAGAAGACAATATCAATGACAACAACAATATCAACAATATCATTAATACCATTACCGATTCAATTGACATCAATGACAACATAACATATCATTAATGCAATCTTCATGCAAATGCCAACATGCACATCTTTAGCAGATGGGAGCCTTCTATGCATCTGCACTTTGTCAGCTTACCGATCTACATCTATACCGGTAGTATCTTCTGCATGTATACTACTAAGATACCATGCACACCGATGACACCAAACTTCATCTACATTCCAACGAAATCCTTTATTCTACAACTGCTCAAGCCACCTTCTTCATCAATATACCGGTTCTGCTATTAACATGTTTGTCAAAGTGACATCCATATCCTTCAATCTCTATATCGACAACTCATCATGTCTACCTGTCTGATCCAGTGCTTATCTCTGATCTCATGCACCTAAGGTAGCTTAGTGATTCACTAGTTCATTTGGTGGGAGACTTCAATCACCTGCCTTCTACTCTTTTGTCTTATCTTTATCTTAGAAGACTATGATGCACTCCATGCATAATAGGAGATAAGATCCACTTACCGATGGGAGTGGATCCTTGTCATCTGCATCCTGCATTACACCAATGTGGCTTCCCTGTTTGAGCATGCATATATTCAAACAGGAACATGTGACCCGGTTGAGCACATTCACTGTCAGTCATCTCTTCATATAGTGACTGCATATTTATCCAGTGGGAGTCCTGCTACTTTTCATCCTACACAACATACTGGTGGCCTGCACATACTTCACTTCCAGTGTTGATGTGATTTTTGTAACATTCTCCCTCTTCATCACAATCAACAAACCAACATCTTTCTCTCTTGTTGGTTGGAAACTATGCATTTCCAGCATGTCACTTATTGGTCTGCAGTCCTTATGTCTTCAATACAAGTCAATCACTAACTTGTGTACCAGTGACTCTAGTGGCCATTATGATAGATGACCTTCTCTTCCTTACTGGTTACCTGCTAAGTTAGATGGCATCAAAGACAACACATCCTGTATATATGAATAAAAGTATTGCACATACATATCCCATATCGGTTGCCATCCTATACCGATTGACATCAATGACAACACAATGTGAACAAGAACAACCCTACCCATATATCTAGAAACTTGCTGGAAGAGCCTAACATTTTGAATTTCTAGAAAGCGTTTGATACTATCAAATATTACCACAAATTATTTCTTTCTCTGCAAAACATCCCTAGCGAAAAGGCTACCCACTAGTGCATGTCCATTCCACAAATCATATTTATAGACAACATCAAGCAAAGTATCTTCAACAAGGAATTTTGGCTTCATTGTCTAACTTGCCACATTTTACAACCTCCTCCAAGATTGAAGAACATCAAAAATATTTGACAAAAATATAGACAGCAATTGAGATAGAAAGATCAACCTTTTTTCTTGAGGAAATAAAGTCTCCTCACCTATAGTCCGCTCAATGCTTCTTCTATATTGACGACAACCAACCTTAAATTCCATCCTTAATTTCTCTCTAGAGAAGTGATCTTCGAAGGGTCTTTCCCAACTGAGAATTGGAAGGGAGACTTTGTAGTTGCAAGGATAGTGCAATATTAATATGGCTAAGAAAAGCAATAGCCATCATGGTATGAATACCCCTGAAAATTTGAGTCATCTTGAAAATCCAAACCTGTATACCATGTGATGTTCGACACATGCGAATGTACCATTCACTGAAACATGAAATTAATTTCATCCTAAATCTAGTCAAAAGTGAGTGAATTGCCATCACTATAGAGTAAGAGGCTGCCAAATGAATTTGCAATAATACCCTAGGCACAATAAAAAAGTGCCTTACCTTGTGATGGACACGTGCTAAAATATGCATCTTATAAAGTACCAATTTCATATGATTAGGAGAATGAACTCCCATCACAATATACCCAAATGTTTTTTCTTGAGTAACTGACATTTTCAAATTTTTTAAATATATCTCATCCCCAACAACTTATATTCCTCTAATCATTTCCAGATCGATGATATCTGTTAGAAGAGGGAACTCTCCAATGTCAATGCAAGAGATAGTTGAATTCAAATTGATACTGTCACAACCCATATTTGCTAATAAATCTGCCACTTTGTTACCTTCTTTGTACATGTGACAAATATTGCATTCTTCAAATGACTCAAGCAACTTCCACACTTGATTTAAGGTATATGATATTTTCCAGTTATGAAGCCCTTTATTGATACAAGCATTAATAATAAGAGATGAGTGACGCTCAATGTGAACTTTTGAAAAATTTCATTTTTTCTCTATGACGATCCCAGAAAGAAGTGCTCGTGCTTCATCCATATTATTGGTACTAGGTGGAATAGAACTTGCCTTAAAAGATAACAGGTTCTCCAAGCAATCTCAAATGCAAATACCAATACCTGACATACACGGATTTCCCCTAGAAGCACCATCAAAGTTAATCTTAACAAAATCCACAGAAGAAGGCTGCCATTTGATTTGGGATCTGTCCACTAATTGTTTACTTTGTGTAGATGCCATGAAAGGAGGAACTAAAATGTATTTCCAAATCTTTATTAAATTACTGTCCCATTGGGTAAAGTTAAAATTTTAATTTTTTTCCTTCACAACTGAATTGACCAATTCTGAAGTAGATTTTTCTAACCCTTCAAGAACCTTGTTAATTGTATTGGGACCTATAAAATTCAGAGGGTTTAGGATCTTTTCTTTTATGTGAAAACATTTAGAAACATTAAGCCTTTGTAGCGCATTGTTGCAATTTATATTGAACTTGAACCCTTGAACCTTTTCGGTTCAAGGTTCAAGGTTCAACCGTTTCTCTTGTGTGAGTCATGGCTTTGTAATTTTTTTAATACGCAAGTCATAATGCATTATGTATGTTTTGAACCATTTGCAAATCGGTTCAGGGTTCAAAATGTCCCTTTCCTTTGATAAAGGTATTTTCTCATTGCCTCTTTCTACTTAAGTGTAAGGGTCTGTGCATCGTCAAGAGGGGCCCCTTTTAAGTCTAGGCTTGGGCGGGTTCTAATAAATTTTAATTTTGCCTAAGTCTTATCTCTTTTCCTATGTATCTGTCGGGCTTCCTAAAGATCAAGCAGGTTCCTGTTGATCTCGTGGCTATTGCTATACCGCAACCCAAAAGTGCTCGATGGTTATTCACCGTGACATGGCGACTAAGTGGTGGGACCCATGAGAAAGGTGCAAAGCACAGAAAGTCCAAGAAGATCAGAAGTCAGGTTTTCAGACTATCCCGATGACCCGATGGAAAGGGCTAAGGCAAACCTTTTATCCCAAATTGGCCACAGGGAGGAGCATTTTAGTATTTATGTGCAAGGCCTCATATATCCTAAGTGTCAAAGTTTATGGGCTTTGGGCAAGTAGCAGCTCAGAAGCGGTGGGCCCCCTGCGTGTATCTCAAAGCACCCAGAATTTTGCAATAAAAAGGCAAGTTAAACATCGAGTAGGTTGAATGTAGATCCATGACCATCACTATACCACCATGAAAATGTGATCAACTATTAATGGCCGTGACTTAGCGACTAATGAGGTGGTAGACAATTGGTGGACACATGGTGACACTGTGGCATAGGATGTAGCCGCTCAAAGGGGCTAAGGGTTGAGTGGATCAAGAAAGATCAACGGTGATCAAGATGGATCCAAGGGCTATCACTATGTCACGACGTAAAAATGATCGCTAGATATTGCCTGCAACTTGGTGATAAACTACTAGCGGTGAACCATGGCGGGCAGTTAATGCAAGCGGTTAAGGAAGGCAGTTCATTTCAGTGGTTAGTGGAGGCTGTACAAAGGTGTCAAAGTTGAGAGCCCAGAATGAATACCCTCATGACAGGTGGTGCCTAGTTGTGAACTTCAGAGCCAATCAAAGGGTGCCACATGGCAGACAGGTGGCATATCATCAAGGTGTATATCACGCAGACCATGGCTTCGATGGATCATTGAAGGGACTCACTGAAGGCATCAGTTTCATCAAAATGAAAGGTGTCGATGAAACTAGGGTTACGATGAGATAGGAAAATGGCTAGCCAAAGAGGAGGTTTAGCCAAAAGAGTAGTGGGTTCGGTAGTGCTAAGGTGGTGGATGGGGCTGTGCTTAGGTGGACCTCGGGAGAAAATCATCAGGTGCCACATGGTGCCATGCAGCTGATGAGGTGGAAGGTCTAGTGGTGTGCCACATGGCAGAGTAGGTGGTATGTCATCAAGATGAATGTCAGGCAGACCTTGGCTGTGATGAACCTCAAAATGGTTTCATTGAAAGATCGGTTCCATCGACAAGGGCACATTGAAGAAATATAAACTGATCCCATCGATAAAATAATGGCATTGATTAAACTATGGTTTCGATGAGATAGGAAAATGGCTATCGAAGAGGATTTTTGGCCGAAAGAGTGATATCTGCCAGAGAGGAGAGTAGCCCAGGTGAATTAACCAGTGGGAAAGTCAAGAGGGATCTAATGGTTGGATTGATGATTTGACAGTGGTCACCATGTCGTGATGGAAAGACACTCGATGGCTAAGAGGTACGACTTGGCGACTAAGCGGTGGGACCTATATGAAGAACAGTTCAGAGGAAGTAAACGACAAGCAAGTTCAAAGAAGATCAACAGTTGTCGCCATACCACAAGATGGAGGTGCTCAAATGCTAATGGCCACAACTTGGTGACTAATGAAGTGGCAGGATAGGTGGAGTCTAGAAGGACTCACAAGAAAACCAAAAGGTGACATGTGGTTGAGATCTGCAAGGGTTAATTTTTGCCCAGATATGGATTTGTCAAATATCAGTGGATGGCTCTCGATCCGAGGAATCTGATTTTGCAGTCAAGTGCAACCCACGGGAAGTATTTTTGGGATAGTGATCTTGGGATCTCAGGGTTTATTCTTCAGTCAGAAATATTGGATTTTCTACAAGCCAAGTGTGGTAGTGGTTATGTTTTTAACAGCCAGAGACCAGGTGGTGGGGCCTTTTTCTAAGAGGATTACTCAGGGAAGTTAAAAGGAATGTTAGTTTCCCATGATCGGATGGCTATCGCTATACCATGGAAATACATCCAAACTTTAAAGGCTGTGACTTGGTGACTAAAGGAAAAGTGCTTAGAGAGAAGGCCTCCTGATCCGTTGGCGCCAAATAATTTTAAATATTCAAAAGAAATATTGGTAGAGCTATGTAAGTTGTATTTGACATTTCTTCAAGATGAAAATGGGTTGGTGAGAGGTATCCAAGAGATCTGCAGGGAGATATGCAAAGAACATAATGGTGCACCGCTCTATGTTTTCTTAGGTAAAACCATCAATGCTTTGGCACAAGATGATTAACCAGCAAGCTTATGGTGGTTGTATTCAATCTTGGGTAATAGGGGCCTACCCTTTCGGCCATTTTCCAAATGAATGCCCAGTCAATTAATGAAGCACACATGCCAAAAGGAATGTTAGATTTCTCCCTCAACTGCAATGGCACAAAAATATAACTTTTGCAATAAATGACTATTGGGGTACGATTTTTCTTCTAGGTAGTCCGAAGCTTGTTGCATTCTGATTTCTATAAAAGGATGCCAAGGCTACCTAGAAAAGGGACACAATTTTTTGTAGCTAAAATCTGGTAAAATTAATACAGGTCTTTGTCTTTACAATTTTTGAGTCAAATATGAAATACTTGTAACCTTTTGACAGAGGAATGAAATATACAGTCCAGAGAATTTAAATTCAGATTTGTATTGTCTCTATGTCATTGTACTGGTATTCATTCTATTTAAGTAATCAAGGATTGCTTATTTGAATGATTTGCTAGGCATCTAATGAAGTTGTTTTGAGTCTTTTTCTTAAGGAGAAAAATATAAAATACTTTGAACAAATTCATTGATATCAGTACTCTTGGTGTGGATTGGATGATGAAGTCTGATGCAGATTAGGACTCTGTGTATGCTAGGCATATTCAAAGTTGATAGATCAGGAACTTGTGATTTGTGTACTAGTTTCTCTTATTAGACTGTAGTCTGTTGTAGATGACTCTGCTACCCAGATAAGGCACTGGTTTATCTGTTGGTTTTTTTTTTATTTTGTGATCCTTTTTTAAAAAGGTCAAATCAATTTTCCATTTAGGTTCATTGTACTTGTTAGTAAAGAAAGTTTGTAGGAATTTACACTGGTTTATTGTAAACTATTTACCATTTTTGTGAGAAAATAGTCTTTAAAAGGGCTCACCTGCCCAAGCTTTTATAAGCTTAAAGTGTAGGAGGTTTCCTATTTCTGGAACCTCATATTATTGTCTTTATTTCAAACTTTTGTTGTTCTCTTCCATTGCAACACAAAGGCAGTAATTATCACTTTTAAAGAGAAGAAACAAAAGTTTTCAAAATGGAGAAAAACAAAATTGGCGACTCTGCTGGAGAGTAATCTAAAGATCTCTGGTTTAGATTGTTGAATTAGATGGTAAGTGAGTTTTCTCCTCAATATATCTCATAGCATCTTAGTATACTATTGTGTTCTTTTCTAAAGATCAACAGTTTCATTCTTAAGTGTCTTGTATTTGATTCACTATGTTACACTATATATTTTATTCCCAAGATATTGGGTGTCGACTCTGAAGTAAGAAAAAACTAGTGTTCTTTTAGAATAAATCACAGTCACTTCACAAGGTTAGCAAGATGAATAGGAGAAGGAATACTAGGTCCTATATGAAGAAAAACCCTCAAGAGAAGGTGCATGAAGGGTTACCTAAACCAGTCAAGAAGGGTTGGAGAGAAACTGTTATTCCTTATCAGTCAAATTAGTCATGTAAACAAAAGAGTAATCAAACTGGTAAGTCTTTTGAGCGCCTTGTATATGCAAGGTCCAATTCCTCTTCTCATGACTCTGACCATTATATTATGGGTTTTCATGCTGGCCTGTTTGGTACTAATGATGATATCCAAACATTTCACCAAAGATTGTCTAATGCCAACGTTTCTGGGAGAGATAGGCATAGTACAAGTAATAGAGCTAGTTCCATTCCCAAAACTATGGAAGGAAATATCAGCCTGATTGATATGGACCAATTAAATGTGTTTGATTCAGAGGAAACTTTGCCAGACCAAGATGAAGTGTCTCAGGAGATTGAGGTTATAAATCAAAGAATACATCAATTTATTGCCATAAGAAAAAAGAAAGAAAAAGAAAAGGAGAATGAAACCAAAGACAAACTCATTGAAAGAGATATGTTATTAAGATAGATTGCAGAGCTTGAGTTTTTTTCTCAAGAAGAACCTAGGAGTAAAGAGAAAGGTCCTAAAATTGTTTCTACACCTAAAGTTGTATCACAACCTAGTAGGGAGGTTCATAGTGATCCCCAATCTCCCAGTCTTGTTATTGACAAAGGGAAGCAGAAAATAGTAGAGAATAGATCTGTGGGTCTAGTGTCAGGAAGTGCAGGACCCCAAGGAATGATGTCGCATGAGATTGAGGTAGAAAGGATAAGGAAAGAAAATGAAGACCTACAAAGGGAGTTAGAAAAGGCTGAAATAGAAGCACTTAATGCCGAGTTCAGGAGAAAGATACGATGCTTGAAAGCTCCTCCTATAACCTTCCCACCTGTAGATCATAGTAATCCTATGTCCCAACATACTTCTGCCTCTTTGTTGAATACTCAACCAATAATGCAAAAAAATGCTATCCCACCCGTTAACCAATCTAATAATGCTGCCCCAAATAATTCTTCTATCCCTCCAGGTACAATTTTAGCAAATCAAGCCAGTCATAGATTACCCCATAGTCAAAGCCATCAAAATCCTAGAGTTAGTAGATCAGGCCCAAGGGTGAATACTAGAAACAACTTTATTGGAAACCAGTTTCAAAGGAGACTAATAAATGTTGAGCTATATAGGCCATTGTATTTTGATGTAATTCCTGGATATCCAAACCATGTCCCTTTTAAAATTGAGGGATAAACTCCAGAAGTTTGTTGGGAACAATGCTATCGGTGCTGAAGAACATCTGAAATCTTTTGGTGACATGATTAATGACTATGAAATTTTACATGAGGATGTCATCATGAAGCTGTTTGTGCAATCTTTGATTGAGGATGCTAGAGATTGGTACAAAGGGTTATCTGTAGACAACATTAGCTCTTGGGAGAAATTCAAAAATTGCTTTCAAGAGCAATATGGAGATAAGACAAATGTGAGCTTCACGCTCAATGAATTTAATAACATCAGGAAATCTGATAATGAAGCCGTCACAGATTTTAATGCAAGGTTTCAAAAGGCAATGCATAAACTTTTTCAAGTAATGAGATTAGATGAAAATGCATGTCTAACTACCTATTATAATGCATTTGACCCCAAAATGGCTTACATTCTCAGAGATAAAAACCCATATAGCTTGAGGGATGCTTTCAGAATTGCAATCAATGTAGAGAGTAATAGAAAAGCATCGGGTAAAGTGGGAAGAAGGACTAATGGAAGATTGTGGCAAGAATAAAAACCACAACAAAATAAATCCTCTAAAGAAGAGGATAAGATAGAGAAGTTAATGACTACTATCAAGGATCTTGCTGCTAAAGTAAGTAAACCTGAGAGGCCTCACTACAATTGGTAAGACAGACTTGCTAGATTGCATGACATGCCATATAACACTACATGGAAAGATGGAAAACTTGTGCAAGATAGATTAATAGGCACACAAAATCAGAATACACCTAATCCTTTGAAGGGAGGAAATGTACATAATATGGAAAATACCCCATGGTGTATGGCATGTGATGGGCCACATTACCCCTATCAGTGTGTCGTCACTAAGGCTCTAAATGAATCCATGAGAAGTGAGGATGAACCTGCAGTTAATATGTTTGAGTATACTGTGGAAACTGACTATGAGTCTTCAGAGGATGAAGCAAATGAATATAATGTCTCAAGAAGAAATGCAAATTTCCAAGAGTGATTGACAATTGATTGACATCCCACTTTCAATGTAGTCACAATAGAAGATCAAGAGATTCACCTTAGAAGGCCTAGTGAGGAGGAATTCAAGAATCTCACTAAGGCTGCAATAGCTAAAGCTAAACATAATTATAATCTGAGAAGCATAAAAGATGATGGAAGTCAAGGTATGCATGGTTCTTTACTTAAAGAAACTTCTTCTAAGAGGTCCACTGAGAATAAAAATTCTGTCAAAGATAGTCAGGCTGAAGGTGATCGGTCAAGTAGTTCAGTGAAACCTAGTATTGCTGATACAACTGGATGTAAGACAGAGACCACTGGTGACAAGAGAACAAGTCACTAGAAGGTAGTTGAGGTTAAAACTCATGTTGAGTCTAATGTTAACACTGCTTTTGATATGACTCAAGCTTTAGCATAGATGAAAGTTTCAGTACCTTTGATATAGCTGCTGAAAATAAAAGAACATAGGGAGGCTGCTTTTTCTTTGATTTCAAGTATATTAGATGGAGATGCTTCTTATAAATGGGGAAATACAAAGGATGAGAAGGATCAAGAACAAGGGGTCCTAGAATTTTATGTGGGCACCACCATTAATCAGAAACCATCTCAGATAGATCCCTTTTATGTCACACTGTTAGTAAATAACAGATTGATAAAAAAATGCATGATAGATTCTGGTGCAACTGCTAATGTGATGCCTTATGGGGTTATGAAAGAGCTAGGTTTATTAGTACACACTTCATATGGGAGGTGTTATGCTATGGATAATAGAGAAGTGCCTGTTGTAGGTACTATGAGAGATGTAGAAGTAAAAATAGTAGCTTTCCCTGAAGCTACTTATAAAAAAGATGTAATTGTTACAGACACCAAGCCACATTATGGCATGCTTCTGTCTAGATAGTGGGCTGTTGTTGTTGGAGGACATCTTCAGCTAGATTTATCATATGCAACTATCCCAGTGAATGGTAATTTTGTAAAATTGTATAGAGAACCACATGCCCCAATGGTTATTGAAAAAATGGACCCAAACATGCTTAATTGCATGATTGATGTGGATCTTGATAACTTTAGGATTCAACCCATTCAGCCTCAGTTGAATAATATTGATCCTATTGTTGATGAGCTGGAATTTCAACAAGAAGGACTATGGTAGATGTACTTTGATGGAGCTTTCTCTAAGGAAGGGTCTGGAGTGGGAGTGCTATTTGTTTCCCCATTAGGTCTTACCTTCAAGTATTCTTTTCTGTTAGCATTCCAATGTACAAACAACACAACTGAGTATGAAGCTTTGTTATTGGGCTTAGAAATTTCTAAAAGACATGGGATCAAGTTGTTAAGGGTTTATGGAGACTTTTAACTTGTAGTGTATCAGATAAGGTCAAGATATGCATCTAAAAATGACAAGTTAAAAGGGTACAAGCATGCTGTTTGGGATGTCATTGAACACTTTGATGCATTTTCCATAGATTGGATTGAAAGGTCTAAGAATATTATGGCAGATTTTTTAACTAATGTTGCATTAAAAAATGATGATGTAACATTGATTGGAGTTTCAATAATTGAGACAAAAGCTAGACCAACCATCCTAGTTAATGTGTACAGTTGACAAGTTTTTGAGGATGATAAAGACATCCTTAGATTTGTACAATGCATAGATGACTATGAAGGTCAAAAGATTGATTGTAATGCATTGGTGGAGGTAGTAGATGGACAGGAAATAGTTTTTGGAAGTGACATAGTGCAATTCAAGACAAATGAAATACCTAGGGGACTAGTTGAACTAGAGGGTATGTTCAGTTACAGTGATGGCCACTTACAACAAGCATCATCTACGAAGTTGTAGGAATTGGATGAGATGAAATTAGGGACATAAGCATCCCCTAAGTTGGTGTATATTGGGAATGACCTGTCTCCGCATATTAGGACCAACCTCATTCACTTATTAAAAGGGTATAAACATGTTTTTTCTTTGTCCTATGAGGACCTAAAGGCATATAGACAAGACTTATTTCAACATGAAATTCCTCTTCATCCTAATGCTAAGCCTTTTTGACAGAAGCAAAGACCTATTAACCCCCTTTTGGAGACCAAAATGCAGTAAGAATTAACCAAGTTAAGGGAAGGGGGGATTATAAAACCTATAAGACATTCTTCATGGGTGTCCAATTTGGTCCCTGTTAGAAAGAAGAATGGGGATATAAGACTTTGTGTGGATTTTAGAAATTTGAATGTTGCTTCTCTAAAAGACAATTAGTCTTCCCCAAATATGAAAGCCATGTTACAAAGGGTAGCTGGTTGTGATTTGTCATCAATGATGGATGGGTTCTTAGGTTATAATCAGGTATTAGTGAAGGAGTCTGAGCAATTTAAGACTACTTTTACTACCCCTTGGGGAACTTATGTGTATGCGAGAATTTTTGCCATTTGGTCTAAAGAATGCTGGAGCTACTTTTCAGAGAGCAATGGATGTAGCTTTTAAGGACTTTATCAACATCATAATGGTTGTTTACTAGGATGATTTGATGTGTTTCTCAAAGGAGGCAGTTGATCACTGCGGTCACTTGGAAAAGATTTTTTGCAAGGCTCTGGAATTCAGTGTATCCTTGAACCCCCAAAAATGTCACTTTGCAGTGACTGAAGGAAAATTATTAGGGCATATTGTCTCCAAGGAAGGGGTTAGAATAGACCCTGAAAGTATTGAAGCTATAAATAATGTACCTCAGCCAAATATTGTTAAAGGGATTCATTCTTTCTTGGGCAAGGTGAATTTTGTTAGAAGATTTATTGCAAATTTTGCTGAAATTGTCAAGCCCATTGTGAAGCTTTTGAAGAAAGATGCAAAGTTTTCTTGGGATGAATAAGCTGCATAGGATTTTGACAAAATTAAGAAGGCTATTCAGGAAGCACAAGTGCTAAAATCACCTGATTATAGTAAGCCTTTCTCATTATTTTCTTTTTCTTCTTATCACACAATAGCCACAGTTCTACTTCAAAAGGATGATGAAGGATATGAACATCCAATTGCTTTCTATAGAAAATATTTATAGGCTGCTGAGCCAAAGTATGAAATTATGGAAAAACAGGTGTATGCTCTAGTCAAGGCTGTTAAAGTATTTCATCCTTATCTAGTAAATGCCCAAATTGTATCCTATGTACCACATGCAACTGTCAAGGATATCCTATCCCAGTCTGAAGTAACTGGAAAAAGATGCAGATGGATAAGCAAAATACAAGAATTTGATCTTGAGATCAGAATCACAAAGTTGGTAAGATTTCTAGGCTTAGCCAAGTTAATGACTGAGAAAAACTTTAAGGATATTGACATAAATAATGTTGAGATTGAACAATCTTTTGTGACTAGCATTGAAAGGCAGCCATGACATTCAAATGTGGTATACTTCTTGAAGAATGCCTCATGTCCAGAAAGTATGACACATAGCCAGAGGAGAACATTAAAGTTAAAATCACAAAAATATGTTCTTATTCAGGGAGACCTGTATTGGAGGAATAGTGATCGGATGCTATTGGTTTGCCTAGACGAATTCCAAGATGAGAAGGTTATGAAAGAGATGCACAGTGGGGTGTGTGGAGGCCACTATTCATCTAAGACTACTGCTTGTAGGATAATCTGAGTAGAGTATTATTGGCCAACTTTTTTCAAGGATGCTCATAAATATGTTCAAATATGTGATCCTTGTCAAAGGTTTTCTTCTAAACTAAGGTATGTTGGTGCTATGCCTTTGAATTTTGTTACAATTGAAGCCCCTTTTGTTCAATGGGGCATTGATTTTATTGGAGAGATAATAGAAAAATCAAGCATAGGTCACAAATGGATTCTAGTGGCTATAGACTATTTCACCAAGTAGATTGAAACCATACCTACCAAACAAGCTACTAGTAAGGTAGTCATTAATTTCTTGATGGATAATATAGTGACTGTAGATGTCTAAAAATGGTCAACGCTTGTGGAGTCATACTTTAACATTTGTGCATTGCCTTATTTTAGGGTTCTTGTGTCGCATTAACATTTCTTCTATGTTGCGCACTTGGTCTTTATCATTTGCGAGAATCGAGTCCTTCTTCTGCATTCCTCATTTTTATCGCTTTTGAATTAGGTCTTGTCGATAGCAATCTTCAGTCATGATTTTGGTCGATCTTATCCTGTCGCATCATGGTGCGTGCTCATTTATCATCATTTTGGACATCGTCAATCCTAATCGATGATAGAATTAGGGTTTTTGTCCTCTTATCAATCTTTCAATCATTTTTAGCTTGTTAGTAATCATTTGCGATTATCAACTTGTCAATCTCATCATTTTGCGATTGATTCGTCATCGATCCTTGTCCTTGTCAATCTCGTCATTTTGCGATCGATTTGTCATCGATCCCTGTCCTTGACAATCTTGTCATTTTGCGATCGATTCATCACTGATTCTTGTCCTTTTCAATCATGTCAATTTGGATCGATTAGTCATTGTTCCTCGTCCATTGGCACCTATCAATTTGATCTCCTTGTCAATCTTGGTCAATTTGTCATTGATTTTTGTCAATCAATCTCAATCATTTATCAACATTGGTCCTTTGTCAATCAAAATCATGATCGAACCTACATTAATTTCTTATTGTCTTGACCTAATTCCTTGTCCTCTTATTTCTAGGGTTTTATGATTTGTTCATTTAATCCTTTTCTTCTTCTTTGTGGGTTAAATAAATCTATTTATTTAGTCCTAGGTCTCTTTCATGAATTAATTAATGGATGAAAACCTATTAATTAATTCACCTAATTTCTATTTCATCTTTTTCTTCAATTTTCTAATTTTCTAATTTCTCCTAATTCCTAATTTCTATTTCAATATTGTCATAATTTGTATAGCAACTTGTCATAATTTGTCATACTCCTTGCATATAAACTGTCATACATTTGTCATAATTTTGCCATTCTTGATTTGAATTTCCTTTCAAATCTCTTCATGCTAATCTTTTCCTCTCTCCAATTTATCTATAAATTAGATGATTTTCTTCAATGAAAAGAGATCAAACACATTTTTGAGATCAATCACATTTTCAAGTAACCTTATGCTACGAATTTCATCTCTTAACAACTTGCTTTCCACTTGCATTTTGCACTTGTAGGTGAGATCCACATCAAATTTGAAGGTGAAAGAATAACAATGGAGCCACATGAAGGAGATATTTGTGTCGGTTTGCTTCGATTTCATTTGATTTGAATATCTTGTCTTTATGTCTTCATTGATTGGATTGGGATTGCTTTCATAACAGCTTTAGGTTTTGTGGTTGTCCTAATTGTTATTGCTTTGATGATTTTCAATTTCCTGATCTACATTTTTGGTGAACCCGACGTGAACTAACCCCTTAACCATGTTTTGAGTGCTTTTGAGCTGTTTGCAGGTGAAAAACTCAAGAAACAGGGTGACTCAGAGCTCTCTGGGCACTTCTGCGCCTGTGTTGAGGCATTCTATGCCTATGTTGATGGGTTCTACACCTATGTTGAGGCATTCTATGCCTGTGCAAGGCCAGAAACAGAGGTGAAATCAGTTGTTTTTACTTGCAAATTTGTTTGTTTTCATTCTGTTTCTTGCATTCTGGTTTTTCTTTGGTACTAATTCTTTGTGCAACATCTTGGTGTTACGTGTGACAAAGACTAAAAAAGAAACTACTAATGAATCTTATGTAGGACGCGATCAAAGACTCTCATTAAAACATCTTGCTTGCGATTTTTAAAGTAGTTGCACATTTCATTTCTTAAAGGTTAATGAACACCATGCATGCTTTGTCTATTTTTAATTTGATTGCATGTTTTAACCCTTAGAACTGGGCTTGCCTCCCAATTTGCCTGGCACTTTGCACAATTGGTGAGAGGGAACGACCCAAAGTGGTGACCGGCTAAAGCCAAGCTCTTCCGAACCACTCTAAATAACTGTGGATGCAATGAAAGTTGTAGACAACGGGTGCTGGAATGGTATTGCGACGATTTATTCTCCAGATCAATACCCACCCAAACAGACGCCCTTACTAGAATCTCTTGTTTTTAGATGCCAAAATCCTTCTATCTATTGGCTCAGGCATTGTGATATGCACATGCCGAAGACACCTCTCATGTACTCCTCAGTTAGAGATAGCAAGTTCTTGGGAAGTGATGCCCCTTGAACTCGAAGCTTGGTATGCCCAAGAAGTGAGTGCATTGTAAGGGGGAGCCAGTGCTACCAAGCGTCTAGCTATCCGGTTGAGTGTTGTATTTTATGGTTAGAGGATTCAATAGATATTGCCCTTGCTAGCCATAGGATTTGTTGTGAATGTGCTTGATTGTCTTGAGTCAAAGTCAAACAAACATTTTGTCTTCTGTGATTGTCAAAAGTTAAATCAAAAACAAACTTTCAAAAGTGCTCATAATCAACTTGGGTTTCCAAAATCAACAACCTTCAATTCAAAACAAAATCCTAACAAAAGTCCAAATTTGTCCAAGTATTCATCCAACATTTGAACATGGCTTGTCAAAACATTGAATATCTTTGTTTCAAAATTCATGTCACTTTAGGTTAGGTTTTGCATAGTCCAACTTAGGTCCTAGGGCATATTTTCATCTCCCTTCATTTTAGTACTTTTCATTGCAAGCATCCTCATTTTGCACTTCGGTTCAAAATCATTTCCCTAAGTTTGCATTTCATTGTCATATCCAAGCTAGATTTCCATTTAGGTGACATTTGTGCATTATCCTTGTCATGCTAAAATTAGGTCTTGCCTAGGTTGCATTTTGCATATTCCAAGTCATTGTTCTTCGCATATCCTTATCATTGTATTGTCATCTTGTCTTGGCTTCATCTTGTCATATCATATCCTTAGATCATTTTCATGTCATATCCTAAGTCATTGTCATAATCATTGCCTTCTTGTATTTAGTCTCAAAAATTTGGTTTGTCAAACTTGAAAAATCAAAACTTTGGATGATACCCTAAGTTGTTGTTAGGGAGTCTTGACCTTGTCAAAAATTTGTCATTTCATTAATATCATTTTTGTCAAACATAGCTTAGTATCCAAGCATACAGGTGAGACATTGTCATTGTCCTATCATCATTTTTTCCTTTGTCCTTTAAAGTGTTGGCTTCATTTCAATTTCCCAAGGTTGTGTCTTTAGCTTTGCATTTCAAAAGTTTGTCTCCAAAAATTCAAAAGGTACAAAAACATTAAGTTGCATTGTCATCCTTTTAGGTTGCATTTGTCAATCCCATTAGTTGCATTGCATAGTGACATGTTTGTTGAAATGAGGTCTCAACCTTCTTACGAATCCATGTCATCACAATTGAGAAATCAATTATGTCAATCCAATCTCTACATGTCTCAGAACTTGGATCAAACTTATCATGATGATGTAAATGTCCAAATACAAAAACTAGAGGAGAAACTAGCTCAAGAAAAGGAGATTTTGTAACAAAAAGTGAAAAACATTGAGAAGAATAGATCACAAATGTCCAAAATGTTTCAAAAATTTCCAGGTCAAAATCCAAAGATTGAGCCAATTGATGTAAGATCTCTTATCGAACAATCAAACATACCATATCTCCTCTCACAAATAGAGATGATGAAACAATTTCAAGAAAAGAGACAAAAACATTACGTGCCTCCACAACAAGAACAAGAAGGTGTTTACTATCAATAAGATTTTCAACCATCACAACCAATTGTTCAACAGTTCGAACATTTCCAATAGACACAACCAATGGTCCAACATATTCAACCAGCACAACCAATGGTCCAATTTCAACAATATGTCCAACCAACTATACAATGTCGACAAATAGTTCAACCAATGGTGGAATATCAACAAGTTCAATCAACATATCAATGTCAACAACCACAATCACAAATTCAAAAACAAAACTTGCAACATGCACCAAGCCGAATTTTGAACATGTCAAACCAATTTGATCAACATCTAGATCAAAATCAAAACATGACATTAGACCAGAACCAACTCCTTTCCAAAAAAGTTCAAATTCCAGATACAACTACGTCAAAACCTCGAAAGAAAGGTGGCCTTATTGCAAGGATCTTAAGGAAATTACCAAGTGAGTTCTTTGAGGAAGATCAAGATAATACACTTATGTCTAGAAATTCCTCATCCCCCCACAAACAAATTGACTCTCCAGTGGCATCTATCCCTACACCTTTAGAAGTTTCACAAGAACCTTCCATATTGTCCTCATCAAATAATACACCCAAGGATGCAATTATCCAAGGGCTATCCATAATTGACTGCCAAAATAATCCAATTCATGATGCACATCCTTGTCATGTTTCAGAAACACTAGACCCAATGCAATCATGCACTTTATTGACATTACCTATTTTAGAGGACCCCATTCGAAGTCCCTCTTCCTCATGTTCAAGCATTGATTCCGTGCCAGAATCTATCACAAATGTTCAAAGTGCATTTCCTTCATGCCAAAACATTGATTCCTTGTCAGAATCACCCATGCATATCCAAAGTCCAACCTCATGTCAACAGGATAATTTAGAGCACGAAGAAATGAGTCCTAAAGAAAATCAAGATCAAGATCCTGAAACCTTATCATCCCATCCAATTGTTGACCAGGACCCCATGTTCCCAGACACTCATGATGATTCCCCTATTCTTGTCCATCCTATCCAAAGTCCTATTGACACTCCATTCCCTGAGGAAGATCAAGATATCCCAGTCCATCCAATCCCAAACGATCCCCTTCCATTTGATGAAAAAAATGTCCTTTCAAATCCCATTGACATTCCACTTCCTAAGAAAGATCAAGATATCCCTTCCATCCTTTCCGATGATCCCATTAAAAGTCAAGAGCAAAGCACCTTTAAAGAGGATTCCAATGATCTTCCTCCTTGTCAAGATCAAATTATTCTTTTAAATCCTCCACAAGATCCTTTTGTTCCTCCATCTCCTTGTCTTAATGCTCCATATACACTCCAAGATCTCATTTCTTTTGATGATCCCATTATTTCTCCCATTCCATCTCTTGAAGAGCCTGTCATTGAACCATGTCCACTACACAATCCTAGTCCCCCTCATGATCCTAATCCCCCTCATGATTCTAACATGTCAGTGCAAGATGTTCATGAACCCTTGACATGCATAATGAGTTCTTCCACTTTGGTGCAATCCGATCCACTTCAAGATCTCATTATTTCTCTCATATCATATCCACCTAATAATGGACTTGCCTCTTCCTCTAAAAGAAAAGAGTATCCTACAAGTCAAGATATTCATAAAGGCCAAGGGGTAGACCTTCACAAGAAAGAACTCCTCAATATGAAAGAAAATGTTAAGGGTCATGTCTACACAACTCACTCTCAAGACGTTGGTATCCCTCCATAAGAATCAAAACATACACCTTCCCCATCATACTTTCCATCCATCTTAGGTCCTTATATCCCTTCGTCCTCTATGCAAGGTCAGCAAAGGCACACATCCTTGAGTAAATTTCATCAATCCAAAAGAACTCCATTTCATTGCTATCCATCCATGCATTCCTTTCCCCCTCCAAGCAATTTGGATGCCAAGTATAAACGTCATAAGTCTAGCAATCCACATGTATTCAAGGATCAACATGTCCAATATAATCGACATGTCAAAACAAAGAACAATATGATCTATAAAGAAAAAGAAATATCCAAAAGGCCACAAAGGCCCACTGAGAAAAATAAAGAAAAGTCAAAATATATATGAATTCCTAAATCCCTTATGCAAGCAATGCACTCCAATGAACCACAAAAGCATGAAAAATCAAAAACCATGTGGAGCCCTAAGCAACTCCTTGAAGCACAAAAGCCGAAAGAAACATCCAACTTGGCATTCAAAGTTGCTATTCCTCCATCCAACCTCTCAAATTTGTTCCTCCATCACCTTCTTCATCCATTTTGGGCCCTTATGTCCCAAAATCCCAAGCTATTCCTCCATCCAAATCTCACAATTTGAGATCCATTTTTCCTCCATCAATCCACCACCCGTAAAGGTGTGTTCCAATGTTGATCTTGCCTTCATTTCCATCCAGTGAAGCCCAATTCTTCCAATACCCTATCCATTATCCAATGCATATTTTCCATCCTTCCATCCCTCTGGTCCAATCCTTTGCATAAATCCTTGCCTTAGTTTCATCTTATTTTCCATGTCCTTATCCTACCAACATCTTTGAGAATACTTTTAATGGTCATGGTCCATTTTTTTTTCAAGGCTACTATCCAAACAAAAAGATGCTTGAGTCCTTCTTCCATCCCCTATCATGTGTCCATCTTCTATTGAAAAAGTCAAAATACAAAAAAAAAATAGTGAAAAAAAAAACAAAAAAACAAAAGAAAAAAAGTAAAGCAAAAACAATTCGTCCACTGGTGAAAACCTAGCAAACAGGCACCTTGGGCAAGTACCATGATGAAAACCTAGCAAATAGGCATCATGCGTAATCTATGAACTTCTTGCACACCACACTTGGGGGTAGGTTTCCTCCTTCATATCCTATTGCCCTTCATTATCCTATCATACCATGTCATTACCCTTCATATCCTATTGTCTCTCCTGTCCATTTCCTCTTTCCACCTTTGATCTTGATAAGGATAAGGATCGTCATGAGCATCATGCATCTTGTTTGTATCTTTTAGTCTACCATAGCTTTTGGTATCTATCCATTTGATTATTACAACCTTTCATCCATATTCCCTGTCTTATTGCAACTTTCTGCCACTATCCCTTAGCCAATCCCGACCTTCAGTCCATGTCCCTTATCCATTCTTGGTCTTGCTTATCCTATCCATATCTTATCACTATCCATACACTCTTTTTCATTCCTTGATCTTGATCTAACATAAGGACGCAAAATTTAAACATGGTTTCAAAAACCTCTTGACATGTCCCTCATGCCATGTCATTGCTTTACATTGTCATATCTAGTCTCTTGTCCCATCACACAATAGCCCTTGAAAATTGCATCCGTATTGTCTCCATGATAAAAGGCCTTTTTCTTCCCTCTATCCACCAACATTTCAGAAAGCAAACTTATTCACTTGTCATATTCCTTGCCTTGCTAGACACTGGGGGCAAAAATCATAAAAATTGAAAAATGTCCTGAAATAATCATAAAAATTGAAAAATGTCTTGAAATAATCATAAAAATTGAAAAATGTCCTGAAATAATCATAAAAATTGAAAAATGTCCTGAAATAATCATAAAAATTGAAAAATGTCTTGAAATAATCCAAAAACATCGAAAAATGCCCCAAAATAATTCAAAAACATAAATTTAATGTCCTGAAAAAAAAAATCCCTAAAAAAAATCATATAATGTCTTGAAAAAATCCCTAAAAATCAAATAATGTCCTGAAAAAAAATCCCTAAAAAGTCAAATAAAGTCCTCAAAAACAAATAGTGACAAAGTTTGGTGTGCTAGCTAAAATAGTCATGGATAATGCTATGTGCTTCAGGTCTAAAGAGTTCTCAAAATTATGTGCTAATTATGGGATTATTATGTCATACTCTTCACCCTACCACCCATAGGGGAATGGCTAGGGAGAATCGAGTAATAAAAGTCTCCTCAACATCATCAAGAAGATCCTAGAGGAAAATAAAAGGTTCCGGGATCAAAAGCTTAGGTTAGCTTTATGGGCTGACAGGGTGACTGCAAAAAAGGCCATTGGTACATCCCCTTTTGAGCTAGTTTATGGAGTGAAGGCCAGGTTACCTGCGAATAATTTGCTTCCAATTTACTAATTTCTGCAGATTGAAGAATTAGAAATGTCTGAACCCATGGAAGAAAGGATGATTCAGTTGGTCGAGCTAGAGGAAATAAGGATTGCAGACCATAAAAGGAATATGAAACTTCAATTAGAGTCAAAGTACCTTTTTGATAAAAGGACCAGTGCAAGAAAGTTCTAGATCGATGACATGGTGTTGTAGTGGAATGCAAAAGACCAAGACAAAGGAAAGCATAGGAAATTTGAATCACTATGGATAGGCCCTTTAATCTTTTGTGATATCAATGGAAAGGATTCATACTTCTTGCAAATAATGAATGGCGAAGTACAAGAATTTCCAGTGCATGGACAATTCATGAAATATTACTTCTCTTGATCTATTTTAGTCCATGCACAGCAGTTGTAGGCTGTATATATTTGCTTTCAATTGTGTGTTTATCAATAAGGAGCCCCTATTTTAATTTGAGGAGAAGTCATTTGTTCCTGTTGGTTTGCATTCCAGAGTTTTTGCTAGATTCTTGTGTTGGTCTTGCATCCAACCATCCCCAGTCAGAGCCACTATTGAGACCTATTAAATTCTAAGGGTTTAGGGTCTTTGCTTTTCTGTGAAAACATTTAGAAAAATTAAGCCTTTGTAGCGCATTGTTGTAATTCATATTGAATTTGAACCCTTGAACCTTTTCGGTTCAAGGTTCAAGGTTCAACCATTTCTCTTGCATGAGTCGTGGCTTTGTAAATTTTTTAATAAGCAAGTGAGAACGCGTTATGTCTGTTTTGAACCATTTGCAAATCGGTTCAAGGTTCAAGGTTCAAAATGTCCCTTTCCTTTGATTAAAGGTCTTTGCTCATTGCCTTTTTCCACTTAAGTAGAAGGGCTTGTGCATCACCAAGAGGGGCCCCTTTTAAGTCTAGGCCTTAGTGGGTTCTGATAAATTTTAATTTTGCCTAGGTCTTGTGTCTTTTCCTATGTATCTGTCAGGCTTCCTAAAGATCGAGCAAGTTCCTGTTGATCTCGCGGTTGTCACTATATTGCAACCCAAAAGTGCTATATGGTTATTTTCTGCTACATGGTGACTAAGTGTTGGGACCCATGAGAAAGGTGCGAAGCGCATAAAGTCCAAGAAGATCAAAAGTTAGATTTTTAGACTATCCCGATGACCCGATGGAAAGGGCTAAGGCGAACCTTTTATCCCACATTGGCTGCAAGGAGGATCATTTCAGTATTTATGTGCAAGGCCACATATATCCTAAGTGTCAAAGCTTACAGGCTTTGGGCAAGTGGCAACTCAGAAGCGGTGGGCCCCCTATGCACATCTCAAAGCACCCAAAATTTTACAGTAAAAGGGCAAGTTAAATAGTGAGCAGGTTGAATGTAGATGCACGACCATCGCTATACCACGAAGAGAAGGTGATCGACTATTAATGGTCACAACTTGGTGATTGATGAGGTGGTAGACAAGTGGTAGACACATGGTGACACCATGGCATATGATGTAGCCACTCAGAGGGGCTAAGGGTCAAGTAGATCAAGAAAGATCAACGGTGATCAAGATGGATGCAAGGGCTATCGCTATGTCGCGATGTAAAAATGATCACCAGATATTGCTTGCAACTTGGTGACAAACCACTAGCGATGAACCATGGTTGATAGTTAATGCAAGTGGTTAAGGAAGGTGATTCATTCCGGCGGTTAGTGGAGGTAGCGCAAAGGTGTCATAGTGGAGAGCTTGAAATGAATACCCTCGTGACAGGTGGCACCCAGTTGTGAACACCAGAGCTAATCAAAGGGTGCCACATGGAAGATAGGTGGCATATCATCAAGGTGTATATTGAGTAGACCATGGCTTCAATGGATCATTGAAGGGACTCACCGAAGGAATCACTTTCATCGACATGAAAGGTGTCGATGAAACTAGGGTTATGATGAGATAGGAAAATGGCCAACCGAAGAGGAGGTTTAGCCAAAAGAGTGGTGGGTCCAGTAGTGCTGAGGTGGTGGATGGGGTTGTTCTTAGGTGGATCTCTAGAGAAAATCATGAGGTGCCACATGGTGCCACGTAGTTGATTTGGTGGAAGGTCTAGTGGTGTGCTACATGGCGGAGCAAGTGGTATGTCATAAAGATGAATGTCGAGCAGATCTTGGCTGTGATGAACCTCTAAATGGTTTCACCAAAAGATCAGTTCCATCAACAAGGGAACATCAAAGAAATATCAACTGGTCCCACCAATAAAATAATGGCATCGATGAAACTATGGTTTTGATGAGATAGGAAAATGGCTAGCCGAAGAGGATGTTTGGTCGAAAGAGTGATATCTGCCAGAGAAGAGAGTAGCCCAGGTGAATTAACCGGTGGGCAAGTCAAGAGGGATATAACGGTTGGATTGATGATCTGATGGTGGTTGCCATGTTGTGATGGAAAGACACTTGATGGCTAAGAGGCGTGACTTGGCGAGTAAGCGGTGGGACCCATATGAAGAACATTTCAGAGGAAGTAAAGAACAAGCAAGCTCAAAGAAGATCTATGGTTGTCACCATACCACAAGATGGAGGTGGTCAAATGTTAATGGCTACGACTTGGCGACTAATGAAGTGGAATGATAGGTGGAGTCCAGAAGGGCTCACATGCAAACTAGGAGGTGACATGTGGCTGAGATTTGCGAGGGTTAATTTTTGCCTAGATATGGATTTGTCAAATATCAGTGGATGGCTCTCGATCCAAGGAATCTGATTTTATAGTCAAGTGCAACCCACGACAAGTGTTTTTGGGATAGTGACCTCGGGATCTCAAGGTTTGTTCTTCAGTCAGAAATATTGGATTTTCTATAGGCCAAGTGCGGTAGCGGTTAAGTTTTTAATAGCCAGGGACTAGGTGGTGGGGCCTGTTTCTAAGCAGACTACTCAGGGAAGTTAAAAGGCATGTTAGTTTCCCATGATCGGATGGCTATCACTATACCACAATGGAAATACATCCAAACTTTAAAGGCCACAACTTGGCCACTACAGGAAAAGTGCTCAGAGAGAAGGCCTCCTAATTCGTTGGTGCCAAAGAATTTTAAATATTCAAAATAAATATCGGTAAAGCTATGCAAGTTGCATTTGACATTGCTTCAAGATGACTATGGGTTGGTGAGAGGTATCCAGGAGATCTGCAGGGAGATATGTGAAGAACATAATGGTGCGCCACTCTTTGTTTTCATAGGTAAAACCATCAATGCTCTGGCACAAGATGATCCACTGGCATTATGAGGCTGATGGTGGTTGTATTCGATCTTGGGTAATAGGGGCTTTCCCTTTTGGCCATTTTCCAAATGAATGCCCAGTCAATTAATGAAACACACATCCCAGAAGGAATGTTAGATTTCTCCCTCAACTGCAATGGCACAAAAATATAATTTTTGCAATAAATGACTGCTAGGGTAAGATTTTTCTTTTAGATAGTCCGAAGCTTGTTGCATCCTGATTTCTATAAAAGGATGCCAAGGCTACCTAGAAAAGGGACACAAATTTTTGTAGCTAAACTCTAGTAAAATTAATACATGTCTTTGTCTTTGAAATTTTTGAGTCAAATATGAAATACTTGTAACCTTCTAATAGAGGAATGAAATATATAGTCCAGAGAATTTAAATTTAGATTTGTATTGTCTCTATGTCATTGTACTTGTGTTCATTCCATTTAAGTAATCAAGGATTGCTTATTTGAGTGATTTGCTAGGCATCTAATGAAGTTGTTTTGATTCTTTTTCTTAAGGAGAAAAATATAAATACATTGAACAAAGTCATTGATATCAATAATCTTGGTGTGGATTGGATGATGAAGTCTGATGCAGATTAGGACTCTTTGTATGTCAGGCATATTGAGAGTTGATAGATCAGGAACTTGTGATTTGTGTACTAGTTTCTCTTGTCAGGTTGCACTCTGTTGTAGATGACTCTGTTACCCGAATAAGGCAATGGTTTATCTGGTGGTTTTTGTTGCATTTTGTGATCCTTTTTTAAAAAGGTCAAATCAATTTTCCATTTAGGTTAGTTGTACTGGTCAGTAAGGAAAGTTTGCAGGAATTTACACTGGTTTTCTACAAACCATTTACTATTTTTTTGAGAAAATAGTCTTTAAAAGGGTTCACCTGCCCAAGATTTTATAAGCTTAAAGTGTAGGAGGTTTCCTATTTCTGGAACCTCATATTATTGTCTTTATTTCACACTTTTGTTGTTCTCTTCCATTGCAGCACAAAGGCAATAATTTTCACTTTTAAAGAGAAGAAACAAAATTTTTCAAAATGGAGAACAACAAATTGGAGACATAACTTTTCTAAATACATTACCATATTACCAAATTGGCCATATTACCATTGCTGTGGAGCATCTCCATATACATGCAAAGAAAGAATTATCAAAGAGTAAAGGCCAGGCTTGAAAAATTTCCCATAATGAATTTGGAAATGGCAATGACATGTTCAATTTTTGTAAGACATGGAACCAACATTGTTGTGCAAATGAGCATCTAAGAAATAAGAGATCCATAGTCTCATTTTCTTCATTACATAAGACACATCGAAAAGATTGAGCAATTTTGACCTTCTCTAACCTATCACTTGTCAAGATCCTATTCTAAAGAGCCAACCAAGCAAAACAACCAGCTTTAGGCAAAACAAAATTATCCCAACCAAAAGTAAATGCTCTTTGCCTTGAATTTTGTAGTTCCATTTGTCGAACAACATTGTGGCCATCTTTAATAGAGTAGTTACCATCTCGAGAAGGAGCCCAAAATAATATATCATTCTTATTTCTAATATATACTCTTCTATCTGCTAAAATCTGTTGAAAATAGTCTTTGTGTTCATTAGAGATTGGAAGATTTTAAGGGTCCCTCCATAAGGCCTTTCCTAAAAAAATTTCAATAGAAACTACATATTCTATTAGTTTGTTACCCCAACTATCCTTAGTAATTTGAATAACATCCACTAAGGTATCATTTTTAACAAAAGGAGGCATCCTATTCCAAGAGTCTTCCCCAAAATGGACATTCTCTCCATTATTGACTTCCCAAGACACATATTGTGTAATCACATCTCTTGATGGCATCATAAAATCCCATACAGCTGACCCATTTGGAGGATCTAGAATAGTTAAGATTCTCGTGGGTTCACTAGAATCCAAGTATTTTTCTTGCATAATTTTGCACCATTTATTTTCTGGCTTTCTGTACATTTGCCAAATTAATTTACCCTCAAAATTTTTATTCCTTTTAGTGATGTCATGCAACCCCACACCCCCAACTCCCTTTTCAAGTGCCATATCCTTTAATGAAATCAGAAGGATCTTTTTTTCGTTTGTCATATTAGTTTTCCCAAGGAAATCTTTGATCAATTTTTCAATTTGTTTAATTATTTCAGCTAGGGCTTTAAGCACTGATATATAATAATTTGGGATGATAGCTAGGACTGATTTAATAAGTAAAATCCTAGCAGATAGAGATAACCAACATACCTTCCAGGATGAAATCCTACTTCTTATCCTATCAACGATTGATTTATAGTAAGAAGACTTATTATCTCCAACAAAAAATGGAATGCCAAGATATGTTGATGGGAGAAGTTCTTGAGAAAAACCTAGGATACACACAATTTTGCTAGATATGACCTTATTAGTAAAAACTATGTAAACTTTTGACTTGTGAGCATTAATCCTTTGTCTAGACACTGTCATATAAAGGTCCAAAGTACCCCTAATCTCCCTAGCTTCTTGAACATTTGATTTGCCAAATAATAAAGTCTCATCCACAAATAAAGAGTGTGTAACTGAAATTGAAGTACCTTCAATAAGTGTGCCTACCCACCTCTTTTTTGTTTGTCTAAACTTTATAATTTTGGTGAATGCCTTTGCCATAATAATAAACAATGAAGGAGACAATGGATCTCCTTGCCTAACTCCCTGTGTGGAATGAAAGAAACTAGATGGAACACCATTGATAATAACTAAGAAGAAAGCACCTGAGATAGAAGCTTTGATCCATTTACACCATTTATTTAAGAAACCAAATTTATGAAGGACTTTAAAAAGAAAAGAGAAACTAAGCTTATCATATGCCTTCATCATGTCCAATTTAATCACAAAAGATGATGATTGATTTAAATATCGAATAAAGCACCTCATGTGCAACTAGAGCCCCTTCCATAGTTTCTTTACCTGGCACAAAACCCCCTTGCTCCGGAGAGATGATTCTTGTAATGAGGCGCTGGAGTCTCAAATAAATGGCTTTTGTAAATATCTTGTATATTGTATTGCACAAGGAGATAGGCCTAAAATCAACAAATGTCCTAGGAAATTTAATTTTTGGGATCAAAGCAATATTTGTGATATTAAAGTTCTTTAGCATTGAGGCTTCTCTTCTAGATTCTTCTAATATAGCCATAAGATCAAAACTAATTACATCCCAACACTTTTGAAAGAACAAGGAAGTAAACCCATCTGGGCCAAGTGCCTTATCTGGAGGTAGTGAGTGTTGGCATTATGTGAACTGGTATGAGGACATGATGACATTATATGTTGTCATTGATGTCAATATGCTGAAGAAGAGAGAACTGGTATGTTACCAAGAACTGGTATATGTGAGAACCGGTATAACATTGTGAACCAGTATATGTGCCAAAGTGAAGTGGTGTGTTTGTTCAAGGTGAACCGACATGTGGTTATGGGAATCAGTACATGGAAGCTTTGTATAACTACCAGTTGGTAGTCTCAACTTTAGGGTTTCTGGTTGAAGTACTTCAAGCCTATGTGACTCAACCAGTGACATTGTGTGATGAGTTAGCATTGTAACGAAGAACAAATTGTGTTTCCACGTCAGCCTTGTGCACGTGAAGGATCTTGCATGAAGGAGATTATCCCTATCTACCTCGAGAATGTGTGAAGTCTATAAACAATGATAACGTGTGATGGGTTATCAGCCACCATGAAATTGGTGGAAAATGAACGATGGAGAATGTCTTGAGATTGGTTCAAGACTGTTGCATTTAATGCAATGTGCTCAATGGTTAGGATTGAACCGTTTGAATTTCTTCACCTAACAGGTTTAGGGTTTAGGGTTTATGCTATTGACCTATCTGTTTCCTATAAGGTTGATGTTGTGTTTCTTTCTGAGGTTGTTGGCAAAAGTTGTGTGTGCGTATCCAAGAGAAGAGATACATAATTCTTGCCAGACCAAAGGAGAGAAGTGATACCTGCAAAGTGTAAGTGCAGAAGGTGAAGAGGAGCTAAAGTGGATCAGCATTAACATTGAGTGCTGTTACCACATCATTGTAATACCTTTTGATCTCTAACCACTTCAACAGTTGGGAAATCCCTTAACAGGGTAGCTTTAATCGACTTACTATAAATCCTTTAACAGGGAGACTCAAAACCATTGAGTTCTTGAAATCCTCTAACAAGGTAACCTTTAATAGGGTTTAACCCTTAACCAGGTATTCTAGCCACCCCTTAACTGGGTGATCCCTAACAGGATCGGTTCCTAACAAAACCTATTGTATCAATCTTTAATCAGACAGGGCTTTTAATAGAGCAGACTTCTAAAGAGTTCAAAAATAGCTTGTGGGTATTCATCCCCACCGTGGTTTTTCCCAGTTGGGTTTCCACATGAAAAATTTGTGTGTCATGTGTGGTGTTATTCACGTGATGGTTTAAGTGATTTGTGTTTGAAGGTAAATCATGTTGATCTAGCTGTTTATATATCTTTGATGATAGATTACCTGTTCATGCACTAGAGTGTGATGGAAATGAAGTATTAGATTATATGAAAAGATAAGTGTCAACTAGTTTATGCTTGTCTTAGTTATTCTAGGTTTTTTTGGTTGTACTTTGTTTAAGATCGGTGTTACCGTTTGTCTGCCAAAGCATAGTGTCTGTTGACAAACTAGTTTAGGATTGTGTTTTTGTCTGTACTGATTCACCCCCCCTCTCAGTACCAGTTTGGTACTATTCGTTCATCATTAAGTTATCAATTGGTATCAGAGTGTCCTCCTGGTCCTCTATGCTATAAGTTTAACCGCTTGAGGAAAATATCCCAGTCTAATGATGAAGAGGGAAGGTCCAAAGTTCAATAGAGATAATTTCAGTATATGGAAAGACAGAATGAAGATATACATCAGAAGCATGGGTTCTCAACACTAGAGCTATGTTGAGAATACTTATGTTGTCCCTACCGGTACTCTCACCGATGACCAAAAGAGAGAGATGCAGGAGAATGGGCAAGTCATGGAAGCCCTAATTAGTAGTTTATCTGAGATTGAGTTTATTGATGTCCAAGATAAAGTAAATCCCAAAGAAGTATGTGACACTCTTGAAAATATCTATGGCGGTGATGAGCATGTAAAACAAGCTAAGGAAGAAAGCATTAGAGGGAAGTTTGGAGATATGAGGATGGTTGAAGGTGAGACCATTCAACAGTATGGAATAAGAATCAAAACTATTGTTAGAGATATCAAGAGTGCAGGTGGTAAAATGGAAGATTCCATTGTGGTAAGAAAAGTCCTGAGATCCTTATTACTGGTCTATGCAACAAGGGTTGCTACTATTCAAGAGTTGAGATCAATAGACAGGAATAAGGTATCCCTAGACTCCATCATTGCAAAGTTGACAGCCTATGAGCTAAATAATTTTGATGACAGTGTTCAAAAGACTGAATCATCTTTTAAAGCTTCTGCTGTACTATCTAGAAAAGGAAAAGAAGCTAGAACTAGTGGTGAACCAAGACATAGAAAAGAAATGGACGATGAGGAGATTCTAATGGCATTTGAAGCTCTTATTGCCAAGAAACTCCCTAAAGGAACCGGTAAATACAAAGGTAAGCTCCCTTTGAAATGTTTTTCTTGTAAATAGGTAGGACATATTGCTATAAACTGTCCTAATGGTGACAACAAGGACAAACTGGAAAGGGTCAAGAAATTCAAAGGAGGAAACTGGAGAAACTGTTTTGTGGCAGTTGATGAAGGTGTCACAGATGAGGAGTCAAAAGATGAAGAAAATGAAGATATTGTGTTTGTTGCTATCAAGGAAGATGTGTCAGACAAGAAGACTCTTGTCTCCCACTTTGATAATTCCAATGAGTGGATTATTGACAGTGGTTGTTCTCACCATATGATTGGTGATCGGAGCAACTTTCTATCCTTGGAAGAGTATGATGGTGGTGTGGTTTGCTTTGGTAATGATGCACCATGTATGGTCAAAGGTAGAGGGTCCATCTCTCTAAATGGAAAGAGTAGTGTTGACAATGTGTATTGGGTTGATGGTCTCAGACACAACCTTTTGAGTGTTGCCCAGTTGAATGATAGTGGTCTCACTCTGGAATTCAAGAATGGAGTGTGCAGAATCAAAGGAAAGAATGGTGAATTGGTGGCCACCGGTATATAGACAAAAGGTAACCTATTTCAGCTGAATACAAATATGAGTACATGTCTTATGGCTAAATTTGATGATAGTTGGATATGGCATAGGAGACTGCCATGTAAACTTTGATAACATTGTGAAGGCCAGTAAGATCAAGGCAGTTAGAGGGTCGCCGGTGCTGAGAAAACTAGAAAATACCTTGTGCAGAGTGTGTTAACTGGGGAAAATATCTTCCTCAACCTTTAAAGGTAAACCTTTTACTGCTAACAATTTGCTTGATCTTGTGCATACTGATTTGTGTGGTCCTATGAAAACTAGGAGTGTGCAGGGTGATAGGTACTTCATGATTCTCACTGCTGACTACTCAAGAATGATGTGGGTCACATTCTTGAAAGAGAAGTCTAAAGCTTTTGTAAAGTTCAAAGCTTTCAGAGCAATAGTGGAGAAGGAAAGTGGTAAAAGGATCAAGTGCCTGAGAATTGATCAAGGAGGGGAATTAACTTCCGGTGAATTCAATAAGTATTATGAAGAACATGACATCAAGAGGCAACTGTCTGCCCCCCAGACTCAATAGCAGATTGGCCTAGGAGAGAGGAATAACTGGACTATGGTTGAAGTAGCTAGAACTATGTTGATTCAAGGAAAGGTCACTCACACCATTTGGAGAGAAGCGGTGAGCACTATAGTCTACACAATGAACCGGGTACTCATCAAGAAAGGTAAGGATAAAACTCCTTATGAGTATTGGACTGGTAAGACACCTGTGGTTAGCTACTTTAGAGTGTGTGGTAGCAAATGTTACATCAAGAGGAGTGAACACCAGAGCAAATTTGATGCGAAATGTGATGAGGGAATATTCCTAGGGTATTCCACCAAGAGAAAAGCTCTCAAGTGTTTCAATAATAGGACTCAGAGAATTATGGAAAACATCATTGTAAGAGTTGATGAAACCTCTGAGAAAACTAAGGAAACCGACAGTGAGCAAGTGGTAAATGAACCAGTTGCCAGTCAACTAAGTACCAGTAATAATGTACCTACACCGGTAGATGTAGATGCTGATACTGATGGAGATGAGGATGAAGAAGAAAAGCAAGAGGAATCTATCAAGATCATTCCTTGGTATGTCAAGCTAAATCATGATCCTAAGCAGATCATAGGAGATAAGGATGTAGGAATCCTTACAAGAAGAAAGGTCAGAGAAAACTCATGTATGATCTCTAAACTTGAGCCTAAATCATTCGAAGAGGCACATAAAGATGAAGATTGGTTCAAGGCAATGGAAGAGGAACTTGACCAAATAGAGAGAAATGGTACATGGTCTTTGGTACCCAGACTAGAGCATAAAAATGTCATCGGTACCAAATGGGTTTTCAGAAATAAGCTGAATGTGGATGGCACTGTGATTAGAAACAAAGCTAGATTGGTGTGAAAAGGATATGCCCAAGAAGAAGGAGAAGACTATGGAGAAACCTTTGCTCTCGTAGCCAGATTGGAAGGAGTTCGTATGCTTCTTGCATATGCAACTTTTAAAGGATTCAAAGTATATCAAATGGATGTAAAATCTGCATTCCTAAATGGTGTAATTGAAGAGGAGGTGTATATAGAGCAACTAGATGGGTTTTCCGTATCTGAAAATAGTGACATGGTGTGTAGGCTACATAAAGCCTTATATGGTCTAAAGCAAGCACCTAGAGAATGGTATGAATGCCTGCACTCCCATCTTGTGAAGATTGGATTTGAGAGAACAAGCAAAGATAGAAATATCTACTTGAAGTCTGAAGGAGATCAGATCATGAACTGTGAGGTATTTTTTGATAACATTATCTTTGGTGGAGATGACAAGATGAGTCATGAGTTTGCAGATGAGATGAAGAAAGAGTTTGAGATGTCACTCATAGGGGAGATTAAGTTCGTCATTGGACTGCATATTCAGTAGATGAAAGATGGAATCTATATCACTCAGTCCAAGTATGTCAAAGAGGTGTTGAAGACCTTTTGCATGGAAGATAGCAAACTGGTTGGTACACCGATGGTGACCTATTGTAAACTATCTAAAGAGGATGACTCAACATTGGTTGATGTGAAGGAATACCAATCAATGATTGGTAAGTTGCATTATGTAGTGCAAAGCAGACCAGATATTGCACACGCAGTTGGCATTACTGCAAGGTTCCAGAAAAGTCCAAGAGAATCCCACTTGGTTGTAGTCAAGTAGATTCTTAGGTATCTGAAGGGAACTATTGATTATGGATTGTGGTATCCATATAGCAAGGATTTCAACTTGAAAGTATTCACAGATGCTGATTGGGTAGGTAATGTGGACGACAGAAGAGCACAATCGGTGGTGTATTATTTCTCAGTGGTAGACTAGTCTCATGGATGAGTAAGAAGAAGAGTTGTATCTCTCAGTCTACAATGGAAGCAGAGTATGTTGCAGCTTTCATGAACTGCATTTAGACAATTTGGATGAAGCATGTATTAAATGGCTTCAAAGTTTCTATATCTGAACCAGTAAGAATATTTTACGACAATACTAGTGCAATTAACATCTCTAAGAATCTGGTTTTGCATTCTAGAACCAAGCACTTTGAGCTTAAGTATCATTTCTTGAGGGAAAAGGTTCAAAACAAAGAGATTGCACTAGAACATGTTTCCAGTAAGGAGCAGTTAGCAAACATATTCACCAAGCCTCTCCCAAAGGCTACATTTATGTACTTAAGAGGTGAATTAGGGGTGCTACCCCTTCAAGAGGTAAACTAAAGGTATATGCTCCACATCAATCAAGTATTGCATAGTCAAATTTTTCTTCAGGATTGATGTGTTGAAGGATGCTACTCCTCAGGGGGAGCAACATAATGGAATAGGGAAGCTTGTGCCTCCCCTTTGGCATTGTTGTCAAAGGGGGAGAAGAAGTGAAGTGGAGAAGATATCTGCAGAAATTGGGGGAGAAGATGTGAAGAGGAGAGATATCTTTATATATTGCCATCAATGCCAAAGGGGGAGATTGTTGGCATTATGTGAACCGGTATGAGGACATGATGACATTGTATGTTGTCTTTGATGTCAATATGCTGAAGAAGAGAGAACCAGTATGTTACCAAGAACTGGTATAACATTGTGAACTGGTATATGTGCCAAAGTGAAGTGGTGTGTTTGTTCAAGGTGAACCGGCATGTGGTTATGGGAACCGGTACATGAAAGCTTTGTATGACTATCGATTGGTAGTCTCAACTTCAGGGTTTCCAGTTGAAGTACTTCAAGCCTGTGTGACACAACTGGTGACATTGTGTGATGAGTTAGCATTGTAACGAAGAACAGATCATGTTGCCACGTTAGCCTTGTGAACATGAAGGATATTGCATGAAGGAGATTGTTCGTATCTACCCCAGAAATGTGCGAAGTCTGTAAACAGTGATAACGCATGATGGGTTATCAGCCACCACGAAATCAGTGGAAAATGAATGATGGAGAACATCTTGAGATTGTTTCAAGACTGTTGCATTTAATGCAATGTGCTCAATGGTCAGGATTGAACCATTTGAATTGCTTAACCTAACAGGTTTAGGGTTTAGGGTTTATGCTACCGACCTATCTATTTCCTATAAGGTTGATGTTGTGTTTCTTTCAGAGGTTGTTGGAAAAAGTTGTGTGTGTGTATCTAAGAGAAGAGATACATGATTCTTGCCAGACCAGAGGAGAGAAGTGATACCTGCAGGGTGTAAGTGCAGAAGGTGAAGAGGAGATAAAGAGGATTTGCATTGGCATTGAGTGTTGTTACCAGATCATTGTAATACCTATTGATCTCTAACCACTTCAATAGTTGGGAAATCCCTTAACAGGGTAGCTTTAACCGACTTACTATAAATCATTTAACAGGGTGACTCAAAACCATCGAGTTCTTGAAATCCTCTAACAAGGTAACCTTTAACAGGGTTTAACCCTTAATGGGGTATTCTAGCCATCCCTTAACCGGGTTATCCCTAATAGGATCGGTTCCTAAAAGAACCTATTGTATCAGTCTTTAACCGGACAAGGCTCTTAATAGAGTGGACTTCTAAAGAGTTCAAAAATAGCTTATGGGTATTCATCCCCACCGTGGTTTTTCCTAGTTGGGTTTCCACGTGAAAAATCTGTGTGTCATGTGTGATGTTATTCATGTGATGGTTTAAGTGATTTGTGTCTGAAGGTAAATCATGTTGATCTAGCTGTTTATATATCTTTGATGATAGATTACCTATTCATGCACTAGAGTGTGATGGAAATGAAGTATTAGATTATATGAAAAGATAAGTGTCAATCGATTTATGCTTGTCTCAGTTATTCTTGGTTTTGCCGATTGTACTCTGTTTAGGACTGGTGTTACTGTTTGTCTGCCAAAGCATAGTGTCTACTAACAAACTAGTTTAGGATTGTGTTTTTGTCTGTACTAATTCACCCCCCTATCAGTACCGGTTTGGTACTATCCGTTCATCATTGAGTTATCAGTGAGAACACCACTTTTTTAATTTTATCTGCTGAAAAAGGAGCCATCAAATCTTTGTTGTCTTCTAAGGTTACTAATGAGGAAATGGCCTGAAGAAGTTCATATTCTTGAGAAGCTGACGAGGAGGAAGAAATATGAGGGGCCAACAAGTCTTTAAAAAATTCCACCCCCTCATTTTGAATACCTTGTGCATCTGCAATTAAATTTCCTAATGAGACCTCCTCAATTTGAAAAGTTGTATTAGCACCCTCTTTTGTTTTGCTGACATATGGAAAAATTTTGTGTTCTTATCCCCCTCTTTGAGCCATAACTCTCTCAATTTTTGCCTCCAGTATTCCTCTTCCCATTTACATAATTCTTCCCATTAACCTTGTAAATGTTTTTTTTTGCAAATGAATCAGGATCCAATCCATAAGAAATGATATGTTCATTTACTTCTATTAGCTGCTTTTCTACTAATTCTTTCTGAGAGAAAATATTTTTGAAAACATGCTTATTCCAAAATTGGACTTTAAGTTTAACATGTTGCATTTTCTTATAGAATTGAAACATTTTTCGTGCCTTCTATAGATGGGGAACTCACCCACCATTACCTTAATAATGGTAGGAAATGAGGATGCCTGAACCACATTCTTTCAATTTTAAAAGAGGATTTGTGCCTCTAACTTGAAGGAGACGCTGATTTATCAACATTTAGGAGTATGGGAAAATGATCTGAACCTTCAAAAGCTAATATATCTGATTGAAAACGATAATTTTGTAACTTCCAAGACTGAGAAATGAGAAATCTATCCAACCTTTAAGATATTTGAAGGAAACCAGCTCTTCTATTTGTCTAGGTGAAGGCCCCATTCTGTGGAACAATGTCTATTAAGTCACTATCATTAATGAAGACTAAGAAGTCATTGATTGTTCTGATAGGTGGACACATTCCTCCTTTCTTCTCCATTGGATAAATGATTGCATTAAAATCTCCACCCAAAATAAAATTTTGATCAACATGTTGTTGCATTACAAAAGTTAGTTTCAACCATACTCTTTGTTTTTCTTGTGTCGAAGTAGGTCCATAAACATTGAGAAGCATGAAAGACAAATCAAAATGTTGAAACTTAAGTAATTGCCAATTAGACTCTTGCTCAATCATCCATCCTTTAACTATTTTTGAATTTTGTAATACAGTCATACCACCAAAAGCTCCAGCTCCTTGATTATGAGCTGAATTCCATTGAGCCCATTTGGCTATAGTGATTAAGATGATCATTTGACAATTTGGTTTCTTGAAGCAGTATTACATCTTCCTGAGAGAAATCAGGCTATTGCTTGATTCTCTTTCTCTTGTCAGAGGCATTTATACCTTTAACATTCGATGATATGACTTTCATGGTTGTTGAGGAGAACACTTGGTTCTCCTCGTAACTCTTTTTAATGTTGTAAATTTCTCTTCTATTGTAGTCTAGACTCCTACGTCTATTTATTCTTTGGATTTAACACTTTTAGACTTACACCCTCTTCTTTTGGGTGTTCTTATCTCAACCTCATTAGCAAAGGGGGTTTGTGAGATAGACAGAGTTTGAGATAAATCCAATCCCTTAGATTTATCTTCTGCTAGTATTGAAGTGTGAGTAGAAGAAATTACATTATCTTCATTAGGACTAAACTCTTCTTGCTGAACTTGTGAAAATTTTCTGAACTCTTTATAGGTGAAGACTGATTTTCTATACACTCAATATTATTCAAATTGATTCCAAGTGGGTCAATGTATTGTTTTTTGTCCCAGGTGACATAATCATCCAACAAATTATGCTCTATTGAAATATCTTGTAGAAATAATGTTGCCATTTGTTTCCCATCTTTTCCAACTTTACTTTGAAGCTGAATTAACTCTTTATACTCTTTGAGCTGACTTATTTGAAAATCAAGTACCCTATTTATCTTGTAGATTGATGCATTGACTAATGCCTTTCAGATCTACACACCCTAATGGATCCACTAAATGTGCATATTTCTCAAACATTTCTTCATCTGCTATTTCATCAAAACATTGGGAGGCCATAGATAAAATCAGATCATCCGCCATCCTCTGTACCTCCTCATTCAACTTCTTCATTCATTGGGGAGTAGAGAAGCCAATTTTTTGTGGAAAACATCAATTGGATCACTTTGGAAGGTCAATTTTTGAACCATGTTTTCCAATTCTAACTGATTAGGACTATCTAACTTGAAATGACTTGTCAGAGCAATCAAAGAAAGAGGAGATTGGTGTGATATTGTACTATTCTCATTTTTCCCAAAACATAAGAGCTTATCTCTGTTTGATTGATAAGAAATAATAGCATTGAATAAAATAGAACAAAGAATCATAAAATTAACCACATCCATATCCTTTTGGTTAGACAACTTGATATAGTTGTTAATTTTCTTACCCTGTGGGAAGCAATGGTTTAGGTCAGATTTCTCACCTATTTCCTTAGATTCAAATTAAACTCTGTTCTTTCTCATATTAAGAGAGCATTGAGAAGGATATGAAGTGTGATCTTTGCATACTGAAATCTCTATTTGTTTAATCCCCTGACAATGAGTATTAAAATGACCTAAAAAGTCTTGATATTTATCAAGAGTTGTAGGATCCTGAACTTGAGTTTTCTAATCCCAAACTCCCAATGAGAGTGGATGGAAATTGAGGAGGGAAATGGCTTATCAAGATTGAGTAGAAGACATACTCTTACTAGCAAGTGAACATCTTCAAATGGAACCAGACCATGCTTAATGAAAATGCCTAAATTATTAGCCAAGATCTCAATAATATCTGGGTCTCTATATTCTAGTGGTAAGGATGGAAAAAAAATCTAAAATGACATGAATTTGCACAGGTTTGGATCAGATCTAAAATTGGGGACCCAAGCCAAAGAAAATAACTTGAACCCTTATAGAAGCAACCCTTATGTCTATACACAACATCTCGATTGGTTTTAGAGTCAAATAAAGCAATTAAATACTTTGAATCTACATCTACAAAAAAAACCTTCTTAACTCATTTGCATGATCTTGTAGCCCATTCAATAATGTCAGAAATCAGAAACATAGAGTCCCAAAATTTACCTATAAGTGTTGTTTCCCTTAAAAATTGAATCTGGGAAGAGAGAAGGTCTTGCATCAAAGTGATCTTACAATCTTGGATCATCTTCCCCAAATCTAAAATGATGGGTTCCCAATGGCTATCTTTCTCTTTAAGTTTCTCTATAGGGCTCTCTTTATCCTTATTCAAAGCCTTCACTCTCCAAACTTTGTCTGATTTTTTTGTTTTGAAGGGAGCTCTTTCTTTTCTCATGGCCTGGAATTTGTCATTCACCCTATTTCCTTTTGGAGAATAATATTATTAGGATTTGAAAGGAATTTAGGGTTTGTGACATAAATTTTGTTTGGCCAAGAGACAAAAGATAGGAAGTTCCAAAAACCATCAAAATCCCTATTTGATTTAGATTCTGCTCCATCAGAATCATGATACCTCTAATTATAGTAGTGGCTTACCATAATATTGATCGATCTCCTCCCTGGCATCAGATTAGGGAGATGATGGAGGTGTACCATCACAGATGTCAAACACAACCCTTGGACTTTGTCTCTGCACTTTCTTTTTATTCCTAGGAGCCTGCCACCGTCTGCTAATAAGTCCCTGCTACTTGCTTGTTCTCTCTACAACTCGTGGATCCTGTAGTAGCATTGTTCTCCCATTTATTGTTCTTTCAATTATTTTTATTTCAAAGAAAATTTATTTTGTTGCACTGAGAATCTTGCAAAACAATGATACGAAGAATTCAAGACACAAAGTTGTCACCATTGCACAAAGGGATTGTTGTCACATGGATTTGCACCTAATGCAAGCTTGAAATTTCTGCAATCCAGTGACACATTGGACTACTCTTAGGATGTGGGTATCCTATTATGAGAGAAGACCTCTGGATTATAGGCCGACTTCCTTTTTGATCTCCTAAAAACTTAATTGAATTTATGAGAAAAGGGAAGAAGGATATGCATAAATGAAACTATAGCTAAAAAGGTGATCGACCAATAAACTAACTTGTAAATACTTACAAACCTCACAAAATACTGAGATAATGAAGCTTTGTAATCTCATAGCTCAAATATGCATGCTTGAAAAATGATTCATATGAAGGGTTTAAAATTTAATATGTTTGCAGGAGGAAAACACTGATATTTTCACAACTTCAAACATTAAATATAACAACACATTCACTGACCTGCACTATAACATGTTGCATATGATCATAACACTGAGGCAATAAGATGAAAATAAGGATTCTATAAAAATCACAAAAATTCACTCTAAGAACTAACACACAATGCTTGAACAACACAAATGTGAGAAGGAAAATGGACTTCTTTATTGATCAAAAGGAGGTATCTGCATTAGAAATCTCGAGAACTTATAAGAAATGAGTTACCAAAGCATGAATATCTGATACTGAAATAGTACCAAATCCAGAACTCCTCTAGAACTAAGTGACCAAAAGTCCCTTATACTAGTAAGCTTTCAAAATTCAAAAAATGAATTTCGGCTCCCAAACACACGTGTTGTCATCTCTCCACCAAATTAGGACTCTAACTAAAAGAAAAACTCCTCCAAAACTGATGAATTCTCCTCATTTCACAATGATTCCACCTGGACGCTACTGAACTTAGGCCCACTTTTGAGTCGTTCATCTATAGACAGTTTACAACTCGTGCACCTTCTTATCGGGTTATCGACATAGCGTCAAAACACTCCCACTCATATCCGATGGCACACACCCAACAGTGTGTTGTTCTTGTTGTCACTCAAATTGCACCCGTAATGCACAAGCTAAAAGATCAAGAAACTTGGTGACACATGGGATAATTCTCTGGCCTGTGGGTGGCCTATAGTGAGAATTAACCTCCAGATGAAGGACTGGTTCCTTGTGAATAACTCTAAATATTTACCAAGAAAAGGGATAGGAGAAAACAAAATGAAAATAGAATGACTTGCAAATGCTAAACCAAGGTAAAGCATCAATGAGATATCTCAAAATGACAGAGACACACTCCTAAAAACACCAATCTGCACAAATAGACTTCTAGTTCATAACACATAAATATTTCATGCAAAGGATTTAAACTTCAAGAAATTGAAAGGAAAGAAAAACTTTCACAATCAACCAAATGAACCAATTTATCACAATGCACAACCTATGACTTATAAACAGGACATAAAATCTAAAGGTTATTTAAACAATAACACAATAAACTAGCTCTCAATCATGAATAAGAAAATGAATTGTAGAGACATAAGGCATAAGGTGATAGTTTTTATTTAGCATTCTGTCATAAAACTACATATGAGCTACAAGAATGTATTGTCTACTAAAATCTAGCAAGAAAATCATCAAGAACTAGAGAAGAAAGATACAAATTTTTTCCTTTTATACAAAAACCTTCCAAAAGGTAGAGGGAAGATAACTCCAAAATGAGTGAAGATGAACTCCCACTAAAAAGATCTCTTTTGAAAATTGATCATCTCGTAGAAATAAAAACCACCAAAAAGGCTCAAAATCATGAGAAAAACTCATGCAATTCAGTTCAAACTCTTAGTCAACTAAAGGTTGACCCATATGGCTCTCAAAATCAATCCTTATTACCTCAAGATCATGAGAAAGACTCATGCAAACTTTCTCTCAAGATTAAATCAGACCTCAAACTACCTGACAACTTCTCTTCTCATTTTGCATGGATCCCTGGATGCTACCTTGCTTGCCACCACTTTCAGCTTCTGACTGTAACTAGCATTGCTTTCTTCATCGGGTTATTGGGTGACACCTAAACATGTTATATCGATACCCAATAGCTCCACTCTAACTCACTCCAATCCACTGATGACCTCATTGGGATATCAAGGTAGGTGGAAAACCAGTTGGTCCAATAGCCAATGGTAGTACTCCATAGATTTCTTTGACAGGCCCCACCACTTGGTCGCCAAGTCATGACAAATAAACACCGTGTATCTTCCGATCGCGGTATAGCGACCACCGCTAGATCTTTAGGAACCTATTTGGTATTTATCTCTTATGAGTTGCTCTCTTCATCTGTGCCATGTGTCAACCTCTGGTTCGCTCATGGGTCCACCTTGTCTGCCATCTGGACTGCCATCTTAACTGCCACTGGACCTAGACCCACCTTGTCGCTAAGTCGCAGTGATAATTGGACATGCAACTTTTCCTTGTGCCTTAGTGACATCCGTTAGATCTTTCAAACTTGCACGATCCTTATCTCACTTGGGCACTCACCCTAGTGATGGGCCCGCCACATGTCACTTTTTGTTTGCCTTTGGATCACACTGGGTGCCACCTTAACCACCACGTCATCAGTCACCATTTTGCGTGAGATAACCAATGAGAATCTTCATCATGTGGTATAGCGACAACCGTTGATCTGCCCTCAAACTGCTTGATCTTTAACCTCTTAGTCGCTCACCTTTTCTGCACTTGCTTTGTCACCAAGTCACGAAGATAACCGGAAAGCTTCTTTCTATAGCAGTATAGCATTTGTCATCAAATCTCTCGCATCACCGTTGATCTTTCTTCAACTGTCTGACCTTTAACCTCGACTGATTTTCTCTCTTGTGCCGCGTGTCAACATGTGTCACCCCCTAATTGGCTCCAGAGATCCGCCTGGGCACCACCTATCTGCCAGGCCTGCCACATGTCTTGTTCTATTGGATATCATTCTTTTGGCCAAACTACTCCCTCGGCAAGCCATTTATAAGTCTCATTGAACCTGCAGTTTCATCGATGCCTTTATTTTATCAGTGGGACTACTTCTGATTTCTTTGATATACCCTATATCGATGGAACTGAGCCTTCAATGAAACCTTTTAGAGATTCATCACGGCCAAGGTATGCTTGATAAGTCACCCATCCATGCCATTTCACCAGCCACTGCACTGCCACCTGTCTGCCACCTATCCTTGGTCTTATACTGTCTCCTCTGCCACGTCATAAGTCGCCAAGTCACGATGATATCTAGCGAGCATCTAACCATCGTGATAGCCATTGGATCAACATGATCTGCATCTGATCTTCCTTACTTGCTCGACCTTTAACCTCTTCCCACAAGTCAATCAAAAAATTAGGGAGTCTTGAGATGCGTGTGCATGCGGGGTCCACTGGGCAACGAGCCTCTTCTTGCCAAAAGCCCGTAAGCTTTGACACTATAGTTATATGTGACTTTAGTTTTAAATACAAAATTCTCCTCCCCGCGACCAATGTGGGATAAATGTTCTTCATGCCCAGTGACTGAAAACGCTTGGAAGTTCTCTGCCCTTTTAAAACCCTCTTTGGCGCCCAAGTAAAAACTTTACATAGGCTGATTGCATTTGCTTTGAGTTTCTTTTGGCCTTACATCAGCCATGCCATTTTGTCTGCAAATGAGTATAAATATCTCTATGATCTACAACATGCTGAGCTCAACCCTCGTGGGAGCCACATTTTAACCCACATATTGTCTCACTTTTCTTGTATCTGCACATGAAGAAAACAAGTTAGACAAAAACAGTGCATTTTTGATTTCTCATTCATGATTTGACCTTTTCAAAATGAATGAATGAAAGGCTTCATTAGGGCACTAAATTTAGCATGTGCAAAATTTGGTAACATTTTTGGTGACCTCTTAGGGGTGTTTGCCTGCTAAACACTATAGAGCACTCATGGCTTATCCATTGGGCTTATAGAGTCATATTAGCCCTCTCTCCAAATGGAACTTGTTGAATTTCAGCTGCTCCATAGCATGAGAGCAAAACAAAAATAGGAAAACTAGGAAAAAACAAGTGGTGCTGCCTAAAACAAGAACCACAAAACTGTGCATAAGCACTTATTGAAAAATAGAAAAACAAAACAAAAAACAAAAAGTGCATCAACACTTATTAACTAAAATGAAATCTCAAAGGAAATCTTTGAGATGAATCCAATTAACTAGGATTGGAAGGGTTTCACCATTCAATTTTGAAAGTTGAAAAGCATTATGTTGTTTTTTCTCAGTAATGATGTATGGGCCATCCCACTTCAAAACCAAATCTCCCTCATTGAAAACTCTCAGAGTTGCCTTCCTATCAAACATCCTCTTCATCTGAGCTTGATGATTCTCAATAGTCAACAATGCTTGCTTTCTCACCTCCTCCAACTCCATTAGTTCTGCCAACCTAACTTGCATGAGTTCTTCTTGCAACATTTCTAGCTTTCTAATTAGAGTTAGTGTAGGCATTTCAACTAAAATTGGGAGTCTTGCCTCTTTACCATAAATGAGGACATACGGAGATATACCTATAGCTCTCTTAGGGGTGATTCTATCAACCCACAATGCACATTTCAACTGAGTGTGCCAAGTTCTTTGATTATCTTCAATTGTCCTCTTGATTATCCTAATCAAGTTCTTATTAGTAGGCTTAGTTTGTCCATTACCTTGAGGGTAATAATTGGATGAAGTACTAGAAAATATGCTATTCTGGACAGCCCAATCAGTAATCTTAAATCCTACAAAAGCTAATGCATTGTCTGAAATAATAGAATCAGGGATACCAAACCTTGCTACTAAGTCTTGATAAAAGTTTAGGACTGCACTTTCATTTGCCTCCTTCAAGGGTACAACTTCAGTCCACTTGGTAAAGTAATCAGTGGTTTTCAAGATCCATTTATGCCCAAAACTTGAAGGTGGATTGATGACTCTGATAAAATCAAGACCCCACTTCATGAATGGTTGTTCAACTTGAACATGTTGCAGGGGTAAAGATGCCATTTTCTGTTTGCCTACAAATACTGCACAATTCTTACATTTCCTTACCCAAGCATATGCATCTCTATGCAAAACAGGCCAAAAATATCCTACCGTCATGATCTATAATGCTATAGTCCGTGGTGCAAAGTGACCACCAGCTGGTCCATTATGGAATTCCTCTAATATTCTCTCAGTTTGATCTGAATCTATGCATCTTAAGAATACACCATTAAAATCTTTCTTAAAGAAAATTTCATCCAAAATGATATAAGGGATAGCTTGAAGTCTATAGTATCTTTGTTTAGCATTGTTCAGGCCTTTAGGACACTCACCAATTTGAAGAAAATTCATCATTTCTTACACCCAACTTGTAGGTGTTGCTACAACAATTGGCTCATTATCTTCATGAACTAGGACAACTTCTTCACTCTCTTGTTCAGTATTTTCTGCGTGACCAGCAAGCTGTTTGCAAAATCCCTTACCTCTAATAAGCTTCATTACCTTTATATTGACATCATACTCCATCACTTTCATGATTCAACCAACTCTTTTGTCATTAAGATCTCTATTCAACAAAAAATCTTTTATACTAGGATGAGCAACCATTAGGTGAATTTTGTTATTTGAAAGCATGTGCCTAAATTTCTTTAGACTTCTAATGACTACTAATGCATGTTTCTCAACAAAAGAATAATTTTTTTCATACCCTTCTAGGCCTTGGCTGAAGAATGCTATTGGCTGCTCCAATCCCTCATCATTCTTCTGAATCAACATAGCTGAAATAGTATCAAAAGTACCAAAAGCATATAATATAAAATCCTTTGCAAAGTCTAGATTAATCAAAGTAGGTGTTGATGCTATGGAAGTCTTAATTTCTTCAAAGTTATTCTTAGCCTCTTTGGACTAGCTGAAAGTAACATTTTTCTTAAGCATGCTAGTCAATGGCTTCAAAAGAAATGGTATATTGGGGATGAATCTTCTTACAAAATTGATTCTGCCTATAAAGCTTTGAAGGCCTTTCTTATGTGCAGGTAAAGGCAAAGCTAAAATAGCACTTATCCTCTCTGGATCTATGGTTATTCCATGTTTGGAGACAATATATCCTAACAACTTACTCTCATGTATAAAAAAAATGCACTTTTTGGGATTCAAAGATACTCCATATTCTCTAAACCTTTCAAAAATCTGCCTGAAGTGAGAAAAGTGCTCTTCCACATGCTTTGAAAAAATGGTTACGTCATCAAGATACACCAAAATAAATTTATTTATAAGACCTTGGAAGGCCATATCCATTGCCCTCTGAAAGGTTGCTCCTGCATTAAACAAACCAAAAGGCATTTTTCTATATGCCATTGTTCCCCATTTTGTAGTAAACGCAGTTTTAAGTTGGTCATCCTCTTTTACCAGAATCTGATTATAACAAGAATAACCATCAAGTAGTGAAAATCTATCTGAACCTGAAACTACTTGTAAGATCTACTCCATTGAGGGCAGCGGGTAATGATCTTTTAGAGAAGCTCTGTTAAGATCTCTAAAGTCTACGCAAAGTCTAAGCTCACCATTCTTCTTTCTTATGGGAACCAAATTTGAAACCCAAGATGTATGCTTTATAGGAAAGATAATATTACCTTGGATCAGCTTGTTTAGTTCCGTCTTCATGAGATGCTCCAGTTTTGGACTAAGGGGCCTTTTCTTTTGTCTTACAAGCTTGGCATTAGCTTCCAACTCTATGGTGTGTTGGGCTAATGCGGGGTTAAATCCCTTCAAATATTCATACTGCCATGCAAATACGTCATTGAACTCTTGACAAAGCAAAACAAATGCCTATTTTTCTTCAGCTGTACATACCTTTCCAAGATTTAATAACTTATCTCTGAAGATCTCAATAGGTTCGTAGTGCTCCTCTTTAACTAGCATGCCACCTTTTTCCTTTCTAACCTGATTGTCATTGTTAAAGATTGACTCAAGGGTTACCAATCCCTTTTGCATCTTATTACTTTTCAATTGAAGGATCTGATTTTCATATTGCTTTACAAATTTATGCTGATTACCAACTGCAAATTCAGTCTCTTCAATAAGAAAATTAATAATTTGTTCATCTGAATCAAAGAATTTCCAATTGAGACTATTATCTAGAATTGAAGGCCTAACAACCACTTTGACATATTGTTTTCTTTCAATATTTCTTACCTCATTTGGTATGTCAAATTAAGCATCCAAGGCAGCCAACTTATCTGCTTCCTTATTCTAATTTCTAGGCACGGACAACAGATTGAAAGCATCAAATTATTCAATTAAGTCCCATATCCTATGCTTATACATTTTAAGGACATCATTTTTAGTCAAATTGACACCTCTTAATTGATTTACCACTAGATCACTATCCCCAAATACTTGCAAACATTTTACATTTCTTTTTCTAGCCCCATTCCAATCCATGTGCAAGTGACTCATATTCAGCTGTATTATTAGTACAACTAAAAGAAAATCTAAAGGCTGAAAAGTATTTCTTACCTTTAGGAGAGATTAACATAACACCACCTTCAGAACCAACTTTGCTCCTCGACCCATCAAAATAGAGTTGCCACAATTCATTGTTCTGTTGTTCACCTTACTAATTGGACAATTGATTGTCACCCTTTTCAAGATTAGGGACAACGACACCTTCTTCATGGATCATGTAGACACCTATCTCTAATTCTTCCATATGCTTGAATAGATCTTCTTCATAATTCTCTAATGCCCATTCATCTAATACTACATTAGGTATCCCTTCTATTGGGGTGTTTGGATCTAGGATATCAGGTTGTTCATTAGGTTCTTGTATAGACAAATTTGCATTAACAACACTTGGGATGTATGGTTCTATATGATCATTAGCTAAAAATTCTGATTTTATGGTCACTTTGGTACCATATCTTGTTTTGAAAAATATGTGTGACCAATTAGAAGACAAATACCCACCCAACTTGGCTGTGAAATCTCTTGACAAGCATAAAGAAAAGTAAGGTGGAAGATCTATGATGTAGACATCTTGTGGGATTGAGAAGTTTGGGCATGCATGCAATATGAGACCCAAATTTTTAATCACACCTACTATGTTTACTACTGTCCCATCTAGCTGGACTACCCCTTTTGAAAGAGGCTCATATGTCAAACCCATCTTATCAACTATCTTCTTTGGCATGACAAAACTACTTGCACCTGAATCAATCATACAATTATGCACTAGGTGCTGACCTATGATTAAAGTTAGATAAAAATGAGGAGGTTTAACCTTCTGAGTTTGTTGTTTACCCTTCTTTTCTTGAGGGGAACTGGATAAGACTACTTTGGGTTTCTCATTAGGAAGCTCTTGTGATAAAGAGATGTTAGACAAGACATTTTTAAGCAAATCCTTTTGCCCTAGAAGAGCTAAGGAATCCCACCTTGAGACACTGACATGCGTCTTTTTCAATTGATCCAAAATATTAAATGAACTTGTACTAACCTTCTATTGTCCTCTTTTAACAACAACATCCTCTTGAACTTGTGTTGTATGTAATTGACCTCTTGGCTAATCCTTGTTGACCACTGGTTGCCCTTTTGGTACGATTTGTGTATTCAGAGTGGGTTGAGGTCCAGGTGGTGCTTGTTGGCTTATATAATCCTGATTGATGCCATTATCAGCTTGTTTTCCTATATCAATGGCTCTCTTTTTTGATCGTGTATTGGCTGCAATAGAAGTGTAAGACTGATTCTGATCTTGTGGCTGATTCACTCCATAGAATTCTTCACCTTACCAATTGACCAAGGTGGCATCTAGGCCTTGTTCAGAATGAGAAACTTGTTGATCATGAGTTCCATGATTACTATCTTCTGAGACAACAATATTATTTTGAACCATGAGTGCTTGATGTAGCATACCATTCAAACAAGTGGTCTAATTATGAGGTTGGTTGCAAGGATAACACCAATCATAATCTGATGCCATGTTATTTTGAGCTGGGATGATATCTTTGGATGTGCTGGTAGTGTTGGGATTGTAAGGTATATTGGATCTTTGGTTATAATTTATTCTTTGACCCTAAGGGTTAGCTTGATAAGGAGGCCTGTTTTGCTAGTTGTTCTGATAAGGGGCTTGATAAGACTTGGTTTTCTGGTAAACTTGCTTCTCAATATTGGTCATTTTGTTACCAAAGCCTTGGAACATGGTTTTCATTTCATTTTTAAATTCCTGAAACTCTTGATTTGTGAGTGTGACACTATTTTCTTGGGCTGCAACTGATAATTCAGTGCCGGTAAAGGTGGGACAATGGCTAGAGGAGGCTCTAAAAGAGGTACAATAGGTTGTATTTCTAGAGATATGGGCATTGGGGGCCTAGGAGCTATTTTACCAGCCTGGATTAGGCTGTTTTATGCTCTAATAGCAACATCAAATGCATTTGGTAGAGTATTTGCACCCATAGATGGAATCATGACTGAAATGTCACTATTAAGGGCTCTAAGATAAGATAGAAATGCATGAGCAAGATTAGGCCTTACTATGACAGGGATTCTACTCCAAGTCTTTTGGAAACAAAAATTGAAGTCGGTCATTTGTTCTTTAGGGGATCTCTTTATGGTACTCAGTTGTTCTAATAGTAGTCCTCTGAACCACTGAAGCGCTTTCCCTTTAAATGAGGCAGCCAAGAGTTTGATTGCAACATTCTCTTGTGTGAGAGGATGTACACCACACAACGAAGCTACATCCCTTATATGTTTGATGGGAGTGGTCTGATCTTCTCTTGTGAAAAAAGGTAGGCTTTTAAATGCTGCTATAGGAATATCATCATAATGAGTAAGATTCAAGGGGATGCCTTGATTAAAAGGCACAAAAGGCTGAGCTCTTGGTAGAGCCATTGAGATAACAGGTGGATTTACTTGTTCTTTCTGGGTAATAGATGGTTGAATTGGAGTAGTTGCAAAAAGAGGATTTATGTGGGTGACAAAATTAGGCTGAGAATTAGGTGGAGGAGAAGAATTAGATAGGAGATCATAATTTGGAGTGTCCTGAAAAACTTCAACTGACAAACTTTTTGGAAACTCAACTACTAAATTTGTTGCTTGCTTTGTCTTTTTCGTTGTCCTTGACATTCTCTATGATGGTGGTAGCTCAATATGCTCAACCAAATCCTCACTCTATCTGGTTTGATACTTTTTCATATACTACAAAATGTCACTGAATCTGCATAGAAACCAAGAAAATGACTAGCTAGGTATGAAAATTGTTGCCTCTGAAGGCTAGAATTGCTGCTCCTCATACCAAAAGCAACAAGAGTGAATATTCATTGAACTGAGATAGCTCAAATGGGTCCCACTGGGTGTGCCAAAAACTATTGTCACTCAAATTGCACCCGTAATGCACAAGCTGAAAGCTCAAGCAACTTGGTGACACATGGGATAATTATCAGACCTGTGGGTTGCCTATAGTGAGAATTAACCTCTAGATGAAGGGCTAGTTCCCTGTGAATAACTCTAAATCTTCACTGAGAAAAGGGATAGGAAAAAACTAAAAATGAAAAATATAATGACTCGCAAATGCTAAACCAAGGCGAAGCATCAATAAGATATCTCAAAATGATAGAGACACACTCCTAAAAACACCAATCTGAACAAATAGACTTATGGTTCATAACACATAAATATTTCTTGCAAAGGATTTAAACTTCAAGAAATTGAAAGGAAAGAAAAACTTTCACAATCAACCAAATTAACCAATTTATCACAATGCACAACCTATGACTTATAAATGAGATAGAAAATTTAAAGGTTAGTTAAACAATAACACAATAAACTAGCTCTCAATCATGAATAAGAAAATGATCTATAGAGACATAAGGCATAAGCTGATAATTTTTTTTTAACATTCTATCATAAAACTACATATGAGCTACAAGAATGTATTCTCTGCTAAAATCCAACAAAAAAATTATCAAGAATTAGAGAAGAAAGGTAAAACTTTTTTCCTTTTATACCAAAACCTTCCAAAAGGTAGAAGAAAGATAACTCCAGAATGAGTGAAGATGAACTCCCACTGAAAAAATCTCTTTTGAAAATTGATCCTCTCGTAGAAATAAAAACCACCAAAAAGGCTCAAAATCATGAGAAAAACTCATGCAATTCAGTTCAAACTCTTAGTCAACTAAAGGTTGACTCATATGGTGCTCAGAATCAATCCTTATTACCTCAAGATCACAAGAAAGACTCATGTAGAATTTCTCTCAAGCTCAAATTAGACCTCAAACTACCTGATGACTTCTCTTCTCATTTCGCATGGATCCCTGGATGGTAACTTGCTTGCCACCACTTTCGGCTTCTGATTGTAACTAGCATTGCTTTCTTCAATGGGTTATCGGGCGACACATAAACATGTTATACCGATACCCAATAGCTCCACTCTGACTCGCTCCAATCCGTTGGTGACCTCATTGGGATATCGGGGTAGGTGGAAAACCGATTGTTTCGATAGCCAATGGTAGCACTCCACAAATTTATTTGATGAGCCCCACCACTTAGTCGCCAAGTCGCGGTGAATAAATACTGCGCATCTTCTGATCGCGGTATAGCGACCACTGCTAGATCTTTAGGAACCTGTTTGGTATTTATCCCTTTTGAGTTGCTCTCTTTGTCTGTGCCATGTGTCAACATCTGGTTCACTCATGGTTCCACCTTGTCTACCATCTGGACTGCAATCTTAATTGCCACTAGACTTGGACCCACCTTGTCACTAAGTCGCAGCGATAACTGGGCATGCAACTTTTCCTTGTGCCTTGGCAACAACCGTCGAAGCTTTCAGACTTGCACGATCCTTATCTCACCTGGGAACTCACCCTACTATTGGGACCACCACGTGTTGCTTTCTATTCACCTTTAGAGCCAACTAGGCACCACCTTAACTGCCATGTCATTAGTCACCATGTCATGTGAGATAACCAGCGAGCATCTTCATCATGTGGTATAGCAACGACCGTTGCTCTAGCCTCAAACTACTCAATCTTTAACCTCTTAGCTGCTCACCTTTTCCATACGTGCTTTGTCACCAAGTCACAGAGATAACCAATGAGCTTCATTCTAGAGCGGTATAGTGACCGCCATCAGATCTCTCGCATCACTGTTTATCTTTCTTTAACCCTAGCTGATTTTCTCTCTTGTGCTGTGTGTCAACATGTGTCACCCCTTGATTGGCTCCAGAGATCCGCCTTGGAACCACCTATCTACCGGGCCTGCCACACGTCTTGTTATGTAGGATATCATTCTTTTGGCCAAACTACTCTCTCAGCGAGCCATTTACAAGTCTCATCAAACTTGCAGTTTCATTGATGCCTCTTATTTTGATGAAACTGATGCCTTCGATGAATCTATTTAGAGATCCATCGATGCCAAGTTCTGTTTGATAGGTCACTCTCTAGTTTGATGCACATCCAGCTGGCCACCATCTGGGCACCACCTATCTGCTAGGTTTCAGTCTATGATTCTGCCACTGGACATCATCTCATTAGTCGCTAAGTCACGAAGATTAACAGTTGAGCACTTTTGCATAGCGGTATAGCGATGTCCATCAGATCCTTTACAACCTGCTTTCTATTAATTTGCCCTTTTACTACAAAATTTGGCCTCTTTGAGATGCACGCGGGGGGCCCACCAATGCTAAGTTGCAACTTGCCAAAAGCCCTTAAGCTTTGACACTAAGGATATATGTGACCTTGCATATAAATGCAATAAATTTACTTTAGGTGGGCAATGTAGGATAAATGGTCTATGCCTAGGCCTTTCCATCGGGTCATCGGGATAACATGAAACCAATCCCCTCTAGTCGATGACAATATTTTGCACTTTGCACTACTCATCGGGTCATCGTGTCGATCAGGGTAGGTCTTTTCGATAAGGCAAAAATTCAAAAAAGTGCAAAGAAACACCCATCTCCATTAGCATGCTGGGCTCAACCCTCGTGGGAGCCACATTTTACCCCACATGCTATAATTCAATGAACAAAAAGTTATTTTCCCTGTGTCTGCACATGAAGAAAACAAGTTAGACAAAAACATGTATTCTTTTCATACTTAGCACTTGTTTCTCCTTCTAAGGCATATTGATCTAATATCTCTTGCATCCTTCTGCCATGAAAATTATGTTGCAATCTTTTGTCTTTCTATTCAAATAATCATGAATGCAATTTAGCAGAATAAAAAATGCACCTTCTTGCTCATGTGTAAAATATCATAGCTCTACTTGATTGAGCTAGTAGTGAAAATAGGTAATATTTTTGGCGACATCTGCTATATGTTTTCGTGCTAAACATCTTGACCAACTACCTAACTTTATCTATTGGGCATAGAGTCACTGAAACTTGTAGAAAACTGAAAACACAACTGACACAGTAGGAACTTTAAAAACTCCTCAAAACTTGTCCAAATTCATTGTTTATAGGTATGTGGCTTGTGACAGTAAGCTGAAATAGCTTGTTGTCATGAATGATATGGTTGTAATCAATGAAATAAGATAGGGAAATTAACAACAAAAGAACTCTGAAAACTCTGTTGCAACAATTTATTGCAGCTATATGAGGGAGATGCCTTTTGTGTGTGACAGGGGATAAACATACTCCTTGTTTCATATAATGGACACCTCTCTTCTATAGCTTCGATGGATTGCAGTAGTATGACTCTTATTACTCCTTCTAAACTGTGCACTAGGCACTTAGGGAAAACAAAACTACAAACTGACCTACTGTACAAAGCACTTATTACCACTAGAAAAACTGAAATATGAACAAATCTTAGGCATACCTCAAAAGAAATGTTTGAGGTGAATCCCATTGACTAGGATTGGTTCAACTTCACCATCCAACTTAGATAGCTGGAAGGCATTGTGCTGCTTGCACTCAGAAATCATAGAAGGCCCACTCCAAAAAGCATCAAACTTTGTATTCTTGCCTGATCTGCTCTTAAATTCATCCCATTTCAGGAAAATGTCACCTTCCTTGAACACTCTAGGAGAAGCCCTCTTATCAAAAGATCTTATCATTTGAGCTTGGTGATGCTCAATTTGCCTCATTGCCTCATTTCTAACTTCCTCTAGCTCAATTAGCTGAGCCAATCTTGCTATCATAGGCTCTTCTTCAATCATATCCAGCTAGTGAGATAGATCAAGGGCTAGAAACTCAAATGAAATAAGCAATCTTGCTTCTTTCCCATACACAAGCATGTGTGGAGACATTCCAGTGGACCTCGTTGGTGTGATTCTATTAGCCCATAAGGCTGATTTCCTTCCACGGTCCATTTGATGATTTTGAGCAGATTCTTATTTGTGGACTCATCTTGTCCATTTCCCTGAGGGTAATAGTTAGATTAGGTGTTGAGATAAACACCATTCTTTACTGCCCAATCAGATATTTGACTCCTCAAGAAATGTGTGTTTTTTGTTCATGAGGGTAGGCTTATGGGCTATGTGGTGTCAAAAGAAGGTATTACTATTGATCCAGAGAGGATAAGTGCTATTCAGGTCACCAAGCTAGTCAGAGGTAAGGGACTGTGTGAGTAGCTTGCTGATCACACAAACAACAGTGAAGAGGATGAGGAGAAGGTTGTTTTAGCCCTCCAAGACAAAGAACTAGTATCTATTCCTATCCCTCCTACTAGCTAGGTGCAAGAAATGACTCATTTCTTGCGGACCAATGAGTGTCTCTATTGATTGAGTAAGTCAAGGAGAAGGTATTATATACTTCACTCCATTCCCTATGTGCTCTTTAATGGTTTTCTATTTAGAAAGGATTTTCATGGTGTATTATTGAGGTGCATAGATGCTGATCAAGTTGATAAGGTATTGCATTAGTTTCATGAAGGATCGACAGGAGGACACTTTTCAGCAAGAGCTACAACTCTAAAAAATTATGAAAGGAGGCTATTATTGGCCTAATTTGTTCAGAGATGCACATTCTTGGTTTAGAAAGTGTAAATAATGTGTCATGTTTGCAGGAAAAGAGAGGTTGGCAGCACTGCCATTGCAGACTATTTAGGTAGAGAGATATACCATACTCTCTACACCTCTCAAAATTTTTCTTTAGATGAGCTAGGTGTTCAACTGAATTTCTGGAATAAACAGTGATATCATCCAAATAAACAAGTACAAATTTATACATCAAACCATGAAATGCCATATCCATAGCATGCTAAAAAGTGGCACCAACATTTGACAAACCAAATGGTATCCTTTTTATATGCCATAGTGCCCCATTTAGTTGTAAATGTTTTCTTAAATTGATCTTCCTCCTTCACTAAAACTTGTTTATAACCTGAAAAGCCATCTAGCAAGGAGAATCTCTCAAAACCTACAACAACTTGCAAAATCTGCTCCATACAGGGCAGTGGATATCTATCCTTCAATGAGGCTCTATTGAGATCTCAGAAATCAACAAAAAGTTTGATTTCACCATTCGTTTTCCTAACTGGGACAAGGTTTGACACCAAAGAGGTGTGTTTAATAGGAAAAATTATGTTTCTCTCAATGAGTTTATTAAGTTCTTTGACCATAAGGGGCTCGAGCTTTGGATTAAGAGGCCTCTATTTTTGCCTCACAAGTTTAGCATTTGGCTCAAGCTCTATGGTATGTTGGGAAATACTAGGGTCAAAGCCTTTTAAATCAGAATATTGCCAAGCAAATATTTCACTAAACTCTTGGCATAGTAAAACAAATGCATGCCTTTCTTCTAAAGTACACACCTTGCCAAGCTTTAACAACTTATCCTTGAAATCTCAACATTTTCATAATGTTCCTCCTTGATTTGCAAGATGGAACTTTTTTTTCTCACTTGATCATCCTCATTGAAAATTGACTCCAATGTGACCAAACCCTTAGGTATCTTGTTTATTTTCAGCTGTATGACCTGATCATCATACTGTTGCTTAAGCTTCTCTTGGCTGGTATTTGAAAACTCTGCCTCTTCCCTCAAAAAGTTAATAATCTATTGATCACTATCAAAAACTTGCCAATGATCAACATTCTTAGTAATGGAAGACCTAACAATCACTTTTACATATTGATGTTTATTAATATTGCTGATATCACTTGGAATATCATACTGTGCTCCTATTGCAGCAAGTCTATCAACATGCTTATTAAGATTTTTAGGAATAGACAACAGATTGAAAGCTTGGAAATCGTCAATAAGATCCCATACTTAATGTTTATAAGAATTGAAAAGATCATTCTTAGTGGTATGGAGACCCCTTACTTGGTTGACAACTAGTTCACTATCAGCATAAACCTACAAATAGTTGATTCCTCTCTTCTTTGCCCATTATAGACCATGAATTAAGGTCTCATACTTAGCTGTATTATTGGTGCAACTAAAAGAATACTTGAAAGCTGCATAATACTCATCATCAATAGGGGAAATCATCATGCAACCACCACCAACACCACTCTTACTTCTTGACCCATCAAAATAGAGATTCCAAAGCTTATTTTGATGTTGATTATCTTGTTGTCCAGCATCCTTCATCAAGTTTGGGATAGAAGAACCTTGTTCATGAAACATATAGACTCCAAGGTTTACCTCATCCATATTTTTAAAAGGATCTTCCTCAAGATTATCAGTTGCCCATTCATCCATAATAATGTCAGGAATGTCATCAATAGGGGTGTTTGGATCACGCAGAATGGGTTGGTCATCTTGCTCATGAATGGTCAAATTGGCATTGACAACACTAGGGACATAGGGTTCTATGTGATCATTAGCTAAAGATTAGGATTTAATAGTAACTTTAGCTCCATACCTAGTCCTAAAAAATATATGTGACCAGTCAGATGACAAATAACCCCCTAATTTGCCTGTAAAGTCTCTTGATAAGCAAATTGCAAAGTAGGGTGGTAGGTCTATCACATATACATCTTGCGGAATAGAAAAATTGGGGCAAGCATGGAGTGTTAGACTCAAATTTTTAATGACTCCTATAGTATTTACAACAGTACCATCTAACTGCACTACACCCTTATTCAATGGCTCATAAGTCAATCCTAACTGGTCAACCAATTGCTTGGGCATGACTGAGCTACTTGCACTTGAATCTATCATGCAGTTATGCACTGGGTGCTAGCCAATGATTAGAGTGACATAAAAGGAAGGTGGTTTGTTTACCTTGGACTGCTAAACCTATGGTTCACTCTTCTATTGAGGCTTATTGGTAAGAATGACCTTTGAAGCTTGCTGATTAGATGGTTTGATAGTCAAAGAAAGGTTAGACAAAGCATCTTGTAGCAAATATTTTTGCCGAGGTAGAGCTAGTGAATCCCACATTGACATGCTAACATGAATTTTCTTCAACTAATCCAAAATATTAAAATCAGTCATACTAACCTTCTATTATCCCTTAGTAACAACAATGTTCTTTTGCACTTGTGCTGGCTGAGGTTGGTTTTTTGGCTGATCTTTGGTCACCACAGGTTGTGATCTCTAAAGAATATGTGTATTTTGAGTGGAGAAAGGCCCTGCCCAAGCTTGGGTACTTGAGAAAGGCTGATTATTATTCTTATCAGTCTGCTGCCCCATGTTGACAACCCTTTTCTTGGATCTTGTGTTGGCTGCTACAAGGATATATGACTGATTTTGAGGCTGATTAACCCCACATAACTCCTCACCTTGCCAATTCATCAAACATCAGGATTACCTTGTTCCATGGGTGTAGATTGTTGTTCATTAACTTCTTGAGACTGATTTCTTGAAACAACAACAATGTTTTGCACCATCAATGCCTGATTTAACATGCCATTGGAGCATGTAGATTGGTTATGTGGCTGGTTGCAAGAAAAAAACCACTCATAGTTAGCTACCAAGTTGTTCTGGACTGGAACAATATCCCTTGAGGAATTGGGTGTATTAGGATTATACTGTTGAAAGGGCCTTTGGTTAAAATTTCTTCTTTGACCTTGAGAGTTTGGCTGGTACGAGGCCTGGTAGGGAGTTTGGAAAGGAATTTGGTAAGGTGGTTGAGTTTGGGCTTTCTTGATATTATCTAGCTCATTACCAAAATTTTGCAAAGTCTTTTGTACATTAGCATTTTGCTCCTTAATACTTATTATCTCCTGCAAATGACTAGGGACAACATGCTCTTGAACTACAACTTGAGCATTATATGCTGGAAATAAAGGTACAACAACTATAATAGGTGGAACTACGAGGATAATGGGTTGTATATCAGCAAAAATTGGCATGGGAGGCCTAGGTGCTATCTTCCCTGCTTGAATAAGACTATTATCAACCCTAACAACAACATCAAATGCTACTGGTAAAGAATTTCCCCCCATAGACTATATCATGAGTGCAATATCACTATTCAAAGCCTTTAGGTAAAACAAAAAAGTATAATCATTAGAAGGTTTTATCGATGCTGGAATCCGATTCCAAGTCCTTTGAAACTGGTAGTTGCAATCCATCATATGCTCATGTGGAGCTCTTTTGATGGTAGTGAGCTGCTCCACCAATGAAAGATGATCTAAATTGTCTTCAAAATGCCAATTTAAAAGTTGTCCCAGCTCATCCCATGTAGCTATTGAGTTCACAAGAAGGCCCTTTAACCACTGAAGGGCTTTCCCTTTGAAAGAGGCTGCCAAAAGTCTCAAAGCAACATTTTCTACAACAATGTGATGCACTCCACACAAGGAAGCCACATCTCTAATATGTTCAATAGTTGTTGTTTGATCCTCTCTAGTGAAAAATGGCAAACTCTTAAGTGCTGCAGCTGGTATGTCATCATGTTGAACCAAGTTTAAAGGACTGCCTTGATTAAAAGGCACAAATGGATGAACCCTAGGGGGTTGATTAAGAGCCATATTGTTGTTAGAAATAGTAGCACTGGTAGGGACTAGTGGTATTTGGTGTATTCTGATTGGAAGAACTTGCAAACAATGGATTGTTATAAACTGCAACAACAAGATAAGAATTAGAATTAACAGGTAGCACACCAACTGTTGGATTTAGAACTTTGTTAACTACCCTAGCTCTCCTTTTTGGGGGTGATGGCTGGGTATGATTGACTAAGGCAGCAATTTGCCTAGTCTAGTATTTTATCATAAGATAGGAAGGTTGGACTGCTAAAATACCAAAGATTTGAGTCGCTAGGTGTGAAAAATAATTTGTTGCTGCACACACGAAGACAACATACGATGGCCTTCTATGAACTATAAAGTCCAATGGTCCCACCGAGCATGCCAAACATTATTGTCACATGGATTTTCACCTGATGCAAGCTTGAAATTCCTGCAATCCAGTGACACATTGGACTACTCTCAGGTTGTGGGTATCCTATTACGCGAGCAGACCTCTAGATTATAGCTTGGCTTCCTATTTGATCACCTAAAAACTTAATTGAATTTCTGAGAAAAGGGAAGAAGGATATGCATAAAATGAAACTATAGTTAAAAATGTGATCCACCAATGACTAAAACTAACTTGCAAATGCTTACAAACCTCACAAAATACTCAGATAATGAAGCTTTGTAATCTCAAAACTCAAATATGCATGCTTGCAAAAATGATTCATATGAAAGGTTTAAACTTTTATATGTTTGCAGGAGGAGAACACTGATATTTTCACAGCTTCAAACATTAAATATAACAACACATTTACTGACCTACACTATAACATGCTGCATATGATTATAACATTGAGGCAATAAGATGAAAAAAAGATTGTATAAAAATCACAAAAATTCACTCTAAGAACTCACACACAATGCTTGAACAACACAAATGTGAGAAGGAAAATGGACTTCTTTATTGATCAAATGGAGGTATATGTATTACAAATCTTGAGAACTTATAAGAAGTGAGTTACTGGAGTATGAATATCTACTGCTAAACTAGTACCAACTCTAGAACTCCCCTAGAACTAAGTGACCAAAGATCCCTTATACCAGTAAGCTTTCAAAATTCAAAAAATGATTCTTGGCTCCCAAAGACATGTGTTGTCATCTCTCCACCAAATCAAGACTCTAACTGAAAGAAAAAATCCTCCAAAGCTAATGAATTCTCTTCATTTTGCACTGATTTCACCTAGATGCTACCAAACTTGGGCCTGCTTTTAAGTCATTCATCTATAGACAGTTTACAACTCATGCACCTTCTTATCGGGTTATCGGCGTAGCGTCAAAACACTCCCACCGATATCCGATGGCACATTCCCAATGGTGTGTTTTTCCATCGAGCCCTTGGTGTAGCTCCTAAATATGTTGTACTGATAGCTGATGGTGTGCTCCAAACACTGACTTCTGATGACTGATGACAACTTTCCGCGCTCTGTCACATGACACATCCTGATTTGCCTTTGGATCAAACTGGGTGCTACCTTAACCACCATGTCATTAGCTGCTATGTCATGAGGATTAACCTTCAGGTACCTTTTCATTGTGGTATAATGATAGCCCTTGGATCTTCAGGAACCTGTTTGGTTTTTAACCACCTCTTTAACCTTCAAAATGACCCCACTTTCGAGTCACTCGTCTACAGACCCTTGCCACGTGTTACAATATGACTTGTCTGTTGCCACCACCTGGGATCCACCTCAACACCTCAACACTTTAGACCAGACCCACCTCTTCCTGGGCTTGCCTTGGTTCTTCTTCTATGCTCTGCCATGTGGCACATCCTAATTCATTCTGAGCCCATCTAGACGACCACCTCAACTGCCACATCGCTAGTCGCTATGTCACAGGGGATAGCTATCAATCATTTTCATCTCGTGGTATAGCGATGGTAGTTGGATCTTCTTGGACTTGCGTGAACCTTATCTCATCTGACCCACTCACCTTTTTTGCATGTGCTTTGTTGTCAAGTCGCACAGATAACTGGAGAGCTTCTTTCTATAGCGGTATAACAATGGTTGTTGGATCTTTCTGGATCACCGTTGATATTTTTGACTTGCTTGCTAGTTAATCTCTCTGAGTGGGTCTCTCTTATGCCAAGGTGTCACCACGCGTCAACCACTAGTTCGCTCATGAGATCCGCCTGGGTACCACCCATTTTCCAGGTCTGCCACACATTAGCCTATGGCCCACTCGCAGATCCACCTGGACCACCATGTCACCTTTGGTTCTATTGGATACCATTCTTTTGGCCAAACTACTCTCTCGGTGAGTTGTTTACAAGTCTCATCGAACCTGCAGTTTCATCGATGCCTCTTATTTTGATGAAACCAATGCCTTTAGTGAATCCATTTAGAGATCCATCGATGCCAAGATCTATTCATTAGGTCACTCTCTAGTTTGACTGCACATCCAGTTGGCCACCATTTGGGCGCCACATGTTTTTCCAGGTGTCAGTCTGTGATTCCACCACTCGACTCCATCTCATCAGTCGCTAAGTCATGAAGATTAATAGTCAAGCACTTTCGCATAGAAGTATAGCAATAGATCAACCTACTCGCCTATTAATTTTCCCTTTTACTGCAAAATTTGGCCACTTTAAGATGCCCGCGCACACGGGGGGCCCACCAATGCTGAGATGGAACTTGCCAAAAGCCCTTAAGCTTTGACACTAAGGATATATGTGGCCTTGCATATAAATGTGATAAATTTACTCTGCATGGCCAATGTGGGATAATGTAAGGAAAGCAAGTGTGGAACTCACTTCCTTAATGCCAATTCACAGAGGAGAAACAGACTAGTGTAGACAAAGCTTCAACATTTACTGAATATGGTACAAGTAAAAACATGCACAAAAAAGGCACAGAGAGATGACACACAGAGTTAATGTGGGAAAACCCTTTCGGGAGAAAAACCCACCACCTGCAAATGATCAACTTTATTAACAGTATGTTAAAACAATACAATAGAGTCTCATCTGTAGATTTTCTTCACTCTGTTACACAGTCATTCCGGACATACAAACTATCAGATCAAAACTCGTCGTAGAATACCCCTGCTCTCAATATTTCATCCTCCTCTCCCAAACTTTAGATTACCATCAGTTTTCAATACCAAACGACTCGATGGTTCATCATGGTTAACGGCCCCAATGGCTCGAAGTCTAACCGTCTACCTGTGTCAGTCTGCAATCATGAAAAAAATAGTTATCCCACATGCAGTAGACAACTGGGTCGGTTCGTATTCATTTACACTGATAATCTCATACATAGTATCTAAGAATTGATCTTTTGGATCTCGGTTCGACCTTGCTCCCCCAATCAGTCTCCGCTCCATTGGCTATTGACACAACATTCAGAAGGTAAAGCCGATGGCCCGATGATACCTGATCGCCTAAGGTGACCCCATCGGGTCACCAGTATAACTCTCCAAAAGATACTCCGATCTCTGAAGGCTAGGAATGATCTCCACCAGGGCATCGAAATAGGAACACAAGTATTATGCCGATACCAAGAACAAGGACTCATCAGCTCATCAGACCAAGTCCAAAACTGTTATCTCGATCTGCATTGCCAGTCTAGTAGGATGACTTCATCGGGTCATCAGAACACAAAGAATAACACTATGCCGATAAGCGAAATAATCGAGACTGGTAAAGCAAGCTCATCAAGACATCGACATGACATTCAGAATGTCAACCTGATAGCCGATAGGTGACTTGAACCGAGACCGGTAGAGCGGGCTCATCGGGAGATCGGCATAATGCTGCACAAGTTATTCCGATAGCTGAAGTTACCCTGATGACCGAAGTCAACTTCGTCGGGTCATCGAGATGACTTCAAACCTGCTATTCTGATACCCGATAGAAGGGAATACATTGGCAAGAGTCATGCCGATAGAGCTCACAAAATCCTTCATACTGTTTCATCAGCATGACTTAACCCGATCAGGATGGACTATTGTCAAGTGAATTTAAGGCACATTTTCCAACAAACTCCCACTTGACGAGGAATTCACTGGATTGAGATATCATTCCAGACGTTACTGACAGACATGGGTATGAAGACCCATAGAATTTGAACACCACCTGAACTTGTGTGTGCTCATAGGTTTCATCAAGGCATCTAAAACATTTTCCAGAGTGTCTACCTTGTTAAGATAAACTTTTGCATCTTCCACCATGTCACGTACGAAATGATACTGAACATCAACATGCTTTGAATTGGCATGGAAAGTAGGATTCTTTGCCAAACAAATGGCACTTTGACTATCACTCCAGACCTCAATCTGCCCCACATCAAAATCAATGTCAGAACTCAAATGTCTAAGTCAGATTGCTTCTTTGCAAGCATGTGTGGCTGCCATGTATTCTGCCTCTGTAGTGGACAAAGTGACTACAGCTTGCCGCTTGCTCATCCAACTAACTGCTCCACCATTCAGGACAAAAACATATCCACTGGTAGATCTCCTGCTATCAACATCCCCTGCCCAATCAGAATCCATGTAACCACAAATGCTTAGAGTTCTTTTTGAATCCTTCAGATTACCATGATAACATAATGCAAAATCTGAAGTACCCTTCAGGTATCTAAACACTCTCTTTACAACATCCCAGTATGTTCTCCCTGGATTCGACATAAACCTGCTAAGTACTCCCACTGGTTGGGCAATGTCTGGTCTTGTACAGACCATAGCATACATTGGACTACCTATAGCACTTGCATACGGTACATCTTTCATGTCTTAAATCTCTTTTGGAGACTTCGGACTGTCCAGCATAGACAACTTAGTTCCCTGCAAGATGGGAACAACCTGTGGTTTACAGTCAGACATATGAAACCTGTCAAGAACATTGGTTATGTATTTTCTCTGGCTAAGCCAAAGTTTCCTCTTAGACCTATCTCTTTTGATCCCCATTCCTAGAATGTAATTTGCTGGTCCTAAATCCTTCATTTCAAATTTCATACAAAGCTGAGATTTTAAATCCAAGATCATACTTTTTGTGTTTCCTATGAATAACATGTCATCTACATACAAAGCTATGATAAGAATCATATCATCATCAGTTTTGTAGTAAACACAATGATCAACTTTGGATCTCACAAATCTCAAGGACAAAACAAATGTATCATACTTATGGTATCACATTCTGGGAGACTATTTCAAACCATACATAGACTTCTTGAGTTTGCATACCAGATGTTCTTTACCTTTTTCCACAAAGTGCTCAGGATGGGACATATAAATTTCTTCTTCAAGATCACCATGAAGAAATTCTATCTTCACATCCATCTGCTCAATCTCCCAATCATATGCTGCTGCAAGTGACAAGAGAAATCTAATAGATGCCAGCTTAGCTATAGGAGAAAAGATTTCTCCATACTCAATACCTTCCTTTTGCGAATACCCCTTTGCAACCAGTCTTGCCTTATATTTGTCAATGTTGCCATCTGGACCATACTTCTTTTTGAATACCCACTTATAGCCTACAGGCTTTCTGTCTTTAGGCAATGACACCAAATCCCAAGTTCCATTTTTATCCAATGATGACATTTCATCATTCATGGCTTCCAACCAGGAATCTAAATTAGGCATTTCAATTGCTTCTTTTACAGTCCTAGGTTCATCAGTATCTGCAAGTAATTCATAAGCACAATTAACATTCAACATAGAGTGACTGCACTTATTAGGTGTATACCTTTCAGGTTGCCACCTCTCTTGAGTAGATCTTTTCGACTCTGGTATTGGGGCTTCTTGAGATTCATCAGGAGGCTCATTATCATGTTCTTCTTCAGAACTACTTGAACTATTTGAAATCTCCTCATCTTTAGGTATCTCTGGAGATTCTTCTTTGACTAGAGGTACTTCAACCTCAACTTGTCCTTTCTTTTCTATTTTATGATCTAATGACATAGGCTTCAGTTCATGAAAAATCACACTTCTGTTGAATAAAACCCTATAGTCAATGAAGATACATTTTACCACTTTGTTATCCAATTTAGATCTATTCACTTCAGGAACATGAGCATATGCCTCTACACCAAAAGCACGTAGGTGCCTTAGAGAAGGTTTCTTACCAGACCACGCTTCCATAGGTGTTTTGTCAACCAATGTTGAAGTAGGAGAACGATTTAGTAGGTAACATGTTGTAGCAACTGCTTCAGCCCAGAATGTTTGTTCCAGCCCAGCTCCACTCAACATTCTCCTCGCTTTCTCCATTAGATACCGATTCAACCTTTCAGTGACTCCATTTTGCTGTGGAGTGTAAGGTACAGTCTTATGTTTTTTAATTCCATGATCAACACAGTACTTTTCAAAATCTGCACTACAAAATTCACCACCATTGTTTGTTCTTAAACATTTAATCCTTCTCCCAGTCTGATTCTCAACAAGGTTCTTAAACTCCTTAAACCGACTGAACACTTCTATTTTACTTTTAAGAAACTATACAAATGCCCTTCTTGAATAATCATCTAGAAAGGATACATAGTATTTAGACTTAGACAAAGAAGGTACATCCACTAGACCAAACACATCAGAGTGAACATAGTCCAGAATAACATAAGATTTATGAGAACTAGAATAAAACTGAACTCAGTTATGTTTTCCATAAATGTAGTGCTCATAGAAATTGAACTCAAAACTATAATCATCAAGACCTTCAACCAGGTTTTTATTCTACAAGACTTTTAAACCTTTTTCACCTATGTGGCCTAACCTATTATGCTAGAGCATTATTTTCTCAGCAGGAAGTTTAGCTCCCAACAAGTTTGCATTATGCATCCTTACAATTGTTTTATCAGACTTTTCAAAAGTTACGTTACGACATATAGGTTTAGCATTTAACTTGTACAGTGTACCAATGTGATCACCCTTTGCCAATACAATGGAACCCCTAGTCATTTTGCAACCACCAGACACAAATGTAACTTGTACTCTAGCATCATTAAGTTTACTTATAGAGAGAAGATTTCTTGCCAGACCTGGTATATGAAGAACCCCATTGATCCCCTTCACTCTACCATCTGGAAACTAAATTTTGATTCTGCCTCTCCCTTCAATCTCCAATGTAGAGTCACTAGCTAGATATACCTTTCCACCAGCATATGGTTCATACTTTGAGAACCATTCCTTGTGGGATGTCATATGGAAAGATGCGCCATAATCTACTAACCAGGTGTCGTCTATGGTAGGCATTGCCAGGGCTGCAACAAAAGCATCAGCATCACTCTGAAAAGACTCAGTGTCATAAAATTTCTTCTTCTTCTTCTCCTTCTTGCAGTCCTTTCGGATATGCCCTTTCTCCCCATAGTTCTAGGACTTCACCTTTGACTTCTTGCCTGGATATTTAAAACTCTCTTGAGACTTGGACTTCTTTTCTTTCTTCTTGTCTTTGTCCTTCGATCTGCCTTGAATAGAGAGTGCATCCTTTGTCATCTTAGAAGACTTCTTTCTCATTTCTTCTGACAAAAGAGTATTAACCACCGTATCCATCTTGAACTGGGTCGTGGTACTACAAATAGGCATCACTAAGTGTTCCCAAGAGTCAGGCAATAAACACAACAACATGCAACGTTCTTCTTCCTGAATGGATACACGAATAGAAGCTAACTATGCAAGAACCATGTTGAATGCATTCAAATGATCTGCTAATGATGTCCCTGTGTCCATCTTCAGAGAGTACAATTTCTTTCTCAAGAAAAGTTTATTCACCAAGGATTTTCCTTGATAAATATCACCCAAATTCTCCTAGAGAAGATGTGCAGACTTCTCCTCATGGACATTTAACAAAACAAAATTAGCTAGACATAACCTGATTAGATCCCTCGCCTTCTGGTTGGCTAAATCCCAATCTTCTTGCTTCATGCCTGAAGGCTTAGAAGTTGCAACTATAGCACCACAGAGATCTCTATCGACCAGCAAATCTTCCATCTTGAGTTTCCAAAGTTCAAAACTGGAACCATTAAACTTCTCCATGTCTATGCGTCCTGAAGTACTCACCATTTCAGTTTGTAAAACAAGTAGACACTCTGCAAAACTCCCACTGAGATAGAACTAACACAAAAAACCAACCCAACCCAACAAGGATAATAAAATGGGACAGGCTCTGATACAATTTGTAAGGAAAGCAAGTGCGGAATTTGCTTCCTTAATGTCAATTCATAGAGGAGAAACAGACTAGTGTAGACAAAGCTTCAACATTTACTGAATATGGTACGAGTAAAAACGTGCACAAAAAAGGCACAGAGAGATGACACACAGAGTTAACGCAGGAAAACCCTTTCGGGAGAAAAACCCACCACCAGCAAATGATCGACTTTATTAAAAGTATGTTAAAAAAATACAATAGAGTCTCATATGCAGATTTTCTTCACTCTGTTACATAGTCATTCCAGACATACAAACTATCGGATCAAAACTCTTCGCAGAACACCCCTGCTCTCAAGATTTCGTCCTCCTCTCCCAACCTTTGGATTACTATCAGTTTTCAATACCAAACGACATGACGGTTCATCAGAGTAATGGCCCCAACGGCTCGAAGTCTAACCGTCTGCCTGTGTCAGTTTGCAATCATGAAAAAAATAGTTATCCCACATGCAGTAGACAACCGGGTCGATTCGTATTCATTTACATCGACAGTCTCATACATAGTATCTGAGAATCGATCTTTTGGATCTCAATTTGACCTCGCTCCCCAGTTGGTCTCCGCTCCATTGGCTATCGGCACAACATTCAAAAGGTAAAGCCGATGGCCCGATGATACCTGATCGCCTAAGGCGACCCCATCGGGTCACCGGTATAACTCTCCAAAAGATACTCCAATCTCCAAAGGCTAGGAGTGATCTCCACTGGGGCATCGGAACAGGAACACAACTATTATGTTGATACTAAGAACAAGGACTCATCGGCTCATTAGACCAAGTCCGAAACTATTATCCCGATTTGCATTGCCAGTCTAGTACGATGACTTCATCGGGTCATCGGAACACAAAGAATAACACTATGCCAATAAGAGAAATAACCGAGACAAGTAAAGCAATCCCATCGGGACATCGACATGACATTCAGAATGTCAACCCGATAGCCGATAGGTGACCCGAACCAAGACTGGTAGAGCAGGCTCATCAAGAGATTGACATACCGCTGCACAAGTTATTTTGATAGCTGAAGTTACCCCGATGATCGAAGTTGACTTCGTCGGGTCATCGGGATGACTTCAAACCTGCTATTTTGATACCCGATAGAAGGGAATACATCGGCAAGAGTCATGCCGAAAAAGCTCACAAAATCCTTCATATTGTTTCATCGGCATGACTTAACCTGATCAATATGGACTATTGTCAAGTGAATTTGAGGCACATTTTCCAACAGATAAATGGTCTATCCCTGGGCCTTTCCATCAGGTCATCGAGATAACATGAAATCGCTCCCCTCTAGCCGATGACAACATTCCGCGCTCCACACTACTCGTTGGGTCATCTTGCCGATAAGGCAAAAATTCAAAAAACTACAAAGAAACACCCATCTCCATCAGCATGCTGGGCTCAACCCTCGCGGGACCCACATTTTACCGCACATGCTATAATTCAATGAACAAAAAGTTATTTTCCCTTTGTTTGCACATGAAGAAAACAAGTTAGACAAAAACATGTATTCTTTTCATACTTAGCACTTGTTTCTCCTTCTGAGGCATATTGATATGATATCTCCTGCATCTTTCTACAATGAAAATTATATTGCAATCTTTTGCCTTTCTTTTCAAATAATCACGAATGCAATTTAGCAGAATAAAAAATGCACCTTCTTGCTCATGTGTAAAATATCACAGCTCTACCTGATTGAGCTAGTAGCAAAAATAGGTAACAGGGATAAGGGAAAATTTCTGAAGCAATTGCAAAAGTGCAAAAAGGCTCTCGCCATATCGCAATAGGAGTGAGGCTGGTGAAAATATAAGTTGTGACATGGAAAAATAGAGGATTAGGGATTTTTATTAACAGTAAGTGAAATGGAGCCTCGAGATAGAGTTTGGACATACATTAGAGCATGTGAAAAGGAAATCTTTATTGAAAATTTAAGCTGCAAACACATGAATCACTTGACACCATGCCTCGAAGAAACATGGTCTCACTGAAATCATAGACGAGTATAGTGGTGTTGATGTGATAACAAATATCTAACGAGGGTAGAGGATGCTTTACTGAAAAGCAATGTCACGTTGGCATTATAACAGACAAGGGGAGATTGTTGGCATTTCAATAAGGATATTGAGAAGGTTGTTGATGATTATGGATATAACTGATTAAGGATGTTTACTATCTTAATGTTATTATTTTGTCATTGATGTCAAGAAATTGATTTTCTAATTTAGTATGATTTGATGAGTATAAAGATGTCGGTAAAAGACACAGAAAGAATGTGATGAATAAGGGGAGAAATAAGTTATTCAATGGGAAACTATTACTGAGTTAGACAATGATGAGATCATGATGTTTAGATTGTTTTGATATCCTACATATGTTGTTGATTGTAAGGTTAATACTATACTATGTTACCGAGCAAAGAACCTAGTCGGTAAACCCTAAGGTTATTGCTATCGGTTAATGAAGGCGGAAGGTTTACCGAGTGAAGTGTAGTATTTATCGAGTTGCAACTGAGCTGTAACAAAATGCATTAAATGATTAAAAGCATTATTTAATGAAGGAAGCTAATGAGCTGGAATTGATTAAATGATTGGTATGCCATGCATGAAGTTTGTTAAAGAATCTATGGCAATGGAAGATTGGAAGAAAGATCTACAGCTCAGATTGAACCACAATACCTTAGCACAAGTTCCAAGAAATGTATGCAAGTTCCAAGGCGAGGTAAAATGTTTTTCAGATCGAAGGATACATTGAATTTGGTCAAGTTTGAAGATCTGATGGCTATGATTGATCAAGGGATATGTGATCAAGGAGATTCAGTGGTTAGCAAATTGTTTATAAATAAGGAACTATTGATAAACAATGCATGCGAGCAAGTGTAAGCACAGGGATGCTACATAGTGATTACCAAGCATAGAAGCTTGAAGACCTGTTTGATTAACAAAGTATAGAGCCCAACAGAGGGACAAGATAAGTCCTATGAATAGATTGTATTGAGGAAATAAGAATCTACTTTAGCATTTTTGATGTGAAGTTGCAGATATATTTTATTACTGTTATTTTGTAAAGTGACAGGAAATCTCTTAACTGAGTGGACTTAACAGTCTTATTTGTAAAACCCTCTAGCAAGGTGACATTCTAAATGAGTGTTTGAAATCCTTTGACAAGGTCACTTCTAACAAAGTGAAGATTCTAATAGATCTGAGGGAAATCCCTTAACCGGGTCACATCTAGCAATGTGTTTGTAATCTTTAACAGGATTTGCTTTTAACCGAGCATACTCTAGAAGAGTATATTTCTTAGTGGGTCCGAAATCCCACAGTGGTTTTTCCCTATTTGGGTTTCCACATTAAATTTGGTGTTATGAGTGTTGTTATGATTATGTGTTCTTAAGGTTGCATGTTTTACAGTTTTGATTACATATATCTGTTTAAGCTACTGAGGTTAAATCTGTTGATTTTATCGAAGATTAAGTTTATATGATTCACCCCCCCCTCTCATCTTGTTAGCTTGGCATCTGTACTTAACAATTAGTATCAAAACTATCATGTCATAGCAAAAACGTACTTATTGGAGAGACACAACATATATCCTAGTGAAGTACAAAATTTGGTGTGACACTAAAATTGACCATGGCCATGGGAGATCTTACCAAAAACTACAGTTTCACTGAAAGTAATTCATCGAGGAGACAAGTTTTATGTCTTATCAAAATGATAATTTTTGTATGAAAATAAAAGTCAACAAGAATAAAAGGAGTCCTGTTGAAGGATGATGCCACATAGAAAGTGGTGGTGTCAGAGAAATATAACAAGCTCACACTGAAAATGGACTTATCGAAGAGACAGGTCTTGCCTCTCATCAAAATATAAACATCAGTGTGACACCAATGATCTATTAAGGCCAAAAGGGGTCTTAACAAAAAGGCTAGTTAAATTGAAAATGGGATGTTGATAGGACAGTTTGAAGGGCTCATCAAAATATGTTTGCAAACATCCATCAGAGCACAGTGAATGTGGAGTTTATTCCAAACAAAGTGTGATGATTGCGATCTACACTGTCTTTGCAAAGATTGAAATTTGTATAATAGAGCATCGATATCTACTGAAGAATGATAGTATGAAGGTTTTTAAAAATATGAATACCTTTGAAGTATGTACATATAAAATGCTTATACCTTGAAGCAGTGAAACCCCATAGCATACAAAGTTTACAATATACGCATATGATATATCTATTATGAAAGGTTCAAAATCTATTAAAAAATATGGTTGATGCTAAATGTGGTTATGTATGATGTCGTTTCATAGTAGGAAAGGCATAAATAAGGCATATGAATTTCTTTGATATGAAGCATCAAAGGAATGGGGAGATATATGCAGGGTACAAGAAGTATTTGTCTGAGTGTCCTAAAGAGAGGTATATCTCAAGGGATGAAGTGGAATATTTACATAATGATTCAGATTAAATAAAAAAAAATACAAAAGATAAATAATGTCAAAACAACTTCTGACAGAGATTCGGTTATGGCAGGAAGGAGTATTTTCATACAACATGATATGCACTTATTACGGGAATGATATGCAAGAGTTTTATTGTAAATCATTTGTAATTGTAAATGTCTTTTGGTTTTTGGGGGTGGTTAATTAATTTATTGGGCATAACTAATTAGTTTCTAGATGAAGAGTCATATTGTTTCATAGCCAAAGGTTGTAACCAATATGGAGAAATCCCTTGTGTCTATAAAAGGGAAACCACAGATTGGATAGGAAATTGAGATTTGGAATTAGGGGGAATCATCAGAAGTAACTATTTAGATTTTTGTAAATATTCATTTTCTTCTTGATATTGTGCACATAATACAATTAAATGCTTTTAAGATTTGGTTTCACCTATTATATTGGCTAAAGTAGCCAAGGTTGTTTGAGAACTCCTATATGACATGTTTTTCCTATTATATTAATTTGAGTATCAAGGGTATTTCAAATTGGTTAAAGGGCTTTTAGTATCAATGTAAGATTTTAGTATCTCTGTATGATTTGTTGGATTGGTTCTCTCAAGGAGAGACTAAATTCATGTTGACAAGTCATAGTGATAAGGATAAAATCATTTGATTATAAGTATTCAAACAATTGACAGATTCATGCAAGGTGTGGATGTAAAATTTGTCTAATAGAGTGATATAGAACCACTAAAGAGGCAAAATATTGACTCTATTGCTTAATGGAAGGAAGGCACTAATCATCTCTCATATCAAAACAATTAAACTACTTTCACTTTTCATTTTCATGTTGTAGGAGTAAGGGTAGAAGTAGTGTTTATATTAGAACGAGTTATCTCAAACCATTCTAGTTTGAGATAAATCAAAGAAGTAATTGAAGATATTGCAATTATATAATTTGCTCAATCACATAGAAGGCACACCCATCTTGGTTTAGCCGAATCAGAATTGTAGGGAATAGTAACCATATTGGTTCATTCCATTTGTTGGCTAAAACTAATTGTTGAACTTGAGCATAAGGCTTGGCATATCTTAGGGGTTTGGTAACTTGCAATTTTGAGCTCCAACAGATTGGCAATTTTGTTGGGGAGACAGTTGATAAATCCATTTGGGAAAATCCTAGACATTCAAGATGTATCGTTATAAATATTCCCATGATGTTCCAAATTCAGTGTTGCAATCTATGTGTGTGAAATTTGGAATCTGTATCTAAAACACAAACACTCAATAAATCATTGCATGCATGGTTAGTTGATCAAAATCAATAAATGTAAAAACCATAACAAATCGACCTATTGCTTTCTAAAGTATGCGAGTATAGATTTGCTCTCAAATTTATCTAAGCAATACCAATGACTAGACTACACTAAGATGGAGGATTTCATCTATATGAATGGAAGATTAAGCAAATTAAGCTAGATTAATCTAAAATGATATGAGAAGCATGATTATATGCATGATTAATCTAAAATGCTAATTATGCTAGATGATTGAGATAAAAATGCCTATAGTAATGATGCTAAAATCTAGGATGCAAGGGATCTTTTTTTCTCCAAAATGAGGGGTATTTATAGGAATTCCAAGGACAAAGCTGAGGTGGCAGGAATTGACAGTCCAGATTTGATCTGAAGATATCAAGGGATAAGATTAAGGAAGTTAGAGAAGAGGTTGGAGGAAGGGACACATGTCATCTCTGTGGTGACAAGTATCAAGGAACCTTGATCATGAGAGGGCAAGTATCCAAGGGAGGAGACATGTGGCAAAAGTTCCATGTTTCTTAAGGGGAGAATATCCAACCTATAAGAGGTTAGGATGTGCAAGATAGGATAGGGTTAGTTAAACCCAGGATTAGATAGAATGGGTTAGGTTAGGGGGAGGTTAGGTTAGGTAGTTAGAAGTTAGGAGCCGTGTGATCATATTTGAATTTATAAATTCAAATATTAGAAAAATGGTAATTAATCTCAACAAACTAAGAATTTGTTAATCTAAAATTAGGAATTAGAAGAATTGAATAAAATGAGGGGAGGATTAATTAATTTAGTATTAATTAATCAAAGGGGATTATTGAATGAACTATATAAATAAATCAATTTAGAATTATTTACTAGTAGATGAATAGGGAAATTAATCGAATTGCTTGTGAATTAAATTAATTGAGAAGAGGGATTAATTAAATAACTGTGTATTTAATTAATTATCTTCAGACCATTTTTAGGTGTATACATTTTTCCCCTCTTTGAAGCGATGTGTGACGATGCATTGGTTCAAATAAAAATCGATTCGATGATATTATTCGATGTGGATTTGATTTTGATATGATAATTTTTTATTCGATGTGGACATGATTTCGATATGATTCCCCAGACACTAATTGATAAGTTGCGATCGAGGATGCCCCCTCGGGAGATCAATTAAAAAAATTGATGATTTTAAATGATTTTTTGGATTTGGTGCGAAATTGATTTCTCGATAAAGATATTTGATTCTCTTGCAACTTTGGTTAATGACTGTGTCATTTCTTTGATTACTTTGATGCTTTGCTTGAATTGATGATTGATAGAGTTTGATTGACTTCATGATTGATGAGCGTCAATGGTGTAAACTCAAGATTGGATGAGTTTGATTGACTTCATGATTGATGAGTGTCAATGATGTAAACTCAACATTGGATAGACTAGATGTGTGACCTCATGATGAATGAGCATCACTGATGGGTGCTCAAAGAGATTGATGGAAATCTCTAGTGAGCGGATAGGATAGTAGATCAATTGATCAAAGTGATTGATTGGATAAAGAACTGACATTTTGTTGATATCTCATTGTAGGAAGATTTAGATGTGCTGATGTTGGTGCTTTCGGGGGAGGAGCATGAGATTTGTTTAGGCCGGTAATATTTGGAGAAAATTTTGGTGATCGTCCTAGTTGACATTGATATGAGAGATTTATCATTGATCCGATTTTGTATACACCATTGATGAGACATTGATGATTCCTACGATATATTTTTGTGATGTATCTCTGACATTTTTGTGATATCATTGTGCATTGGACCTTCATTATTTTTTAGCGATATGATATGCAGTCGATTCTATTTGCTTTATATGATTTATGAGATTATGGATGCATTCTACTTGCTATATGATTATGGACCCTAGATGATGGATGTATACTTCTTATATGATGATGCAAGATGATTCTATATGTACTATGTGATTCATGTGAAATGAAATGCTTTCTATTTTTATGATTTTATCTATCATATTGATATGAGATAGATGCAATGCAATGCAATGATGATGCCACTTTACATGATTGATATGAGATGCCATGAATGCCGTTATGGACTTCATTTAAGGCCTCTTCAAATTCTGCTTTCTCGAGACATCTTAAGAGAGTACCATCTAGACCTCATTTAAAAAGGGTATCCATGATAAGAGTATAATGGGAAGAGTGGAGGATGAAAATTTTCTTTTGGTTCTTTGACAAGTCAGGAGGGAGGGTGTTATCTTTTAGGTATGTATAAATTTGGCCATAGTGAGAGGAATCATGCCCAACAAGGTGATGAATAATTTGGCAATCAAGATAGTTATGGGCAGGGTAAAACAAATCTTCCACCAGGAATTCATAATGCTCTTGATCTTCCTATGTCTGAAGTAGAGAAGCAAGTGTTGCCATGGCGTCTACTGCTTTGTTGTCATTTCTTAGAATCTGCTCAAAAGTAATCTCTACAAAATACTTTTTGAAATCATCTACCATCTTTTTATAAGGCATTAGTTTGTCATCTTTTGTTTGATAATCATCATTAATTTGGTTAATGGCAAGCTCAGAGTCTCCAAAAACCTATAGTTGTGTGATGTTCCATTCTATGGTCATTTTGATTCCTGTGGCCAAAGCTTCATATTCTGCTGTATTGTTGGTGCATGGAAATCTCAATTTATATGCCTTTGGAATTGTGTGACCTTGCAGTGTGATGAATAAAATGCCTTCTCTTGATCCATGCTATGAATATGAACCATCAAAGTACAACTGCCATGTCTATTTGGTGACTGTGAGTATATCAGCATCTAGAAATTCAATGTTTAAGGGATGATCATCTTGAAGTGGGGCTTCTACCAGCTAGTCTGCAATGACTTGTCCCTTGATAGCTTTTCTATCCACATACTCAATATCAAATTTTCTCAAGATCATGACCCATTTTTCTAATCTTCCTGTTAATGTCACCTTGTTGAGAAAACACTTTAATGGATCTATTTTGGCAGTCAATTTGATTGAGTGAGAGAGTAGATAATGTTGCAACTTTTGAGAAGTGAGTACTATTGCTAAGCATGATTTTTCTATTCGTGAATAATTAAGCTCGTATCCCACTAATGTTCTGCTGATGTAGTAAATAGCTCATTCTTTTCCTTCATTATCTTGTTGTGGAAGCATAAATCCTAATGATACTTCTGTGGCTGATACATATAGTAACAATGACTTACCTTGAATTGGTGACATTAGTATTGGTGGTTGCATGAGATATTCCTTGATTTTGTTGAATGATTCTTCACATTGATTGTCCTATTTAAAATGAACATTCTTGTGCAACAGATGAGTAAATGGTTGACACTTATTTGCCAACTAAGCAACAAATCTTCTAATTGACTATAATCTTCCTTGAAGTGATCTAAGTTGACTGATATTTTTGGGAGATGCCATTTCCATGATTTCTTTAACTTCAGCTGGATCTACTTCTATACCTCTAGCTGAAACAATGTATCCCAATAGATTACCTGAAGTGACACCAAAGACACATTTCTTGGGATTTCTAGATGTTCATATATGATTTTGCCAATATGTCAACTACATAGTCTTCCATGAATGTATGCATCATGTCATAGAATATTGTTGTCATGGCTTTCTGATATGTAGCACTTACATTCTTTAGTCCAAATGGCATGATGCTCTAGCAAAAAGTACCCCATGGACAAGTGAAAACTTTCTTTTCTTGATCTTCTGGAGCTATTTTAATATTATTATGTCCTGAGAATCTATCCTTTAGGGAAAACATGGAATCTCCAACAATTAAATCTACAATGATGTCAATATTAGGTAAAGGAAATTCATCCTTTGGTCATGCATTATTGAGATCTCTGAAGTTTATGCATACTCTGATACTTTTATTTGGTTTAAAAATAAGAACTATGTTTGATACCCATTAAGGATATGCCACCAGTCTGATAAATCCCACATCCAGTAATTTCTTCAGTTCTGCTTTGACAAGGAGAACTATATGAGGATGCATCTTTCTCAATTTCTATTTTATTGGTTTGGCTCCTAGAGTGACATTTAGGTGATGCATTATAATATTTGGATCCAATCCTAGCATGTCTGCATATGCCCAGGCAAAATTGATTTGTCATCTTTTAAAAAATTCCAGATATTTCTACTTTTCTTATTCTGATAGAGAGGTTGCCGGATGTAGAATCTTTGGTTGATCTGTTGTTCTAATGTTGACTACTTTTGTTGGTTCAATAATTATAGATGATCTCTCTTGATAATATTCAAGTAAGGTGTCAAATCTCTCATCTTCCGATGCCTCAAGGAGGTTTTCACCATTATATGCGTCCTTTCTTTTTACTTTTCTTTGGCCTATTGTTTCCAATAAATGGTTTTCAGCATTAGACCTGATATTTTTTTTCTTTATTTTTACTTTTGCGACTAGGAGATTTAGCACCCACTTGATTGGAAGATGTGTTGGTGAAATCCCTGGTGGAAGTTGTTGTGGGCTCAATTGCATTGAGGTATAAGGCCATAGCATGGTCATTAGGAAATGTATTAATTTAAATGTCCTTCATTATCCCAGTCAATAAGTTCAGGATGTATTAAAGGTAAGGGATCCTCAGTTTGAGATGTTTCAAAGGCATTAGGGTCATGACAGAAACATTAAAGTCTTCAATACATATTTCAATGCCTAGGATGATACTCTCGTCAGAATGACCTCTCACAAGTAGTTCCTGATTGTCCTCAATTAAATCCAAGTCGACCAAATGTGATTCTAATTCAATTGATCTAGTTCCTAACATTTGTCCTACATACACATGAACTACATCGACACCCACATATTCTTCATAGCAGGTTTCTTCAGCTAATTGTTCAGATTGATAGGAATCCCATTCCCATTTATTAGAATATGTCTCCCTAGTAGCTTACAATCTGCAGATTTGTTCATTTAGCTTTTGGTTTGTTTCTTCTATTTTCCTTTCTATCTCTTTTCTTCTCTCATATTCAACTTCCTCTAGGCTGATATTTAGTTCTCTTAGTTTGCTATTAGTTCTCCTTGCTTAATACTAGCTTCTTTTCTATTTTGATTATAAGTTGACTCTACTTGGGAAGTGCCTGTTAGGATTCCCACATATACTAAGAGGGGGGGGGGGGGGGTGTGAATCAGTATCTAACTGGTTAAATGATTTTCTTAACTTAAAGCATGTAAAGCATATCAATACTGTATACCGGTAAACAATAAATAATGCAATAAATAGAGATAACAACAACCACATGAAAAACACACCATAACATAGTAGTTTAACGAGGAAACCTGGTGTGGGAAAAACCTCAGTGGGATTTGTGACCCACAATATTCACTTACTAGCCAATAAGAGAATATTATTGCTACAATAGGGGCCTACACATGCAAGAAGGCCAAGTGCCTAGAGCTCACTACTCAATTACAAAATGGGAAGTCTCACTGACTTATAGAATGAATTATATAAATCCAATGTCTTGTACTGCTTCAAAATAGTATCTACTATGCCAGATCCAGTACCGATTTATAGCTTTGCTTCATACATAAACCCTTAACCTATAATTCACCTAATAGGTCTACCTTATTTTGCCTATATATTTTCTTCCATCTATTACAAAATGTTCTACAATGATCTCTTATATATATGAGTCATTTTACAACTTGCCAAGTTGGCTTACAATGATTTTACAATAATTAACAAAATATATTACAAACAAAATTCCTGTCGGCTTCTATGCCGATATGCTTCCTTTTACTACTGATGGTCTCTGTGTCGATGTAGAGTCTGTCTTTGTCGGTGCTGGTAAATTGTCTTGTCGGTGTCATAGGATTGTAAGGTTGCCATCAATGACAAAACATTCAATCACCTACAATATCTCATTGGAGTGTGCATTTGCCAACAGTGCCATTATTTTGTCTTTCTTGTTGATTAGAAGCTCTCTCTTTTGTGATCTTACGTTTGTTTGTTCTTGTTGTTTGGTAGATTCTTCTTCTCTTTGGATTTCAATTTGTTCTTGTCTTTTGTCATATTCATCTGTTGTTGCCTAGAAGATGTTTCTTCCTGTGGAGTAACTTGTTCATACCCTAAGCCTGATTTGTCTTTAGCCTACTGAGTATGGGGGTGTATGGGTTCTAAGATACCATCTTTTCTTTTTCCTAGAGGACCCATTCCAATGTAGCCCATTTTCTAAAGGATGTTAAATCCTATTCCATATTTCTTTGTGGGTATTCTGACATTATTGATTTTTTGTTGAACTTATTCATCCTTATATAGCCATTGTAGCATGTTTTTGTCCTCTATTTCTTCAGATAATGTCCCAACACTAACAAATGCTCCATCAAATATTGGAAGAGGTTTTACAACTGGTTGTTGTTTTGAGTTTGAAGGTTTATCATAAGATTTTGGAGAAAGTGGTAACGGTGATAGTGAATATTCTTTGTTCCCTTGATCTCTTAGCTGTATCTTCTTTTCAAAACTTGACAAGATTGAGGAAAATGATTTTTCCTTAGATTGTATGCTTGAAGAGGATGCCTCTCTATTATGTGAAACTGTGACCTCTTGTGCCGGTTTCAAATTGCTACAATATTAGAATGGATTTGAGTTTGCTGAAATTGTGATTTCCTGCCCATTGTACAAAAACTTCAAGCATTGGTGATAAGTTCAGGGAATAGCTTGTATGTCATTAATCCATGGTCTTCCCAAAAGTATGTTGTATGATAAATCCAAGTCTAGAACTTGGCATGCTATATCTTTCTACAAGGGTCCTACTCTGATTGGTAAAACAAATATTCCTTTGGAGGAACGGTCTTCTTCATCATATGCTTTGATTGTGATCTTTTTACGGGAATCAACTACATCTTCAGAATAACCTAAAATAGGAACAAGAATTAATGAGAAAATTTTCAAGCCAACTCCTCCATCTATTAGGACACGTTTAACACATGTTTTATGAATAAGGACTTCAATATGCAGGGGAGCATTATGGGGATGTTGCAGAGACATGTCGGATTCTTTTGTGAATGATAAGCATTGAGGTGTTGTGAGGCATCTCACCATAGTTTGGAATTGATCTACACCAAGATATTTGGATACTGTCATATCTACTAGCACTCTTTCTAAAATTTCTTTATGTGCAGGTGAAAGTCTTAAAAGTTCTAAAATCGATATTTGTGTGAGAGTTTTCTGTAGTTGATCTACTAGACTATATTGTTTTGAAGTAGATGACGTGTCAGTTGTAGGACCCGACAAATTAACCTTGGCTTTGCTTCTTGTTGTTGTTTCTCTTTGACCACAATCACATTAACCACGTTATCATAAGTATGAGCATAGTTCACTTTTTCTTTACCCTTTCCATTTTGTGCTGCTAATGATTCGCCCTTCTCATAATTAGAAAGTGGAGTTTTGAAAGCTATGTGCGATTCGTTTGTCTTATGCCCATCCACAATTATTACACCATTGTCAATCAAATCTTGGATGACATGTTTTAACCACTGACAATCATCTATTTGGTGTCCTTTGTTTTGATGAAAATCACAATAATGGTTGTTGTTCCACCAAGAAGGTTTTACCTTGGGTTTAAAGTCTCTTGTTTCTAGCAAGGTAATCAACTATTTTTGAAGAAGTGTCTTTAATGCTGACCCAAGTGATTCACCAATGTTGGTAAGTGAAAGAAATTATTAAATGATGATTTTGGTTTATTGTTATCTTGTTGAATCACTACTATGTGATTTGATAAATTGAAAATCGGTTTCTTTGGTTTCACATTATTATTATCCACTATCCCATCATTGACGATGTTTCGATTTCTGTTGCAAAACTTGGGCTTATCATTATTGTTATTATTAGTAGTGTTGTTGGAAGGAGGATTAAATCCTTTGTATATCTTCAACTCTCCTTTCTTTACCATAGCTTCCTCAATCCTGATTCTATTATCAATCATCTTTTTGAAACTTGGATGACATTGTATTTTTAGGTTATAACTCATTTGTTCATTTAGATTGTCAATGAATATGTCCATCTTTTCATATTCTGGTACTGTACGAGGATATCGTGCAGCTAATTGTCTCCACCTTTGTAGAAACATCATGAAAGGTTCTCCACTCTTTTTCTTAGTGTGACACAAGTCTAGCATTGTGATCTCATGTTATATGTTGTACACATATTGTGAAACAAACTTATCCACCAATTCTGCAAATGATCTAATTCTAGGTGGAAGTTTCAAGAACCATTCCATAGCTTGTCCAATTAATCTCTTTGGAAATAACCTTATTAAGTATGCGACCTCATGTGCAAATTCAATGCTCATCATGTAAAATTCTCTTATATGATCTTGGGGATCGGTTCTTCGATTATATTTGTCATATCTAGGAATTTCACAATTTGGAGGAAAAGGTATCATGTTGAGACTTTTGTTAAATGGATAAGGAGAAATTTCTTTAAGTGAATATCTCTTAGTAGTTCCTCTTTGCATATCTTGAATTTGTGTTTGAAGAGTTTGTATTTGTTGCATGAGAGCTAAGAGAGGATCATCGACATGATTTATCCTCATATCATCATGAGTTCTTGTGTGATCATGATATCTTCTTGTATCATCACGATTCCTTCTTGTGTCATCATTAGTTATTCATGTGTCCTCATGAGTTCTTGTGTCATCATGATTCCTTCTTGTGTCATCATTAGTTATTTGTGTGTCCTCATGAGTTCTTTTATCATCAAGAATTCTTGTGTCATCCTTTTTGCGACTAAAAATTTCTTCATTTTGTTCATTCTCATTGTAAGTGTCACTTGATCCTCCCCTTTGTCTTAAATTATTTACGTCAAAATATTGGGGAAGTTTAGCACCAGATTTTGCTAACATTAGGAAGTATTTTTGTTTTTCACCCTCCAATATTTTCTCCATGAATTTATCAAATTTAGGATCTTGTTGGATTTCTTTGATGTGTTGATTAGTTATCTCTTCTTCTTGTATTTCATTTCCTTGTACCATTTCTTCATGATCTTCTACCATTTCAAGTGTTTCTATTTTTTTTTCTTGCATCTTTTGTCTCTGAGCCCTGGTTAAAACGAGCATGTAAAATTGATGTGACCGAGAGCTAGAAGTGATATAGATGTCAAGATCAAATTGAAGCTAGATGTTTGTTTGAGGTAATGATTTGAGATCAAGTTTGGTTTCAAGAATGATCTATATTGTATAAGATAAGATCTAAGTGGATCAGATTGATCAGATTGATGGATGATTGATTGAACGAGTTAGGATATAATCGACAAAATCATGTAACACAATGGGAGGGGCATACTATCAAGATGCTATGTTCAGGATGAAAAATACCAGGTATATGATATCCTATGATGTATCAAGACTGACCAAGAAAGTATGATAGAGGTCCGTACAAGATATCAGAATCATGCAAACCAAGTTTTATGGACTCAGGAAGACAAAATTTCATACGAAAAAATGCCAAAGACCATACAAAAAACTAAAGGTAATCAAATGAAAAACTAGGTTACTCATACAAGGTGCTATTACAAGTGTTCAAAAGTTGTTCAAAGCAGACAGTGAAAGTTGCAGGCTCATACGACAATACACAGAGATTCATATGACAAATTAAAGGTAACTAGATGACAAACTAGGTTACTCGTACGAGATGGTGTTATAAGTGTTCAAAAGTTGTTCAAAGCAGATAGGGAAAGTTGTAGGCTCATATGACAATAGACAAAGGCTCATATGACAATTATCAGATAGCAGTACGACAAACTAGGCAATTGAGGTCCTAACTCATACAGAATAGGATCGGACAAGAAACAATTTTTGACAGGAAACAAAGTTTTGACCACTAAGTTTGATGCTTCGGTTGATAAGTCAGGTTTTCCAGTTTCAGTTTTAGGTTGTTCAGTGATAGTTTTAGATAGTTCAAGGATAAAGACATAATAAACACACAAAATGTAAAGTGAATTCAAGAACAACACGCCAATCCTAAGGAAGTTGATTGAGAGAGAAAACCTTTGTTTGAAAACTTATGTACACACCCAATAGCTAATCAGAATATGGCCACTGAGACTCACACAATGGATTCTCAATTTCTTATTAGCCGACTCCAAATGCTAATGGAGGCATGATATGATAGGTATCTTGGGAGAGTTACTATCTCTCTTACACAAAGATTATCCCCCTTTTGGAGGTGAATCGGGTAGCTTCTAACCTAGATTTCTTAGTAAATGTTTCTATTTGAAGTTACCCCTTGAAGTCGCGCAAGCATGATTGAGTTCTATAGCCCAACAAGGTACCAAGCAAGATGTAGTCATGCAAGCATGATTGAGACAACGAGGCCCTATAAAATGCCCACTATGAGAAATCTCAAAGAGAAAACTCAAATAACTTCATCCTCCGAGACTTTAATCTCAAAGAGGCCTATTTATTATAGTGAGTCAGAATGCTTGGGTCTAGCTATACTCACTTGGGTCATTCTCGCAGGGTGATTATTGGCATATGTACACTCCAATGAGACATTGTATGTAATTGAAGGTTTTGTCATTGATGGCAACCTTGCAATCTTATGGCACCAGCAAAGGCATTATACCGGCATCAGCAAAACACATTCTACACCGGCACTCAGGACACCGACACCGACACAAAAGAAAGGAAGTATACCGGCACAGAGGCTGACAAGATTTTGTTATATTATATTTTATCTATTATTGTAAAAATGTGTAAGCCAACTTGGCAAATTGTAAAATGACTCTTATATATAAAAGAGATCATTGTAGACATTTGAGATGTGAAGTAGAAGCATTAAGGAAAATATTAGGTAGACCTAATGTGCGAAATATAGGTCAAGGGGTATATGTAAAGAACAGAGTAGGAACCGATACTGAATTTGGCATTGAAGATGCTATTGTAAAGCAGTACAAGATATTGGATTTGTATAATCCTTATGAGACTTCCCATTGAGCAGTGAGCTCTAGGCAGTTGGCCTTCCTACATGTGCAGGCCCCTATTGTAAATAATATTCTCTTATTGGCTAGTGAGTGAATATTGTGTTAGGCCCAATATGGAAAGCTAATGTACTAAGAGGGGAGGGGTGAATCAGTACTTCAAATCCTTTTATCAACAATATCTTTACTATTATGCATAAACCAAAAACTGTTGTAACATAACATAAAGCTAAAACAAATAAGTAGCAATCATACATGATTCACTCCATAACACATATATTTTGGTTACGCAGAAACTCTTGGTTAGAGAGAAAAACTACGGTGGGGATGGCACCCACAACTTCACTACTGCAATAATAAAGAGTGCTCGGTTAGAGCTACATATTTAGCTATTTCTGATAGCTTACCATGTTAGGAGTAACAAGATCTATTAGATCTACCTTGCTAAAGCATTTTACAACACTTTATATAAATGCTGCACCTGGTTAGAGGCTTTACGATTTATAGACTTTATTAGAGTCTTTTACCCTGTTAAAGGTTTCTCTTACAACTTCAAAATATTACAATAAGACTTTACAAATATCTGCAACTTTACATCTGAAATGTTGTAGCAGATTCTATGTGCTCAAAATAAGATTACCTTGCCTATAGCATACCTCGGTAACTCATAAAGTAACTGTAATGCCCCTACCCTAGTCGGACTTGTAAAACCCGTTTGACCTTGATTGACTTCCTATGTGGCATTCTTGAATGGTAGGTTAACCATGATGCAATGTGTAGTTTAGATAATATAAATAATTGTGCATACTTATTATTGTGCTCTTGCATCGATTCTTGTGTAAATGTAATTGTTTCCTAACTCTTGTGATAAATCTTGAGCTAACGCCCTCATTGAATATGTATATGTATATGTATGCTTGCATGAATTCATGGGTGCAGGAGATTTCAGGTACAACATCGCCTAGGGCGAGGTTCATCTTCTTTGGGATTTGCAGGGTTGAGTATACCTCCTTCATCCTTAGAATTCGGATTTGGTGGTCATAAAACTCTCATCTTGCCTTAGCCATGGTTAGGTGAGCGTCATGTGTGGTTTGAGGGGCCTCTCTTTTTGTTGGGTTGCATGTCGTGTGATTTGGTGGACTTCCTCAGTTTGCGTGCCATGCGCGGGGTAAGTGGAGTTTGTAATCCTAAGTATTTAATTCAATTTAATGAGTAGATGTACACATTAGTAATTTAGAAATTTAAAATAGGTAGTTTCTTTTATATGATTAATCGTTAATTTAAAGAGATCGCTTTAATTATAATTGTAGCAAGCTTAAAGCATTTAAATTGAAATAATGTGTTCATTTACGCATTAAAAGTTGAGGATTTAAAATAAATAGGTTTCTTTCAAGAGATTAGTCATTTATTAAAAAGGTCGCTTTATTATGTTGTAGCGAGTTAATTTAATAGTTAATTTAAAAAAAAAATAATAATAATAATAATAATAATGAATTTAATGAGCTATGCGTTTTAGAAAGGAAAGATTTAAAGTCATTTGAGAAATAGAAATAAATTAATCATTTTCGCATTTTGGAAGAGAAAGGGTAAATTTTATTATTTAAAGGAAATTATTCTTTTTACTTGTAAAGTTGATATAGTATAAAGGATTAATTTTTGGAAATTTAAATTAATTTAAATACCTAACCCTTGTTAGTAGTTCAAAATATAAAGTGTTGGCTAAAGTAATATGGAGAAATTTAAAATTAGAGTTAAATAAGAAATGGAAGCTTTTTAATTTTAATAAGAAAAACGAATAAGAAGTATTGAATAATGGAAAGGAATGATTTCCATTTTTCATTTTCTTTTATTTTAAAAATAAATGCCTAAATTCGAAATTGAAAATTAGGTCAAAAATCGGGTTTCTCATTTAACCTAGTTTTTGAAATGTTTTTGGGGGTTCTTTCCTTGGGTCATCATTTTGGAAAAAAAAATGTTTTTGGAAGGGAGATTGGAGGTTTTGGACAAAGATGGAGTTTTAGAGCAGCAAATTTGGGGGCTCACCATCAAAATGCTTCCAGGAAAGCTTGTTGAGGTAGGAATCTCTTTTAACCAAAAAAAAAAAATGAAAAAAAAAGGGCTTGTATGTTGTTCTTGCAATTTTGGTTTTTTTTTCTGAGTTTCCATTGTTTGCCCATGAGTAAGTTTCATTTGTAGAAAATTGTTAAAGATTAGTTTTGTTGGATCTTTGTGTGAGAAGAGAGCTTTCTTGTGCCAAAGATTTGCTTAATGGGAGGGTTATTCAACAATTTCTTCTATTATTTTGAAACCCTTGTCATTAAAAAAAAAATATATATTAGTGACTATGAATGAAAGAAAATTTGGGGGTTTTTATTTTATTACTGTTTTACTTTTATGGGGTTTTGATTTCTTATTAATTTGTGTAAATCAATCTCCCTGGCCATGATGGTGTTTGATTTTTAAAAAAGGAAGAAAAAAATAAAAATTTAAATATGAGAAAACCATGCTGCTGGAAAATGAAATTTTAAAGTCTCTAGGAGACTGTATTTTATTTGCTGTGTGACTTTTATTGACAGTAGATAAATTTAAAAAAAAAAAAAAAAAATTTCCAAAAAACAAAAATATAAAACAAAAAAAAAAAAAAGCAAGAAAACCCTCATGGCAGGGATAAACCCCCACCACGGGGTGTAGCGTCTGCTACCATGGTAGCGGACTGCTACCAAATGGTAGCAGCGCTGCCCATGGCAGCCGCTTGCTACCATGGGGGGCCACGTGGGGTCCACGTGGAACCCCCCCCAATTGTTACTTTAGTTTCTTTTTTTTATTATTTTATTTTTATTTAAAAAAAAAAATTACGATATAATAAAATAATTAATTTGGTTTTATTAATAGTTTTTTTTTAAAATAAAGTTTTTAAATAATAATTAATTTTTATTAATATATATTTAATGTGAAGGTTATTATATGTATTAATAAATAATAAATTTGAAATTCGAACGTTATTAAATAGTATGATTAATATATATATATACTTTTGAAGGAAATTTATATGTATATATTGGAATAGTATTTAACAATTGGTTATTTTAAAAAAAAAAATATTACGATATTCAGGAACAACTTGTGATTCGATCTGATCATTCTAAGAACTTAGAAATGGAAATCTGAAATGTATAAGTATCTTTAAGTTTGTTAAGGGAAATTTTGAAAGCTCAAATGATATGCTAATAGGATCATCAGAAATTTAGTAATGTAATGATTGGAAGTTTGGAAGTTAATGATATCTTCTTTAGTAAAATAAATAGTTTAGTTACTTCCCTTCCTGATAACGAGAAATAGATAATGGGAAAATATGGCAAGTTTATTTTATGTTTTTCACTTGTGTTAAGTACTGGCAAGGCTTTGCTAGGTTTGTTTTGGACTCTGTCATCTGTTTACTTGTGTTGGTCATGGCCGGTTACGTCCCTAGATAGAGTAGCGTTTGTCATTTGAACCTGTAATTGCTTGAAGTGTTCAGTTGGATCCGCTTCAAAAGGGATCATTATGTAAATTCCGACCGAGGTGTCTATTGTATATTGGTTGTGTTCGCCTAAGTGGCAAAGATGTAAAAGTCATGTGATTATGTAAGTTCCTAACTATATTAAATGCCAGAGGGGTCTTGCAGTTGAGCAGACCCGGAGATGTAGCCCCTTAGGGGTGAACTCCGAGATCATATCTGTGTTATGCGATGTTTTAGCTTCCTTTGTTTCATGCTTTAAGTTATCATGTATAAGTGTATGGTGGAAATTTAATGAATTTAAATGAAGTGCATAAAATTATTCATCTTGATAAATGTAGTAATAAGGTTCATAAAACATTGTAAGTATGATTATGGAAAAGAATTTGGTTTATGTTAAATAAAGGAAATAATGGTGGAAAGAATCTCATTAGGATGCCTTTATTGTTTTAGCTGGATATAAGTTGGTAAATTGATCGAATGTGTATGGGAAACAAAGTTAGAATTAATGTTATAATTTCTAAGTTGAAATTTAAAGGATGAACCTCATATGGGTATTACCTTTTTATCTTAGTAAATGAATATCGTCATGTTAGTTATATGTCACTACTAGATGAATTTATTTAGTTATTCACGTTTTAATCCTAACAATTAATCCTTACTAGATCAATTTTATAATTGGGTGAACTCAACTGGCTATCCATATTATAACCCTAATAAATGAATTTCTTTATGATTAGCTAAAATTGAACTGAAAGGGAGGGATTCATTTAGTTGTTTATATCTTAATCATAGCCAAATGTATCTCTTCATATTAACTTTATTTGATTAAAAAGAGTGACATGCAATAAGATAATTATATTTTAATCCTAATGGAAGAACATCACTATGAACTTATATTTTAAACCCTGAAATGATGAATTTCATCTTGCTAGCTATATTTTAATTTAAAGGATGCTCTCATGTGTCCTAATACATATCCACCTTAATGAATTGAGTCCATCTAATAGCACTATTAAAGCTTCAATGAATGAACTCTATGGCTTCTTGCATCTTATCCTCCATAAAAGAACTACGACTCATTAGTTGGTTATGCTTGAGTTTAAATGATGGAACCCCACTCTATTAATGGAAGTTTAATTCCTTAATGAACGAATCTCATCTTATTAACCAAACTTTTAATATTTAAGAAAGCTTTCAAATGTGGGTGGTTATCTTAAAACCAAATGGATGAACTTCGGTATATTGATCACTTTGATCCTTTTGGGAGGTCTCTTAATGTAATTAGGATTTAAAGTGCAATGAGTAAATAACCTCTCGATGGCCTCCTAACCACCCAAAGTAAATGAACGCTTCCTAAAATTCAAAGACGTCAATTCATTGAACATTCATATGACCATGTCGAATGCATTATTTTGTAACTAAGTCATCCAATTTATTGGATCAATTGACGCAAGTTGAGTTAGGTGTAAGGTTATGTAATCGCGTTGGGAAACTCCTTAGGTTCGTTTAGCCTTCCACTGTGGTATCTAAGTTTTAGATGACTCCTAATTATCTTAATGTTGTAACTTATTATTAATACTCTTAACTATTATTATAAAAAAAAATATTTACACTCTATTTGAGTGTTTTTAACTTAAACCCTTAGGGGTTTCCTGGCGGGGCATTATAGTAACTCGGTAAACCCTTCTGTTTACTTTGTTCTTTGACTGTTCTCTGATAACCTTCTTGGTGACCTCTGTGTCTCTGTAACAGTCATAATACTCTGTGTTTTCTCATGTATCACATAAGTCTTGCTTCATACACATATGCACACACATTTCTCTCATTCACATATATCTCTAACCCTAAATTCATGCTGTATAAATAGATTTCTTATGTTGGTGGTCTGATTCATTGCTTTGATCTTACAAACATGATTTCTTGAATAAATAACCATGCAAAATATTTCATTGGTTAGATGACCTCAAAATTATAAAAATCTATATGTGCAATTTCCAATGCAATAACGGTTCTATGTGCCTCGATCTTGTAACACGTTTTCATGTGTGTGTCCGGGTTCAATGAATCTGGTAACATGTTTCACTTGATGTATATCAACTCAGTGTATTATCTTCACTACTTGGTAGACATGAAATAACACTCGGTAGACAGCTCGGTGTATACTGGGCTTTGTGACTTTTTTCCTTCTATAACTGACTAGACTGTTCATGCTGACTAAATATTTCGGTAGTGGTAACCGACTAGAGTATATAGAATGACTTTGTATATAAAACTAATGGCAATTTGATAAGTAGTAACAATCTCCCCTTTTGACATTAGTTGAGATGTTTGACAAAACTACTTTCAAAGTCATTACTCAAAAATCTGCATACTTAACAAAATTTGACTAAACATACAGTATATACATTAGTCAATGAAATAGTATAATCAAATATACTCCCCTTATCAATATGCTATACAAAACTCTAATTATGTGTGTTCGGTGATCAATACTCTTTAATCACTATTCTTTCCTCTATTCACTACTCGGTTCACTGCTCTTGGATACTCTTCTTATTCTGCTCATTTTGCTCAGTATACTCCCCCTGTATACTACACTCTGGTTGTTTGATACTTTGAATACTATACACTCCCCCTGTGTACTTTGATGCTATATATACTCTTGATGATATACTCCCCCTTTTTGACAAGCATCAAAATTTAGTTACCATTTGGAGGTGGCAACTGATCAAAAATGGATTTGTACTTTGTCTTGGCTTTGTTGAGAGCGACAAAGAGTGCATCCTTTACTCTGTCCATTAAAGAATTCTGTGCATTAATATTAGCCAATAATAAAATTAAGCCATCTAAAGTGCTTCCCTCTTGTGTAGTAGAGAGGTAAGTGGCTCGGTTTAGCTGTTCTTGAACGGATGAAAGATGAGGAAGGAATAATGTTTGAAGTGTCATTATGTCCATCCTGATCTTGTGTTCTTCATTCCTTAGTTCCAATTGTTGAGCCATGAGCTGTTGTAGCTTAGTATAAAAATTCTGAACTGAATTGGGCTTGGGGGTCAACTTATTTGAGAGATCGGTGATCTCTTTCTCAATTGCTTCTATTTTATTCTTAATGTCCTTAAGGAATAAAGAAAATGTGCAGAGTTTATGAAATAATGAAAGAATGTGCTTGAGTTGAGGGTCCAACTCAGCAATAAATTTGACAAGTTTTACCTTGCCAATAGCAATGGATTTTTGTACTTCCTCTATCATTTTAGTAGTTAGCTCCTTGTCTTTTAGTTTGCTCAAGTATTCGGATGCATCTACTCCAGATGTCTCAATCTGATTTAGGAGTTCATCCAATTGAATATGGATGGCTGCATCAGTTGATACTGTAGCTGAAGGTAGCATATCTGATAGTAAGGTCTTTACCTTCTGAAGTAATTTATTCTTCTTTTGTATGGCCAATTTCTTCTCCTGTTCGGCCTTTGCTTTGCACAGTACATCGAATTTAGTGAGTTCTTACCGTTTCAATTTGGAGATGTCTACATTGGGCAACACTATCAATTTTGATAAATCAATTTTGAAACTATGCTTTTTCAACTTCTTTTCTTTACCTTTCACTGGGTGAACCTCTACAATAGCTTGAGAGGCTTGAGGACCCTTGGTAGGTTGCTTGGTAGAGATAATACTTTGGTCGGTTTCTTTAGCCTCGGTAGTGTCCTTTGGTGTCGCAGTGCTTGGTGTCTCAGTTGTAACATTTTCCATGCTAGAAGGTTCTTGAGAGGTTGGTTCTTGTGAAGTAGCTTCTGCTGTATACTTTTGACCTTCGGTGCCTTCACCTGTATCCTGAGGAGCTTCGGTTGTAGAAGGTTGATTGATCGGTGGGTAAGGTTGAACTTGTTCCAAAATAGATTCACTAGAGACAAGTTTTGTATAAGCATTGCCTTCTATCATTTCTTGTTCAGGTGCCTCTGCATCCATGATATCTTCATCTATTTGAATGGTGTTAGCAGGGTCTTGCTCAGTGATGTAATGCCCATACCCTAGTCGGACTTTTAAAACCCGTTTGACCTTGATTGACTTCCTATGTGGCATTCTTGAATGGTAGGTTAACCGATATGCAATGTGTAGTTTAGATAATATAAATAAATTGTGCATACTTATTATTGTGCTTTTGCATCGATCCTTGTGTAAATGTAATTGTTTCCTAACTCTTGTGATAAATCTTGAGCTAACACCTTCATTGAATATGTATATGTATATGTATGCTTGCGTGATTCATGAGTGCAGGAGATTGCAGGTACGACTCCGCCTAAGGCAAGGTTCATCTCCTTTGGGATTTGCAAGGTTGAGTATGCCTCCTTTATCTTTAGAATTCGGTTTTGGTGGTCATATAACTATCGTCTTGCCTTAGCCATGGTCAGGTGAGCATCGCACGTGTGGTTCGTGGGGCTCTCACTTTTCATTGGATTTCATGTCATGTGATTTGGTGGACTTCCTCGTTTTGTGTGCCTTGCACGAGGTAAGCGGAGTTTGTTGTTCTAAGTATTAAATTCAAATTTATGAGTAGACGAGCACATTAGTAATTTAGAAATTTAAATGGGTAGCTTCCTTTATATGATTAATCATTAATTTAAGAGATTGCCTTAAATTATTAATGTAGCAAGCTTAAGGTATTTAACTTGGATTAGTGTGCTCATTTGCGCATTTGTAACATTTACGTATTTGTAGTTGAGAAATTAGAAGAAATAAGACTATTGCATTAGATTAGTCATTTATTTTAAAAAAGGTCGCTTTACTATGTTATAGCAAGTCAATTTAATAGTTAAATTCGAAAATAATGAATTTAATGAGTTATGCGTTTTGGAAAGGAAAAATTTAAAAGTCAATTGAGAAATAGAAATAAATTACTCATTTTCGCATTTTGGAAGAAAAAGGGGTAAATTATTATTATTTAAAAAGAAATTATCTCCATTTTATTTGTAAAGTGGATATAGTATAAAAGTTTGGTTTAGAAAATTAAATTAATCAAAATATAAAGTGTTGGCTAAAGTGATATGAAGAAATTTAAAATTAGAGTTAAATAAGAAATGGAAGCTTTTTAATTTTAAAAAGAAAAATGAATAAGAAGGATTGAATAGTGGTTTCCATTTTGATTTTCATTTATTTTATTTTAAAAAAATAAATGCCTAATTTCGAAATTGAAAATTAGGGCAAAATTAGGGTTTCTCTTTTTAACCTAGTTTTGTAAACATTTTGGGGGTTCTCTCTTTTGGGGGGGAATTTTTTTGAAAAAAATGGAGGTGGGAAAAATGGTGGGAGGAAATGGAGTTCTCTTGCTTGGAGTTGCAGGTGGAGCTCTGCATCAGATTCTTGCCCGGAGTGCGTTATAAGGTAGGATTCGAATCTACTCCTTTATTTGTTTGTTGAATACAAAAAAATAGTATTACCCATGAATGTTTTGAGGCTTAGTTTCAGTTTTCTCCCAACCTTGGTTGTTCTTGAATCAAATCCTTGTTCTTGATGGATTTTGTGATTTTTAAACTTGATAGGAAATATTCTTCCCATAATGGAGATTTTGGTAGAATCTGGAAAAAAAAGAATGGGTTTGTGATAAAAAAAAAAATGAAAACAAAACAAATATTAAAGATGGGAGAATTCGTTATTTGGTTATATACTTATTTTTTTAAAAAGATTTTTAATGGATAAATCCGACTGTGAATCGGATCATATATTAACAAAAAAAAATATAATAACAAAAAAAAAGAAAATAATAACAAATTTGGGGTTTCGGGGGGGGGAGCTGAAGCTCAACCTGCCCCTCCCCGCGCGCCGCTTGCAGTTACTATCAGCGCCCACACACAATGGGGGCCGAAGGGGACTGCGTCTCCTTTGGAGGCCGCAGCCCCTTCCGGCACCACTGTGTGGGGGAGTCGTAGGGACTGCGTTCCCCATGGCGGACGCAGTAAACCCCGGGCTGCGCCCGTCATGGTGGCCGCAATTCCTATCAGTTAGGGCATGGCTAGGGTTTGGCCGCCCTTTGCTTTGTTTTTAAAATGTTTAAAAAAAATAAAAAATCTATTAGTATAGTTAAACATGAAATGGGGGTTTTCATTTTATAAAATGGGGAGATGTTATTGGTGTAAAATCTGTTTTAAGTAATATATTGTATTTTCAAATGAGTTGGGATTTTATATTAGTATATATAATGTTTAAAATAAAAAAAAAGGGGATTTACTTATTAGTATAAAGTTATCATAAGAAATATTTTGGGTATTAAAAAAAAAAAGAGATGTAGTTTATACTCTAGCAAGTATGTTTAACCAAAAGGGGATAAAGGTATATATTTAAAATATATGCTAATATGGGTAACACCTATTTAGCATGTATTATTAACTATATATATACAGAATTATGGGCCTTAATATAGCAATGACCTTCATTGTAATTTTTAAACCCAAATGATAAATAACTATATGATAAAGGGTAAATTAAATGGAGGTGATGGTTTTTGATCCTTAAATGTATGCAATAGAAGCTTATTTAGCTCAGAAATGATTTTCTTTCCTTTTCTTCATTCACTCATTATGTATTTGTTCTTCATAGAAAAAGGGGAAATTTTGTTTTGTGTCGTTAGAAAGGGGGCTAGACTATTGTTGTAAACCAACTTGTCATTAGTGGGTATCTAAGGGTTAATTAATCTAATTAGACGTTTATGTCAACTTGAGAAAGTGTTGTAATTACCCGTTAATGCTTGAGCATGGCTTATTATTTTGGGAAGATTTGTTGTGTCTGCTATAATAGCACGGCTTAGATAGACATGTTGGGTCCCCGTCATCTGATTGCTTTTGTCTGACCAACGTCGGTCAAGTCTCCATTTAGGGTACCGCCAGTTAAGAAACCCTTGCTCTTTTTGTTTTGATGTATTTGGTAAGATCCGCTTCAAAAGGGATCATTATGTAATTAACGTCCGAGTTGGCTGTTGTATATTGGTTGTATTCGCCTAAGTGGCAAAGATGTAAAGACTTATAAATTTTGTATTCCTAATGATATAATACCAAAGGGGTCTTGCAGTTGAGCAGACCCGGAGATGTAGCCCCTTTAGGGGTGAACTCCGAGATCATATCTGTGTTATGCGAGGTTGTTAGCTTACTTTGTTTTATGCTTTAAATTATCATGGATGGTTGTATTCTTGTATAAGTATATGGTGGAAATTTAATGAATTTAAATATAAGTGCTTAACATTATTTATCTTGATAAATGTAGTTATTAGGTTCACAAAACATTATAATTATGATTATGGAAGAATATTCTGATAATGTGGTTTAAAAGTTGTAATAGTGGAAAGAATCTTGCTAGATTACATCATTGGATTAACTTGTTATTAAGCATGTAAATTGAACAAATGAGTAGGGGAAAACAAAGATAGAATTAATGTTATAATTTCTAAGTTGGAATCTAAGAAATGACCAACATATAGGTAATTACTTTTATCTTCTTAAATGAGCTACGCCATGTTAATTATATTCCACTAAATTGGATGAATATATTTAGTTATTTATGTTGTAATTATAACCAATAATCCTCACCAGATTAATTTGATAATTGTGTGGACTCAACTAGATATCCATATTTTAATCCTTATAAAAGGAATCCCTTATGATTGCTAAAATTGAACTGAAATGGGAAATCATTGATTAGTTGTTTATGCACTAAATCGTAGCAAAAGTATCTCACGCATATTAACTTCATTTAACAAAAAAAAAAGGAGTGATATGCAATAAGAAAATGGTATTTTAATCCTAATAGAAGAATGTCACTATGATCTTATCATTCTAACCTCGAAATGATGAATGTCATCTAGCTAACGATATTTTAATTTAAAGGATGCTCTCGTGTGTCCTAATGCATATCCACCTTAATGAAATTAGTCCATTTAATTGCATTATCAAAAATTCAAATGAATTCTTTGGCTACTCACATTTTACCTTTCATAAAAGAACTACAACTCATTAGTTGGCTATGCATGAAATCAAATGAAGGGATCTCACTCTATTATTTGTGGTTAATCCTTAATGAGTGAATCTCGTCTGATTAACCACACTTTAAATATTTAAGAAAGATACCAATCGGGGGTGGTTACCTTAAACCCAAATGAATGAACCTTGTTATTTTTAAAAACGCTTGAACCTATTGGGAGGCCTCCTAATGAAATTATGAATTAAAGTGCATTGAGTAATTAACCTCTCGATGGCCTCCTAACCAACCAAGGTAAATGAACGCTTCCTAAAATTCTAAGATGTCATATCTTTGAACATATATATATAATCATGTCCTAAGCATTATCTCGTAATTAAGATATCCAGTTTAATGAATCTAATGATGCAAGTTGAGTTAGGTGTAAGGTTATGTAATCGCATTGGGAAACTCCTTAGGATCATTTTAGCCTTCCGCTGTGTTATCTAGATAGAGATAACTTCAAACTATCTTAATGTTGTAATTTTACATTAATGCTCTAAATTATTATAAAAAAAAAAAAAAAAAAATATTTACACTCTACTTGAGTGTTTTTAACTTAAACCCTTAGGGGTTTCCTGGCGGGGCATTACAAGTGACATCAGGCTCTTGGTCGGTGACATCGACTATTTCCACTATAGATTGTTCACTAGCATTCTTTCTTCAAAAGATGTCCTTCCATTGCTCTTTTGTTTCCTTCTCCACTTCTATATACAGGCCATTCATCAATTTCAAGGCCTTTTGTTTTACTATAAATTGTGTTTGGTTGTTTGTCAGATGTTCTTTTATTTCATCAACCTACATATCGGGAAAGAGATGCACCAGACTTCTTTCTCTGATTTGTTTCTTTGAGTCTAGGGCATATTTCCATCTGGTTTCAATATGTTCATATAATTCCTTAGGAATAGAATTACATACTTCTAATGGGACCACTCAAAATTTTAGAAGTGTGCAAATGACAGCTTCTTCAATTTGCCTCTTTTCATCAGCAGATCTGGATTCATATTTGACAAATCTAAATCCACCAAATCCACCATATTCCTTTAGATTATTACAAAAAATTTCTACACTATGTACATCTACCTTCTTGCTTTTCACAATATGAAATTTACTTGCATCTTCAGATTCGGTATCACTCGACTCTTTTGGCAAAATGAGTCTCCGAGTAGATTTCTTGTAAGTTCTAGTTACCTTAGGAATGACAACAATCTTTTGTTTCTTACTCGATGATGCAGCAGATGCCCTTGTGTTAGGTCTCTTTGTTGGAGGGGTCGGTAGGGCCATTGAAGTGTCCTGTTTCTTTCTCTTCAACACTTTTCCCTTAGGAAATTCGGTGCTAAGTGTTATGGCTACTTCTTGGGCTTCTATTTCCTCTTCGGTGATGGCTAGAACTCCTTTGACAGGTGTGGAGGAAGACTCTTCTCCGAATTTCTTAGTTAATGCCTTAATCATCTTTGTAGCTTTTCTTGTAGCCTTAGGTACTACAATGCTCATTTTTACTTTTTCCTTCACCTCTTCATAGGTTCCATACCTCAGCTCGGTAGCATGCCTTGGTAGTGTCAGAAATGCATTGATTTGCTATTGTGTGATATCAAAATCAATCTCGTAACCCATAGGTGACAAAGATTGAGTCCTTGGTTCCACAACATTCACATAATAGTAATCGGTGTCGACTTCAAAACATATTTCATCTTTGTATTTTTCTACCAGCTATGGTGGAATTCGGTACCTGTTATGCATTTTCTCTTGGAACTTGCTGAAGTAATCATCCATTATATCATTAAAGTTATCACCTAACTTCTTGATGAAGTCATTGATCTGATGGGTGATTGGTTGGTGTAGTTCCCAAACAACTTTACTGATTGTTGGAAAAAACTTCTCAAAGTAGAAAAACATACTTACAAGTAGTGATCCAAATTTTAGAGTATTTGCCGAGTTGTTCTTCTTTGGCTTCCTGATTGTGTTCAGATTTTCAAACAAGTTCTTCAACAATACTTCACACAAGTCAATTTTCATGCCTTTCTTAACAATTTTGTATGCTAAGTCCACTGTTGCACAGGGTACACTGTTTTCCCTTGCCGATTGGAAGAAACAATAACCAATTACTCTAATGGCAAATTTGAGTTCAGGATTAGTGACATTGTTCAACTTCAGACCTCTGCAATCAGATTCTACTCCAGTCAAACTGATCAATTCCTTTTGTGATATCATTTTCTGTGCTCGGGCATGATCATAGATAGGATAACCGATGATCAGATGAATGATTTCTTTAGTGATCTTAAATGGTTTCTCTTGTAGCCACATGAAATCATCATGCACTCGACTTAGTACAAACTTGACCCACTGGGGTTTGAACACATGGGGATAGGTTAGGGCTTCAGTCAATCCCTTTATTTTGATATGCTCATACTTGCTATCCATTTTACCATCTATGCACAATTCATCATATGCATCTTTGATCTCAACATGACCAAGTTCTTCAACATGGCATTTGGTGAAGAATCTCACATCCTCGACTAACAAGACTCGATCTGGGATGAGTGAAAAGGTAGTTTTGTCATCCGCTTCAGATGCAATTTTGGGAGTCAAAGAGTATTATAGTGAGGGCTTCTCTACATTCTTGACAACAATGGGGTCTTGGATCTTAGGTGCCATTTTGATTTCAAATAAAAATTGACAAAGGAACCTTAGGGTTTGAGAACCTAACAAACAACAGATGCTTCACACTCAGCAGATAATAACAACTTAATGAGTTCGCTAAACCAACTTAGCAATGTGATGAGATTCGATGTAAATACCTTCGATTTTACTTTGAAGATGGTTTGATCACCTTGATTCGCTCTGCTCTACTTCTCAAAAACTTGGTGAATGAAAATGACTGTGAAAAACCTTTAAGTACTCAAAAATACCTTATCGGGCTCCGTGCAAGTTAGGTCAAAGACATTAAATGCACTCGGTTCACTTAACTTTCTTTCCCTTTTTTTTGTGCTTTAACCGAGTAACCAAATTTCCTTCATATACCAACTTGATAGGCTTCCTGAATTCACCAACTTGATAGATTTCCTGTAAAGTGCTCCAAAAGACTTTGATAGAATTTCAAACTTACTACTACATCTTACTATGCAGATTTTGAATTCAGTACATACTAAAATAGGAACTGTTTAAGATTTAACCTTGTGAGAATGCAGTCCCTTCATACCTTTACCGATTAATTTGGAGTGGGAGCACCTAACTCAGTAGGTAAGGCGCCTTATTTATTTGACACAATTTCCTTCTTTCTCCAAATCATCTTTAATTTCTCTTTTATTTCCTCAGTGTCTTCTCTAGGTTGATCTCTGCAATCTCCAGCCAAGTGTCTAGCTTTGTGACAATGAAAACATGCCATACCAGGATTTCTCCATGATCTTCAGTTATTCATTCCAAACCTTATAAAGCAGTTGGCACTTATATGTCCATATCTTCCACAACATTCACACCATATCTTGTTTTGTAATCCCATGGTACTACAAAATATTGTCGGTAAGGATCTGTGTGAGTTTGATAACCTCTAGTATTTGCTCGGTGTGTAGACCACATGTGATTCTTTTGCTTAAACCAACACTTCTCGGTACTGTGTCCATATCTATTACAGTTTTTACAAAACCCTTTGAATTTTGCCTTTTGATAATTGTTAACAGACTTTGTCCTACATTGATTAGATGTGTGACCATATTTATTGCAATTGTAACAATAACCATTGGTCTCAGTGGCATTCAATTTCTTACCTTTTCTGATTTGACACATGTTGGTAGTATGACCTTGATTTCCACAGTAGTTGCAAATAGGCTTCTTTCTTTTGATGTTCTTCTTGATTCTAGCTTGCTTTGATGATTCTCCTCTCTTGGTAGTGCAGATTCCCTTCTCGGTAGAGTCTTTTCCTTTGTAACCGAGTCCTCCTTCTTTGTAGGGTTGTCTTGTATTCAGTTGCTCATCCAACATCTTTGATGCTTTATAACTCTTCTTCAGTGTTTCCTTGGATTTATTCTCTGTTTCAAGTTCATTGCTCAACCTTGATACTTCAAGTTTCAATGCTTGATTCTCATCATCTTTTAGATTTGCTTCATGATGTACATAACCTAGTTGATCTGTCATATTTTGTTGAATCCCAGTCAACCTTATGATTTCATCATCCTTATCAGATACTAAAGCTTCAATTTGTTGTTTCTCTCTTTCTAGATCTCTTACTTTGTCCTCAGTTGTCCTCAATGCATCAAGATTTTCAGTCATCTGTGTACTGAAATGTTCATGTTCTCTTTTCATTACTTTTAGTTGATCAGCTAGTGCTTTGTTCTTTTCTTTCAATTATCCAATCATTTCTTCAGTCTCTTCAGACATACTATTCTTAGATGATGTCTCAATTTGTTCCACTATCTCTTGAGAGTTCTGCAAATCATTAGATAATCTTCTTCTCACTTTCAGAGATTTTTGCATTTGCCTTTGCATGTCTGCAATCACTTGATTAGCATGATCCAATTCTTCTTGCAGATACACAGTCCTCCGAGATTGTTTGTAGCCTTCCATTAGTAAGATCTTTCTCTTTAGGTAGTTAAAGCCTTTTCCAAGATTCAAGCTCTGATACCAATTGTTAGGCCCAATATGGAAAGCTAATGTACTGAGAGGGGAGGGGTGAATTAGTACTTCAAATCCTTTTATCAACAATATCTTTACTGCTATGCATAAACCAAAAACTGCTGTAACATAACATAAAGCTAAAACAAATAAGTAACAATCATACATGATTCACTCCATAACACATATATTTTGGTTACGTAGAAACTCTTGGTTAGAGAGAAAAACTATGGTGGGGATGGTACCCATAACTTCACTACTACAATAATAAAGAGTGCTCAGTTAGAGCTACATGTTTAGCTATTTCTGATAGCTTAGCTTGTTAGGAGTAACAAGATCTATTAGATCTACCTTGCTAAAGGATTTTACAACACTTTATATAAATGTTGCACCTGGTTAGAGGCTTTACAATTTATAGACTTGATTAGAGTCTTTTACCCTGTTAAAGGTTTCTCTTACAACTTCAAAATATTACAATAAGACTTTACAAATATCTGCAACTTTACATCTGAAATGCTGTAGCAGATTCTATGTGCTCAAAATAAGATTACCTTGCCTATAGCATACCTCGGTAACTCATAAAGTAACTCGATAAACCCTTCTATTTACTCTGTTCTTTGACTGTTCTCTGATAATCTTCTCGGTGACCTCTGTGTCTCTGTAACAGTCATAATACTCTGTGTTTTCTCATGTATCACATAAGTCTTGCTTCATACACATATGCACACACATTTCTCTCATTCACATATATCTCTAACCCTAAATTCATGCTGTATAAATAGATTTCTTATGTTGATGGTCTGATTCATTGCTTCAATCTTACAAACATGATTTCTCGAATAAATAACCATGCAAAATATTTCATTGGTTAGATGACCTCAAAATTATACAAAATCTATATGTACAATTTCCAATGCAATAACGGTTGTATGTGCCTCGATCTTGTAACACGTTTTCATGTGTGTGTCCAGGTTCAATGAATCTGGTAATTGGTGTATTATCTTCACTGCTCGGTAGACATGAAATAACACTCGGTAGATAGCTTGGTGTATACTGGGCTTTGTGATTGTTTTCCTTCTATAACTGACTAGACTGTTCATGCCGACTAAATATTTTGGTAGTGGTAACCGACTAGAATATATAGAATGACTTTGTATATAAAACTAATGGCAATTTGATAAGTAGTAACATATTGTGGGTCACAAATCCCACCGAGGTTTTTCCTACACCGGGTTTCCTCGTTAAAATCTTGTGTTATGGTGTACTTTTCATGTGGATGTTCTTAATTTTGTTTATTGCATTATTTCTTGCATACTGGTACACTGTTATATTATGTTCTGCATGTTTGAAATTAAGAAATTATAATTACCGGTCAGATACTGATTCATCCCCCCCTCTCAATATCTATGGGATCCCTAACAATTGGTATCAGAGCTTGGTCCTCTATTTTTAGAAGCCTAACAACTTGAGGAAGATCTTGACACCGGTAAAAATGGAAAATCTGATGAAACAATTGGAAGGAGCTCTTACAGACTATGATGCAGAAAAATTGAAAAATATCAAACTAGAAGATGATTTAAGGGCAGCTCAGGATATCCTTCAGGCACTTCAAGAAAATTTTACTGTTGCAAGAAATAAGAGAAGAGAACTTTGTGGAAAATTGCAAAATGAGAATGATGAAAAGGAATCACTTAATGATATGATAAGCAAGTTGAAAGAAGAGACCATGACAACAAAAAATAAGATGTAGGATATGACTATGAGAGTTTGCAAAGAGATTGAGGACAGGAAGAAGAATGAAGAAGAATTGACCAGAAGACTAGGTGATGTAGCAAATGAGAACACAAGACTTAGCTATGAAAATGACATGTTGAAAACAAATCTGATGCATACTCAGAATGACTCAAATGAACTGATGAGACAAAAAGAAGTCTTAGAAAGAGAACTAGAAACTGCAAATCAACACAAAGAAAAATTCAAGAAAAGCTTAGAGGAACTTGGCACCTTGCTCAAAAATCCAAAACCTAAAGGTGACACTTCTGGAATTGGCTTTGAAGTTGGTGAAAGCTCCAGTACTGCAAATACTCAAGATCACAGCAAACTGGTAAGACAACCTAATGCTTATAATTTCAATGGTAAATGCTTTAACTGTAATAAGTATGGTCATAGAGAAAATGAATGTAGATCTAGAAATTATTAGAATATCAACACACCCACCGCCCAATGTTCTAAATGCAACCAAGTTAGTCACAACTCTAAAAACTACAGAATGAATGTGAGATGTTATGTTTGTGGAAGATTTGGACATTTATCTAATCAATGCAGAACACAAACCGACATAGGTTATGGGAAAGCTATTCAGAAGAATAATGTAACTTGTTATGCATGTAACAAGATTGGACATATTGCTAAATTCTGTAGAAGTAAAGGAACACCGATAGACAACAAAGGTGCTAGCTTGAAAGGTAAAGAAAAAGTTGAAGAGGTTAAGCAAGAATTCTCAAAACAATGGATTAGAAAAGTTGATCTAAATATTGGGAATACTCCTCCACCGGTAGAACCAACCAATGCTTCAGCGACAGGATAGAGTGATGCTTCACCGGAAGGACAGGGCAGTGCTCCACTGGTAGAAATTTCTTCATCTAATTGAAGAAAATTTCCTTGAGGGTTTGGCAATCTATTGATACATGTGCTATTATTCCCTCGGTTAGAGATAAGAAGTTGGAAATTACTTATTATCGGAAAACAATGTTAAGTGAATACTTAACCGGCACGCAATTAATGTGGTAGATGGTGAAAAGACACTATAAAATTAAGGTTTTGGCTCCATTTCATTTCACTGAGATTTCAAATTTTTGAAGAGCGCGAAGACTCCGAGCTAAGGCATTTCAAGAAAGAAGCAAGAACACTCCAAGCAATCATCCATCCAAGGTAGTAAAAGGTATTTAATCATGGCATCCACTTCTACAATTGAATATATAGCAAACCCTACTATTGTTGAAGTAATAAAAAGACCTAGGCCCGTATTTTAGCTAGTTGCCGAGATAGCAAAGAAGGGTGATACCTTAGGTACTTTTTCTCAAATTCGTAAGGGAGTTGTGTACGCTGAAGACCCCAGAATGTACATCCACTACAACATTGAAGAGTTAGGAGATGAGGAAATTAAAACCATGTATAAAACCATGATATGTGATAATACCAACAATGTAAAGGATGAACAAAAAATCATTGAGACCCTAGGATTTACAGAGATCCTCAGCATTCTTGAATTTCCAAAGGATGTGATTAGGATAGTCTTAAGCAAGGTACATGGAGAATTTTTCTGGTTAGATGCAATTCACAAAATCACCAAGGAAGTTGTGAAAGCTGTCACAGAGTTACTGACCACTGGTAAGAGACCAGATAAAACCAAGAAGGTTTCCAATGACCTAGTTATAAACCTAACTGGTGCAACATTCGACAAGAGGTCTCTAAGAGTTAATGATGTAAAAGATATCAATGTGAGATTCATCAGTATGATATTAGGGTATAAAGCTACTCATGCTAATAGACTCAATTCAGTTTCAAGTTTATGCATTAAGAGTGCTTATGACATGGTCACAGATAATACAAAAAATGACATATGTGAGTGGTTAAAGGATGAATTAATTGACAACCTTGGAAAGATCAAGAAGGACAAGAAAGGAACTTTCAGATTTGGAAATCTGTTAGTATGTCTAATGCTACACATAACAAAATAGGTTCCCAGTATAGGTTACAAAGAACTTGGATATGACATACCGATAGGAAAACAATTGACTAAACTATTCAATAACATGGGTGAGAACAAGGAAAACAATATTCATGACTTTTTTCAAGCATTAAAGACCAAAATGAAGAAAAGAGTAAGGTTATCACAGAAGATTGTAGACAAATACAAAGATGATATATGCTTTTTCATCAAGAAAGATGAAATCTGGATGGAAGCAGTCATCCCAAGGATAGTTTGGGTAACTGAGATAGGCTATGAAATAGATGATCACATAGTTGAAACATATGCTAAAGCACTTCTGGAAGCCCCCAGAGAACCTAAGGAAGAAGTATTTGGTAGTGCAGAAAATATTGAGAGATAAATTCAATCAAAGAAAAGGGTGAACAAGGTTGAGGTAGTTGTAAGGAAAGGGTCCAGACAAGCAAAAGCCATCAAAGAAGATGTATTGAAGAAAACCGGTATAACATACGATGAGTTAGTAGCTCCATAGCCTAAAACTCACCTATCACCAATAGGTACTTCTTCAGGAAGTGACATGCTTGAAACTTTCAAAAGAGTTGTAAGAAAAAGAGATCCCTCATCGGCAACCACACCCTCACCTAGGAGGACAAGGCAAAAGCAACAAGCAGTGAGATCTCCAGTTAGAAAGGCCACACCAAAGAAGAAACTGACACCCAAGAAGAAGAAAAGGACAAACAAAGACTTGGCCCCTCTTGATATACTATTGAATGAAATCACAGAGGAAGGTAAACTGAAGAATATAGAGAAAATATATGACACTCTAACAACTGATGAGAAAGAACAAGTTGAAAATAGTGTTATATTGCACATGGATATGTACAAGAAATTTTTGATGGAAGTAGTCAATGAAATACCAGATGAATTATTCAAAAGACTAGAGGCAAGAAGACAAGCAGTGATAGAATTGGATAAGAAAATAAAAATTAAAAAATTACTTGTTGTATATCCGATAAACTCTCCACAAGAAATTGATGACCTAATTGCTCAAGTAAACCGGATAGTATTTTCTACTGCACACCGACATGTTGCTTTAATGGTAGGAAGAGTTAATGAGGTGATAGAGGAAATGGAAAATGGATGGGATATATTCCTGGTTGAGAAAGAAAAACAAGAAGAGTACAGGAACCCCAAACCTATAAAGGTATATCAAAAAGATAGAGACAAGGGGAAAGGAAAAGTTGGTGGACCACCAAGTATCAAGGTTAGAGACAACTTACCCCCACCTCCTTTGATTACTCCACCGGTAAAATCAACAACTACTGAAGATCAATCGGTAGCCGAGAGTATGGATGTAGAGGATAATAATCCTAATCCTGAAGTCCTATATACTATGAATGTTGATACTCAGAAGATCAACATAGTAGTAGACAAAGATACAACTGATAAGTCAGATATGGCTAGTGAGCCTCCGGTAGCAGGGGAAACTGATAAACTGGTAGAAGATAAAGAGAAAAAGGTAGAGACTAAGACATAGACTGAGGCAATGAAACATACAGAGAAACAAATAGAGCTAAAGGCTCTAGAAGAACAACAACTAGAATAGGTACATAAAGAAACAGTGCCACCGGCAACTAGTGAAGCAGGAAAACCATTGCTTAAAGAAATGCAGACACAAATTGACCGACTAGAGGTCAATACAAGCTTGGTTACTTCAACTGGTACTCAGATTGTTGATTCATCATCAAGCTTCAAATCAACCAATGTGACTAAGGTACTACTTGATTCTATCAAGAAAATAACCGACTGCAACTCACAGGCTTACAAAGCAATTGATGATACCATACCAATTTTGAAGGTAATTGCTCCTAACTGTAATATAGATAACAAAGATTCTTTAGGACAATTGGATACACTGTGTAAATATATCTCATAAAACATTGAGAAAATAAAAGAAGAGTCAGTAAAGGATAAAGTAGAAGTTGAAAAACATAAATTCTTTGATGAACAAATAAAGAAGTGTAATAGAGATTTTGACACACTTCTACCAGAATTATGTAATTTGTTGAAAGAGTAAAAAAAATTGTACAAAGATACTTGTAAAACAAACTTTTTGACTGTAGATATAGACAAAAAGATGAGCAAGGTACATGATGAGATCAATAAACTTGCAGATAATTTTGTCAACTCACCTGATACACTATTAGTTTTTGAGGAGAAGATAACAAATTTTGAGGAAGAACTACTCAAATTAGAAAGAGAGAAAGAAAGAACAATAAATAAGGCAAAACATTTGAGATCTAAACTAAGTCCAAGATTGGACTATCTAGCATCTCTGCGGAAGGAAATTTCTGAGGCACTAATACAGGGAAGAAAAACACTAGCAGAACATTTGCATCATCTCACCGATACAGTGAAGATAACAGAGACATCAATAAAGGATAGCAAGAAGTTTATGGATAGTATAAACTTGATTTTGGGAGATCTTTTTCAAATTATAACTACCCAACTACAAGGTTGAAACCACAAACTCTACTAACATCTTGACAACCTTTGTCATTGATGCCAAAGGGGGAGTAGTGGGATGATAAAATTCAAATCACAGATAGGAATCATATGCTCAGGGGGAGCACACACAATTTTGGTAACATTTTTTTGACTACACATTTTTGGATACTTTTTGAAATTTCTCATGAGTGTTGCCATAAATGCCAAAGGGGGAGATCGTTGGCATATGCACACTCCAATGAGACATTGTATGTGATTGAAGGTTTTGTCATTGATGGCAACCTTGCAATCTTATGGCACCGGCAAAGGCATTATACCAGCATCAACAAAACACATTCTACACTGACACTTAGGACACCAACATAGGCACAGAAGAAAGGAAGTATACCGGCACAGAGGCCGACAAGATTTTGTTATATTATATTTTGTTTATTATTGTAAAAATGTGTAAGCTGACTTGGCAAATTGTAAAATGACTCTTATATATAAAAGAGATCATTGTAGACATTTGAGATGCGAAGTAGAAGCATTAAGGAAAATATTAGGCAGACCTAATGTGCAAAATATAAGTCAAGGGGTATATGTAAAGAAGAGAGGATGAACCGGTATTGAATCTGGCATTGAAGATGCTATTGTAAAGCAGTACAAGATATTGGATTTGTATAATCCTTATGAGACTTCCCATTGAGCAGTGAGCTCTAGGCAGTTGGCCTTCCTGCATGTGTAGGCCCCTATTGTAAGTAATATTCTCTTATTGGCCAGTGAGTGAATATTGTGGGTCACAAATCCCATTGAGGTTTTTCCCACACCAGGTTTCCTCGTTAAAATCTTGTGTTATGGTGTACTTTTCATGTGGATGTTCTTAATTCTGTTTATTGCATTATTTCTTGCATACCGGTACACTGTTATATTATGTTCTGCATGTTTTAAGTTAAGAAATTCTAATTACCGGTCAGATACTAATTGCCCCCCCCCCCCCCCCCCGTATTTGTGGGATCCCTAACAGTGATTACTTTTACCCATTGTGACAGGCCCGCTAAAGGAACACAAATATCAAACTAGAAAAGCTTCAAGGATTGGATTTTTGATTGTCTGTGCATACAAGAGCATACTCTCCTACCTTTTAGAATTTTCTCAAACACAAAAAATAGATTTGTTTATTTACCACATCGCAATTTAGGTGTCTAGAAAAAAATTAAGAATACACAAAGTTTTCTTGAATTTTCTTAGGTAACTTGCAAAAACAACGAATCAGTAATCATAGTGTTTTTGAGTGATACAGGCGTGTTCTTGGATAAATGTTCTGTAAAAACTTGTCAGGTTGTGAAAATCACTTAGATAGAAAATAGATCAAGGTTAGCATTAGTGCCAGAAAAATCAAATCAAAAAAACCCCTAAAAGTACTATGTTTTTCATGCAAGAAAGAAGAAAATCGTACAAACTTTCTCACCCGACCATACAAGAATTCTCACCTACTCGTATGCAAGAAGATAATATATCGTACTGTAATGAATAGAATGTTGTACGAGATTTTGCAAAGAATGTACAAACAAAATCTAAAAGATGAGAATTGGATGATCTGCAAGACCAAAAAATTGAATTTTCAGCCCCACGATGGGCACCAATTAATGTGTGTGAAATTTGGAATCTGTATCTGAAACACAAACACTCAATAAATCATTGCATGCATGGTTAGTTGATCAAAATATATAAATGTAAAAACCATAACCAATTGACCTATTGCCTCCTAAAAGATGCGAGTATAGATTTACTCTCAGATTTATCTAAGAAATACCAGTGACTAGACTACACCAAGACAAAGGATTTAATCTATATGAATGCAAACTAAATGAATGTAAGATTAAGAAAATTAAGTTAGATTAATCTAAAATAATATGAGAAGCATTATTGTATGCATGATTAATCTAAAATGCTAATAATGCTATATGATTGAGATAAAAATGCCTATAGTAATGATGCTAAAATATAGGATGCAAGGGATCTTTTTTTCTCTAAAATGAGGTGTATTTATAGGAATTTCAAGGCCAAAGATGAGGTGGTAGGAATCGATGGTCCAGATTTGATATGAAGATATCAAGCGCTAAGATTGAGGAAGTTGGAGAAGAGGTTGGAGGAAGGGACACATGGCATCTTTGTGGTGACAAGTGTCAAGGAACCTTTCTCATGAGAGGGCAAGTGTCCAAAGGAGGAGACATGTGGAAAAAGTGCCATGTGTCTCAAGGGGAGAATATCCAACCATAAGAGGCTAGGATAAAAGAGGTTAGGATGTGCAAGATAGGATAGGGTTAATTAAACCCAGGATTAGATAGAATGGGTTAGGTTAGGTAGTTAGAAGTTAGGAGCCATGTGCTCATATTTGAATTTAGAAATTCAAACAATAGAAAAAATGGTAATTAATCTCAACAAATTAAGAATTTGTTAATCTTAATTAGGAATTAGAAGAATTGAATAAAATGAGGGGAGGATTAATTAATCAAAGGGGATTATTGAATGAACTATATAAATAAATCAATTTAGACTTATTTACTAGTAGATGAATAGGGAAATTAATCAAATTTCCCGTGAATTCAATTAATTGAGAAGGGAGATTAATTAAATATTGCGTATTTAATTAATTAAATCTTTAGGGTATACACAATCTCCACAACAAAAAATGACAACGATGCCCATAGAGAAAAGTGTTTGTCCCAGAGAGATACAAGCCACTAAACTTCATCAACATCCCAGGCTACCCAAATCATCTCTATCTTGAACTTAGAGAGCATGTGCGAAAATTCCATGGAAGGGAAGGTGAGTCAACAGTCAAGCATTTGCAAGCATTCTATAAGTTCATTGAATATTTTCAGATTTGTGTAGAAGATGTGGTCATGATATTGTTTGTAAGATCATTGGCAGATGTTGCAAGTTAGTTTTTTAGTTTGTTTCCTTCGCAAAGTATTTCATCATGGCAAGAACGTGAAAGATGGTTTCTAAATTAGTTTCAAGGAACTATTTAATATAATGACCTATCATGGATCTCCCATTTTGTTCATCACAGTACCCTACATGGTATAATGAGTCTCAACCAAATTATCAATAGACACTAAGAAGCATTGATCCCACAATATGCATTAATACATTGTTTGGCATAAGAAAACAAGAAGGAGAGGATCTAGGTTCTCTGTTCAAAAGGATCATAGATGCATATATGGAAATCATAGAATATTTTAGACCCCAAGAAATCAAATGTGTTGATTTATTTATTGAGTTATATGACCCATTTTTGAAGTTTCTTTCTGACAAGTTGAAACCAAAAAACTTTTCTCAGATTCCTAAATGGTTGTACATGGTTGAGAGTGCAAAGAAACATAATGTGGAGAATGGTAGCAACATTGATGAAGAAAATAATAACACAATGCAATTTACAAGGGAGATATATGCAAGTGAGGTCCTCTATCATAATGTTCTAGGTTTTAATGAAGAAGAACTTCGGAAGTGGTTTCCAAATGAATTTCATGAAGACAATGCATCTACCATGAATCCCCCAATTTTCTCACTCCGATATCCCACATGCCAAAATGAGTTTCAATTGAGTCACAAGTAGAAATTGAGAAGTGTTGATCTAATGATATACATAAATTCCTTATTTGACATAAGAATACAGGAAGGTGAATCTATTTTGGCTTTGATTAAAAGAATATGGAATATTTATAAGCAAATATCTACCTATGCACTGCCGAATGAATCTATCTATGTCGAAATATTTATTAAATTATATGAAACTATCTCAATTGAATGGCCTGAATCTCCAGAAGGAATAAATTTTGAGCAATTATTGAGGTTTATTTCTGATGAAGAGATGATCCAGAGGAAGTGTGTTAGCAGTGTTGAATCCCATAAGGCTGAAATTTGTAATGCCATCAATAAACATGAAGAAAAGAATGAGGTGGTGCGATCAATGGAGACATGTGAAAGCAAGGTCTTCAATCATAGTGCTCTAGGTTTCAATGAAGAAGAATTGGTCAGAGGACCACTTCACACCTTGGAAGGAGATTATAAATCTAAAGAAAATATAATGCATGAGGAATACCTTAGCGATAAAGGAGAAAATCAACAAATAGTAGGTTACATGGTTGAAGAAGAATATATCAGTGACATGGAAGACAAGGAGGAGAGTTCACTCGTCAGTGAATAAATTTCAAACTAGTTAGATATACAATGTCAGAAGTATGGCTATGAGGGTAAGTCAAATTTCCTATGCCCTATACACATAAATTTTGACAAAGAAGATGGACTAAATAATGATGCAATAGAAGAGGTGGATGTGTCCCAAGAAGATGTTAAAATTGAGGATACATATTGTGAAAATAAAATAATAGCAAGATGTATGCCTGAAAATGATGCTAAAATATATATGAATGTGGTCATTTTAAATTTTCAAATCCAATATATGAAGAGGAAGAGGCATTATTAGATGGTATGAGAATTGTGCACACCATTTTATGAAGATGATCTATATAATGTTAAGATAGAATCATATACATCATATTAACATATGATACCACTATTAGAAGGAGTAGCCCAAGAAATGAGCAGTATTTCAAATCTTGATATCATGGAGATTTAAGACAACAATAGAGATGTGGTTCATTCTAAAGAGAATAATGAAAATGACAATCAATGTATTTTGGTTGACGTGGATCATACTAATAAGATAAAGGTGAGTGATGATACATTTATAGATAAGGAGCCATTTTGAAAGGAGAACATTTGTCAATATGAAAATATTATGGTTTATAAAAGTCCAAAGTTTCTTGTGGTGAAGGAAAAAATAAAAAATGATTGTGAGGTTAATTATAGTGGTAACTTTAATCCAAGAGATATTTACCTCAAATTAGAATGTGAAGCTAATAATAAGGGGAGTGAAAATATCACATTAGGTGAGTATGGGAATCATGTCTCACTTCAAGATAAATATTTTCAGCATATACCTGACCTAGAAATGTAGAGTGGTGAAATCAGAATGACCAATGGTAATCAATTCAATACTAATTTGATGTTATGGGGTAAAAGAAAACATGTTGAGTATAACACAATGATTGATAGTGATATTTGCAGATTTGGTTGGATTCAATCAAATGATAACAAAGTGTGCAATAGAGGCAAATATAAGTTCCTCATTTTTGGTGGCTTGGGGCCACCAAATAAAGTTATAATTCAATTTATAGAACCATAGTATGTAGCAATTTGAAGGGCACAATGACTTGGACACATGGTCTTCTTCCACCAGAGATGCTAGATTCTTGCTATGCCCACATGAGGCATACATCCCCAGAAAGAGCCACTATTGGAACCTTAAAATTTTGCAAAATTCAAGGTTCCCTAAAGGTGAAGAAGGTGGTAAAAATCCTAAAATTGCATCCATTGTGAAGTAATGTTTGCATATAGAGATGGCATATAGAGATGAATACCATTATAAGATTGAATGGAGCTTGATATTCCAAAAATTTCACATTGTATGTGGGGTTAAAATATGGCTCCCACAAGGGTAGAGCCCAACATAAAGTTCCCATAAGGAGATCCATGCATGAGTGGATTTACACGATTATAATAATTCAATGTGTTTTCTAGCTTAAAAATCCCAAAACATAACACTAAAGTCCTTGTCAATAAGTCAAATTTTGAGTTGAAAATAGACCAAAATCATATCCTTAATGAGAACTCTATCCATCTGGTAATACATTCATATCCTACTCCATTTACGTAAAAAATATCTTTATGACCCATTTATCATCTTATGTGTACCACCGTAAAATAAAACCATCAATTATCACTATTTTGCAAAATATTTTTTCTGTTGCATTGAGCATCTTGTGAAACAATGATACAAAGAACTCAAGACAAGAAGTTGTCACCATTTCACAAAGGGAAAAGGGCAAAATTCTGGAGCAATTGCGAGAGTGCAAAAAGGCTCTTGCCAATCGCAACAAGAGTGAGGCTGGTGAAAATATAAGTTGCAATATGGCAAACATAGAGGATTGCCACTTTTTATTGATAGTAAGTGAAATGGAACCTTGTGATAGAGTTTGGACATACATCAAGCATGTGAAAAGGAAATCTCTATTGAAAATTGAAGCTACAAACACATGAATCACTTAACACCATGCCTTGAAGAAACATGATCTTACTGAAATCACAGACCACTATAGTGGTGTCAACATGATAGCAAACATTAAACAGGGGTAGAAGATGCTTCACCGAAAAGTAATGTCACAATAAAACCCTACTTATCAAAGAGATGCAACATATATCCCAATGAAGTACAAACTTTGGACACAAAAAATCAACCATGGACACAAGAGATCTTACCGAAAAGTACAGTCTCACCAAAAATGATTCATCGGGGAGACATGTTTTATGTTTTATCAAAATGATAATTTCAGCATGACATTGAAAGTCAAACAAGAATAAAAGGATTCGTGACAAAGGATGATGTCACATTGAAAGTGGTGGTGTCGGAGAAACATAGCAAGGTCACACCGAAAATGGAATTATCAAAGAGACACGTCTTGCCTCTCATCGAAATATAAACATTGATGTGACACCAATGATCTATTAAGACCAAAAGGGGTCTTAACAAAAAGGCTATTTACATAAAAAATGGGATTTTGACAGGATAGTTTGAAGGTCTCATCGAAATACATTTGTAGACTTCCATCAGAGCACAGTGAATGTGGAGTTTTTGCCATATGAAGTGTGATGATTATGATCTACACTGTCTTTATGAAGATCGAAAGTTATAGAAAAGAGCATCGATATCTACTAAAGTATGATAGTATGGAGGTTTTTTAAAATATGAATACCTTTGAAGACATGTATGAACATATGAAATTCTTATACCTTGAAGCAGTGAAACCCCATAACATACAAAGTTTATAATATATGCATATGATGCATCTATTATGAAAGGCTCAAAATACTTGAATGAATATGGTTGATGACAAATGTTGTTGTGTATGATGTCGTTTCATAGTAGGAAATGCATACATAATGTCTATGAACTACTTTGATATGATGCATCAAAGGAATGGGGAGATATATGCAAGGCCCAAGAAGTCTTTGTCTGAGTGTCCTAAAGAGAGGTATATCTCAAGGGATGAAGTGGAATAATTATAAAATGATTCAAATTAATTAATAACAAACACAAAACATAAATAATGTCAAAAGTCTTCGGACATGTAGTGTCGTAGTTAGAACACTTCGTTGGTGAAGCGGCCACCAAGGTTCAAATCTTTGCTAGGCCATTGAGCTCGTGGATTTGAACAAGTGAAGTGTGGGGATGAGGTCCCCCATTTGTGGCCTCACCGGTTCATAGCTCTGGGTCAAAAGCGTTTCTCATGGAGCCAGAGGGCATTTCATGCTAGCATCACTGGTCACATTAAAAAGTTTACCAAGCATATTTAAAAAAATAAATAAAAAATGTCAAAACATCTTTTAACAAAGATTTAGTTATGGAAGACAGGAGTATTTTCATACAACATAATATTCACTTATTACGGGAATGATATGCAAGAGTTTTTATTGTAAATCAATTGTAATTGTAAATGTCTTTTGGTTTCTAGGGGTGGTTAATTATTTGACTAGGGATAATTAATTAGTTTCTATATGAACAGTCATACTGTTTCATAGCCAAAGGTTGTAACCAAGCTGGAGGGATCCCTTGTGTCTATAAAAGGGAAAACATAGATTCGATAGGGAAATTGAGATTTGGAATTAGGGGGAATCATCAAAAGTGACTATTTAGATTTTTGTAAATATTCATTTTCTTTGCTTTTCAGATTTGGTTTCACCTCTTATATTGGCTAAAGTAGCCATGGTTGTTTGAAAACTCCTATATGTCATGTTTTTCCTATTATATTAATTTGAGTATCAAGGATATTTCAAATTGATCAAAGAGATTTTAGCATCAATGTCAACTTTTAGTATCTCTGTATGATTTGTTGGCTTGGTTCTCTCAAGGAGAGACTAAATTCATGTTGAAAAGTCATAATAATAAGATAAAATCATGGATGTATAAGGATTAAAACAATTGATAGATTCATGCAAGGTGTGGATGTAAAAATTGTCTAACAGAGTGATATAAAACCATTGAAGAGGCAGAAGATTGACTCTGTTTCCCAATGGATAGAAGGCACTGATCATATCTCATATCAAAACAATTAAACTACTTTCACTTTTCAGTTTCATGTTGTAGGAGTAGGGGTAGAAGTAGTGTTTAGATTAGAACGAGTTATCTCAAACCTTCATGCTAGTTTGAGATAAATCAAAGAAGTAATCAAAGATATTGCAATTGTATAATATGCTCAATCATAGAGAAGTTACACCTACCTTGGTTTAGTAGAACCAAAAGGGCAAGGAGTAGTAACCATATTGGTTTATTATGTTCATTGGCCATAATTGATTGTTGAACCCGAGCATAAGGCTTGGCATACCTTTATGGTTTGGCAACATGCAATTTTGAGCTCCAAGAGACATCTTAAAGGGGGGGTATATATGTAGCCCCCTTGTTGCTTATTTTGCATTTCAATTTTGTAGTATTTCCTCACAAGCAATAGTATTTGTTTGGTTATCCTTGTTTAATGTTGCAATAGTTCCTTACAAACAATGGGCTTTTTTTGGTTATCCTTTTTCAATTTGTAGATCCTTACTCAATTTTGTGAATTTCCTTACATATAATGAATTGTTTGGTTATTCTTGTTGTAGTGTCCTAGTAAAACCTTTTTATTAGTTGTTTGCCTTGGAAAAAGAAAGTTTTTCTTGGTAACCCTTTTTAGGATCAGTTGACTAGCATAAGACAACTTGCTAGACCTTTTGACTCTCCTTTTCCTTTTTTTATGAAGAGTTGACTAGCATAACACAACTCTCTAGACCTTTTGACTCTTCCTTTCATTTTTCATAATGAGTTGACTAGAATAACACAACTTGCAAGACCTTTTGACTTTGTAAATTGGAAAGTTGGACCCTAGTGGTTTGCCACCTAGGGGAGAGAAAGGAAACCACTAGGATGATTTTCACTTGATGCAAAATTGCACTTTACATTCAAAAGAGGGATTGAATCCACTAGATCTAAATCCAAGGAAAATAAGGATGTGAATGCTAAGTGGATTGCAAGTGTTGGAATGTAATTTGCCCTCTTTTGTAAATAGATATGTTGACTTGTTGATTATGCTGAAAATGAAGAAAAAATGGGTGAAATAAGGAGCTACCGATTCGGGATCACATTGTAACTTTGGATCTGATATGTTTAGACTGATATAGATCTGCCTTGCAAATTTGGAGAAAATTCGTCAGGACCATGTGTAAGTTATGCATGGTCCTCCAAAAAATCTGTGAGTCGAAAAGGGTTTTTTCATCTTTGCAAATGAAGTCTAAAGCTACAATTACAGTCGTGTGTTAGTCCCAATCGGTGCTGAGAGGGGAGGGGTGAATCAACACTTTACCAATTTTACCTAATTAAACTTTTTAACTTAAGTTTTTACTAACTTAACATTCATCAATATAAATAACCACTGCAATAGAATAAGCATGCATTAAAAGATACACAGTGACACTAAGATTTATCTCGTGGAAACCTAAATGGGAGAAAACCATGGTGTGAGTAGGAACTCACAAAATTTGTACTCTTCTAAAGTATGCCTGGTGAGGAGCCATCCTTGTTAGGAGATTACAAGGACACTGTTAGGTGCCACCTGATTAAGGGATTTTGTCTAAGTCCCGTTAGTGCCTTTACCCTGTTAAAGGTAGCCTTGTCAAAGGTCTTAAGATCATCAATTAAGATGACACCCAGTTAAGGGATTTTTACAATGGGACATGTTAAAATCTACCCTATTAAGGGAATTTTAGTTGCAATGGTTAGAGAGAAACATAAAGATGATCTGCGAGAGTGGCTACTGATAGCTTGATCAAATCACACTTAAAATCATATTATATCTGCATCGGTTGTTTCTGCTCTGCATAACACCAGTTTCCTAAATATACCTTGGGCTCTGCCCTCTGCTAATTTACTGATCCTCAGATTTACACTCTGTTGGTCCTCTGTCACTCGGATCTGTACTAATCCAGTCCTCTATCACTCAGATCTACAATCTATTATACTCCCCTTGTGTTCACTTTCACATTATCACTATTCGCATGAACAACAACCTTCTCAAGAATGAATTATGTGAATTTATTATCCTATCAATCTGTCACCAACTTTCCCTCCAAAACATACTATTCAAAATTCTATTACCATACCATAAATCACTCTCCTAAAATCATTGCAGGAATCTCTATCAAGACAATCGATCATGCCGATAAGTCCGTCGGTTGACTGGAGAAGACTGCCGGTTTAACTGAATGTTAATTGAATGTTACCAATCTATTGGTTATAGACTCTACCAGTGTACTGATTAAAATCTACCTAGCTGATTTCCTCTTGTATATCGATCTATTCTCTACTTAGCCAGTTGACTTCTTCTATGTCGGTCTACTCACTACTTGCCGGTTGACCTTCTGTGCACCGGTCTACTCACCGCTTGCCGGTTGATCTCCTATGTGCCGGTCTACTCCATGCTTACCTTGTTTACTTATTGCTTTGTTAGTTAACCTTAGTATACCAGTCTACTTACTATCAATAGACTGTGAAGACTTCAGAGATGATGTTTCCAACAATGACAGCCATATCATTCATCGGTAATACAAAAATGCACTAGAATGCCAACAAACTCCCCCTTTGGCATTGGTGGCAAACACTACAAAAACCGTGCCGGTTCTGGCACCTATTTTTGACCCCTGTAACTCACACTATACAAGTCTCCAAAATTCTCCCTTTTGCCATCAATGGAAAAGACTATACAAAAGAATTTTTCAATGTAAAGCAAAAAGATCCTTGAAATTTTCTTTAGCTACTTTCAAGGAGGATTCCCATGAAGATTTTACCTATTTCATGGTGGTGAAGTTTCCATGCATCAGTGCAATAAAAACTTCCATACCAATAATTATTTTGCAATCAGGTTCACTTATAAGGCAGTTTGTTTCTTTAATATTCATTTGCATGAAGTCAATAATTGGTTCAAGGTAGCACTGTAGCTCTAACAAACTAAGACCTCGTTTGTCCTCTTCTTCTTTCAACCTTTTGATTTCCTGATTAAGTTATTTGACCTTGCCAGTGAAAGTTGATGCTGAACTAGTGAGAGGATCAAAATAACTTATCAGATCTTGAATTTATTTTTGAGTTTGATTTCTTTTGTCTTCTGGATCTCTAATGAAATTGGTAAAACTTAAGATTTGACCAGTAATTGACCAACTTCGTGAAGTATATTTTTGACTTCTTCTGTTAGGGTAGAGAGGGCAACTTTTCCAACTGATATTTATTCCATTAAATTATCTCCTCTCTTTGATTCATATTTCCTTACTACAACCTTCTCTAGATCAGTTGCCTCTAAACCAATTGTTGTAACAAGAGTATTTAACTGGTCAATGCTGGGGGCAGTTTTATCAACAACAATGTCAGGGATTAGATCATAGAGAATTGTCTTGGTAGAACTGATAATTCTTACCTTCTTTTTCTTTGCTCTTAACTTAGCCTTTTCAGCTTGAATTTTTCAGTTTTTCTGAAACCTTCATTAGCTGCTTGGGAGTCATCTTCTTTATATCAATGACCAATTCTCCTTCTTCTTCCTCCTCCTCTGTTTCATCTTCCTTATCTATAGTCTCAACTTCTAAACTAGCTGCTATGATGATTTTTACCTTCTTCTTTTCACTTTCATACTCTAAGTCTAACTTCCTCTTTTCTGGAGGAGTATCCATCATTGCTTTCTTATCCTCTACTTTCTTCTCTTCCTCTTTTCCTTTTTATGATAGAATATGATTAGGTGTCAATGAGGTTTTGTGATGTGTATCCTCATAAGGAATGTCTTCATCTATCACTTCATCTTGACCAGGAAGCTTAGTTTGATCAACTTCCTTCATCGGTGTAGTGTGAACCGATTGCTCAACAAACTTTGCCAGATTGGGAATGTCTGACATAACATTTTCTATAATATCATTGACTGAGAAGACATAAAAACCTTCAGTAGAATCTTTTTCCTTACCTTTTTCTTTGTCAAGGACAGCTGCACCTTGGTCCTGTTTTGTTTCCTTTTCTATTTATTCTCCAGCTTCCTTTTGCTGATTAATGATTTTCTTCCACAAGGCAACACCTTCTTCGTGCACTGCTTCAACTTCACCTAATGCCACTATCCCAGTTCTATTTCTTATTTTGAAATGTTGAATGCATGCTTCAGCCACTAGTGAAGCTTGATCAAGGTCTAAGTCATGTTGCACTTCCATGAGTGCTTTTATTCTGTGTTCTTTCTCAACAGCCAGCTATGTTTTCCATCTCCCTTCAATTTGATCTAGCAAATCTAATGGGATTAATCCATATAATTCATTGGGTGTCCTACAAAACTTATGCAAGTTCCAAATCTGGGCTTCTTCAATTTTCCTTTTATCTTCTTCATTACTGAGGGAATATGCTCTCCCAACACAAGACAAACCTCCACATTCTTTGATCCCATGGACCAATTCATCCACTGTTGGAGCTTTGTTTCTTCCACTCCTTCTAACCTCTTTAATTTCTACATCTAACTGGGTGTTAGGGATATCAACCTCTTTCAGATCCTTTTTGAGCTTTGAATCACTCTTCTTCTTTCTGGTATAAGTCACTCCTACTGGTTTATCTTTACTTGGGGAAGATACAAGAGTAACTAAATCCTTTTCTTTTGTGTATGTTGCAGTCCCCTTGGGTTTTGTCTTTAACACTGTTAATTCTTCATCTTTAGTAGGTGTGACCCCTATTTTCTCACTAGCACCGATGGAGGTAGTGGCACTGGATGGTTCACCTCCATATTTCTTGTCAAGAGTATCAATCATTCTTCTTACTTTTCTTTTCATTTTTGGTGCCTAAAGTTCCCATTTTATTTTGGCGCTTTCCTCCTCACAGGTTCCAAATCTCTTTGCCTTCGAGTCTACTAGTTTAGACAATAGCATATTGACATGAATTTTCACAATATCTATTGCAACCTCATATCCCATAGGTGGAACCCAAAAGGTTCTGGGTTGAACCACTTGAATGATACAACAATTTGTGTCTATAAGAAAAAAAATGTTTTCTTTGTATTTCTGCACTATACCAGTTGGAATTCTTTCCCTCTTGTGCATCCTAATGTGGAATTCCTTAAAGTATCCCCACATTGTTTAACCAAACTTATCTCCTAGATCCCTATTCATGTCACCTATCTGAACCATGATAGATTTCCCTTCAGACCATACTACATTACCCTTACCAGGGAAAAAGTTTTGCACATAGAAAAATATACATACTAGTAGTGAGCCATATCTGAAGGATTGTTTCTTGTCCTTCTTAATTCTTTCTATGCTCACCATAAATTGACTTTTAATCATCTCACAAATATCATAGGTTGCATCCTCCCTGATAATTCGATACCCAACATGTATGGCACTGCTTGATACACTATTCATCTGGCTTGATTGATAAACCCTGTAACCCAGCACTGTAGAAGCAAAACTTACTTCAACATCCTCAATATGGGTGATTGTATTTGCACTACTTTCACATTGGGATTTGGTTAACTAGATGACTTCAGATGATGAAATCATTCTTAGGGTTGACGCTTCACCTGTTGCACTAAACCCTGTCACTCTTCGAATCACCTCCTTTGTAATCTTGATCAGTGCTTGAGCTTCCAGCCACAAAACTTGATCATAAACCCTGCTCAGTACATACATAACCCAGTTGTCATGAAGTTGATCAGGAAAATCAACAAAATTAGCCAAACCCTTGGTCTTCAAAGATAGAAATTCTTCCTTCAATTGATCATTAACACATAACCCTTTAAACTCATTTCGAATGAACTTGTCTCCAAGTTCTTTGAGCTTGCAATGAATGTATGAGCGAATGTCTTCTACCAACAATACACTAGAGGGCACAAATGATAAGGCACTGGTCATGTTGATCTCACTGGCTTTAATCGAATGTAGCTTGAACTCAGGTTGGGGTTCTTTGATAGATTCAACCAACAGAGGAGTCGATATCGGTGTTGCCATGATGACATTCAAACAAGCTTTTCTTAGATGAATTTGAATACCTTCTCCTTAAAAATACCAAACACCACTATCGCTCTGCTTGAGCTTTCTACACAAATATTACTTAGCAAAATTCCAATCACCTTTGATCGTACAAGAGCTCAAGAGATTTCACAAGAAAATTGGATAAATGAAAATGTGTTGACATTTCCCTAATTATCCATTGAGATTTATCGGCATTATGATACAACGGTTAGATTTGAAACTTACAACTTAAAGTACACCGATTTGCCTTTATCGGTTGTTTGTTACCGATACCGATACACAAACAACTAACTCACACAACATTCTTCAACCAAGAACTTTTAGACTAGGTTTTATGCATCACAATTGTGCAGATAGACATATCCTTATATTTGTTAAGGGGATTCAAAAGTAATCTTACCATATGTGCTCCCCCTAGGCATCAGTATGCCTAGTTAGAAGAGGAACTGTCATCATCGATGGATGATGACTTGGTTTTAGAATGACCTTCACCTTATTTTCCTTCTTCCTTCTTGATCCATGTTTTTTTCATTTCATTTCTTACTTCTTTAATTGTTTTCTTTCCTTTTAGGTCATTTTGATCTTTCTTCTTTCTAAAATGGTTCTTGTCTTCAGACCGGTTGTAGGATTGGTTCTTGCACTATCTGGCTAAGTGATTGATCTTATGGCAGTTGAAACATGCCATACCAGTTGTCTTCCTCTCAAGATCTTGGATCTCATCTGCCTATCCCTGATAGATCTCCCTCAAGGATAGTAGCTCATCCTCCTCCTCTCTCCCCTCACCTTGTCCCTATGGCTACTCCTATCCTTGTCCATGTCTAGGAGCCTGTACTTGTCTGGGAACCTATGCTATTAGCACCTGTAATGGAAATCTACCTCTACCCCTCACTACATGAGCCTGTTGAGCCTGTCTCTCCTCTTCGCCCTCTCTCCTTAGAGTCACTCTCTTCTCTATCATTGCGCCCCATCTCCACCATCAACCCCTACCTCCACCATCCCCATTATCATCTCCATCACCTCCACTGTCTCCATATATTGGCTCCCTTAGATCCATCAACCGTGGATTTGGATTCTCTGCCCAATATGCAGTATACTCTGCATCCATCCCTTCATCCTCCACATCTGCCCAAACATCCCAAGGCATGGGAACCATCTCATTCATTTGTGTCACCACCTAATCATAAGAAAGTAATGGCCCTAAATGTACCTGATCCCTCATTGTCTATGCATACATCCCTGACCCTCGTGGCATTCGTTGTATCCTGTCAAATTGCTTGCATACCCTATCAATCAACTACCTCTCAATAATATATGGTGTTCGACCGATAAGATACCTACTTCTAAATACATATGGTAGCTCCATTGTGTCATCCTCCCACTCCTCACAGTCTAAGTAAGGCCTCCATACCAAACTATCTATCTCATCCATAACCTGATGCCAATACTGTAGTCTCCTAATCCGTGGTTGTGACATAATCATATCATAAAAATGCACATAAAAGTGCCCATGTCCTCTACCATTGAAGTGTATTGATCATGTAACCAACAAATGATCATATGCCCATACCTGCAACAGTGTCACTCAGCATCACAATCCTATTGGTCTGTGATACACAAATTGATGCAGCTCATAATACAAGTGTGCCAACAGACACGACCCCCATACAAGCCTAGTGTGCTCAATCACCAATGTCTCTAGAGTCCTCCCCACCCCACCACCAACCCTCATGTCACCCTATCTAGATAGAGGAACCCACTGATCACTCCTTCTAGCACCACTGGTAGAGCCAATCATATAGTTGCCATGGTGTCCCAAGCCACATGTCTTGCCCTCATCTCCAATCTTGGATCCTGAAACACTCATCTCAGTGCATCTCTGTCTCCCTCTCGATCGTAAGGAACCAACTCCCCATAGATCAATATCTACAATATCCTGTATACATCCTCTAAGGTGACTATCATCTCACCCATCAACAAATGAAATGTACATGTCTCTGAGCGCTATCTCTCAACTAATGCAGTCAACAATCCCATGCTCGCCCAAAACTTAGGAACATGCAAAATATATCACAAGCCCTTAATGTCAGCTCTGCTCACAAACTCTAAGTCAAAGGGAATCTCTCCAGTGACTCCAACATAGGTAGGTCCTCCTACAGTCAAGAAAATCAACTATGTCAATCCTAGTGTCATTCCCTGTTCATCACAAAGTGTTTCTTTTTATCTTAGTGCTGATATCTATCATATGGCACTCTATCCTAATAGTACTCCCTATTCATCACAAAGTGCTTCTTTTTATCCTAGTGCTTATATCTATCATATGGCACTCTATCCTAGTGGTACTCCCTATTCATCACAAAGTGCTGCTTTTTATCCTAGTAGTACTCCCTGTTCATCACAAAGTGCTTCTTTCTATCCTAGTAGAATTCCCTGTTCATCACAAAGTGTTGCTTTGATCCTATCTTTAGGGCACCTACTTGAGTGTATCCTCTTGAGTATCTTATCCAATTGACAACATATGCTCTATCATAGAATTCTCAATTTCAGCCTAATCCAATTGGGAATGTATGTACTATCACAAAATTCTCAATTTCTATGGTACTCCCTATTCATCACAAAGTGCCTCAATCTATCCTATTCTAGGGCCTCTGCTTGATTGTATCCTCTTAAGTAGTTTCCTGATTGGCAACACATGTTCTATCATAGAATTGTCAATTTCTATGGTACTCCTTGTTCATCACAAAGTGCCTCGATCTATCCTATCCTAGGGCCTCTACTTGAGTATTTCCTCTTGAGTAGTTTCCTAATTGGCCACATATGTTTTATCACAAAATTGTCAATCCTAGCCCTATCTGCTATCCTAGTCTTCCCTAGAGGACCTGCTTGAGTGTATCCTCTTAGCAGCTTATCCAATCAACAACGTATGTTTATCACAGAACTGCCAATTCAACCTTGAAGACATAAAGGCACATTCATGACACAAACGCACTTGCATACTTCACAAATGTGCGTGTCCTGCATAATGCGCCAGAAATACATAGACATGCTCACATCTAACATAGACACTATTGCAAACATAGACACATCTGGCAGAAACACAGACATGCCTAGCCTACCCAGATGTGCCTGGCAGCAACATAGACATGCCTTACCATTTTTACCTCGCTTGACTTTTTTTTTCTAGATCTACCTAGAGCATATTTATTACACTACCTAACATGCATTTATGATAATAATTAATGCAGCAAAGTACAAGGAGATTTTGTGGTACTTACTAGCTCTCCTGCATCTGTTGGCCTCTAAAATTGGCGAACATGATCAAATTTGTGCACCAATGCCATCGTTGCTGACTACTGAGTGCTCTCTACTCTCCTACACTCTGATCTCTTAGGTGTGTGGATGACAATGAGGATGTTTTCCCTCATAGTCTATATTATAGACTACCCTAGCCCTAGTTTCCCTAGTCAGTCTTCTTTATCCCGTGACTCTATCACCCTATCCTATCTTGTCAGTCCTTTCTAGCCTTTCTTTCTTATCGAACAATTGTCTGTGATCTTTCTAGACATTTTCATCCAATCTCTCGAGGGGGCATATCATTCCCATCTTGGGGCAACTTTGTATTAGTTCATCTTATCTTCTTTGAAACAACATGATAAGCTGGATTGTCTCAAAGAGGGGCAAAATGTAGACACCTAAAATTGTCATGTTTAATTAAATAAACTATTTTATTTATTTAATTATTTTAGCCTAATTATTCTATTAATTAAATAAATGTTTATTTATTTAATTAATTCATTTATCCTCTTCTAGCCTTATTTCTCATTTAAATAAATACATTTATTTATTTAAATTATCCTTTTCTAAATTAAATAAATATCTTATTTATTTAATTGATCCCACTTCTTCTATTAATTAAATAAATCTCTATTTATTTAATTAATTCATTAGACTTTTCTACCTATGACACATTTCATTCATCTCTTAATTCCTACACTACCTACCCCATTATTATTTTTATATTTCCTCTACCTACCCTCTAATCCTAGCCAACCATTTATCTTTTACACCTCTTAATCTTATTCCTCCATTTCCTAAAGTGTCTTCTATATAAGGAGATACTTCCTTCATTATCAATCTCCTACCTATTCTATACAATTCAACTACTAATCGACCCCAACTACGCTTTTGAATTTTCACATGTGATCAAGCCTACTTGCTGATGAATAATGATGAACAGTAAATACTCAACAGATACTGAGAGAGGGGGGGTGAATCAGTATAGAAAAAAACTTCTTTAACAACTTAAACAACAAAGACCGCACTAACTGGTAAACAACATCACCGATCTAAATCAAGGCAATACCAGTAAAACATAGTGACTGTGAAAGTCATAAACGGGTAACTAATATCTCATTTCCACTTCACCCATATGCCGAAACAAGTAATACTTCAGGAATATAATGACCATTGGATCAGCATGCCTTACTACTTAACAAAAAACACTAAAACATCACATGAAAAAGCATCACACATGACATAGTGATTTTTCATGTGGAAACCCAACTAGGAAAAACCATGGTGGGGATGAATACCCACAAGTTGTTCTTGAACTCTTCTGAAGTCCGCTCTATTAGGAGCCTAGTCCGGTTAAGGACTTTACAACAGGTTCTACTAGGAATCGATCTTGCTAGGGATCACCTAGTTAAGGGATGGCTAAATACTCGGTTAAAGGTTAAAACCCTGTTAAAGGTTACCTCGCAAGAGGATTTGAAGAACTCAATGATTTTGAGTCACCCTGTTAAAGGATTTACAAAAGGCTTGTTAAAGCTACCCGGTAAAGGGATTTTCCAACTGCTGAAATGGTTAGAAGTCAATAGGTAATACACTAATCTGATAACAACAGTTAATGCCAAGGCAGATCCACTTCAGTTTCTTTACTAGTGCAATCACACTCTACAGATCTCTACTCACTGCTCTGGTCTGGCAAGAATCAAGTATCTCTTCACTTGGATACACACATAACATTTTCCAACAACTTTAAATGAAAACCATCATCAACCTTATAGACAACAATTAGGTCGGTAGCCAAAACCTAAAACCCTAAGCATCTAGATTAACAATACAGTCGGTCCAATCCTGACTGTTTAACACATTGCATAGAGTAAAACAATCTTGAACAAATCTCAAGATGTTCTCCATTGTCCATTCTTTGCCGCTTCTAGAAGCTGATAACCTATCATGCGCTCTCCACCATTTACTAAGATTTTGCTCATTCCTGAGGTGGATAGAATCAATCTTCTTCATGCAAGATCCTCAAGGAGATTCTTCATGCACACAAAGCTAATGTGGAAACATGATCTCATCTTCATTTCAATGCTAACTCATCATAGGATGTCGTCAGTTGAATCACCAAGACTTGGAAAGCATCAACCAGAAACCTCAATACAAACTTTCCATATACCGGTTCACATATCGGTTCACTTTTTGCATATACTGGTTCATTCCATCATACCGGTTCACACTTCATCATACCGGTTCACTTGTACCATCATACCAGTTCACTTGCCAGATCGCTTACTTTAATATACCAATTCATACTTCATCATATTGACATCAATGACAATATACAATATCATCATCTCATCCAACTCTGTACATATGCCAACACTTGCAACCACATTTCTGCTCTTTGTTGAGCTCTTGTGCACACATAAAATTTAAGAGAAAATATATGAAGCAAGATCAATGGAGATAGGAAGAATGGAGATTCAAACCCTATTGGACATATGGTGGTATAATCTTTATCATTTGTTGATTTACATTGTCTTAGGTAATCTTCATACATTATGGTGGATCTTTGTTGTTGTTAGGCTAGGGTTTTGTGGTTGAATCTATTTATTCTTTCAATATTGTTGTTTCCATTTTTACCATAAACAGTACTTACATGAACACATGCAAGAAAATACATTAGTATATGTAAAATACACGTCTCAAGAAGTGGTAATCCTCAAAGAGAATAGAGAAAGAGAATCACATATTCCCCAAGAGGGATTAGTCATAAGAACATACTGTTGGCATTTTTGATGTTTATGTTGTGATTGTCATTGATGGACACACACTTGTATTGAGATCCCCTTTATATGTATGAGTGTCATTCCCAAAATTCAGGGCAAAAACAGAACGATTTTTTTTTAAACGACTAGTTAAATCACCAAGTTTGCTATCACGACATGTGTTAACATGTTGGCCATAACAAAGATCGTTCTAACTATGATACTAACTAAGTATCAAAACTTAATTAAAAATTCATTTGCGGAAACTAAATGTTTTAATTTATTTTCTCATCAAATAAAGTCGTTAGTTTAATTTATTAAACTCATTTAAATGGGTAGACGAAGATAAGAATTGATCTCCCATAAAGCCATATTGTCTAAATTTCATTTTAAATCATTAATTAAATTAATGGATTAAAGTGTCAAATTAATTTTCTAAATGACGTTATTCGATGAGGAAAATTATCTTTCCAAAAATCAATTTAGCTTTCAAGGAATTAATTTTTTTTTTCTATTTAATCAAGGCTTCACAAATAGTTAATTTAATAAAATAATTAATTGGGATTAAAAAATTCCCACATCTATCTAAATTGAAAACCCTATCTAATCTTAAATATAGATTTTCCACAACTTTAAAAAAAATCAATTTTCATGTAATCCCTAATTAGGGATTTTTTTCTTATTTATAAACAAGAGTTAAACAGTCTATTTTATTTTATTACCCTAGCCCTACCCGGGCTAGGGTTTGATATATATATATTTTTGGTTTTGTTCAAACCCCACGTTGCAGGGCCGAACTGAGAGAGAGAATACGACAAAGGGTGAACTCAAAGAAAGGTGGGGGTTTCACTGGTGGCGGCTCGGCCATGGCCGCCCACTGTGCACTGCACAGTGTTCGGCCTTGCCGCCCACTATGCAGCGCACAATGCGCAGCCCCATCGTTCACTGTGCACTGCACAGTGTGCGGCACCGCCATCCACTGTGCTTTGCACAGTGCGTGGCTCCGCCATTCACTGTGCGATGCACAGTGTTTCGGCCCCTTTTTTTTGTTAAAATTTTTTTAAATTTTTTTTTTTTAATTTATATATAATATATATATATATATATATATATATATATATATATATATATTTCTCAATGCTAATTTTTACATGCAAATGTTTTTTTGAAAGGAACAAAAAAATAATAAAGTAATCTCATTATGCTAAATATATATATATATATATATATATATATATATATATATATATATATATATATATATATATATGGTAAATAAACTTAGGCTCTCTTTTTCATTTGTTTTGCAGGGTATTTATATGGCATGTTTTGTATAAAAATATATATAAATATACCCATGATTTCTACATGCATATAGATATATATAAATATTTATTTATGACTAATAGTTTTAATTCTTTTTCTTAAACTAATATCGTAATCATGAAAGATTTTGATGTACCGTTGTAGGAAAGGAAGTATGGATTACGCCTGTTTTAAAGGATAAACAAATATTTCCAGAACTATATCAAAATCTATATATTGTAATCTATGGGTATGCAGGAAACAGAATTCTAAGATTTTTTTTTTTTTTTTTAAAACTTAAGAAATACTATTTTAGGAAAGCATTATACTTTTCTGAAACAAATACATTTATTGATTTCTCAACTAATAAAACAACTAATTTTATTTACATGTTAACAACAAGTACAATTCATGATTTTCTGCAATTAAAATGGAGATAGATTTTTAGCTAAAAAGAAGGACTCAGATTTAAATAAACTGATTTTTATATTGCAAAAAAAAAAAAAACTATTGCATGCAAATCAAAATCAATTCTTTTTTTTATAGAAAATAGAAGCATATCTAGCTTTTTACAACTCTAACGATATTTTACAAATTTACAGGATGTTCCTTTATTTAACTACAACAACAAATCTCATGTCTATTTTCAAAATTACAACTTGCCTCTCATTTCTATGAATGAGGATGTATTTCCCCTATCAAATTTTAAAACTAATAACTGCAAATAAATTTGAAATTCTTTCAACAATATTCTTCTGCAACCTTTCACTTTTCCTAGTCTTTTCTCCTGGCATTCCTGCATAATAGAAACACAAATATGACCATGGAGTGCTCACCTCCCAGCCTAGGCTAACTAGTAGCCACCCCCGAGCTCGGAGAACCAAGCCCTAGATGGGTAACAAACATGCAAACACATAGAAGACAAAAATACACACACAGAGATTTAGACACACTCCCAACTTGGCTTCACAACACCACACTTTGGTGATGACCTTTTTAAGGGTGGTAGTGGACGAATAGCCTGAGGAGAATTGCAAGTATGGAAAAACAAGTAGCCACCTCATGGCACAATAAATACATCAAAAACCTCAACCCCTTATTCCTTATGCCCCCCAAAGGCATTCTAGCCTTATATCCCTCCTTATGACCCCCATTGCACAAACAGGCCATGCAGCAAGGGTCACACAAAGATCCCTTGTGATCGCTCTCAAACGAGAGTCTCTCACTCGAGGGTTGTCACTGCTACCACCCACAAGATCCTCCTCTCTCCCAAGAGTAAGAGGTCTTGAGAAAACTCCCAAAACACAACAAAGCATAATGAAAACTTCCAAATGAAATTCTAAAACAAAACATTCAAAAAAAACACGGATTTCTTATACCAATCATACTCTCAAACACATACAAGAAAATAGACATTTGAAAGAATAATCAAACCAACCTTAATCTGCCCAATGGTAGTATAATATTTGAGGAAGAGCTGCCCAATCCACAGATCTTCTTCTTCTACCCTTAGTCAAATTTTCTATTCCAAACTATTCTTTTCTTTTCAAAAATTTTCTTGTCTCCAAAAATGGAGAGTGGGTGATTACCCTCAATTTCACAAATTCTTTCTTAAGAAGCTCATTCTCTGAGTTCTCACAAGTTTCTAAAAACCAAAAAGGAAAGTAAAGAAAAATGGGAAAAAGACTCCCATTCGAATAGGAAAAATCTCAATTAGATTTAAACTTCTAATTTTCAATTTTCGCACAACTCAAAAAAACCAATTTTTAAAGCGTCAAAAGGGTCACATAAAAGCAGAAACTTGCCTAAAATTACCCCTAACCCCTAGGTATACCTTCTAGGCTTTAGGAAACCCTATTAAACTACCCCTAGGTGTTCATTTAACCCATTTTAAACCCCTCTGAAGTTTATTTTCGGGTCAAACATATGTTGACCACTCCAAAGATTCTTTTCCAAGGTATTAATGACAACATGTTATATTATTTAAAAAGAAACTATAGTTAAACACTTTCCCACCAAGAGACAAAAATAAAACATTTAAATTTAAATCCACACATGTGTCAAGTGACACAAATAAAACACTTTTACAAATTAAAACATGAAATCGTCTCTTGTGGGTTTTACACATTAAATTTAAATAACACTTAACACTCATGCAGCATATACTGTTATGAATAAAATACAACACTAACGGGGTGTTGTCTCTCCAAATAGACAACCCCTGGCTTACGAACATACATAAGTCTAGGTTTGGTTCTCCGTAATTTTCCATGGTCACATGGTAAATTTCCTGCGCATCTCAATTTACACATTAGTACTTTCAAATATCCACATATAATATAATTCAAAGGATTAACAATACACATCATCACTTGCATACAATTTTCATCTGCACATATTAAATACATCTTTTATCTAGCAATTTCACATAAGCAATTTCATCCCAATTCACATAAACTTAACCATACATTATAGTTCTATTATCATAGTAAAGTCCTACAAATTTAATAACGACATCTATCATTGCAATATCATCCTATCTAACAATCATGTAGTGTTCTAACTCATAAAGCATATAAGTAAATCATCAAAACATAGCAACGTTATCCAAATCCTGAAATCATATAAGTTCTAAGTCTCAAAATGCATCAAAATAAAGTATCCATAATAGTCTAAATATAAAATCCACTAAATGTCAGACTGAGTCAAGGTGAGGCCTCACAATGATCTCATGCTCAACCGGTATTTGTTCCAACCGGTATGTTGTATTCTAGTCTTTAGACTAGTAGTGATTTTGCAGAATGTGTTTCCCGGTTTGAAGCGGCATGTTGACCCCAAGCGGTTCACAGATCACAAGCAGTATGAGGGAGAAAAGCGGCACAACACATTCTTACCAGTCTTCTTTTTTGTCAAACTGGCAACCAGTATTTTGTATGAACCAGTAATACTCTGTGATGAGTTACCAACCAGCATTTTGTGATGAGTTACCAATCCACCAATTGTTTGATGGTGCTGACACATTAACAGTGACTCCTGTGTCATGTTACTAAGTATGTCTAGGTTCATTGAACCTAGAAAATTGTAAAGAAATCTCATTGGACCAACATGAAATCAGATTCCTTTAAAAGGACATCATGTCTGGGGTTTTAGGTTGTTGCGAAAAGGGTTAATGTTGAGCTAGGGTTTAAGGTGGATGTTGAGTTGTTGGAAGAGCGATCTTATCTAAGAAGATCCGGTTGTAACTAAGAGAGAGATAGAGAAGACTGAAGTAATGCTGGAATGCATTAGTTGTGAGCAATACTGGATCTAACCAAGTAGTTTGTGCTATTAGATAGATCAAACACTTGTTGATTACTCACATCTTTAACAAGTCAGTAGCCCCTAACCGGGTAGGCCTCAAAGCCTTTGTAAAATCCTCTAACAAGGTGGTTCACACATGTGAATCTAAAATCCTCTAACAAGGTAACCTTTAATCGGACTTATCTCCTAACAGAGAATGAGATTCCTAATAGGATTTGTTCTGGTGAAGAACATTGTAAGACCTTAACCGGTCTGACCTTAACCAGTCTAGTTTCTATTTTGTAGATAGTGACTTGTGAGTTCCATCTCACCATGGTTTTTCCCAGTTGGGTTCCCCCATCAAATATCTTGTGTTATGGTTGTATTGCTTTTGTGGGTGAATGTTTTATTTGCATTTTGGTTTGTATGTGTGGTAACCGGTTTGACTATCAGACTGCTTTACTGGTTTATCTTTAGACTGTGTAAGTGTTTTAGTTCAAAGATTTTTGGCATACTAATTCACCCCCCCTCTTAGTATTCATCACATACCATTGTAAGGAATGATAATCACATATGAAAAATGCAGCCCCTAAAGGAAATAATGATAAATGAGATAGAAAGAAAGATAAAGTAGTGAAATCCTTGCCCCCCAAGTGAGAAGAACAAAAAGAAGCATTACACATCTTTTAATGGTGATTACAAATCCTCTCAAGGAAGGGACATCTACTTCACAAGAGATCATTCGATGCTAGGGGGAATATCATACTTGTAAATAACCAAAACCATGGAAGAGGTCAGTTTTCCAAGAGAATGAAGGAAAGATAAGAAGTGGATTACTCATTAAAGATGCTCCTCTCCAAGAAAAGAGGAAAAACAAAGAATAATTATATGCTCACATAAGAATAACTCTATGCAAGAAAGGAGATCTAATAATGAATAATTCACAAAGATAGAGATAAATCCTTAGAAAGAAGAAATAAAGTGAACTTCATGTTGCTACCACAAGGTATTTAAAATTGAAATAACACCACCACAAATGATAAAGAGCCCCCAATTAAGTTGGCTACTTATGTCATAGGGTGAAGAGAAACATGAAGAGAAAAGAAGTTCTATGGGACTATGTTTTTGCCAATAAATACAACTAGATCTATTGTAAGACAAATTCATGCAAGATTATATTTCTTTTGAATAAATTTATTAAATACATGACATTTCCCAAGAGTGTGAATATGAATCATGAAAAATGCAATATTCGTCACCTTTCACTTGCTTAAGATTGTTGTTCTACTTTTTAGGAGGAGAGGAAATGTTCTTATCATATTTCAATCTCCAATATATTCTTGTAGCTAGTCTTTCGGGATGATAAATATTCTTTAATTCATCTTCTTGACATGGAGGAGAAAAAATGTTAGAAGAAGGATCATTATCCATGATTCTAATTGTTCTATTGTCTATGCCCTCTTGAATAGATTTCTAAAAATCAGGGCAATCATCGACATTGTGATCGTGGGTTTGATGAAATGAGGAAAAATGACGTTTTGAAGAAGAAGCATTCTTATGGGCTCTTATGATTTGTTGTCTTTGGATATGATTTTGAAAGTTTGGAGCCTAAGGAGTTTGTCCATAGGGAGAGGAGTCTCATTTCCTAGGCCTTCTGTAGTAGCTTATGTAGGAGGGTTTATAGGGACATGAATTCCTTGTTCAAACTTCCCAAGTCCTTGTCCTTTAAAACCTTGTTTTGTTATTTTATGAAAGCCGTGACTATAATAATGTTGCAAATGACTAGGTGGGGGAATGGGATCATGAATTTATTTGAAATCTGATGTGTAAGGGAGAATACAAGGATTTGTAGATGAAGAAGGAATATCACTTGAAGGGATATTCTCCTTTCTCTCATCATGCTTATCCTTTTTGGGAGATTGGGAATGAGCATCTTCATCATCTAAAGGCTCATTTTTACTTATTTCTATGAGAGGAGAAAGATCATTAAGAAAGTGCATAACATCATCCTCTCTTCATATATTTTGATGTTGAAGATAGGTCCTAGGAGAATAAGGAGAGTATAAGATGTAAAAATGTTAATATTTTGACTTTGCCCCCCTTGCTCAAGGGTATGTATATGAGAAAAACATGGGTCCATTTTTCTTCCCAATGCTTTCTCTCTTTTAAAAAGATCATTGGTTGAAGCATTATTTCTCATCTCATTCACACAAGATACCCTAAGAGAGGTTCAAGGATTAGGATCTCTAAAACTGAGATCTACAAAAGCCTTAAGGTGATTAACATATGAAATGCATTTTTTTAATAACATCACCATAATACAACATAAATGATACATGAAATCTTTGAGATCAAAATGAAAAGGAAATGACTTTTGAATCCGAACAACACAATATGACCAAGTGCTATGAATGAAAAGATGCAACATGAAATGAAAGAAGCCATTATCCAACACATGATTGTAATTAATATATGTTAAAAACAATGTAATCATATGTGTAATAGAAATAAAATCCAGTCCATTGATTGCCATTGAAAGTCTCTTAATTAAAATCTTAGTTTGCTAAAAAAGAAGATCTAAAATTAGGACCCCTTTTATGAAAATTAATTTAAAAGTTGTGAGTGTTGAAATTTAAATTTGTTTTCGACCTTGAGAGGTGTTAAAATTGATAAAGTACACCAATTTCACCCCATACCATTGTAAGGAATGATAATCACATATGAAAAATGCAGCCCCTAAAGGAAATATTGATAAATGAGATAGAAAGAAAGATAAAGTAGTGAAATCCTTGCCCCCCAAGTGAGAATAACAAGGAGAAGCATTACACATCTTTTAATGGTGATTATTTTTAAGCGATATGCCTTCCTAATGAAACAAGTCCTCTCAAGGAAGGGACATCTACTTCACAAGAGATCATTCCATGCTAGGGGGAATATCATACTTGTAAATAACCAAAACCATAGAAGAGGTAAGTTTTCCAAGAGAATGAAGGAAAGAGAAGAAGTGGATTACTCATTAAAGATTCTCCTCTCCAAGAAAAGAGGAAAAACAAAGAATAATTATATGCTCACATAAGAATAACTCTATGCAAGAAAGGAGATCTAATAATGAATAATTCACAAAGATAGAGATAAATCCATAGAAAGAAGAAATAAAGTGAACTTCATGTTGCTACCACAAGGTATTTAAAATTGAAATAACACCACGACAAATGATAAAGAGCCCCTAATTAAGTTGGCTTCTTATGTCATAGGGTGAAGAGAAACATGAAGAGAAAAGAAGTTCCAAGGGACTATGTTTTTGCCAAGAAATACAACTAGATCTATTGTAAGACAAATTCATGCAAGATTATATTGCTTTTGAATAAATTTATTAAATACATGACATTCCCCAAGAGTGTGAATATGAATCATGAAAAATGTAATATTCATCACCTTTCACTTGCTCAAGATTGTTGTTCTGCTTTTTAGGAGGAGAGGAAATGTTCTTATCATATTTCAATCTCCAATATATTCTTGTAGCTAGTCTTTCGGGATGATAAATATGCTTTAAATCATCTTCCTGACATGGAGGATAAAAAATTTTAGAAGAAGGATCATTATCCATGATTCCAATTGTTCTATTGTCTATGCCCTCTTGAATAGATTTCTAAAAATTAGGGCAATCATCGACATTGTGATTGTGGGTTTGATGAAATGAGGAAAAATGATGTTTTGAAGAAGAAACTTTCTTACGGGATCTTATGATTTGTTGTCTTTGGATATGATTTTGAAATTTTGGAGCCTAAGGAGTTCGTCCATAGGGAGAGGAGTCTCATTTCCTAGGCCTTCTATAGTAGCTTGTGTAGGAGGGTTTATAGGGACATGAATTCCTTGTTCAAACTTCCCAAGTCCTTGTCCTTTAAAACCTTGTTTTGTTATTTTATGAAAGCCGTGACTATAATAATGTTGCAAATGACTAGGTGGGGGAATGGGATCATGAATTTATTTGAAATCTGATGTGTAAGGGGGAATACAAGGATTTGTAGATGAAGAAGGAATATCATTTGAAGGGATATTCTCTTTTCTCTCATCATGCTTATCCTTTTTAGGAGATTGGGAATGGGCATCTTCATCATCTAAAGGCTCATTTTTACTTATTTCTATGAGAGGAGAAAGATCATTAAGAAAGTGCATAACATCATCCTCTCTACATATATTTTGATGTTGAAGATAGGTCCTAGGAGAATAATCAGGGTCTAAGATGTAAGAATGTTAATATTTTGACTTTGCCCCCCTTGCTCAAGGGTATGTGTATGAGAAAAAGATGGGCCCATTTTTCTTTCCAATGCTTTCTCTCTTTTAAAAAGATCATTGGTTGAAGCATTATTTCTCATCTCATTCACACAGGATACCCTAAGAGAGGTTCAAGGATTAAGATCTCTAAGACTGAGATCTATAAAAGCCTTAAGGTGATTAACATATGAAATGCATTTTTTTAATAACATCACCATAATACAACATAAATGATACATGAAAGCTTTTAGATCAAATTGAAAAGGAAATGACTTTTGAATCCGAAGAACACAATATGACCAAGTGATATGAATGAAAAGATGCAACATGAAATGAAAGAAGCCATTATCCAACACATGATTGTAATTAATATGTGTTAAAAACAATGTAATCATATGTGTAATAGAAAATAAATCCAGTCCATTGATTTCCATTGAAAGTATTTTAATTAAAATCTTAGTTTGCTAAAAAGGAAGATCTAACATTAGGACCCCTTTTATGAAAATTAATTTAAAAGATGTGAGTGTTGAAATTTGAATTTGTTTTCGACCTTGAGAGGTGTTAAAATTGATAAAGTACACCAATTTCACCCCATACCATTGTAAGGAATGATAATCAAATATGAAAAATGCAGCCCCTAAAGGAAATGATAAATGAGATAGAAAGGAAGATAAAGTAGTGAAATCCTTGCCCCCCAAGTGAGAAGAACAAGGAGCATTACACATCTTTTAATGGTGATTATTTTTAAGCGATATGCCTTCCTAATGAAACAAATCCTCTCAAGGAAGGGACATCTACTTCACAAGAGATCATTCCATGCTAGGGGGAATATCATATTTGTAAATAACCAAAACCATAGAAGAGGTAAGTTTTCCAAGAGATTGAAGGAAAGAGAAGAAGTGGATTACTCATTAAAGATGCTCCTCTCCAAGAAAAGAGGAAAAACAAAGAATAATTATATGCTCACATAATAATAACTCTATGCAAGAAAGGAGATCTAATAATGAATAATTCACAAAGATAGAGATAAATCCATAGAAAGAAGAAATAACGCGAACTTCATGTTGCTACCACAAGGTATTTAAAATTGAAATAACACCACCACAAATGATAAAGAGCCCCCAATTAAGTTGCCTACTTATGTCATAGGGTGAAGAGAAACATGAAGAGAAAAGAAGTTCCAAGGGACTATGTTTTTGCCAAGAAATACAACTAGATCTATTGTAAGACAAATTTGTGCAAGATTATATTGCTTTTGAATAAATTTATTAAATACATGACATTTCCGAAGAGTGTGAATATGAATCATGAAAAATGCAATATTCATCACCTTTCACTTGCTCAAGATTGTTGTTCTTCTTTTTAGGAGGAGAGGAAATGTTCTTATCATATTTCAATCTCCAATATATTCTTGTAGCTAGTCTTTCGGGATGATAAATATGCTTTAATTCATCTTCTTGACATGGAGGAGAAAAAATGTTAGAAGAAGGATCATTATCCATGATTCTAATTGTTCTATTGTCTATGCCCTCTTGAATAGATTTCTAAAAATCAGGGCAATCATCAACATTGTGATCGTGGGTTTGATGAAATGAGGAAAAATGATGTTTTGAAGAAGAAGCATTCTTACGAGCTCTTATGATTTGTTGTCTTTGGATATGATTTTGAAAGTTTGGAGCCTAAGGAGTTCGTCAATAGGGAGAGGAGTCTCATTTCCTATGCCTTCTGTAGTAGCTTATGTAGGAGGGTTTATAGGGACATGAATTCCTTGTTCAAACTTCCCAAGTCCTTGTCCTTTAAAACCTTGTTTTGTTATTTTATGAAAGTCGTGACTATAATAATGTTGCAAATGACTAGGTGGGGGAATGGGATCATGAATTTATTTGAAATCTGATGTGTAAGGGGGAATACAAGGATTTGTAGATGAAGAAGGAATATCACTTGAAGGGATATTCTCCTTTCTCTCATCATGCTTATCCTTTTTGGGAGATTGGGAATGGGCATCTTCATCATCTAAAGGCTCATTTTTACTTATTTCTATGAGAGGAGAAAGATCATTAAGAAAGTGCATAACATCATCCTCTCTACATATATTTTGATGTAAAAGATAGGTCCTAGGAGAATAAGGAGGGTCTAAGATGTAAGAATGTTAATATTTTGACTTTTCCCACCTTGCTCAAGGGTATGTGTATGAGAAAAAGATGGGCCCATTTTTCTTTCCAATGCTTTCTCTCTTTTAAAAAGATCATTGGTTGAAGCATTATTTCTCATCTCATTCATAGAAGATACCCTAAGAGAGGTTCAAGGATTAGGATCTCTAAGACTGAGATCTACAAAAGCCTTAAGGTGATTAACATATGAAATGCATTTTTTTAATAACATCACCATAATACAACATAAATGATACATGAAAGCTTTGAGATCAAATTGAAAAGGAAATGACTTTTGAATCCGAACAACACACTATGACCAAGTGCTATGAATGAAAAGATGCAACATGAAATGAAAGAAGCCATTATCCAACACATGATTGTAATTAATATGTGTTAAAAACAATGTAATCATATGTGTAATAGAAAATAAATCGAATCCATTGATTGCCATTGAAAGTCTCTTAATTAAAATCTTAGTTTGCTAAAAAAGAAGATCTAAAATTAGGACCCCTTTTATGAAAATTAATTTAAAAGTTGTGAGTGTTGAAATTTGAATTTGTTTTTGACCTTGAGAGGTGTTAAAATTGATAAAGTACATCAATTTATTGGATTTAAGCAGAAAAATACAGTCAATTCCAACTCCCAAAATTTTGGGAAAAAAGCTAGGGACCGTGCGTAAGTTATGCACGGTCCAACCAACTTTTTTGAAAATTTTCAAGGATGATAGAAATTATGATTTTATTGTAGAATCCAAAAAAATATCTAATTTGGAGATGTCTAGATAGGTCAAATTAGCAGTCAAAGGTTGAAATAGGAGATTCTTAAAAAATAGGGTTGTGTTGTTTAACCACTTAATTTTCAGAATGAAAAGACAGATTTGAATTGCAATTTTGAAATAGAAATCAGATCTGAAACAAGAAACTAAAATGCTATAATTCACAAGCTTAATTTCCTCAAAATGAAAAATTAGGGTTTTTATGTAAATAACCTCTAAAATTTGCAAAAAGATCAAACTTGGAAATAAAATTTTGAAATTCAAATTGTAATTATTCAAATCTAAGAATAAGAAATCAGAATTAAGATGTAAGACGTTAGGTTCACCAAAATGTAAAGTGAAAAATTGGACCTTAGTGGTTCCCCACCTAGGAGAGAGAAAGGAAACCAATAGGATGATTTTCACTTGATGCAAAAATGCACTTTACATTAAAAAAAAGGATTGAATCCACTAGATCCAAATCCAAGGGAAATAAGGATGTGAATGCTAAGTGGATTGCAAGTGTTGGAATGTAATTTTCCCTCTTTTTTAAATAGATATGTTGACTTGTTGATTACAAAATGGGTGAAATAAGGAGCTACCAATTCAGGATCTTGTTGTAACTTTGGATATGAGATGTTTAGATTGATACAGATCTGCCTTGTAAATTTGGAGAAAAGTCATTGGGACCATGTGTAAGTTATGCATAGTCCTTTGAAAAATCTGCCAGTCGAAAAGGGTTTTTCTGTCTCTGCAAATGAAGCCTAAATCTGCAATTACAACCATGCACCTGCAACCTACACATAGAAAATAAGGGAAGAAGGGTTGTGGATAGGGGTTTGCCTTAGTCAAACCCTAGTTGAGGAATCAACCTTGAAAGAAAGTAATTGCAAATGGTTAAATGTAAATAATGGAGATGTATACCTTGCTGATCTGCAATTTGTTGATGATGGTTGCTTTGCTTCTTGAATGTAATCACAAGTGTTGCATGAAATGGCATGTAACATGACAAAACCCTAACACACACACATTCTTGCAAATGAATATCGTAATGTTTCTCCTATGGATGAGTGAAGAAGACACATGAAGGAAAAGGAGGACTTAATGAATGCTTGAAGGCTTGAACATTTGAACGCTTGATGACGATAATAAAGACCTTTTGCTTGTTTACCCAATTTTCACTTATCTTCGCTTATTTTCTCTTATGCAAATGAGAGGACTAGATACCCTTTTATAATTTCCTTGTAGGATTAAATTTTTCTCTCACCAAAGGCCGACATAGGGGAAATTAAATCTCGAAGAGAAAATTAGGTCTAAGGGTCGGATGGACCCATTTTGGGGCCACACAAAGAGAGAGGACAAGGATGCCACACCTCGGTCCAAGGGGGATAGGGGCACCATGCCCCTATCCTAAGGGGAAAGGGGTGCCACGCCCCTGTCCTGCTTTATTTTAGGGCTTGGATAGGGTCATGAGGTAGCACAAGGGCTGAAACGAGAGGAGATTTGGAAGACTATTGTAGAGAGGGGTCCCAATTGAGTAGGGAGATGCAGTCGCTAGGGTGAGGACCTAAAACATGGTCAAAATTGCAAGTGTCACAATTTAATGATGCTACAGACTCTCATTTAATTTTCACATGGATCACACTACATAACACAACTTGTTTTCCCATAGAATTCATTCTTCCATGGATCACCTATCATAACACAGCTAGCTAGCCTATGAAATCCATGTTTCCTTTCTCCTTCCTCCATGAACTCATAGCATAACACACCTTGCGATTTGTTGGGTCATGGCTTCTTGTCTCATTAAGTGATGTAAGCTCTTTCTCTTTCCATGTGATTACTTGTGTTCTTGCAATAGAATTTTGGGAATAATATTAGTGATTGAGACATTTTGATTATCGGGGTCTCTTCAATTGGTTGACTTGAAGCCTTTGTTTTTAGTACTAACACTTTTTTTTTGTATTTGTTTGTCTTTTTACATTTTTCTTTGTTTTGTGTGTTTTTGTATGGGATAGTTTGAGTTAAGATCCTAAGATTGGGGGCTTATTTCCTCAAATTTAGTGATGTCTTATCTCTTTGTAATATTAATCTAGTTGCTCATCTCTCTCTCTCTCTCTCTCTCCTCCTTTACCGCGAGTATGAGTGTAGACTCATACTCCCACTAAAGTGGGGGATAAATATAGTGTTGTAAATTGTGACCCCTTATTGTGCTACAATCCATTGTGTTCCCTTGCCTTAGTGTGTTTCCTCCTAGTTCTTATCCAAGCATATGCTGGCCTTTGCAATACAAAATTACTATTGTATGATGATATGGTGATTTGGCTCTCTGTCTTAAGCCTGAGTGCACAAAATACATCCTTGATTCACCCCTTTTTGGGTGGAAAAGGATGTTAGGTACCCTTTTCCTAGTGGTCAAGGTCACTATACATCCTTGCCTTTTTATAAAGGGCCCATTTTTAAATATGTCATTGCTCGATTCCCATTTGTTGATCCCCAATCCCAATATTTTAATATGACCATTAGATGTTGGAATAATTTATGAGATACCTTGAGAACCCTATATAAGAGAATCCTTTCAATTAATTTTGAAATCACAAGAATTTATGTTCATCCACAATATTGAGCATTACTAAGATCATTTCATCTCACCATATCCTTCAAGATTTGAGCATTATGGAGCAATAAGTTGCAATAGTCTTCTTGCAAGCCATTTTTAATGATTGATTCTTTTTAGGTATTGTCATGTGTCATGTTATTGCATCAAAACTTATCATCACATTCAAAGAGAATTGCATTATCACTACTATCAACTACAAAAAGATTGGGGTATTACATTTAGTATATTACTTTAGAGCTTTCCATTACAATTTATCTAGTTCATTCAAGGGTTGATTCCAACCTAAAGGTTGATCTAGGAAAAACCCCTATCAACACAACAACATTCTATCCTCTTGTATTTATAGGTGACAATATTTGTAGACAACAAATATAGATTTGAGAAGAGTAGATAGAGAAATACAACTAGATTTTGCAAAAATTAAAGCACTAGGTCAAGGTCACCTAACATTAGTGTTCAATGTTTTTCCAATAGATTTTCAGGGAGATACTCAGATTGACATCTTGATTTCAAAAATATTTATGTTGTTTGTGTTTGACAGTTTTGGGCCAAGGTCTCCTAGCATCCTTGACCCACATTCCCAATTCCATATTTTAGCCATAGGTTGCTCTGTACTTCCCATCTCCAGATCTATACTCTATGTCTTCATATATGTTTTGAAACTCTCTATTAATGTTGATCATTATCAATTTTACATCATCAACCCTATTTATCACATTCAATTATTCATTTTCAACTCAAACAATGGGAGAGTCTACTCTAATATGTGTTCAACCCTCTCAACACAAATTTATGAGATTTAACCTATTGGATCTTATTTCCCCTTTAATCTATCTTGGTTGGAAGTGAGTTTAATTCATTGTCTATATTATTAGGCTAGTGAATCCTCATTTTTCCACCTTATACATCTTGTTATAAAATCTTTGTTCACACTAACCAACCCTTAGATATTTTATGAATAAAGTTGTAATTGGTGGATGAATTATTAGGTGGTTGTTGTTACTATAGGAATTTGATATAACCATCATTGATAAGGTAGGAAAAGATAATTTAGTTCCCAATTTATTGTCAATACTAATTTATAGGAAAATGATGAGCCAATAAAAGACACATTCTGAGATGAGTAGCTATTTTCCATATCAATCTGATATCTTTTGTTTATTGACCTATAAAATTATACAGTTATAGGGAAGTGCCCCTCTCGTTTTAGTTCCAAGAAAAAGAAAAGGTTGATATGAGAGAGCTCTAGATTTAAATGAATAGATTAAATGCTTTTTAAAATGTGCCCTAACCATGTGTTACAAAGATGTATGCAAGAAACAAAGGTTCATGATGTCTTGAGAGATTGTCATAATGAACCTAAAGGAGGACATTATTTAGTAGTTAGAATTGGTCACAAGGTGCTTGGTGTTGCATATGATTGATTGAATATGTCAAAAGATATTTTTCAACATATAAAGCATTGTGACCAGTGTCAAAGAATGGGGAGACCAACTCCCTCAATAGAAATGCCTCTCAAGCCTTAGTTTTCTCTTGAACCATTTGAAAAGTGGGGGATTGAATTTTTTTAGCCGATTGATCCACCATCTAGAGGAAACTAGTACATCCTAGTTTGCATAGAATATGCCACTAAGTGGGAAGAGGCAAAGGCATTACTAGTAGCTCAAGAAGAAAAAAATATAGATTTCCTATATAAGCACATTCTTTAGAGATTTGGGAAACCTCAAATACTCATATTACAAATTAGGGACCTTAGCTTATGTTACTTATGATTCAAGAATTACTATAGTGTTATCAAGTTACTAATATAATATCTTCTCCTTATAATCCTTAGGCTAATGGTCAAGTATAAGTTACCAATAAATAGCTATAAATTATTCTCACCAAAATTTTTTTTGCATGAAGAACCGATTGGGAAGATAGATTATAAGAGGCAATTTAGGCCTATAATACTACATGGAAGATCACTACTGAATTCACTCCCTATAAGTTACTCTATGGTAAGACTCTTGTGACTACCATAGAGTTTGAATGGAGACATTTTAGATAGCTTTAGAGGTTGGAATCAATCTTTTAGAAGATAAAAAATTCAGAATTGCATAGTGTTTGGTGAAAATTTTGTCACGGACTTGATTAAACCAATTGCAAAATAGTAGTTTCAACCATAGTGTTTGAGACATAGTCTCTCCTCTTTGTAAGGGGAGGCTCCCCCTATTTATTGCTAATAAACAATACTGGAGCTAAAATTATGTACACTAAGCTAATCAATAAGGTGTTACTTTCACTGCATTGTCTTTTTTTAGATTAGGTGTTCTTCCTTCATCATATCCTCTTCCTTCATAATATATGATCCTTTCTTACAATAAAATTTCAAGACAACCAAGAAGCCTATGAAAGCTCAAAGACTTTACATGGCTTCCTATAAAGATTTAGGAACAAAGATGAGACAAGTGTAGCTCAAAGAGTTCAACATACACTTCACCTTAAATGCACAAACATAGAAGGTAAAGGTAGCACAAAGACTACAAGTTATCTCTTTTCTTGAGCATGAAACATTATCTTTAAATGTGATAAGTAGCTCAAAGACTACAAGATCAAGTTTGACAACATTAATTTTAAACACAACAAGAAGGTCAAAGACTACAATATTTGGTTTAAATCTCTTTTAGATAGCACCACAATACTCACAATCAACTCCAAATAATATCGTCACATTACAACTTGTTCCAACACAAAGATTGGAATTAACTTGTCTATTTGATTAATTGCAATTCGATTTACATCTAAAAACAAAGTTTTATAGTGCTTCCCAAACTGATAGTGTTTTATTGTATTGCCAAAAGATAAATATTTACAATGAGCACCCTCATATTTATAGAGGACAAATTATGAGAAAAAAGAGGGAAATTTGCAACTAACTTTGACTTATTCAACAAAAGTGTCTTATTTGACTTTGGATGTGTGTTGTTGTTACATGCCATTTCATATGTACAAAAAGAAATGTAAAATGTTGAAAACAAATTACAAATTACATAAACTAGAAAGAATGGAAAAAATGACTAAGCGTTCGGAGACACATCTTTGTTTTTGATAATAAAAGAAGCCAAAAACGAGGGGGATGACCCATAGGTACAATTAAGAGAACAGTGGCAGGACCATTGTTTGCATAAAATCACCAAAGTAGCAGCCTTTTGCCTCTGTCAAAATCAAAAACCATACTATGAGAGTTTATCAGTGATAAAAAACTACCAGTCAGAGTATAAATCATATGCCACATAGGGCTATAAGCAGCAAAATATAAACATATGCCTAAACAGGGCTTATCCAACCTGCAACTACACAGCCTAGACAAAAAAGCCTCCACATGCAGATAGTTAATTCTTTTTCCCTTGGCTCTTCTTAGGGAGCATCTTTCTAGCCCATTCCTTTGTGAGGAACTTGAATAGGCCTTTGTAGTCATTGTCCTCCTTATCTTTCCCTTTGGTCGTGGTATCCTGCAACAGGCAAAGCGTAGTAGTCAAGCATCTCATGACATTCAGTGCGAACTTGGACACATCGTGCATCTTGGACTCCATCGCCTTTAGTCTGCTGGTAATCACCTACACATTGTTAGAGAGGGCCTCTATCTTTTTCTCAAGCTCAGCCAAGTTGGGATCTTCTTCCTTCACACTAGTGGCCTCTTCAACAACCAACATTTTTTCAATCCTAAAGGTCAGGGATGGGAAATTGGCTGGCTCCGGATTCATAGAGACGGGGTTTTCAGAAATCCAGGTGGAGCTCATAGAATGGGGGGTCTATTTGTGCTAGATCAGGGGCATTTTGACATTTGGAATGGAGTTGCTCATGTCGTGCAAGGAGGAGGGGTCTCTCAGGGATTTCTCTGAGGGTTTAGAGGCCAATCTGCTAGAGCGGCGGGGGGTGTTGGCTTCTTCTGTAATGTCCAAATCAGAGTCAATCTCTTGGATTTTGACTCTTTTAGGGGTTTTGACCACCTCCGAGGAGTGATTCTTGGTTTTTTGCTGGAGGATCCAAATTCTGGGCATAGAGGGCTTGAATCATTAATGGCTGGAGGCTGGGTCGAGGGGATAACATTCTACACAGAAATGGAATGGGGTGGGCAAAGGGTGAGGTGAAAGTTATATAGGTAGAGCATAAGGCCCTAATGCAGGATGGGAAAATCTTTCCCTTTCTTCTTAGCTTTGGCTATATCTTTGATGTTAGCATCCATCAAATGTAGTAAAAAGAACAGAATGGAAATGAGGTCTTTGTTCCTTAGATGGTTCAAGAATGGGAGATGGTAGTAGTATAAAAATGCCATACCTACCCTCCAGTGTAAAATATTTCATCATGATGTAGCAAACTTCATCCCACAGGTGAGGAAGCTCCTCCCTATTGAAGCCTCCATCCCTCTTGATAGGGTTCTCACCTTGGTAGAAAAATTGGTTGAGGCTGGTAGAATCTGCAATGTGGCTCTGCTTTTTCCATTTTTTGCCTTCCATTGAAAGGCCCATCACTTGAGCAATGACCTCTTTGTTGATTTTGAAAGAGATTCTCCCCATGGTCACCCTTCTGTCCTCCCAGGAAGTCACAAATTGTTTGGAGAGTCTCTCGTCATTGCCCTTCATATTTTCCATGAATTTGTCAATACCACCTTTAGTGCACACAAACCAGGCTGCCAATTTGGCTTTGAACTCATCCACTTTGTTGGGTTCTAGTCTGAGCCTTTCCCCCCCATTCTTGAATCCTCCAATTTCACAGTTTAAGAATGACAAAAAACTAGAACATAGAGTCGAAGAAAACTCAAGATGGAATGGTTGAGAAGAGTGTGTCGGACTTGAAATAAATGGTCATAATAATCAGAGTGATTATTATCCCTTAAGATCTCATAGATATCGATGGCCGAAGATCTACTTAGAACGTGCGAGCCTTTACTTGGGCCAATGTGAGTTGATAGATCCCCAAATGCCAGCTTTACCATCACTAGTTGGCTCCATCCGGGTAATAATTAGAGGGTAATCATTGCCAATGTTAGTACTTTCATTATAAATCCATCCCAAGTGGTAGTGGCGACTCAGCCTACCCTTGATATGTGGTCGTTTAGGGTAGAAATTGGCGGGATCTCCATGCCAATTTAAAAATTGTAAAAAAGTTTCCTTCATCATTGAGCAGATGGGATAGTCCTTTCTTGGATAAAGGCTTTTTCCTTTTCCAAGATTTCCTTAATGGTGATTGGCAGCAGATTGGGGTCCCTCCAGCATCATAAGCCATTCTGCAGCCTTCCTTTAGCCACCATGGAATTGGTGGCTCTATTTCCTTCTCTGAAGATGTGGCATATAGTGAAGTCCTCTATTTTGACTAGAAAGCACTTGATGAACCTCTGAATAGGTTCCACTCTCCATCCCACTGAAGTGTTTCCTTTGGTAGAATCAATAATGATTTGAGAATCTCCTTCGATTTCTAGGTGTTTTATTCCTATGGAGTTAGCCATTTTCAAACCCCAAAGGAGGGCCATTCCTTCAGCTTGAGTGATCGTATTATCCCTTAGGTTGGCAGCATAGGCTGCAACCATGTTCCCTAGATGATCCTTGATGACTCCACCACCTGCCTGACAGTTGCATTGAGCAGAGCCATCAAAATTCAGTTTAAACCAGTGAAGCCTGGGGGTTGACCATCTAGTCATCTGTCTCTTATTTTTGGTGTTGTTGTTGAAGCGATCAAAGCCAGGGGGGAGCTTCCAGCAAACAATGATCTTCTTGTCCACCTCATTGGGATGATAGGGGTGGATTTTCCATTTTGTAACTTCCAAATTTTTAGTAATCATCTTAAAGCAAATGTGAGCCACAAAGTCTGGGGGGGTCTCAGTGTCTCTGAAAATTCTATTATTTCTTTCTTTTCATAAGGCCTAGCAGATGTGCGGTGGAATTTGTTTCCAAAGTTGAATGATGAGGGGATGATGGGAGGGGGGAGTCCAATCAAAAGAAAAATTTTTAATATTCTTCTGGAAGACCCAACAAAGACCGCATTTCTGAAGAGTAATAGACCAAATATGAGCCGTAAAGGGACAGAGAACAAAAAGGTGGTCAATAGATTCCTCATCATCTTTACACAAACTGCATCTATTGGGGAGATGGAATCCCCTCTTTTTAAGGTTATGAAGCGTGAGGGTTTTACCATGCATGAGGGCCCACTAGAAGAAATTAATTTAGGGATTAGCTGAGAGTTCCACACTTTCTTCCAGCATTCTGCATCCAAAGGGTACTTAAGGAGCTAACTGTAAGCAGATTTGACTGAGAAATAGCCTGATTATGTCTCTTTCCAAATGAAGCTATCTTCATTTGGAGCCAGGGGGATTTTGATTTTTGACAAAATGAGTTGTAGATCCTGAGTCAGGGGGGCCAAATTAGGTCTATTGCTGCAGATGAGAACAATGTCCTTCTAGCCCCTCCCTGAGACCTAATAATCTGCAGCATAATCCCCCAGGATACCTTTAAGGTGATTCATGATTTGATGGAAGCGAGTGTTGACCAACGGCTTGTCCTCCATCCAAAAATCCTCCCAGAATCTCACCTTTTTACCATCTCCTAGCTGCCACTTCAGACCTTCTCTATCCATCACTCTGTTCTTTAGAATGTTGTTCCACAACTTGGAGCCTTGGGGAAGGCCAGTTGTATTCAAATTATAAAAGAAATGCTCCTAGTCCAAGTACTTAGCTTTGATGATGGTGCACCAGTTTGCCTCACCTTTAGCCAGGGTCCATCCAATCTTGGCAATTAGCGCCTTACTAAGGGCATTAATCTTTCTTATGCCCAAACCTCCCAGAGATTTGGGTAGACACACAGTATCCCAATTGACCAGAGCAAGGCATTTTTTTTTTCCTCTAAGCCAGTCCATAAAAAGTTTCTTTGGATTTTTTCAAGTTTTTCTCCCATGGTCCCTGATAATTTAAACATGGAGAGGAAGTACACCCAAATTCCCTGTAGGGAGGCTGCGATTTGCTGGAGCTTCCCCACACTACTGAGGAATTTACCTTTCCATCCCGCAAGTTTTTTCTGCATTCCTTGCAAGATAGAGTTCTAGAAGGTGGGGGTGACTTCCTTGACCGTGAGGGGGAGACCCAGGTAGGTCCCTGAGAGAGTTGCCACTTTGCATCTGAGGATGGAGAGAATTTTGAGTTGGAGGTCATTTGGAGTGTTGAAGAAGTAGATATTACTCTTCTCATAGTTGATGCATTGTCCCGATGCCTTGGCGTAGTCTGCCAGTAGGATCTTCCATCCTTTAGCCTCCATGACACAAGTCCTACCAAAAAGGAAAGTGTCATCCATGAATTGTTGAATATTAGAGGGGGGGAGCGTGGAGGCTGCTTTGAATCCTTGGAGCCTACCATTGGTGACCAAATGGGTCACATTTCTATTTAAGACTTCAACTATCATGATAAATAGATAAGGGGATAAAGGATCGCCTTACTAGATACCTTTCTCATCTTTGAAGCATCCCCTCAAAGTCCCATTAATCAGAACTAAGAATTGAACCATGGTCTCACATTCTTGAATCATATTCACCATTTTTTGGTTAAATCCTAGTTTTAGAAGCACTTTGAAAAGAAACTCCTAATTAACCTTATCATAAGCTTTTGATATATCAAGTTTAAAGGCCATACCTAGCAATTTGCTCCTATCTATGGAGTGGATTATCTCATGAGTTTCAATGGCAGCATCCAAAATTTGGCATCCCAAGATGAAGCCTTTCTGAGATGGACTGATAAAATTTTCCAGGAAGGGTTTAATCCTATTCACAAGGACCTTGGAGAGAGTTTTATAAATGGTATTGCAGAGGCTTATAGGCCGATACTCCTTCAAGAAGCTGGGAGTAGTGGTCTTGGGGATGAGGACAATGAAGGTGTTGTTGATCTTTTTCAGCAGTCTCCCTGTTTTGAAGAAATCTTGAATAACTTTGGTGACATCATAATTAACAATGTCCCAAAAGTCTTGGAAGAATGCTGGGGGGAAACCATCCAAGCCTGGTGTCTTGTAGGCTCCCATAGCAAAGACAACCCTGTGAACTTCATCGGTCGAGATGGGAGCCGAAAGTTGTCGATTGTCATCCTCATTGATGGCCATTGACAGCTTACTAACAAGGCAGTCCTAGAGCAAAGAATCCCTTCCACCATCTGCATACAGTCTAGTGAAAAAGTCCACCGCACTCTATCTAAGCAAAGAGTCCTCAGAGATCTCCTGGCCAGTTTCATCCTTAATACTTTTGATATAGTTCCTCCTCTTGTGGATAGAAGCTGATCTATGGAAGAAAGTAGAATTTATGTCCCCTTCTTTCAACCATTGGATCCTGGATCTTTGCTTCCAGTACACTTCTTCCCTGGAGAGAGTATCTTTCTAGTTCTTGTGACAATCTTCCTCCTCCTTCAAAATGGGGTCTGGAGGGTTACTGATGGCCATAATATTCTGAAGATGTTCCACTCTGGCTCCCAGGTTCTTCTTTCTTTTGAAGATATCTCCAAATGTGGTCCTATTCCACCTTTTGACTTCCCTGTTAATTAACTTTAGTTTCTCCATAATTGTAAACATGGCAGTCCCTTAGATCGGGGTGGTCCACCAGCATCTTACCATCTCCCTAAAGTCCAAGTGGGAGGACCGCATGATCTCATACCAAAAGGGGGGGGACCCTAGTAGGGTCTATCTTTCTAGTGGAAAAGAAGGGGGTTGTGGTCAGGTGTAGTCCTTATGAGGGTAATCAGGTAAGAGCTATTTCCAATGTCCCAATTGGAGGAAATCAGGAATCTATCCAACTTGACTTGAATTAGATGTTTTCTTTTCCTATTATTCAACCAGGTGAAGGGGGCACCCTGCAGATAAATATCCATAAAGCTTGTAGCATTGATGAAATTGGCTAGGTCACCCATGTTGTCAGAGAAATCTTCCAAGCCACCACACTTTTCGGATGGGTAGAGGGGGAGTTGAAATCTCCCACAAGCATAAACAGGTCCTTCTGGTTAGTCCTAATGATATTAGAAATTTCCTCCCATAGGATCCATCTCCCTGATCTTGAGTTGGGAGAATAGATATTGAACATTTGCCAGCATTGTTCCCCATAATGAAGGGAAACCGCTAGGAAATTTTGGGAGCTAGCGAAAAGCTTTCCTTTCATTTTAATGGGATCCCAGAGGGTAGCAATACCCCCAAAAGCACCCAAGCAATCAACATACAGATAGTCCAAACCAGGCCAAAGTTTACCAGCAACCACAACAAAAGTTTGAAAGGGCATCTTGACTTCTTGAATGAGGCAAATGTCAATTTTCATCTCGAGAATGAGTTGTTTTATGGCGAACTACTTCTGGGGGTTGTTCAGACCCCTTATGTTCCAAGAGAGGAACTTCATTTCTTGCTTTTGTTAAGTCCGTCTAGGGTCAGTTGTCTGCCCTTTGCAATGTCCCTTGCCATAACCTTGTGCCTCAGGACTCTTTCTGAGAGTCTGCCTACTTTTTTTTCATTACCCCCAACATCTACTTTCTTGGCCTTGACTTTCTTCTTCTAGGTTATCCATTCTTCATTATCCATCCGGGGGGAGCCCGAGGGGACACTTTTAGTGGAGTTACTAGGGAGTTTCTAGGGTGCACATCTCTATCCCCTGTTATAGGGGAGAGGGGGGTTGAAGAAGTGGGTAAGCTATTTTTAGTCAAAAGAGGCTTGGCCAAAGCCGAGTTGAGGGCTATCTCTTGCGGGATCTCCCCCTCTTCTAGGCGAATGTTTGAGTTTTTGAAAGGGTCCGCTGGGGATTTTAAGATCTCAAGGATCTTGTCTATGTGTGGGTAATCTTCAAAAATTTCATTCACAGTAGTCAGCTCAAGGGGAGCCGAGGATAATGGGTCACCAAGGTTGATGGGTTCGGCCTAGATGGCTTTATTTTTGAGCTTGGGTTCCGCAACCACGGGGGCTTTACAATTAGTATATGAATGCCCCTGGTTATTGCATTTCTAGCAATACAAGGTGGCATTTTTGTACACAATAGCTTGGGACCATTTTCCCCATTTTGATTTTAGGGAGATAAAGTTTGGGAGAGCCTTGTTAATAATGACATTGACACAAAAATGAGCATACACCAATCTAGATTTGTTGAGAGTGATCGAGTCCACTGCAACAAAGCTGCCAAATGAGTTTCCAATCCAGCAGAAGATTTGTTCATCCCAGAATTCCAAAGGGAGTCCAAGAAGCCTAACCCAGACTGGAGCCATGCGGTTTATTTCTGTGGAGGGGTCAAAATCAGGCTTCCATAAGCCCAAGACCCTGATAGAACATAGATCAGATCCTCATCAGACTTGAACTTGAATAGAAAGAGTCCCCGCAGCATAGCTGAAACCTCCAGGATTCCTTTAAGCTTCCAACAAGATTTTGCCCATCGCCTAACCATGTCAATAGATGGTCAGAAGGAGAAGAAACAACGAACTATTTTCAAGTGAAGGGAAGAGGTGATTTTGTCCATCAGGTTGTCTGGGAGTTTGATCTCTATTGCGTCTTCCATTTGGGAGAAGGTGGCCACAACATCTTCAGGGGTCAACTTTGTTGACCTAAGGAGGGCGTTCTTCTAGCTAGTCTTGGGATTCTCCTTCACAAGATCCACATCCTCCTATATGGCAAAAGTTTTTGGTTTGGGATGGGGTATATTCCTTTCATCCCCTTTCATGCTAGTATCAATTAGACCTGGTGAAGTGGAAGGGGTGTGAAGGCTGGTATTTTCTTCCATATGGTCCACAGATCGTTGGGACCTCGCAGCCGGTTTAGTAGCATGCGCACCGACCGTAGAATCTGGTGTTGGGTCTAGTGGGGGAGGGGGGAACTCCTAGAGGGGGCGGTCATCTAGGGACACAGGTTCAAATGCAAAGTAGGCAGGAGAATTGCAGACGAAAGGCGGGAGAAGAGGCATTTGTTAATTCTTTGCAATAGTGTTACCCACAAACATGAGACACATCTTTGTTATCATCAATCTTTTTAAAAAAATCTTCTTATTATTGCAAGGTAGCCTGTATTTCAGAGCCATTTGGTCCTGGTGTGTGGAATATGGTGTCTAGAGTGGAGTGCGGTACTAATTTGAAGAATTCTGAGAGCTAGACTAAATAGACCAAAAATTACAAATTGGGGTTACTTTGGTGTAGTTTTGGGTTATAACTCTGATTTACACCACCAAAAATTGCAAATTGGGGTTACTTTGGTGTAGTTTTGGGTTATAACTCTGATTTACACCAAAATGGGGACTTTGGTGTAATTCGGGGTTATAGCTCCGATTTACACCAAAAGGGTGACTTTGGTATAATTCGAGGTTATAACTCCGAATTACACCAAAACTTGAGAGTTTGGTGTAGTTTAGGGTTATAACTCCGAATTACACCAAAAGGGTGAAGTTTGTGTAGTTTGGGGATATAACTCCAAATTAAACCAAAAGGGTGACTTTGGTATAGTTGGGGGTTATAACTTTGATTTATACCAAAAGGGCGACTTTGGTGTAATTCAGGGTTATAACTCCAAATTATACCAAAACTTGAGACTTTGGTGTTCTTTGGGGTTATAACTCTGAATTATACCAAAAGGGTGACTTTGGTGTAGTTTTGGATTATAACTCTGAATTACACTGAGAGGATTACTTTGGTGTAATTTGGGGTTGTAACTCCAAATTAAACCAAAACTTGAGACTTATCCAAAATTGAGGTTTAAATCCAATAATACACAAAGAAATAAAAACTGACTCCTAATAAGACAATTTATCAATCTTTTAGATTGACAAACTGAGACTCAAATCAAGATGAAATCTTGAGAGCCTAACTACACATGATGGAGTTTTATAAGAACCTCAACATGTGTTCTTAAAGGGTATTGGCTATGAAATAGACAAATTTCATAGGGGTTATCCCATGTTTTTGCCAAGTATCAAATTAGTGATAATAGTTGGCTCTGACTGGGAAACTTCCTTTGATCATTCTTTGAAATGATTGAAGGGAGAAGAACCCAAAACTCCAAGTGCCTTAATCTATCCTTTGGGTTACAAAGTCAAACAAAAAAAGATACTGAAGTCAAAAAGGATGGCGTACCTAACTAAAACAAAACACAACTCAACTTTGTGCATTTGCATTTATTAGAAAGGGAAACTAACCTATCCTAGACTAACTGATGACATAAACTTCTTCAAATTAAACCATTAAATGGTACTCCAAATTAGTTGCCCTTATTTAGCAAGGTAGAATGTATTACATGATCATAAGCAGTCACATGAAGATGAAGCACAAACAATTGTAACATAAATTGATGTACCATTCCTTGAAAGAGATGAACAAATGCACTTGCTTCATCAAGTTGGCCATTGATAGGACAAAGAATAAATTCCTCTTGTTAGTTCTACTTCCATGAACTGATTTCTCAACCATATCCTCACACTGAGTTAAATGAGTTTCCTCACGTGATTCAAGTGAAAACATGGTTGCATAGCTTGCTTCATCATGATATTCATAAAATTTAAATTTGAGAGATATTGAGTTTTCATCAAGACTTGAGCAAAACTCCTCTATTATGTTTGTAAGAAGTTCATCAAGTTCTATGATAGTTCTCTCATACATAATATGTTCAAGTTCATGACCTTGAAATATAGATGCATTCTTTTCATCTTGTTGAACTTAAATGGTACCTTCATGCATATTCATCTTTTCACATCTCATAATATTATGGTCCTCATTTACCAACACCTTTGAATAGTGGCCTTCAACCTCTTTTTGTCTATTCCCCATGGTATCTTTTATAATCTCTTCTTCTTATTCAACAACTTCTTCATAATGCACTGACCAGATATAAGAGTTGCTAACTATGTATGCTTCCTTCTCCTGGAAGAGATTAGCAAGATCATTTTGTTCAGATTCATAATTCCCCACTGTTGGATTTGTTGGTGGTTCTTCAAGTGCAAGCCTCTTTGGAGAGGGAGGCAACTTATTTTATTTTCTATCTACATAATTGGAAGCATTATTTGGATAATTCCTTGGGATATCTCTGTGAGAGATAAAAGAAGAACCTTGTGATAACTACTTCTTAAGGGCTACCACTTCATTAGCCAGCCTTTGCACCATGGGATTAGTAGTACTTGAAATAAAATAAATTTCCATAGATGACTCACCCTTGACATATTATAGGATCTTTCCTTATCTTACCAGCAATGATAAAATCATCTTCAACCTCAATTGATAATGTTTGTGCAGTTGCAAGGTCTCTTGAAATTGCCCTTCTCAATAAAAAACTCACCTTAGGTAGCTGAGAATTGATGTATAAGCACTTCAAATTTTCAATGGTAGGCTAAGCTACCATTGGAATTTTGTTGGACAACTTGTTGAATTTATTCACAAAATCTTGCATGGGGTCTTGTGGCTCCTTTTTCATTTGTATGAGTCATGCTAGCAATGCATGAGCATCTTCGTGAGCTCGAACCTCTCTTCAAACTTTTTTTTGAGTGTTTTCCAATTGGTGATGGTTTGAGGAGCTAAATGAAAGAACCAATCAGCAGCTGCACCTTGTAATATTTCAATAAACATTCTTACTAAAACATCTTCATTTTCTACCACAAAAAAAACTGCATGCAATATAAAATGCAAAAATATTCTTATTTGGATGTTGTTTTCCATCCTTGTAGAAATTCAAAATGTTCTTCCGTGAAACTTCAAGAAAAGCATGTAGAGGTGGAATCAGATTCAATGGACTAAAAGAAATCCCCCATGGACCTTGGGCAGCCATTTTACATGTCCTTGGTGAAAGCTTGACAAATTACAAGAAAATAAATTACAATGAATAGGCTATTGGTATACTTCAACCAAAAGTGTAAGGCCTTTGGATGCCTATCGTATCCCCAATAGAGTCGCCAAAATTGTTGGGAGAAAATTTTGCAACTAACTTGACTCAAGCAATTGTAAAATAGTAGTTTAAAACATAATGTGTGAGACACAGTCCCTCTTCTTTGTAAGGGGAGGCTCCCCTTGTTTATTGCTACTAAAAACCACTAACACTTAACTAGGAGCTAAAATTATGTACACTGAACTAATCAATAAGGTGCTACTTTCACTGTATTCTCTTTTTTTAGAATAGGTGTTCTTCCTTCATCATATCCTCTTCCTTCAGAATAGATGATCTTTTCTTACAATAAACTTTAAAGTACAACCAAGAATAAGTAACCAAGAAGCTCATGAAAGATCAAAGACTTTCCATGACTTCCTTGAAAGCTTAAGGAACAAAGATGAAATACATGTATCTCAAAGACTTCAACATACACTTCACCTTAAATGCACAAATGTAGAAGGTAAAAGAAACACAAAGACTACAAGTTATCTCTTTTCTTGAGAATGAAACATTAGCTTCAAATGTGATAAGTAGCTCAAAGACTACAAGATTGGGTTTAAATATCTTTTCGATAACACCAGAATATTGACAATCAACTCTGGATAATGTTGTCACATTACAACTTATTCCAACACAAAGATTGGAAGAAAGTTGTCTCTTTTATTGATTGCAATTCGATTTACATCTAAAAACAAAGTTTTAGAGTGTTTCCCATACCAACAAAGTCTTATTATATTGCCAAAAGATACATATTTACAATGAGCACCCTCATACTTATAGAAGAGATCTTATGAGGAAAAAGAGGGAAAGTTACAACTAATTTTGACTTATTTAACAACAAAGTCCTATTTGACTTTGGACTTGTGTTGTTGTTATATGTAATTTCATATGTACAAAAAGACATGTAAAATGTTTAAAACAAATTACAAATTACATAATCTAGAAAGCATGGAAAAAATGACTGTGTTCAAAGACACATCTTCAATATCATCCTTCAAAAAAAAATCTTCATATTGCTGCAAGGTAGCCTATATTTTAGTCATATGGTCCCAGTGTACAGAATCTGGCGTATGGAGTGGAGTGCAGTACTGATTTGAATAATTCCTAGATTTAGACTAAATAGACCAAAAATTCCAAATCTGAGTTACTTTGGTATAATTTAGGGTTATAACTTTGATTTACACCAAAAGTGAGACTTTGGTGTAATTTAAGGTTATAAATTCGAATTACACCAAAACTTGAGACTTTCATATAGTTTGGGGTTATAACTCTAAATTACATCAAAATGATGGCTTTGGTGTAGTTCAAGGTTATAACTCCAAATTACATCAAAATGGTGACTTTGGTGTAGTTCGGGGTTATAAATTCGATTTACACAAAAGGGTGACTTTGGTCTTATTCAAGGTTATAACTCTAAATTACACCAAAACTTGAGATTTTGGTGTAGTTCTAGGTTATAACTCTGAATTACACCAATAGGGTGATTTTGGTGTAGTTTGGGGTTATAACTCCAGATTACAACAAAACTTGATACTTATGGAAAATCGGGGTTTAACTCTGATAATACACAAATAAATGAAAACTAATACACAAATAAATGAAAACTAACTCCTAAAATGAAAATTTATGAATCTTTTAGAATTGACAAATTAAGACTTAAATCAAGATGATTTCTTGAGAGCTTGAATACACATGAGGTGGTTTGACAAGCACCTTGACATGCATTCTTAGAGGGTGTGAGTTATGAAACATAGTGCTTAGAGGTTGTGAGCTATGAAACATACAAATTTTGTAGTGAGTATCCCATGTTTTTCATTGTTTGAAATCGACGATAACACATAGTTGAACCAGTTAGAATAAATGAGACTAGAATCATTGCACAACATTCAGTTGGTCTAGAAGAAAAAAATTAGTGGCATGACAAGAACATAAATAGTAAGAAGTTTTGTCTAGGAGATTTGGCATTACTCTTTAAGTCAAGATTTCATGATATCAAGGAAAAATTACATAGTAGATGGTTCGACTCTTACAAGGCTAGTCATATTTTTTATAACAATGTTGTAAAACTAATACCCATTGATAGAGAAAGGAAACCATGTTGGTGAATGGACATCATCTTAAGCTATATCATAAGCTAGCTCCAAAGGGATTTTTTTTCATAAAATTACAATCACAAGTTGAGAATTTCATCATGGAAGACTTATCTTCCATTGGTGCAATTTTTTCTCCTTGAATGTCTTTTAGAAGAGAAATAATAAAGAAGATAGATGGAACATCAAAAATGGCAGTTTATCTTCCAAAAAAATGGGGTTCAATTGAAAATAAGTAATGGAAGTCAATCTTAGGAATGGATTGAAAACTAGAAATGGAGGCCTCACTTCACAAGACTTCCTTTCTCCAAAGAACTTTAGATATCAATTCTTGGATAATAAGCTCTTAATTACTCTAGATTGGTGTTCCAAGAAATTTTCCTCTAGAATGCTACAAAAATCTCTTTAGTAGTAACCAACTCCTAATAAGTATTGTTTTTCAATCTAAAAGGTTTTATTTAGAATACTCTAGATTGCTTGGTTGTAAGGTAACCTCCATACAACTACATATTGGTTTCAAGTGAGTTTACTTTGATAAAGAAATAACTCACACACTACAAACAAATCCTGATCTCAGTTATTGTTGAATGATTTATATCCTACCTCAAGCTATATACAAATTATGAAAGGGTAAACATTCAAACAAGTTAACTATTTTCAAATTCATTTTTCTATTATTTTTCTGCATAGTGAAAACAATTCTTGTCATGAAATTTTTACATGTTGAGTATCTCAAAAACTTTTAATGTCATTAGAAAAGGATTGGCAAGTGGAATATACCAAAATTAACTCAAAATGGGTGGTGAAGTGACATTAAGGTATCCTGATTAATAAGAAATAATTGTAAAATTAATCAAAGATCATTCCAAACCTTTTAATTGTCGTCATTATTGAATTTTTTAGAGGGTGAAAAGATTGCATTGTATGACTCACATCACTCAGTCACATATCCCAATACCAAAATGATAGTATAAAATATGGTAGAGATCTACAAGACATTAGAAGGGGTAGAGTTGTCATTTTTACATTTATATTTGGCAAAAAAATGGGCATGCAAAATTAAGGTTCCACCCTCCACAAAATTAAATCATGCAACAACAATGATGATAAGATCTAGATGGACAATGAGTAGTTGTCTTCTTCTCCACTCTCTACTGTTGCACACCTAGAGTACTGATAGGGGAGGGGTTAGTATTCCCTTGAACTTATTAAAATTTTTAAATAACTAACCACATAACATTACTTAGCTAAGGAAAATAAAAAGATAGCAAACAAAAGAGTACACCACATAACATAGAGATTTATACGTGGAAAACCCAAGATGGGAAAAACCATAGAGAGGGTTAACTATTAGTAATATGTAACCGGTTACAATAATACAAAACAAGTGGATCACTACCATATGGACTCATTGTACAGAGTATGATGGCTTACTGCCAAAGGTGGCATACAACCGATAATACAAAAATTAAACTATTATGATTGCATCTATCATATGCATGAGATACAATTCCAATAAAGTATATTTTTTATATTACAATCATTGTACATAATCACTTTCACATTCACTGTTTGATTGTACATACTATACACCATATCATATGATCAAAAAGACCATCTATCTAAACATTATTAGCTAACTGCATTATGTACCAAATAGATCTTCATGAAGTTGACCTTAACCAGAGTAAAGGATAATCTCCAAAAATCCGTTACACACCATGCTATACTGATTATATTGTTTTAAAGAAGTTGACCATAATACAAAAAGACTTCCTTCATAACTTAAAAAACAAAAAATATAACTTGTTGATGATTCCAAAGATCCCTTGCTGCATTAACCGAGCATATAGGGTATCGCATTACTAGACCCATAACAAAACTGTAATAAAGCATCAACCCCAAAATGTTCGTATGTAGACCTTAGGAGTGGTATACTATAATGTCTGCCAAAATACCCTAGAGAAATTAAGCATCTAACATACTTAAAGAGATAATAATTTTTTTTTTTAACATCTAATGCTACACATCATATCATCTATACAATGAATCAAAATTCATTATCATTTAAGCATAACGAACATAAACCATTCACATAAGTTCATTAACCAAATATGCAAGTGGAATAAACATCACAACCATTACTACTATCTCTCTAGGGTACCTCAACGTCATTACTTAGTTAACTATCCTAAGCCATAACTTTCTACTCACTTGAATTACTACTCTCATTATTGATTAATCCTTTATCATATTTAAATGCAACTTATTTATTTCCTTCCATTATGATATGCAAACTACTTGATCTTTCAAACATTATGAGATGCATTATACTCCATCATCTAACTAACATAATATGCTTACTCTTTCCATGCAAGACTAATCCCTTTTTCTTAAATTCATTTTATAACCAAATCCAAATATTCTTAATCCCTTATCCATTTTCTATCTACATGATCTTATTCATACTACACATGCATCCATATTCCTAGCATGATCAATTCTTTAACATGAATTCCAAATGTATGATACAATAATCCTAATGACTTTCATTAGTTTAATTGTCTTATGTGTAATGCATACTTCCTAACATCCAATGCAATCACATGAATGACATTATCAACTAAACATGATATTATTAATCAACCACAATTCCTACATTACTTTTATTCCATTTACTCAAGGTTCTTCCACATATAAATCTACTTTCTAGATATTAATAATGGGATAAAAAATTAATACAAAAATAACATGAATTCTATTATATTTCAAGTATATTTCCATTACAAACATCTAAGTACATGAAAATCATTTACTTTCTTCATACAAGATCATCACCATACATCTCATAGTCTCATTATTACAAATCATGTCCTAATCCTAATATACCAACTACAATACAACACAATTACAATCATATGAATAGTACATCATGAGCATTTCTCCTTCCTTATACATGATTCACCTACATCTTACATATTAATACATTACATGAATCCAAGACATCCATTACATAAATTTGCTACAAGAACATCTATAAGCTGCAAAAATGAGAAGAACCCACTTCCATGTATGAAGAATCCATAAGAATATCCCAATGGTTGAAAAGAACCAACCACCTGACCATGTGGAACCAAAGGAACCACTCCCCATGCTAGGAGATGACATAAGGTCCCAACACACACTCTAGACCTAAGCTGGCACCTAAGAACCAAAGAAGACTAAATAATACAAGGATTCTCAAGCTAGGACCAACCACAAACAATCACAAGAAGAAACTCCCAGAGGCTTACAAATCATCAAATCATAAATGGAAATCCACAAGAAATAATTACAAATCAACAAGGGGACACATGTAGGAGTGGAGTGTCATCACATACCATCCTATAACATAACAAATACTATAACACAAGGCATAAGCCTTATGGACATGTGGAGCCATCTCAACCTATGAGAGATCAAGGGAGATTGACTTGCCATCGCAATGGCCTTCCCAAGCTTATCCTAAAACATCCTCCCCAGGATCAAGTCATGGGGATCAACTATTCATTATCTTGATTAGTGAATTATTTACCCATCCCATTAATTTATTATTATGTTATCACTTGTTTACATCATGGTAAACTTCCATTGTGCCTTGGCGGTCTAGGCTTCATGCATCCTGACAAGGAGCCTCATGCAAGTCTATCTCTCATGACCCTTATCATCACAAGGAAGACCACTCCCCCTAACATGGACCCAAACAATAATAAATCACAAGATGCTATAATCCAACATGGAAATCTGAAAACATGAACATCTACATGCAACCAAATACATACATACATATTTTTGAACGTACAAATGGCCATAACAAAAAATAATACAAAATTATCCTCTTGGCATAAAAATGTAATAAGGGCCACAACAAGCCATCAATTTTGCTGTCAACATAAAGATAAAACCCACAACAAGGCCAACTCACTTGCTATTTCAAGAATAGTAAACAAGCATTTGGTACAAAAAGATAAATAAGCATTAAACCATTGAAATATATATCAAATCTGTTTAGGGACCAATCTGGAAAACATCAACAGACCCTAAACAAGCATTTGGTACAAAAATTAAATCCAGAAAAGTAAGACAGAATGAGCAAATAGACCAAAACACCAAATCTAGGCAGAGTCACGCATTTGTTAACCAATGTAGCGCCTTTGATCTTTTTTGAAATGCATTTACTAGACTAAACGGTGCATTCAATAGAAGGAATAACACATTCATACAGTTTCAGCACATGTGCCCACTTTGGTAGTGCATACACTATACAGGTTAGCACATTTACAAGCTAAAACAACACATATACATGAGGATTTAGTGCATTTATCAGTTCTAGCATATTTGCCAGAAACAAACAGAAAAATTAGACAACTTACAAGAAGAACATAAAATCAAAGTCGAAACAATAAGCCTCAAAAAATATATGAAAAGAGTCACTCAAACTTCACAAACAACCAGGTATAAACCAAGTATAGAATCACCAACTATAGACAAAGATATTGCTAAGTATGGCTTACGGCATAAACAATCCAAATGCACTGAGAAACTTAATAGAGAAATCAATCACTTGGACTGACAATGAGAAAACACACTTTTCACAACAAGGATTCACACTATAACAATGAAAGACCTCTTGAAATAACAAAAACTAGAGAGAAAGAGTTCTCTCAACACAAACACATACCTAGTACCGTGAATGACAACACACAAAAAACACAATATATTTCAACCCAAACTATATCAAACTCATATAATGCAAAGTCTATCCCAACACATTTCTTTCTTAAACTATAAGGAAACTATATAATAAGGATTTATTTCATCCCCTCTCCCAAATATAGTATGCAAACACGAAGCATACAGGAAAAGAGAAAACTAAAAATGCAAGGGAACAAAAGCTCCAACCTGCAACTTGTGTGATGGAAGAGGGTTGAAGTAGCGCTCTGAAACCAAAAGCCAAAACCAAAAAAGCTCCAACAATCCAAAGCCAAAACCAAACCCAAGAGCCAAAAGAAAATAGCATAAAGCTTTTTCCAGAAAATCCAACCTAAGAACAAGCTCAAAAAACAAAATAAAAATCCATCAAAACTCCAAAACCCTAGCCTCCACGAGAACCAATCAAAATATTCCATTATGGAGTATATTTTACCAACCACCATATGATATAATTTTATTCTCCCATTTCAAATTCATCCAATGAGAGTAAAGGGTAGGTAGAACAAATATAAAATGTGTTTATACAAACCAAGTGGGGAATATTATTATTTCACTCTAAGGTATTTATACACCCCAATACAAATAAAAGTCAAACTATATAAATAAATCATAAACCATAAATAAATAATCCAAATGGGGATTAATAAATAAATAACTCAAAGCTCATAAAATAATTAAATAATCAAATAAAATATTAAACATTAAACACTAAATAATTAAATAAAATGATAAGCAATAAATAAATAATCAAATATCAAATAAATGATCAAACCTCAAATAACGATTAAGCAATAAATATTAAATAAATCTTAAATATCGTAAAATAAATAAATATTAATCATCAAATAATTAAATACTTAAAAGTCAATAATCCAATCAATTAAATCACACATAAATGCATCAAATAAAATAATAATGAGCTAGCATACTCACAAAGCCACAACTCACTAACTGACATGGCAAATTACGCCAGGATGCAAACAACTCAAAGTGAACAACTAGACCTAGAGTATGTGAGGGGAACTCATGTCATCTCCGGACCACATGTCATTGGGATTTAAAGACACACTCAGACTTGTGGAGCCAAGTGAAGTCAGTGTTTGGTACCTGCGATTCCTGCAACCACAAAGCAACAATACAACATATATACATATATCATAACATACAAGTGATAGGGAATCACAATGAGTGATGTGACATCGTCCCTCTCACAAAGTCAGTCATACAACAATTGAACATGTCACATAATCAACTCATCATATGTAATCATGAACTGGGGTTAGTGTGAACGTAATAGCATCAAATCCATTATCAATATAAATCATCAATAATCCATCACATAGTAAGCATATAGAATCCATCAAGCACATATATCCATCAAATCACATGATCAATAATGATAGTGTCACCATCCATATAAATAATCAAAATAGCATACGTCCAATAATGTCTAGCATCACAATGAGTATCTGAATCCCATATAGAATCATAATCAGAAGCACTATAAAGAGTCTGGATAAGTCTATCATGCATGAAATAAAAGTCAAATCAAGTCAAGTCAAGGGTGGACACTACATATACATCATGATACCAAAGCCTTACATGATTTCTGGGCATCATAACGAGTCTAGATAAGTCTATCATGCATGAAATAAAAGTCAAATCAAGTCAAGTCAAGGGTGGACACTACATATACATAATGATCCCAAAGACTTACATGATTTTTGGACTAGTAATAGTGCCAAACCTTATATTGAAGCATGTGTTAGATTGTGTTGCATGTGAAGCTTATGTCGGAATATGTTGAACCAAAGTTGCTGGATCCAAAAACATCAATGATATCAATGGCAATATTCTGACAATCTGGTGTAGGGGCACTCAAAGGTGTGCTAGCATCTTTTCAACATGTGTTTGAGTGCAACATAATGTGTTGCCTTCAAGGTTTCTTGTGTAGGTCCTAAATGGATGTGGTAGGTCCAATGCTACTAATGCTATGTAATAAGCCCTAAGGCTCCAAGGTATGTACTTGGTCAAAAGCCATTTATGGGAATTTTATTTATGTTTTTGGTGTCTAGGGGTCCTCAAGGTGTTGTGTGTCCAATTTGTAACCTTTGGTGTGAAGGCAAGTGTGTGATGTAATAATTTGTCCAAAGTTGCTATGTTGTCATAGGCAATTTTGCAAAAAAATTGAGTTGTGGTTACCCAATGGCTAGTTGGTTGCACTTGTACGTTGGGAGGTGGTTAGAAGGATTCCTTGGCCTTATTTAAATTTGAGGAATGATTCCCAAATTTTAGATTGAGATTTTGAATGAAATTTATGCTTACTACAATTTTGAAATTGTCATTTTTTCTGCATTTTCTTGTGTTCTTGGCTTTGGTATAGATTTGTATGGACATCTAGAAGGGATAATGTCTTGAATAGGTTGTAACAGTGAATCATCTTTTATTTGATTGTTGGAATTTTTGATGATGATGTTGTGACTATCATTGATGGACACACACTTGCTTTGAGATCACTTTTTGTATGTATGAGTTATGCTCAACCAGTATTTGTTCCAACTGGTATTATGTATTATAGTCTTTAGACTATCGGTGTTTTGCAAAAAGTGTTTACCAATCTCAAGTGGTATGAAGACCCAAGCGGTATGAAGACTCAAGTGGTTCAAGGATCCCAAAGTGGTACGAAGGAAAAAAGTGGTTGTTATCATTTTTCCCAGTCTTCATTTTGACAAACCGGTAACTGGTAAAATGTGTGAACCGGAAATCAGTAAATGTATGAACCGGTATTACTCTGTGATGAGTTACCAACCAGTATTTTTGTGATGAGTTATCATCCACCGACACTTTGGTGGTGATTTTGTGTCATGTTACCAAATGTGTCCAGATGCACTAAACCTAGGAACTTGCAATGTAATCCTATTGGACCGACATGAAATCAGATTCCTTATAAGGATATCGTGTCTAGGGTTTTAGGTGAAGCTAGGGTTTTTAGGTGGTTGATGAGGTTTTTGTATGTGCGATCACAGAAGAAGACTAGGTCTGTGCGAAGAATCAGAGTGTGGAGATAATGAAGACTGAAGTAATGCTAAATGTGCATTAACAATGAGCTATCAAGGATCTAACCAAGCATAATGTGCTAGTATTTAGATCACTCACTTGTTGATTACTTACATCTTCGACAAGTCTGAAACCCTTAACTGGGTAGGCCTGGAAAAGCCTTTGTAAATCCTCTAACAAGGTGGTTCACAACTGTGGATCTGAAATCCTCTCACAAGGTAGTCTTTAATCGGACTTATTTCCTAACAAAGATTGAGAATCTTAATAGGATCTATTCTGGTGAAGAACATTGTATGACCTTAACCGGTCTGGTTACTATTCTGCAGATAGTTACTTGTTAGTTTTATCTTACCATGGTTTTTCCCATTTAGGTTTCCATGTCAAAATCTCATGTGTTATGGTGAATGTTCTCCTGTGGGTGAATGTGTTATTTGTTGTTTCGTTTCCATTTGTTTTAACTGGTTTGTTAGTAAATCTGTTATACCGGTTTACTGCTAAAGTGTTTAAGTGTTTGAGTTTAGTATTTTTTGGTATACTAATTCACCCCCCCCCTCTTAGTATTTATTAATTGGTATTAGAGCCAACCTTTCTATAAGTTTAACCACTTGAAAGGAGATATGGGGGAATACACTATGAGGGAGCTTACTCGTCGTCTCACTTAGACTGAGAAAGCCTTTGATGAACTTAAAGTCAAATATAAGGCCTCTCTAGCAAAGAGAAGAGAGCATGCTGAGAAACTTATGGAGCTTATTAAAAATAGTTCTTCTGATGAAGCAGACATGGAAGCCCTAGTTGAAGAAGTTGAAAAATTGAATGAGTCCAATGCCAACCTGAGAAGGGAACTAGAAGGACTGACTATCAAAATGTGACAAGAGCTTGAGAACTGGAGGAAAGCTGAAGATCTGGTAAAAGACAAAGATCATGAGATCTCCAAGCTGGAGCAAGAAATCAGTGCACTTACTGCTCATCTCTGAGAGAGTAAAGTGGAAAAAGAAGAAATGCAAGGTGAACTAAACATGGCTATTTCTGAGAATGCAACCTTGAAGGAATCCAATGCTGCTATTTCCAAAGAACTCGCTGAGTTAAAGGAAATACTTGCCAAATTCAATAAGAGTACTATTAAGCTAGAACAAAAGCTTGAATCAGAAAAACTGGTAAAAAATACCACTGGACTTGGTTTTTGTGGTTATGAGGAAGGTGAGACCTCTGGAACAAAAGATGGAACATCAAAGAAGCAACCAACACCAAAGGATAAAGGTAAGAAAAAGTTCAAACATGTTTGCTTTAATTGTCTCAAGGAAGGACACACTTCCAATGTATGTAGAAATAAGGCTTACAATAATTTTCCCTACTTTCTAAACAATAAGCCTAGATCCAATAGATTCAATGGTAATTGTTATGCATGCAACAAGTTTGGGCATAGAGCATTTGAATGCAGGTCTGTTATACACAACACTGGAAGATATCCTCAAAGGAGTAAAGGAGTTTTTCTTGAATCCTCTGTGAACCGGAATCTAAACCGGTATAATGCCTATGACCATCAGTCAGGTGGTGGTGGCTATCAAGCGGCAACCGGTTGGAGAGCAACCTATTTGATTTGCCATGGTAGCAGTCACACTATTGCAACATGCAGAAAGAAGAATGGTAGAATGAACAATGGACCATGGAGAACACTTGGAATGGTATGCTATCATTGCAACAAATCAGAACACCCTACCAGAACCTACAGAATAAGAAAGAACATATTAGATGATATACTAGTCATTCCGGAAGGAAAGATTACTATTGAAACTATTCAAGCAGATATGAAGACAACATGGAAGAAGAAACCTGAACAAGTGTCACAAGAAGAACCAGTTTTCGTACCTAGTGTGGAAGTCATTGAACTGACAAACTAAGCTTTAGAAAAGCTTAGGGGGAACAAATCAGTGAAATGTTTCGAACCCCCGGTTTACATCGGTAAAAGACCTTAACTGGTATGTGTTACCTATCAATTGACAGAAGACCAGAAATGGTAAAAGGAAAAATTAGGGTTTATAACCTAATGGTGGAGCATTTATTATGGTAGGTGAAGAATTTGTTTAAAAGGATTTTTCAAGTCATTTTCACTTATCAATTTGCGAGCAAAGAAATTCTCAAGTGTAGAGTGACCAAAGGCAATTTGTTTTACGATTTAGTGAAATTTCAAAAACTTTGAAGTAGAATCCAAAGATAGTATCAATCAGTCAAGTGAAGGACACTATGCGGTGTTCCAAGCAACTGAAGTGGTGTGTTGCTAGCCACAGTGTCAAAGCCCTAAATCTTGATTCACGAAGGTATTTTTTGAGTTTCTTTGTTTATCATGGCTTCTGCATCACACTCCAGTTCAAGTGCACCTAGTGATTCAATGGATTTCATACAAAGGAAGATGAAATAGAATGCCCAATCCCAGATACCCGTTGGTGTTATAGTTGAGGAAGGTATTTCTGATTATATTGATTGCAAAATAGAAGACCTAGGATCCCTAGTGATCCATTATTAGTTAGGTTTATTCTGCAGGAATGACAAGAAGATCAAACCAGAATACATCATCCTAGAAAGAAAAAAACTTCACAATACGATCTATTTTCTTGAAGAATTTATAGAAGATCACATCCGCATCATCCTAAGCAAAGTGCATGGTGACAAAATGTATCTAAGTGGACACATGACATCACACCAGAAGCGATTCATGCCGTCACCGATTTCTGTCACGTTGGAGAAGTGCCAGCCCTAAGGAAAGTCATTAAGATGGAAATGACCAAGCTCACCAGTTCTATGAGCAACCAACAATGAATGACCATTAACACCATCAAGGATGATTTGGTTAAATATGCCTGCATGGTGATCGGATACCAGACATATGCTAGCAAAATAAAATCTGTCTCTGCAACTACAATGAATGCAGCCTATAGAATGATCATGGAAGATGCATCATTTGATCTATGCACCTATATGTAGAGGCAACTTCTGGTAAACCTGAAGTCTATCAAATAGGACAATGCCTTAAGATTTAAATTTGGACAACTGTTGGTAGGTTTGTTTTTCTATTTTCAAGGCTATTTTCTGGGAGTTAGTGATATTCAATGGTCTCCTGACCAATCGGTTACCAAGAAAATCAGAGAAAGTCTTCAAATGGTGGGAACTGGTTATCCTAAAGTCCTGAATAAATACTTTGATGAATTTAGATGCAAGATTAGGCAGAGGATGAGAATATCTGGTGATATTGTCAAGAAATATGAAGAGGACATCTGCTTTATCATTAGAGTAGATGAGTGCATAATGGAGGCGGTTGAGCCCATGGGATATGAGGTGATGTATGATATGCTCGATGGGTATGCCTCTACCCTACTTGCCTCACCTCTTGATCCAAAGAAGAAGAGAACGGACACCTACTTGGAGAGGGTAACACCGGTTGAAGAACCTTTAGTAAAGAAGGGAAAGGTAGTGCCATCGATATTGACACTGATTACTTCAACAAGTCCTAAAGTGACCAAGCGGTCACCGACCAAGAAGAAACCAGAAGTTGCACCCGCCAAGGTCTTTGAAAGAAAGTGGAAAACTAAGAACACCTCACCAAATTCTGAGGATATAGAACTTGAAGTGTAGCCTAAAAAGACTAGGCAAATGAGGAAGAAGACAAAGACAACCAGTAATGATCTGACATTGTCAGCACTGGTAAATATAGACATTTCCTTTTACAAACTATTGACACATTGTCAAATAACTATCAAGAATATTAGGAGAAAAGTGCTAAGTGATTTAATAGATCATTTTTATGATTTTAATGATAATGAAAAAGAGGAAGTTGAACAGGAAGTTATTTAGTACCTATGTATTAATGACCGGTCGCCATCATATATTAGATCTGAGACACCGGATTCTTTATACAATTCTTTAGATAACAAATGGCGCATTGCCATAGAAAAGGAATAGGAAATAAGAGAAGAAATTTTTGCACAATATTTTCCTGGTGTGTCAAATTCAAAACTCTATGAAGTTATGGATAAATACAAAGGTCTCTTCTTCATGAGAAGAAGAAGACTCTTGTTACTAGAAGGGAAAGTTCCTGAAGTGGTAAAAGATACACACTCACATGCCAAAGCCACTCTGAGGTTGCACCAAGTGTTTGAAGCCAACAAGAAGGCTCAACAAGAACCGGAAACTGAAAAACCGAATGAGATATATGATAGTGAAGGAGAACCGGTCACTGAACAGATGGACACAATTGACGTTGATGCTTTGGATGGTGAAAATGTCACTCCAGATGTAGAAAAGGAAAAGGCTGATAAAGAGAAAGTGGACAAGGAAAAATAGGACAAAGAAAAGGTTGATAAAGTGCAAGTGGAGAAAGAGAAAAGAATCAAGAGGAAGAGAAGAGGAAACAAGGAGAAGAGGAGAAAAAAAAATAAGAAGAGGAGAAGAAGAAAAAGGAAGAGGAGAAGAGGAAAAAGGTAGAGGAGAAGAGGAAACATGAAGAGGAGAAGAAGAAAGAAGAAGAGAAGCAAAAGGAAGAAGAAAGGAAGAAGGATGAGGCGAAGAAAAAGAAAGAAGTAGAGGAACAAAAGAAGGTAGAACAGGAAAAGAAAAAAGCCGAAGTGAAGAAGGAAGCGGCAAAGAGTACATATGTGGAGACACCAAAGGTAGCCAGTAGTCAAGCCAAATTGGCTAACATTACCAGTCCCATTGACCTCCAATCTGCAAATGAATTGGAGCTACTCCAAAGCATTAAGCTTGCATAGGAGTGACTGGAAGCATTAAGGAAGAAAAAGGAGCAAGATTTTTTTCAAAATGCGGTTGAAACTCTTACCAGTTTGATTCCCGATACAAACCTCCCCAGTACCGATTCCTCTTTGGCCCAACTAAAACTTCTATGTATAGTTGTGGAAGACCAGTGTTAGGCCCAATATGGAAAGCTAATGTATTGAGAGGGGAGGGGTGAATCAGTACTACAAATCCTTTCTTCAAAAATAACTTCACTGATATGCATAAACCAAAAGCTGTTGTAACATAACATAAAGATTAAAAAAAAAAATAACAATCATACATGATTCACTTCATAGCACATATATTTTGGTTACACAAAAACTCTTGGTTAGAGAGAAAAACTGTAGTGGGGATGGCACCCATAACTTCACTACTGCAATAATAAAGGTTGCTCGGTTAGAGCTACATGTTCATCTATTTTTGATAGCTTACCCTGTTAGGAGTATCAAGATCGTTATATCTACCTTGCTAAAGGATTTTACAACACTTATTCTAAATGCTACACCTGGTTAAATGCTTTACAATTTATAGACTTTGTTAGAGTCTTTTACCTTGTTAAAGGTTTCTCTTACAACTTCAAAATATTACAATAAAATCTTTACAAATATCTACAACTTTACATCTAGAATGTTATAGCAGATTCTATGTGCTCAAAATGAGATTACCTTGCTTATAGCATACCTCGGTAACCCATAGAATAACTCGGTAAACCCTTTTGTTTACTTTGTACCTTGACTGTTCTCTAAAATGCTTCTTGGTGACCTCTATGTCTCTGTAACAGTCATAACACTCAGTGCTTTCTTATGTATCACACATGTCTTGCTTCATACACCTCTATATATATCTATTTGATCTCAATTGATGTTGTATAAATAGATCTCTTATGTCAGTGATCTGGTTCATTGCTTCGATCTTACAAACATGATTTATCGAATGAATAACCATACAAAATATTTCATTGGATAGATGACCTCAAAATCATATGCAATCTTTAAGTGCAATTTCCAATGTGATAACGGTTCTATGTTCCTTGATCTTGTAACACATTTCCACATATGTTTCTACGTTCAATGAATCTGGTAACACGATTCACTCAGTGTATATCAACTCTGTGTATCATTGTTTCTGCTCGGTAGACATGGAGTGCTACTCGGTAGACAGCTTGATGTATACTGGGCTCTGTGACTACTTTCTTCTATAACTGACTGCTCTGTGCATACCAACTAAATGTTTTGGTAGTCGTAACTGACTAGAATATATAGAATGACTTTGGACATAAAACTAATGGTAACTTAATAAGTAGTGACAATCTCCCCTTTTGACATTAGTTGAGATTTTTGACAAAACTACTTTCAAAGTCATAACTCAAAAATCTATATACTTACAAAATTTGACTAGACAGACAGTATATATATTAGTCAACAAAATGGTATGTTTCAGATATACTCCCTTTATCAATATACTATACAAAACTCTGATTTTGCATGCTTGGTGATCAATGTTCTATACTTGGTTCTGTTTGGTGATCACTTCTTAGTATACTTCCCCTATATACAACACTTCCCTCTTTGGTACATTGATGCTATACTCACTCCCCCTTTTTTACAAACATCAAAAATTAGTTACCATTCGGTGGTGGCAACTGGTCAAAAATTGATTTATACTTTGTCTTTGCATCGGTAAGGGTGGCAAAGAGGGCATCCTTGACATTGTCCATAAGTGAATTCTAAGCTGTAATGTCAGCTAACAGTGAAATTAGTCCATCTAAGGTGCTTCCCTCTTGTTGAGTGGATAGGGAGGTAGCTTTGTTGATCTGCTCTTGGACGGATGGAAGATGAGGAATGAATAATGTCTAAAGAGTCATTATGTCCATCCTTATCTTGTGTTCTTCATTCCTGAGTTCCAATTGTTGAGCCATGAGCTTTTGTAGCTTTGTATAAAAATTCTGAATGGAATTTGGCTTAGTGGTCAACTTATTTGAGAGATCGGTGATCTCTTTCTCAATCACTTTAGTTTTATTTTTGATATCTTTAATGAATAAAGAGAATGTATAGAGTTTCTAAAATAAATAAAGAATGTGCTTGAGTTCAGGGGACAACTTAGCAACAAATTTAACAAGTTTAACTTTGCCAATAGCAATAGCTTTCTATACCTCTTCAATCATTTTAGCAGTGAACTCCTTATCTTTTAACTTGCTCGAATATTCAGATGCATCTACTCTAGATGTCTCTATCTTGGTTAGGAGTTCATCTAGTTGAATGTGGATGGCGGCATCTTTTGTCACTATTGCTTTAGGTAGCATATTGGTTAAGAGTGCTTTCACCTTCTGAAGTACTTTATTTTTCTTTTGAATAGCCATTTGCTTCTCTTGTTCAGCTTTCGCTTTGCATAGTTCACCGAATTCAATGAGTGCTTTCCCTTTTAATTTGGATATATGAACATTGGGCAACACTATTGGTTTTGACAAATCTAATGTGAAACTATGCTTTTTCATCTTCTTTTCTTTACCTTTCATTAGTTTAACTAAAAAAATGGCTTGGGAGGCTTGTTGACCCTTGGTAGGTTTCTCGGTAGAGGCAACACTTTGGTCAGTTTCTTTAGCCTCTGTAGTGTCCTTTGGTGTCTCTAAGCTTGGTGTCTCGGTTGTAACATTTTCAGTGCTAGATCAAGGTTGAGAGGTCTGTTCTTTAGTGTCTTGAGAAGTAGTTTCTCCTTCTATAGACTTGTGACCCTTTGTTCCTTGCTCAGTGTCTTGACGGGCCTCGGTTGAAGTAGGTTGAGTGACCAGAGGATAGGGCTGAACTTGCTCCAAAACTGATTCACTGGATACAAGCTGGGCATAAGCATTCCCTTCTATCATTTCTTGTTCTGGTGCCTCGGTGTCCATGATATCCTCATCAACTTGTATAGTGTCAGCAGGGTCTTGCTCGGTGATATCAGGATCTTGCTCGGTGACATCAACTATTTCAACTTCAGCTTGCTCACCAACATTCTTGATTCAAAATATTTCCTACCATTTTTCTTTGGTCTCATTCTCTACATCCAAGTAAAGGCCATTCATCAATTTCAAGGCTCTTTGCATGACTAGGAATTTTGTGTGGTAGTTTTTTAGATGTTCGGTCATCTCATCTACCATCATGTTTGGGAAAAGATGTACTAGACTTCTTTCTCTCATCTATTTTTCTAAGTCCATGGCATACTTCCACCTATTGTCAATATGCAAATATAATTCATTTGGAAGAGATTTAGATACTTCCAATGGGACCAATCAGAATTTCAATAGTGTGCAGATGACAACTTCTTCTATTTGTCTCTTTTCATCATTAGATCTGGATTCATACTTAACATATTTGAATGCTCCAAATCCACCATATTGCTTCAGATTAGTACAAAAATTGTCAACACTATGTACATTTACCTTTTTACTCTTGACAATCTGATTTGCTTGCATCTTCGGATTCAGTGTCACTGGACTCTTTAGTCAAAATGAGTCTCTGAGTAGATTTCTTGTAAGTTTTTGTTACCTTGGGTGTGGTAACATTCTTTGGTTTCTTACTCAGTGATGTTGGAGATGATCTTTTGTTTGGGCACTTGACTGAAGGAGTCGGTGATACCTTTGATGTATCCTATTTCTTTATTTTCAAAACTTTTCCTTTAGGCAACTCGGTGCTCAGTGTTATAGTTGCCTCTTGGGCTTTAGATTCCTCCTCGGTGATTACTATGGTGCCCTTGATAGGTGTGGAGGAAGAACCTTCTCAAAATTTCTCTGTTAATGCCTTGATCATTTATGTTGCCTTCTTGTAGCCTTGGGTACTACAATGCTCATTTTTACTTTTTCCTTTACTTCTTCATATGTTCCATACCTCAGCTTGGTAGCATGCCTTGGTAATGTAAAAAAAGCATCTATCTATTGTTGTGCGATGTCAAAATCAATCTCATAACCCATAGGTGGCAAAGATTGAGATCTCGGTTCCACAACATTAACATAGTAGTAATTAGTGTCTACTTCAAAACATATCTCATCCTTGTATTTCTCTACTAACTGGGGTGGGATCCGGTACTTGTTATGCATCTTTCCTTGAAACTTGCTGAAATAATCATCCATAATATCATTAAAATTATCACCTAGCTTCTTGATGAAGTCATTGATTTGATGGGTGATTGGTCGGTGTAGCTCCCAAACTACATTACCGACTGATGGAAAGAATTTCTCAAAATAGAAAAACATGCATACTAGAAGTAATCCAAACTTTAGAGTGTTAGCCGAGTTGTTCTTCTTTGGCTTCCTTATGGTATTGAAATTCTCAAATAGGTTTTTCAACAATACCTCACATAAACCAATTTTCATGCCTTTCTCCATAATTTTATATGCTAAGTCGACTGTTGCACAGGGTACTCTATTTTCCCTTGCTGATTGGAAGAACCAATAACCTATTACTCTAATGGTAAATTTTAGCTCTGCATCTGTCACATTGTTCAGTTTCAATCCTCTGCAATTAGATTCAACTCTGGTTAGAGTGATCAATTCCTTCTGAGATATCATTTTTTGAGCTCGAGCATGATCAAAAATAGGGTAACCAGTGATCAAATGAATGATTTCCTTGGTGATTTTGAATGGTTGCTCTGCTAACCACATGAAATCATCATGAACTCTGCTCTGAACAAACTTGACCCACTAGGGTTTGAATACACAGGGATAGGTTAGGGCTTCGGTCAATCCCTTGATTTTGATGTGTTCATATTTTCTATCCATTTTACCATCGGTACACAATTCATCATATGTGTCTTTGATCTCAACATGATCTAGTTCCTCAACTCGACACTTAGTGAAGAATCTCACATCCTCGACTAATAAAACCCTATCCGAAATGAGTGAAAATGTAGTTTTATCATCCAGTTCAGAAGCTACTTTGGGAGTTAAAGATTATTTCAGTGAGGGCTTTTCAATGTTATCAACAACAATGGGATTCGGGATCTTAGGGGCCATTGTAGATTTTGGATAGTCACTTAACAAAAGATTTTTAGGGTTTGAAGTCTTTGAAATGACAGACGCTTCCCACTTAGCAAATGTAAAATAGATATTCACAATTGATGTGATCGGTAAACTAGTTCTTAGAAATGCTTGAGATTGATATGTAAATACCTTGAAATTTGCTCGGGAGGTGGTTTGATCGCCTTTGAATCGCTTTGCTCTGCTTTCTTGAAAACTTGGTGAGTGAAAAATGACCACATAAAGGCTTTTAAGTACACAATATACCTTATCGGGCTTCATGTAGTTAGGTCAAAAGACATTAAATGCACTCGGTTCCCTTAAACCAATTTACCTTTCCTTTTTATGCTTTTATCGAGTAGCCAGATTTCCTGTATTCACCGACTAGATAGGCCTCCAAAAGACTTGATAAAATTTCAAATTTCCTAATGCATCTTTAGCTATGCAGATTTTTGAATTAAGTACATGATAGAATAGGAACTCTTAAGATTTAACCTTTGAAAGAATGCAGTCCCTTCATACCTTTACCGATTAATTTGGAATAGGTGCACCTAACTCGGTAAGTAAGGTGCTTTCTTCATTTGACACAATTTCCTTCTTTCTCCAAATCATTTGTAATTTGTCTTTTATTTCCTCAATGACTCCTCTAGGATGATCTCTGCAATCTGTAGCCATGTTTTTAACTTTGTGACAATGAAAACATGCCATACCAGGATTTCTCCACGATCTTTGGTTGTTCATTTCAAACCTTATAAAGGAGTTGGCACTTATATGTCCATATCTTCCACAAGATTACACCATATCCTTGTATTTTAATCCCATGGCACTGCAGAATATTGTCGGTAAGGATCTATGTGAGTTTGGTAGCCTCTAGTATTTGTTCGGTGTGCAAACCACATATAGTTCTTCTACTTAAACGAACACTTCTTGGTACTATGTCCATATCTATTGCAGTTTTTACAAAACCCTTTGAATTTTGCCTTCTTATAATTGCTAGTAGACTTTGTCCTATATTGGTTAGATGTGTGACCATATTTGTTGCAATTGTGACAATAACCATTAGACCTAGTGACATTCGGTTGCTTACCTTTTCTGAATTGGCACAAGTTAGCAGTATGACCTTGATTTCCACAGTATTTGCAAATAGGCTTCTTTCCTTTGTTTTTCTTCTTGTTTCCAGCTTGCTTTGATGATTCTCCTCTCTCGGTAGTGTGGATTCCCTTCTCGGTAGAGTCTTTTCCTTTGTAACCGAGTCCTGCTTCTTTGTTGGGTCTTCTTGTATTTAGTTGATCATTCAACATCTTTGATGCTTCATAACTCTTCTTCAGTGTTTCTTTGGATTTCTTCTCTGTTTCAAGTTCATCGGTCAACCTTGATACTTTAAATTTCAATGCTTGATTCTCATCATCTTTCAGATTTGCTTCATGATGTGCATAGCCCAATTGATCCGACATATTTTTTTGAATCCTAGTCAACCTTGTGATTTCATCATTCTTTTCAGATACTAATGCTTCAAGCTATTGTTTTTCTCTTTCTAGATCTCTTACTTTATCTTCAACTATCCTCAATGCATCAATATTCTCAGTCATCCGTGTGCTGAAATGTTCATGTCCTCTTTTCATTGCTTTTAGTTGAGCAGTTAGTGCTTTGTTCTTTTCTTTCAGTTCTCCAATAATTTCTTCAGTCTCTTTAGATATACTGTTCTCAGATAATGTTTCAATTTGTTCCACTAACTCTTGAGAGTCCTGCAAATCATCAGATAATCTCCTTCTAACTTTCAATGATTTTTTCATTTGTCTTTTCATGTCTACAATCACTTGATTAGCATGATCCAACTCTTCTTGCAAATACACAATTCTCCGAGATTTTTTATAGCCTTCCATTGATAAGATCTTTTTCTTTAGGTTGTTAAACCCTTTTCCAAGATTCAAGCTCTGATACCAATTGTTAGGCCCAATATGGAAAGCTAATGTACTAAGAGGGGAGGAGTGAATCAGTACTACAAATCCTTTCTTCAAAAATATCTTCACTGATATGCATAAACCAAAAGCCGTTGTAACATAACATAAAGCTAAAACAAATAAATAACAATCATACATGATTCACTCCATAACACATATATTTTGGTTACACAGAAAATCTTGGTTAGAGAGAAAAACTGCACTGGGGATGGCACCCACAACTTCACTACTACAATAATAAAGGTTGCTCAGAGCTACATGTTCAGCTATTTCTGATAGCTTACCCTGTTAGGAGTATCAAGATCATTAGATCTACCTTACTAAAGGATTTTACAATACTTATTCTAAATGTTGCACCTAGTTAAAGGCTTTACAATTTATAGACTTTGTTAGAGTCTTTTACCCTGTTAAAGGTTTCTCTTACAACTTCAAAATATTACAATAAAATCTTTACAAATATCTGCAACTTTACATCTGGAATGTTATAGCAGATTCTATGTGCTAAAAATGAGATTACCTTGCTTATATCATACCTCGATAACCCATAGAATAACTCGATAAACCCTTTTGTTTACTCTATACCTTGACTGTTCTCTGAAATGCTTCTTGGTGACCTCTGTGTCTCTGTAACAGTCATAACACTTAGTGCTTTCTTATATGTCACACATGTCTTGCTTCATACACCTCTCTCTCTATATATATTTGATCTCAATCTATGCTGTATAAATAGATCTCTTATGTCGGTGATCTGGTTCATTGCTATGATCTTACAAACATGATTTATCAAATGAATAACCATACAAAATATTTCATTGGATAGATGACCTCAAAATCATACACAATCTTTAAGTGTAATTTCCAATGTGATAACGGTTCTATGTTCCTCGATCTTGTAACATGTTTCCACATGTGTGTCTAGGTTCAATGAATCTGGTAACATGATTCACTCGATGTATCATTGTTTATGCTCGGTAGACATGGAATGTTACTTGGTAGATAGCTCGGTGTATACTGGTCTCTGTGACTACTTTCTTTTATAACCGACTGCTCTGTGCATACCGACTGAATGTTTTGGTAGTCGTAATCGACTAGAGTATATAGAATGACTTTGGATATAAAACTAATGACAACTTAATAAGTAGTAATAACCAGGTACAATGCCTGGAAGAGGTGGCTAAAGCCAATGCACAGAAAAAGCATCAAAAGGCACTAAACACTGCCTTAGTGAAGAAACTAAATGAGCTTCAGTCTGAACTTTAGAAAGAATAGAAGGATATAAGAGATGCTATGGATGAGGGAAAACTGTTGCTCAGTAAGATAAGCCAACCCCATCTATTTTGTGATGATGTGCTTGCACAAAATGAAAAACTGCAATCTGATTTGCAGGCATTTATAAGCACCTTCAAAACACCCTATGATTCCTTTACTACATATGGGCGAATTGTTCATTGGTTTCAGATCTAGTCCGCTAGAATAGAGTTGGAGATCAACAAGCAGACCAGAGATTTGCAGGAACTTCAACTGGTTCTACTACCCAGACTGCAAATACTTCAGAAATGCTATCTCAATCTGGATGCCTTAATGGTCACTCAAGAGATGAGCACCATTGATGCCATGGAAGAATAGGTATCCCAGATGCAAACAAAAAGTGAGGTGGCTACCTCATTACTTGAATCATGGTCTTTATCCATGAAGACCTTCATGCGATATTTTAAATCAGTTTTTGATAAGTTTCACTCATTATTATCATAAACATTTATTATATTAATGATAATGAGAAACAAGGGGTGATTCTGCAATACTTTGTCATTGTTGGCAAAGGGGGAGTAGTATTTTGTATTTAAAATTTTGATGAATGCTATGTATGCTATGAATACTTTCATGTTATCTCTTTAAGGGAGTAGTATACATTGTATTTTCTGCAAAAGGGATAGTGTATATGCTTAGGGGGAGTAATTTTGATTATGGCATATTTTTTTTGTTGTAAAACACTTAGATGTCAAAACTTTCCTAAGTGTTTCCATCAATGCCAAAGGGGGAGATTGTTGGCATTTTTTGATGATGATGTTGTGATTGTCATTGATGGACACAAACTTGCTTTGAGATCACTTTTTTTATGTATGAGTTATGCTCAACCGATATTTGTTCCAACTAGTATTATGTATTATAGTCTTTAGACTATCAGTGTTTTACAGAAAGTGTTTACCGATCTCAAGCGGTATGAAGAATCAAGCAGTTCGAGGATCCCAAAGTAGTATGAAGGAACAAAGTGGTTGTTATCATTTTTCCCAGTCTTCATTTTGACAAACCAGTAATTGGTAAAATGTGTGAACCGGTAATCAGTAAATGTATGAACCGGTATTACTCTGTGATGAGTTACCAACTGGTATTTTTGTGATGAGTTATCATCCACCGACACTTTGGCGGTGATTTTGTGTCGTGTTACCAAATGTGTCCAGATGTAGTGAACTTAGGAACTTGCAATGTAATCCTATTGGACCGACATGAAATCAAATTCCTTATAAGGATATCATGTCTAGGGTTTTAGGTGAAGCTAGGGTTTTTAGGTGGTTGATGAGGTTTTTGTATGTGCGATCACAGAAAAAGACTAGGTCTATGTGAAGAATCAGAGTGTGGAGATAATGAAGACTAAAGTAATGCTAAATGTACATTAACAATGAGCTATCAAGGATCTAACCAAGCATACTATGCTAGTATTTAGAGCACTCACTTGTTGATTACTCACATCTTCGACAAGTCTGAAACCCTTAACCGGGTAGGCCTGGAAAAGCCTTTGTAAATCCTCTAACAAGGTGGTTCACAACTATGGATCTGAAATCTTCTCACAAGGTAGTCTTTAATCGGACTTATCTCCTAACGGAGATTGAGATTCCTAACATGATCTATTCTGGTGAAGAACATTATATGACCTTAACTGGTTTGGTTACTATTCTGCAGATAGTTACTTGGCAGTTTCATCTCATTGTGGTTTTTCCCATTTAGGTTTCCACGTCAAAATCTCTTGTTTTATGCTGAATGTGCTCATGTGGGTAAATGCCTTATTTGTTGTTTGGTTTGCATTTGTTTTAACCAGTTTGTTAGTAAATCTGTTATATCAGTTTACTGCTAAACTGTTTAAGTGTTTGAGTTTAGTATTTTTTGGTATACCAATTCACCCCCCCCTCTTAGTATTCATCAATTTGATGTAGTTTTGAGGTCTTGAAGCTTTGTGGTTGAGGAGTAATTGAGTTTTCTTTCTCGTTGCCTAGAAGAAACCCCAAAAATCAGGGTTTGGATGCAAAAGGTGCCACCATTCAAGATTCCTCAATGGGAATTGTCTAAAAACCTAGGGAATGTTGGATTACCATGTATAATAGATGATTTTATTGGTCTTGGAAGTAGAATATCTCACCTTTCACTTTTGTAGTGATTCCCTAGACTTGACATTACCCATGTGACAAGTCTATGTAGTGAAGGATTGAATGAATCCTTGGAGAAGTGGACAAAATGGTGGTCAAAAATTGCATGGAGGGGACCCTTAGACATGTGTAGACCCTCTCCAAAATCCCTAACTTCATTCCCATTTGACTGGTGAAGGTTTTGAGACCTAAAACCCCTATATCGACTAACTAGGCTAAAATATGCATGGTAGGGTTTGAACACTTGCACTCAAAACCTAGATGCAAAAATTTGAAATCCTTTAGAGGGTCAAAAAGGGTACCTGAATATAATATTTTTTCAAGGGGTTGTTTGGAGAGATTGGTAGATAAAGAGGAAAAATCCCAAACAGAGGCCTAATTGCTTGTAGCCTTATTTCCTAGGTCACTAAGAACAAAAGATACAAAGGGATTGTAAGCATAGACCAAAGAGGTCTAATTTAATGTAAATACCAATTCAAACATGTTCAAACACCCACACATGACATATTCCACCATTTGATCAAAAGGTCCTATTGGTAAGGGACTTGGGGTTGTGAGGTGTCTTGGTTTAGGGTTTGAGCACATATAAGTAGGAGTCTCCTTGTGAAACCAAGATGTCTTGAGTGGATTGATACTTGGGAAGCAGCAAGGATAATATTAAAAACCTTAGGAAGGTTAGAGGTATTGGACCATTGGATTGTGCTAAGTGCTAACCCATAGAAGAAGCCAAGGAAATTGCTCATTAACACCTAACCCTCTGCATCATAGTGGTATCAGAGTTGTACCAAGGGTGGAATAGTGTATGTTAGACTCAATATTTGGAAGAGAGAATGATACAATTCCTCCTAAGGAAATGAATCCAGAGGCCATCGAGAAGATGGTAGAGGAGTTGCTTGAAGAGAAACTCAAAGAGACCAGACAAACCAAGGGAAAGGACAAAACTTGTGATGATGAATCAGAGGAGGAGAATGAAGAGAAGGGGGCCATCCCTTAGAATATGGAACCTAATCAAAATATGTTCTTGGATTCTTTGAAATTAGTAAACAAATACAATGTTGAAAGTTTACCTATTTATGATGGTAGCTTGAATGGAGAAGAGGTGCTTGAATGGATAAAAGCACTCAATAACCACTTTGACTACAAAGAAGTTCCTGAGGAGAAAAGAGTGAGTTTGGAAAAGTATAGACTCAAGGAGTCTACCTTGTTGTGGTGGATAGTATTGCAAGAAGAAAGGATGAATATGGGGAAGAAGAAGATATCCTCTTGTGAGAGGATGAAGATAAAACTCAAAGATCAATTCCTACCAATAGACTATGAGGTTTAGATGTACAAGAAGCTGCAAAATCTCAGACAGAGGGAGATGGATGTGAATGCATATACTAAAGAATTTAACAAACTAAGTCTCAGGTTAAAGAAGCATGAAGAAGATGTGGAGAAGGTGGCTAGATACCTGAATGGGTTAAGGAAAAACATTCAAGATGAGATTAGCATCATCACTTTGGACATTATGCACAAATGTTTCCAATTAGCATTGAGAGTGGAAGATAATATAAGGAGAAGAGGAGAGAAAAACAATAAAGGAAGGGGAGGTAGGAATTTCAGAGGTAGAGGTGGCTATGGAGGAAGAAATACTCCTTTAAAAATGGTGACTCTAACTAGCAAGAGTCCAATGGAGAGTTCAACAATACGAATGGAGGATTTAGAGGAGGAAGAAGACCTTTTGGTAGGGGTAGGCAAGGAATTCAAGGCAGAGGTCTGAGTGTTTTCACTGGCAAGTGTTAAAATTTCAACCAAGTGGGTCATACCATGAGGAGATTCCTGGAGAAAGCTTCTAGTTCACATGGACCAGAAAGAAGGAAACATCTTGTGCAAGAGGATGATGGACATAGTGTTAATTCACCCATGGGAAATGCAGGTCTTGTTATGCCTTGCATATTTATCTCCCCATTAGTCTCCTTCCATCAAAATTTGGGTTCCCTTTGTTTTCTTTTCTTTTCCCTTTGCTTTCTTTTCGGTTTTTGACCTCGGAACTCCAGAGTCTTGGAGCCCTGAGGTCCCTTTTCTTTCTTTTTGGTTTTTGACCTTGTAACTCTGGAGTCCTGAGGTCCCTTTTCTTTCTTTTCATTTTTTGACCTTAGAACTCTGGAGTCCTGAGGTCCCTTTGCTTTCTTTTCGGTTTTTGACCTCGGAACTCCGGAGTCTCAGAGTCCCGAGGTTTTTGCATCTTTTGCCTCGGAACTTTGGAGTCCCAGAGTCTGAAGGTGGAGCCTCCTTTTTCTTGCTTCAGAACCCCAGACCCCTGGAGTTCCAGGGTGGGGTGTTCCTTTCCTCGTGTTAAGCTCAAAATCGGGGACCCCAGAGTCCTGAGGTTGTGTTCAAAGTGTTCATATAGACGGGGTTGGGATGAGCTATAAATAGGGATGAAGGACTTTTTAAGGTTCATTTGTCTATTCAGATCTCCTCTTCCCTAGCTCCAAGCCTGGAGGCCATCAGATTAGCTCGGAGGCCATCCCTATCATCTGAGAGTGGGCCTATTGATTTATCCAAAACCCACACTCTACTTACATCAGGGTTAGTGGATTCACAGGAAATCCAATGCTGCTGCCCCGATACTACAATGATAGGATAATTTTGCTAGAGTATGTGAGGCAGCTTGTGGGCCTCCAGTCACTTTTGTAATCAAAACACAAAGCAGGTATCGATTTCTCAATATCTATTGGATATTTTGCATGTTCCAAAATACAAGTAGCAAAATTAGCATAACAAGAGCTTCAAGATTTGAACTTGAAGGAATATGATCATGCTAGGGAATTTTATGATCCCTACCGAAAACTTAAACAAGCTATGCCTAAGGTGTATGAGGGGCACAATCCCAGACTGGAGGAATTTTGGGCCAACTTGCAAGACAATTTTGAGGTTAGGGAGAAGAGATATAACAGGTTAGCTGTGCCACAGGTAAGAGATTTCAAAATTGAGACTAACCTCCCTAAAGACCTTAGGGATGATGGGGACTTACTTGATCCAACTTAAAGGGAATGAGGGATAGATAAAAGGCCCCTCTCCCTAAAAAAATATTCTGCAAGTGAAGACACAAATATGGAAAAGGTCTCCCAAGTGGTCATCAACACGACCAAGCGATGGTTATGCCAGAGGGTAAGGCCCAACGTCTCAAAGGCAAAACATAAGGAATCCAAGGTCACCTTCGAGGAAAAATACATCCACCGATCCAGGTGAAGAAGACAAACCTCAAGAAAGTACTGAGGACTTACTCAAGAAACTCCAAGAAAAGGTAAGGGAGTCTGAATTATTGAAGAAGGCAGCGAACCTGGGAGTGACCAATGGATTGGGAGCGGTAACACTTGCCAAAGTTCTCCTACCAAGTATGACTATAGGGCACACTGAAGGAGAGGGTAACCAAGAGCAAGAAGAAAATATAGAAATTATTAAGGAGATACCCACTCAGCCACCTTCAATAGATGCCAAATAGGTTCCAGGCACCAGTGCCCCTGTACCACCACTAGTCAATATACTCACGAGACAACCTAGAGTGCAAGGCTTCAAGTCTACCATTGAAGGAATAAATGTTAGAAACATTGAGTCTGATTTGGATAAGGAGGAAGAAGATTTTGAGCAACAATGGCCGCTGGAAGGTGAGCAGGAAGGGGATGAGGCAGAAGACATATTGAATGAAAGACTAATTCTAACCCCGTAAGATCAAGAGGACCTTCTTAAGGATATAGCAACCAGGCAAGGGGAAACAGAGGCATGTGAGGAAGAAATGACATTTAATGAGGAGGTCAGTCAAAAATTAGGAGAGTTACATAACCAACAAGATCTCCAAATTAATCTAGCCTACCAGGGTACCTCACCTAAGGATCCTGGGTAGACAGAAAGAGAAGTAAGAGACAAACCAAAGGAGCAGGCAAAGGTGCATGTTATAGCTATAGATATAGTATCGTATCAAGGTGACAAAGACAAAAATATACTGCAATGGCTTGAGTTCACTTTTGAGAAGAAAAAGAGAAAAGCAGAGCTTCCCAAGGTCACTTTACAATAAGTAATCACTAAGGAGCCACCGAAGGTTAAGAAGCTAAAAATTGTTCATCATCTATTAAAAATGGACTTCGGTGAAGTGATTGCAGATGTGGTAGTTCCACTCCAAGTTGAGGGACAAGATTCTCCCAAGTATCAAATATTCTAGGTAAATTTGGGTGGACAAACCAAGTGGGGAGAGCTAGATACTTTGGAGCTAGCCACAAGTGTTGTTAGGGGGTGTGTAGAAAAGGAGCATACTTCAAATATGGAGCTCAAAGCACAACTAGGGCAATACAAGCAGCTCCTGATTGAAATGAGAAAACCTCTAGACTCCTGTAGAGCTGATGACCTACCTTCAACCTCATCACTACCATAGGGAGAGGTAAAGGCACTAGTGGAGGTGAGGCAAGTGGTTGCTGCCGTGAAATCTTGGACCCAGGTGAATGCAACTAAGATTAGATTGTTCTTGCAGAATACGATGGAGATATATCATAAGGCGGTATAGGTAGGTGGAGCTTTGGCTTCCTATTCCACGCAATGGGAACAAAAGTCAAACATTTTCAATAAATAGTTTCGAAGATTGAAAAAGATATTCCAGCTAGGGGAAGAGACAGTGATAAAGGAAGACCTCTTAGGGGGTGACAACTATAAAAACTTGCAGTCTTATGTATACATCTTAGAGCTAAAGATTGAAATGTTTCCGCAGTATATCAAGGATATGACCGAGATTAGGAACCTTGTCCTAAGGGAAATTTTGTCATACGAGAATTTTGTAAAGAATATGCTAGGACCTTTTGGCCTCAGATTAGCTTATACAAGAATAATGGACCAGGAGCAAGTTTTGAATCAATGGGATGCATATGAGGCACAACACCTAGGACCTGCGGCCTAGTTTGATGTCACCCTTATGGACAGGTACACATATCTGATTACTTAGTGTCAGGAGGTGGAAAACACGGTGAAGGAGTTAGAGGAGGGGAGAATGCATGCAGATGAAGTTTTGAAGAAGTATAAATTTAGAGTTAAGCATGTAGCTGACCCTCCGGTTCAAGAAGTCGCATGTATAGTTGATAATTATAGAGTTTTTATCAAGAAATAAAGGATAAGCACACAATTGCTAAAGATGGCAAAGATTTTTTTATAAATCCTTAATCTTGTATTTTTAACTGTGACTCCTACTTGAGTTCCAATTTTGAGAGAAATTCTGCATGATTACAAAAATGTGGCTCACCTAGCAGTGTCTTTGTAGTGCTCATGTAGTCCCCATTTCATAGTTGTTAAGTGGAGTGTCAAGGGAGAAACTTGCAAGTTAACTGCGACTCCTAGTTTTATTTCTTAATTTAGGGTAGGGTTATTTCCTAGATAGTAGGGTAAAGAAATTCTATAAATTGAGAAGTTGGATTCATTTTTAAGGATCCCAAATTGATGATTTGTGGCCTACTTAGAGATTTTCGAATATTTTGCCGATTGATTAAGAAGTTTGAGCTTTTTTTGCTATACATTCATTGAGATTAATATGAGAAGCAACTTGTAGATTGCCTGATCTACGTTCATATTCTAGCAAATTGTTCTGTCTAATCTAGTAACGTCTATTATTTGGAGTTAGCAACATGGTTTACTAATTTTGTCTATCACCTTAGGAATCATATTGCACACATTAGTGGTGTATGAGAATTATTTTGATAGGCCATATTGTTGATGATTTTAATTCCATAAATTTGTGAAATTGATGATTTTACAGGTTTTCTGGAGGTTTGTTATTGAATGTTAACTTCGATAATATATGATAATTGCTTGGATTGCAGGGAACTAATTAAGTAGTTCATTAAGTTGTTATTATATTGGTATTTTCTTGTTTCCCTTTATGCTTCGCATTTTATTTCCTAGAGAATATTAAACCATAAAAATACAAAAAGAAAGGAAGTGCAGTCATCCATAGCCAGTGAGATTTAGTTCCAACCAGCAGGCCCCTTTACAGATATAACCACATCAACCATTAGGTTGGTCATCACCATTGAGACCCAACTATAGAGACCTTGGAGTAGTGAGTTTTCCAAACTCGTTACTTTTCAGGAGAGGTGGTGAGTGTTCACACTGGCTATCTGACTGTTGGTGGGGGTGTCAAAAATAGTCGTCAAAAAAACTAGTAGTAGAAGGAGGGCCAAGACTAATCCCCTTGTTGGTTAACCACATATGGTACTCCCAAGAGATAGATTGATTCCCTTTACCCAACCTAACCTCAACAATGAGCAAGATGAAATTCTTACCCAGCTATACGACTTCACTTGGGATAGTACAAGAGATTATAACAATTGGTTACAAGCATGACAAGTCTTGGACAATGAGAGACAAAAGGCTATACGTATAGAAGAAGAGGCACAAAGACAACTTAATCCTCAGGTGAACCCACAAGAAAATTCACAACCATCTCCTCAACCAAAAAATTGAGGTACTAAGCTAGATCATATATCATCCTTCTCTCCCGAGAGATTCCACCAAGTCCTTAGGAGTGGTTCTTCACCATCTGACTTAGTAGAATTAGGACCTACCACTAGGAGAAAGAAGAACAAAGCTAAGAAACAACCCTCAACACCTCACCAGTACATTCATCCATACTCAACATAGGAGATCAACTAATTCCTAGTCCTCAGCCTATCGTTGCACCTTTTGTGACTCAACGTCCCCTCTCACCACCTTCATTGACCTACTTCAACCAAGAAACCACACCACTAGGAACCATACCAAGGGGTATACATGACCTGCCTAGAAACCTGGATAAATTTTTCAGCAAATTTTACTATTCAGGGGGATGAACGGTTGATGAACATATTGAAGCATTCAAAGATGTGGTTGTTCATAATCATATTGAACACCAAGATGTAGTATGTAGACTCTTCCCATATTAACTTGGGGAGAATAAATACAATTGGTACTTAACTTTACCTACAAACTCCATCATAGGTTGGGACCTCTTGGAGAAGGCCTTCATTGATCAATTCTGAGTATACGTAGACCCTGGGACACTATACCACCAATTCGCTTCTCTTAAGAAATTGCCAAATGAGCCATTAACAACTTTTAATACTAGCTTCCAAAGGGCATTCAAGAGGCTACAAGTCCCTTACCAAGTAGCACCTAACATAGCCATCGACTCATATCTAAGAGCTATTGACCCTTGGACTTATATGTTTATTAAGAAGAGTGTTCCTCAAAGATCAAAGGGACACCTTGGCAAAAGTCTTCACATTAGCAATTAGCATGAATCATGAGTTGAGTCAAACCCCGGGAGGGATCGTATATAATTTACCTATAGGGGTGAATCAAGGAAACTACAATCAACTCCTAGGTCCACCCTCATCTCTACCTATAGGTCCTCCAATGATGAACCTCGTGCCAATATATGCACCCCAACCTCAGGCAAAATAGCAAGTCACTGCTCAAGTGTCGACTTGGAAAAATGGTACCAATACTGCCCTACTCAAACATAATATGCTAGTCAAGTGCAAGTCAAAAATCAACAAGTTGACAATACTAATTCAGCAAACCAACCTCCAACTATGGCACCTGAGAATCAAGGATCCCATATATCTGCTAAAGTAGAAGCCTTAAAGAAAATGATCTCATAGGTTACTTCAGACTTGAGCTAGCTAAAGATGAAACCTCTAGGAGGGTATAATAAATCCCAACCATATAATAATCAGCGGAACTACAATAACCAAAACCAAAATCAAAGGTACAACAACAAACCTTATAATAGGCAGTGGAATATGGGTCCGAATAACAGTGGGGTGAACCATGATCACCCCGATGCATGAGATAACCCAAACCACACACAAAGTGTTAACCTTGCCGATATGAACTTGCTAACAAATTGGTGCAGGTTGCATGACATAGCTACGCATTCTGAGATTAATTGTGCTCAGTTCAAGAAAATCATAAGAATTTCGCAAGCTGACTCTCAGCCCAAAGATTGATCCAACAATGAACCTGATAAGTTTAATACAACCATGCTGGTCAATACTTTCCTATGTAGAGAATTTAAAGCTAAAGCTGAAGGTGAACCATGCGTCTACGATGCTCAGGCCTTTCAGACCAGGAACAACTACAATCTTAGGAGTCAAGGTAAAGCTCCATTAATGGAGCCACCTCCCCCAATGGGTAGATTTGTACCTCCTGATGCGAATGCAAGCAACAATCCTCACCCTCCTCAAGCTTTCTAAGGAACACGCCCTAGACAAGCTCAAGGGAAATATTATGTTCTGAAAGGATCATTTGACATTACTAAGGACATGGAAAGGACTGCCATGACTATGTCCTTAATGGAAGTATTGAGATATTGCCCTAAACAGAAGAGGCTCTTCTTAGAAAGTTGGAATTATTAGAATCACAAAGCAATGAGGTTAAGATGGAAGACTTTAATGAAGCCAACGCTAACATCATTAGTGATGCAATAGAAAATCCACCATTTTAACTAAGTTTGAGGATATATGGGAAGAATCTGTTGGCATTTTGATGATGCCATGATTGTCATTCATGGACACACACTTGTTTGGAGATCACTTTCTTTATGTATGAGTTATGCTCAACCGATATTTGTTCCAACTGGTATTATGTATTATAGTCTTTAGACTATTGGTGTTTTGCAAAAGATGTTTACCGGTCACAAACTGACTGAAGACCCAAAGCAGTATGAAGACCTCAAGCGGTTCAAGGATCTCAAGCGGTGCGAAGGAACAAAGAGGTAGTTAACATTTTTCTAGTCTTCATTTTTGATAACCGACAATTAGTAAAATGCATGAACCGGTATTACTCTGTGATGAGTTACCAACCATTATTTCTGTGATGAGTTATCATCCACTGACACTTTGGTGGTAATTTTGTGTCATGTTACCAAATGTGTTTAGATGCACTAAACCTAGGAACTTGTAATGTAATCCTATTGGACCGACATGAAATCAGACTCCTTTATAAGGACATCATGTCTAGGGTTTTTAGTTGTTGATGAGGTTTTGTATGTGTGATCATAGAAGAGAAGATTAGGTCTGTGTGAAGAGTAGAAGTGTGGAGATATTGAAAGACTGAAGTAATGCTGAAATGCATTAACAATGAGCTATCATGGATCTAACCAAGCATACTATGCCAGTATCTAAATCACCTACTTGTTGATTACTCATATCTTCAACAAGTTTGAAACCCTTAACCGGGTAGGCCTAGCAAATCCTTTGTAAATCCTCTAACAAGGTGGTTCACAACTGTGAATCTAAAATCCTCTCACAAGGTAGTCTTTAATAGGAATTATCTCCTAACAAAGATCTAGATTCCTAACAGAATCTATTCTGGTGAAGAACATTGTATGACCTTAACCGATCTGACCTTAACCGGTCTAGTTTCTATTCTGTAGATAGTTACTTGTGATTTTTTTCTCATCATGGTTTTTCCCATTTGGGTTTCCACGTCAAAACTTCTTGTGTTATAGTGATTGTGCTCTTGTGGGTGAATGCTTTGTTTGCATTTATCTTAACTGGTCTATTTGTAAATCTATCATACCAGTTATCTACTAAACTATTTAAGTGTTTGATTTCAGTGTTTTTTGGTATACTAATTCACCCCCCTCTTAGTATTCATCAGAATTTACATAATTGTTTGGTAGATTCAGGGGCTTTAGAAAATGTAATGCCCTACTCTATATGTCAACAGCTCAGACTTTAACTAGTACATGCAAATAGTAAGGTGGTGCAACTAGACAAAATTGAGGTTAACATCATCGGAGAATTGAAAGATGTATACATCCAGTTAGGTGTTGTTCCCCGAGTATCTTGTTATATTGACATTCAAGTAGTGGATATTTCAGAAGTATATGGGATGCTCCTTAGTAGGGATTGGTCCAAGATGTTGAGAGGATATTTCTCAACTTGTTTTATGTACTTATGGCTTCCATGGAAGGGGGTAAGCAACCAGATCTGAATTGATAGTGAGCCTAAATTGAAGAAATTAGTCTCGGATTATGGTGCTCTCAATGAAGTGGAATTTGTTGAAGTGAGTCCAGGAGTTTATAGAGTCAATGAGATTCTTACTTTCTCTACATCATCTTCTCTCCAATTATTTTGAGTAGACAAGAATGCATATAGAAGATGGGTCAAAGAGTTCGCTATAGCAGTACAATAAGGAATGTGTTTATTGGGAAACACTATGAAGATACAAGATTTGTTGCTTCTGAAATGGTGTCAAATACATCATGAGGAGAACTCAGAAATTTCATGTATCCCATGTCAGAATGAGATTACAAAGTTGATGAGTCCAGTTCCATATGAAGCAGATGATCATACCATCAATATTGAAGAAGTTCAAGGTCTAACTTGTGAAAAATTAGAGCCCCAAACAGTGGATCCTATAAGTAAGATTACCTTACCTAAAGAATACAACCAAGAAATTCTTACAGTTGTGATTGTTAAAAGTGAGGAGGAAGATATTCCTCTTGAGCAAGAGAAAGAAGAAATACAATCTAAACTTCAACCTCAATTGGAATAGGTTGTTCCTAACACTACTAAAGTGTTCATGTAGCTAGAAATTAAACAACCTCAATTGTCACAAGGCCTCGAGTTTGAGATGCAACAATCCTCTCCTAAAGCTAACCTGATCATTGACCCAAAGGTGAAAAATGTAAAGAGACCAAAAGATTAAATATGATTTTTAAAGTTTGATGGGTCAAGATCCAAGCAAGGCAGTGGAGCAGGCGTAGAGTTAACCAACCCAAAAGGGAAAACCCTTTTAGCTTCTTACCGACTCCAATTCCCTTGTACTAATAACATGATGGAGTATGAGGCCTTAGTTAGAGGATTACTTTTTGCTCATAAGAAGGGGGCAAAGTGTTTGAAGGTGCAAGGAGATTCTGAGTTAGTGGTTAAACAAGTGCGAAGCCAATATGCATGCCATAATAAAAGGTTAGCAGTGTATCAGCATAGAGTGTAGGATCTGATTGAGGATTTTGATGCTTTTGATATTCAACTAGTATCTAGGAAAGTCAACAGAATACCTGATGCACTGGTCGTAGTTGCCTGTACATTAGAACCAGTAAGCCAATCCCCTTTAAAGAAGTTCTCTATGGAATTAATCTCTATACCTGTTGTACCTGATAATATCAAATAATTCCAAGTCTTCCAGGATGATACCCACATTCTAGCCTTTCTTGCCAATTCAAGGGCTTTTGAAGATCAAATTATTGATGAGGAAGACAAATTAGATGATCTTAATATCGAAGGTAATGTTGATATTTTGAATTTACCAACTAACGTTATTCCTAAAGGGATGGTCACCTTAGAGAGACTTTTTGATTTAGACCCTAGAGTAAAGGAGAGACTAACGATGGATTCAGATGCTGGAAAATACGATCCCCACAATATTGGTCCAGAAGGACAAGAGAGGATTGTCTATATTGGGAAGATTTGCACTCAAAATGAAAGAGAAAAACTGATACAGATCTTGAAAGAGTTCATTGATGTAATAGCATGGGGGTATGAAGATTTAAAGACATTTGATACAACTATTATCACCCATGTGATTCTCTTAAAACTTAACATAAAGCCATTCCGACAAAAACAACGCCTGGTCAATGCACTAATAGAACCCTTGATTTTCAAGGAAGTACAAAAGTTACTTTCTGCTAAGATTATTTTTCCAGTACGACATTCTACTTGGGTTGCTAATTTGGTACCAGTGTGGAAAAAGAATGGAGAAATACGGCTTTGCATGGAATTTTGCAATCTCAACAAAGCCTCTGAGAAAGATAATTACCCACTCCCTTCTTTGGATGAAGTACTACAAATAGTAAATGGTTCGCAAATGATGTCATTTTTAGATGGTTATTCAGGATATAACTAGGTATTGGTGAACTATGAGGATCATATGAAGATAAGGTTTACGGTGAAATGGGGAACATATGTGTACAAAAGAATGCCATTCAAATTGATTAATGCTGGGGTGACCTTCCAATGAGAGATGGATATAGCTTTTAAGGAACTGATTGGAAAATGCATTATTATCTATATGGATGATTTGATGATATTTTCCAAGCTCAGAGAAGACCACCCAGACCACCTCCAAAAGGTATTGGAGAGATGTCAGAGATATGGGTTTTCCCTTAACCCCAAGAAATGCGTGTTTGGAGTGGCAAAAGGAAAGATACCTGGCCATGTAATTTTTGAGAGGGGGATATCTATAGGCCCATATCGGGTAGAAGAATTATTGAAGTTACAAATGCTCGGCAGTAAAAAGGAGATGAGATCTTTCTTTGGGAAGATCAATTTTGTTAGAAAGTGTATTACTAGGTTTGCAGAAATAGTCAAGCCATTGAATGAAATGATGAAGAAGGATGCTAAGGTTGAATGGAAAACTGAAGCAAAAGTGACTTTTTCCCATATCAAGAAATCCATTGCTTGAGCTCCTGTGCTAACTAGCCCTGATTACGCGTTGCCATTTTACATATATTCTTTTGCTTTGTTACACTTAGGAGCGACTTTTTTGACGCAGAGGCAAGCAGGGGACGAGAAGCCTATTGCATTTATGAGCTCTCCTTTCAAAAGTGTTGAGGTTAGATATTGTGCTCTTTAAAAATAGGCCTTTGCATTGGTAAGAGCAGTCAAGAAGTTTAGGCATTACATCCTGAGGAGTAAAATTTATGCGATTGTCCCTGATCAAGCAGTGAAGTCACTACTCATGCAATCAAAACTGGGAGAATGTCAAGGGAAATAGATGGTAATATTGCAATAATTTGACTAAGAGATGCATCTAATGAAGTTGGTTCGAGGCCAAGGATTATCTCTGGCCATGGCAACTGACATCCCTCAAATCCAGTGCCAACAGTATACGTTGAAGTCAGTCACTCAAGACCCTTGGTACACGGATTTGGTATTTATATTGCTAAATAATAAGTGTCCTGAGGGGTTGACAACCATCCAAAGATGAGCATTAAGGCTCAAAAGTGCCAATTATATGATCAAGGATTTGACACTTTATAGAAAAAATTATGAAGGTATTTACCTTCGGTGTCTTGATCATCAAGAAGCCCATAATATACTTGAGGAATTGCATGGGAAATATGGTACAGGTCATGGGTCAGAGGATGCCACTGCACATCAAATCTTGAAGGCTGGTTATTATTGGCCTATCATATTTAAGGATACTCATGATCATGTTCGTCACTGCCATACGTGCCAAACTGCGGCCTCCAGAGAAAGAAATCCCACCATGCCTCTCCAACCAGTGTTCGAGGTAAGACCTTTCGCTCAATGGGCACTGGATTTCATAAGTGTTATTAATCTTAACTCATCTATAGGACATAAGTTTATTCTTATAGTGATAGATTATTGTACCCAGTGGACAGAAGCCAATGCATGCCGAAATGCTACTACCGAGGTGATCTTGAAATTTATTGAAGAGCATATCGTCACCAAGTTTGGTATGTCATTCGCTCTTGTATGTGAAAATGGTCCTTCTTTTACTCCTACATAGTTGATGCAATGGTCATATTAATATAAAGTTATATTAAAATTTTCATCCAACTATTACCCACAAGGCAATGGAGTAACTGAATCCATGAACAAGAACATCCTAGATCTCATCAAGAAGCTACTTGAGAAAAACCCTAGGGATTGGCATAATCAATTAAGATACGCCTTATGGGTTGATCAAACCAGAGTAAAAGCCACCTTGGGAACTTCTCCATATTACCTTGTCTACGGCCAGACCCCTGTCTTCCCAATCAACTTGCAAATATCGATCCTCCAATTAATGAAAGAACTTGACATTGAGGATCAGGTAGAGGTTCACCTCTTAAATTTATTAAGACTTGATGAAAAAAGGATTAATACTCTACAACACTTTGCCAGGTACCAAGACATTGTTAAACGATGGTTTGATAAAAGGGGCAAGGTGAAAGCTTTTCGGATCTTTGACCTAGTCCTGTTATGGGACAAGGCCAGGGAGAAGAAAGGTGACCATCATAAGTTTGAAAGATTGTGGTTAGGTCCTTACCAAATAGCTGAAATTTTAGGCGAGAAAACTTTTAGGTTAAGCTCTTTGACTGGAGAACTGGTACCATTGCCCATCAATGGTCAGTTCCTCAAGCATTACTTTGATTAAATCCTCAATGAAGCTTGACTTGTTGTATATAGTAGTTAGTTGTTTTCTTTTTATTTTGCTTTGTGTTTTTGGGCGTTGTTGTTTGTTTGTTGTGTTTTTGTTTTTGTTGCGTGCTTGTTTCCCTTTTGTTTTTGTTTGTTTGTTCGTTTTGTTTGTTGAGTGAGGATATACATATTTTGTTCTCAAATATTCTAAAAGGAAGGAATCCTTTTCATAATATCTTGCCAAATTCTCAGAGACTTTGACTCTCTACTATTTATGACTTCATTGTCATTTGGTTAAGTTTGAAACTTTTGTCTATACTCGTTCAAAGTGGTATATAATCATTTAAATATGATTTGAGTTTTTACTTTCAATTGGGAAAGGCTAGCTTGATAAACTCAACACTAACATCACATTAAGATACATCAAAAAGTTTTGTAAGATATCAGATAAATTGGTTTTCAAGTGAAAAATCCAAAGTCAAGGTGTTTCATGTTATCCACCGGGGGTCCCAACCTAGTTATCGAACTTCAATGTTTGAAAGTTACTTAAAAGGTTATTGAAAAAAGAAGTCATTCTCTATATCCTATAATGTTATCAAGAGAGAGAGAGAGAGAGAGAGAGAGAGAGAGAGAGAAAAGAAATGATCCTCTTAAGCAACTCAAATGGGTGTTTCAAGTAACCTTCGTCGGGGCTATGGACACCTAGTTGGTAGTGGAGCACTGTTTGACGGGAACCAAAGGTATCTATGTCAAGGCTATAGACGCTTGATTGGCAGCAGAGCTATGCCCTGGATGACCTTGCATGAAACATAGTTAATGACTTCATCTACATAGCTTGCGCCTAGTTTCCTCTGATTATCTGCATTATTGAAATGATGGAGTAACAAATCATATGCACACACTTAAGAGTTAATCATGTCTATTTCTCTTCTTGGTTGTTTGTTCATTGGTTCACTCATCTTTTACTCTTATACATCCTTTTGAATGATAATAGCCTTTGGTGTCGGGTTAATCAGAGATTCTGAAGTTCTAAATTACCTATAATCATTTTTCCCAGATAGTCGCTATTTGTTATGCCTTGCATATTTATCTCCCCATTAGTCTCCTTGCATCAAAATTTGGGCCCCCTTTGGTTTCTTTTTTTTTTCTTTTCTTTTCCCTTTGCTTTCTTTTCGGTTTTTGACCTCGGAACTTCGGAGTCTCGGGGTCCCGAGGTCCCTTTGCTTTCTTTTTAGTTTTTGACCTTGAAACTCTGGAGTCCCAGAGTCTCGAGGTCCCTTTGCTTTCTTTTCAGTTTTTGACCTCGTAACTCTGGAATCCTAAAGTCGTGAGGTCCATTTGCTTTCTTTTCAGTTTTTGACCTCAGAACTCCGGAGTCCTAGAGTCCCAAGGTCCCTTTTCTTTCTTTTTGGTTTTTGACCTTGGAACTCCGGAGTCCCGGAGTCTCAAGGTTCTTGCGTCATCTTCCTTGGAACTTTGGAGTCCCGGAGTCTTGAGGTGGAGCCTCCTTTTCCTTGCTTCAAAACCCTAGACCCTCAGAGTTCTGGGGTGGGGTGTTCCTTTCCTCGTGTCGAGCTTGGAACCTCAGGACCCTGGAGTCCCGAGGTCATGTTCAAAGAATTCGTATGGATGGGCTTGGGATGAGCTATAAATACGAATGGAGGAATTTTTAAGGTTCATTTGTCTATTCAAAGCTCCTTTTCCCTAGCTCCAAGCCATGAACCCCTGGACTCCCGAGCTTTCCTTGGCAATTTTGGGCATTTTGGTTCACCAGGTTGGTGATTTTCTTGCTCATTTTTAGTGTTTGTAGATTAGTTTTTTTTTTCTCCTCGTTTTGTTTTGGTTGTTGTTTGTTTTCTTGTTTGCGTGCCCTAGTTTTAAGCCCAAAACCTTGGACCCCTGGAGTTCTGGGTAGTTGGCTCAACCTAAGCCCAGAACCCTAGACCCTCAGAGTTACGGGCGGTTTCATTTCAACCTAAGCCAGGAACCCCGAATCCCCAGAGTTTCGGGCGGCTTTAGTTCAACCTAACCCAGAACCCCGGACCCCCAGAGTTCCAAGATTCCTTTTGTACCTAGCTTAACCCTGGAACCATGGAACCCTGGAGTTCTGGGCCTTCTTCACTTGTGCCTAGCCTGAGAACCCAAAGTCCTGAAGTAAATCAACATTTATGCTTATTATCAAAGACTAAGGATTTGTGTTTTGCTTGCAGGTTTGAGTGGTTAGATGGACTCATCCTCCAGCAAAAGAGGCAAAGAAATTGATAGACTCCCAACCACCATGAAATATCATTATCAAGGATAGGTCTATGTTTCAAAGCTAGAGGATCAAGTCAGATGGGTCACGAATACTGAAATCAGCCATATAGAAATTGAGGATATCAAGACTCAATTGAACAAACCTAGTCTGGAGGCCCTTCACAGGAGAATCAAGAGATCTAGCCTAGTTGAAGCTATTGTCTTCCCACAGTCATTATAGGCACCAGAGTTCATAATGACCATTGCCCCATTTTATAACCCAAAAACTAGAAAGTGCACAGAGGCACAAGGAAAAACAGTCATAGACTTGTCTCCGGATATGCTTGGGTTTGTCTTTGGAATCCCAACTAGGGAGGAGGTATTTTTGTTAACCAAAGAAGAGGTCTTAAAGGCATGGAATGACAAAATATCAGCTAGTAAGAGGCACATGAATACAAACTAGTTAGAAGAAGAAACAAAGACAAGACTCAAGGCAACAGAGATCTTGAGGGCGGATTTCAAAGAGCCTCAAAGAGACTTAATCATTATGCTCAACAGGGCCTTTGGCAAGCCGGATTGCAAGCATTTTAATCCCTAGATGTTCCAATTCATGAGCACTATTTTGATAGGGAAACAATACTTTGATTGGCCATAGATCCTCTCTGACAATATCTGTAAGCAGATGAAAGAAGTTCAGCATACCCAAAAGTTATTTTTCACGTCATATGTCATCTGGGTAGCTGCTAGAGCTGGAAAGTTTCCAAGGCTACAAATAGAAGGTCAATTGGGAGATGAGGAAGGGCAGAAGAAGATATGGGAGTATTATGCTCAACTCACTCTAGCCAATGCAAAGACTCATTTTAAAAGAGTTAATGATGCCTTCATTTTCCCAATAGTAATCAAATTGATAGGAGATACAGAATATCGGATTAGCCCAAAGGCCATGGCTATCATCTGAGAGTGGGTTTGTTGGTTTATCCAAAACCCACGCTCTATTTACATCAGGGTTAGTGGATTCACAGGAAATCCAATGTTGCTGCCCCGATACTGCAATGATAGGATAATTTTGCTAGAGTATGTGAGGTAGCTTGTGGGCCTCCAGTCACTGTTGTCATCAAAACACAAAGCAGGTATCGATTTCTTAGTATCTATTTGATATTTTGCATGTTCCAAAATACAAGTAGAAAAATTAGCAGAACAAGAGCTTCAAGATTTGAACTTGAAGGAATATGATCATGCTAGGGAATTTTATGATCCCTACAAGAAACTTAAACAAGCTATTCCTAAGGCATATGAGGGGCACAGGCCCAGCTTGGAGGACTTTTTGGCCAACTTGCAAGACAGTTTTGAGGTTAGGGAGAAGAGCTATAATAGGTTATTTGTGCCACAGGTAAGAGATTTTGGAATTGAGACTAACCTCCTTAAAGACCTTAGGGATGATGGGGACTTACTTGATCCATCTTATAGGGAATCAGGGATAGATAAAAGGCCCCTCTCCCCAATAAAATGTTCTGTAAGTGAAGACACAAATATGGAAAAGGTCTCCCAAGTGGTCATCAACATGACCAAGCAATGGTTACACCAGAGGGTAAGGCCGAGCATCTCAAAGGAGAAACAAAAGGAATCCACTTCAGGGGTACCTCAATCAAGGGGCCATAAGGAGTACACTCAGAAGATAAGGTCAGCCTTGAGGCAAAATATGTCCACCGATCCAGGTGAAGAATACAAACCTCAAGAAAGTACTAAGGACTTACTCAATAAACTCCAAAAAGGATGAGCGAGTTTGAATTATTGAAGAAGGCAGCGGACCTGGGAATGACCAATGGATTGGGAGCGGTACCACTTGCCAAAGTTCTCCCACTAAGGACGGCTATAGGGCACACTGAAGGAGAGGGTACCCAAGAGAAAGAAGAAAATATAGAAATTATTGAGGAGATACCCACTCAACCACCTTTAACAGATGTCACATAGGATCTAGGCACAAGTGCCCCTATACCACCACTAGTCAATATACTCATGAGGTAGCCCGAAGTGCAAGGTTTCAGTTCTACCACTGAAGGAATAAAAGTTAGAAACATTGAGTCTGATTCAAATCAGGAGGAAGAAGATCTTGAACAACAATGGCCACTGGAAGGAGAGCAGGAAGGGGATGAGGTAGAAGACATATTGAATGAAAGACTGATTCTAACCCCTCAAGATCAAGAGGATCTTCTTGAGGATATAGCAGCCAGGCAAGGGGAAACAAAGGCAGGTGAGGAAGAAATGGCATTTAATGAGGAGGTCAATGGAAAATTAGGAGAGTTACATAAGAAATAAGCTCTCCAAATTAATCTAGCCCACCAGGTTACCTCACCTCAAGATCCTAGGGAGGCATAAACAAAAGTAAGAGATGAAGCAAAGGAGCAGGTAGAGGTCCATGTTATAGCTACAGACATAGTATCTCATCAAGGTGAAAAAGATGAAAATATACTGCAATGGCTTGGGTTAAATTTTGAGAAGAAAAGGAGAAAAGAAGAGCTTCCCAAGGTCACTTTACAACAAGTAATCACTGAGGAGCCACCGAAGGTTAAGAAGCTAAAAACTGTTCATCATTTATCAAAAACAGACTCCGATGAAGTGATTGTAGATGTGGCAGCTCCACTCCAAGCTGAGGGACAAGCTTCTTCCAAGTATCAAATATCCCAGGTAAATTTGGGTAGACAAACCAAGTGGGGAGAGCTAGATACTTTGGAGCTAGCCACAAGTGTTGTTAGGGGGCATGTAGAAAAGGAGCATACTTCAAATATGGAGCTCAAAGTGCAACTAGGGCATTACAAGCAACTCTTGATTGAAATGAACAAACCTCTAGATTCCTATAGAGCTGATGACCTACCTTCAACCTCATCACTACCAGAGGGAGAAGTAAAGGCACTAGTGGAGGTGAGGCGAGTGGCTATTGCCGCAAAATCTTGGACCTAGGTCAATGTAGCTAAGATTATATTGTTCTTGCAGAATACGATGGAGATATATCATAAGGCGGTATAGGTAGGTAGAGATTTGGCTTCCTATTCAATGCAATGGGAATGGAAGTCAAATATTTTCACTAAACAGTTCCAAGTTTTGAAAAAGATATTGCAGCTAGGGGAAGAGATGGTGATAAATGAAGACCTCTTAGGGGGTGACAGCTATAAAAAACTTACAGTCTTATGTATACATCTTGGAGCTGAAAATTAAAATGTTTCAGCAGTATATCAAGGATATGACTGAGATTCAGGACCCTCTCCCCAGGGAAATTTTTTCATACGAGAATTTTGTAAAGAATATGCTAGGACCTTTTGGCCTCAGATTAGCTGATACATGAATAATGGACCATCAATAAGTTTTGAATCAATGGGATGCATATGAGGCACAACACCTAGGACCCACAGCCTAGTTTGATGTCACCCTTATGGACAGGTTCACATATATGATTACTCAGTGTCAGGAGGTGACTGACACGGTGAAGGAGTTAGAGGAGGGGAGAACACATGCAGATGAAGTTTTGAAGAAGTATAAATTTAGAGTTCAGCATGTAGTTGACCCTCGGGTTCAAGCAGTTGCATGTATAGTTGATATTTATAGAGCTTTTATCAAGAAATAAATGATAAGCACACAATTGCTAAAGATGGCAAAGCTTTTTTTATAAATCCTTAATCTTGTATTTTAAACTATGGCTCCTACTCGAGTTCCAATTTTGAGAGAAATTCTGCATGATTACAAAAACGTGGCTCACCTAGCAGGGTCTTCATAGTGCTCATGCAGTCCCCATTTTGTAGTTGTTAAGTGGAGTGTCAAGGCAGAAACTTGCAAGCTAACTGGGACTCCTAGTTTCAGTTCTTAATTTAGGGTAGGGTTATTTCCTAGATAGTAGGGTAAAGAACTTCTATAAATTGAGAAGTTGGATTCATTTGTAAGGGTCCCAAATTGATGATTTGTGGCCTACTTAGAGATTTTAGAATATTTTGCAGATTGATTAAGAAGTTTGAGTTATTTTTTTTATACATTCATTGAGATTAATATGAGAAGCAACTTGTAGATTGCCTGATCTACATTCATATTCTACCAAATTATTCTGTATAATCTGGTAATGTCTATTATTTGGAGTTAGCAACATGGTTTAATCTTTTTGTCTATCACCTTATGAATCATATTGCGCACATTAGTGGTTTATGAGAATTATTGTGATAGGTCATATTGTTGATGATTTTATTTCCATAAATTTATGAAATTGATGATTTTGCAAGTTTTTCTAGAGGTTCATTGTTGAATGCTAACTTGGATAATATTTGATAATTGCTTGGATTGCAGGGAACTAATTGAGTAGTTCATTAAGTTGTTATTATATTGGTCTTTATTTTTATTTTCTTGTTTCCCTTTAGGCTTCACATTTTATTTCCCAGAGAATCTTAAACCATAAAAATGCAAAAAGAAAGGAAGTGCAGTCATCCATAACCAGTGAGATTTAGTTCCAACCAGCAGGCCACTTTACAGGTATAACCACATCAACCATTGGGCTTCCCATCACCGTCAAGACCCGACTATAAAGACCTTGGAGTAGTGAGTTTTCCAAACTTGTTACTTTTTAGGAGAGGTTGTGAGTGTTCAAACTGGCTACTTGACTGTTGGCAGGGATGTCAAAAATAGTCATCAGTAGGTCCCACCTTGGATGGAGAAAGTCTCATGCCAAGGAGGATGTTATTGAAGGTACCCCAATACAAGGAGCCACCACAAAGAAAGTCACTCTTCAAGACTACTTATACGTCTCATGGTAAGGTTTGTAAGATGATTGTAGATTCTGGATCCACTGAGAATATTTTTGTTTTGAAAATGGTAGAGAAGTTAAAATTGAAAAGGTTACCAAATGTGTGTCCTTATAGGGTGTCTTGGCTTAACAAGGGGCAAAATGTACTTGTAGATGAACAAAATTGGGTGGATTTTGAACTAGGAGACTATAAGCATAAGATCTTGTGTTATATCCTTCCTATGGATGCTTGTCACTTGTTGCTAGGCTGCCCTTGGTAGTATGATGTCAAAGCCTAACATGATGTAAAGAATGTGTTTGCCATCTCCAACAATTGTAAGCAGTTTAGGATGGAACCTTTACCTAATCAAGGGGAAGAGAAGTTTGTTAGTCCAAGTGTCAAGATGATTAGTGGGAAAGATTTTTCAGATGTCCTTAAGCAAGAGGAGACCCAAGGCTATGATTTAGTCTTATACCCAAAGGATAAACCTCAACAAGAGAATGGTGCAAAGAGAGAGGTTCCTAGAGAAGTACAAGCCATGTTGGATAGATATGAAGGAGATGTAGCCAAAGACATGCCTAATAACTTCCTCCAATTAGAGAAATCAATCATCAAATTGATTTTATCCTTGGTGTAACCTTACCCAACAAAGCAATATGTCAAACCAAAGTTGCTGGATCCAAAAACATCAATGATATCAATGACAATATTTAGAAAATCTAGTGCAGGGGCATTGAAAGGTGTGCTAGCATCTTTTCAACATGTGTTTGAATGCAACATAATGTGTTACCTTCAAGGTTTCTTGTGTAGGTCCTAAATGTATGTGGTAGGTCCAATGCTACCAATGCTTTGTAATAATCCCTAAGGCTCCAAGATGTGTACTTGGTCAAAAGCCTTGTATGGGAATTTTATTTATGTTTTGGGTATCTAGCATTCCTAGAGTTGTTGTGTGTCCACTTTGTAACCTTTGGTGTGAAGGCAAGTGTGTGATGTAATAATTTGTCCAAAGTTGCTATGTTGTCATAGGCAATTTTGCAAAAAAATGAGTTGTGGTTGCCCAACAACTAGTTGGTTGCACTTGTAGATTGGGAGATGGTTAAAAGGATTACTTGGCCTTAGTTAAACCTAAGGAATGATTCCCAAAGGTTATATTGAGACTTTGAATGAAATTTATGCTTCCTACAATTCTGAAACTGTCATTTTTTTTACATTTTCCTGTGTTCTTGGCTTTGGTACGGATTTGTATGGAAATATGGAAGGGATAATGTCTTTAATAGGTTGTAAAAATGAATCATCTTTCATTTGATGTAGGTTTGAGGTCTTGAAGCTTTGTGGTTGAGGAGTAATTGAATTTTCTTTCTCATTGCTTGGAAAAAACCCCAAAAATCAGGGTTTGGATGCAAAAGGTGCCACCATTCAACATTCCTCAATGGGAATGGTCTGAAACCATGGGGAATTTTGGATTACCATGTATAATAGATGATTTTATTGGTTTTGGAAGTAGGAGATCTCACCTTGCACTTTTGGAGTGATGCCCTAGACTTGACATTACCCATGTAGCAAGTGTGTGTAGTGAAGCATTGATTGAATCCTTGGAGAAGTGGAAAAAATGATGGTAAAAAATTGCATGGAGAGGACCCTTAGAAATGTGTAGAGCCTCTCCAAAATCTCTAATTTCATTCCCATTTGACTGGTGAAGGTTTTGAGACCTAAAACCCCTATACCGACTAACTAGGCTAAAATAGGCACAGTAGGGTTTGAACACTTGCACTCAAAAATCAGATGCAAAAGTTTGAAATCATTTAGAGGGTCCAAAAGGGTACCTAAATATCAGATTTTTTCAAGGGGTTTTTAGGAGAGATTGGTACATAAAGAGGAAAATACCCAAACAAAGGCCTAATTGCTTGTAGCCCTATTTCCTAGGTCACTAAGAATAAAAGGCACAAAGGGCTTGTAAGCACAAACCAAAGAGGTCTAAGACAATGCAAATACCATGTAAAACATGTTCAATCACCCACACATGACATATTCCACCATTTTATCAAAAGGTCATGTTGGCAAGGGGCTTGGGGTTGTGAGGTGTCTTGGTTTAGGGGTTGAGCACATAGAAGTAGGAGTCTCCTTGTGAAACTAGGTTGTCCTGAGTGGATTGATCCTTGGGAAGGATCAAGGACAAGCTTAAGAACCTTTGGAAGGTTCAAGGTATTGGACCAATGGATGGTGCCAAGTGCTAACCCATAAAAGAAGCCAAAGAAATTGCTCATTAACACCAAACCCTCTGCATCACAATCTCTTTCTTTGTCATTGATGGCTATATATATACACCTATGTACAAATTTTACAATTTTACACATATTCACTCCCCCTTTGACATCAATTACAAAGGGCGTGGAGATAGATTATACAAATAAAAAGAAGAGAAACTCCCCCTAAGAACAATAACCATAAAAAATGAGTTAATCAAAAGATTATTTGATCTTCTGAATGTGTGCAAACTAGATACCTTCATTGTTGCTCCATTACTGAATGCCATTTCTAAGAAGATAAGACTGAACTTGGAGAGACACAAGTGTATTTTCAACATCTTCAATGGAACTGGGTTCGAAGAATGTGAACTATTGTGCCTTAGAGAGGGCATGATTCATCAATGAGATGCAACCACTGCACATGTCCCTTAACTATCCAAGAGGGATAACGATGTTGTCCCTTTTTTGTTGAAGCTTAAAATACCTTTTGTACAAATCTTTTGTGACTAACCTTCCAGACTTGGTGAGGTCTCGAGCTAGCTGAAATGAGAGAAATGCCTCCTGAATTTTTGACTCAATTGTGTCAATCTCTTTATGAATACTCTTGGTAGAAACTAAACATTGCAAACTATAAAGATAGATTGTATTGCTAGCAAAGAGACAAGATTGACCTTGCTAAATAGGTTGACATAGGTCTCCATTTTTTGTTGCACATTTACTTTTCAAATGAAATAACAATTTTTCTTTTTCAGAATCCTTTTCATGAACTATTCGAGATTCCAGAGTGGAGGAGTATCTTTTGAGATATTTGCATTTATCTAGATTGGAAGAGGATGGATCAAGTTGTTGGTTCCCAAAATCACATTTTTTCCTAACCCTAAGAATATGCTAGGTTCTATAATTAGGATCAACAACTAACTTTGCAAACGAATGGGAATCAACCTTGAAGAGGGTTGATTTCTCCTACACTTCTGGCCCTGATATACAACGGTGGGTTTACCCTTTTGATGAATTAATTAGATTATAGCTTCTCACAATCTCCATTGTATTCTACTACTTTTTGGCATAGGGCTAAGAACAAGACTAAATTGAACTCTAACTCCTATCACTACTCTAAGACCAAAATGTAAAAATATTATATAAATTATTTAATATATTCTAAATTGAAATCAAATCAGTGCCTTATCCTAGGCCATAGAGTCAAAATGATTATTTACTCATCCAATGTTTGCAAATTCAAACCGCTCAACAATGTTCTTGTTTATGCTTTACATAAACGTGTAGGTATGTCAATCACATAACCATACTTAATGATCCAATCTTATCCATCCAAATCACTATATTCTTTCAATAGGATTTAACTCTTCCTTGAAAAGACCCATTAAATAGAACACACAAGAGCATTATGGTGCAAAAACAAATCAGGTACATCCTTGATATACTTATTCATATGATTAAGAAGAACAAAAAATGGAGATGACACTGGTTATATTGTGTATTTAAATCAATAAGTAGTTGAAAAAAATTTAGAAAAAAATTGTTTCTATACATCCTCTTTGGGAAACCCTAAAAAGTATAAGACAATGTTTTATATAAAATATATTAAAATGTATTTTTTATTCTTTCCTCTTTTATCCTCGGTCTTGATTTCCATCTTATAGAAAGCGAATGAGTGCTTCAGACTGGCACATCTTTTTTGTAAGAAATGGCATTTAACCACTTTGCCCTAAAATATTTACCACTAATCTTAAATTTTATTCAAGTGAATAATATTCACAAATGGGAATTATTACATTACAAATCATGATTTAAAATCACTTTATTAGGTTATCATACAAGAATGCTCCTTGTTAGAAATATTCACTTAATTTTCTTTAAGGTACTTTTTTCGTATTTTTTATCATTCTCTTGATATTTGCACTTGAGTGAAAAGTACATCACTTCATACGTTGTATTTTGTTTGCGAATAATCACTTTAATATATTTATTCATCTTTAAAAAACAATAATCCTAACATCATTGTAATTATCAATAGGTCATTCACACACTTCCATAGCCTTCAATAGAGTCATATTTTGAAGTAGAAATCATCTCCCTTTTATTCATATTCTTGTATCTAAAAAATATTTAGCCCTTTGTGAAAGTATTTATTTTATCATCGCAATTTACCCTTGGTGAAGATAATTTTTCATTTCCGCATACTTTGGTCCACCAATATAATATCCTTAATGAACTTTATTTTCTTACTGGAGATAATTTCTCATGTTTCTCCTTCATTTGTAACAACTTAATTTCTTTTTGTAAAACATTCTCCCTACTAATAAGGAAATATTATTCCTTCCCACACAATATTAAGGTTCACAACTTTGATGCCCTAATAACCATTTATCTTTCAATATTTCATTCCTCATGTGAAGTATATCTCAGTCAAACAACTTTCATGTTTTTCCTTTCCTCCCACATTTTGCATACCAGGGAATTGCAACTTCAACATCTAACAAAATATTGTTTGCTTTGATGGATGTCCAAATGTATTCTAGTATCCACACATTGGAGCAAGCTGAGAGTATATTGGTAGAGTTAGTGGAATTTGGTGTTACACCTGCCAACCACATTTGTCTAAAAATTTCTTGAGTTCCCTTTCACAAAATCATTTTTATTTACCTTGCAATGATCATTGCCATTTTGCACATTCACTTCTCCACAACCTCGGCCCCTTTGCAATGATCATTGCCATTTTGCACATTCACTTCTCCACAACCAATTGCATAGGCCCACCACTCTAAATTTTACATTACTTCACTTTTTCAATTAGGCTTCTTCGATTTTCATAATGATTTAATAGAATTTTCATTTTATTCTTTCATATGTAACCGCATTTCCAATATAGCAATAATAATAATGAATTCAAACCATTTTAAAAATGATTTATTCTCTTACTCTGAACTCATCTAAATATTACCTCTTAGCTACATTAAATATCAAATGAGGGTCCCACAGTAGCACCCACGTGATTATTGTTGCAAGGTGTGCGCCCTTCATCTCCTTGTGTTTTGCAATGTAGCGTTTGAGTTTGTGACATGGCTTAACTGCCTCTTGTGGATTCTATAAGTCTAGTGGTTGTATTAGGCATTAAAAAGTCAATCTTTTGGTGCAATGACAACCGCACTTGTAACAAGTGGTATCAAAGCTTAGTCATAGGCTCAAAACCCTCACTTGTATTGGGTGGATTGTTGCAAGGTGTGTGCCCTTGGTCTCCTTGTGTTGTGCAATGCAACACTTGGCTTTGTGGCATGGCTTAACTGCCTCTTGTGGATTCTATAAGTCTAGTGGTTGTATTAGGAATTAATAGGTTGATATTTTGGTGCAATGACAACCGCAATTGTAATACTTATACCCTAATAAAATTTTGAGATCATTATTCAAATATTCTTCATCCATAGATGTTTATCATAATATTATTTAAGACAAAACAATTTAAATAATGAGAACCCTTATAAATTGCTTATGGTTTCAGTCTTGAAGAAATATGAAAGTGGATTGTGAAGTTTTACAAACTTGCACAAGAGTTCAAAAATATGGAGAGAATCACCCAAAACAATCCATTTGATCCAAAAGTTATCCAATCAAGAAATATAAATTTTCAAAGTGGGCCTTCGACTAACTTTTAGCTTTGTGCAAATAACAAGCTAGAGGAAATTGTGTTTGGTTTCAACTTAAAAAAAATATCAAATGAGGTAATGAGGCTATGGAAACTTGCACAAGAGTGTATTGTGGTATAGAAGAGTGCAAGGACCAGTTGTTTTGGCATAATAGTTATTTGGCTGTGAAATATTAATTTCTATAGAATGATACTTTGATAGCTTTTGTAATGTTTATTCAATAATCTGAATACATTACAAATGGAATGGGCTTGGGAAAAATACCAAACGAGGTTCTCAGAATTTGTAAATGGAAATGGTGGATCCTTATTATATGGACTATTGAAAGGATCAATTGGTTTAGGAGAAAACACATTAGGTACATAAATAGTGACATCCAAAGTTGGCTACCTGAAAGAATTTTGATATTCAAACTGCAAACTTGATTAGAGACCCTAAAATTTGATATATCATAAAATTGTCATGTCTGACTCTAGGGGGATAAATATGGAAACATAGACTTATTTATAAGGGGTGAACAAGATTTCAAGCCAAATCCACTTGTTAGTCTTAGGATTTAGAGAGGGATTTTTTAGAGTTTTCATTGATTTTTCTCATTATGGAGACTCTAAATTGTTATAAATTTACAGTTCTAACACAACTGAACTACCGAGAATAAGATTTGAAGAGATGATATCACATCCTCAATTACTCTGTTCTTTTCTTTCAATTGATCAAACACATCCTTTTCAGCTAAAGCCTGAATGGCTTTACCAATTAGAAATTTTTGAAAGGAATCAATCTTATTGAGATCTGTGAGATTTTGCCAAGATCAAGGGCACAATGAAAAGTATAAAAATAGAGACAAAAGAATGACAAGAACAAATTTTATTCTCATCAATATGAAAATGATCAACTAGATTCACCAATACAATGAATATAGGCCTGCTTATATAGGCAAGGCCATATGGATGTATGAGCACACAATCATGACATGTGGCTCAATGAGAAACAAGGGTAGGTAAGAAATACTAGGGGTAGGTAGGAGAAATAATATAATATTCCACAAGAGGTGGATGACCAATCGAATGTGGAGTGTAACAAAAAAACAAGACCATAAAAGGTGGAATTTCTCCTACAAGCTCTATCCCTATGTGCACACTTCCCTAAGTGTCTCAAATCCAAACTATGAAGAAATGCATTATCCTAAGTTAACTTAAGTAAAGTGTAATAATATCCATAATGAATATTTATTTAAACCAACACCCCCCCTTAAGTGCAACTTAGTGGAATGAAGACTCAAGTCAACAATGCAAGATGGGTCTCAGCTACTAGGCCATGATAGGTAGCCATGTACAATATGCAAATGCAAGCAAAACGATGCAATGCAATCTCTCACAAACAGAGAAAAGGAGAAAACTCAGTGGGAAAAAACTCCCCCCCAAAAGAGAGATGAAAGTACAAAAGACTCTCAAAGAAGAAGGACAAAACCTCAAAGAGGAAAAAGTCCCCCCCATAAGAGAGGAAGGAGAAGTCAACTGACCCCCCCTAATAACACATCCGCACCCCCAAGAGAGCTTGCAACTACTAGAACTTACTCTCGGTGAAAGGTTTGGTGAATATGTTTGCAACCTACTCCGTTGTAGGACAATATTGCAAATCAATGACCTACTCCTGAATCAACTCTCGAATATAGTGCATATGGACCTTGATGTGTTTGGTCTGCTGATGTTCGACCGAGTTCTTTGAGATAGTAATAGCACTTTGATTGTCGCAATGTAGAATTTTACGGTCGTGGAGTGGTGAACCCAAACTCTATGAGAATCTGCTGAAGCCAAATGGTCTTAGTCACTGCATTAATAGCGCCTTGATACTCAGCCTCAATTGAAGAAAGAGCAATAGCATGTTGCTTCTTACTCTACCAACAAATAGGGCCTAAACAAAGGTGAAAACTGTAACTGGAAGTAGACTTACGATCATCAAGATCACCAGCCCAATTGGAGTCTGTGTAACCAACCAAGCGAAGTCCTATGCCTGCTACATAGTGAATCCCATAGTGATGTGTACCCTGGATGTAATGAAGGATGCATTTGGTGGCTTTCTAATGAAGCTCATGTGGTTCCTGCATGAAGCGGGAAACCATGCCAACTGCAAATGAAATATCAGGGTGTGTATGGGTCAAGTAGATGAGACTACCCACAAGTTGACGATACAAAGTGGCATCAACTGGTGGAGAAGAATGATGAGCCTCAAGCTTGACTCTTGAAAGAAAGGGAGTCGATGCAGGCTTACAATCAGCCATATGAAAGCGTGCAAGTAGATCAAGAGCATACTTGGGCTACGATAGTGTAATCCCGGAAGGTGACTGTGAAATCTCTATCCTAAAAAAGTAGTGCAAAAGACCCAAGTCAGTCATAGCAAATCTGTCATGCAAAGCAGATTTGACCCTGCTAATCATGGATGCAGTACTCCCTATAATGATCAAATTATCAACATAGAGCACAAGTATCAAGTGAGAGTCATCCTATCACAAAATGTAGACATTCGGATCAGAATGACACCTGGTGAACCCTACGGAGAGAAGAAAGGAATCCATCTTGGCATACCAAGCCCTGGGGGTCTGCTTAAGGCCATAGAGAGATTTCCTTAGTCTGCAAACCAAGGAAGTATCCTAGATGAAACCCTGTGGCTACTCCATATAAATCTCCTCATCAAGGTCACCATGAAGAAAGGCACTCTTCACATCCATCTGATGTACAACCCAACCATGAGTTGCAACAATAGCAAGTGTCAAGCAAATGGAGTTCATCTTGGCTATGGGTGCAAAGGTCTCAGTATAGTCAACACCTACTACCTGGGAGAAACCTTTTGCAGCAAGCTGAGCCTTATACTTATCCACACTACCATCCGCTGCATACTTGGTCAGATAGATCCACTTACATTGAACCATCTTTCTCCCCTTAGGGAGATGGACTAAATCCCATGTGTTGTTCCTCATCAAGGAACTATACTCTTCCTCCATAGCTTGGTCCCACTCAGGAACCCCTGATGCTTTCTGAAATGTCTGTGGATCAGAAGCAGTAGCAATGAATGCATGTGGAAGATCCTGATGTTGTGATGGAGTTCTCCGTGTATCTGAAGGATCCCCATCAAGAGAACCCATGGACTCAAGTGTCTGTTGAGCCCAATGAGGTCTAGGTGGAGGTGGACAACGAGGCTCCTCAACTGCAAGTGGACCCTATGGAGGTGTAACCTTGTGAGTCAGAGTTGAAGGAGTCTCATCATCTAAATCATCTGAATCACTAGCATCACTATCCACAATGGAGGAAGGTGGAGGAGGTAGGGAGGCTAAGCTAGGAGAGCTTTCCTCAAAGTGAACACTCCTCTCAATGAACACCTCATGTGTCTCAAGATCCAACAATCTATATGCCTTAACGCCCTCAAGATATCCAACAAATATGCAAGGCCGACTCTGAGGTTCCAATGCCTTGCATTTCTGTGGAGGTATGCAAGCCCATGCTGGACACCTAAAGACTCTGAAATGTCTCACAATCGGTTTCCTACCAGCCCAAGCCTCAAAAGGAGTAATACCTTGCAAAGCTTTGTGAGGAACCCGATTCTGGATGTGTGTGGCACAACTAATAGCCTCTACCCAAAAGGTGGGATCAAGAGAACGTGCATGTATCATACAGCTAGCAATTTCTTTGAGAGTTTTATTCTTGCGCTCTGCAACTCCATTCTGCTATGGAGTGTATGCAACAGAATGCTGAAGATCAATCCCCTCAAATGTACAAAAATCCTCAAGTCTTTTGTTCACATATTCCCTTCCATTATCTGTGCAAAGAATCTTCACCACTTTCCCAGATTGCTTCTCCACACGAGTCTTGAAGTCCTAAAATCTATCAAATACTTCACTCTTATGGATAAGAAATAAGACCCAAGTGAAGCAGGAGTAGTCATCAATGAAGGTGTGGACATAGCGGGCCTTACTAAATGAAGGTGCTGGAAATGGACCTGCTACATCACTGTGAACAAGTTGAAGAACTTCCAAAGCTCTCCAAGCTTTCCCCTTATCAAACTTCTCCTCGGGATGCTTGCCCACGGAACAACCTGAACATACACCCTCTAAAAAATTGATTCGAGGTAGACCTATGACCATGTATTTAGTGTTGATCTGCTGAAGATAGCAGTAGTTGAGGTGACCAAACCACTCATGCCATAGCTTACTTTTAGAATTTGAATGAGTAAGCAAGGCCCTAGAAGGTGAACTTGGCACAAAGTGGGAGAATGAATAAAGCCTTGAGTTGTCATTGACTTGTCCCACTGCTACCAAGGCATCATCATCAAGTTCCTTTACCACAACTAAATCTGGTGTAAACTCAACCTTTTTCCCATTCCCATAGTGAGTGATTTGGTAGATAGAGAGAAGGTTGGTAGACAAGTTAGGAACATAGAGAAAATTCTCAAATGTTCCATCATCCATGTCAACTGAACCTTTCCCTTCAACCTCTACTTGTGTATCATCACCTATGTAAATGTGAGGTATCATAGATGGCTCCAATGAAGAAAAATGCTCCTTTGTAGAACCCATGTGATATGAGGCACGTGAGTCAAGTATCCACTGCTATGAAGAACTTGTTGTAGCCACAAATGCTTGCCCTTTTCCCTTAGACTGTGAGGAAGAGGAAGGAGATGAATCCTTCTTTGTGTAGGTGGATGGCAAGTTGATGTTGTTTTTCTTAAGAAGATTAGCTAACTCATCAACTTGCTTTGTGTGGCATCGATGCTCATCATGACCATACTTCTTGCAATATGCACAAGCTGGCTTATCCTTCTTAGGTGGTGTCCCCTTCTTGGAAGAGGATGAAAATTTGCCTTGTGATGGAGAGGATGATTGTCCTTTTTCCTGTTGTGGCCGTGACTTAGATTGCTGCTTCTTCTTGTTGGAATCTTTGCCTTGACTTCCTTGGTTCCCTTGATTAGCCACCAAAGCCTTGGACTTTTAAGACTTGAGAAGCCCCATGTTCAACAACTTAGATTGTTCCAATACCAACATTTCTGTGAAAGCATCAAATGAGGGCATAACATAGGAACTCTCCACTATCAAACAATGAGTTTGGAAGCTAGACACAAATGCTGCATATTCTGGTGCAAGCTTGTCCAACAAGTTTAATATCAACTGAGCATCCTTTTTGTCAATTCCACAATCATTAAGCTTTTCTCTTAGCTCATTTGCTTTGGTGACATAATCTTGGGTTGTATCAAAACTCTTGGGATCCAATTTGGTGAGCTCATTGTCAATCTTATAACCTCTGATTTCATCAACTTGACCATACAATTTCTGAAACATATCCCAAGCATATTTGATTGTAGTACACTTTTCAATATGAAAGATGAGGTCATCTGATACATACTTGTGCAAAGTTCCAAGAGCCATGCAATTCTTAGTGAGCCATTCTAACTGAGCATTAGGATCAGCCTTAGGATTAGGTGTTGCTGCTATTATTCCATCTATGTAATGCGTGAGACCTTTTTCCATTAATTTGCTCCATACTTTAATTTTCCATGATGCATAATTATGTGGAGTTAAAGGTGGAAATTTATGAGGACTCATTGCAACAAAAATGAAAGAGCACAAGGAAAGAGAGGCACAATCACACAAGACACCCCCCCAAATTCACTCAATCAAAGAACCCCCCCAAAAGTGATGATTTGGCACTTTATACTTAGTGCATGTACAATGGGCCACTTGCAAAAAATGGCAAAGTAGACTTCTGATTTCAATTTTACAACTACCTCAATAAGGCCAAAAGAGACTGAAACTAATAATGCAAGAGATATAAACTAAGATCCAAACAATTTACAAGTACCAAATAGGCCAAATAAGACCAATATCTAAAAGTACAATTTCTACTTAAAATCTCTAAAATCTAATCATAGATTATGGAAGTAGATGAAAAAAAATGCACTTTAAAAAAAAATGGCACCTGAAAAGGAATGAGCTCAAACGAGGCCTTTGTAGTTGCAAAATTGAGGATTTGACAAGTATAGCTGAGAGAATCTAAAAATTCTGAAAACCCTATGCACCAAAACTAGAAAATAACCACACCACTATAAAGAGCATGAAAAATTATCCCAAATAAAAAAAAATTGCACCCAAAAAGGAGCAAAATTGAGCAAGTTATGGGCCTCCAAAGTTGACCCAAAAATCCAAACTATTCAATGGAGAGGGGTCTAAAAATTTCCAAAGAAAACACTGATTGGGTGCTGACTGGGTACTGACTGGGTGCTACTGACTAGGCACTGACTGTGCACTATTGACTAGGCAGAAGCTGACATACTGCCCAAATTGGGCAGAAAATTTCTACCACACCCAAAAATTGATTTTCGCCAAAATAGGTTGAATTTATACTTGATTTTTATGGAAACAGCCTTTCAAATGTAATGGTGAGGTAAAAAAATGCTCCAAGATGCCCCTAAAAAATGTAGTCCCTCAGATCCAAAAATAGAAGCCTTCCACAATGTCTCCAAAAACCAATCAATGAAGCCCCAATGGCTCTGATACCATGTGAGATTTTGCCAAGATCAAGGGCACAATGAAAAGTATAAAAATAGAGACAAAAGAATGACAAGAACAAACTATATTCTCATCAATATGAAAATGATCAACTAGATTCACCAATACAATGAATATAGGCCTGCGTATATAGGCAAGGCCATATGGATGTACGAGCACACAATCATGACATGTGGCTCAATGAGAAAAAAGGGTAGGTAAGAAATACTAGGGGTAGGTAGGAGAAATGATATAATATTCCACAAGAGGTGGATGACCCACCGAATGTGGAGTGTAACAACAAAACAAGACCACAAAAGGTGGAATTTCTCCTACAAGCTCTATCCCTATGTGCACACTTCCCTAAGTGTCTCAAATCCAAACTATGAAGAAATGCATTATCCTAAGTTAACTTAAGTAAAGTGCAATAATATTCATAATGAATATTTATTTACACCAACAAGATCGATAAGCAATGTAGAAGCAATGGGTTAGAATGATAGTGGAGTGGCAAGCAAGTTTTCCAGTGTGCCAGAGGTAGAGCTAGCTTATATATTTTTAGTGGTGTCAGCCAGTGTGGCACATGATGAATACTAAGAGGGGGGGGTGAATTAGTATGCTAAAAATTATTGCACCAAAACACTTACATAGTCTAAAGATAAACCGGTAAAGTAGTCTAATAGTCAGACTGGTTACCACACATGCAAACCAAAATGCAAATAAAGCATTCACCCATTCAAGCAATACAACCATAACACAAGATATTTGATGTGGAAACCCAACTAGGAAAAACGACGGTGAGATGGAACTCACAAGTCACTATCTATAGAATAGAAACCAGACCGGTTAAGGTCTTACAATGTTCTTCACCAGAACAGATCCTGTTAGGAATCTCAATCTCTGTTAGGAGATAAGTCTGATTAAAGAATACCTTGTTAGAGGATTTTAGATTCACATGTGTGAACCACCTTATTAGAGGATTTTACAAAAGCTTTGAGGCCTACCCGGTTAAGGGCTACAGACTTGTCAAAGATGTGAGTAATCAACAAGTGTTTGATCTATCTAATAGCACAAACTACTTGGTTAGATCTAGTATTGCTCACAACTAATGCATTCTAGCATTACTTTAGTCTTCTCTCTCTCTCTCACAGTTACAACTTGATCTTCTTGGACATGATCATTCTCAATCTTCCAACTTAAACCCTAGCTTGACATTAACCCTTTTTGCAACAAACTTAAAACCCTAGACATGATGTCCTTTTAAAGGAATCTGATTTCATGTCAATCCAATAGGATTACATTACAATTTCCTAGGTTCAATGAATCTAGACATACTCAGTAACATGACACAAAAAGCACCGTCAATGTGTCAGCACCGTCAAACAATCGGTGGATTGGTAACTCATCACAAAATGTCGGTTGGTAACTCATCACAGAGTATTACTGGTTCATACAAAAATACCAATTGCCGGTTTGACAAAAATGAAGACTGGTAAGAATGTGTTGTGCCACTTTGCTCCCTCATACCACTTGAGATCTACGAACCGCTTGGGGTCGACATGCCGCTTCAGACCGAGAAACACATTCTGCAAAATCACCACTAGTCTAAAGACTAGTATACCACATACCAGTTGGAACAAATATTGGTTGAGCATGAGCTCATACATATAAAGGGGATCTCAATACAAGTGTGTGTCCATCAATGACAATCACAACATAAACAACAAAAATGCCAACAATCTCCCCCTTTGGCATTGATGGCAACACTTAGGAAAATAAAATTTTGACATCTAAGTGTTTTACAACAAAAACTTGCCATTAGAAAAATTGATCCCCCTAAGCATATACACTATCCCTTAATCAACACAGTGTATAGCAATTTTTCATACAGAGCATAATCATCAGAGCATATAACATATATCATAGCATATATCAAAATTTCAAAATAGATACTTCTCCCCCTGATATACTTCCCCCCCATATGGCAGAAGATCAAAATTTTAAAACCAAAAACTAGATATACTTCTCCCCCTTTGCCAACAATGACAAAGTACCACTAAAAAACCTTGTTTCCATATATATATAAAAGAGTTTATGATAATAATGAATAATACTTGTCAAAAACTGATTTATAGTCCTACAAAAATTGTTTCATGGATAGGGACCAAGACTCAAGTAGGGAGGTTGCCACTTCCTTCTCTATCTGCATCTGGGATACCTGTTCCTCCATGGCATCTATTGTGCTCAGTTCCTGTGTGACTGTCAGGGCATCCAGGTTTAGATAACACTTCTGAAGAATTTGCAGTCATGGAAGTAATACTAGTTGAAGCTCCTACAAATCCCCAGACCATGTGATGATCTCTTGCTCCATCTTGGCTGACTGGATCTGGAACTGGTGAACTGTTTGCCAATATGCTGCAAAGGAGTCATAAGGAGTCCTGAATGTGCCCAAGTAGGACTATAAGTCCATTTGAAGTTGTTGCTTCTTGGCTAGCACATCATCATAGAATAGATGAGGTTGACAGATTTTGCTGAGTAGCAAGTTTCCCTCATCCAAGGCATTACTTATGTCCTTTTGATCCTTTAGCAGTTCAGTCCTAAGCTCATTCAACTTCTTCACTAGAGCAACATTAAGAGCCTTTTGGTGCTCGTTCTTTACATTGGCCTCTGCTGCTTCTTCTAGACTCTGCACCTGATCATCCACTACAGTACACAGAAGATTGAGTTGTGCTAGTGATGATTCAGTGTCAGGAAGATTAGTACTGGGGATTAAACTGGTAAGTGTGTCTACAACCACCTATATGATATCTTGTTCCCTTTTCTTGTGAATGCCTTCAAGGCTCTCTTGAGAAACCTTGATGCTCTGCATAAGCTTAGACTCACTTGTAGATTGGAGATCAATGGGGCTCGAGATAGCAGCCGGTTTGTCTTGGCTACCGGTTGCCTTAGGAGTCTCCATCTGTGTGCTCTTCATTGCTTCGATTGTCTTGTCTACTTCTTCCTTCTTTTTCCTCTCCTTATCTTCCTTCTCTTTCTCTTCTCTCTTTTTCTTCTCTTCCTCTTCCATCTTCTTCTTGTCTTCTTCTTCTATCTACTTCTACTCTGTTTGTACCTTCTTCTTTTCTTCTTCTTCCTTCTTCTTCTGTGCTTCCTCTTCCTTCTTCTTTTGTTCTTCCTCTTCCTTCTTCTTCTTCTCTCCCTCTTCCTTCTTCTTCTATTCTTCCTCTTCCTTCTTCTTCTTCTCTTCCACTTCCTTCTTCTTCTTCTCTTCCTCTTCCTTCTTTTTCTTCTCCTCTTCTTCCTTCTTTCTCTTTTCTTCCTTATCCTCTTCTTCTTTCTTTTTCCTATCATCTTCTTTTCTTCATCTTTCCGTTTCTCCTCTTCCTCTTTTCTCTTCTCTTCCTCTTTCTTTTGTTTCTCATCTTCATCCTTCTTCTTTTTCTCTTCCTATTGGTTTGCCACTTGCTGTGTGTCCTCAACTTGTTCACCACCCTAATCGGCCTATTGCCTCTATTCAGTTCCCTCAGAAGGTATGTCCTGAGTGACATCATCTACATCCAGGGCATCGACATCGATGGTGTCAATTGGTTCTTCAACTAGGTTTCCTTCCTCATCAAAGACCTCATCCGGTTTGGAAATAACTGGTTCCTTTTCTGCTCGGAGTTTGGCCATTCATGCTTTGTGAGAGCTAATAGCATGAGCCATATGCTGATGTGTATCTTTTTCAACATCATCAACTCTCCCCTCCAACAACCAGAGTCTTCTTCTCCTTGTGAAGAAGAGACCTTTATTTTGATCTAGGGCATCAAATAATTCTGAATTTGAGAGTTTGGGGAAGTATCGTGCAAAGAATTTCTCCCTAATCTCCTATTCTTTTTCAATGGCAATGCACCATTTATTATCTAATGCTTTAAATAATGAATCCAGTGTCTGAGATTTAATCTTTGATGGTGACCGGTCATTTTTACATAAATAAAGAATGATTTCCTGTAGTACTTCACTATTAAATTCATCATAATAGTCTATTAAATCATGAAGTAGCTTTCTCCTAATATTTTTTAATCTTCTTTGACAATGTGTCAAAGGTTTGTAAGAGGAGATGTCTATATTTACCAGTGCGGATGTTGCCGGTTCATTCTTCTTCATCTTCTTTGTCTGTCTTGCCTTTTTTGGCTGTTCATCAGACTCAGTTTCTTCAGAGTCTAGTTCATTTGCCTTAGTCTTCCTCTTTCTTTCAAAGACTTTTGCTTGTGTTACCTCTGGTTTCTTCTTTGCTGGTGACCACTTGGTCACTCTTGGAGTTGCAGTGGTAGCCGGTGCCGATGCTGTAGGCACTGCCTTAGCTTTCTTAGTTGCTAGTTCTTTTCCTTTCTTTACCGATGGTTCTTCAACCGGTGCAATCCTCTCCAAGTAGGTTTCGGTCCTCTTAGCCTTTGGATCAAGAGGTGAGGCAATAAGGGTTGAGGCATACCCTTCCAGCATGTCAAACATAACTTCATAGCCCATTGGCTCTACCTCCTCCATTCTAGGCTCAACAACCTCCATTAGGCATTTGTCCACCTGAATAGTGAAACAGATGTCATCTTCATATTTCTTCACTATGTCACTTGAGATTCTTACCCTTTGACTCATCTTTCTTCTGAACTCATCAAAATATTTGTTCAGTACCTCAGGGTAGCCAGTTCCAATGGCTTGCACGCTTTCCTTTATCTGCTTGGTTACCGGTTGGTCAGGGGACCACTAGACATCTCCTACACCAGGAAAGTAGCCTTGGAAATATAAAAAAAACCCTACCAGCCTTTGTCCAAACTTAAACCTCAGTGAGTTGTCCTGTTTGATTGCCTTAAGATTTAACAAGAGTTGCCTCTGCATCCTGGTGCATAAGTTGAAAGATGCATCCTCTTTTATCATTCGGTAAGTGGTATTTACTACTACAGTAGATATAGAATTAATCCTGCTAGCTGAAAACATTCTGTACCCTATCACCATGTAGGTGTATTTCAACAGATCGTCCTTGATAGGATTGACTATCATACCCTGTGAATCACTTGTTGAACCAGTGAGCTTGGTCATTTCCATTTTGCTCACTTTTCTTAGGGCTGGCACTTCCCTTGTGTTGCAAAAACTACTGACTGCATGAATTGCCTAATGCTTGATATCATGCGTCCTTTCTAGGTACATCTTGTCACCATGGACTCTGCTCAAAATAATCCTGATGTGATCCTTTGTGAAGTCTTCCAGAAAATATACTGCGTTGTGGAATTTCTTCTTCTCCATGACACTAAATTTCGGTTTGATCTTTTTGTCCTTTTCACAAAATAGACCTAACTGAGTGTGAATGGATAAAGACCCTAGGTCTTCTATTTTGCAATCAATATAATCAGAAATTCCTTCTTCGACTATGACTCCAGCTAGGACTTGTGACAAAGCATTATATTTAGACTTCCTCTGAATAAAACTTTCCAACTCTATGGATGTACTCAAACTTGTATGTGATGCAGAAGCCATTGAAGAGTATTTCAAGAACACAAAAAAATACAATTCAAACGTGAATTTAGGGCTTCCTGATTCTGCTTCACTCCACTCTCTGTCGGATGCCAAATCACCACTTTGAGTTCTCCACTACCGCTTGCAAACTGGATTTGAATTTCTTTCAAGGTTATTCAATTTCTTGAAATCAAAGCTCAAATCACCTTTTCTTCACTCTACACTTGAAAACTTTTCTTCGCTCAAAAATAGATAGTGAGAAATGATTTGAAAAATGCATTTATACATGTCTCTCACCTACCGTCATTAATGCTCCTCTATTAGGGCGTAAACCCTAATTTTCCTTTTTACTATTTCCGATCTTCTACCAAGCGACAGGTAGCATATACCGGTTAAGGTCTTTTACCAGTGTCAACCGGGGGTTCGAAAGCATTTCAATGTTTGCTCCCCCTAAGCCTTTAAGGCTTAGTTTACCGGTTCTGATATTTCCACACTAGGTGCAGAAACCAGTTCCTCTTCCGACATTATTGGTTTCTTCTTCCATGTTTTCTTCATGTCTCCTTGAACTTTTTCAACATCTATTTCTCCTTCCTGAGTGATCGATATATCATCAGATATACTTTTTCTGCTTCTGCAGAGTCTTGCAATGTGACCTGGTTTGTTGCAGTGATAGCAAACAAGTCTAGGTGCTCTCCAAGGTCCATTGTACATGTTTTCATTCTTTCATCTGCATGTTGTAGAAGAGTGACCATGACCATGATAGATCATACAACTTTCTCTCCATCCGGTTGCCACTTGATGACCACCACTTCTTGACTGATGATTGAAGACATTAAACCAGTTGTGGTTCCGGTTCATAAAAGGTTCAGGACCAGTTCCTTGGGTCCTCTGAGGATATCTTCCAGTGTTATTCATTACAGATCTACATTCAAATGCTCTATGCCCAAGCTTGTTGCATGCATAACAATGACCATTGAATTTATTGGATCTAGGTACATTTTTGATAAAATAAGGAAAATTATTGTAGGCTTTGCTTCTACATACATTGGTAGTGTGTCCTTCTTTAAGATAGTTAAGGCAAATAGGTTTGAATTTTTGCTTACCTTTTCCTTTGAGTGTCGATTGCTTCTTTGATGCCTCAGAATTTGTTCCTGAGGATTCTCCTTCCTCATGTCCAGAAAAACCAAGACCATTGGTATTCTTTGCCGGTCTAGATGACTCAAGCTTTTGCTCTAGCTTGGCAGTACTTTTGCCAAAATTAGCAAGTATTTCCTTTGACTCAAAGAGTTCTTTGGAAATAGTAGTGTTTGTCTCCATTAAACTTGCATTTTCTGAGATGGCTATGTTCAGTTCTCCTTGCATGTCTTCCTTTTCCATTTTGCTCTCATGAAGATGAGTAGTCAGTGCACTAATATCTTGTTTCAACTTGGAGATCTCATGATCTCTGTCCTTTACCAAATCTTCAGCTTTCCTCCAGTTCTCAAGCTCTTGACTAAACTGAATAGTCAGTCCTTCCAACTCCTTTCTCAGATTGTAGTTTGAATCATTCAACTTATTTACTTCAGCAATCATGGCTTCTATGTTAGCTTCATCTTTAGAACTACTTTCAGATAGTTCCATCAGCCTCTCTGCATGTTCTCTCCTTTTTGCTTGAGATGCCTTGTATTTGACCATAAGATCATCATAGGCTTACTCAGACTTAGTGAGTCGTTGAGTAAGTTCCCTCAAGGTGTATTCCCCCATATCTCTTCCAAGTGGTTAAACTTATAGAAAGGTAGGCTCTGATACCAATTGATGAATACTAAGAGGGGGGGGGTGAATTAGTATGCCAAACATTACTGCACTAAAACACTTACATAGTCTAAAGATAAACTAGTAAAGCAGTCTAACAGTCAGACTGGTTACCACACATGCAAACCAAAATACAAATAAAGCATTCACCCACAAAAGCAATACAACCATAACACAAGATATTTGATGTGGAAACCCACCTGGGAAAAACCACGGTGAGATGGAACTCACAACTCACTATCTAGAGAATAGAAACCAGACCGGTTAAGGTCAAACCGGTTAAGGTCTTACAATTTTCTTCACAAGAACAGATCTTGTTAGGAATCTCAATCTCTATTAGGAGAAAAGTCCGATTAAAGACTACCTTATTAGAGGATTTTAGATTCACATGTGTGAACCACCTTGTTAGAGGATTTTACAAAGGCTTTGAGGCCTACCCGGTTAAGGGCTACAGACTTGTCAAAGATGTGAGTAATCAACAAGTGTTTGATCTATCTAATAGCACAAACTGCTTGGTTAGATCCAGTATTGCTCACAGCTAATGCATTCCAGCATTACTTTAGTCTTTTCTCTCTCTCTCTCTCTCATAGTTACAACTTGATCTTCTCAGACAAGATCATTGTCAATCTTCCACCTTAAACCCTAGCTTGACATCAACCCTTTTTGCAACAAACTTAAAACCCTAGACATGATGTCCTTTTAAAGGAATCTGATTTCATGTCTATCCAATAGGATTACATTACAATTTCCTAGGTTCAATGAATCTAGACATACTTAGTAACATGACACAAAAAGCACCGTCAATGTGTCAGCACCATCAAACAATTAGTGGATTGGTAACTCATCACAAAATGCGGGTTGGTAACTCATCACAGAGTATTACCGGTTCATACAAAAATATCGGTTGGCGGTTCGACAAAAATGAAGACTGGTAAGAATATGTTGTGCCACTTTTCCCCCTTGTACTGCTTGAGATCTACGAACCGCTTGGGGTCGACATGCCGCTTCAGACCGGGAAACACATTCTGCAAATTCACCACTAGTCTAAAGACTAGTATACCACATACCAATTGGAACAAATGCCGGTTGAGCATGAGCTCATACATATAAAGGGGATCTCAATACAAGTGTGTTTCCATCAATGACAATCACAACATAAACAACAAAAATTCCAATAGCACACTCTTCAGATGAATTCTTTTCTTCCACTTCCTTCTCTTCCACTTTATCCTCTTTCTCTTTTGAACTATCGGTGGGAACATTCAGAACAACAATGGCATCAAATGAGTTTACTGAAGGATTTTATTTCAATTCAGTGACATCAGGCACAATATTCTTAGATACAACATTATCATATATAACCTTTTCATTAACAATGATGTGAATGACATCTTCAGTAGATATATTTTCCGTATCTTCAATAGCTGATAAAAGATTGAATTTACTTGAAATGAATTTCATATATTCTATTGTTTCCACTTTCAATGTATCTATATCTTGTGACCTTTCCCTAAGAACATCTAGCCTTTTCTTGGTCCTGAGTTCTATTATGAATATGTGTATAAGTGTGGCCTTGTCTTTTAAAAAAAGAGTGTTTCCAACAACCTCCAGAGCATGTTTTTGTATTTCCTTGTCATCATTTGTAGCCTTGCTTATGATTTCATTTATAATTTTCCAAATATCTTGGGGAATATCTTTCTTAAAATATTCTAAAATAATATTTAATCTAATAAAATACTAAATGAAAGCATTTACTATGGTTTCCTTGTCTTCATTATCAACTTCAATGTACATATCACTTACTTATTTTAAATGACCTTCAAGAGCTATCATATTATACATAGAATCTAATTCAAGGGGTTCCATTATTATCTACCTACCTTCAAATTTTTTAGGTTGAATCTAGAATCCCTCTGTGTTAGTTTCTTCTTTTGATACATCTTCTTTAGACTTGAATTCAATGATCCTCCTATTGCTCCTCCTAGGCATCATGGAAGAGGATGGAGAATCTAGTTTTCCTTCTTCCTCTTGACAGGATTTTCATCTTCTTTACTTGGAGATCCTTTCTCCTTCATTGAAGCATTAGAAGAGGCCACAATATTTTCGTAACTCTTGAACTTCTCCACTTCCTCAATAGTAAGGCTGGATTGCTTCAGAGATTCATTGATAGTCTTCTAAATAGTTCACTTCCTCACATTTTTAGTTTGCTCCATATTAATCTTCATGGATTTTTCTTCTACTATCCCAAACCTTTCTTTTGTCTCATCAACTAGACTTTCCAACAAGACTTTTGTAAGTCCTTCCAATTTTTCTTCATAAACTTCATATCCTAGAGCTGAAATCCACTAAGTTCTTGGAGCTATGTCTTACATAGTGCATTTGTCTATTAAAATCATGAATGTGATATTGTATTTATACTTTTGCACAAGAGATTTAGGGATTCTCTGTTTGTTATGCATTTTGAGTTGGAATATCATGAAGTAGCCAGTGAATTCTTTTTCTTGATCAAAGAAATCTATGGACCTTCTCAAGTGCTCTACAATTTGATGAGCTATCAGAGTGTCTTTTGACCATGATACTCTTCCAATTCTAGGGATCTCTTATAAGAAATAAAATAAGATACATAGGGCCAGTGAACCATACTTGAATGGATGTTTTTTCTCCTTGCACTGCTTCTATTGGCATTCTACACTCTAATGAGAAATAGTTGATGTTGTCATTGAAAGCAACCAACTGGCAACCAACCAGTCATAGGTATCTAACTGAGCTTAAACCAGTACTGAACTAGACATTTGAGATGCTATTTTGAGTAGTACATTGTATTGGATTTAATTACCCATATTGTAGTCAGTGAGACTATTTTGAGCAGTGCACTCCAGGCACTTGGCCTTCCTGCATGTGCGGACCCTATTGTAAATAGTATTCATTCATATTGGCTAGTGAGTAAATATTGTGGGTCACAAATCCCACCGAGGATTTTTCAACACCAAGTTTCCTCATTAAAATATCTTGTGTTATGGTGTGCATTTATGTTGTCTCTTTTATTTTTGTTTACTTCATTATTTCTTGTTTACCGGTACATTGATTTGGGTTGCAAAGTTATAAATAAGTTCAAATATAACACTAACTGGTTAGACACTGATTCAGCCCCCCTCTCAGTATCTTTGGGACTGTCATTGAATCTAACAATTGGTATCAGAGCATAGTCCTCTATTTGCAAAAGCCTAATAGCTTGAGGAAGATTTTGAAATCGGTACTAATGGAGAATTGAGAAAACAGTTGGAAGGAGCTCTTGAAGATTTTGATGCAGAAAAATTGAAGAATATCAAACTTGAAGATGATCTAAGGAATGATAAGGAATTCATTAAAGGACTTCAGGAGAACTTGGTTATAGCACAAAATAAGAGGAAATAACTTCATGAGAAAATGTAGAAACATGATGATAAAAAGGAAACTCTTAGTGCTATTGCAGACAAGTTGAGGCAAGAGAACACTAACATGAGGAATGAAATGCAAGACATAACCATGAGGCTATGTAAGGATCTTGAAGATAGAAAGAAGAATGAAGAAGACTTGAATAGGAGACTTAATGATGGAGGTAATGAAAATCTAAGACTTTTTCACAAAATTGGTATGCTAAAGACAAATCTGATTCACATGGAACATGATAAAGAAGAGCTTGTGAGACAAGTTAGAATTATTGGAAATGAGTTGATCACTGCAAATGAACACAAAGACAAATTCAAGAAAAGTTTAGAAAGACTTGATGACATGCTGAAAAGACAAAAACCCGATGGAGATACAATTGGACTTGGATTTGAACATGGAGAAAGTTTCAGGACTGCAAACAATCAAGATCACAGTAAACCGGTAAGAAAACCTAATGCTTATAAATTTAATGGGAAATGTTTCAATTGCAACAAACTTGGTCATAGAGAAAATCAGTGTAGATTTAGAAATAATCAGAATACAAACTTACACACTGGTCAATGTTCCAAATGCAACAAAGTTGGTCATAATTTAGAAAATTGTAGAATGAATGTGAAATGCTATGTTTGTGGTAGATTTGGGCATTTATCTAATCAATGCAGATCACAAACCGGTCAAGGATATGGAAAATCTATTCAGAGGAATAATGTAACTTGTTATGCATGTAACAAGATTGAGCATATTGCAAAATTTTTTAGAAGCAAGACTATGTTAGGGTTCCCACAGATACTGAGAGGGGGAGGTGAATTAGTATCTGACCGGTAATGTAATTTTCTTGAAATTGAATATGCAAAATATAAAGTAACAGTATACCAGTATGCAAGAATTAATGCAAATAACAGAATCAAAAGCATCCACATGAAAATAACACCATAACACAAGATTTTTAACAAGGAAACCCGGTGTGGGAAAAACCTCGGTGGGATTTGTGACCCACAATATTCACTTACTGGCCAATAAGAGAATATTACTTACAATAGGGGCCTGCACATGCAGGAAGGCCAACTGCCTAGAGCTCACTTCTCAATAAGAAGTCACACTGACTTACAATGAGGATTTTCACAAATCCAATATTCTGTACTACTTTACAATAGCATCTTCAATGCTTGATTCAATACCGGTTCTTGCTCTGTTCTTTACATATACCCTTGACCTACAATTTGCACATTAGGTCTGCCTTGTAATTTATTTATTGCTTTCTATCCATATCCTACAAATGCCTACAATGATCTCTTTTATATTCAAGAGTCATTTTACAATTTGCCAAGTCAGCTTATCATGATAAACAAAATATTACATATCAAAAATTTTGTCGGCCTCTGTGCCGGTATACATATTTCCTTCTGTGCCGGTGCCGGTGTAGATTGATTTTGTTGATGCTAGAGCACTATTTTGTTTGAGTAATGCTTTGCTAGTATAATGTCTTGCCGGTGCCATAGGATTGCAAGGTTTCCATCAATGACAAAACCTTCAATCACACACAATGTCTCATTAGAGTGTCCATATGCCAACAATCTCCCCCTTTGGCATTGATGGCAACAATCATGAGAAATTTCAAAAAGATATCCAAAAATGTGTATACCAAAAAAATGTTACCAAAAATGTGAGAGCTCCCCCTGAGCATGTGATCCCTGTGTTTTGAATTTTCTCATCTACTACTCCCCCTTTGGCATCAATGACAAAGGTTAGTAGATTTTGTAGTTGTACCGATTCATAACCTCAACCTTGTAGTTGGGTAGTTATTATCTAAAGAAGATCTCCCAAAATTAAGTTTATACCATCCATAAACTTCTTGCTCTCCTTTATTGCTATCTCAGTTCTATATACTATACCGATGAGATGCTGCAAGTGCTCTGTCGGTGTTTTGCTACCCTGTGTTAGTGCCTCTGAGATTTCCTTATGCAGAGATGCTAAATAGTCCAATCTTGGACTTAGTTTAGATCTGAAAATTTTTGCCTTGTTTATTATTTTCTCTTTTTCTCTTTCTAATTTGAGCAATTCTTCCTCAAAATTTGTTATCTTTTCCTCAAAAACTGATAATGTATCGGGTGTGTTAACAAAATTATCAACAAGTTTATTGATCTCTTCCTGTATCTTGCTGATCTTTTTGTCTACATCCGTGGTTAAAAAGTTTGTCTTACAGGTGTCTTTGTACAGAGTTTTGTACTCTTTCAATAAATTGCACAGTTCCGGTAGAAGTGTGTCAAATTCTCTGTTACACTTCTTTATTCCTTCCTCAAATAATTTTTGTTTCTCTTTTTCTATACTTTCCTTTATAGTTTCTACCTTTGTTTGCTCAAAATTTCTAGAAATATATTTACAAAGTGTATCCAACTGGCCTAAAGAATCTTTGTTGGCTATATTACAATTGGGAGCTATTGATTTCAAAACTGGAATTGAATCATCTATCGCTTTATAGGCTTGTAAGCTATAATCAGTTATTTTCTTGATAGATTTGAGCAATACCTCTGTTACATTTGATGGTGACCCAATAAACTGAGTGCCGGTGGAAGTGACCATGCTGGTATTGACCTCTGGTAGGTTTGTTTGTGTCTCCATCTCTTTAAGCACAAGTTTTCTTGCATCATTTCTTACCAGTGGCATCTGTTCTGGAGCCTTTAGCTCTTTTGGTTGCTCTATTTGTGTTCCAGATTCCATCTTTTTCTCTGAATCTGCTATCAGTTGCTCTTTGTTTCCTATTGCTGGTTGCTCTTTGTTATCAAATTTATCTATGGTATCCTTATCTACCACTATGTTGATTTTTTGAGTATCAACATTCACAGTATATAGGACTTCAAGATTAGGATTATTATCCTCTGTGTCCATGCTCTCAGCTGCCGGTTGATCTTCTGTAGTTGTTGTTTTTACCGGTGGAGTATTTAAAGGAGTGGGGGTAAATTGTCTCTAATCTTAATACTTGGTGGTCCACCAACTATACCTTTCCCTTTGTCCTTTTGATATACCAGAATGGGCTTGGGATTCCTATATTCTTCTTGTTTTTCTTTTTCAACCAAGAATTTATCCCAACCATCTTCTGTTTCATTTGAAACTTCAGTAACTCTACCTGCCATTAGTGATATTTGCCAGTGTGCAGTGGAAAAGACTGTCCAGTTGGCCTGAGCTATCAAATCATCAATTTCCTTAGGTGAGTTGACTAGGTATACTGCAAGTAATTTTTCTATTTTAATTTTCTTATCCAACTCAACTATTCCTTGCCTTCTGGCCTCAAGTCTTTTATATAATTCATCAGGAATTTCATTTAGGACTTGCATCAAAAACTTTTTATACATGTCCATGTGTAATATGACACTTTCCTCAACTTGTCCTTTCTCATCATCTGACAGGGTGTCATATATTTTCCCTATGTTTTTCAATTTACCTTCTTTTGTGATCTCATTCAGTAATATGTCAAAAGGGGCCAAGTCAGTGTTTGTCTTCTTCTTCTTTTTGGGGGTTAGCATTTTCTTAGGTGTGGCTTTCTTGACTGGAGACCTTACAGCTTGTTCCTTCTGTCTTGTCCTTCTAGGTGAAGGAGTGGATACCGGTGAGGGGTCTCTTTTCCTAACAACTCTTTTGAAAGTTGCTAGCATATCTCCTTCTGAGGAGGTATCTACCAGTGATAGATGAGTTTCAGGCTGTTGGGCTGCCAACTCTTCTTCTATTATGCCAGTTTTCTTTAATACATCATCTTTTAAGGCTTTTGCTTGCCTAGATCCTTTCCTCATAGATGCCTCAACTTTCTTTACTCTCTTTTTAGATTGAATTTGACTTTCGATGGTCTCAGCACTACCAAATACTTCTTCCTTTGGTTCATTGGGGGCTTCCAGAAGTGCTTTGGCATAAGTTTCCACTATGTGGTCATCTGTTTCATACCCCATCTCTGTAACCCAGATTGTTCTTGGGATGACTGTTTCCATCCAGATCTCATCCTTTTTTATTACAATGCATATATCATCCTTGTATTTGTTGACAATTTCCTATGATAGTTTGATCCTCTTATTCATTTTGACCTTTAGTGCTTGAAAATACTCATTGATATTCTTTTCTTTGTTTTCACCCATGTTGTTGAATAAGTTAGATAATTGTTTTCCTACCGGTATGTCAAATCCAAAATCCTTGTTGCCTATACTGGGAGCCTGTTTGGTTATATATAGCATTAAGAATACAAGTAAATTTCCAAATCTAAAGGTTCCTTTCTTATCCTTCTTTATTTTTGCCAAATTGTCAATTAACTCATCTTTTAACCATTCACAGATATCAATTTTCACATTATCCTTAACCATGTCATAAGCACTCTTTATGCATAAATTGGAAACAGAGTTAAACCTATTTGCATGAGTTGCTTTGTAACCTAGAATCATGCTAATGAATCTCACATTTGTATTGGTCACATCATTAACCCTCAATGATCTTTTGTCAGATGTTGCACCAGTTAATTTCATTACTAGGTCATTGGAGACCTTCTTGGTTTTATCGGGTCTGGTATCGATGGAAGGTAACCCTGTTACTGCTTTCACAGCTACCTTTGTAATTTTATGCATTGAGTCAAGCCAAAAGAATGAGCCATGTACCCTGCTAAGAACTATCCTAACCACTTCCTTGGGAAATTCAGGAATGCAGAGGATTTTAGTGAATCCTAGGGTTTCAACAATTTTATGTTCAGGTTTCACATTTTTGGCATTGTCACATATAACAAATTTATACATGTTTTTGATTTCTTCATCACCTAATTCCTCTATGTTGCAATGAATATACATTCTAGGGTCTTCTGCATAAACAACACCCTTTGGAATTTGGGAAAAAGCACCTGTGTTGTCATCTTTCTTAGCTACCTCGGGAACAGCTAAAACATGGGCCTAGGTCATTTTATAACCTTGACTACTATAGGGTTTACTATGAATTCAGGTGCAGAGGAGGATGCCATGATGATAAATACCTTTTTTTTCTGCCTTTGGATGGATTGATTGTTGAAGTGCCTTGCCTCTTTGCTTGGAATGCCTTAGCTCGGAAATCTTCGCGCTCTCTGAAAGTTTGAATTCATGGTGAAATGAAATGGAGCCAAAAACCTTATTTTATAGAGTCTTTTCTGCTACCTACCACATTAATTATTTGCCGGCAATGTATTAACTCAACTTTATTTGTCGGTAATGAAGGATTTTCAACTTCTTTTCTCTAACCAAGGGAATAATAGCACATGTGTCATTAAATTGCCAAACCCTCAAGATAATTTTCTTCAATTTGATGAAGAACATCTTGCCGGTGGAGCATTGCTCTGTCCTGCCGATGGAGCATCATATTGTCCTGCCGGTGAAGCATTTGTTGGTTCTACCGGTGGAGGATTAACCCCAATATTTAGATCACCTTTTCTAATCCATTGCTTTGAAAATTCTTTCTTAACTTCTTCAACCTTTTCTTTACTTTTCAAGCTAGTACTTTTGTTATCTACCGGTGTACCTTTACTTCTATAGAATTTAGCAATATGACCAATCTTGTTACATGCATAGCAATTTACATTATTTTTCTGAATAGCTTTCCCATAACCTATGCCGGTTTGTGTTCTGCATTTATTTGATAAATGACCAAATCTTCCACAAACATAACATCTTACATTCATTCTGCAATTTTGCAGAGTTATGACCAATTTTGTTGCATTTGGTGCATTGACTGGTGGGAGGATTGATGTTCTGATAATTCCTAGATCTACATTCATTTGCCCTATGACCATATTTATTACAGTTAAAGCATTTTCCATTGAATTTGTAAGTATTAGAGGGTCTTACTGGTTTGCTTTGATCCTAGGTATTTGCAGTACCAGAGCTTTCTCCAACTTCAAATCCAACTCCAGAAGTGTCACCTTTGGGTTTTTGATTCTTTAATAAGGTACCAAGTTCTTCTGAACTTTTCTTGAATTTTTCTTTGTGTTGATTTGTAGTTTCCCATTCCCTTTCCAAGATCTCTTTCTGTCTCATTAGTTCATTCGAGTCATTTTGAGTATGCATTAGATCTGTCTTCAACATATCATTTTCATAGCTAAGTCTTGTGTTCTCATTTGCTGCATCACTTAGTCTTCTGGTCAATTCTTCTTCATTCTTCTTTCTATCCTCAATCTCTTTGTAGAATCTCATAGTCATATCCTACATTTCATTTTTTGTTGTCATGATATCTTGTTTCAATTTGCTTATCATATCATTTAGTATTGTTTTCATTCTGCAATTTTTCACAAAGTTCTCTTCTCTTGTTTCTTGTAACAGTAAGATTTTCTTGAAGTGCCTGAATCATGTCCTGAGCTACTTTTAAATCATCTTCTAATTTGATTATTTTCACCTTCTCTGCATTATAGTTAGTAAGAGCTCCTTCAAGTTGCTTCATCAAATTTTCCATCTTTACCGGTGTCAAGATCTTCCTCAAGCTGTTAGGCTTCTGAAAATAGAGGACCAGGCTCTGATACCAATTTTTAGGGTTCCCACAGATACTGAGAGGGGGGGTGAATCAGTATCTGGCCGGTAATGTAATTTTCTTGAAACTGAATATGCAGAATATAAAGTAACAGTATATCGGTATGCAAGAATTAATGCAAATAATAGAATCAAAAGAATCCACATGAAAAGAACACCATAACACAAGATGTTTAATGAGGAAACCTAGTGTGGGAAAAACCTCGATGGGATTTGTGACCCACAATATTCACTTACTGGCCAATAAGAGAATATTACTTACAATAGGGGCCTGTACATGCAGGAAGGCCAACTGCCTAGAGCTCACTGCTCAATAAGAAGTCACACTGACTTACAAAGAGGATTTACACAAATCCAATATTCTGTACTGCTTCACAATAGCATCTTCAATGCTAGATTCAGTACCGGTTCTTGCTCTGTTCTTTACATATACCCTTGACCTACAATTCGCACATTAGGTCTTCCTTGTAATTTATTTATTGCTTTCTATCCATATCCTACAAATGCCTACAATGATCTCTTTTATATGCAAGAGTCATTTTACAATTTGCCAAGTCGGCTTACAATGATAAACAAAATATTACATATCAAAAATTCTGTTGGCCTCTGTGCCAGTATACATATTTCCTTCTGTGCCGGTGCCAGTGTAGATTGATTTTGTTGATGCCGGAGCACTATTTTGCTTGAGTAATGCTTTGTCGATATAATGTCTTGCCGGTGCCATAGGATTGCAAGGTTGCCTATGTAATGCTTTGCCGATATAATGTCTTGCCGGTGCCATAGGATTGCAAGGTTGCCATCAATGACAAAACCTTCAATCACACACAATGTCTCATTGGAGTGTCCATATGCCAACAGACTATACCGGTGAACAATAAAGGATCTAGTGTGAAGGGAAAAGAAAAGGTAAATGAAATAAAGAAAGAATTTTCAAAACAATGGATTAAGAAGGGAGATGAAAAAGTTGATGAATCTATCTCTACACCGGTAGAACAGAGTAATCCTCCATCGGTAGGAGATTCTTCATCTAACTAAGGAATAATCCTTAGGGGGTATTGCAGCAAATTCAAAATCATGCATTCTACCCTTGGTTGATGGTAAGAAGACACATTTCTTCTTTACCGACAGATATGTTAAGTTTTCACTTAACCGACAAGCATTTAATGCAGTTTTTGAAGAAATTTTTGGTTATATAACATGAGATACCCTCATTTCGACTCACCAAGCATTCCGTTGGCATATGCACACTCCAATGAGACATTGTAGGCGATTGAAGGTTTTGTCATTGATGGCAACCTTACAATCCTATGACACTGGCAAGGCATTCCACCGGCACTAGCAAGATCAGACTCTACACTGGCACTCAGATCATCGACACCGGCAGTGAAAGGAAGCATACCAGCACACAGGCTGACAAGATTTTTGTTGTAATATATTTTGTTTATTATTTGTAAAATCATTGTAAGCCAACTTGGAAAGTTGTAAAATGACTCTTATATAAGAGAGATCATTGTAGAACATTTTGTGTAAGTAAGAGGAATGTAATTAGGTGAAATAAGGCAGACCTATTATGCGAAATATAGGTTAAGGGTTTATGTAAGAAGTAGAGCAAAAACCGGTACTGGATCTGGCATTATAGATGCTATTTTGAAGCAGTACAAGACAATGGATTTATACAATCCATTTTGTAAGTCAGTGAGACTTCCTATTTTGTATTTGAGCAGTGAGCTCTAGGCAATTGGCCTTCTTGCATGTGCAGGCCCCTCTTGTAGCAGTAATATTCTCTTATTGGCCAGTAAGTGAATATTGTGGGTCACAAATCCCACCAAGGTTTTTGCCACACCGGGTTTCCTCATTAAAACCTTGTGTTATGGTGTGTTTTTCATGTGGTTATTTTTATCTCTGTTTATTGCATTACTTTCTATTTACCGGTACATAGTATTAATATGCTCTACATGTTTTAAGTTAAGAAAATCTATATACCGGTTAGATACCGATTCACCCCCCCCCTCTCAGCATCTATGGAAATCCTAACAATTGGTATCAGAGCCTAGTCCTCTATTTTCAAAAGCCTAATAGCTTGAGGAAGATCTTGACACCGGTAGAGATAGAAAACTTGATGAAGCAACTTGAAGGAGCTCTCTCAGACTATGATGCAGAAAAATTGAAAAATATCAAACTTGAAGATGATCTAAAGGCTGCTCAAAATATTATTCATGCACTACAACAATCAATCCTTTCAAAGGCAGAAAAAGGTATTTATAATCATGGCATCCTCCTCTGCACCTGAATTCATAGCAAACCCTACTATATTTGAGGTAATCAAATGCCCTAGGCCCGTATTTCAGCTAGTTCCCGAGATAGCTAAAAAGGATGACAATGTAGGTGCTTTTTCCCAAATTCCCAAAGGAGTTGTTTATGTAGAAGACCCTAGAATTTATATCCATTTTCATATAGAAGAATTAGGAGATGAAGAAATCAAAAACATGTACAAATATGTTATCTGTGATGATTTTGGTAAAGTAAAACCTGAACACCAAATTATTGAAACCCTAGGATTCACAGAAATTCTCAGCATTCCATATTTTCCTAAGGAAGTTATTAGGATAGAGTTAAGTAGAGTACATGGTGTATTATTTTGGCTTGAATCCGTCCATAAAATTACCAAGGAAGTGGTGAAAGTTGTTAAAGGGTTACCCTCCACCGGTAGCAGATCAAACAAAACAAAGAAGGTCTCAAATGACCTGATAATGAGCTTAATTGGTGTAACATCCGACAGAAGGTCTCTAAGGGTTAATGATGTGACCGATATAAATGTGAGATTTGTTAGAATGATTTTAGGATACAAAGCAACACATGCAAACATACTTAACTTAGTTTCAAGTTTATGCATAAAAAGTGCACACGATACGGTAAAAGAAAATGTGAAAATTGATGTATGTGAATGGCTAAAGGATGAATTGATTGACAATTTAGGGAAGATAAAGAAGGATAAGAAAGGGACTTTTAGATTTGGTAATTTACTTGTATGCTTAATGCTACACATAACCAAACTAGTGCCTGGTATAGGCAACAAGAACCTTGGATTTGACATACCGGTAGGGAAACAATTATCAGACTTATTCAACACATGGGTGAAAACAAGGAAAAGAATATTGATGAGTATTTCAAGCACTAAAGGCCAGAATGAAAAAAAGAATTAGACCGTCACAAGAAATGGTTAACAAATACAAGGATGATATATGTTTTGTGATTAAAAAGGATGAGATCTAGATGGAAGCAGTTATCCCAAGAACAATTTGGGTTACAGAAATGGGCTATGAGACTGATGACCACATCATTAAAACTTATGCAAAAGCTCTTCTGGAAGCACCAAATGAACCTAAGGAAGAAGTATTTGGTAGTGTTGAGACCATTGAAAGCCAAATTCAATCTAAGAAAAGACTAAAGAAAGTAGAAGCAATTGTGAGAAGAGGTTCAAGGCAGGCTAAGGCTATAAAAGAAGATGTACTAAAACAAACCGATATCACTGAAGATGAGTTACAGGCACAACAACCAGAAACTCACCTGTCACCGGTAGCAACTTCTTCAAAGAGTGACAAGCCATCCGAATTTAAAAGAGTTGTAAGGAAAAGACAACCTTCATCGGTATCCAGACCCTCACCTAGAATAGCTAGACAAAAACAACAGGCAGTGAGGTCTCTAGTAAAGAAGACAACCCCAAAGAAAAAGATAACACCTAAGAAGAAAAGGACTCAATAGAATATTTCTCTGATTGATAGAATGTTGGATGAAATCATAGAAGAAGGACAGTTGAAAAACATAGAAAAGTTATATGATACACTATCAGCAGATGAGAAATAGCAAGTTGAAAACAATGTCATTTTACACCTGGATATCTATAAGAAGTTTTTAATGCAAGTTGTATTTGAATTACCAGATGAATTATTCAAGAGACTGGAAGCAAGAAGACAATCTATTATAGAACTTGACAAGAAAATCAAAATTGAAAAATTACTTGTTGTCTACCCGGTCAACTCTCCAAAATAAATAGATGATATAATTGCAAAGGCCAACCGGTCAATATTCTCTACTCCACACTAGCATATTGCACTAATGGAAAGAAGAGTAAAAGAGGTAATAGAAGAAACAAAAAATTGATGGGATATATTCCTTGTGGAGAAAGAAAAGAAAGAAGAGTACAGGAACCCCAAGCCTATCAAAGTCTATTAGAAAGACAAAGATAAGGGTAAAGGAAAGGTTGGTGGACCTCCTAGTATCAAAATTAAAGATAACTTATCCCCACCACCTCTAATTACTCCATTGGTAACAACAACAGAAGACCAACTGACAGATGATAGTATGGATGTATCACAAGAGGATACTAATCCTAATCCTGAGGTACTATACAAAGGTCAACATTGTGATAGACAAGGACACAACTGGTAAAACTGACATGGCTAGTGAGCCACCGGTAACAGACAACATTGATAAGACTGAAGGAAAAGTAGAAGATGACAACACAGGGAAACAGACAGAGACTCTGACAGAGACTGGAACAGATAAATAGACAGAGAGACAAGTAGAGCAATAGGCTCCGAAATAGCAACAGGTTCATGTGGAAACAGTACCACCGACAACAGGAGAGAAACAAAACCCCTTTCTTAAGGAAATGGAAACACAGACTAACCTACCAGAGGTCACTACAAGCATGGTTACTTCCTCCACCAACGGAATTCAGATTATTGGTTCCTCCTCAGTAGCCTACAAATAAACCAATGTAACTAAAGTTATTTTAGATTCTTTGAAGAAAATAACTGATTGTAGTTCATAGGCATATAAAGCTATAGATGACACAATCCCAATGTTGAAGATGATAGCTCCAAAATTCAACATAGATAATAAGGATTCTTTGAGTCAACTTGACACTTTGTCAAAGTATATTACTGACAACACAGTGACAGTTGAGCAAATAAAGGAACGGGCATTCAAAGACAGGTTGGAAATTGAAAAACAAAAATTCTTTGAGGATCAAACAAAGAAGTGTACTAGGGAATTTGACACACTTCTACCAGAACTATGCAACTCATTGAAGGAATTTAAAACTCTATAGAAAGATACTTGCAAGACAAAGTTTTTAACAGTTGACATAGATAAGAAAATGAGCAAGGTACAAGAGGAAATAAATAAACTTGCTGACAATTTTGTTAATTCACCTGATACATTATCAGTTTTTGAGCAAAAGATAACTAGTTTTGAGGAAGAATTACTGAAGCTAGAGAGAGAAAAGGAGAGAATAATAAACAAGGCTAAAAATCTAAGAATAAGACTAAGTCCAAGACTAGACTATCTAGCATCCTCGAGGAAGGAAATATCTGAGGCACTTGTACAAGGACATAAAACATTGGCAGAGCATATGCAACACCTCACCGGTACAGTTCAAAGAACAGAGACATCAATAAAAGACAGTAAGAGGTTTATGGAAAGCATAAATTTGGTTTTGGTGGATCTTTTTCAAATTGTAACCACCCAGTTACAAGGTTGAGATAGAAAAACTACAACTCTATTGACACCTTGACAACCTTTGTCATTGATGCCAAAGGGGGAGTAGTAGTATGAGAAAATAATCTGCAAAAGAATTATCTACTCAGGGGGAGCTCACATATTTTTTGGTACACAATTTTTGGATTACAAGTTTTGGATACACTTTTGAAATTTTCTCATGAGTGTTGCCATCAATGCCAAAGGGGGAGATTGTTGGCATATGCACACTCCAATGAGACATTGTAGGTGATTGAAGGTTTTGTCATTGATGGCAACCTTACAATCCTATGACATCGGCAAGGCATTCCACCGACACTAGCAAGATCAGACTCTACACCGACACTCGGATCACAGGCACCGATAGTGAAAGGAAGCATGTCAGCATAGAGGTCAATAGGATTTTTGTTATAATATATTTTGTTTATTATTTGTAAAATCATTGTAAGCCGACTTGGCAAGTTGTAAAATTACTCTTATATAAGAGAGATCATTGTAGAACATTTTGTGTAAGTAAGAGGAATGTAATTAGGCAAAATAAGGTAGACCTATTATGTGAAATATAGGTTAAGGGTTTATGTAAGAAGCAGAGTAGAAACTGGTACTAGATTTGGCATTATAGATGCTATTTTGAAGCAGTACAAGACACCAGATTTATACAATCCATTTTGTAAGTCAGTGAGACTTCCTATTTTGTATTTGAGCAGTGAGCTCTAGGCAATTGGCCTTCTTGCATGTGTAGGCCCCTCTTGTAGTAGTAATATTCTCTTATTGGCTAGTAAGGGAATATTGTGGGTCACAAATCCCACCAAGGTTTTTCCCACACCGGGTTTCCTCATTAAAACCTTGTGTTATGGTGTGTTTTTCATGTGGTTGTTCTTATCTCTGTTTATTGCATTACTTTCTATTTACTGGTACACAGTATTAATATGCTCTACATGTTTTAAGTTCAGAAAATCTATATCTGGTTAGATACTGATTCACCCCCCCCCTCTTAGTATCTATGGAAATCCTAACACATTCAAGCATTCAGAGAGTGCAAAATTGAGCAAGGATAATCTAAAGGCGAAGCAGCGAAGTGATTTTTCAGGCATTCAAGGATTTCAAGCTAAAAGGTACTTATCTTTTGAAATGGCATCTTCATCTTCTACACCTGAGTTTATTGCAAACCCTATTGTGGTAGAAAAAGTTAAGTGCCCTAGGCTCGTGTTTAAAATCATCCCTAAAATTGCCAAGCAAGATGATTCTATCAGAACTTTTTTGAAAATTCTGAAGGGTGTCGCTTTTGCCGAAGACCCTAGAATCTACATTCACTACAACATAGAAAATATAGGAACTGATGATTTGGAGAACATGTACAGTGGTGTCATTACTAATGAACAAGGTTTAATTAAACCAGAGCATAAGATAGTTGAAGACTTAGGATTCATTGAGATACTAAACATACCAGAATTTCCTAAGGAGGTAGTCCATCTAGTTCTGAGTAGAGTTCATGGAGAGTTCATGTGGCTTGACTCTATTTTAAAAATATCTAAGAAGATACCTAACAAGGGAGTTATGGAGTTAACCGGAGCTACATCTGACAATAGATCTCTTAGGGTTAATGACATTACTGATGCTAATGTGAGATATGTGAGTATAGTACTTAGATAAAGAGTAACTCATGCAAATAGATTGAATTCAGTTTCCAACTAATGTATTCATAATGCATATAAGATGGTAAAGAACAATGCTAAGATTGATATTTGTGAATGGCTTAAAGATGAATTAATAGACAACCTGAAAAAGATTAAGGGTGACAAGAAAGAGACATTTCATTTTGGCAACCTTCTTGTGTGTCTGATGCTTTACTTCACTAAAGAGATACCTAACATTGGTCATAAGGACTTTGGATATGACATCTCAGTAGGAAAACAAATCAGGGAAGCTATCACCGGTATGGACTCTAACAGTGACACCATTATAATAGATTACTTCAAAAAATTTCAGACTAAGATGAGAGCTAGAGAAAGGTTACTCCAGAGCATAGTAGACAAGTATGACAAACAAATCTGCTTTGTAATCAAATGTGATGAGACATGGATGGAAGCAGTTAGCCCTAGAACTATTTGGGTTACTAAAATTAGTTATGAAGTTGATATAAACATTCTTGAAACATATGCTAAAACATTACTTGAGGCACCTAGAGAACCAACTGAAGAAACTTTTGGTAATGTCGAGACCATTGAGAGTGTTGTTTCGAAGCAGAGAAAAAGGAGAGAAAATTTTATTAGAGATACATCCAAGATGGCCAAGGAGGTCAAAGAAAATGTAATGAACATAAGTGGTATATCTGCTAGTGAACTAGAAGGATTGAAACCAGAAGCTCATGTTTCACTAGTTGTTACTTCTTCAGATATAGATAGTGGGAAATCAACTGCGTTTAAAAGAGTTGAGGAAAAGAAGAGGAAACCCTCACTGATACCCTCTCTTTCTCCCAAAAGGACTATAACACTAAAGAAGAAGAAATAGACAATTAGGGAACCTAAAAAGAAACTAACACCAAAGAAGAAATAAACTAAGACACTGGATACCCTGACACCAAAGGAACTGGTAAATGAGATAAAACATGATGGAAATCTTTGCAATGTAAATAAATACTCCCATTCTTACAAAGATTCAGACAAGGACACTATAGAGGCCAGTATAATTTTGCATTTATATATCTATAAGAAGGTTTTGATTGAAGTTGTAGAGGATCTACCGAATGACTTATATTTAAGGCTAGAAGCTAAAAGAATTTCAGTGATGGAACTAGATAAAAAGCTAAAAGTTGAAGCATTATTGGCAGTGCACCCTGTAAACTCTAGAGAGGAAATTGATGAGCTAATTTCTGAAGTAACCAGGTTAGTTTTTGTCAGTGGACACTAGCAAGTGAGCCTAATGACTGGTAGAGTTAAGGAGATTGCTGATGAGACTGTAGAAAAATGGGATATCTTTTTTGTTGAAAAGGAAAAGAAAGAGGAAAAGGAAAGACTAAAAATAGACAAATCTTTTGATAAGGTGTACCGAAAGGACAAAGGGAAAGGCAAGATTGGTGGTGTACCTGCTATAAAGGTAATAGATAACATCCCTCCACTAGCTTAGGACAACCCTCCATTAACTTTAGCATCACTGGTACATACATAAAATCAACCAAATAAGGCAGCTGATGAAGTAACTCATGATGATACTAACCTGGAGTTTGAATTACTTTTTACCATGAATGTAGATACACAAGATATAAACATTTTTGTGGATAAAGAGACTACAAAGGTTAAGGTAGATGATGTTAAGGACAGTAAGGTCTCTAAGATACTGACACACACTATTGACTCTTAGAAGACTGAGATACCGACACAAGTAGAGAAAATGAAGACTGAGAAACCAACAGAGGATAAGGTAACTAACACAGAGAAACTAGAATCAGAGAAACTGATAGTTGAAGAGGTACTTGTACAGACTAAAAAATCAAAAGAAGAGGTACAAACACAAACAGAGGGACCGGAAGAAAATATAAGGAAAGTGGAAGCAAGTGATGGAAATAAGGAGGAACTAGTGAAGTTAATTGGGCAAGAATCTTTTGAGAGGAAATCCATAGCAGAACCAAGCACATCCACTAGAGAATTCAGACCCACTAACATAACAAATGTTCTATTGGATTCTATCAAGCGGATAACAGATTGCAATGCCTTAGCATTTAAGGCTATTGATAACATATTACCTATCTTGAAAATGATTGCACCTACCTACAAGATAGATCACATTAATGATTCTTTAGGTAAATTGGACACATTGTCCAAATTCATTGCCGAAAATGTCATAACTATAGATAAGGTGAATGAGGATACTATAAAGGAAAGAGTAGATAAAGAGAAAGGAGAATTCTTTGAGAAAACCATCAAAAACTGTAATGAGCATATGGATTCATTATTACCGGTACTAAACTCAATAATTTTGGAATATAAGGGGCTATAAAGAGAAGCTTGAAAGCCTCACCATCTGACAGAGGATATAGATGAGGATATCAAGAATACATAGAAAGAAATCGATGATAGTGCAGATAATATGATAGGTTCTTTGGGACTTATCTCATTTTTTAAGAAGGAAATGGCAGTTTTTAAGAAGTTAAAGAAACTTGAGAAAGAGAAAGCAAGGATAAGGTTAAAAGTTTGAGAACTCAAAACTAAACTTGGTCCAAAATTAGACAGTCTCATTACTCAACGGGTTGAGCTATCAAAAGATACAGTTCAAGGAGAACAGTCAATGGAGCAACAAATGCACTATCTAACCAACATGATCCAGCAAACTAAAACCATTCTCTTCGACACCAAAAAATTCATGCAGAGCCTAAATCTAATTTTGGTGGAGATTTTTCAAATTGTAACCAACCGGTTACAGGCGATGAGGTAGCATTTTTGTATTCCTTGATTCTTTTTGACATCCTTTGCCATTGATGTCAAAGGGGGCATAGTATGGAGAAAAATAAGGAGTAGTATGGAGAAAATAAATGCACAGAGGAGATCACTTGGTCAGGGGGAGCACACTTCTTTTTTTGGATAGCAGTTTTGGATTTTTCTCATGAGTGTTGCCATTAATGCCAAAGGGGAGATTATTGGAATTCTACACTCTAATGAGAAATAGTTGATGTCAATGATGGCAACCAACTGGCAACCAACTAGAAACCAACCGGCAATAGGTTTCTACACATACACCAACATCACAAACATCATACACCGACAGGCACTGGCACCGGCAGGTACTTTCACCAGCATCTAGATTACACCGGAAATGAAGTATACCGGCACTCAAGTTGACATGGGATAAAATTTTGTTTATATGAATTGTATTGTAATTATCTTTTGTAAGCTGACTCAGTATGTTGTAAAGACTCATATATGTATGAGATCTTATAGATCATTTTGGTAATGTAATGGATATGAGATTATTGTAAGAGGTGATATAGTGGACAACAAAGGTTTTTAATTAACGTATCTGACTGAGCTTAAACCAGTACTGAACCAGGCATTTGAGATGCTATTTTGAATAGTACATTATATTGGATTTAATTATCCATATTGTAGTCAGTGAGACTCTTTTGAGTAGTGTGCTCCAGGCAGTTGGCCTTCCTACATCTGCAGGCACCTATTGTAAGTAGTATTTATTCATATTGGCCAATGAGTAAATATTGCGGGTCACAAATCCCACTGAGTTTTTTCCCACATTGGGTTTCCTTGTTAAAATACCTTGTGTTATGGTGTGAATTTATGTTGTCTCTGCTATTTCTATTTACTTCATTATTTCTTGTTTATCGGTACACTGATTTGGGTTGCAAAGTTATGAATAAGTTCAAATATAACACTAACTAGTTAGACACTAATTCACCCCCCCTCTCAGTGTCTTTGGGACTGTCATTGAATCTAACAGCTTCAAGTTGTACAAAAACTATTGCTTTAGAATCTCACATAGATAAAAAACTGTACTGTTCACAATCATTTTATATGCCATATTGACTGCAATGGCAAAAATCAAGTTTTCTTGATTGGTATAGTAGATCTTGTTGCCAATAATAATTGAATCATAGTCTAGGATGGGGTTTGTGATGGTATCAACCCTCAGAGAATGATTGTCGTATGTAACATTAGTCAACTTCTCAACCTCCTTGTTATTTGTTGATTTTAGTGTCGGAATAGAACTTGTATCACACAAACTAGTGATCACCTTCATTCATTTTTGGTAATTTCATTGATCCATAATAATTTATTGTGAAATATGCTCATAGAAATTTTGACCCATTTGTCATCAGAACAAAAATTAGGAAAAAAGTTCTACACATGGATTCTTTTCTCAACAATGGTTTTGTATTTTAGTTTGATTTTGAAATCATTCCTAATCAACTTGTCTATCCATAACTTCTCCAACTTTCCATGGTTGAATTCATCCAACTTCACATCAGTGAAAAATTTAAGAAAGCCCCTCTCAAAAAATTATATTAAATCTTGGCGAATATTTAATTTTTGTAAAAGAAAATAATAATTTTTATTGGTGAATCTTTCTTTTTTAATGATAAATATTAATTTTATTGGCAAATTTATTTATATCAATTTATTTTGGTGTTCATATTATCGATGACTTCGTCATGTGTTGCATTGATTTTGTCATTGATGTCAACACTTATCTTTCTAGAGGTCTACATTGTTGATTTGTCACTCTGGTTATATTGGTTTATTATTGAACCGACACATTGTGGTCCTGACATGGTTAGTGGCTTATGCACAGTCACCAGTATATGCTTCATCGACAGGTTATATGGTTCACCAGTAGTGATGATAACTTGTTATCATCTGGAGATCATTTGGTTATGTCGAAGACATGGATTGGATGTTTGGATTTGGTGTTTTTCTTATTGGTCTAATCAAGTTCACATATTTGCCTTTACCGGCAAATAAGTCTAGGTTATAGACCGGTACATGATATCTATTCCAGATCAGCATGACATGTTTTGGAAATGGTTTATTAATTGGATAATGTGGAAATGTATTGAGCTGACATATTGTATCACATCAATACTTATTTGTAGTTGATTTAATTGTAATATCTTTAGTGAGTTGACCTTAAGATTTGGTCTTAGGTTTTGTATAAATGATTGTAAGATCTTATTGAAGATCATCATTATGAGTGTGTGCAAATATGGAAGATTATTAAAGAGTGAAAATAAGCAGCTCCTTGTGTGAATCACGTAGACATTATCTGAAGGTTGAAGGAAGGTTATGAAGGTGTTTGGCACTCATGTTCAGAGCTTAAACAAGTACTGAATCTAGCATTGCAGATGCTATTCTGAAGTAGTATATTGTTATTGGATTTAACCATCCAACTGTAGTCAGTGTGACTCCTATTTTGTGATTGAGCAATGTGCTCTAGGTGGTTGGCCTTTCTGCATGTGCAGACCCCATTTGTATACACTTACTATTTGCAGTAGTATCATTTGATTGTGGGTAAGGTTTCCCACTATGATTTTTTCCCTTATAGGTTTTCCATGTCAAAGTATTTGTGTCATGTGTTGTGGATATTGTTTCTCTTTTTGTTTCATGCATTAAGTTATACCGGTCCTGCTATAACTATTAATATGTTTTACCAACATTAAGTTTGTTTTACCGACACTAAGTTTCAAGTTGGATTAATTTTTTTTGGGTTATAATTTATTGACAACTGGTTCACAACTGATTCACCCCCCTCTCAGTTGACCTTCTTGGTTCCCAACAATTGGTATCAGAGCCAAGTCCTCTTTTTGCAGAAGCCTAACAACTTGAGGAGATCCAAAGGAAATAAATATTTTTAGGAAGGACAATCTAAAACTTTATGGAACTAACTATGGTATATGGAAGATCAAAATGGAAACACATTTGAACTGCACTAGAAGAGATATATGGGATGTTACTAAGAATGGCTATGTTGGTCCTACTTTGAATATCCCTTATCCATCGACATTGGCTAAAGACTTGGAGAATGATTGCAAAGCAAGAGAAGTACTTCTAAGCACATTATCAGATCAACAAATCATGGAATTATCAGACAGATCTACTGCTAAAGCTATTTAGGATAAACTGGAAACATTGAATGAAGGAGATACCACTGTCAAAATTGCAAAACTCGAATGTTACTGGGTCAGGTATGAAAATTTAAAAATGAAAGAAGATGAAAGAATTTTTGCATTTATGGAAAGAGTTAATGAAATTGTTTTAGGAATATAATGTTGTGGAGGATCTTTAAGTGAAGATGAAATTATTTCTAAAGTTTTAAGAGCTTTGCCACCAGCTTACAAAATGAAAGTGATTTCTATTAATGAGTTGAGAACAATACCTAATACATCAATTTCTAGAGATACTTTGGTTGGAAAACTTTCAGCATTTGAGCTTGATGAATTTGGTCGTGTTGCTATAGTCAAAAATGATATAGCTTTCAAAGCATCATCATCAACATCATCATCATCATCTGACACAACTGATTGGAAAATACTTTATGCAAAAGAACTTGAAGATATGAGGAGAGAAAATGAAGAACTTGAAGAACTTGAAGCACTATTCGCAAGGAAGATGCCTAAAGGTCTAGCAGGAAGTATGTATGAAGGTAAAGCACCTTTCAAAATTTTTAATTGCAATAAAGCTGGGCATATGGCTTCTAGGTGTCCTAATAGACATACAAGACTAAGGGAGGAAGCAAAAAGAACATATAAGCCTAACCTTGAATATCAGAGATACAAATTTAAAATCAAGGTGTTATGACTAGAGGAAGATTGGCAAATGAAGAGGTATGTTTAATTTCTCAAGTTGAACTAGCATCTGTTATTGAAGCATGTCAATATGAACATTAGATAAAAGCAATGGAAGATGAATTAGAATAAATAGAAAAGAATAATACTTGGACATTAGTTCCCCGACCTAAAGACAAAAATGTAATGGGAACTAAATGAATATATAGAAATAAACTTAATGAGGATGGTGAAGTAATCAGAAACAAAGCAAGATTAGTTTGTAAAGGTTATTCATAGAAAGAAGGAATTGATTATAATGAAACCTTCGCACCGGTAGCCAGAATTGAAGCAGTTAGACTATTTCTTGCATTTGCAGCTCATAAGAACTATAAAGTTTATCAGATGGATGCAAAATGTGAATTTTTGAATGGAGATCTTGAGGAAGAAGTTTACATTGAATATCCTGATGGATTTTCATCAACAGATGATAAGGATATGATTTGCAGGTTAAGGAAAGCTTTATATGGATTGAAGCAAGCTCCTAGAGCTTGGTATGCTAGACTAGATAAATATCTTTTAAAACTTGGATACACAAAAGGTAATACTGATAGCAATTTGTACTACAAAGTTACCAATGATAACATTTTATTTATTGAAGTATTTGTGGATGATATCATTTTTGGAGGTGAAGAAGAGTTATGTAAAGACTTTGCTAACAAGATGCAGGAATAATTTGAAATGTCAATGATTGGAGAAATAAAAAAATTTCAAGGTTTGTAGATTTCTAAAATAGATAAAGGTATATTCATATGTCAAACAAAGTACTTGAAGGAACTTTTGAAGAAATTTGGTATGGAAAACTCCAAACCGGTAAGCACTCCTATGACTACAACAGATAAATTGACATTAAAGGATGATTCGGCTCCTATTAATTTGACAAGGTAAAAATCTATGATTGGAGAAAAACTATATTTGACAAAAACCAGACCTGATATAATGAATGCAATGTGTATTGTATCTAGATTTCAAACAAATCCTAAAGAAAATCATGAATCAATAGTTAAAAGGATTTTCCGGTACCTACAAGGCACAACAAATCTTGGTTTATGGTATCCCAATGATGAAAATTTTGATTTATGTGCATATACAAATGCAAATTGGGCAGGAGATGTAGATGACAGAAAGAGTACCACTGGCGGTGCATTCTTTCTTGGTAGAAGATTAATTTCATGGATCAACAAGAAGAAGACTTGTACATCATTATCTACAACAAAATCAGAATATGTTGCAACAACAACTAATTGGACTCAAGTATTATGGATCAAGCAAATGTTGAAGGATATAAAGGTAAAATGCAAAGAACCTATAATTATTTATTGTGATAATTCAACAGCAATTGATATATCAAAGATTCTGGTATTTCACTCTAAAAAAAAGCATGTTTCTATTAAGTACAATTTTCTGAAAGAGGATGTTGATGCAAATGAAGTAAGATTGGTTTATGTGAATACTAAAGAGAAAATTGTAGATATTTTTACAAAGCCTTTGCCTAAGGAAACATTTGAATATCTCAGAGAGCAACTTGGGGTAATTTCCCCACTAGCAGAGACTTGAATAATGAAGATTGGCATCAAATCGATAGGGACTGACAAAAAAATATTTTTCCAGCTTTGATGAAGGAGAGCTACTGCTTAGGGGGAGTAGTTAGTTGTATGTTATGTTTTGATTCTTAACTGCTTTGGCATTTGATATCAAAGGGGGATAGATATGTATGGAAAAAAATTGTACTTGGAGAGAGATGCATTTTGGTTTTGGTTCTGTACCAAATTTTGTATTGATCTATTTTGGGAGATTGTTGGTTTATGACATTCTATTTTTGGCACTTAGATGTTTTTCCATCTAGGGTTGCCATCAATGCCAAAGGGGGAGATTGTTGGTATTATGGATGACTTCATCATGTGTTGCATTGGTTTTGTCATTGATGTCAACACTTATCTTTCTAGAGGTCTACATTGTTGATTTTGTACCATAGTTATATTTGTTTATTGTTGAACCAACACATTGTGGTCCCGACATGGTTAGTGGCTTATGCACAGTTACCGATATATGCTTCATCGGCAGGTTATATTGTTCATGGCAGTGATGATAACTTGTTATCATCTGGAGATCATCTAGTTATGTTGAAGACATGGATCAGATGTTTGGATTTGGTGTTTTTCTTATTGGTCTAATCAAGTTCACATATTTTCTTTTATCAGTAGATAAGTCTAGGTTATGGACCGGTACATGATATCTATTCTGGATCAACATGACACATTTTAGAAATGGTTTATTGATTGGATAATGTGTAAATGTATTGAGCCGACATATTGTATCGCATCAAGAGTTATTTGTAATTGGTTTAATTGTAATATCTTTAGTGAGCCGACCTTAACATTTGGTCTTAGGTTTTTTATAAATGATCTTATTGAAGATCATCATTATGAGTGTGTGCGAATATTGAAGATTATTGAAGAGAAAAAATAAGGAGATCCTTGTGCGAATCACGCAGACATTATCTGAAGGTTGAAGGAAGATTATGAAGGTATTTGGCACTCATGTTCAGAGCTTAAACCGGTATTGAATCCAGCATTGGAGATGCTATTTTGAAGTACATTGTTATTGGATTTAACCATCCAACTATAGTAAGGTGACTCCTATTTTGTGATTGAGTAGTGAGCTCTAGGCGGTTGGCCTTTCTGCATGTGCATACCCCATTTGTATACACTTACTATCTGCAGTAGTATCATCTTATTGTGGGTAAGGTTTCCCACCATGGTTTTTCCCCTTACAGGGTTTCCACATCAAAATCTATGTGTCATGTGTTGTGGATGTTGTTTCTCTTTGTGTTTCATGCATTAAGTTATATCGGTATTGCTATAACTATTAATCTGTTTTACCAACATTAAGTTTTTTTTACTAGCACTAATTTTCAAGTTGGATTAATTTGTTTTGGGTTATAATTTATTGACAACTGGTTCACAACTGATTCACCCCCCCTCTCAGTTATCCTTCCTGGTCCCTAACATTTGGTAGAAAATATTGGCGAATATTAGAAAATGATAAGAGTATGCATTAATTACTATTGTAATTCCTTTCATTTAAGAAAATAGTTTTTTATAGAAAAGTAGAGGACTGAAGGTGGAAATCATTAATGATTTTAAGGGGTAGACTCTAATTTATTTAGTTTCTACCATTAATTTAAAATAATCTAATAACCCTCTTTGTATTTTGTGAGATAAAATGTACCAACTATTTGTAATACTCATGGGGCCAAAAATTATTTTTAGATTGTTGATTTTCATTAAGGTCAACAATTCAAAAGAAATTTCAACCCACGCGAGCATTACAACTTGTAGGTACAATTTACCTCATGGAATACAATTAAGGTCATTAGATTATATTTTAAATTAATGGTGGCAACTAAATATTGTTGATATAACCCTAAAGTAACTAATAATTATGATATATTATTGGCGAATTAATTTAGATTTCTATAATAAATTATAAAATATTGGTGAATCTAATCCAATCATCCATCCAAAATTGTGGTGAATCTTTGACTTAAAAAAATTAATAAAATAAATTCTCTAGCGATTTAAATGACACTAAAATAAAAAATTGTAAAAATGTGGCGATTTGTGTCACTTTAAAAGTTTAACTTATTAGCCAAATTTTGATTCCCAAATTTCAAAAAATAGCCAAATGGCAAATATTAGCCACTAAAATAATTACTGGTTCACATGGATATATGCCCTTATATCTTCTGACAGAACAACTCCAAAGGGAATGCTTGAAAATGCACCCTCTGGATCATTTTAAAGAGACTTGTTCGGATACTTCTTGAATGATGGTTTTTCCTAAGAGTTGTTATCAACAATGGTAGGGGTAGCCATGGATAAGAGTGTTGAAAATAAAATTGTAGAAAAATACCTCTTGTCGCTTCGCTAGAAAATCCTAACCCATGCTCTGCTTTCACCACTCCAAAAATCTCTATCGCTTTTGAGTTAGAAATAAGGCTTAGCAACTTTCCTTTTATGCATTTTCAACTCACTTGCATGCATTAAATTCAATAATAAATAAAATCAACTTTTTCTGAGTTCACAGAGTCTTTTTGGATTTCCATATTTGACCAGAATTACATGTTTTCGAGCAGAGTCTTGTTGGCAACAATAATGAAGGAAAACTAAGAGGGGGGGGGGGGGGTGAATAAGGTTTCACTGGATTATCAAACTTAACCTTAAATGCAAATCAAATAAATTGTAAGAACAAGAAAGATAAGCAAATTGATAGCACAAGACACAACACCAAGATTTTGATGTGGAAAACCCGATTAAGGGAAAAACTATGGTGGGAACCTACCCACAATAAGATGATACTCTGCAATAGTATGTGCATATATTATAATGGGGAATGCACCTGCATTCAGGCTCACTGCCTAGAGCTCACTACTCAAAATATGATAACCTGAAAGGCTACAACCCTCAAGGAAGTCTCACTGACTTACAACAAGATACTGACTACAATCTGGAAGGGATTAACTATAATAATAGCATCTGCTAATGCCTAATGAGAGTTCTGATTAAGAACATATGTTTTCTCTGCAACCATCCAAAAATCTGCTCAGTCACACTACTAAAGGATGAATTCCATTATTCGCTCATACACCAGTCTCTGATAATGTAGACATAATATCATTACACAAATTACATGAATTTATCACCAATTTATACAATCCGTCAACCTTGACTATAGGGTCAGCTAAACCCTCAACACCTAATTAAAATTTTACATCATACAATGCAACACCATCGGAAATCTTGCCAAGATCAACCACAACATGCTACACCACCAAGAATATTGCATAGCACGAAGAACAACACCAGATCATGAAAACCACCAAAAAATAGCAAAACAATCAATGCAGATCATCAAAACAAATAAGACATAATTAGGAAATAGTAGGAATCACATTAGAATCATCACTAACAATCGTACCAACACCACTTATCAAATCTTCATTGATCAACATCTGAACCTCAAGAATACTCAAACAACAACAACTGTCATGAAGAAAGATAATCTAAAAAGAACCAAATCATGAACCATCTGAAATGAAGATACACAAGAACATCCCAAACAATCTCCCAAAATATTAGCTCAAGATCTGATCACACCGGAATATACCAAAGGAAATACCAAACTCTGTAAAGAACTAATTAGAAAAACCAAATTGCAAACCAGATCATATGATCTGATCAATTAAGATTCCTGGATCACTGAAACTAATACAAAAAGATGTCATAATGCTATAAATACTCCATACACTAAACCATGATCTTAATAAATCAAATTGAAATCACCGGAGCAATAAATCACAAGAATATGTTGACATCAATGACAACAACATATTCTAGCAACAACAATGTCCAACAAGTCCTTGCCATGATACACATATCTTCTAGTTGTTACCATAATCCTAAGCTCTTTGGAAGGGGATAGATTTTTCATGATACAAATCTTGTGATACTTAGTTACCAATCCCAACATCTGCACTGAAGCTGGGTGTAGCCTCGACTTCCTTTTCATCCAGATTTTCTTCATCTCTACCTTCACATCTTCTTTCTTGTTTTTCTTTATTGTTGCACTTGGCTTCAATTTTTCTGCTCTATAGTACCTTGCAATGTGACTGAATTTGTTGCAGTTGTAGCATCTATCATTCCTTTGTCTTTGTCTTTACTTGCATTGGTTAGCTTTATGTCTAGACATGTTGCAAACAAAATATTAACCTCCAAACTATTTATATCTATTTTGATCTACTACAACATGATTCTTGCATTGACTTGCTTTATGACCATAATTGCTACAAGTATAAAATTACCAGAGAAATACCTAACATTCTAAATTATTTTATTCCTACATTCAAAATCTTTATGACATAATTTATTGCAATTAAAACATCTATTGAAAGAAATGTTTTGTTTACTTACCTATTTCTTAACTGGTGACTTACCTTTGTCATCTTTCGCTGACTTCCTAGACTTGACTTCTCTTGCCAAAGTTGATCTATCTTTACTTTCATATTTGCTTTGTGAGATTTCTCTTGTCTCGAATCCTAGATTGTTAGAATTACCAATGGACAACTAAGAGGGGGGTGGGTGAATCAGTTGTCAACAGATTATATTAATCAAACCACTTTATAACCTTTAATTGGAGCACATAAACATTAAATACCATAATAGAAGAAAAAGATACCAGTAAGCAATAAGACTTAAGAAAGAAATAGAGAATCAACACAATGCAACCATACCACATAACACCATGATTTGTACATGGAAAACCTGGTAAAGGGAAAAACCATTGTGGGAAGCCTACCCACAGTCAGATGATACTTCTACAGAAAGTATGTGATACAATAAGGGGCCTGCACATGCAGGGAGGCACACTACCTAGAGCGTATTGCTCATCACAAAGGAGTCTCACTAACTACAGAGAGGTTATAACCACCTCAATATAATTGGACAACAAGTGAGAAGAATGAACTGCCAATGATAACATCTACCATGCCTAATTACAATCCTGGTTAAGCTCAATACCAGAGGCCTTTGACCTCTTACATAAACCCAATTCGATCACCTGTGATAGACCAAATCTCCTTTGCATATGATATTTTATTCCATGACCATTACCACCACAATCATGATCTACAATGAGATCTTACATCAATTTATACAAACCCTAAGGCCTAAACCAATTAGGTCGGCCACCTAAAAGATATTACAATAATATCATTACATACATCCACATTACACTAATATACCATATCGGCTTTAGACAAAAACAATATTAACACATCCATAAATCATCCTAGTAACGTGTAGAGAACATGTAACATGATACCGGTCCATAACCTGGACCCAAATAGATTCACCATGCCAAAGCGATGTCTCCAATCAGTCGAGGCATGAACAAATATCAAACTATGTATCCTTAATTACATCTAGAAGCTGCACCAATACCACTTATGCATCCTATCAAAGATTCTCAGTAAAATCTCTTCCGATAAAACCTTAAAACCTTACCGGTATAGACTTACTAGAGTGTATGATAGCATCTGATCATCACGTGAATACCAACTAACCAAAACATACTCCAGAAAAATCAAACCAAACATATTTCATTGATCCAAACATGTCGGTAGTATCCAACTGATAGTCCCTTCTATCAGTAACACTGGTTCTTCTATTGGTAACCAAAATCTATCTTCTGGTAACCAATCATAATAGCTAGTGTTGACATCAATGACAAAATATCAATGCAACACATAATCAATTCCTTCATATTTCCAGCAATCTCCCCCTTTGTCATTCATGGCAATACTAGATGTGAAAAAGAAAACATCTAAGTGCCAAGAAACGCTAAAAATTTCTCATAGAAGATATAACAATGAAAAGCTGAAAAATCCCAGCAACTCCCCTGAAGGAGTGCAGTCCAATTTGAAACTTATCTAAATCTCTCTCCCATATGACATATTATGACATTATTTTTCACATATAACTCTCCCCCTTTGACATCAATGCCAAAGATATGACATAGATATCAAAATCTTGTTAATCTCAAAGCTGACTATAGCCCCTGAGTAGTAGCACCACTACATCAATCCAGAGCAAAGGATAAAGCTGATGATGCACATGAGACTGATGCTCTGCTCCATCAATTAAGTTTCTACCAAAGGGGTAGATACCCCTAGCCTGTCTCTCAAATATTCAAATGATTCCTTAGATAGCGATTTAGTGAATATATCTGCAATCTTCTCTTTAGTGTTCACATAAACCTATTTGACTTCCTTTTCCTCCACCTTTTCTTTCAGAAAGTTATATTTTACTGAAATGTGCTTAGTCTTAGAGTGAAATACTGGACTTTTAGATATGTCAATAGTTGCAGAGTTATCACAATAGATAACTACCAGTTCACTGCAATTTACCTTGATATCCTTCAACATTTGCTTCATCCACAAGACTTGAGTGCAATTAGTTGCTGCTGCAACATATTCAGCTTCTGCAGTAGATAAATAAATGCATGACTATTTTTTGTTGATCCATGAAACCAATTTCTTTCCAAGAAAGAAAGCTCCATGAGAAGTGCTATTCCCATCATCAGTATCTCCTGCCCAATCTGCATATGTATATGCACATAAAGTGAAGTTATCATCTCTAGAGTACCATAAGCCATATTATGTTGTTCCTTGCAAATACCGAAATATCCTCTTTACTGCACATTCATGATTTTATTTAGGATTACTTTGATATCTTGAAACAATACTTACTGCATTCATAATATCCAGTCTAGTTTGAGTTAGATATAACAAGCCACCAATCATAGACTTATACCTTGTCAAATTTACCAGTGCAGATGTGTCTTTGATAGATAATTTCTCACTTGTCACCATAGGAGTACTTACCGGTTTGGAATTATCCATACCAAACTTCTTCAACAATTCCCTTAGATACTTAGTTTCATAGATAAAAATGTCTTTGTTAGTTTGAGTAATCTGCAAACTTGTGAAAAATCTCATCTCACCAATCATAGACATTTCAAATTCATTCTTCATATTATTAGAGAATTCCATGCACAATTTATCTTCACCTCCAAAAATAATATCATCAACAAATACTTTAAAAATCAAAATATCATCATTAGTGATCTTGTAATATAAATTACTATCAGCACTGCCTTTAGTAAAATCAAGCTTCAAAAGATATTTATCCAACCTTGCATACCAAGCTCTAGGAGCTTGTTTCAATCCATATAATGCTTTCATTAACTTGCAAACCATATATTTGTCATCTATCAGTTAAAATCCATCAGGATGCTCAATGTATACTTCTTCCTCAAGTTTACCATTCAAAAATGCACATTTAACATCCATTTGATAGACCTTATAGTTCTTATATGATGCATAGGCAAGAAATAGTCTAACAGCTTCAATTCTAGCTACTGGTCCAAATGTCTCACCATAATCAATTCCTTCCATTTGAGAATATCCTTTACAAACTAGTCTAGCCTTGTTTCTTACAACTTGACCATCCTCATTTAATTTATTTCTAAAAACCCATTTAGTTCCAATAACATTCTTATGTTTAGGCTGGGGAACTAAAGTCCAAGTCTTCTTCTTCTCTATCTGATCTAATTCATCTTCCATAGCTTTTAACCAATGTTTATCTTTACAAGCTTCGATAATAGATGCCGGTTCAATTTGAGAAATAAGACATACCTCTTCATTTTCTAGTCTTCTTCTTGTAATAACTCCCTTGTTCCTATCTCCAATGATTTGATCTTCAGAATGATTTAATCTTACATACCTTGGTGTCTGCTGAACTTCCGGTTCTCTATCCTGATCATCAGTCATAGCTGAATTTTTTTATTGTACTGGTGTAACTATCTCAATGTCTTGTACCAATTGAGACATTGCTAGATCAGTTATGATCACTTCCACTACTAGTTCTCTATCATATGATATAGATTGATCTCTGTATTGCTCATCCACTTTCACATTTACGCTCTCCACAATTTTCTACAATCTTTTGTTATAACATCTATATGCTTTTCTCTGAATTGAATATCCAATAAATATCCCTTCATCACATCTAGGATCAAACTTCCCAATTGAATCATCCCTTTTGATATAAAATTTACTTCCAAAAATTCTGAAATATTTAAGAGTAGGTGTATGTCCAAACCATAATTCATAAGGAGTTTTACCGGTCTCATCTTTGATATGAACTTTGTTGAATGTGTAGACTGTTGTACTCACTGCTTCTCTCTAGTAAATGTGATGTAATTTGGCTTCCATCATCATGGTTCTTGTTGCATCCAAAATGGTTCTATTTTTCCTTTCCACTACTTCATTCTGTTGAGGAGTCTAGGGTGCAGATAATTGTCTCCTAATTCCATTTATCTCACAATATTAAATTCATGAGATACGAACTCACCACCTTGATATGATCTCAGACATTTGATTTTCAATTCAGTTTCTATTTCCACCTTTTCTTTAAAGATTTTGAATTTCTCAAAAGCTTTAGACTTCTCCCTTAGAAAATTCACACACATCATTCTAGAATAATCATCAATTATTAGCATGAAGTACCTATCACCTTGAAATAATCTGGTCCTTGATAGACCACATAAGTCAATATGAATCAAATCAAGCACATCATTAGATTTATCATGTATGCTATTAAAAGAAGTTCTAACTTGCTTTCCCAATTGATATTCCTTACATACTCGATTATGAGGCTTTATAATCACAGGTATATCTCTAACTGTCTTTGTTGAACTGATCTTAACAATACAATCAAAATTAACATAACACAACCTCTTATGCCATAACCAACTCTCATCAATATGAGCAATCAAACATGTCTTATCACAAGTGTTCAAGTGAAAGATATTACCTCCAGTTTGAGTACCGGTTGCAATCTCCAAACCAGTTCTGTTAATGATTTTGCATTTTCCATCTTTGAGCTCAAGTTGGAATTCCTTATCCACCAATTGACCAACAATTAAAAGATTATGCTTTAAACCTTCTACATAGTAGACATCAATATTATGTTTACCATCAAGAGAAATAATGCCTTTACCTTTGATCATACATGCTTTGTCATCCCCAAATATGACTTGACCATCATTGTATTCTTGTAGGGACATAAATTTTCTTTTATCTCTAGTCATATGATGTGAGCATCCACTATGGTGCAGGAGCACCTAGGTCCTAGTTTTCTTGTTTTTACAAATTTTGGCTTGTACTGGCCCTAGCCAAGTCAGTAGTGAATAAGGATTCCAGGAGGGTCCAACAGTGAGTATTTTGTTAATGTAGGCCTAGGTGGAGTTCATTTTACCTAGGTTTGCATTTTTGTGTAAGTAATGAGTTTGAGTAGGTATTTGGCCTTTTTATTGGTCAAAAGTGTCAAAAGTTGGTAAAAGCATTAGAGAGGGTTAAATAGGTCTTAGACATGTTTGAAATTTCATATGTGATGACTAGATATAGGTCTCTTAGGTTGGAGAAATCAAAAGTGCAAAAAACATAAAGTTGCAAAAAGTTGTCATGACAACTTTTGAAAATTGTTATGACAACTTTTATCCTGAAATTGGTTAGTGGTGGATTTAGGGATTTCCCAACGCCATGGAAGGACTCTACATGTGGGAAAGATATATAAACTCCCTCTTTCACATTTATCAAGGTTGGTGTACTTGGATGTTGGAAGCAATAATCAAAATACAAGATTTTGGACTACACTTTCATTGTTTTTGTCAACTTTTGCATTCTTTGAAGGTTTAATGGATTGAATCCATGAATCCAATGATGGATTGAGGTTTAGTAGTGTTTTGCAAGGTATGATTTTCATGTTCAAGCTTTGTATTTAGTATTTACTACTGTTTAGGTGATTTGATTCACAAGTGGTTAGTTTTGGCTTGTAAATAATAATTTCCTTGCAAATATGGTTGCCCCATGAGTCCCACACGTTCTACCATCATGACTAGTTGGGACATGGTTGGAAACCTACTATACATTGTAAATATGCAGGTTCAAGTGCTAGAGAAGTGTTTGGATATGAGTGTCACCTCATTCTAGGCGAGTTCAGGAGTAACCTGGCTAGAGAAAAAGAGGTGAAAAAGTGGTGAAGAGTACAGGGGTGAATGCAAGATCACTATTTCTGAGTTTGGAGGGGTCCGTGGGGTTGGGTAAGACTTGTATGTACAAGGAGGAGCCTTGAAAAATACATTTGATAGAAAAACCCCAACTTGTCTACTCACTATTGGTTAAAGGGCCTAAAACCTTGTACGAATTAGACCAGGCCCTAAAACCACAAAAATATTTTAGGAATGGATGTATCATTGAAGAAAAGCTAAACTTGTTTGGGGGTTCTTTGATTCGTTTTCCTCCAGGCCCTAGAAAACTGGTCTTGGAGGCCTAATTAGGCCTAATTTCTTGTAGCCCTTTTCCGAGCAAGATTATGAAACTGGTAAGAAACCTAAAGGTTGCAACCCAATGATGGAATCCATATGCACTAAAAACATGTTAGAAGACCTCACTACACCTCTGCAACATCTCACAACAATTGGAGGTCATTATGATAAGTTGAGGCCAAGAGGCCAGACTTGAGCACTTGAGAAGCACAGTGAATTGATAGGGTTCCTAACCAAAACACTTGAATAAAACACCCTAGTAAGGACAATAATCAAGCCCTAGAAGAGATTGAGAGGGACTTGGAGGTCTAGAAGGAAACTAGACCTAGTGAGTTGGTGGAATTGAGCAACATCAACTTAGTGAAGTGTTGAGCAGGCTAGGTGAATCCTATCTAATTGGTATCAGAGCCTACAAGATTTGGGCTGGTAAGGTTGATGTCCTTGTTTTTGGGAGAGTCAGTTGGAGACAACATGGTGACCAATGCAGAGTTGGCCAGGAAAGTGGATGATCAGGAGGAAGAGAATAGACTCTTGAAAGAGAAATTGATTGAGTTGGAGAGTAAGCTTGGTGCAATTGAAACCAAAGCTGATGAAGTGTTGGTAAAGGTGGAAGGAGTAGAAGAGAAGGGTAAAGAAGTGGCAGAGATAGACAAGATACCTAAACTTGACCCTATCCTAGAGCAAGAACCTTTCTTTAAGGCATTGAAGGCCTTGAGTGGCAAATCACTGGAAGGATTGTCATTGTTCACTAGCAAGATGGAGGCAGAAGTGGTCCTAGAATGGATAGAAGGTATGGAGAACTAGTTTGAGTGTGAAGGCATAATTGAAGCTCAAAGAGTTAAGCTACCCAAGTCCAAGATGAGAGGAGATTCTCTCACATGGTGGTAGTTTGTACAAGATGAGAGGAAGAAAATGGGCAAAGCAACCATCTCTTCTTGGAAAGGGATGTTAGTCAAAATCAAAGAAGTCTATCTCCCTGATGACTATGAAGTGCAAATTCATAGGAAGAGGAAAAACTTAAAGGCAAAAAGATCTTGATGTCAATAGCTACACGGAGGAGTTTCACAAACTTAGCCTTAGATCTCATGTGGTAGAAGAGGAGAGTCTCAAGGTTGCTAGGTACCTAAATGGTCTACAGTGGAACATCTAAGAAGAAATCAGTTTGATGAGCCCAAAAATAGTCCATCAAACCTTTCAACTTACCCTTAAGGTGGAGGAAAATCTGAAAAGAAGGCATGACTCAAGAAACAATAGGGGTAGAGGTAGAGGAAAATACAATAGAGGCCATAGAGGAGGCTTTGGTGGAAGAAGTTCTGAACAAAGAACACAAGGAGAGCCTAAACTCACTGAGCAACATGATAGTGGCAATAGTAGAGGAGGATTCAATAGAGGAAGGGGATCAAATAGTGGTTCCAGGGGAAGATCTAGTAGCCAAGGTAGAGGTTCCTCATACTTTGCAACAATGAAGTGTTACCATTGTAACCAACTTGGTCACCTAGCATATAGGTGTCCAAAGAAGGGACCATCATCACATGGTGGTGAAAGAAGAGTGAGCTATCTTCAAGAAGAGTCTTCAAACAACAAGATTTCATAAGTTTCCTTAGAGTCAGAAGTAGGTGACAAATTGATGATAAGGAGATCTTTGATCAAAGAACTGGTCAGAGAAGAGCCCAAACAAAGAAGGTCCTTGTTTAGGATCAAATACAAGATTTTGGATAAAGTGTGCAAAGTGATCATTGATTCAGGGTCTATAGACAACATTGTGTCTAAAGAGGTAGCGAGAAAGCTCAAATTGCAAAGGATACCTCACAACAACCCTTATAGAGTCACTTGTTTGAACAAAGGACAACATGTTCTTGTTAATGAGCAAGCATGGATGGATTTTACCATTGGAAGGTATAAGGACAAGGTGTTATGTGATGTCTTACCCATGGATGCATGCCATCTTCTATTAGGAAGACCATGGCAATTTGATAGACAAGCTACCCATGATGGAGCCAAGAATGCATACGTATTCAAGAAAGATGGAGTCACATTAAAGATTCAGTCTATCCTTGAGGAAGCTGAAAAAAGGGTAGCAGGTCCTAATGTTCTTTTGGTGAGTGAAAAATAGTTCTTAAAGACACTTGAGGAAGGTGAAGGTGTAGGGTTTGCACTAGTGATGAAGCCCAAAGAAGAAGACAAGAAAGAGCAGAAAGATTTACCATTTGAGGTGCAAGAATTGTTGAAGAAATTCAAAGGTATAGTAAGTAAAGGATAGCTAGCCACCTTACCTCCTAAAAGAACCATAAGACATCAAATAGACTTCATTCCTGGAGCATCCTTGCCTAATAAAGCAGCCTACAAAATGACTCAACAAAACATTGAGATTGACAAGCAAATCCAAGAGCTCCTAGACCAAGGCCTTATTAGGAAGAGTATTATCCCTTGTGATGTCCCTACCATGTTGGCACCAAAAAAAGGTGGTACTTGGAGATTGTGTACTGATTCTAGAGCCATACATAGGATCACCATCAGATATAGGTTCCCTATTCCTAGAATAGAAGACCTAATGGATTGTTTAGGGGAAGCCAAGTACTTTACCAAGATTGACCTTAAGAGTGGCTATCATCAAATTATAATTAAGGAGGGTGATGAATGGAAGACTACATTTAAGACTATTGAGGGTCTTTATGAGTGGCTTGTAATGTCATTTGGCTTATCCAATGCTCCAAGAACCTTCATGAGACTCATGAATGAGGTGATGAAGGACTTCATAGGTAAATTTGTGGTAGTATATCTTGATGATATTCTCACTTTTCAGTAAGGATAAAGCAGCACATATTAGTCATTTACAAGATGTATTACAAAGATTGTATGATGAAAAGATAACCATGAACTTGGATAAGTGTGAGTTCGTCAAGAAGGAGCTGGTTTATCTTGGCTTTGGGTTTGTGTTGTCTCAAGGAAACCTCAATATGGACCCAAGAAAGGTGGAAGCCAATGTAAATTGGCCTACTTCTAAGACAGTAACAGAGGTGAGAAGATTCCATGGACTAGCTCAGTACTACAGGAAGTTCATTAGGCAATTCAGTGCTATATGTGCACCCATGTTAGACACCATTAGAGGTGGAGTAAAGTCAAAGTTTCAGTGGGGTGAAGCAGAAAACAAAGGTTTTGAAACCTTGAAGGAGAAGATAGCTACCCAACCGGTACTAGTGTTGCCTAGTTTTGAGAAACTTTTCATTATAGAGTGTGATGCAAACAATGTTGCAATAGGTGCTATCCTAAGCCAAGAAGGAAGACCAATAGCCTTCCATAGTGAGAAGATAAGTGCTGCCAAGAGGAAATACTCCTTGTATGACCTTGAATTGTATGCTTTAGTCCAAGCATTGAGAAAATGGAGACACTATCTCTTACCCAAAGAATTTGTGGTGTACACAGATAACCAAGCATTGAGTTTTCTGAATTCCCAAGAGAAACTTAGTCACAAACATATGAAATGGGTGGATTATATGCAAGCCTATACATTCACCAGTAAGCACAAGAAAGGGCAAAAAAACTGGGTAGTTGATGCACTAAGTAGGAGGCTCTTGACAGTCTAAGAAATTCAGTTGAGGAGCATAGGTGTAGACATTTTTAAAGACTTGTATGTAGTGGATGAAGACTTCTCAAGTGTCTACCAAGTGTGCAAGGAGTATCAAAACCATTTCTATAGTGAGTACTTAGATTTTAATTTGAAAAATGGGCTATTGTTCAAAGGTGGACAACTTTGTGTGCCTAAAGGATCAATGAGGGGAAATCTTATACAAGAGAAACATAATGGCAACCTTAGTGGTCATTTTGGAGTCAATAAGACTCAAGAGTTGGTTTAGAGATTCTATTATTGGCCAAGGATGAATCAAGATGTGAAGAGGTATGTGGAGACTTGCATAGTTTTCCAAAAAGCCAAGGGTACTTCAACAAATGTCGGTTTGTATCAACCTCTTCCCATCCCAAGTAGACCTTGGGAATGCATTAGAATGGACTTTGTGGTAATTTTGCCAAAGACAAAGCAAGGATATGATAGTATTTATGTCATTATGGACATATTTAGCAAAATGGCTCATTTTGTGCCTTGTAAGACCACTCATGATGCATGCCACATAGCTCAATTGTTTTTCAAGGAAATAGTAAGGATACATGGTTTACCATTGAGCATAGTTTCAGATAGGGACTCCAAATTTATGAGTCATTTTTGGAAAACATTATGGAAAAAGCTTGGCACAAACCTCTCTTTTGGCTCAACCTACCATCCTCAAACAGATGGGTGGACCAAGGTGGTGAATAGAAGTTTGGGAAACTTATTGAGGTGCCTTACCAAGGAGTATGGGAAGACATGGGATCAAATACTTGCATAATCTGAGTATGCATACAATGACACCATAAATAGGACTACCGGTAAAAGTCCTTTTGAAGTAGTATATGGTGTGCACCCAAGTGGCATTTTTGAGTTAAGGGATTTAAGAAGTGCAACAATCAGAAGTGGATATGCAGAGGAATTTGCTCAGTCCATGAAGGAGGTCCATGAATCAGTTAGGAAAGCTTCGAAGGAGAACACAAGAAAAATCAAACAAAAAGTTGATGAAAATAGGAGAAATCTACAATTTCAGGTGGGGGATCTTATTATTGTGCACTTTAACAAAGCAAGGCTACAAAAAGGAGTACCAAACAAGTTGCAGATGAGGAAAGGTCCATGTGCCATTCTAGCTAAGTAAGGTGAAAATGCATACAAAGTGGATCTACCTAGTGATGTTGGCTTGTCACCGATTTTTAACATAGCAGACTTGGTTGCATACAAGGGGCTAGGCCAAGGTGTATAATGTAGTCACTCAAAGGTTTCAAATGATGTGCATAAACTTTAGTTACCAGCCAAGCCTAATCCTAAGGCCGAGAAAGTGTTGAGTTCAAGAATTGCCAAGGAGACTAGGCATCAAGCCTATTGGGAGCACCTCATTAAATGGCAGGGTATGGATGATGCTAAGGCTACATGGGAAATGGAGTTAGAGTTTAAAAATCTTGGAATTTATCCAACATTGATTCATCAAGGGGTGACATGATCTCTTTTTGTTGGGGAGAATGGTGCAAGAGCACCTAGGTCCTAGTTTTCTTGTTTTTACAAATTTTGGCTTGTACTAGCCCTAGCCAAGTCAGTAGTGAATAAGGACTCCAGGAGGGTCTAGGAGTGAGAGTTTTGTTAATTTAGACCTAGGTGGATTTCATTTTACCTAGGTTTGCATTTTTGTGTAAGTAGTGAGTTTGAGTAGGTATTTGGCCTTTTTGTTGGTCAAAAGTGTCAAAAGTTGGTAAAATAATTAGAGAGGGTTAAATAGGTCTTAGAAATGTTTGAAATGACATATGTGATGACTAGACATAGGTCTCTTAGGTTGGAGAGATCAAAAGTGCAAAAATCATAAAGTTGCAAAAAGTTGTCATGACAACTTTTGAAAATTGTCATGACAACTTTTGTCCTGAAATTGGTTAGTGGTGGATTTAGGGATTCACCAATGCCATGGAAGGACTCCACACATTGGTAAGATACATAAACCCCCTCTTTTACATTTATCAAGGTTGGTGTACTTGGATTTTGGAAGCAATAATCAAAATACAAGATTTTGGACTGCACTTTCATTTTTTTTGTCAACTTTTACATTCTTTGAAGGTTTAATGGATTGAATCCATGAATCCAATGATGGATTGAGGTTTATTAGTGTTTTTTAGGGTAGGATTTTTATTTTCAAGCTTTTTATTTAGCATTTACTACTGTTTAGGTGATTTGATTCACAAGTGGCCAGTTTTGGCTTGTAAATAGCAATTTCCTTGTAAATATGGTTGCCCCATGAGTCCCACACATGTTGCCATCACGGCTAGTTGGAAAATGGTTGGAAACCTCCTATAAATTGTAAATATGTAGGTTAAAGTGCTGGAGAAGTGTTTGGATATGACTATCACCTCATTCTAGGCGATTTCGAGAGCAACCCAACTAGAGAAAAAGAGGTGAAAAAGTGGTGAAGAGGAGTACAGGGGTGAATGCAAGATCACCATTTCTAATTTTGGAGGGGTCCATGGGGCTGGGGAATAATTTTATGTATAAGGAGGAGCCTTGAAAAATCTATTTGATAGAAAAACCCCAACTTGCCTACTCACTACCGGTTAAAGGCCTTTAAAACCCTACAAACCCTCATTTTAGGGTTCATACCTTGTACAGTCAGACCAGGGCCTAAAACCACAAAAATATTTTAGGAATGGGTGTATCATTGAAGAAAAGATAAACTTGTTTGGGGGTTCTTTGAGTCATTTTCCTCCAAGCCCTAGAAAACCAGTCATGGAGGCCTAACTAGGCCTAATTCCTTATAGCCCTTTTTCGGGCAAGATTTTGAAACCGGTAAGAAACCTAAAGGTTGCAACCCACTGATAGACTCCATTTGCACTAAAAATTTTTTAGAAGACCTCACTACACCTCTGTAACATATCACAACAATTGGAGGTCATTATGACAAGTTGAGGCCAAGAGGCCAGAATTGAGCACCTAAGAAGCATAGTGAATTGATAGGGTTCCTAACCAAAACCCCTGAAGCAAACACCCTAGTAAGGACAATAATCAAGCCCTAGAAGAGATGTAGAGGGACTTGGAGGTCTAGAAGGCAACTAGACTTGGTGAGTTGGTGGAATTGAGAAACATCAACTTAGTGAAGTGTTGAGCAGGCTAGGTGAATCCTATCACACTATCAATTACCTATTCATCCTTGTCTTCAACTTTTTCTGCCATGGCCTTTTCTTCATTCTTGATAACTGGTTCTAGTTCATGTTCCTTTAAAGCATAGAACACCCATTCCTTTTCATTTTTGGATCCACTAGCAGAGTCTCTTGCCAGTTCATCCTCTGAGTCATCGCTTACTCCTTCCTCATCCACTATGTAGCATAGTTTGTTTTTCTTGAATCTATATTTGTCCTGATTAGGCTTAAATGATTTCTTAACTCTTTCTTCAAATCTTGCATTCTATTTAGGACATCTAGATGCAAAATGACCAATCTTATTACATGCAAAACATTTAAAATGTGCTTTTACTTCATACTTACTTCATGTCGGTCCTTTAGGTACTCTTCTAGCAAATAAGGCTTCAAATTGCTCAAATTATTCATCGTCTTTCCTCATATCTTCCAATTATTTTGCATATAGGGCTTTCCAATCACTTTTTCCAAAAGATGATGATGAATGAAAAGAAGGTTCAAACTTTGTAGCTCCAAAGGGTCCAAATTATTCAAGCTCAAAAGCAGATAATTTCCTAATCAGAATGTCTCTGTTAACTAAAGTGTTTGCCATTGTTCTCAATTCATTAATTGTAGTAGCCTTCATCTTGTAAGCTGGTGGTAGGGCTCTCAATACTTAAGAAACTATTTCATCTTCACTCAAGATCCTCCACAACATTGAATTCCCATGACAATCTCATTTACTCTTTCCATAAATGTAGCAATTCTTTCATTATCTTCCATCTTCAAGTTCTCATATCTTACCCAGTAACAATCAAGTTTAGCAATTTTGACAGTAGGGTCACCTTCATTCAGAGTTTGTAGTTTATCCCACATAACCTTTGCATATGATTTATCAGTTAATCCTATAATTTTATGATCAGAGAGTGCACACAAGAGGGCTTCTCTAGCTCTGCAATCTTTTTTAATATTTTTGTCCAAGTTTGTTGGATTAGGATTGCTAGATGTCGGGTCATAAGGTGTATATCCTTTCTCAGTGATCTCCCAAATATCCTTTCCAAGACATCTACGATAAGTATCCATTTGGATTTTCCATATCCCATAGTTTGTTCCATCAAGCTTAGAGATTTCTCTTTTGAAAACAGTTGCTGATGGATTTCAATTATTAGTTGCCATAGGATCTACCTCAAGCGGTTAAGCTTCTACAAATTAGGACCAAATATCTAATACTAATTGTTAGAATAACTGGTGGATAACTGAGAGGGGGGGTGAATCAGTTGTCAACAAATTATATTAATCAAACCACTTTATAACCTTTAACCGGAGCATATAAACATTAAATACCAGAATAGCAGAAACATATACCGGTAAGCAATAAAAATTAAGAATGAAATAGAGAATCAAACCAATGAAACCATACTACATAACACAATTATTTGTACATGGAAAACCCGGTAAAGGGAAAAACCACGGTGGGAAGCCTACCCACAGTTAGATGATACTTCTGCAAAAAGTATGTGATACAATAAGGGGCCTGCACATGCAGGGAGGCACACTGCCTAGAGCATACTGCTCATTACAAAGGAGTCTCACTAACTATAGAGAGGTTATAACCACCTCAATATAATTGGACAACAATCGAGAAGAATGAACTGCTAATGATAGCATCTACTATGCCTGATTACAGTCTCAGTTAAGCTCAATACTGGAGGCCTTTGACCTCTTACATAAACCCAATTCGATCACCTATGATCAACCAAATCTCCTTCGCATATGATATTTCATTTCATGACCATTACCACCACAATCACGATCTACAATGGGATCTTACATCAATTTATACAAACCCTAAGGCCTAAACCAATTAGGTTAGCCACCTAAAAGATATTACAATAAGATTATTACATACATCCACATTACAATGATATACGATATCATCTTTAGACTAAAACAACATTAACCAATCCATAAATCATCCCAGTAACATGTAGAGAACATGTAACATGATACCGATCCATAACCTGGACCCAAATAGATTCACCATACCAAAGCAATGTCTCCAATCAGTTGAGGCACGAACAAAGATCACCTTCTACATCTTGAATTCCATCTAGAAGCCGCACCAAAACAACTTATGCATCCTGTCAAAGATTCACAGTAAAAGCTCTATCGATAAAACCTTAAACCCTTACCGGTATAGGCTTACTAGAGTGTATGACAACATCCGATCATCATGTGAATACCAACTGACCAAAACATACTCCAGAAACATCGAACCAAACATATTCCATTGATCCAAACATGTCGGTAGTATCCAACTGATAGTCCCTTCTTCCGATAACACTGGTTCTTCTATTGGTAACCAAAATCTATCTGTCGGTAACCAATCATAACAGCTAGTGTTGACATCAATGACAAAACATCAATGCAACACATAATCAATTCCTTTATATTGCCAACATAGACCACTTAATTTTTTTGGAGATCTTTACACAACTAACATTTGATCTAGCTTACTTGAACTTACTTTAAGTTTGTATTCTTGTTTCTTTGACTTTTCTAGATCCGATTTCAAGGTTCTGACTTCTTGTTCTATCTTTTTACATTCCTCCGATTTGAATTCCACCATTTTGTTTAAGTATTCCTTAATTTTCTCATCATCTTCTCTTTCAGTTTTTAGATCTACAATAGTGTTGTTCACTTTCTTGAGCTCTTTACAATCCTCCTTATGCCTTAACTTGAATTTCCAGATCTGTTCTCTTAGTTTTCCAATGCATTCATTAGCCAACTAGACATTTTTTTTCAGATCTTTATTTTTATGTTCAACTACTTCAATATCCTCAAGAGAATTTCTAAGTTCTTCACTTATATCCATAAATTCAACTTTCCAAATCTTCTTTGAGTGGTTAAACTCTTCTAAGAGACCATGCTCTATTACCAATTCTTGAACACCTAGAATACTGAGAGGGGAGGGGTGAATCAATATTCCCTTGTTATTAAAACTTTTAAACAACCAACCACATACATTACTTAGCTAAGGAAAATAAAAAGATAGAAGACAAAAGAGTACAACAACATAACACAAATATCTATACGTGGAAAACCCAAGATGGGAAAAACCACAAAGAGGGTTAACTCTTAGTAATATGTAATCGGTTACAATAATACAAAACAAGTGGTTCACTACTGGATGGACTCACTATCCAGAGTATGATGTCTTACTGCCAAAAAGTGGCATACAACCAATAATACAAAAATTGAACTGTTATGAGTGCATCTATCATATGCATGAGATACAGTTCCAATAAAGTGCATTTTCTATATTTCTATTGTTGTACATAATCACTTTCACATTCATTGTTTGATTGTGCATATTATACACCATATCATATGATAAAAAATATCATCTATCTAAATATTACTGGCTAATTGAATTATATACCAAGTAGATCTTAATGAATTCACCTTTAACCAAAGTAAAGGATAAGCTCCAAAAATACTTTGCATGCCATGCTATACTGATTATATTATTTTGAAGAATTCAACCATAATACAAAAATATTTCCTTCATAACTTAAACACAAAACATCTAACCTATCGATGATTCTGGAGAGGACTAGACCAAAAATATTGTGTTGCATTAACCAAGCAAATATGGTACCACATTACCAGACCCATAACAAAACTATATTAAAGCATCAACACTGGAATGTTCAGATGTAGACATTAGGAGAGGTATACATCATGATCCCAAAGCCTTATGTGATTTCCAGACCAGTAATAGTGTCGGACATTATGAAGCTTGTGCCAAATTATATTGCATGTGAAGCTTATGTCAGAATGTGCCAAACAAAAGTTGCCGGATCAAAAAACATCAATGACAATATTCCAACATCTACAATTTTTTATCTCATAGCTTAGTTGCTACTTATGGCTATTTTGAATTCCACAAATACATAGATGAGGTATAAACAAAAATTTGAGCCTGAAAGTTTGGTTATAGACCAGAAAAATTCAAAAATCCATCAACAAGTAGGTTGGATTGATTTCCTTCTAAAATACAAAGGGTATGAGATGGAGTCGGTGGAGGAATTTTTATAGTATTTCCACACAACTTTCACAATTGTGAAGGGGACTAAGATATAAGTGTCCACTACTATCATCAATGATATTTTTGGGATTCCATCAAAAGAGCAAGATTTAGGAAGGGTTCAACATATCTCTGAATAGTTAATATGTATTTTCATGTGGCTTAGGACAATTAGCCAACAAGGATAGAGTGAAGGGGGTAGACTTCTCTAGTCTCTAGGAGCTTTGGTCCATTGTAGTTATATGGTTGATGAAGTCTTTTACATGCAATTACTAGTATGAATGGTGTTAAGCCCTAGTTTGCGAATAGTCACCCACATTTTCCATGGATCTACAAGACCAAAGGTGAGGGAAAATCATCCATTATTTCTCCATACTTCAATTCACAATATGGCAATGAAGGCAAATAAAAAGGGTGGTCAAATTAGCTAGCATGGGATGATTCATCTTATAATTAAACACCATTTTCTCTATAAAGAGAATGACCAAGAAAAATGGGAATAATTTTTACTACATAGTGGGCCTTTGAAAGAAGAGAAGCCTAAAATTAAGAAGGCACACAAAATCCAAAAATTTAAAATAGAAAAAGGTGAAACCTTAGTCACCATAAAATTTGAACCAATTCACACACCTCTTCAAACATAGACACCCTCAGAGACTTGTATCATTTATCTTGAAGAGGAAGAGAAAATTATTCATGCTATTTTAGTTGCTCTTATTATTGTTCCTCATGTTTCCTTTGCTACCATTCTTGTTTCACCTATTGTTTCTCCTCACATTACCTTGTTGTTCCTACAAAACAAGATGATTCAAAACCATCACAACTCTCTCCTCCTTTACCATTTGACCACATAAAAAGAATACATCACTACCTTATCTTAAAAAAATAAAATGAGGAGGAAGAGGTGGAAATTTATAATATTCTAATTTTTTGGGTAGTTTCTTTACACAAGAACCACCATCTCCTCCACATTCCATTCCTTCTCTAGAATCTCCCTCTAAATAATTTTTTCGTAGAGAGGAAAAGTGCCAATACAAGAAGAAGAACCAAGAATGGATAAGGAAGAGGTTTTCCAACTAAGACAAGCTTTAACTTTGTCTAGAGTAGAGAGAATTGGGGGAAAGAGGGAAAATATTGACAAAATGTGAAGAGATGCTAGGTAGAAAGATGATGAAATTACAAGAATATTTGTAGAGGATGAGAATATTAAAAAGGAATTCAATTCAAGATTTCATATGATGTCACACTAATTGGTAAGATTGTTCCCTACTAGCTCAGGTCACTCCTAATCACTTTAGAGGTAGTTGTAAATACATAAACTACTCAAGTTTGTTATGTGTCCCTAATTTTTATGAGATTCAAGGTTGAAAATATTTAGCTTAGGAGAGAGCTTTACATAGCCAAACAAGAAAAGATTGAAGTTGAGGTAAAATTGAGAAAGCTTGTGAAATTACATGTGCACTGGTAGCCACAAGGAACATTTCCAATATGTATTATCTATTTTAAGATAACAATTTCCAAAATGGAAACTAAATCAGCTTGTTCTAAAAAGACCACTAGATTTTAAAAATGACATGGAATTCATGGAGTCCTATATACACAACAACCCCCTAATTCAAAATTAGATTTGTGAATTTTACCACCATGGGTTCTTAATGGATCATGATGACACATCTCTATTAGATATATATGTTGGAGAACTCTAAATTAGGGAGTTTGTTGTATTGATGCAAAATCAAGCCTAATGGAGTAAGAGTACATGTGGGGCACAATTAAAGAATGGATTACCTATGAGAGACAAATTTCCCGATTCTCATCAGTTTGTGAAATTTTTTAGAGCCATTGCACTTAAACAAGAAGCCATTATATTTTATCATAAAAATCTGCAAGATAGCATAGCTTACTTTCAAAATGTTGAGGGAACCCTACCCCTTGATGCACATGTTTCTTGCAAATAAAAATACTGTAATGGTGGAAAATTAGTGTTAGGGTTAAATTAAGATAATTAAACTACTAAATGACCCAATTAACCATTACATTGTTATGTCCCAGAGTCAACTGAGAGGGGCGGGGGGTGAATCAGTTGTCCAATAAATACAAACCAAAACTAACTTAACCAAAATTTAATGCTTAATGCAAGTAAACCAAACTTTAATGTCAGTGAACATAACCTAAGATCTCCAAGTGTTTCTCAAGTGTTGACAAGTGTTGACAAGTGTTGACATCAATGACAAAACCATATCAACATATCCAAAATACCAACATACATTATAGAGGAGAGGAATTTAATAGATCTAGCCTTGCAAGACTAAGATTTTGATCAGATTTTAGGATCCTTTGATATGTATTTCTCGTTAAATTGAATTGAAGTGGATTGTTGAAAATTAGTGAAAAATAGGTGATTATTGAAGCAGTCTGTTAGAAAAAGTGAGCTATAGATATTGCATAGAGCCACCATCTTGGATCTGGGCAAAATAATATGTTTCAAATCCATTCCTAGGAGTTTGACTTGATTTTTTGGGACTAGGTAGTATCGATATGCCATGGTCTTGTTATTCACGAAAACTAGTTAACCCAAGTTCACCTACAATCTTTCTATGAAATGGCCAATTTCAATCAATCAAATGCATCATGACTTGGACAGCAAAACATAGGACCCTAATGATCCTCCCACACTTCAAGTTTTTCTAGACCTAGGGGGGACACCCTTTGATGCATTAAATACAACCAGTTATAGACATATGGTAGCATCAAACAATAAGCAGATAGATCATTCTACAAGCTCAACAAGTTAGAAAAACACTATAGATTGGCTGGATCTGTATAAGCAATAGATGAATAAGAGCTTGGAATGAATAGAACACAACCACTAAACATGAAGGGAAATATATTTTCTTTAAAATTGTATGAATCTAAAAATATCCCCAAATTCTTCAAAGACCAGTTCCTTGTTCACTAGGCATAGAGTCACACACAGAACTACAAATGCAAATCTTCGCTGCAAACTTGTTTTCCTTACAGAATATTCCTGCAACAATACCTTATACCAATGCATTACTTGATTCATTCACAAAATTATCAGATCTTGGATAAATATTCCATTATTTATGACTGATTACAAAATTAAAAACCTTCACTGAAGGATACCTACAAACAATCACAACAATCTCCTAGAAATGACAAATTCCAGCCTCCATGAGGATTCAATTTGTAATAATGAAATACATGCCTAGAGAAAATCTTGTGTGAAATATACTCATGCCTAGCATAAGTAAAACCTACAACTAGAAAACAATCTGCAATACTAAAATGCAACCCTATACTCTAAAAGAACCAAAGAGTTTTACAAACTTGGGTGAAGAAATTCAGAATTGGAAACCATGAAATCTAGAGCATTTATCCAAAATTCTAGAACCCTTACAAATGAGAAAAAATGAGAATATGAAGGAGGGGAAAAAGAGCAGAATGCATCACCACATGCCAAGTGTCCACTTTCCCCAACGGAATTTTATTTCCTTTCTCCTTCCTATGGAAACTTCTCTCAAAATATCTGATTATTGTTGAAACAAATTGCATGACTGGATTCCTCTTCCCGAGAGCTTTTTGACGATATATACTACTTCTATGTTTGGGCAAAAAATAACTCCTAAGCGAATTAATCTTTTATGCAGGCCATCATTTAAATTTTTTGGATATTTACTATAGCTTGGATTATATATTTAACTTTGATTTTTCGCTTGACTCTTGACCTACACCCTGCCACGTGGCATCTTGTGATTCACCCGTGCTCCACTAGGATAACAGCTCATCGCCAGATCAACAGTTTTGCCACTTGTCTGTCACTTGTCTGCCACTGGACTGCCACCTCAGCTCCATCTCACTGGGACCCGCTAGCTGGACCGCCACCTGTCCCTGCTAGCTCACTTGTCACTGGTTCATGAAGGGTAACTTTCGTGCACCTTCGCATAGCAATGCAATGACCACCATTGATCATCCTCGAACTGGCTCACCCATTAATTCACCTTCTTACTAAAAAACTCACTCACCTCGAGAACCATGCACATGTGGGGTCCACCTGCTCGCCAGCTAACTATTTGTTGCCTTGATATTTGTGCACACACCCATCGGGTCCACTAGGTGCCAAGCTTGCACTTTTGTCAAAAGCCTCAAGGCTTTGACACTGTGAATGTGTGTAGCCTTACATTTAAATACATAAAATATCCACTCCCCAACCAATGTGGGATTAATAGCTCTGTCTGGTTTTACCTCTTTTTGGAGATTTCTGAGTGTCTTCATTTGCAGAAAGTTCTAAAGCATTTTTACCTCTTTCTTTGGCATCTGTGGACTGGTAGAGGTCGTTGGAGTTTGGTTTCACCAATAGCATTTGCCTAAAGGTTTCCAACGCCATATGTAGGGAGGGTTTGATTTGATCCATTCACCATTCCATACCACGCAGGGGAGATTTTACTATACACCAGCCTATGCATTTTATTAAAGTTTCAAATGATTTATTGCCTTCCTCACTACCATGGCCTTGCTAGAGAGGGGTGCATGGATACTAGTTAAATACCTATCGTTGCATTTTTGCTTGAAACATTTTAAAATCCCACTTCAACACCATGACAGGGAGTACTGCATTTTCACCTGACAATGCATTTGTTTTAAAGCTTACAAATGCTCCTCCTCACGTGACTCTCCACCTTACTTTTCTCATGGTAGCGAGGGTTGGCTTGGAGCTGCAAATCTGCATTTTCATTGAAAGTTTAAATCACCTCTTCAATCACGTAGGCTAGACACCTACCAACAACATTTTCTTGAAGTTTTCTTTGCCTTTTACCATGTATGTGGGAGGGCTTTGGCAATGGTTGTGGACTTTAGCTCACACCTGCCAATGAATCTGCCTCATTTCATTTGTTTTAACAATTTCTAATGCCTTTTAACTTTGTAGGGAGGACGTTAGGAAGGGTCATGGCATTTGATGTTAAACTTGGCAATGCATTTGCTTGGAGATTATTAAGCCTGAAGGTTTCCACTCCTAGAATATCATAGTACCTTTCTTCCTTCACCATTGTAACCAAGCATAAAGGATCATAATAAGGACCAAGCTGATGGTGATATGCATTAGCATGCATGAAGAACACTTTACCATAAACTTAATGCACTGACACGAGCCAAGTCGGGCCCCAAAGTGGGCCCGACTAAATTTTTTTTTTCTTTTCATGCAACTGACCTTTGAAATGCCTCAGGAACCTTCAACATACCTCTGGAATTCATCGACACAGTTTTCTGAACACTGAAACTCAATTTGCAACTGCCAAACAAATGTGTCACATTTTTACATTTAAGCCCAAAGAGGCATTTCAAAAACTGGTCAGAATGCCTTTCTGGACTTCACAAACTAATATGCATGTACTCTGATATGTTAAATTTAATCCTAACCTTTCCTCATGATGAATCTCAGGTGGAGAGATATTAATGTACAAAGATGGCCATTTGGCTCTGTCAGCATTATGAACCTGATAAAATCAATGTGCAGGGACCTCAAAGTGCCTTTACTTAAAATATCAAATGGTCTCCATAGACCCCCAAATCTGGGTCATAGATACCTTGAAGTACAAACAAGACCGTGGAATGTTTAATTTAACCAAAAGGTTGACTGGGTGCAAATGGTGAGCTCATGAAAATAGCGACTTAAAAAGATGTAGCAATGAAAGTGCAGAAAACTCAATAAAGTGGCTCAAGAAATCATCTTGGAAAACTGATCAATCGGATTGATAGGGGATTTAAATTTGGCATGTTGACTCACCTATATGCATAGAATTCAATGCAATTTGAATTTCAACATGATGATCTACTGGTCAAAATCTATAGGTGCTCAAAGTAGGCCACTTGATAAAATCTGCATTTGCACATAGAACAACTTTCAGTCCACCCCTAGAAAAGGGTACTTGATAAATTGATCCAAGCTGAAATATGAAAGTTGCAAAACACTTCATAGGCCAAAATGAAAGGTGTATAATAATATTCCAAGGATTTACCACTTAATAATCAATTGGCTCCGTTTTACACTTCTTCAAAATAGGCCTATCAGGTTGACTCATTAGGTGGTCCTTCGAAAGTACATAGCAAAATTTTGAAATAGGCCTCTCAAAATACTCAAATTTTATGAGTCCCAATGATGGATTTGACTGGGGATGGTTGATTGTAGAATCAACACAAGAATTCAGAATCTATGGTAGAGCAGACCACCCAAAAAATGGATCACTTCTCTTCTCTTCTAAAAAAAAAGGCTCCTTATTCAACCCAAACAACAACGCTCCTTATTGAATACCACACAACTGAAGCAAAACAACTGTACAAAATATACAACTTATAAATGGCCTCGGGCCATCAAAACTGAAATCAATTCTTATCTCTGTCAAACACATGATTTTCATTTCCATAAACTGGAGGTAAGATGGAAGTTTCATTGTTATCCGTTTGATCAATAACACTTCCACTTCTAATCAGCTGATCACATAAAACATAATCATTCAATCTTTGAAAACCAAACAAATACTAAAAGTGCTAGTCACTATGTGACATAAGAGTGCCATACTCTTTACCATTACTTCCCAGGTAAAAAGAAAAGTAATCCAACTTATTATGAAAGTTGGGAGCATCAGACACATCTTTATTGCTAGTTTGCTCAAATGATGAAAACTCTTCCATAATGATGGCTTGCAAACTAGAGAGGAATATTTCCTCATAAAATGATTGCACTTCATCTTGCTGATCACATTTTCTATCAGCACTTTGCACAAGTAAAGACACATGATTCTCATTTTTCAAAGGTTGATTTCCCACTTGCAAATTAGAGAAGACCACTTCAGATCTGTCATTCTTTTTAACAGCAAGATCCACACAATGCATATCAAAATTTGAGTTCATATTAACATATGAATCTACATCATCACACCTATCAATTGTATATGCATTTTCATCTTGTACACTGCTCAAATCAAATATAGGGAAAGAATCAACAACATATGTATCTTACTTCACACCCTCAAAAACACCATCAGTATCAAAACATGTACTGGTTGGGTATGAGAGATTGGGGACATTTATGTATGCATACATCTGAAGATCAACAGCTAAGAGTTCTGAGATTTGTTCACTACGTAGTGAACCTTCTCCCTTATTTTCATTTTCCTTGGCTTCATCTTCTATGCTGTAAACATTGTCCCAATTTGATAAAGGTATTAAATCTACAGTGATCATGTCTTTATGCACATTTATTTCATCATTACAACAACTTGCATCTGCATCATAACCTTTATTATGCTGCTCATAAAGTGCTGCTATATGTTGCAACATGGTTTCATAACCTTGGTTGCAAACATTTTATGGATTGAACTTAACAACAAGGTGATCTATATTATTAAAATCTAAAACCTCAATGGGCTCATGATTATTTGAACAATTTATGTTCTCATAATTTTCTTCTTTCTCTGAATACACATCTACACTACCATGCTGAGAATAAGAGTCACCTTCAACATCATAAGAGGTATATCCACTCATGGATTCATCTCCATCACTATACTCAATCTTGTGTACATTTTCAGATTTTATCATTTCAATCTCATTTATCCATTCTTTAATATGTGCAACACTTTCTTCTCTCAAGGTTGTAGACCAATTAATTGAGTCAGACTGATCAAGCTCTAAGAATAACTCAATCCAAACAGACTCATGGGGTCTAGCATTAGCTGAAAGCTCATTTAATGCAGCTATAAATCTTTCATAGAAACATATGATGACTCTTCCTCTTTTCTTTTCCCTACTTTCTTTCTTAAAAACTAGATGAATTTTTCTTAGATATTTTGAAGACATATTTCAATTTCCCTATCAATTTCTTTCAGATTTGACAAAGGATTTTTAGATCTAGGAACTACATCTAGATCCATCAAATTTATAACATCTACCAAACCATTACTTGGACAATGCATCTTTACTGTTTTACAAACATCTTTTCAAAACATATGCAGTCACAAAATTTCAGAATCATACACACTTCTCCCATCACTTATGAATGAAATTTTTTCAAAACATGAAGTATGTAAAGTGCAGATTTCTTTTCCTTCAATGGTGACCTTTTTCACCTTATAAGGAACATGAATTGTCTCATAAATACTTTGAGGAATACCTAGTAAAATAATTCTGCTACTGCTCTTCTTCTTATTTCTCCTTGACTGGGACCTTCAATCTCAAAACTCCAAGCCTCTGCTACATCTTTGCTGCAAGTTCACCAAATCTTTTAAAATTTTTATAATAATGCACACTAGTGCAGAGATCTTTCAGAGTCGCCACTCATTGCTGTGAGAATTTATAAAATCATTTATAGAACATGAATAGATCTGGACTTACACAAAGATAAAAGGATAGAAAACTTTCAACACTTGGATAGGAATTGACTCTCATGACAAAAAGAAGACATTTCTGACTTCATACAACACTACCAGACAAATAACAACAGATCTGAAAATACTTTCAGATTTACAACACTTTCATGACCCTTTCCTCAAATTGGATAGGCACAACTCTGGGATTGAATTCAACATGAGTTATTACAACACTTCCCCAGCAGAGTCGCCATTGGGAATCATAAAATTTGAGTATTTTGAGAGGCCTATTTCAAAATTTTGTTGTGCACTTTCAAAGGACCACCTAATGAGTTAACCTGATAGGCCTATTTTGAAGAAGTGTAAAATGGAGCCAGTTGATTATTAAGTGGTAAAGCCTTGGAATATTATTGTACACCTTTCATTTTGGCCTATGAAGTGTTTTTCAACTTTCAGATTTCAACTTGGATCAGTTTATCAAGTACCCTTTTCTAGGGGTGGACTGAAAGTTGTTCTATGTGCAAATGCATATTTTATCAAGTGGCCTACTTTAAGCGCCTATAACTTTTGACTAGTAGATCATCATATTGAAATTCAAAGTGCATTTAATTATATGCATATAGATGAGTCAACATGCCAAATTTCAAGCCCCTGTCAATCTTATTGAACAGTTTTCCAAGATGATTTTTTGAGCCACTTTATTGAGTTTTCTACACTTTCATTGCTACATCTTTTTAAGTGGCTATTTTCATGAGCTCACCATTTGCACCCAGGCAACTTTTTGGTCGAATTAAACATTCCACGGTCTTCTTTGTACTTCAAGGTATCTATGCCCTAGATTTGGGGGTCTACCGAGACCATTTGATATTTTTAGTAAAGGCACTTTGAGGTCCTTGCACATTGATTTTATCAGGTTCATAATGCTGACAGAGCCAAATGGTCATCTTATACATTAATATCTCTCCACTCGGGATTCATCATGAAGAATGGTTTTGCAGGATGAAATTTAACATATCAAAGTACACACATATTAGTTTGTGAAGTCCAGAAAGGTGTTCTGCCCAGTTTTTGAAATGCCTCTTTGGGCTTAAATGTAAAAATGTGAAACATTTGTCTGGCAGTTGCAAATTGAGTTTCAGTGATAAGAAAACTATTTCAATCAATTCCAAAGGTATGTTCAAGGTGCCTGAGGCATTTCAAAGGTCATTTGCATGGAAAAAAAAAAAATTTAGTCGGGCCCACTTTGGGGCTCGACCTGGCTCGTGCCTGTGCATTAAGTTTATGGTAAAGTGTTGTTCATGCATGCTAATGCATATCACCATCAACTCAGTCCTCATTATGATCCTTTATGTCTGGTTACAATGGTGAAGGAAGCAAAGTACTATGATATTCTAGGAGTGGAAACCTTCAGGCTTAATAATCTCCAAGAAAATGCATTGCCAGGTTTAACAACAAATGCCACGACCCTTGCCAACGTCCTCCCTACAAAGTTAAAAGGCATTATAAATTGTCAAAACAAATGAAGTGATGTAGATTCATTGGTAGGTGTGAGCCAAATTCCACGGCCATTGCCAAAGCCCTCCCACGTACATGGTAAAAGGCAGAGAAAACTACAAGCAAATGTTGTTGGTAGGTGTCTAGCCTGCGTGGGTGAAGAGGCGATTTAAACTTTCAATGAAAATGAAGATTTGCAGCTCCAAGACAACCCTTCCTACTGTGAGCAAAGTAAGGTGGAGAGTCGTGTGAGGAGGAGCATTTGTAAGCTTTAAAACAAATGCATTGCCAAGTGAAAATGCAGTCCTCCCTATCGTGGTGTTGAAGGGGGGTTTTAAAATGTTTAGAGAAAAAATGCAATGACAAGTATTTAACTAGTATCCATGCACCCCTCTCTAGCAAGGCCGTGGTAGTGAGGAAGGCAATAAATCATTTGAAACTTAAAGAAAATGAATTGGCTGGTGTATAGTAAAATCTCCCCCACATGGTATGGAATGGTGAATGGATCAAATCAAATGCTCAGTGCATATGGCACTGGAAACCTTCAGGCAAATTCTATTGGTGAAACCAAACTCCAATGACTTCTACCAGTCCATGGATGCTGAAGAAAGAGGTAAAAAAGGCTTTAGAAATTTTTGCAAATGAAGACACTTAGAAAATCTCCAAAAAGAGGTAAAACTAGGCAAGGCTATTAATCCCACATTGGTTGGGGAGTGGATATTTTATGTATTTAAATGTAAGGCTACACACAATCATAGTGTCAAAGCCTTGAGGCTTTTGACACAAGTGAAATATTGGCTCCCAATGGACCCCATGTGTGTGTGCACAAATACTAAGGTGACAAAGAGTTAGCTGGCAAGTAGGTAGACCCCACGTGTGCATGGTTCCCAAGGTGAGCAAGTTTTGCAGTAAGAAGGTGAATTAACATGTGACCAGGTTTGAGGATGATCAACGATGGTCATTGTGTCGCTATGTGAAGGTGCATGAAAGTTACCCTTCAAGAACCACTGACAAGTGAGCTGGCAGGTATAGGTGGTGGTCCAGCTGGCGGGCCCCAATGAGATGGAGTTGAGGTGGCAGTCTAGTGGCAGACAAGTGGAAAAACTACTGAGGTGGTGATGAGGTGTTATCCCAATGGAGCACAAGCGAATCACGGGATGCCACGTGGTAGGGTGCAGGTCAAGAGTCAGGCAAAAAATCAAAGTTAAATATATAGTCCAGGCTATAGTAAAAATCCAAAAAATTTAAATGATGGCCTGCATAAAAGATTAATTCGCCTAGGGGTTATTTTTTGCCCAAACATAGAAGTATTATATATTGTTGGAAAGCTTTGGGATGAGGAATCTAGTCATGCAGTTTGTTTCAACAATCATTAGATATTTTTAGAGTAGTTTCCATAGGAAGGAAAAAGGAAATAAAATTCAGTTGGGGAAAGAGGACACTTGGCATGTGGTGATGCATTCTAGTCTTTTCCCCCTCCTTCATATTCTCATTTTTTCTCATTTCTAAGGGTTCCAGAAGTTTAGAGAAATACTTTAGATTACATGGTTTCCAGTTCTGAATTTCTTCACCCAAGTTTGGAAAACTCTTTGGTTTTTTCAGGGTATAGAGCTGCATTTTAGTATTGCAGATTGTTTTCTAATTGCAGGTTCTACTTATGTTAGGCATGAGTATATTTCACTCAAGATTGTCTCTAGGTATGTATTTCATTGTTACAAATTGAATCCTCAAGGAGGCTGAAATTTGTCATCTCTAGGAGATTGTTGTGATTGTTTGTAGGTATCCTTCAGTGAAGGTTTTAAATTTTGTAATCAGTCATAAATAATAGAATATGTATCCAAGATCTGATAATTTTGTGAATGAATCAAGTAATGCATTGGTATAAGGTATTGATGTAGGAATATTATATAAGGAAAATGAGTTTGCAGTTAAGATTTGCATTTGCAGTTCTATGTGTGACTCCATGCCCAATGAACAAGGCACTGGTCTTTGAAGAATTGGGGGATATTTTTAGATTCATACAATTTTAAAGAAAATCTATTTTCCTTCATGTTTAGGGTTTGTGTTCTATTCATTCCAAGCTCTTATTCATCTATTGCTTATACAAATCTAGCCAATCTGTAGTGTATTTCTAACTTGTTGAGCTTGTGGAATGATCTATCTCCTTATTGTTTGGTGCTGCCATATGTTTGTAACTAGTTGTATTTAATGCATCAAAGGGTGTCCCCCCCTAGGTCTAGCAAAACTTGAAGTGCAGGAGGATCATTAGGGTCCTATGTTATGTTGTCCAAGTCCTGATGCATTTCATAGATTGAAATTGGCCATTTCATAGAAAGATTGCAGGTGAACTTGGGTTAACCAGTTTTGGTGAAAAACACGACCATGGCAAATTGATACTACCTGGTCCCAAAAAATCAAGTCAAACTCCTAGGAATGGATTTGAAACATATTATTTTGCCCAGATCCAGGTCGGTTGCTCTGTGCAATATATGTAGCTCACTTTTTCAAACAGGCTGCTTCAATAATCACCTATTTTTCACTAATCTTCAACAATCCACTTCAATTCAATTTAAGGAGAAATCCTTGGAGCCTGAAATCTGATCAAAATCTTAGTCTTGCAAGGCTAAATCTATTAGATTCCTCTCCTCCCTAATGTAATGGTTAATTGGGTCATTTAGTAGTTTTATTATCTTAATTTAACACTAACACTAATTTTCCACCATTACAGTATTTTTCTTTGCAAGAAACATGTGTAACAAGGGGTAGGGTTCCCTCAACATTTTGAAAGTAAGCTATGCTATCTTGCAGATTTTTATGATAAAATATAATGGCTTCTTGTTTAAGTGCAATGGCTCTAAAAAATTCACAAACTGATGAGAATCGGGAAATTTGTCTCTCATAGGTAGTCCATTCTTTAAGTGTTCCCCAGATGTACTCTTACTCCATTAGACTTGATTTTGCATCAATACAACAAATTCCCTAATTTAGAGTTTTCCAACATATATATCTAATAGAGATGTGTCATCATGATCCATTAAGAACCCATGCTAGTAAAATTCACAAATCTAATTTTGAATTAGGGGGTTGTTGTGTATATAGGTCTCCATGAATTCCATGTCATTTTTAAAATCTAGTGGTGTTTTTAGAACAAGCTGATTTAGTTTCTGTAGACGTATAAAAATGACCATATTTCTAAATGAATATTTTATGTTCATTTCTCTATTTAATTAAATCCAATTTAATTAAATTAACCGCATTCCTCTATTTAATTAAGTAAATTATTCAATTTATTTAAATTAAATTCGCTATACCCATTTAATGAATAAATTATTTTATTCAATTAAATTCCTCGTATCCACTTTTAATTAAATTCAAATTTAATTAAATAGTTATCCGAAATTGAATAAATCTAATTTATTTAATTTCCCCAAATTACAACCAAATTGAATAAATCATTTAATTCAATTAAATCCTATTATCCCTCCATCCACTTGCAAAATCCTACATCTCCCACTTGCCTTCCTAAACCCCTTTCTAATCCTTCTAGACTCTTCTAATCGCTTCTAATTAGCCTAACCCATCTTCTAAACTTTGTCGCACCCCTAAGCAAGGGGAGGTCACTTCTCAAATCCTCAAACTTTTTGATAACCATTAAAGGCTTCAAGCCTTCAACCACTTAATTCCTCAAAGTCTTTGATAACCATTAAAGGCTTCAAGCCTTCAACCACTTAATTCCCCAAAGTCTTCATAACCATTAATGGTTAACTCAAACCCTCTTACATGGTTAAATAATTTCTTTTAACTCAACCTTCATCCAACCCAAGGGTCTCATCAAGCATTTAATGCTTTGACCATGATTATCTCTTAATCATTTGCACAAGGGTTTATCCTTGGATTAACTCTTAATCCAATGATTAATCTTAATTTAGACTTGACCCTTACCTTCTAGATAACCCTAAGGTCTTCTCAAGCATTTAATGCCTCCAACCCCTTCTCTCAACCCAACCCTATGTTGACATTTGTCACCATTTCATTGGTGCAAATTGCAAACATGGATCCCCAACTTTCAAACTCAACCCTTGATCAACTCTTTCAATCCTGACCATCCATTGCCCTATTTTTGCTATAAATAGAGCTCTCATTCCTCCATTTTAAAAACATCCTCCAAATTTGTAGTATCATACTTATGCTCAAATACATTCAAGCTTTCATATCTCATTTTATGCTCATCATTTTAGCCTCTTTTAAATCAGGAACTAGTCTAAATATGCATGTTTAGAATAATTTCTTTATCATTTTAGCTCAATCATGGACTAATATATCATGTTAGGATAGTATTTATACTAACCTTGTCATCTTATAATCTAATTTATCGTATTTCTAGAATCATGCATATAGCTTAGGATGCATCTCATACTAAAATCTATCAAAGCGTCCCTCGTTCTTGCATTTGCCATCCCTAAACCATTTTGCTCAGTGATCTGAGAGCAAAAACATTAGTTTGAGGGACATTGTGAGATAGAGAACCATGGGACCAACCTTGGGAAGCTGAGTAATACTTTATTACTCCATAGCTTGCACCAAGAAGTCTTGTGTGTGTGTGTGGACAGGTATTTTGGAACATATTTTCATATATTGAGTTATATCGGCCCGCTTTTCCTGCATACATTTCTGGCGCCCACTGTGGGGCTCAACCCCATATGTCAAATCGGTTTTTGAATTTAACCACTTTTGCAAGCACGCGGGAAAAATGAATTAGTGCGTTAAGATCACTATTTAGCGCATCCGGTTAACAGCCTTACACATCCAGTTCACTGTTTAGCACGTGGAGTCCATCATCCAGCGCATGAAGTCCATCTTTTAGCACAACAAATCACTAATTTTCCTGTAGGTCTCAGCGCAGGAGAAAAGTAGAGCAGCGCTTTCGATGCACAGAGTAGCACATCCAGTAAACAGTGTAGCGCATTGGGACATTATTTTAGCGCATCTAGGTTATATTGTAGCGCGTACAGTCCTTTCTATAGTGCATCACAGATAGAAGGCAAAAATTAAAATTGTAACCGAAATTAAATTTAGACTTGTAGAAGTCCACCAAAATCCAGATTTTTCTAACTATTTGATTGGAATTTTTGCAGGACTTTGACAATTTCTTGTAGGTAGAGCTGGATTTTATTTGTAGAATTGCAAATAATTTTAGATTTTTGCTAACATAGTTAAGTTAGTTAAAATTTAGAGTCATTTTAATTCTTGTTGGATAAAATTGAACTCACCTTACTTTGGGCTATAAAACGAACCACAACAACAATCTTTTCTTATTTTTTTTAGGAAAAACTTTCTCAATTTGGGTTCTAAAAGGAACAAAACAATCTTTATTTTTGCAAGAAAGGGGTAAAAAGAATATCATCATCCTTTGGTGCTTAAAAGGATCAATTTTATATTTTGCAAGAAAAAGGAACCTCACTTTAATTTTTTTTGTTTAAAATCAAGGAGGGAAGTCCTTCCCCTTTTATTGATTTCTTTTGTTGACCACCAAGATTGAAATTTTGCTTTGTTGACCAAATTATTTTCCTAGATTAGAAAATCATCACTTGGAAGGAAATAAAAAGAACACCATGTTTTCATGGAGCAACAATCTCCATATAGATCTTAGAAAATCATTGACTTGAAAGATAAAAAGAACCTTGTTTGCCTTGTCTCGAAAGTAGAAGGTATATGCTCTCCCCTTAACTGGGTGATCAAAAAGCTAGCCTACTCTTATGCTTTCAGTCATACTGCATTTAAATCCTTTAGCAGGCCTGCCTTCTCGAGGAGTTGAAATCAACTCTTAAAGCCGTTTATGGCTGGTGTGAAGGGAACGACTTTGACGCCAAGAATTTCAACCCACTATAATCAAACATGGAAAGTGACGAAAGTCCTTTTCAACGGTTGCACGCAGCGATTAGCCTTCCCCTAGTATCCTTGAGATACGTAAATCCTTTGTTCTAAAGGTTGGGAAGCCTTCTGAGGGAGTTTATCACTGACGGCCAAACGGGAAGCCTGATTACGAACCATAGAAATAGAAGCTTTGAACCGAGTCAGTAACTAAACATTTATAACATCATAGTGCAAGGGTGGGGAAGAATCCGCCCCCAAGATTACTCACCATATATCTCCCAAGATAACTACTCAACTGTGAAGCGATTCACTTTTGGTTCATTTCTGGCAAAAGGCAAAAAAACGGGCGCCCTCTAGGGGGTGACACAGCTATTTGAGCTGACGAAGTATCGAGACTAGTGGGCTATGATGTTATTTATGACCCTTGACTAAAGAGTCTTTTTGAAGTGTATTATTCATATCAAAACCTGTTAAAACATTGCGGATTTGAACACATCCTCGCAGATTATACACTTTTTGTTAGATTAGGCAAAATGGTTGTACTTTTTGTGTCGTGCTTGCATTTACTACTTCAGAAAATCATCCATCAAACTTAAAAATTTCACAACAAAAGTTCAAAATTTGAAAAAAATCAACCAAAAGAAAAATCATTGCAGTTTAGCGCATAAGAGAAACTTCTTAGCGCGTGTAGACTTTTTGTTAGCACATCAAAACATCAAATTAGCGCATCGGTTCCAAACAGCAGTGTTTCATCTCAAGGCAAAAAAAGGTGTGAAACCATTTAGCGCATCAAAGAAATAGTCTAGCGCGTGGAAACATCAGCTTAGCGCATGGAGGCTAAACATTAGTACATCGGGTTCATAGGTTAGCGCGTTGCAGGCTCAGGGTAGCGCATAGATTTTTCAAAACAAATAGAAAACATTTTTGAACATTCAAAACTTTAGCGCATGTCTGGGGGCAGCCTAACACGTGTGGTCATTGTTTTAGCGTGTGGGGTAAATTTTGTAGCGCATATAGTCTCTATTTTAGCATGTGATCCAAAACACAAAAACAGAGGGCAAGACAGTGAGGAATTTTAAAATTTTTGAAAACATTTTCCAAAGCCTTCTTCATCAAACATCATTTTTCATCAAACAAGAATAGCAAAAACAAACCGTTAAGACTATTTCTTGAGCTAAATTTGTGTCAAAAACAAACTTTGTAAAATCCTAAATGAATCGCACGATAAAACATGTCTATCTTATCACAATCTGGAAACCTCATCAGTAGTATCAACAGAATTCTTTACCATCTTACGGATTTTATCTCACAAAAACACTTGTTTAAAATTTTCAAGTTGTCAAATCAAGTTTCCATATCGGGAAACTTTTATCCATATCATTTGACACACTTTGTCGTAAAGGGGCATCTAAACCTTCACTTTGATAAAGTAGGATTTGAGATCTTTCAAACAAGATCAACTGAATCCAAACCAATCAAAGGAAACCATTGATCACTCATGCATGACTAATCCTCATATTCTGAGAAGAAAGAACCTTTATCGTAACATCACATTGAAGAAACAACAACCTAGTTTTTCCAAATTCATCAAGAGAAACAAGTTCTTATACATCAATCGTCAACTATTCAAATCTCATCGGGTATTCCTGCATCACGTCAAACGTTATATCCAAAACAAATCCAACAAATTTGACAAAGAACCCTTGAAGACAAAAGCCTACTGTCAAAAGTCTGCTTTTAATCAAACCATAAACCGCAGCGGAAAAATCAATCCAGCATTCTTGCCTGACGAGTGTATCACTTATAACATATCTCGACCAGAACCAACCACCCCCGAGCAACATATCAACGAGGCTTTTGTCCCTTTCATCACTGAAAGTTTCTACTAAAATGCCTGTTACTCGCTCTCAAAGAAACCAACAAAGCGAGACACATGCCGAGTCTAGTATGAATCGAAGATTGTCAAATCCTTTTGAAGTTCCACCCTTAGAAGAACCTGAAATTTTTGAAGCACTTCTTCAGGAATGTCAGGAAAACCCCTCATTCCAAAAGCTTGTAGAAAGGCTCATGGAAAATGACAAAGAAAAATATCTGCTCATGCTTACAATGAAAGGCGTTAAACTTCCCGAAGATTTAGACTCAAACATCTTTAAAAATGGATCTCGACAATATGCATATCAAGAACAACAAAGAGAAGAAGAAACTTGTAACTTTGAACAACACATACCTGAGCAACACATTCCAGAACAACGCATACCATAAATGCGTATAACCGAACTAGAAACACCAGAGCAAAATATACCATTTACCACACCTTTTCAGCTGAGAATAAAAACAAGAGAAGAACTTTTCCCTCGACAAGACAATATGCCTTTCGCTGCCCTTACTCAATAAATGCAAATTTTGCAAAGGTAAATATAGGATATGCAACAAGGGACAATAGTGCGGTACTCTTTAAACAAAATTTGTCCTTATCCATTTGACAGAAGATTGAACATGGTGCCTTTTCCTCCAAACTCAGACGTTCCCAAATTTGATAAATATGATGGGAAAAGTGATCCCCGAGATCATGTTCAAGAATTTTGCACAATGAGCCTTGAATTTGCTCATGATGACACCTATTTGATGAGGTTCTTCCCCAGAAGCATGGGAGGGCAAACCATGGAATGGTTATCTAAAATTACACCACCTATCAGATCATTTGATGAATTGGTTAACAAATTCATAACCTAATATTCCTATAACATCCAACATGCCATAACCATGCTAGATGTTTGCAACACCAAACAAAAGAACAATGAAACATTCATGATATTCCTTCAACGCTAGCGACGTATGGTATCCAGATATCCTCGAGATATTCCCGAGAAGGAGAAAATGGAAATCTTCATCGATAACTTGAATAGAAAAATGAGTTACAGACTAAAACTTCAATGCATACCATCTTTCACTAAATTAATTGAGAATGGCATTCAAGTAGAGGAAGCATGTGTCAAAAAGGGAACACTCAAATTCTACAAGGAAGGAACAAACTCATCAAACTACAATAACCAGAACAATACCAACCTTGACAAATCTTGATTTTGGACTCGAAACAAAAATGAAGGCAACAATGAATCATATGATCCCAAATCGAAGCAACCAGTGCTCGCATTATCCGAAAATCCTCAAAACACGAAAAATCCTAAAACTGCTAATCCAAATGCTCACACATATACACCAACCACCGATCAAGGACAACTCAACACAAACAACACCAATGATACTCAAAGCAAAAACATGAATCCAGGACCTAGCAACAATTCATGCAACAACACAAACAATTTCCAAAAATGTATCTTCACACCACTGGGGCAATCACTAGAATCAACATTCAGAGAACTTTTGGCACACAAGATTCTTTCTTTGCCTCCAATCAGCAACTATGAACCTCAAATCAAACCACCTTGGTGGAATGATTTACACTATTGTGATTACCATCGTAATAAGGGTCATCAGACGAACGATTGCATGAGGTTAAAACACGTGGTGCAAGATATGATTGATTGAGGTGACTTGACAATAGATGGTCTCAAAACAAATGGTGATCATGGAGCCTTTAAAAATCCTCTTCCAAATTACAAAGATGGAGCTTCAACCTCGAACAATACACATGGAGCTTGTATCAACCATATCTACAACATCATAAATCACATATCAGCTGAAGATCATCAAGTAAATGTCATCACCATCCGAGATAAGCGTGATCATGAATCTGTCAATGTAACAACCTGAACTCAGAAATATGTCTTGAAAGGACATACTACACCTATGACTACCACACCAAAAATCCAATATGACTTGGCTAGCCAACTCCGTAAAACTCCAGCACAGATATCTATACTAGAATTGTTGAAACTATCACCAAAGCACAAAGACATATTAGAACAAGTGCTATTGGAAACCAATGTACCTCAAAATTTGGATACAGACAGATTTCAAGCCATGGTCGCCCATATGACTAGACCTCATAACCTCACCTTCTCAGAACATGACGATGCTTCCTTAAGCCATCTCCATAATACTCCTCTCCATATCAAAGTCATTGTTTGCAAACACCAAGTAAAAAGAGTCTTAATAGATGGAGGAGCCGGACTTAATATATGTACTTTAAAGCTTATCCATGCATTAGGCTTCTTAGAAGAATCTATTGATCCCTATAAAAAGATTACCATAAAGGCATATGATGATGAGGAAAGATCCTCTAAAGGAACTGTGATATTACCTATTCAAGTGGGACCAATACAAAAGGATACTATATGTCAGGTCTTGGACATAGACCTTACCTACAATATTTTATTAGGGCAACCGTGGATACATGAAATGCAAGCAGTACCTTCCACATATCACTAGTGTGTCAAATTTCCTTATGACAGACAAGAGATCTCCATATCTGCTAATCACAATCCATTTCAACATTGCAATGCAATGGAGGCAGCCCAAGATAGTTTGGTTCCTCATAATAGAGAAAAGCAGTGATCTTCAACATCAGATCAACAAACAACAAAATCCAACTCCTTATGGGGAGACTTCAAACAGAAAATGCAAATCAAAGACCAAGGTATAGGAGAATACTCTTTGGAGCCTTTATGTTTGGCCAAATTGCCAACATCACCTAGATCTCATGGATTGCCTACTGCATCAACACATCTGGTCACTCAGCCCATCACCAAATTTGATGGTACCTTCATCCAATTGGGCACTCTAGCACATGAATCATAAGACAAGGATATTCTTAGCTGGTTATACAAAGATGAGAAAGAAGATAATAGAGTAGCTGCTTTGGATATTGTTCTACCTACACACCTATATGGAAAAGGATACTTAATCATGTAGCAAATGGGATATGATGGTAAAGGACCTATTGGGAAACGCAAGGAAGGAGTCACTGAACCTATAAATCTTCCTTCACAACCCAATAGAAACAAAGCAGGCTTGGGTTGTGAGCTCACCTTCCTATTAAAAAGGCCACCCCACCTAACTACAAAACCTCAATGGAAAGTAAAGACAAAGTACAAAGAAGAATCCTGGTAGGAAGCACTCTTTGAATCAGTAGAAACAATCTGCAAGGCACAGGAACATCAGGATCAGAAGTTACATCAGAAAAAGTTTCTAAAACACAAAAGGGCCATATCTGCAGCAGTAGCTCATATTCAAACACCAATATCTCAAGAAACAATAAAATCATCTCCAGATACCTTTGTTTCTCCTTGAAGAAGCACAGTCTATGAACAAATACAGAAAATAGAAGACGGATCTGACACAGAATCAACAAAAACTATCAAAATGGTATCTATCATCAAAAATTTGTTTTCACCATACAACATACCAGTTTACAACACTGATAGAATCTGGGATGATGCCTCGAAGACTGATTCCAATGAATATGAATGGGGTACCTGCTCCAATGCTACTACAGATATCCCTAATGATACTGATTCTATATCTCTTTCTGAAGAAGAACATAATGCAAGAGATAGACCTCTTGAATTTGGACCACAAAATATCTATGACGCCAAGAAAAGCGAACATAAACATTATGAACAAGTCTATGTAGAAGATAATACCATCGAAGACCTCAACAAAATCCTGGACTTCTTTAAAACCAAGAACAATCACGATGAAAACTCTATCCTAACACTCATAGTAGCCAAACTTGATCCACCTAATGATTCCTTACCGCTTGTCTTTCCTGACCTCATCAACTGGGATGAACCTGAAATCCATGATCTACCAATTTCCCAAGATGATGAGTCTATTATCCATTACCTATGTACCGTAAATCCGAAAATAGGCTCTACCAGTGAACAAAGTAACAATGTCTGCAAACTAGGGAGTGCCAAGTCTCTTAGTCGCAAAAATGAACAAAATAAAGAATCTGATGCTGAAAACCAGTCAATGGCAGCTCTAGATCACAAAAAAGTAAAAATAAAGGACGCATCTGAGGGTGAAAACCTTTTTAAGGAACCTAATGATGGGAGACTTGACACTCTTCCTGAGCACTTTCATGAGTGATCACCCATATTGATTGAGCCCACTCAATCAATCAACATTGGTACCATGGAAGCAGTCAGAAACCTACACCTTACAGAATCTCTAACAGAGGAAGAAAGATCAGCATTCATCATTTTCTTTAAAGAATAGCAAATTAACTTTGCTTGGTCATATGCTGATATGCCTGGAGTGGATCCACACTTAATCATGCATCACTTGTCCATCTCTTCAAGAGTTAAACCAGTCAAGCAAAAGCTACAAAAAATGAATCTATAGGTGGCACTCATGGTCAAAACTGAACTAAAGAAATTATTAGACGTCGGATTCATCTGACCCATTGACTATGTAGAATGGATTTCCAACATTGTTCCAGTATCAAAACCAGATGGTAGTATCAGAATATGTACTGACTTCAGAGATGTCAACAAAGCTTGTCCAAAGGATGACTTTCCTCTGCCCAGTATCAACATAATTGTAGATCTCATAGCAGGCCATGCAATGCTCTCACTAATGGACGGTTTCTCAGGCTATAATCAAATCCAAATAGCCCCAGAAGATCAAGATAAAACCGCATTCACCTATCCTTGGGGAACGTATTGTTGGAATGTTATGCCTTTTGGCTTAAAGAATGCAGGGGCCACCTATCAAAGAGAAATGACAACAATATTCCATGACATGATGCATAGATTTATGGAAGACTATGTGGATGATTTACTCGCTAAATCCTTCACCAGATCAGAACATCTCAGCATCCTAACAAAGATCTTTGATCGATTGGAGAAATTCCAAGCCAAGATCAACCCTAAGAAGTGTGTCTTCGGGGTTACATCAGGCAAGTTACTAGGCTACATTGTCTCAGCTAAAGGTATTGAAGTAGATCCAGCAAAGGTACAAGCCATTATGGACATGCCACCACCAAAGAATATCAGTCAACTCAGATCTCTACAAGGACGAATTCAATCAATCAGGCGATTCATCGCTCAGCTAGCAGATAAAAGTCTACCATTTAACCATTTACTACATAAAAATGTACCATTCAAATGGGAGACCAAGTGTGCAGAATCTTTTTACCAAATCAAACAGTACCTGATGAACCCACCAGTTCTAGTACCATCAGTCGCAAGAAAGCCACTTATCCTATACATCTCAACAATAGATATATCGCTGGGGGCACTATTGGCACAAGAAGATCAACAAGGGAAGGAGTGCGCCATATATTATATCAGTAGGACATTGAATTGCTATGAACTCAACTATACATTCATTGAAAAAGCTTGCCTAACAGTGGTCTTCGCATCTCAAAAGTTTCAACATTATATGCTAGCACACACCATTAAGCTAGTTGCGAAAATTGATCCTCTCAAATATCTACTCAGTAAGGCAGCTCTTACAGGTCGATTGGCTAAATGGGTCATGATTCTCAGTGCATTTGACATCCAATACACAGAAAGATGAGCAATCAAAGGACAAGCAATTGTAGATCAGTTGGCTGAAGCACCTCTACCGGGCAAACACACCATGGAGATTGAATTTCTAGACAGGGACATTCTTGCTCTTTCCACCAAACAATGGACCCTATACTTTGATGGATCCTATACACAACATGGTTCAGGTCCTGGCATTCTATTCATCACTCCTGAAGGACACACTATACCAAGATCATATAGGCTTATGTTTCCCTGCACAAATAATGTGGCTGAATATGAGGCATTGGTTATAGGTATCAAAATGGCCGTAGAATGGAAAATCACAGAGTTAAAAGTCTATGGGGACTCGCAACTGGTCATCCATCAAATCAACAACAACTATCAGACAAAGGATGACAAGCTACTACCCTACAAGCGAATGGTGGATGACTTCAAACAGTATTTTGTACACATCACCTTCGAGCAAATACTGAGATTGAACAACAAAGTAGCCGATGCAATGGCTACTATCGCTTCATTACTACAAATTTTAGAGCAACAGAGTCGTTACGAGTTCCTGGTAGAGCAACTGTTCTCCCCCGCCTATGACCACTCTGAATCCCAAGTTATCTATGCCTTGACTGGTTTAGATTCTCCATTATATGGACCGATATACGACTACCTCTAGCACAATATATTACCAATTGACCAATCACGTAACCAAAAATGTAACTTTATCCAACAAGCTGCTCGCTACACCCTTAGCACTGATACTTTGTATCGTCGAGGTCTAGATGGTACTCTTCTTCATTGCCTTGATCGTAATGATTCCAATTTTGCTTTAAACGAGCTTCATGAAGGTATTTGTGGCACACATTCAAGTGGCACTACTCTTGCTAAAAAGCTTCTAAGGATGGGATACTACTGGCCTACAATGGAGAAAGACTCATATCACTTTGCACAGGAACTACAACCATTTACAACATCCTGGCCCTTTTGTCAGTAGGGACTAGACTTAGTTGGCAAAATTCATCCTTCATCTTCAAATGGACACAAGTTTATTATAACAGCAACAAAATACTTTACCAAATGGATAGAAGCAGTTCCCATGACCACAGTGACTGGGAAACAAATTGCCTCTTTTATCCTCAATTATCTGATCTGCAGATATGGTATTCCAAGTTCAATCATCACAGATAATGGTCGGCCTTTCAAAAATCAAGATGTCCAAGAACCATGTGAAAAATTGAAAATCCAACATAGGTTCTCTACACCATACTACCCATAGGGAAATGGTCAAGCGGAAGCGTCTAACAAGACAATACTGAAAATCCTCAAGAAAATAGTGAATGATGCAGGCAAATATTGGCACATACAACTCAATCTAGCTCTTTGGGCATACAGAACCAGCATCTACACACCTACAGGAGCAACATCATACTCATTGGTATATGGATCAGAAGCCATTTTACCCCTGGAGGTAGAAATCCCATCTCTCAGAGTCTCTTTGAAAGGTTTAATCCCTAATGAAGAGTATCGAGTTAACCGACTGCAAGAACTTGAACTATTAGATGAAAGACATCAGCATGATTATACTCATCTCAAAGCATATCAGCAACACATGTGCAGAAGCTACAATCACAAGGTCATTCCCCGCAACTTCAAAGTTGGTGACCTAGTTCTCAAAGAAAATCCAAGAAATCAACAAGATCGAGAAAAGAAAGAGAAATTTGAACCTAACTGGTTGGGTCCCTATGTTATCATATCAGTCTATGGATCCAGTGCCTATCAGCTAACAAATTCAGAAGGAGATGTGCTTGACGAACCAACTAACAGCATCCATCTGAAGAAATACTACACTTAAGTAGTCTAGTGCACGGAAAAAGCCAAACAAGCAAAAAAATCAAAAGAAAAAAAAAACAAAAAACAAAAACAAAGTACAATAAAAACAAATGGTGAAAACCTGGTAAACAGGCGCTCTTGTGAAAGATTGGCTCCTCTATCTATCTCCATACCATTTTATCCGTACAAACACTATTGGCCATCGCCCGACACTTAGCAAATATCCATTCAGGACATACTTAGCGTAGTCACTATCCTGGTTTATCCATATATATCCTCTTACCACAAATCCACCATGGCTTGGAAATCATTGTACATATTCACATCAAGAGGCACACTCAGCTAGGGGCATTCAAATCGTCTAAATATTGCAAACATTCAAGACATCAAAGCTATTTGCAAAACTCAAAAAAAAACATGACATCCAACAACCAAAACTACGCTTCATCGCAAAACAGAACAAAACAATTCACAAGAAATACTAAGGATGGATGATTTTCTGAAGTACTAAATGTTGCATTATTGCATAAAAATCTTAACTAGTCTTGCATTTTGAACTTTTTAAATTATTGGATTTTCTTCCTTTTCTCACTAAATGCCCAAAGCTAGAGATCATGAGGAACTTCCAATATTTTCTTAGTCTTCTGTCTAGGAGGCGATCACTTGTACTATGTGAATACTTTCCTCAAGACGTGATACATCGAATATCACTGAAGGCCTGATTCCACTTCACGCATACAAATGATTCAATCTTGTCTGTTTACGCAATACGCACTCAGGTCATCCTTGTTCAATTATACCTTGACACTTGTGCTATCTTGCAAAATCAAACATCATGTAAATTTTTCTCAGGTCATTATGGTTCAATTATACCATTATGCTTGTATAAATTTTCAACATTTCCTAAAAACAAATCAATGCTCAATGATGATATCTACACAGAAAGAAAACAAATGGCTATATCGGATGGCAAATACAGAATGAGGATGTTACCAAAAACATAGTTACATATCATCTTACAACTAGTTGCACATCATTTTCCAATTAATTGCATATCATGTTAACATAGTTGCATATCATTTTACATTTAGTTGCATATCAAATCATACATCTCATTTTCAAGATACATCACACAGCATATCAAATCATACATCTCATTTTCAAGATACATCTCACAGCATATAAAAACATACATCCTGCATCATACATTATATCATATATTTAAGCATTGTATCATCATGAAGAAATAACCCACATAACATGCATCCATATAAACACACCACATGATCAAAGAAAATGGTGCCGTATATATATATATATATATATATATATCAAAAATGATCAAAAGGTACAAAATGTATCAACACTGTGTCCAGTACAAATAATAACAATGATCTAAAATACAAAAGAGACCACGTCTCTCAAGTATGATTATCCCCTGACAGAGATGGTCTAGCTCCAGATGCACCCGCCCCTGGATCCCCAGGAGGGTCCAATCTCGGTGGCCCTGTAACACCTCGGCTCTCAGACTGTGACTCAGTATCTTGAGATCGACTAGATCTCAACTGTGCAAATCTCTGTACTCGCCGGTTCCACCTCCTGAGCTCTCAATGCTAGCTCTCTCAAGGTGTCTCTCAGCAGACCACCCGCCGCTGCTCTCTGCATGCTGGATACCAGCTCCTCCGCTCGCCCCCTCCGCTCTATCTCGGTGTCCTGCTCAGTGGTCAACTGTGAAATGTATCACTGATATGTCAAAATCTGTGCCTGCAACTACTGTACAGTCACTTGTAGGGTCCGGATCTGTGCATCCTCAACATGTGTAGGGACCCGAACCCGTAGTGGTACCTGTGCAGGGGCAACCCCTCCAACCTTGCCTATCCTCGGTGTTGGAGGTGGGAGCACATCCGTCCTCCTCCTCTGTGCTAGTTGCCTCGCCTCATCAACACCCCCCACTGTAGCTAGCACCTCCCCCACTCTCCCCTCTCCACCGGCTCCAATAGCCAATCCACCTCTCCCCCTGCCTATCACCCCCTGTCTCACCACTCTCTCCACACCCCTATCTCCTCTCCTCCCTCTGTCTCCTCATCTCCCTCTGACTCCTCTCCCTTGTCCATCTCTTCCATCCTCTCCATCATCATCATCATCTCCCTCTCCCTCCTCCTCATCGGAATCAAAAGCTGGCCTCATCTCCTCTAGATCCGATATCCTGGCCACCGCCCGCGCAACAAACAATCTGGAAAACTCATCAGTCATGCCCACATCTAGAATCTTCGGGTCATAATCCCATATCTGCCCTGCCAACCCAACAAACTCCTCCACCACCACTACGCTATCAATGGTCGGACCCCAATCCGCTACATCCTGCCTCCAACGTGCATATAGGAACGCTCCCTGTGGAATACCCTGCTAGCACCCAAACTGTCTCAAAACTTGGGTCACCACAAACCTCTCTATCACAAACGGGGTCCTTCTGATCAGGTATCTAGTCATAAAAACAAAGGGCATCTCCATCCCGTCCTCTGCCCACACCTCGTATCCTGTATACGGTCGCCAGGTGAGTGTACCTATATCATCAAGCACTCTCCTCCAATGCTCTAGTTTGCCCAGCTTCCGCTGGACAACTAGACCCCTGTATCCATACCCATATGCACACCCCACGGGCCTGTCTCTATCTGCTAGTGGCCTCGCCACTGGAATGTACTCCCAGCACCATACCTGTAACAGTGTCACGCCAGCTGACAAACTGTCATAACCAAGGTATACCACCTCATGTAGGCCCCTGTACAGATGGGCCAGCATAGCTGATCCCCATGAAAATCTCTGCCCCTGTGTGACCATCTCCTCTAGTACCAGTCCCCATCCCACAGAGAATCTCTTTGACCTGCGATCAGGACAAAGGAATCCACCAACGAACCCTGCTAGTACAGATGGCAATGGGGTGTAATCCAGGTCTGAGAACTCCTACCACGGGATCTCATAACCACAGACTGTCTCGTCATGGAAGATACCATGCAGTGCCTCTGTCCCGCCCTCCTCTGATTGCTCATACGGTAGTAGTGCACCTACTACGGGAATCCACAGGATCCTATGACAGTCCTCTGGTGTGACTGTCATCTCTCTAGTCACAAAATGGAAGGTGTTTGTGTCACTATGCCATCTCTTTGCCAATGCTGTCAGTAGCCCTTGGTTCATAGTGTACCGAGGCATATCCAAAAGGGAGGTCAACCCACATCTCTCAATGATGTCTAGATCAGCCTAGGTCAACCGCGGTATCAATGTCCATGGTCTTGAAGATCTCTCTCACGACTGCACCACACCCAATCGCTCCTGTCAACAAGCAAAACAAATCCAATATCAGTTTCCACATCAAAACAAAGATATCAAAATCAAACTCACATCAACAACATGACACAATTTGCTCATCTACATCAAGTTCAAAATCCTATCATTTCATATCAACTTGTAAAACAACTCAAGTTATCAAAAACCATATCAAAACTTGTAACACAACTTAAGTCTCCACAATCACATAAACTTGTAAAACAACTCAAGTTTCCCACCCATATCAGCTTGTAACACAACTCAAGTTTCCAACCCATACTAGCTTGTAACACAAATTAGGCTTCACACATTGAACTTGAAATAGGGTGCACAAATAAAACATATTTTGATCAAAACACCACATTGAAATCTATACATAACTTGAAATATCACAAATCAAAACAAGTTATATTAACACTCATATTGGACAAATCCATAAAATCATGATAGCATGACACAACAAATTTACAAACCACATCATCTTGCAAATTTTTTTTCAAATGTGCTAAAACAGACTCCCACTGTGCTAAAATTCACCCACGCGCTAGGCTGTTTTTCCTATGTGCTAATCTATTCACCCTATGCGCTAGACTGACTCTACGTGCTAACCTTTTCCCCCCATGCGCTAAACCCCCTTACCCATGAGAACCCCTGTGACCCCTATGCGCTAGGTTAACCCTACGCACTAACCTGCTGACCTAACGTGCTACTCGACTATCGCCATGCACTAGGTTAACCCTATGCGCTAACCTATGTTTCCTATGCGCCACCCTATTTTATTTCAGCTGCACCCCTAAAATAGACTTGATGCGCTACTTAAAAGTTTGTATGCGCTAATCTATGACTTTGACGCGCTAAAACGCTAAAACCGAGTTTTAAAAATAAAAAAATGACTAAAAATGACCAAATCAAAAATCAAAAGAGGGTCAAAAATGTTGACTTACTAGTGGTCCATACGCTGTAGGTCTCTGGTACCTCCGAACGTGCTCAAAACGGTGTCTGGAATATGGAATAGGCATTTTCTCTTCAGACCAAATTCTCTTTCTCCAAAGTCAACAAGGCACAAATGAATCAAATCAAAGCTATTTTCCCCTTTTATAGGAGGAAAATAAAATTAGGGTTAGCCAAACAGACCTGTAATATGGTTGCGGTCTCCCTTATACCCTAAAACTTGTAACTTATTAGGAGATGAATCAATTTACCCACCTTTCACATAGACGAAATCCTACACATCACACGCAACTCATCAAATCAAATAAAAAAATTTCAAAAAATTGATTCATCTCCCGAGGGGGCATCACCATCAAATATCAAATCTGGGGCATCACGCATCAAATCAAATCTGGGGAACGACTTGCAAATCAAAAGAGCGACACACAAATTGCATTTCATCATAAATCATGATAACGCATCATTTTCTTTGAAATAACATGTGCACACACGTCACTTCAAAGAGGGGCAAAATGTTGACGTATAAAAATGACCATATTCCTAAATGAATATTTTATGTTCATTTCTCTATTTAATTACATCCAATTTAATTAAATTACCCGCATTCCTCTATTTAATTAAGTAAATTATTCAATTTATTTAAATTAAATTCGCTATACCCATTTAATGAATAAATTATTTTATTCAATTAAATTCCCCGTATCCACTTTTAATTAAATTCAAATTTAATTAAATAGTTATCCGAAATTGAATAAATCTAATTTATTTAATTTCCCCAAATTACAACCAAATTGAATAAATCATTTAATTCAATTAAATCCTATTATCCCTCCATCCACTTGCAAAATCCTACATCTCCCACTTGCCTTCCTAAACCCCTTTCTAATCCCTTATAGACTCTTCTAATCGCTTCTAATTAGCCTAACCCATCTTCTAAACTTTGTCACACCCCTAAGCACGGGGAGGTCACTTCTCAAATCCTCAAAGTCTTTGATAACCATTAAAGGCTTCAAGCCTTCAACCACTTAATTCCTCAAAGTCTTTGATAACCATTAAAGGCTTCAAGCCTTCAACCACTTAATTCCCCAAAGTCTTCATAACCATTAATGGTTAACTCAAACCCTCTTACATGGTTAAAGAATTTCTTTTAACTCAACCTTCATCCAACCCAAGGGTCTCATCAAGCATTTAATGCTTTGACCATGATTATCTCTTAATCATTTGCACAAGGGTTTATCCTTGGATTAACTCTTAATCCAATGGGTAATCTTAATTTAGACTTGACCCTTACCTTCTAGATAACCCTAAGGTCTTTTCAAGCATTTAATGCCTCCAACCCCTTCTCTCAACCCAACCCTATGTTGACATTTGTCACCATTTCATTGGTGCAAATTGCAAACATGGATCCCCAACTTTCAAACTCAACCCTTGATCAACTCTTTCAATCCTGACCATCCATTGCCCTGTTTTTGCTATAAATAGAGCTCTCATTCCTCCATTTTAAAAACATCCTCCAAATTTGTAGTATCATACTTATGCTCAAATACATTCAAGCTTTCATATCTCATTTTATGCTCATCATTTTAGCCTCTTTTAAATCAAGAACTAGTCTAAATATGCATGTTTAGAATAATTTCTTTATCATTTTAGCTCAATCATGGACTAATATATCATGTTAGGATAGTATTTATACTAACCTTGTCATCTTTTAATCTAGTTTATTGCATTTCTAGAATCATGCATAGCTTAGGATGCATCTCATACTAAAATCTATCAAAGCATCCCTCGTTCTTGCATTTGCCATCCCTAAACCATTTTGCTCAGTGATCTGAGAGCAAAAACATTGGTTTGAGGGACATTGTGAGATAGAGAACCATGGGACCAACCTTGGGAAGCTGAGTAATACTTTATTACTCCATAGCTTGCACCAAGAAGTCTTGTGTGTGTGTGTGGACAGGTATTTTGGAACATATTTTCACATATTGAGTTATATCGACCCGCTTTTCCCGCATACAGTTTCCTTTTTGGAAATTGTTCTCTTAAAATAGATAATACATACTAGAAATGTTCCTTGTGGCTATCAGTGCACATGTAATTTCACAAGCTTTCTCAATTTTACCTCAACTTCAATCTTTTCTTGTTTGGCTATGTAAAGCTCTCTCCTAAGCTAAATATTTTCTACCTTGAATCTCATAGAAATGAAGGACACATAACAAACTTGAGTAGTGTATGTATTTAAAACTACCTCTAAAGTGATTAGGAGTGACCTAAGATAGTAGGGAACAATGGCTTTATCTTCCTTTAATTGTTACATCAACTTCTCAACTTCTTCTAAATTTATGAATTCATGAGGATTAACCTCCTTAATGGATTCTTTCATGTTACCAATTAGTGTGACATCATATGAAATCTTGAATTGAATTCCTTTTTAATATTCTCATCCTCTCCAAATATTCTTATAATTTCATCATCTTTCTACCTAGCATCTCTTCACATTTGGTCAATATTTGCCCTCTTTCCCCCAATTCTCTCTACTCTAGACAAAGTTAAAGCTTTTCTTAATTAGGAAACCTCTTCCTTATCCATTCTTGGTTCTTCTTCTTCTTGTATTAACACTTTTCCTCTCTATGAAAAAATTATGTTAGGCATGAGTATATTTCACACAAGATTGTCTCTAAGTATGTATTTCATTGTTACAAATTGAATCCTCAAGGAGGCTAGAATTTGTCATCTCTAGGAGATTGTTGTGATTGTTTGTAGGTATCCTTCACTGAAGGTTTTAAATTCTGTAATCAGTCATAAATAATAGAATATGTATCCAAGATCTGATAATTTTGTGAATGAATCAAGTAATGCATTAGTATAAGGTATTGATGTAGGAATATTCTATAAGGAAAATGAGTTTGCAGCTAAGATTTGCATTTGTAGTTCTATGTGTGACTCCATGCCCAATGAACAAGGCACTGGTCTTTGAAGAATTTGGGGATATTTTTAGATTCATACAATTTTAAAGAAAATCTATTTCCCTTCATGTTTAGGTTTTGTGTTCTATTCATTCCAAGCTCTTGTTCATCTATTGCTTATACAAATCTAGCCAATCTGTAGTGTTTTTCTAACTTGTTGAGCTTGTGGAATGATCTATCTGCTTATTGTTTGATGCTGCCATATGTCTGTAACTGGTTGTATTTAATGCATCAAAGGGTGTCCCCCCCTAGGTCTAGTAGAACCTGAAGTACAGGAAGATCATTAGGGTCATATGTTATGTTGTCCAAGTCCTGATGCATTTCATAGATTGAAATTGGCCATTTCATAGAAAGATTGCAGGTGAACTTGGGTTAACTAGTTTTGGTGAACAACAAAAATGCATCTTGGATTTGGACAAAATAATATGTTTCAAATCCATTCCTAGGAGTTTGACTTGATTTTTTTGGACCAGGTAGTATCAATTTGCCATGGTCCTTAAAATTTCTTGTCATCAAAAGTTGAACCTGTTCATCGTTGTGAATTCTGTCGACCCTCTCGAACATAGCTATGTACTTGTTTCCTACACACAAAAAGAAAGGAAAAATTATTGGGAATAGGGGTTTTCCTAAGTCAAACCCCATTTTAAGAATTAACCTTGAATGAAATAATATAAATACTGAAATAAATTTTGAATAGATATACCTTAGATTTGTAATTGTTGATGATGATTCTTTACTCTTTGAATGTAATCACAAATGTTGTATATGATGGCATGCCAAATACATGAAAATGAAAAACCCTGATCAAACACACATGCTTGCACAAGATTGATGTAATTTTTCTCCATAATATTGTAGGATATATATGCAGCCTTGAAGATCTTTGAAAATTCTTACTAATGAATTCTTCACAAATGCATGAATACTTTAGGTAAGGCGTGGATATGAAAATTAATTGATATGATGTCTTTATATAGGGGTCTCTAGGTAAATTACTAGTTAGGTTGACCTCCAACAATCATGTATAGCCATGGGGATGAATTCTCATTGGCAAGCTATAAAACTTGCCCTATTTCAAATTTAGGTCCCATTGAAAGGGACCATGGCATTTTAGGGTACCATGGTCCCGATCGGGACATACCACAACCTAGTCCAAAGAAGATTGCTCCTCAATTGGATCATTTTCTTGGGATTTATATGGTGTCTTAGCGACAGATTCTTCCCCACCCTTGCACTATGATATTAAGGATGTTTGGATACTGACTTAGTAAGGTTTCTAGTTCCAAGGCTCTTAGTAAGGCTTTTGTTTGGTCTTCAGGGATAAACTCCCTCGTGAGGCTTTCCAACCTTTAGAACAAAGGATTTATGTATCTCAAGGATACTGGGGGAAGGCTAATTGCTGAACAAAACCGTTGAACATGATTTTCATCACATCCACATTTTATTATATTTGGTTGGAATACTTAGCGTTAGTCATTCCCCACTTAGGTTGTTCCCCTCTCATTGACCTTAATGGCTTGAGCCTAAAAGGCTCCTCGGGAGAGCAGGCCTACTAAAAGATTTAGGCTATTGTACAAACTAAAATAAAGCAAGTAAATAGTGAGTTTGGATTTTTTATCACCTAGTTAAGGGGAGAGCATATACCTATCACCTTCGATTCATGAAATACAAGTTGTTTTTTTTAAACCTTTATGGCACTAGTTATCTAATTGCTATTTGGAGATGTTTCTCCAACAAACATGTTGTTCTTTTTAATGCAACATAGAAATTTTTTTGACTTTGAAAGAAAACCTAGTCAATAAAATGAAATCGTGTAACAAAATGTCAATGTGGCTTGTTTGGTTTATCCTTGCAAAAATAATGTGGCTTGTTCTATTTACCTTTTTGCAAAATTCAAAGTTTGTCTTGTTCTTTTCAAAATCCCAAAAGAAGTGTGAACTATTCTTGCAAAAATAGAAGTTTGATTTGTTGTTCTTTTTACCCTTGCAAGAAAGCAAAATTAAGTTCTTTTTAGGCACCAAAAGGAATATGAATTTCTTTTTATGCCTTTGCAAGAAATGGAAAATGAGTTCTTTGTTACCAAGTTTGAAATAAAGTAAAGTAAAGAAAACTAATCTAACTCCTCTTTGACCCCGCAAACAAATGTTAGAACCTGCAAGCAACTAGTTAGTAAAATCAATCTTAATGGTGGGCTTCACAAGTCTAAAATTTTGATATGTTACAAAAATTCCCCACTCTATGCTACAAATGCGCTAAAAGAATTATTAGGAGCGCTACAAAAACTATCAGAAGCGCTAGAATAGGGGTCAGATACGCTATCTAATGTGTCAAAAGTGCTAAAATAATTGTCATATACACCAAAGAAAAATAGATTCTCCAAAAAATGATTCAAAAGCGCCAATAGAGAATTTAAATACACTAATTCTTATGTGTTTTCGGGCTGCATGAAACTTGCGGGAAATTTTTGTTAAAAAGTGAGTTGCCCCATGGTGGGTGCCAAAAATGTATGCCTGAAATGCATTTAGTGGCTAGTTAAGAACAAGACAAACAAGCACACCAATAAAACATTATATGAGAAGATCTTAACAAAGAAAAACAATTTGTAATGAGCAATCTTTCCAAACCGTTCTATTGTTCTCTATCTCCAAGGATTCTTCTAGTCAATGGTTGCTCTCAGATCATTGAGAAACTGACCTTTAGAATGACAACTCCAAGAATGAGTGATATGGGATGAAAATGATCTATATGCAATGCATTTTAGATCTACATGGATTAAAAAAGCTTGCTAAGATATGATATTATCTCTATGATGAAGATGATGATATGATAAAGAAACTAACAAGCTATGCTAACATGATTCCTGATTAGAATTGCTATGTTCATATACTCCTAAATGATTAAAATGTTTGATTATCAAAGAGAAGCTAAAATTATTGATGAGAGTAAGACTATAATCTGGATGCATGAAGACTTGGATCTCTATAATGGTGGAAATGAGGCCTATTTATAAAAGAAATGGGCAATTGGATGGTTAAGATTGAGTAATATTAACAAGGGCTAGGATTGAATGATCTTCAATCCATGTTTATAATTTTCACCAATGAAATGGTGATAATTGTCAACAAGAAATGGCTTGAGAGGCATTAAATGCTTGAGAAGACATAGTGGTCACCCTAGGGGGTAAGATCAGGGTTGAGTTAATGGATAATCCCTTTGTCCAAAGGATAAACTCTTGTGCAAGAGTTAATGGATAATCATGGTCAAAGAAATGAATGCCTTAAGAGACCCATGGGTTAGAGAAGGGTTAAGTTAGAGAGGAAGTCTCTAACCAAGGGTCAAATTAGAGTTAACCATTAATAGTTATTGAAGACTTTGGAGGTTAGCTTTTTGAATACATAAAGCCTTTAATGGTTTATGAAGACTTTGACGTCTTTTGAGAAGTGACCTTCTCTTAAGGAATGTGCAAATGCTTAAGGGGGGATTAGGCTAATTAGGATGGTTTAGAAGAATCTAGAAGATAATTAGTCATGCAAATGGATTTTTTAGGAGAATGCAAGTGGGAGAATAGTTTTGGATTTAATTTTGAAATAAAATGATTTATTTCAAAAATGTCGATGACAACTTGCATTTGGAAGGATTTTTAAATAAATTTGATTTATTTAAATAGGATAAATATTTTAATAAAATTTTAAATTTAATTAAACAGGAAATGGGGATTTAATTAAATAAAATGATTTATTTAATTAAAGGTTAGAATGTGGTCAATCAAATAAATTGAATAATTTATTTAATCAATAGAAGAATGTGGGGGGGGGGGGGTGATTAATTAAATATGATTTAATTAATAGAGGAATTGATTTAACGAATTAAATAAGCATTAAATATTTATTTAATCAGATGGTTAGATTTATACGTCTACATTTTGCTCCTCTTTGAAGTGATGTGTGTGCACACGTTAGTTCAAAGAAAAATCACCTGATGATGTTGCCAAAATTTTTGTTTTTTTCCTTAGATACTAATTGTCGGCTATTGGCACTGGTTGTTGGATTTGATATGATAATGATGCCCCCTCAGGAGATGAATTGAGAAAAATTTGATAATGATGCTAATTTTTTGGATTTTTAAGATTTTTTTTATTTTTCTTGATTTTTTTTGAATTTTTTGGATTTTGAATTTTTTTAATTTTTCGATATTGATTTGCTAATAAAAAATGACATGGTTTGAAAATTCACATGGCCAGTATAACACACACATGCTCCACATGTCCCTCTAGGAGGCACACCATGCTGACATCACCACACACCATATAAACCCCTAGGGCTCATTTGTGCACTTGTCATTTGGAGATTGGGAGCTTGGAGAGAAGAGGAGAGGAGAGCAAAATGGTGCCACCCTACCACAATCACCGCTTTGAGAGATTTCATCAATTTGAGAGACCGCACATGTATGGACCTCTGGTGAGTGAAATTTTCTATCTCTTGTGATTTTGAAGCATTTTTGGTAGATTTTTAGGGTTTTTGTGTTTTTTTGCTTTTTCTGCGTGCCCTAGTTTTTAAGTTATTTTTTTGTTGGCACATTTGATTTTTTGCATGGCACATTTGATTTTTAGATTAGCATCTTTGAATATTATCATAGTACATGTGAATATTGAGGTAGCACATTTGAGTTATTGTTTAGCACATTTGAAATGCCCACTGCACTTTTGCTTTAGCACCTATGCTATTTCTTTTAGCGCATTTGCAACAATGTTGATTTTTTTGATGATTTTCAAATTTTTGAAGTGTGGAAAATTGATGTGGGTGTTTAGGATGATGTTTAGGATGTGTTTTGATAAATGATAGAGCTTGAATGATCAAATATTGGTAAAATTTGAATTTTCATCATGATAGGATATGTTGAATTGTGTGATTTTTTTTTACCTGATAGGATAGGTCTGATTTTCAAGAGTTTATGATTGAAACTCAAAGTGTTAATAGATATGTGAGGAAGTGTCTGATAGGATAGAGTAGATTAACATCCCTAATTGATCAAAGTTTAATATTGAAACTCCCAATCAATAGCATGACGTGATGCCACTGATAGGATAGGCTAAGATAAACCCTCCTGATTTGATTAGTTTATTATCGAAACTATAGAATGATAGTGTGATGTGACGTCACTAATAGGATAGGCTAAGATGAACCCTCATGATTTGATAAGAGTGTGTGATAGAAACACTTGAATTAATATCGTGACTTGAATCACTGATAGGATAGGCTAAGATGAACCCTCTTAATTTGATAAGAGAGTGTGATAGACACACTTGAATTGATATTGTGACTTGCGTCACTGATAGGATAGGGTAAGATGAACCCTCCTGATTTGATAACAGAGTGTGATAGACATAATTGAATTGATATCATGACTTGCGTCACTGATAGGATAGGCTAAGATGAACCCTCCTTATTTGATAAGAGTTTATGATGAAAATTCCAAAATGATAGTGTGACTTGCATCACTGATAGGATAGGGTAAGATGATCCCTCCTGATTTGAGAAGAGTGTGTGATGGACACACTTGAATTGATATCATGGCTTACGTCACTGATGATTTGATTGTGATTTCATGTGAGCAAATATGATAATTGATTGATTGAGTGATGATGTTTGAATGATTGGATAGATAGAGATGACATTGTGTTGATATGATTGATCCAGAAACTTGTAGGTGTTTTGATATCTTGGGAGTGATACCCAAAGACCTTTTCCATGAAGGGAGACCTTTTGGAGGCAAATCATGTGATCATTGATTCCTATGGATTATCGCACATCCTATTCATGCCCGATTATCAGATGAACATGGCCCTATTGACTGCACTAGCCAAGAGGTGGCATAGCAACCACAACACCTTCCACCTTTTGACGGGAGAGATGATAGTGACTCTAGAGGATGTATATCATATTTTGTGGGTTCCAATTATGGGATAGCTAGTACCTTATGATCAGGACACAACAACAGGGGTAGCGGCTTTGCGACGAGTAGTCAAAGATGAGGAGATTGATAGGCTAAATATCTTTTGGGAGTATATGGTAGAGATGTATTTACCACTACCATCAGTATTGGTAGGATTGTTAGGAGGCTTCCTTTGTCCAGACAGGAGGTCTCATGGGTTGGTAGTGAGATGGGGTTTTGTGCTAGAGAAGATGGTTACATGGGGGATCTGATATGCTTAGGGGGTGTGTATTTAAGCATACCTCTATCATGATTTACATTAGGTGGTCTATGCCAGGGCAACTAGTCTATCGATCGGAGTGACCTTGCTATAGATCTGGGCATGGGAGCATATAGCAGTGACATGACCGATTGCAAAGAGATCCTGAGCACTAGGACAACCTTACCTTACATGACTTCTCGGCCCATGCTGGGGAAGCTGGAGTATTGGCAGTGGGTTCTTGATGATCTGGATTCAATGATTTGGAGGCCTTACCTAGATTGTGAGGCATGGAAAGAGGATACGAATGAGATTCCAATCCTACTCTAGAGAAAATAATTGATAGGGAGGACCCCCTATATCATTGAGAGGTTCATTTTGATGCGTGTTTACCATTAATTTGGTTAGACTCAGGGGATGCAACATGATATCGCTCTATATGCCCACATACACAGGGATAGGTCAGAGTGGGGGCCTTCAATAGATTTTGATACAGAGCGTACAAAGTTCTATACACTATCAGTGGTGTTGTGGGACATGTCATGAGGGATAGTTGATGCAAGTATGGTGACATAGTTTGTGTAGTATATGGTAGAGAATCCATTTCCATAGTTGAAAGGGCCAAGAGAGCCAGTACCACCCCTAGAGGAGGTGCATTATGATGATGATGATGATGAGGATCATCTAAGTTTGAGAGAACAAAGAGTAGTTGGTGGTTGTGGTTAGGGGAGAGGTAGGAGGAGGATGGGGAGAGGTGGAGGATTGATTTCCAGCCATGGGCGAGGAGTGATGGGGAGAGGTGGAGGATGGAGAGGAGATGCGGACCGAGGTGGACTACTTTTGATGGGGGGATAATAGTGGAGGGGAGGAGGAGGGAAATGAGTCTGACTTTGAGGAGACAGAGGAGGATGAGGGGGAGGGAGGAGGGATGGCAAGGTTTAATAAGGAGGAGGAGGAGGCTCAGCCACTAGTTAGGAGGAAGAGGGTAGAGATACCACCACCTGTAGCCCTAGAATAGGTCATTCCCACACAGGTTGCACCAAGTTCGTGACCTCCACAAAAAATGACTATACAGATTTTAGTGCCACCCCATCAACAGTAGACACATATATCCGCATTACAGTCCATGGTGCAGGGTTTACAAGGTCAACTAGCCTAGGCTCAGGAACAAATTAGATAGTTACAGGGATAGGTTGCTCAACCCACTATAGAGAGGGATATAAAGATAGAGAGGCGGGGCCAAGAAGAGGATCTTGCATAAACTTTACAGTGGGCTACATCCCAGCGGCTGTTTGGGGAGACTATGAGGGAGATTTTGTATCAGACAAGTTGAGCCAACTACTATAGGGGTTTGTATATCTAGGATGTTCCTCTAGATAGGCTAGTACAGTCCTTTGCACAGAGCTCGAGGCATGGGGGTTCTCAGTGGGAGGAGGGAAACCAAGGGGTTATAGGACCTAGGAGAGATCCTAGTGGAGATGGCACAGGTGTAGGACCCTCATGTACAACTAGCAGATTAGGTGGTAGGCCCACTGATTCAGGAGGGAGCCATTCATAGTTTTTCTCCTCTTTGCTGTATTTTAATCATTTGATGTATTGATGTACTTTTATAGTGATGATTTTGATCCTTGATATAGTTTATTTTGAGATGATATCTGGGCATTTGATAGCTATTTCTTTTTTGATGATTTATGTGATGGCAGTAGTGATTTTCCTTGGTTCCACATATGATTTCTATGCATTATGATATGGTGTTGGATATGCTTATATATTTTTATGGATGCAGATATGATGGATGCATTTACTTTATGATCTAGATGTTTGATGTGCATGTCTATTTGATTTTTCTTTTTATGAATGTAGATGATATCTATGTGATGTGTGTGATGATATGATGATGTGATCTATATGTTTTGAAGGTGATATATTCTTATATGATGATTTTGTTGATATGTTAATGCATGCAGGTAATGATTTTCTAAGTTTGATGGATTGTATATGTTTTGAAGGTCATATATGCTTATATGATGATTTTGTTGATATGCTAATGCTCATGTATGAATGAATATGGATTATGCAAGGCTTATGGATATGTACAATGTTATATGATGTGATGGATAGATGTTTTATTATGATAATGTGATGTATGGATGTATGATGATTTTATTATGTAAATGCCCCTAATGGATGAATGATGTTAATGTACTAACATGATGATGAACATTCATTTATGTGTATGGTGCATATGTGGCTGGAATGATTAATAATTAAATATTTATGAATGATCAATGGTGTGATTATGACAAATACAATCTATATGGTAGTGAAATGCAATCTTATTAATGATATGTTATTAAATGAAATGTTTTAAAATGATATGGACGTATGATGATTTTATTATGTAAATGCCCCTAATGGATGAATGATATTAATGTACTAATGTGATGATGAACATTCATTTATGTGTATGGTGCATATGTGGCTAGAATGATTAATAGTTAAATGTTTATGAATGATCAATGTAGTGATTATGACAAATACAATATATATGGTAATGAAATGCAATCTTATTAATGATACGTTATTAAATGCAATGTTTTAAAATGATATGCAACTAAAAATGAGATGCAAATATTTAAATTGATATGCAACTAAATGCAATGATGAATGATATGCAAATATTTTTAAAATGATATGTAACTTAATGCAATGGTAAATGATATGCAACTTAATGCAATGATATTGATAATGTGATGGTAATGATGAATGCAACTAAGTGCAATTTTGAGCAATGAATGCAACTAAATGCACTATTGATAATGATTGCAAATAAATGTACTAATGATAATGAATGCAACTAAGTGCACTAATGATAATGAATGCAACTAAATGCACTAATGATAATGATATTTGCAAGTCTAATTGTGCAACATTGTCATTCTGTCGGTCAATTGTTTGTCCCTTTTTATCATCATTGAGATTTTAAAATGTTGAAAGTTAATACAAACATCGATGGTATAATTGAACCATGATGGCCTGAGTATAACTTACACGATGTTTTATTTTGCAAGATGACACAAGTGTTGAGGTATAATTGAACCAAGATGACCTGAGCAGTTCCTACCTAAAACAAGCATGAGTTAACCTTTATTATGTGCAAATAAGAAATGTCCTCGATGATGCGTTACCAATCATTTCTTGAGACAAATTTGCATAGTATCAAAGTTTCACTCACAAATAGTAGACAAATGAAAATATCAAATTCCTTCCTTGCTTCTCTAGTTTCAAGACATCCTTGAGTTGCTTAGGAGATTTGATCACAAAAATCAAACTACCATAGATGAACACACATGTTATCCAATGTAACTTGTCAAATAATACATTTTGCAAATGGATCATTGTTCAGCTTTATTGCAGAAACTAGTTTGTGCGTCTAGTTCTTGTGTGAATGTTTACCATTGATAATCATGATCTTTGTGTGCATTCAGTAGGTCTATGTTTGTGTATTTGATTGTCTATTTTCCTATCCCCAAAAGGTGAGTTTCCCCCAATAAAGTCAGGATTTTCCCCCAGCCTTAGACACTACCTTCAATAATGGATATGTACACTATTCACCAAGCCATGGTGAGATATGATGTAGATAACTATTTAGATAATCAAGGATAATCAAGGATAATGACTACGCTAAGTGTGTCCAAGATTGAATTGTGTTAAAGAGCTTTGCAGGCTTCATGCATTATGTTGTTGGCTGAGATCATATAGATGCAAAAAGGTATGATATATGTACTAATAGATAGAAGAGCTGATATATCACAAATAGTGCTTGTTGCTAGGTTTTCACTACTTTCCTTTATTGCACTTTTTTTGATTTTTTGATTTCTTTTGTATTTTTCTTGATTTTTCCCCTTTTCTGTGCATTGGATAACTCATGTATAGAAATTATTTAGATGGATGTTGTTGATAGGTTCATCAAATAGGTCCCCTTTTTATGTAGAGAGTTCATATGCTCCTGATCCATATGCGGTTATGATGAGAAAAGGACCTAGCCAGTTTGGCCCAAACTTGCCTTTCTTTTCTCGATCCTATTGATTGCGGGGATTTCCTTTAATAAAAAGTCACCGATTTGAAATGCCCTTGGTTTTACTTTGTGGTTTTAGCTCCTGCACATGCATTGTTGGTAGGCTTTGAGGTGATCAAAATCATGTTGATGATGATCATCCAACAATTCTAATTCTTGCAATCGGTTTTCTCTGTATTCCTCATCTAGAATGAGTCCTTTCAGTGATACACTGAGCAATGGTATTTCAAACTCAATAGGTAAAATGGCCTCTAATCCATACACAAGTGAGTATGGTGTGTCTCCTATTGGTGTGCAGATGCTAGTTTGGTATGCCCACAAGGCAGGATTGAGTTGGACATGCCAATGATGACCAACATCATTCACTATTTTATGTAGGATTTTCATAATAATTTTGTTTAAAGCCTCTGCTTGGCCATTCCCTTGAGGATAATAAGGTGTGGAGAAGCGATTCTAGATATGGAATTTATCACAAAGTTCTTGCACATCTTGATTTTTGAAGGGTCTACCATTATCAATGATAATGGAGCTAGGGATTCCATACTGACAAATGAGATAGTTCAGGATGAAGGACGATATTTGTTTGCCGGTAATAGTAGTTAATGGAATAGTGTCAATCCATTTTGTAAAATATTCAATGGCTATGATTATGAACTTGTGTCCATTGGATGAGGAGGGATTAATCTTTCCCATGAGGTCAAGTCCCCACTAACAAAAAGGCCATGATGTGGTGAATGGTTGGAGCTTCTATGCCAATGCATGCATAGGATTGCCTTGGATTTGGCATTTTAGGTATTTTATAGAAAATTTGTAGGATTCCTTTTCCATGGTTGGCCATTAATACTGCATCCTTAGAAGTTTCTTGGCTAGAGTAGGACCACTTGAATGTGTTCCACAAATACCTTCATGAAGTTTTTGTAAGGCAGTTTCAGATTTGTTACAATCAAGAAACCGAAGGAGAGTACCATCAAGACCTTGTCTATAAAGTTTATTAGTAGTTAGGGTATAACAAGTTGCTTGACGTATAAAGTTGCATTTTTCGTTTTGAGATAGATCTGGTGGAAAGGTACTATATTTTAGGTAGGCATAGATATTCCTGTAGAGTAGTGAACTAGAACCGACTAGATGACATATGACTTGGGATTCAAGATTGTCATAGGTAGGGGAAAATAATTTCTCCACCAGGAACTCATAACAAATTTGTTCTTTTGGTATTTGTAGGAGTGAGGCAATGGTTGCCATGGCATCTGCAACTTTGTTATCTAGCCTAGAGATCTATTCGAATTTGATACCCACAAAGTATTTTTTGAATTCATCAACCATTCTTTTGTATGGCATCAACTTGTCATCTTTTGTTTGATAGTCATCATTAACCTAATTGATGACTAATTGGGAGTCTCCATAGACCTGTAACTATGTGATCTTCCATTCTACTGCCACCTTGATTCATGTGACCAGGGCTTCATACTTTGCTATGTTATTTGTGCAAGGGAACATTAATCTATAAGATTATAGGATGGTGTCCCTGTGGAGTGATGAATAGGATGCCGACACCTAATCCATGTTATGTGTATGATCCATCAAAGTACAAAACCCATGGTTGCGTTGTGACTGTCAAGACATCTATGTATAAATTCAACATGCATTGGATGATTGTCTTGTAATGGGGCTTCTGCTAACTAATCTAATATATCTTGACCTTTGATTGCTCTTATGTCTCTATACTGAATGTCAAATTTGCTCAAAATCATCACCCATTTAGCTAGTCTTCCTGTTAAAAAAGCTTTGCTAAGTAAATACTTTAATGGGTCTATTTTTTCTATTAGCTTGATTGTGTGAGCTAGCATATAGTGTCAAAACTTTTGAGAAGAAAAAACCACAACTAAACAAGCCTTTTCAGTGAAGGTATAGTTGAGCTTATATCCATTCAATGTTCTGCTAATGTAGTAGACCGCTCTTTCTTGTCCTGTTGAATCCTCTTGTGATAATAAAGCTCATAAAGATGCCTCAATGGTTGATATGTAGAGAAGTAGAGGTTTTTCTGCTATCCGTGGTACTAATATGGGGGGAGTCATCAGGTACTTCTTTAATTGGTGGAATGATTTTGTACATCTATCCTCCCATCTAAAGGAAACATTCTTGTAGAGTAGGTGAGTGAAAGGGAGGCACTTGTCAACTTGTTGAGCAATGAATCTTCTAATGGATTGTATCCATCCCTGTAGAGATCTTGGTTGACTGATATTTCTAGGAGGTGGCATCTCCATGATTCCTTGTACTTTCATAGGATCTACCTTGATACCCTTTATAGATACTATGTATCCCAATAATTTTCCAGATGTTACATTGAACACACATGTTTTTGGGTTTAGTCGCACATTGAATTGTTCTAGCCTTTGAAAGATTTTGTCAAGAATATCCAAATGTCCTATTCTTCCATGAATGTGTGCATCACATCATAAAAGATTATGGTGATAACTCTTTGATAGGTCACTCCTATATTTTGTAAGCTAAAAGGCATGACGTTCTAATGGTAGGTACCCCATGGACATGTGAATGCTATTTTATCTTGGTCTTTGGGTGCTATTTTGATTTGATTATAGCCTGAGAAACCATCCATAAGTGATAACATGGCATGTCTTGTTGTTAAATCTACAATTATGTCAATGATGGGTAAAGGAAAATCATCCTTAGGGCAAGCCTTGTTCAGATCTCTAAAGTCTGTGCATATCCTGATACTTTTGTCAGGTTTTGAAATAAGGACTATGTTAGAGATCTACTCTACATATTTGATTGGTTGGATAAAACTGACATCCAATAGGTCTTTTTAGTTATGCTTTGACTAGCAGTGCTACATGTGGATTCATTTTTCTTAACTTATGTTTGACAGGTTACTGGAGTTATGGATAAATTGTACATGATTAAATTTGGATTCATTCTCGGCATATCTGCATACGACTAGGCAGAGTTGATTTGCTTTTCTTTGAAATTTTTTGTGAAACTTGGTCTCTCTTGGTCTCTCTTGATCTATTAAGGATGAAGTCAAATGCAAAGTCTTTGTTATCTCCGTTGTGATGATATTTATTTATTGTGTTGGCTCAATCAATATTGGTGATCTCTCCTAATAGTGTTCAGGAATAGTATCAAGTCTTTCATCTATCAGTGTCTCAAAGAGGTTTTCATTATTGGATACGTCCTTTCTTTTTACTTTTTTTGTGATCTAATACTGCCATTAGATGGTTTTCACCATTAGGTCCTTTCTGTGTTTTATTTATTTTGCAACTGAAAGACTTGGCATTCCCTTGGTTGAAGATATCGTTATGAGTTTCAATGGTGGAGCATGTTTCACGGTTTACTGTACAGAGGTAATGGGCAATAGTGTCATCATCTAGGAAGATAGGTATATTGAGTTGTTTAGGTTGTTCCTAGTCGATGAGTTTGGGATATACAAGGGGTAAGGAATCATTAGATGGATTAAGTGATAGTTCTGATACTTAATGTTAAGTACAAATGCCAAGCTAATAAGATGAGAGGGGGGGTGAATCATACAAACTTAATCTTCCATAAAAACATCAAATTCAACCTCGGTAACATATACTTCAGTAATAAAACCAAAACTGCTAAACATGCAAACTCAAAAGCATATAAACATCATAACACCAGATTTAACATGGAAACCCAAATAGGGAAAAACCACTATGGGATTTCAGACCCACTAAGAAATATACTCTTCTAGAGTATGCTCAGTTAAAAGCAAATCTTGTTAAAGATTACAAACACATTGCTAGATGTGACCCAGTTAAGGGATTTCCCTTAGATCTGTTAGGATCTTCACCTTGTTAGAAGTGACCTTGTTAAAGGATTTTAAACACTCAATTAGAATGTCACCTTGCTAGAGGGTTTTAAAAATAAGACTATTAAGTCCACTCGGTTAAGAGATTTTTTGTCACTTTACAAAATAACAGTAATAAAAATCTATCTGCAGCTTCACATCTAAAATGCTAAAGCAGATTCTTATTTGCTCAATACAATATAGACATAGAACTAATCTTGTCCATCTGGTGGGCTCTATACTCTGTTATTCAAAACAAGTCTTCAAGCTTCAGTGCTCGGTAATCACTATGTAGCATCCCTGTGCATACACTTGCCCGCATACATTGTTTATCAACAGTTCCTTATTTATAAACAATTCACCAACCACTTAATCTCCTTGATCACATTTTCCATGATCAATCATAGCCATCAGATCTTCAAACTTGACCAGGTTCAATGTATGCTTTGATCTGAAAATGTTTAACCCCATCTTGGAACTTGCATACATTTCTTTTAACTTGTGCTAGGGTATTATGGTTCAATCTAAGCTATAGATCTTCCTGCCAATTTTCCTTTGCCATAGATTCTTTAACAAACTTCATTCAGGACATACCAATCATTTAATCATAGCCAACTCATCAGCTTCCTTCATTAAATAATGCATGTAATCATTTAATGCATTATGGTATTTCTCGGTTGCAACTCGGTAAATACTAAACTTCACTCGGTAGACATTTTGCCTTCATTAACTGATAGCGATAACCTTAGGGTTTACTGGATAGGTTCCTTAGGGTTTATTGACTAGGTTCTTTTCTCGGTAACATAGTGTAGTATTAACCTTACAATCAATAACATATGTATGATATCAAAATAATCTAAACATCATGATCTCATCATTGTCTAACTCGGTAATAGTTGCCCATTGAATAACTTATTTCTCCTCTTATTCATCATATTCTTTCTGTGTCTTTTACCAACATCTTTATATTCATCAAATCATACTTCTTAAGATATGGCAACATTATACTGAATTAGAAAATCAATTTCTTGACATCAATGACAAAATAATAATATTAAGATAGTAAAACATCCTTGATTAGTTATATCCATAATAATCAACAACCTTCTCAATATCCTTATTGAAATGCCAATAATCTCTCCTTGTCTGTTATAATGCCAACAATCTCCCCCTTTGGCATTGATGCCAAAACCAATTGATTTGACCTAATTGATTCGGATTGCTGTGAGATTCTGAAATGCTTAAATGCTCTCCTCCTGTCATCAAAATTCTCCCCCATACATTAGTCTTCTCCTCTTTTCTCTTCAGTCTTTCTTTTCTTTGGTCTTCTCCTCCTTAGACAAAAAAGCCAAAAAGTAAAGAACTAAAACATAATTTCTTCCTATATGAAGTTATTTCCTGTTGTTGTGTGTCAACTTAGTCTCGGTCAGAGCATTTTGTCTTCAATTTCTGTTCCCTGTATTTATTTTCTCCACACCTTTAGAAAACCTCCTAAAGTGTGTAAATCAGCATCAACTCCTTAAAGGATATTCTGTAGAGTCATCGAATTGATTCTTTCACCAAACTCAGTTAGTGAATAGAAGATAGGGGTAGGACCCCTAATTTATTCTTGTTTTCAACAAATCCTTCAGGTTGTTCAATAAAAACTTCTTCTTCTAATATACCATTCAGAAATGCAGATTTGACATCCATTTGATATACCTTGAAATTTTTGAAAGTAGCATATACCAACAATGTTCTTACTCCTTCAAGTCGAGCCACAGGTGCAAAAGTTTCACCATAATCAATTCCTTCTTCTTGAGCATAACCTTTGCAAACTAGTCTTGCTTTATTTCGAATGACCTCACCTTTTTCATTCAGCTTATTTTTGAAAATCCACTTTGTACCGATTACATTTTTGTCCTTCGGTCTTGGGACCAGTGTCCATGTGTCATTCTTCTTGATTTGATCAATCTCTTCTATCATAGCATTTATCCAATCTTCACTGTTGAATGCCTCTTTCACTATTCTCGATTCAAATTCAGATATCAAACATGTGTTCCATCTCAGTTTATTCCTTGTCATCACTAGATCATCTTTATCTCCTATAATCTAACTTGATGCATGATGTCTTCTGTCATACTTGGCTAATATAGGCTCGGTAGGATCTATATGATCTTCTTCATCACTCAGTAACTGGATATTCTCTTCATTTTCTTCAATAACTCTCTCGGTAGGACTTGTCAGTTGAACATAGACAAATTCATTGTAATCTTCTGGTTCTTTGGAGTTTCCTTCATCATTTCCTTCTGCAAATTCATCAATTTTCACATTTACACTTTCTACTATTTTGTTAGATGATTTGATCAAACATTTATATGCATTACTTATAGAAGAATAACCAAGAAGTGTCCCTTCTTCACTTTTCTGATCAAACTTGCCATTTCTATCATCTTTGTGTACATAGCATCTACTTCCAAAGATTTTGAAATAACTTACATTAGGTTTCTTGTCATACTAGATTTCATATGGTGTCTTCAAAGTTCCTTTCTTCAGTTGTACTCGGTTCAAGGTGTAAACTGTTGTGCTTATTGCTTCTCTCCAAAATGTTTGTGGCACTTTCTTTTCAATCACCAGGGTTCTTGCACTATCCACAATAGATTTGTTTCTTCTCTCAGCAATTCCATTTTGTTGTGGAGTTCTCAGTGCAGAGACTTGTCTTTTAATACCATGATCATTGCAGACTAAGTTGAACTCATCAGATGTGAACTCTCCTCCTCTATCTGATCTAAGACATTTCAATTCTCTTCATGTTTCATTTTCAACTCTTGCCTTGTACCATTTAAACATTTGAAAAGCTTCTGATTTTTCTTTTAAAAACATTACTAACATCATCCTTGAGTAATCATCCACAAATAATATGAAATATTTATCACCATAATAACTTTGAACTTTCATAGGACCACAAAGATCAATGTGCACAAGATCTAAAATTCCCTTAGAAGTGTAGGAATTACTTGTAAAGCTTGATCTTGTCATTTTACCCATCTGGCATCCTCGGCACATAGCATTCTTAGGTTTTTCAAGACTCGATAGACCTCTTACTTAGTGCTTCTTGCTTATTTTGATCAGATTATCAAAATTTACATGACAAAACCTTTTATGCCATAACTAGGTATCATCTATCTTTGCATACAAACATTTATTCTGAGTTGAGCCAAGGTGAAATGTGTTACCTTTTGTTTGTGTTCCAGTAGCAGCTAACTTTCCATGCTTGTCATGAACTTTGACAATTTCTTTCTGAAATTCTATTCGGTATCCTGTATTGCTTAGTTGTGCTACACTCAACAAATTATATTTCAAATCTTCAACCCAATAAACATCATTGCATCTTGCATTGTCAAGAAGTGTTATGGATCCTTTACCTTTTACTGGACATGGTGCATCATTACCAAATCTTACATAGCCTCCATCATAGTCTTCTAACATAACAAACTTGTGTTTATCACCTGTCATGTGATGTGAGCATCCACTGTCTATGATCCAAGAATCATTAGTATTTATGTGAGATATTAGGGCTTTTTCTTTGTACCTTTCTTCATCTGATCCATCTTTGATAGCCACATAAACTACTTCCTCTGTATCAGTTTCATCTGATTTATCATCATTGGATTCCTCATCAGCTATTAAGCATGACTTTCTATCTCTTTTTCTAAAGTCTCGGTGTCCTCTATAATGATTATCTTTCTATCTATCATCTTGGTAATCTCTCTTTTCAGTAGAATCTTTGTTAGGATAGTTAGAAGCCATATGTCCTATCTTATCACAATTAAAACATTTCAAAGGTAGTTTTCCTTTATACTTACCTTTGCGTCTCGGTAACCTTCTGGAAAATAGTGCTTCAAACTCTTCTTGCTTTCTGATTTCCTCATACAGTTTGTGTACTTCCTCCATGTTCTTGTGAAATCTTTCACTTGCTCCATTGTGATCCCCTTTAGTGTACTTACTCTTTCTATCATTGTAATCATCAGATTTACCAATATGAAAAGAACTAAATGTAGATTCAACTTTATTTACTGATGACCCATTGTTATCAAAGTTACTTAACTCAAATGCATGCAGCTTACCAATAGTAGCATCTAAAGAAACTAGCATATTGGGTACATACCTCAATTCATTGATTGTAGAGACTTGGATTGCATAAGCTAGTAGAAGGGTTCTTAACAACTTACTTGTTATATCCTTTTCTTCAATGGTTCCACCTGCTCCTTTGATTTGATTGACAATCTCCTTTAGTCTTGTATTGTACTGGGTTATGTTCTCACCTTCAGTCATCCTCATAGATTCAAGTTGTCCTCTTAGACTGTCCACTTTTTCTCTTTGTACATGTTCATCACCTCCATATACAGATATAAGCTTGTCCCACATTACCTTTGCATCATTGTAGCCTTCTAGATCATTAAACTCTGAATCGGTCAATGCAGATGTTATTTCAATCATTGCTTGAATATGTTCTTGCTTTGCCTTTATCTCTTCCATTGTCAATGGATAGGTGCTCGGTGTAATGAAATCATTCTCCAGATAATATAAAACATATTCTCCAACTCCTGATAGGTGCATCTTCATCCTTTTCTACCATGTAGAGAAACTTGACTTGTTTAGCTCCGGTGCATCCCTTTTATACATCTTTGGATCTTTGCCTAAAGTACCTTTAAACTTTTCTTTCAGAGTCCAAAGCTCTGATACCAATTGATATTTCTGATACTTAATGTTAAGTACAGATGCCAAGCTAATAAGATGAGAGGGGGGGGGTGAATCATAAAAATTTAATCTTCCATAAAAACATCAGATTCAACCTCGGTAACATATACTTCAGTAATAAAACCAAAATTGCTAAACATGCAAACTCAAAAGCATATAAACATCATAACACCAGATTTAACATGGAAACCCAAATAGGGAAAAACCACTGTGGAATTTCGGACCCACTAAGAAATATACTCTTCTAGAGTATGCTCAGTTAAAAACAAATCCTGTTAAAGATTACAAACACATTGCTAGATGTGACCCGGTTAAGGGGTTTCCCTCGAATCTGTTAGAATATTCACCTTGTTAGAAGTGACCTTGTTAAAGGATTTTAAACACTCAATCAGAATGTCACCTTGCTATAGGGTTTTACAAATAAGACTGTTAAGTCCACTCGGTTAAGAGATTTTCTGTCACTTTACAAAATAACAGTAATAAAAATCTATCTGCAACTTCACATCTGAAATGCTAAAGCAGATTCTTATTTGCTTAATACAATATAGACATAGAACTAATCTTGTCCATCTACTGGGCTCTATACTCTGTTATTTAAAACAGGTCTTCAAGCTTCAGTGCTTGGTAATCACTATGTAGCATCCCTGTGCATACACTTGCCCGCATACATTGTTTATCAACAGTTCCTTATTTATAAACAATTCGCCAACTGCTTAATCTCCTTGATCACATTTCCCATGATCAATCATGGCCATCAAATCTTCAAACTTGACCAAGTTCAATGTATCCTTCGATCTGAAAATGTTTTACCTCATCTTGGAACTTGCATACATTTCTTGGAACTTGTGCTAGGGTATTGCGGTTCAATCTAAGCTGTAGATCTTCCTGCCAATTTTCCTTTGCCATAAATTCTTTAACAAAATTCATTCACTGCATACCAATCATTTAATCATAGCCAACTCATCAGCTTCCTTCATTAAATAATGCATGTAATCATTTAATGTATTTTGTTATTACTCGGTTGCAACTTGGTAAATACTAAACTTCACTCTATAGACATTTTGCCTTCATTAACCGATAACGATAACCTTAGGGTTTACCGACTAGGTTCTTTGCTCAGTAACATAGTGTAGTATTAACCTTACAATCAATAACATATGTATGATATCAAAACAAGCTAAACATCATGATCTCATCATTGTCTAACTCGGTAATAGTTGCCCTTTGAATAACTTATTTCTCCCCTTATTCATCATATTCTTTCTGTGTCTTTTACCGACATCTTTATATTCATCAAATCACACTTCTTAAGATATGGCAACATCATACTGAATTAGAAAATCAATTTCTTGACATCAATGACAAAATAATAATATTAAGACAATAAAACATCCTTGATCAGTTATATCCATAATCATCAACAACCTTCTCAATATCCTTATTGAAATGCCAACAATCTCTCCTTGTCTGTTATAATGCCAACATTAAGGTCTAATGTTGTAAGGGTCATCATAGAGACATTTTCAAAGTTATTGATGAGATCAAGGCTTATGATGGTACTCTCCTCAGGATTGTCTGTCTCATATTGCATCTGCTCATTCTCACTAGAATCATAGATATGTTTTGGTCAAAATTAAAATGATCGAGACCTTGAACCTTCTCCTTTATAGAGTATGGGAATATATGTATGAACTACATCTATGTTAATGTCTTATGTTACATTAGAAAAAGTATCCCATTCCCATTCGTTTGAGTATGTGTCAGACCTATCCTGTAGTTTACAAAATTGCTCATAGAAATTTTGAGTTTCTTCTTCTTTTCTGATGGCAAATTATTTTTTTTGTTGTGTACATTCCTCATCTTGCCACTTTTGGATTGTTTTTTTTGCTTCTTGTTATTGTGCTATTTCATATTTATGTTGTTGTCACTATGTGGATTCTTGTTGTTGATTCTGTTGCCATATAGAATTTTTTTGCTGATATTGGTGTTGATTTGTTTGTTTCCTTTAGACTGGAATATCCTAACCAAAACCTAGTCCTCATTTATCTTTAGCACTTTGAGTAGGAAGATGTACAGGTTCTAGAATACCTTCTTTTCTTTTGCCAATAGGACATTTTCTTGTGTATCCCTTTTTTTTGCATGATTCTAAATCCATTGTTGTATTGCTTTGTTGGGATTGTGGCACCTAACATTGTTTCTCATGTGTTCTTGTCATCCTTGTATAACCATTTCAAGACATCCTTGTCTTCTATTTCATCTGCTAGTGTCTTTACTTGGATAAACATACCATCAAATATTTTTATGAGTTGTGAATATTTTTGGTTGGATGTTGATGGTTTTCCATGAGACCTTGGTGAAATTGGTAATTTTGATAGACATAAGGATGGTTCAAAAGAGTATTCTCCCATTCCTTTGTCCTTTAATGTCATATTTTCTCAAAATATATGGATAGAGATTTGAGCTAGTTTTCACTATTTGATGATGTGGAAGTGAGAGATTCCTTGTTGTGTGGTACAAGAACATTTTGAGTTGCTTTGAGATTACTGCAATACTGAAAAGGATTAGTTTATGTTGAGATGGCAATTTCTTGTCCATCATATGATAATTTTAGGCACTGGGGGTATGTAGATAGTACTCTTGCATTTCATGGATCCAAGGACAACCCAAGAGAATGTTGTAAGATAAGTCTATGTTCAAGACTTGATAGAGAGTATCCCTTTGAACTGGTCCTACTTGAATAGGTAATACCACGAGCCCTTTTGATGATCTTTCTTCATCATCATATGCTTTTATTGTTATCTTTTTCATAGGATCAATGGTTGTTTCTAAGAATCCCAATGCATGGATAAATTTTAGAGTACAAATATTTAGAATGGTTCCTCCATCTATTAGTACCTATTTCACTCGATGTTTATAGACCAGGACTTCAATATGGAGTGGAGTATTATGCAGATGACTTAAAGAGAAGTTATCATGTTTATAAAATGACAGATTATGAGGCATGGTTGAATGCCCCACCATGGGTTAGAATTGATCAATATCTAGGTTATTTGGAACCGTAGGGTCAACTAGGGATTTCTCCAAAATATCCTTGTGTGCTAGTGAGACCTTGAGAAGCTTTAATATTGATATGTGGGCTGGTTTTTTCTTTAATTGATCTACCAGGCTATATTTCTCTTTTAGAGGAGTGGACACATTGGAAGTGTTTCCTTTCAAAACATACTTGGATTGGGTCCATGTAGTCACATTTACTGGGACTTTCTCTTGCTTGTCTTTGATCTTAATGGTATTGATTTGATTGTCATGCACTGAGATGTGATTGATTACATTGTTGTATACATGATTTATATGGGCCCCCTTGTTGTTTGAGGATGATCATGCACCTTTGTCATAATTAGGAAGTGGATTCTTGAATGTTTCATGATCATCATTATTTTTATGTCCATCCACTATTATATCACCTTTGTCTAGTAAATCTTGGACCAAATTCTTATATCGTTGACAATCATTCATTCTATCACCTTTGCTTTGATGGTATTCACAATGATGTGCATCGTTCCACCATGATGGTTTTACTTGTGGATCATAGCATTATGGTATCTGGTAATGTTATTAGTTTTCTTGCCCAAAGTTCTCAAAATGTTGACTCAAGTGATTGGCCCAAAGGTGTAAATTTCCTTCGATATGGCATGGGGGATGGTTTTTGTTTGTTGTTGTCTGGGTTGTTGACCTGTGCAGTTCCTAATAAGTTCAATACGGATTGTTTTGGTTTTACATTATGAATGTTGACTACACCATCATTAACTATGTTCTTGTTTCTAGTCTAGAATTTGGATTTGTCAGTGTTGGTATTAGGATTGTTGTATTTTTTGGAAGGACCAGCTCCTTCTTTGTGAAGTTTTAATACTCCCTTTTTTATAAGATCCTCCTTGATTTTGAGACCGTTTTCAATCATCTTTGAAAAAGTTGGTGGACATTGTAATTGAAGTTGATAACACATTTCCTTAGTTAAGGTATTTATGAAGATGTCCATCTTTTCTGTTTTTGGTATCTCTCAAGAATATCTTGAAAACAATCTTCACTACCTTTGTTTAGTAGGTGAGAAAAGGTTCACCACTTTTTTGTCTTGTATTGCATAAATCGAGCATGGTGGCTTCATGTTGGATATTATATGAGTATTGAGACACAAATTTGTCCACAAACTCGTTGAATATCCTGATTCCTGGTGGGAGTTTTGAGAACCATTCCATGCTTGGTCCTCCTAAAATTTGTGAAAATAACCTCATCAAGTAAGTTTTGTTGTGTGCAAATTCGAAGCTCATAGTGTAAAATTCCCTCACATGATCTTGTGGGTTAGTTTTGCCATTGTATTTGTCATACTTTGGAATGTCACTATTTGGTAGAAAAGGAGGCATGATTATGTTCTTATCAAATGGATAGGGAAAAATGTCTTCCATGTCATACCTCCTTGTTGTTCCTCTTTGCATATCTTGCATTAGTCATTGGAGATTTTGAATTTGTTGAGTCAATGTATTCAAAGGGTTGTTGTTGTTATTATTGTTGTTTGGTTCTGCTTCTGCTCTATTATGCATTTCTATGGATTTATCTTGGTCAAAATTAATGGGCATTCTTGCTCCATGATTGTTTAGCATTAATAGATACATGTCTATCATTTTCTAGAAGCCTTTCCATGATTTTTTGGAACTTGGGGTCTTGTTGAGCTTCTTGAATTTGTTTGTCTCTTATATCTTCTATGTTCATCTCTCGATACCTACTCCAAAAGTTTTCTTTGTATGACATGTTTGGTTTTGTTTCTATCTCCTTTTGTCTCAAAATATGGGATCTTGTCCAAATGTGCATGTGATTCAATAGGTGATTTGCTCTTTAGGTAGATAAGCTATTTTTATCTTGCCACCAAAATTTAGGCATTATGATAATGTTGACCTTTGTGTGAAGGCACACATTTTCAAGGATTCTTCGTCAAACTCAACTCCTTTACCATGTAAATAGTTAGAAAAATGATGCAAGAAAGTACGATTCTTTAGAAGGAGTTTGCGGTTTATGTAGATAAATATCCTTTTCTTCAAGATTTTCTTTTGGCTAGGTTTCTTTCTCTTCAAATCAATTTTCTAACGAAGACTCTTCCTCTTTAAGTGTTGAGGGGTGGTCATATAAATGATCAAAGTTTTGGTTTTGGATTGGTTGATAAATACTTTGTTTTGATATTCAAGTCAACCAAGTTGAATAGGGGGTTCGATATTCCCCTGTTGATATGACTAAGTATGTCAAACATATGTGATAAAGTTTCTTGATGAAGGATGAGATACCTCGATTTGGAAACTAGATTTGTTTTGACCAACTTGGTTAACTCCACTTAGTATTTGATGTTAATTTTTTGTTGAAAAGTGTGAAACTTAGATCCCTTGGTTGATATCTTCTTGATTTGTTTAGGAGAATCTATCTTGTGATAATTGAATCTAAGAGAAGCCCCAAAAGGGTATCTAAATCAAGTCTGAGATCTTTGAGATTCTGCATAAAAAAATCCTCTGTCTCAAATGCGCCAAAGTATATGCACTAGAGTTTTGATCAAATGCGCCACAGTTTGTGTTGAATGTGCTACTTAATTGTTCAAATGTGCCACTGTTTGGTTTGAATGCGCCAACAGAGAAATTTAATATGCCAAAGGAATTATTCAATGAACTACAAAAATAGTCAAATGCGCTACCCTGTGGGATTTTCTAATTTTTATAAGTTTTGAAGTGATTTCTGACTTTGTTGGGTTTTTTTGCAAGATGTTTGTATGATACTTAACAAGAACACAAAAAACACTCATGAGCACTTTAGTAGCTTTGATCCTAATATAAACATGAAGTGTATGCTCTTTGAGGATGCTTTCAAATCCCCTTTGTTTTCACCAATTTTTGAATAATAAGACACATCAAGAAGACTCTCTAATCTCAAGGGTCATCAATAATATCATAGGCCACAACTTGATACTCCTTTAGCTCAAACAACCCTACCACACCCTAAGGTGCACCCATTTTTTTGCCTTTGTCCAGAATTTGAACTAAAGAATATTGCTCCTCAATTGGATCATTTTCTTGGGAGATATATGGTGAGTGTCTTGGGGGTAGATTCTTCCCCACCCTTGCACTATGATATTAAGGATATTTGGATACTAACTCGGCAAGGTTCCTAGTTCTAATTCTCTTAGTAAGGATTTCATTTGGTCTTCACTGATAAAATCCCTCGAGAGACTTCCCAGCCTTTAGAAAAAAAACTTTACATATCTCAAGGATACTCGGGGAAGGCTAATTGTTGAACAAAACCATTGAACATGATTTTCATCACATCCACATTTGATTATAGTGGGTTGGAATACTTGGGGTTAGCTATTCCCCACTTAAGTCATTCCCCTCTCACCGACCTTAATGGCTTGAGCCTAAAATGCTCCTCAGGAGGGCAAGCCTGCTAAAGGTTTTAGCCTATTGCACAAATTGAAATAAAGCAAGTAAATAGTGAGTTTGGATTTTTGATCATGTTAGGTCCCAGAGACAACTGAGAGGGGGGGGGGGGGGTGAATCAGTTGTCTAATAAATTCAACCAAAATTAACTTAACCAAAACTTAATGCTTAATACCGGTAAACCAAACTTTATGCCGATAGACAGTCTTAAAATTTAATTGCAATAAAGGTAAAGATTAATGCATGAAACAGAAAGACAATAACATCCACAACAAATAGCACAAATGTTTGTACATGGAAACCCTGTAAGGGGAAAGAACACAGTGGGAAGCCTTACCCACAATCAAATGATACTACTGTAGATACAATATGGATTCTGCACATGCAAAAAGGCCAGCTGCCTAGAGCTCACTACTCAATCAAAAAATGAGAGTCACACTGACTACAATTGGATGGTTAAATCCAATGATAATGTACTACATAAAATATCATCTTCATATGCTGGATTCAATACTAGTTAAGTTCTGATTGCCTTCACAAAACCCTTCCTTCAACCTTCAAATGATGTCTTTGTGTATAGCTCTGCTTATTTTCGCATATACCTTATTGCAATCCTTTTTGCATTCACAATATCTTCTTCTTTTGATCTTACAAATAAGATCTTACATATATACCATAAACTAAGACCAATTGAATAGGTCGGCTCACTAAAAGATATTACAATAAAATCAATTACAAGTAAATCAATATCCGATGCATGATGTCGGCTCAATGCATTTACAATAATAATAAATCATCTCAATAACATGTCGTGTTGATTTGGAATAGATATGTCTATCGGTGCTTATCCTAGACCTATTTGCTGGTAACAACAAATATGCAAATCCGAATAAACAATTAAACAAATCACAAAAACCAAGTGATCGAATAATGTCTTTGACATAACCAAGTAGTCTCCAGGTCATTCCAAGTACCGATGAACAATATAATCTACCGGTGAACCAAATACCAATGACTTTGCATAAGTCTCTGACTTGCCGGTGAACATGACCAAAATCTCCAAGTGCTGATAAGTGTTGACAAGCGATGACAAGTGTTGACATCAATGACAAAACCATATCGACATATCCAAAATGCCAACAATATCCCCCTTTGACATTGATAGCAACACAAGATGGAAAAACCATCAAAGTGCCAGAACAGAAATGCCAAAAGATAAAAACCAACAATCTCCCAAAGAGATCATTAACCGAAAATAAAAAATACATAATATCTCTCCTCAAGGGATAAAGTCTCTCCCCCTAGGAATAATATGTGTTATCCATGTATTTTTCCATATCAATCTCCCCCCCTTTAAAATCAAATACCAAAGAAATACAAAACCAAATATAATTAGTTCAAAGAGCTTTACAAAATAACAAATACTCACCCTAAGAAGTAGCTCTCCTCATCGAAGCCGGAAAAAGATTTCTTTGTTAATTCTGCTGGTTGATGGCAAACATCAACTGTCTAAGTCTCTACAGGTGGGGGTACGACTCCAAGTTGCTCTTTGAGATACTCAAATGTTTCCTTAGGAAAAGGCTTTGTAAAAATATCTGCAATTTGCTCTTTAGTATTCACATAAACCAATTTCACTTCTTTTGCTTCAACATTCTCCTTTAGAAAATTGAATTTGATAGAAACATGTTTAGTTTTAGAGTAAAATACCGGGTTCTTAGATATATCAATTGCTGCCATATTATCACAGTAAATAGTTATGGGTTCCTTGCATTTTAGCTTTATGTCCTTTAATATTTGTTTGATCCATAATACCTGTGTGCAATTAGTTGTTGCTGCAACATATTCTGATTTTGCTATTGATAGACTTGTACAACTCTGTTTCTTGCTCAACTATAAAATTAGTCTGCTGCCAAGAAAAAATGCTCGCCAGTGGTGCTTTTTATGTCATCCACATCTCCTGCCCAATTAGCATCTATGTATGCACATAAGTCAAAATTTTCATCTCTAGGATACCATAAACCAAGATTTGTAGTTCTTTGTAGGTACCAAAAAATCCTTTTCACTGCTAATTCATCATTTTCTTTAGGATTACTCTAAAATCTTGAAACAATACATACTACATTCATAATATCAGGTCTTGTTTGTGTCAAATACAGTAAACCTCCTATCATAGATTTGTATCTAGTTGGATTAATAGGTGTAGATTCATCCTTCAAAGATAGTTTATCAGTTGTAGTCATAGGTGTGCATACTGGTTTATAGTTTTCCATGCCAAATTTCTTTAGTAATTCCTTCAAGTACTTAGATTGACATAAGAATGTACCTTTATCAGTCTATGAAATCTACAATCCTAAAAAGAATTTTATCTCTCTAATCATACACATTTCAAATTCTTGCTCCATTTTGTTAGAAAAGTCTTTACAAAAACCATCTTCTCCTCCAAAGATTATATCATCAACAAAAACTTATAAGAAAGATGCCATCATTAGTCACTTTGTAGTATAGATTGTTGTCAACATTACCTTTAGTGTAACCAACCTTCAAAAGATATTTGTCCCATCTAGCATACCAAGCTCTAGGAGCTTGTTTTAGTCCATACAAAGCTTTCCTTAACCTGCAAACTATGTCTTTGTTATCTAACAAAGAAAATCTAGTAGATTGCTCAATGTAAACTTCTTCTTCAAGATCTCCATTCAGAAATGCACATCTAACATCCATTTGATATACTTTATAGTTCTTGTGTGCTGCAAAAGCTAATAAAAGTCTGACTGCCTCAATTCTAGCTACCGGTACAAAGGTTTCATTGTAATCAATTCCTTCTTTCTGAGAATATCCCTTACACACCAATCTTGATTTGTTTCTGATTACCATACCATCTTCATTAAGTTTATTTCTGAAAACACTTTTAGTTCCAATTACATTTTTGTCTTTAGGCCAAGGAACTAATGACCAAGTGTTATTCCTTTCAATTTGTTCTGATTCATCTTCCATTGCTTTAATCCAAAATTTATCTTCACATGCCTCATTAATTAATGTAGGTTCAATTTGAGAAATGAGACATATCTCCTCATTTGCCAATCTTCTTCTAGTCTTAACTCCTTGAAATTTGTTTCCAATTATCTGATCTTCAAAATGATTCAATCTTGCATACTAGGTTGTTTTTACTTGCTGATGTTCTTCAGTGACTGTTGAATATCCATATGATGTCGGTGTAACTGGATCACCATTCTGTACCGATGTATTCATAGTAGTATCATTTGTGATTATCTCTATTGCCGGTTCAGAGTCTGTGTACCTTAAATTTTCTCTAAATTGTTCATAAATTTTCATATTTGCACTCTCAACAATTTTCTACAATCTTTTGTTAAAACAGCTATATGCCTTGCTTTTAGATGAATAACCAAGAAATAATCCTTCATCACTTCTAGGATCAAATTTGCCAATATAATCATCTCTTCTAATATAGCATTTATTTCCAAATATTTTGAAATATTTAAGAGTAGGAGTATTACCAAACCATAGTTCATGTGAGGTCTTACTGGTTTCTCCTCTGATGTGAACTCTATTAAATGTATAAACAGTTGTATTAACTACTTCTCTCCAGTATATATGAGGTAGATTTGCTTCTGATATCATACTTCTGGCTACATCCAAGATATTTTTCCTTTCCACAACTCCATTCTGTTGGGGTGTCCAGGGTGCTAACAACTGTCTTCTGATCCCATTCACTTCATACAATGCATTAAATTCCTTAGATGTGAATTCACCTCCTTTATCTGATCTCAAACATTTTATTTTCTTGCTGGTTTCATTTTCTACCATCACCTTGAATAGTTTGAATTTCCCAAATGCTTCAGATTTTTTTCTAAGAAAAGTAACCCAACACATTCTAGAATAGTCATCAATGATTAGCATAAAGTATCTATCTCCTTGTATACTTCTAGTTCTTGCTAGACCACATAAATCAGTATGAATTAAATCAAGAACATTGTTAGATTTCTGTGGAATACTTTTGAAAGAGGTTCTAACTTTCTTTCCAAATTGACATTCCTTACATACTGGATTGTGAGGTTTAACAATCTTAGATAAATCTCTAACTGCCTTAGTAGTACTGATTTTCACAATGCAATCTAAATTTACATGACAAAGTCTCTTATGCCATAAACAACTTTCATCAATATGTGCAATCAAACATGTTTTCTCATTATTGTTCAAATGAAAGATATTACCTCTAGTCTGATTATCAGTTGCAATTTCCAAACCAGTTTTGTTTAAGATTTTGCATTTGCCATTCTTGAATTGTAACTGAAATCCTTTCTCAACTAATTGACCAAAACTCAAAATATTATGCTTCAAACCTTCAACATAGTAAACATTATCGGTATTGTTCTTACCATCAAAAGATATGGTGCCTTTTCCTTTGATCAAACAACCTTTGTCATCCCCAAATCTTACTAGACCTCCATTGTATTCCTAAAAGGTTAAGAATTTACTCTTATCACCAGTAATGTGATGTGAACATCCTGAATCAATGATCCATTCATCCTTATCTTCAACTTTAGCTGCCAGCGCCTACTCTACCAGTTGAACAGTAGGTGTCGGTTGATCTTCTGTTATAGCAACAAAAGCCCATCCATTGTCTGTCGGATCCTCATCAGAATCATCAGTAACTCCTTCATCAACATAATAACAAGATTTGTCTCTATTCTTCTTAAACTTGTATTTTTGATAGTTAGGGTTAGGCTTATATGTTCTTTTAGCTTCTTCTCTTAATCTTTGATGTCTATCAGGACATCTAGAAGCCATATGACCAATCTTATTACAGTTAAAACATTTAAAGGGTTCTTAACCTTCATACTTAATTCCAATTGGACCTTTAAGCATTTTCCTTGCAAATAGTGCTTCAAGTTCTTCAAGTTCTTTATTTTCTCTCTTGCTTTCTTCAAGTTCCCTTGCATAGAAGGCTTTCCAATCAGATTTATCATGTGATGCTGATGATGCAGTTGATGATGATGATTTGAAAGCTAGATCTTTTTTGATAGTAATAACATGACCAAATTCTTCAAGCTTAAAAGCTGAAAGTTTTTTAACCAAGGTGTCTCTAGATACTGATGCGTTAGGCATTGTTCTTATTTCATTTATAGCAGTAGCTTTCATTTTATATGCCAGTGGAAAAGCTCTTAAAACTTTAGAAAGAATCTCATCTTCACGTAAGGTTCCTCCACCACATTGTATACCTAGAACAATTTCATTCTCTTTCCATAAAAGCAAAAATTCTTTCTTCTTCTTCCATTTTCAGACTTTCATACCTGACCCGGAAGCATTCAAGTTTTGCAATTTTGACTATGGAATCTCCTTCTTTCAATGTTTCCAATTTGTCCCAAATAGCTTTAGTAGTAGATCTATTTGACAATCCCATGACTTGTTGATCTGATAATGTGCTCCAAAGTGCTTCTCTTGCTTCGCAATCATTTTCCTCATCTTTTCCCAAGGTCGGTGGATTAGGCTGACTAGGAGTAGGAGTAGTATAACCATTCTTTGTAACCTTCCATATATCTTTTCCAATGCAATTCAAGTGTGTCTCCATCCTAATCTTCCATATGCCATAGTTAATTCCATCAAGTTTCGAACTTTCCTTCCTGAAATAGTTAGAAGACATTGGATCTCCTCAAGCTGGTAAACTTCTGCAAAAAGAGGACTATGCTCTGATACCAATTGTTAGGTCTCGGAGAAAACTAAGAGGGGGGGGGGGGGTGAATTAGTTGTCTAATAAATTCAACCAAAATTAATTTAACCAAAACTTAATGCTTAATACCGGTAAACCAAACTTTATGCCAGTAGACAGTCTTAACAGTTAATTATAATACCGGTAAAGATTAATGCATGAAACAGAAAGGCAATAACATCCACAACACATAACACAAATGTTTGTACGTGGAAACCCTGTAAGGGGAAAAACCACAATGGGAAGCCTTACCCACAATCAAATAATACTACTACAGATAGTATGTGTGTACAATATGGATTTTGCACATGCAGAAAGACCAGCTACCTAGAGCTCACTACTCAATCACAAAATGAGAGTCACACTAACTACAATTGGATGGTTAAATACAATGATAATGTACTACATAAAATAGCATCTTCATATGCTGGATTTAGTACTGGTTAAGTTCTGATTGCCTTCACAAAATCTTTCCTTCAACCTTCAAATGATGTCTGTGTGTATAGCTCTGCTTATTTTTTCATATACCTTATTGCAATCCTTTTTGCATTCATAATCCCTTCTTCTTTTGATCTTACAAATAATATCTTACATATATACCATAACCTAAGACCAATTGAATAGGTCAGCTCACTAAAAGATATTACAATAAAATCAATTACAAGTAAATAAATATCCAATGCATGATGTTGGCTCAATGCATTTACAATAATAATAAATCATCTCAATAACATGTCGTGCTGATCTGGAATAGATATGTCTGTCGGTGCTTATCTTGGACCTATTTGCCGGTAAAAACAAATATGCAAACGTGAATAAACAGTTAACCAAGTTGTTGAAAAAAAGTGATTGAATAATGTCTTGGACATAGCCAAGTAGTCTCCAGGTCATTCCAAGTGCTGGTGAACAATATAATCTACCAGTGAACCAAATACCAGTGGCTTTGCATAAGTCTCTGACTTGCCGGTGAACATGACCAAAATCTCCAAGTGCTGATAAGTGTTGACAAGAGATGACAAGTGTTGACATCAATGACAAAACCTTATAAACATATCCAAAATTCCAACAATCTCCCCCTTTGGCATTGATGGCAACACAAGATGGAAAAACCATCAAAGTGCCAAAATAGAAATGCCAAAAACCCAAAACCAACAATCTCCCAAAGAGATCATTAACCAGAAATCAAAAATACATTATATCTCTCCCCAAGGGATAAAGTCTCTCCCACTAGGAATTATATGTGTTATCCATGTGTTTTTCCATATCAATCTCTCCCCCTTTGACATCAAATTCCAAACAAATACAAAACCAAATACAATTAGTTCAAAGAACATTACAAAATACCAACTACTCCCCCTAAGAAGTAGCTCTCCTCATCAAAGCCAGAAAAATATTTCTTTGTTAATTTTGTCGGTTGATGACAAACATCAACTGTCTAAGTCTCTACCGGTGAGGGTATGACTCCAAGTTGCTCTCTGAGATACTCAAATGTTTCCTTAGGAAAAGGCTTTGTAAAAATATCTACAATTTGCTCTTTAGTATTCACATAAACCAATTTCACTTCTTTTGCTTCAACATTCTCCTTTAGAAAATTGAATTTGATAGAAACATGTTTAGTTTTAGAGTGAAATACCAGGTTCTTAGATATATCAATTGCTGCCATATTATCACAGTAGATAGTTATGGGTTCCTTGCATTTTACCTTTATGTCCTTTAATATTTGCTTGATCCATAATACCTATGTGCAATTCGTTGTTGTTGCAACATATTCTAATTCTACTGTTGATAGACTTGTACAACTTTGTTTCTTCCTCAACCATGAAATTAGTCTGCTACCAAAAAAAATGCTCCTCCGATGGTGCTTTTTTTGTCATCCACATCTCCTGCCCAATTAGCATCTTTGTATGCACATAAGTCAAAATTTTCATCTCTAGGATACCATAAACCAAGATTTGTAATGCTTTGTAGGTACCAGAAATTCCTTTTCACTATTGATTCATGATTTTCTTTAGGATTACTCTAAAATCTTTAAACAATACATGTTGCACTCATAATATCAGGTCTTGTTTGTGTCAAATACAGTAAACTTCCTTTCATAGATTTGTATCTAGTCGGATTAACAGGTGTAGATTCATCCTTCAAAGATAATTTATCAGTTGTAGTCATAGGTGTGCTTACTGGTTTACAATTTCCCATGCCAAATTTCTTTATTAATTCCTTCAAGTACTTATATTGACATAGGAATATACTTTTATCAGTCTATGAAATTTGCAATCATAAAAATATTTTTATCTCTCCAATCATAGACATTTCAAATTCTTGCTGCATTTTTAAAAAAAAGTCTTTACACAAACTATCTTCTCCTCCAAAGATTATATCATCAACAAAAATTTCAATAACCAAGATGTCATCATTAGTCACTTTGTAGTATAGATTGTTGTCAGCATTAGCTTTAGTGTAACCAAGTTTCAAAAGATATTTGTCCAATCTAGTATACCAAGCTCTAGGAGCTTGTTTCAGTCCATATAAAGATTTCCTTAACCTCCAAACCATGTCTTTGTTATCTGTAAAAGAAAATCCATCAAGTTACTCAATGTAAAATTATTCTTGAAGATCTCCATTTAGAAATGCACATTTAACATCCATTTGATATACTTTATAGTTCTTGTGTGCTACAAAAGCCAATAAAAGTTTGACTACCTCAATTCTAGCTACCTGTGCAAAGGTTTCATTGTAACCAATTCCTTCTTTCTGATAATATCCCTTACACACCAATCTTTCTTTGTTTTTGATTACCATACCATCTTCATTAAGTTTATATCTGAAAACCCATTTAGTTCCAATTACATTTTTGTCTTTAGGCCAGGGAACTAATGACCAAGTGTTATTCCTTTCAATTTGTTCCAATTCATCTTCCATTGCTTTAATCCAAAATTTATCTTCACATGCCTCATTAATTAATGTAGGTTCAATTTGAGAAATGAGACATATCTCCTCATTTGCCAATCTTCCTCTAGTCATAACTCCTTGAAATTTGTTTCCAATTATCTGATCTTTGAAATGATTCAATTGTGCATATTGGGGTGTTTTTACTTGCTGATGTTCTTCAATGATTGTTGAATATCCAGATGATGTCGGTGTAACTGGATCACCATTCTGTACCGATGTATTCACAATAGTAAAATTTGTGATTATCTCTATTGCTGGTTCAAAGTTTGTGTACCTTAAATTTCCTCTAAATTGTTCATCAATTTTTGCATTTGCACTCTCAACAATTTTTTGCAATCTGTTGTTAAAACATCTATATGCCTTGCTCTTAGATGAATAACCAAGAAATATTCCTTCATTGCTTCTAGGATCAAATTTGCCAATATAATCATCTCTTTTAATATAGCATTTATTTCCAAATATTCTAAAATATTTAAGAGTAGGAGTATTACCAAACCATAGTTCATGTGGCGTCTTACCGGTTTCTCCTCTGATGTGAACTCTGCTAAATGTATAAACAGTTGTATTGACCACTTCTCTCCAGTATATATGAGGTAGATTTACTTCTGATATCATACTTCTGGTTGCATCCAAGATAGTTCTATTTTTCCTTTCCACAACTCCATTCTTCTGGGGTGTCTGGGGTGCTAACAACTGTCTTCTGATCCCATTCACTTCACAGAATGCATGAAATTCCTTAGATGTGAATTCACCTCCTTTATCTAATCTCAAACATTTTATTTTCTTGCTGGTTTCATTTTCTACCACCACCTTGAATAGTTTGAATTTCCCAAATGCTTCAGATTTTTTTCTGAGAAAAGTAACCCAACACATTCTAGAATAGTCATCAATGATTAGCATAAAGTATCTATCTCCTTGTATACTTCTAGTTCTTTCTAGACCACATAAATCATTATGAATTAAATCAAGAACATTTTTAGATTTCTGTGGAATACTTTTGAAAGATGTTGTAACTTTCTTTCCAAATTGACATTCCTTACGTACCGGATTGTGAGGTTTAACAATCTTAGATAAATCTCTAACTGCCTTAGTAGTACTGATTTTCACAATGCAATCTAAATTTACATGACAAAGTCTCTTATGCCATAACCAACTTTCATCAATATGTGCAATCAAACATGCTTTCTCATTATTGTTCAAATGAAAGATATTACCTCTAGTCTGATTATCGGTTGCAATTTCCAAGCCAGTTCTGTTTAAGATTTTGCATTTGCCATTCTTGAATTGTAACTAGAATCCTTTCTCAACTAATTGACCAACACTCAAAAGATTATGCTTCAAACCTTCAACATAGTAAACATTATCAATATTGTGCTTACCATCAAAAGATATGGTGCCTTTTCCTTTGATCAAACAACCTTTTTCATCTCCAAATATTACTAGACCTCCATTGTATTCCTGAAATGTTAAGAATTTACTCTTATCACCAATCATGTGATGTGAACATCCTGAATCAATGATCCATTCATCCTTATCTTCAAATTTAGCTACCAACGCCTACTCTACTGGTTGAACAGTAGGTGTCAGTTGATCTTTTGTTATAGCTACAAAAGCCCATCCATTATCTGTCGGATCGTCATCAGAATCATCAGTAACTCCTTCATCAGCATAATAACAAGATTTATCTATATTCTTCTTAAACTTGTATTTTTGATAGTCAGGGTTAGGCTTATATGTTCTTTTAGCTTCTTCTCTTAATCTTGCATGTCTATCAGGACATCTAGAAGCCATATGACCAATCTTATTATAGTTAAAACATTTAAAGGGTGTTTTACCTTCATACTTACTTCCAATTGGACCTTTAGTCATTTTCCTTGCAAATAGTGCTTCAAGTTCTTCATTTTCTCTCCTGCTTTCTTCAAGTTCCCTTGCATAGAAGGCTTTCCAATTAGATTTATAATGTGATGATGATGATGTTGGCATTTTTTATAATTGATGCTATGATTGTCATTGATGTACACACACTTGATTTGAGATCACTTTTTGTATGTATGAGTTAAAGCTCAACCGGTATCTGTTCCAACTGGTATGATGTATTATAGTCTTTAGACTATCGGTGTTTTGCAGAAAGTGTTTATTGATCTGAAGCGGTATGAAGACCCCAAGCAATTCAAGGATCTCAAGCGATACAAAGGAATGAAGCGGCACAACTCATATTTCCCAGTCTTCATTTTGTCAAACTGGCAACCGGTATTTTGCTTAAATCGATATTTTGTATGAACCGGTAATACTCTGTGATGACTTACCAACTGGCATTTTGTGACGAGTTACCATCCATTGATTGTTTGGCAGTGCCAACAGTCTGGCGGTGCTTTTTGTGTCGTGTTATCAAATATGTCTAGATACATTGAACCCAGGAAATTGTATTGTAATCTTATTGGACCGACATGAAATCAGATTCCTTTATAAGGACATCATGTCTAGGGTTTTAGGTTGTTGCTAGGGTTGAAGGTGGTTGATGATTTTTTGTAAGAGAGCACACAGAAGACAAGTTTAGGTCTGTGGAAGATAGATAGAGTGTGAATGTGTTGAAGGCTGAAGTAATGCTGGAATGCATTAGGAACGAGCTATCAAGGATCTAACCAAGCAATCTATTCTATTTGCTAGATCACTCACTTGTTGATTACTCACATCTTCGACAAGTCTGAAGCCTTTAATCAGGTAGGCCCAAAAGACTTTTGTAAATCCTCTAACAAGGTGGTTCACATCTGTGGATCTAAAATCCTCTAGCAAGGTAGTCTTTAATCAAACTTATCTCCTAACAGAGATTAAGATTCCTAATAGGATCTGTTCTAGTAAAGAACATTGTATGACCTTAACCAGTCTGACCTTAACCAGTCTAGTTCCTATTCTGCAGATAGTTACTTGTGAGTTTCATCTCACCATGGTTTTTTCCATTTGGGTTTCCACGTCAAAATCTCTTTTGTTATGGTGTTTGTGCTTCTGTGGGTGAATGCATTATTTTCTATTTGGTTTGCATGTGTGCTAACCAGTTTGTTTGCTAAACTGTTTTACCGGTTTATTGGTAGTCTAGTAAAGTGTTTAAGTACAATAATTTTTGGCATACTAATTCACCCCCCCCTCTTAGTATTCATCAATTGGTATCAGATCCAACCTTTCTATAATTCTAACCACTTAGAAAGAGATATGGGGGAATACACTATGAGGAAACTTACTCATCGACTCACCCAGTCTGAGCAAGCCTATGATGATCTTATGGTCAAATATAAGGCCTCTCAGGCAAGAAGGAGAGAACATGCTGAAAAAATGATGGAGCTATCTGAAAATAGTTCTTCTGATGAAGTAGACATGGAAGCCCTAATTCAAGAAGTAGAAAAGATGAATGAATCCAATTCCAACCTGAGAAAAGAGTTGTAAGGACTAACTATTAGAATGTGCCAAGAGCTTGAGAACCAGAGGAAAGCTAAAGATTTGGTAAAAGAAAAAGATCATGAAATCTCCAAGCTGAAGCAAAAGATCAGTGCCCTAACTACTCTACTCCATGTGAGCAAAGTGGAAAAGGAAGACATGCAAGGAGAACTAAACATAGCCATCTCTGAGAATGCAAACTTGATGGAAACAAATGCTGCTATTTCCAAAGAACTCTCTGAGTCAAAAGAAATACTTGCTAAGTTCAACAAGAGTAATGTTAAGCTAGAGCAAAAGATTGAATCGGCCAAACCTATCGAGAATACTGATGGACTTGGTTACTCTAGTCATGAGGAAGGTGAGACCTCTGGTGCAAATGCTGAAGCATCAAAGAAACAACCGGCATCAAAGGATAAAGGTAAGCAAAATTTTAAACCTGTTTGCTTTAACTATCTTAAAGAAGGACATACTGCCAATGTGTGTAGAAGAAAAGCTTACAATAATTTTCCTTACTTTATAAACAATGTACCTAGATCCAATAAGTTCAATGGTAATTGCTATGCATGCAACAAGTTTGGGCATAGAGCATTTGAATGCAGGTCTGTTATGAACAACACTAGAAGATATCCTCAGAGGACTCAAGGAGTTGGTCCAGAACCTTTTGTAAACCGGAATCACAACCAGTTTAATACCTTTAATCATCAGTTAGGAAGCGGTGGCTATTAAGCGGCAACTGGATGGAGAGAAAACTATTTGATCTATCATTGTCACGGTCACACTACTGCAACATGCAGGAGGAAGAATGGTAACATGAATAATGGACCTTGGAGAGCACCTGGAATGGTCTGCTATCATTGCAACAAACCGAGTCACATTGCCAGATTCTGCAAAACAAGAATGAACATATCAGATGACATACCGGTCACTCCGAAAGGAAAGATTGATATTGAAATCGTTCAAGCAGATATGAACAAAACCTAGAAAAAGAAACCATCGGTGTTGCAAGAAGAACCAGTTTTTGCACCTAGTGTGGAAATAATGAAACTGACAAACTAAGCATCAGAAAAGCTTAGGGGGAGCAAATGGTGAAATACTTCGAACCCCCATTTTACATCGGTAAAAGACCTTAACTGGTACGAGATACCTATCAGTCGGCAGAAGATTGGAAATAGTAAAAGGAAAATTAGGGTTTACGCCCTAATATTGGAGCATTTATTATGGTAGGTGGAGAACCTGTTTAAAAAGAATTTTCAAATCATTTCTCACTTATCATTTTTCAAGCGAAGAAGTTTTTCAAGTGCAGAGCGAAGGAAAGCGATTTACATTGCGAATCAAAGAATTTATCAAATTCCCGAAGAAGAATCTGAAGCAAACATCTATTGGAGGAATGTAGAACGCAAAGTGGTATCTCTACAACCAAAGGAGTGTGAAGTGAAGTTCAAATTGCGAAGCCCTAAATTTCAATCTGTGAAGGTATTTCTCATAATTCTTTGTTTATCATGGCTTCCGCATCTCATGATAGCTCTAGTGCAACTGTTGATTCTATGGACTTCATTCAACGAAAGTCAAAATACAATGCCCTGTCTCAAGTACCTACTAGTGTAATAGTACAAGAAGGCATTTCTGACTACGTAGTCTGCAAAATTGAAGACCTAGGGTCTCTTGTGATCCATTCCTAGCTAAGCCTATTCTGTGGAAAGGATAAGAAGATTAAATCGAAATTTAGCATTCTGGAAAAGAAGAAACTTCAAAATGCAGTTTACTTTCTTGAAGAATTTTTGGATGATCACATTCGCATTATTCTAAGAAGGGTACATGGTGATAAGATGTACCTAGAGTGGACACATGATATCACACCTAAAGTGATTCATGTCGTCACTAGTTTTTGTAACATAGGGGAAGTGCCATCACTAAGGAAGGTTAGCAAGACTGTAATGTCCAAGCTCACCGGTTCAGTGAGCGACTCACGTGGTATGACCTTCAACTCAATCAAGGATGATTTGGTAAAGTATGCCTACATGGTGATAGGTTACCAGATGTTCTCTACCAGTACAATTAATTATGCCTCTACTACAGTGGTAAATGCCGCTTATAGGATGATCAAGGAAGATGCATCGTTTGATCTGTGCACTTGTATGCAAAGACAACTTATGTTGAATCTTAAGTCGATCAAATAGGACAATGCACTGAGATTCAAGTTCAAAAAACTACTGGTTGGGTTGTTCTTTTACTTCTAAGACTACTTTCCAGGAGTAGGTTACAGTTAGTGGTCTACCGACCAACCGGTGACAAAACAAATCAAGGAGAGCCTACAAGCGGTTGGAACTGGCTATCCGAAAGCACTGAACAAATACTTTGATGAGTTCAGATGCAAGATGAGCCAAAGGATAAGAATATCTAGTGATTCATGAGGAAGACATCTACTTCACCATCAAAGTGGATGAATGCATAATGGAGGCAGTTGAGCCTAGGTAGGAAGAAGTAGAGCCTATGGGCTATGAGGTAATGAATGATATGCTGGACAGGTATGCTTCTACCCTAATCACCTCACCCCTTGATCCTAAGGCAAAGAGAACCGACACCTATTTGGAAAGGGTTACATTGGTTGCAGAACCCTCAGAAAATAAAGGAAAGGCAGTGCCTTCAACATTGGCATCGGTTACTGCAGCCAGTCCCAAAGTGACCAAGTGGTCACCAGCTAAGAAGAAACCAGAAACTGCACCTACAAAAGTCTTTGAGAGGAAGAAAAAGACAAAAATAAATACACCAGACTCAGAAGAAACTATGTTAGAATAACCGCCTAAGAAGATCAGGAAAACAAAGAAAAAGACAAAGAATGAACCTGCATCATCTGCACCAGTAAATATTTATATTTCTTCTTACAAACCTTTGATACATTGTCAAAGAACTATAAAACATATTAGGTGAAAAGTGTTGAATGATTTAATTGATTGTTTTGATGACTTCAATGATGATGAAAAGGAAGAAGTTTAATAGGAAATCATTAAGTATTTGTGTGTTAATGATTGATCACCTTCATAAATTATATCTGAGACACCAGATTCTTTGTATAATTATTTAGACAATAAATGGCACATTGCCATAGAAAAGGAACAGGAAATGAGGGAGGAAATATTTGCTCAACATTTTCTTGATGTATCAAATTCAGAACTTTTCAAAGTTATGAATAAATACAAAAGCCTCTTCTTCATGAGAAGAAGAAGACTCCTGTTACTAGAAGGAAAGGTTCATGAAGTGATCAAAGATACACATAATCATGCTCAAGAAGCTCTTAAGATGCATCAAGTGGCTGAAGCCAACATAAAAGCTGAGCAAGAATTAGAAACTGGCAAACTGGATGAGGTGTATAACAGTGAAGAAGAACCGATCATAGAACAAATGGACCCCATTGATGTTGATGCCTTAGATGGTGACAATGTTACTTAGGATACACCATCAGAAGGAATAGGACATGAAAAGAAGGTAGAAGAAGAAAAGAAGCAACAGGAAGCTGAAAAGAAGAAATAGGCAGATGAAGAGGATAAGAGAAAAGAATAGGAAAAGAGGACAGAGGAAGCAGATAAGAGAAAAGAGGAGAACAAGAAAAAAGAGGAAGAGGATAAGAGAAAAGAGGAGAAAAAGAAGAAAGAGGAAGATGATAAAAGAAAAGAAGAGGAGAAGAAGAGAAAAGAAGAGGAAAATAAGAAACAAGAGGAAGAGAGGAAGAAGAAGGAAGAGGAAAAGAAAGAAGAGGAGAAGCGGAAAGAGGAAGAGAAGAAACATGAAGAGGAAAAGAGGAAGAAGGAAGAGGAGAAGAAGAAGGATGAAGAAGAGAAGAAGTGAAAAGATGAAGAGAAGAGACAAGAAGAAGAGAAAAAAAAGAAAGAAGAAGAGGAGTAGAGGAAGACTCAAGAAGACCAGCAAAAAGCCAAGGACAAGGAAGTAGCGGAAAAGAGCATACAGGTGGAGACTCCAATGGCAACCGGTAGTTAGGCTAAACCAACTGGCATCACCAGTCCTATTGATCTCCAGTTTGCAAATGAATTGGAGCTACTACAGAGGATTAAGCTTGCTCAAGAGAGATTGGATGCTCTAAGGAGGAAAAAGGAGGAAGATGTTATCCAAACTGTGGTGGAAACACTTACCAGTTTGATACTCGGTATGAACCTTCCCAGTACCAATTCCTCACTTGCACAATTGAAGCTCCTATGCTTAGTTGTAGAAGACCAGTTACAAAGCCTGGAAGAGGTCACAGAAGCCAATGCCAAGAAGGAACATCAAAAGGCTCTGGACACTGCCTTGGTGAGAAAGTTAATAGAGTAGTGGTCTGATCTCCAGAAGGCACAAAAAGACATTAGAGATGCAATGAATGAGGGCAATCTACTACTCAGCAAGATTTTCTAACCTCATTTATTATGTGATGATGTGCTCACTCAGAAGGACAAACTACACTCTGATATGTAGTCATTTATTAGCACCTTCAAGATGCCATATGATTTCTTTTCCACAGATGGTCAAAGTGTTCACTGGCTTCAATTGCAGTCTGCAAGACTAGAGGTAGAGATAAGCTACCAGACATGCAACTTGCAGGAACTTCAACTATTTCTACTGCCAAGACTACAAATTCTCTAGAAATGCTATCTAAATATTGATGCCCTCACAATCACTCAAAAGATGAGCATGATAAATGCCATGGAAGAACAGGACTCTAAGAAGCAGAAAGAGAAAGAGGTGGCTACCTCCCTACTTGACTCATGGTCCTTATCCATGAAGCAATTTTTGCAGGACTTTAAATCAGTTTTTGACAAGTTTTACTCTTTACTGTCATAAACACTTATTATTTTAATACTAATGAAACAGGGGTAAGTCTGTAATACCCTAAAATTGGTCATCTAAACCATTGGCCCCTAATCTCGACAACATCACCAAGGTCCTAACCAAAGGCAATTAAATCAATCTTGAGCATATTATTAATTCTTTAATAATGAAATATCACATGGCAAATCAACTACTCAATATTAATTAAATAATTATTTAATTAATCAAATCATTTCCAATAATACAATTTTGATCAATTATCCCATTTTAATTTATTAAATATCCTTGCATATTTAATTAACTAATAAATTTGCCATTCAATCATGCAAAAAGGATTAATTTATTACAAAAGATGAATTAATTTATTACAAAGAGTTGAATTGAAAATAAAACAAAAAGAAATGAATTGAGAGAGAAATCAAACTTGAGATATTATTTCTTTTTCTAGATTTAGAACTTGAAATCAGAAAAGCAATTTAATTGAATTATTGAATTGTTCTCTAAAAATTGGAACTCAAAGCTTTTCAGAAAAAAGAAGTTCAGTTGCATTGAAAAGACCTTTTTCTTGAATAAATCAAATATGTGCATGGAATTATCTATTTTCGTCATATATGCATGGAATTAATTTATTATTATTTTCCAATGAAACTTGGACTTGTAATTTGAATGCATTTCAATTAAACTATAATTGGAATCTATCTCAAGGTTAACTGAACATGATTTCTCAATTATTTCAATTAATCCAAAATTAAGCCTTTTCATCATCTCTCTTGTGATTCTCTATAAATTTAGTCTTCAGCTCTCATTCCAATTCACCCCACAGATTTTTGAGAACACGCTTGGAGATTATTATCATGCTAATTTTGCTCTAGAGTCATTGAAGATTATTGTGCTTTTTAGATTGTTTACATCCATTTTACATTCATTATTGCTTATATCCATCAATGCTTGAATTGATTATTGCTTGAATTATTCATCCATCTTGCATCCATATAGTTAATATCATATAGATTAAATCCTTCATCTTGGTGTAGTCTAGTCACTAGTATTGCTTATATAACTCTAAGAGCAATCTTATACTCGCATCTTTTAGAAGGCAATTGGTCGCTTTGCTATGGTTTATTACTTATTGATTATTGATTACTAACCATGCATATAATGACTTAATTGAAGTGTTGTGCTTGTAGCTACAGGTTCACTTTTTCACACACACATCTCTAGCACCCACCATGGGGCCCGAAGACTACACTTTTTTGGCCTCCAAGACTGACCACTTTTTTTTTTTTTTTGGTTTTTCGTCTGTACAACTCGTACGACAATTTTTACAAGCTGAAACAACAAACTGCAAGTGTCACACGAATTGCAATATCCTATCGTACGAGAAGATCCTCTATCGTACAAGCAGATATCATCAGCAATCTTCTTTCGTATGATACTAAATCCTATCTCGTATGAGTCAAGTGTCTATCGTACGATTCTCTATTTTCTAGTAAAAGAGGCAAATTTCATAAATTTCGCATTTTTGATTGGTTATTCTGATGACTAACCCTGACTGTTTATCTGTCTATCTCAAAGTTTTTCCACAACCTAACTAGTTTTTGCAGAACGCTTGTCGAAGAATATGCTTGTCGTACAAAGACAATATAACTACTGATTCGTTGTCTTTGCAAGTTGCCTGAGGAGAATCGACTAAACATCATGTATTCTTTAAATTCATTTTTAAGAACCTAACTTGCTATCTGGTTAAAGAATAAATTTGTCTTTTGTGCTTTTAGAAGATTTTGAGAGGTAGCAAAGTATGCTCTTGTCTTTTTCTAAACAATCAAAAATCCAGACCCTTGAAGCTTTTTCACTATTTGAGATTTGTACATCTTTAGTAGGCCTGCCCTCTCAAGGGGTTGAAAAACTCTTAAAGTCATTATGACCGGTGTGAGGGGAACGACCTAAGTGGGAACGACTAGATGCCAAGTACTCCAACCCACTATAAAATAAACGTGATTTTGATGAAAATCAAGTCAACGACAGTGTTCAGGAATAGCTCTCCTCCGTACCTTCGAGTATATTTAACCTTGGTTTTCAAGGCTGGGAGACCTCTTAATTGATTTTATACCTCGACGCACTAAATGGATCTCTGACTAAATCCAATTCAAAATTAGAAGCTACCCGATTCACCTTCGAAAGGGAGATAATCTTTGTGCAAAGGATAAGAAGATTAAATCGAAATTCAGCATTTTGGAAAAGAAGAAACTTCAAAATGCAGTTTACTTTCTTGAAGAATTTTTGGATGATCACATTCGCATTATTCTAAGAAGGGTACATGGTGATAAGATGTACCTAGAGTGGACACATGATATCACACCTGAAGTGATTCATGTCATCACTGGTTTTTGTAACATAGGGGAAGTGCCATCACTAAGGAAGGTTAGCAAGACTGTAATGTCCAAGCTCACTGGTTCAGTGAGTGACTCACGTGGTATGACCTTCAACTCAATCAAGGATGATCTGGTCAAGTATGCCTACATGGTGATAGGTTACCAGATGTTCTCTACCAGTAGAATTAATTATGCCTCTACTACAGTGGTAAATGCCGCTTACAGGATGATCAAGGAAGATGCATCGTTTGATATGTGCACTTGTATGCAAAGACAGCTTATGTTGAATCTTAAGTCGATCAAAAAGGAAGAGAGATAGTAACTCTCCCAAGATACTTGTCATTTCGTGCCCCCATTAGTGTTTGGAGTCAGATAATACGACATTAAGAATCCATTATGTGAGAATCAGCGGTCGTATTCTAATTAGCTATTGGGCGTGTACCTGAGTCTACAACCAAAGGTTTTCTTTCCTCACCAAATTCTTTAGGGTTTTGCATGTTGTGATTGGAGTCACTATACATACTACTTGTTTTCTATGTTTTCATCCCTGAAACAAAAACTGAAATACTAAAAATTGGTGAAGACCAGAAACAACTCAGTGAGTCGAAACTTTGTCCGTGTCAGAAAATAGTCCATCCTAAGTCAAAACTCTGTCTGTGTCAGAAACTAGTCCATCCTAAGTCGAAACTCTATCTATGTCAGAAATTAGTCCATTTTAAGTCAGAAATCTATCCGAGTCAGAAACTAGTCCATCTTGGTCAAAAATCAGTCCATCTCAAAATTAGTCATACTCAGTTATCATACTCAGCAATTAGAAAAACTCAAAATTTCTAGGCTCTGTCCTGTGAATAGTCATACGAGTCTGATAATCCATCGTGTTGCACCAAGTCCTGTGTCATACGAGTCTACTGGTTTGTCATCCTATACCATATTATCTGTCGTACGAGTCTGAGTCATTTATCATCCTGCACTATATCCTATCTCATATGAGATAGAATTGCCCTTAGTATTTTGTCGTCATGCACATGCCCATTTGTCATACGGTACGAGGTAGCAACTCATATGAAACAGAACTATTATCGTCCTGTAGCTACTAAATTGTCATCTGGTCTAGAAAATACTATCGTACGAGTCTCTAGTTTTGTCAAAACAGAACAGTCAAACTTGCCTAAAAATAGCTTACAGTGAACATAATACTGGTTATCATTTTCCTAAGCATAAATAGATCAAGACAGTGTACCTCTATCATTTTCATTGCATGATTTGGTCGATCACCTTTCAGCTAGTTCAATCAACTACCTATCAAATTTTAGTCACTTAGATAATGTCTTATACATGATAGATCGTTCCTGAAACTAGACTGAATCTTACACTACACTTAGAATCAACTTAGATAACATCTTAGACAGGATAGATCATTCTTGAAATCAGCCTAAATCTCAGTTGTTTCTCCTAAACAATACTCTAAACAGAACAACTAGCTCTGAAATTGATCTTGACCTCTGCATCACAAACAACTTTAGGTCACACAAATCCATAAAGATTCCTATTCAAACTAGGAGTTCTCATAAGAAACAAGCAAAAGGCAAAGAACAAACCTTCCCCTATCAAGATAATCCATTCTACATGAAGGATCCACTCACTGACATGTCGTCATCATCGGGCGGACCAATTTTTGATGAATTGAAATCTCCCACTATACATGAGACAAAATACAATGATGGAAACAAAAACAACCATAATATTACCAAAAATCATAATAACTCCTCATCATCAAGTGAGACTGATGAAGATGCTGAACCTCCAGAAAAAGAAATCCTTGACTGTCAAAAAGACAAAGACTTTAGAAAAATGATGAAAACTATCATGACCTAAGAGAAGGAAAACTATTTCTTAGAACTAGCAAAACAAGGTGCCAAACTTCCTATTAGATATGATGTTCAGATACTTGTTACTAAAAAGGAAAACTCACCTATACTCATGGTACACAAACAGTTACTAGCTTTGCAGATGGAGCTCACAAAACTGAAGAATAAGGACAAGTCTCCAAAATAATATTCTCTGGAAACAATATGTCCCTTTCCATTTGACAAGAATCTACACATGCCTTCATTTCCTCCACGAGTGGAAATCCCAAAATTTGACAAATATGATGGTACCTCAGATCCTCAAGATCATGTAAGGGAATTTAGTGCTGCTTGTATGGAGTTCATGCACGATCAAACGTACCTCATGCGTCTCTTCCCAAGGAGTTTTGGGGGTCAAGCAATGGAATGGTTCTCAAGTCTATCCAAAGGAATAAAAACATTTGAAGAACTAATCCAACTAATTTTACAGCAATACTCATACAACATTTGACATCATGTGACTATGATCGATCTTTGTAATACTCAAAAGAAAACAAGGGAACCTCTTCTTACTTTTCTCCAACGCTGGAGAAAGATGTTCTCTAGGTACCCACGACCTATCCCAGACTCTGAGAAAATGGATATATTTGTCAATAACTTGGTCCCCGAACTAAAATATAGTGTACAAATGCAAGTACACCCATCATTTAAAAAAATGGTAGATAATGCCATTCGAATGGAAGATGTGCTCATAAAGAAGGGGGATATCACACCTTGGAAAGAAACACAAACATGATCTAGCTCTAAAGAGAAGAACAAGCATTGGAAATTTGGCAAAGACAACAATAAGAATGTTGTTAACGATGGAGTAGTAGACACTATTAAAACCAACTCAAAATCCACAATATTCAACCTGGCTAGTGGTACACAAGCACTTAAAGTTGTTGAGGCTGTCATAGAGAATTCACCAAAGAAAGAAAATGAATGGTTCACAGAAAAGCTTTGGCTTTCGAAACCTAAACGTGATTTTACTCCTCTTGAAGAATCATATGAATTTGCTTTCAAAACTCTATTGGCAAACAACTTGATAACACTACCAGATAACTCTAGACCATATGATCTAGATGTCAAACCAAGATGGTGGAGAGAAAATGAATATTGTGACTTCCATTGGAATAAGGGTCATAACATAAACAATTGCATGAAGCTAAAACATGAGATTCAAGATCTCATAGATGCTGGTAAAGTTGTTGTTGGGAATCATCCAACCAATGCTGATCATAAAGCATTTAAAGACCCTTTTCCTGCTTATGAACAAGGTGATTCCTCAAAGACCAAAGGAGGTGCCAAGGTAAATTATACTTATGCTAGCCAGGACAATGTTATCAACATGATTGAGCCTTCACACTCAGAATATTGCAATGTGATTATAGTTCAAGATAAACCAAATGAATCATGATATGCAAGAGCTTTGACCCGATCTCAAAAGAAAGTTACCCTCCAAGGAGCTAGTTCTTCCAACTCGACTCAAGAAACATCAAATCCAACAGCTTTGTCAAACAAACAAAAAGAATCAACCTTGGAAAAATTTAAAAAATTAAATTCATCATCATCCTCCAGATACAACGTGGTTGAACAGTTAAAAAGGACAAATGCTCAAATTTCAATTTTTGAATTGCTACAATTCTCATCTGCTCACAAGGAAATCCTAGACAAAGCATTGCTCACTACCAATGTTCCAAAAGATTTAGACATTGATCGGTTTCAGTCTATGGTGGGTCATCTGACTTCACCTCACTATTTGACCTTCTCTGAAGAAGATGACAATTCATCAAATCATCCACATAACCAGCCATTGCATATTGAGGCCATGATCCACAAACATAGAGCTAAACATGTTTTGATAGATGGAGGCACAAGGTTGAATATATGTACTTATCATCTGCTTACACAACTAGGATTCTCTAAAAATGTTATTGATCTTGGCAAGAAAATAACAATAAAAGCCTATGATGAGGAAGAAAGGACCTCCAAAGGTCTAGTATCATTACCAATTTGTCATGCCCAAAATTTAGGGCAAAAAATGGAATAATTTTTTTTTTTAAATACTAACTAAATAACGTTAAGTTCGCTAACACGAAACACACTATGTAGTTTTGGTTTTAACTATGTTTAAAATAATCATTTCCTACTATTTAAATAACAGAAAATAAATTAAGATTAACTATGAATTAGAATAGACTAGCTCATTTTCGCTGAATCTAATTAATTTTTTATTTCATGAATACCTAAACCTATTTAAGTTAGAAATAAATAATAACTTCATTAATAGTCAGCCCATGGACTTCTCAATAAATTTAAATTTAAAAAAATCTGGACTTCACTAATATTTAAACAAGTCAACTTATTTAAATTTAAAGTCTAATGTTAATTCATTATAATTGGACTCATAGCATTTCCATTCTCTTTGAAAATTATAATTAGATAATTCCACCATACCTATATGTAAGTATAATTAATATTATATAAATATAATATTAACATATTTTAAAAATCTAATTGGGTTTACCATGCAACCCTAACCCTTATCAAAATCTATAAAATAGTCCCCCCCCCCTTATTTTATTTTAATACTCATTTTTCATTTATTTACACTAGCCCTAACCGGGCTAGCGTTTCATATTAATTTATTGTTATGTTGCAGGGTTTAATGCAGGTCGGCGACCAAACTAACAGTGGCGGCAAAAATGGTGGAGGAGGGGAAAAGGGAGCAGCGCTACCAATGGGACGACCCACTGTGAGGGTCGCGGCCCACACAACGGCCTTGGCCACTATGTGTGTCGCGGCCCGCACAGTGGCTGTGGCCACTGGTGCATTCCGTGGCCCACACAGGGAGCTGAAGGCCCTGTGCGTTCCGTGGCCCGCACAGAGGCTGCGGCCTCTTTGTTGGTCGCGGCCTGCACAGAGTCCGCGTGCCCTGCGTGGCCCTTCTCCAAAAGTCCCTCTTTTTTTTTATCTATATATATATATTTTCAAATATATTTCACATGCAATTTTTTTTTTAAAACAAAGGTAATTCATTAAGTTAAATAAATCTATATATATATATATATACATTTTCATATGTATATATTCATATATATGTATATGTGTATATATATTTTAGGTTTATATCTACATTTGTTTTGCAGGTAAATGTCATGATATGTTTTATATATATATATATGTATATATAAATATATACATGAAATCTTCATGTATATAATTATATATATTTATATATAACTTATATTATTATTTCTTTTCTTATAATAAAACCAAATTCATGGAAGATTCTGATTTAGATATCAATTTCTGAAACTAACTATTGCCAGTATTTAAAATAACCGTCTATCTTCCTGAAGTAAATGGAAGAATATTATCCTAAAACTATATTGTACTTAATTGCTTTTACAGGAAAACAGAAATATAAAATTTATTTTAATCTACAATATGCATGCAAATCTAATTTATGCCTTTCCTATTTAATTTTATTTTAAATGTCTAAGAATGGAATAAATTTCCTGCTAAACTATTTATCATAACACATCAGATATATATATATTTTTTTCTGAATCTAGGGAATACTAATTTAGGAATACATTATTCTTCTCTGCAATGAATACATTTACTAATTCTGCAATTCCTACTGCAACTGAATATATATTTTTATTTAAAAACTAACAACAACTACAACTCAACTATTTGCAATTAAAATGAAGACAAATTCATAGATAAAAAGAAAAAACACAGAATTAAATAAAACTGATTTTCATATTTCAATGACTATTGCATGCAATTCAAAAGTAATTCTTTTCAAATAGAAACTAGGAATATATCTAGCTTTTTACAATATTAAAGATATTCTGCACAGTTTACAAGATGTTTCTTTATTTAAATACAATAACTAATCTCATGTCTATATTTTGAATTTACAAATAGCCTCTCATTCCAACGAATGAGGGTGTATTTCTTCTTTTAAAACTAATAAATACAATTGCAATTAAATTTCCACAACAATAATTTCCTGCAACTTCTCACTTGTCCTATGCTTTTCTCCTGACAATCCTGCATAATAAATCACATATATGACCATGGAGTGCTCACCTCCTAGCCTAGGCTAACTGGTAGCCACCCCCAAGCTCGAAGAACCAAGCCCTAGACGGGTAACAAACATGCAAACACATAGAAGACAGAAAACACATAGATTTCAAACACACTCCCAACTCGGCTACACTGCACCTTGGTGATGACCTTTTCAAGGGTGGTAGTGGACCAATACCCTGAGGAGAACTACAAGTATGGAAAACATGTAGCCACCTCATGGAACAACAAATACATCAAGAATTTCAACCCCTTATTCCTTATGCCCCCCAAGGCATTCTAGCCTTATATCCCTCCTTATGACCCCCATTGCACAAACAGGCCATGCAGCAAGGGTCACACAAAGATCCCTTGTGATTGCTCTCATAACGAGAGTCTCTCACTCGAGGGTTGTTACTGCTACCACCCACAAGATCCTCCTCTCTCCCAAGAGTAAGAGGTCTTGAAAACTCCCAAAAACACTTACAAGACATAATACAAAAATACCAAATTGAAATTTTCCAAAAAGGATATACCAGAAAACAGATTTCTTACACCAACATACTTTCAAACACATGCAAAAAGAAGTCATTTTAAGAATAATGTAGCCAACCTTAATTTGCCCAAAGGTAGGATAGTATTTGAGGAAGAGCTGCCCAAATCCACGGATTTTCTTCTTCTACCCTTAGCCAAATTTTCTATTCAAATCTATTCTATTCTTTTTCAAAAATTCTCGTCTGCAAAAATGGAGAGTGGGTGATTACCCTCAAATTTTCAAATTCTTGCTTAAGAAGCTCCTTCTCTTAGTTCTCACAAGTTTCTAAAAACTAAAGAGGAAGGTAAGACAGAATGGGAAAGAGAACTCTCATTCGAATAGGAAAGTTTACAACTAGGTTCAAACTTCTAATTTCAATTTTCGCACAACTCAGAAAAGTCAAATTTTAGAATGTCTAAAAGGTCACTTAGGAGTAGAAACTTGCCTAAAATTACCCCTAACCCTTAGGTATACCTTATGGGCTTTAGGAAACCTTATTAAACTACCCCTAGGTGTTCATTTAACCCATTTTAAACCCCTCTGAAGTTTATTTTCGGGTCAAACATATGTTGACATCTCCAAAGATTCTTTTCCCAAGGTATTAATGACATCATGTTACACTAAATGAAAAAGTTATAGTTGAACACTTTCCCACCAAGAGACAAAAATAAAACATTTAACTTAAATCCACACATGTGTCAAGTGACACAAATAAAACACTTTTACAATTTAAAACATGAAATCGTCTCTTGTGGATTTTACACAATAATTTTAAATAACACTTAACACCCATGCAGCATATACTGTTATGAATAAAATACAACACAAATGGGGTGTTGTCTCTCCAAATAGACAACCCCTAGCTTACGAATATACATTAGTCTAGGTTTGGTTCTCCCTAAATTTTCCATGGTCACATGGTTAACTTCCTACGCATCTCAATTTACACATTAGTACTTTCAAATATCCACATATAATATAATTCCAAGGAATAATAATACACATCATCACTTGCATACAATTTATATCTGAACAAATTAAATACATCTTTTATCCAAAGAAATTTCACATAAGCAATTCATCCTAATTCTCATAAACTTGAACATACATCAAAATTCTATTATCATAGTAAAGTCCTGCAAAATCAATAACAACATTTATCACTGCAATTTCATCTTATTCAAAAATCATGTAGTGTTCTATCTCATAAAGCATATAATAAATCATCAATATATAGCAATGTTATCCAAATCTTGAAATCATATAAGTTCTAAGTTTCAAAATGCATCAAAATAAAGTATCCATAATAATCTCAATATCAAAATCACTGAAATGTCAGGCTAAGTTGAGGTGAGGCCTCACACCCTCCCCCTCTAGGCATGAACTTCCTCTTGGAGTTCATCAAAGAGGTGGGGGTACTCTGATCTCATGCGTGCTGCGTCCTCCCATGAAGCCATAACCTCATCATAACAATCCCACTGGACCCTAACCTAGTCCAACTCTCGACCTCGAAGGCCCAACGTCCAGCATGCCAAAATGCGAATGGGCTCCAAAGCTAGCTGCCCATCCGACTCCACCTGCAAGGCATCCCAATCTAAAATGTGAGACTCATCATAGATATATTTTCTCAAAACTGATACATGAAACACATCATGGATGCGTGACAGGCTAGGTGGCAATGCTAAACGGTAGGCAATTGGGCCTATCCTCTCAAGAATCTCAAAAGGTCCTGCAAAGCGAGGTGCGAGCTTAGAACCCCTTCCATAATGGATTGGACTCTTATGCGGTTGCACTCTTAAGAAGACTCTGTCTCCAACCAAGTAGCTACGATCTATCCTCTTTGCATCAGCATATTTCTTTTGTCTATCTTGAGCCTCTTTGAGATGCTACCTAATCAAATCCACCTGCTGTTCCATATCCTGAACTATCTCAGGACTAATAGCAACTCTATCCTCTATGCGATCCCAACTCAAGGGCATCCTGCAAGGCCTACCATATAATGCCTAATAGGGCGACATCCCCAAAGAAGTGTGATGCCCATTGTTATAGGCAAACTCCACTAAAGGAAGATACTCCTCCCACCGGGTCTGATGATCCATGACGTACATGCGAAGCATATCCTCTAACACCTGATTGACTCTCTCTGTCTAACCATCTGTTTCTGGGTGATAGGCTGTACTGAAATTGAGCTTAGTGCCCATAGCTACCTATAATGACTTCGAAAAGGAAGAAGTGAAAGGAGAATCCCTGTCAGAAATAATCTTGTGGGGCACACCATGAAGTCTAACAATGTCTTGTAAGAACACCTGTGCTACTGTTGGAGCTATGAATGTAGTACGGACTGGTGAAAAGTGAGCTACTTTGGTCAACTTATCAACTGTCACCAAGATAGCATCATGGCGATGAGAAGACATAGGAAGACCAATGATGAAATCCATGGATATAGTATCCCATTTCCACTCTGGTATAGCATGAGACTGGAGCAACCCACCTAGATGGTGGTGCTTCGCCTTTACTCTCTGACACTCGAGGCATTGAGCCACTATCTCAGCAATGAGCTATCGCATTCCCAGCCAATGATATAACTCCCTCAAGTCAGCATGCAACTTTTTAACCCCGGGATGCACTACATAAGGAGCTCTATGAGCCTCTATGACAATGAACTCTCGCAACCCTCTAGAGGAAGGTACATAAATGCGCCCTCTATGGCATAACAGTTCGTCAAACTCCAAAGAATAATCCACATATTTCCCCTCTAAAGTAACCTGAGATCGTATTACCTGACCAACCTCTGCATACCATCCATCCTCTGGCAAGTGCTGTAGTATACGGTCTCTCAAATCCGTGCCCATAGATATGGTGTAAACCTCATGATGTCTCCTACTCAAAGCATCTGCAACTACGTTTACCTTTCCTTTGATGTAGTGAATGTCAAAATCATATTCGCACAAGAACTCCATCCATCTCCTCTGACGTGCATTAAGGTTCAGCTGGGTGAAGATGTACTGAAGACTCTAATGATCTGAATGTAGCTCAAAGTGATGACCTAAAAGGAAGTGTCTCCACCTCACAAGTGCATGCACTACTGCTATGAGCTCAAGGTCATGAGTGGAATAATTAAGTTCATGAGTCTTAAGTTTCCTAGACTCAAAAGCTATGGCCCTACCATCTTGCATAAGAACTGCTCCTAAACCCTTTAGTGAAGCATCTGTACAAACCATGAAGTCAGTTGTAGGATCTGGTACAACAAGGATAGGAGCGTTAGTAAGTGCCTTTTTGAGTTCCTGAAAGGCTTTCTCGTACTTCTCTGTCCACTCAAATTTCTTCCCTTTACGTTGAAGAGAAGTAATAGGGTGTGTGACTCTAGAGAATCCCTCGAAAAAACATTGGTAATACCTTACTAAGCCCATGAAACTCCTGACCTCTATCACACTGGTTGGCGCTGGCCAATCCATAATAGCCCTAATCTTTGATGGATCAACTAAGATCCCATCACCAGAAATAATGTGCCCAAGGAACTTGACCTCTGACCGAAAGAAAGCACACTTCGACAAACTACCAAACAACTGGTTATCCCGCAAACACTGCAATACCTGTTTCAGGTGCTCCTCATGCTCCTTCTTATTCCAAGAATATATCAGTATATCATTGAGAAACACAATAACAAAATGGTCTAGAAATGTACGGAACACCCCATTCATGAGGCTCATAAAAACTATTGGGGCATTCGTAAGTCCGAATGGGACTACGGTGAACTCATAGTGACCATATCTAGTGCAAAATGCGGTCTTGTGGATATCACTCTCCACTATTCTCAGCTGATGGTATCCTGACTTCAGATCTATTTTGGAAAATACTTTGGCACCCTGAAGCTGGTCAAATAAATCATCAATTCTGGGCAAAGGATATCGGTTCTTGATGGTTACTTTATTTAGTTGCCGATAATCCATACATAATTGGAGAGATTCATCCTTCTTCTTAACGAATATGACTGGTGCACCCCAAGGAGATACACTAGGACAAATATGACCCTTCTCAAGGAGTTCCTCAAGCTGTATTTTGAGTTCATTAAGCTCATTCGTGGTCATCCTATAAGGTGCTCTGGAAATTGGCTCGGCTCCTAGTACTAGGTCTATATGAAAATCAATCTCTCTATGAGGAGGCATTCTCGGTAGCTCTGAAGGAAATACATCTGAATATCCCTTAAGGATAGGATGGTCATCAAGCGATGTTTCTTTTTCTTCCTCTTCTCCTCTGTCACTGATAGTGATAGAAAAAAGCTGACATCCCTTTTGCATGCTCCGCTTAAGCTGCATTGCAAAGATCATACGAAGAGACACAGGCCTCTAAACCCCGGTGATCACTATGGGCGAAACATGATCATCCTCACACTCGATCTTTTTCAAGCGGCAATCCATCTTGGCTTTGTGGGTATAAAGCCAATCCATGCCAAGTGCGATTCTATAAGATCCAAGTGGAGTCACTCTAAGGTCTACTAAAGTGGTGGTCTTGCCAATCTGTAGCTGACATGCCCTAACCTCTGATTCCACTAACACTCTAGCCCCTAAAGCTAATTCCACTTCCCAACTAACACCCTGTCTAGTTGCCACTAGCCCGCAATGCTCCACAACCAAGGGAGATATAAAGGAGTCAGTAGCTCCTGAATCAAACAAAATAGATACATTGTTACCTTTGATCATACCTATAGATTTGATAACCATGGCCTGATGCTCAGCCTGACAGTTGTCAACCGCTGTGAATACTCTATGGGACCTGCCCATATCACCAACTGTTGGCTCTGAAGTGGCCATCCATTGATTCCCTACCACTTGACCCTGAGGGCAATCCCTCGCCATACGCCCCATGGCTCCACACGTAAAGCAAGCACCCTGTGCCTAGAACTGGGTGCTCTGAGGCCTAGAGAAAGCCTGACCTCCTGTCCTACTAGATCCGTTGTACCCACCCCTGGAGGACTGCTGAGTCCTTATCGGCTATGCCCCTGTGCTCTCTGATCATGTCTCTGTCCTTGAGTCTACCACTGCTTGGGCTTGGAGCTCTACTGATACTATGGAGGCTTCTGCCTCTGGTTCTGTGGTGCCTGTTGTAGAGGAGGGGGTTTGGAGAACCTCTGAGAATTTTAGTTGTTTCCTTTCCAATGTGATTTCTGGAATCCATAAGTCTGAGGTGTGGGATTTCGGTTCTGAAACCAATCCCTATTGTCCAGTGGTCTGACCTAAATTTCCTCGGCAATCAGTGCCTTCTCCACAGCAACCCGAAGGCTCTTTGGAGTGGACATCCTAACATGCCCGGCTATACCAGCATTTAACCCTCTAATGAAGAGGTTTACAAGAAGTTTCTCATCCTTTAGATAATCTACATAAGGCAACAGCTCAAAGAATTTGCTTTCATATTGGGTTACTGACAAGCCTTTTTGTTGGAGATCATGAAATTTGTCTATACGATGCTGTCTAAAGTGTTTTGATAGGTACCTCTCGCGGAATCTCTCTGTGAATATCTCCCAAGTGAGAGTATCAAGAACTAATCCGCATTTGTACTCTTCCTGTCTCCACCAAGTGGAGGCCGACCCTCTCAACAGATGGACTGCGACACGTGCTTTCAGGTTGCTCTTGTAAGAACGCAACGCAAAGCACCTCTCAAGACTCAAAAGCCATGCCTCGGCCTCTACCCCGTCGGTAGAACCTTTGAAGGATGGTGGTTGGAGGCACATGACCTCCCTGATAAGATCCCCTGGATCCCGATGAGCTCTCTCAAAATAAACTGGTTCCACCGCTGGAGGTGGTCCTGGCATATGCACAGACTCTGGCTCATTTCCACCTTGACTCTCTACAGGAATAGGAGTTGGGCTCCTGCTTCATTCTCTATCAACAGATCTATGACTCCCAGAGTCATGACTTCTAACCTAAGGGTTCTCTGCTGGGATCCTTTCCTGAACTATGCCAATAAGATTTTGTATTGCTGCTAAGAGGTCTCGGTTAGGTTCATTTGGCTGTTCGGGAGGTGCTCCTGGGTTCTCTTCTGGAACCAATGCCTCCCTCACTACCTCTTCGCGTGCTATGTGCACACGTCTAGGACCCCGTCCGCGCTTGCGAGCTTGTCGCGTTGTCGGAGGCATCCTAAGAGGAAAATAAAGCAAAATAAATAATTAATTTCTTTTAGAATAATATTAATTCAATTAAATTTAAATGTCTTATAAAATCAATTAAAAAAATAATTTGAATAATCTAAGGCGATACGTAAGTGGAGTAAGGTTCCTAGTGTGGAAACCTTCCTCTGATACCAAAATGTCATGCCCAAAATTTAGGGCAAAAATGGAATAATTTTTTTTTTAAAATACTAACTAAATAACGTTAAGTTCACTAACACAAAACACACTACGTAGTTTTGGTTTTAACTATGTTTAAAATAATCATTTCCTACTATTTAAATAACAGAAAATAAATTAAGATTAACTACGAATTAGAATAGACTAGCTCATTTTCGCTCAATCTAATTAATTTTATAATTAAATATCAACTTCATAATATTGAGATTATAAATATTCAAGCTATTCAAATTTTAAACAAATAATAACTTTATTAATTTTTTATTTGAGGAATACCTAAACCTATTTAAGTTAGAAATAAATAATAACTTCATTAATAGTCAGCCCATGGACTTCTCAATAAATTTAAATTTAAAAAAATATGGACTTCACTTATATTTAAACAAGTCAACTTATTTAAAGTTAAAGTCTAATGTTAATTCATTATAATTGGATTCATAGCATTTCCATTCTCTTTGAAAATTATAATTAGATAATTCCACCATACCTATATGTAAGTATAATTAATATTATATAAATATAATATTAATATATTTTAAAAATCTAATTGGGTTTACCATGCAACCCTAACCCTTATCAAAATCTATAAAATAGTCCCCCCCACTTATTTTATTTTAATACTCATTCTTCATTTATTTACCCTAGCCCTAACCGGACTAGGGTTTCATATTAATTTATTGTTATGTTGTAGGGTTTAATGCAGGTCGGCGACCGAAATGGTGGAGGAGGGGAAAAGGGAGCGGCGCTGCCAGTGGGACGACCCACTATGAGGGTCGCGGCCCACACAGCGGCCTTGGCCGCTCTGTGTGTCGCGGCCCGCACAATGGCTGCGGCCACTGGTGCGTTTCGCAACCCACACAGGGAGCCGAAGGCCCTGTGCGGCCCTTCTCAAAAAGTCCCTCTTTTTTTTAATTTATATATATATATTTTTAATATATATATATATATAATTTTTTTCAAATATATTTCACATGCAATTTTTTTTTTTAAAACAAAGGTAATTCATTAAGTTAAATAAATCTATAAATATATTTATATATATATATATATACATTTTCATACGTATATATTCATATATATGTATATGTGTATATATATTTTAGGTTTATATCTACATTTGTTTCGTAGGTAAATGTCATGATATGTTTTATATATATATATGTATATATAAATATATACATGAAATCTTCATGTATATAATTATATATATTTATATATAACTTATATTATTATTTCTTTTCTTATAATAAAACCGAATTCATGGAAGATTCTGATTTAGATATCAATTTCTGAAACTAACTATTGCCAGTATTTAAAATAACTGTCTATCTTCCTGAAGTAAATGGAAGAATATTATCCTAAAACTATATTGTACTTAATTGCTTTTAAGGAAAACAGAAATATAAAATTTATTTTAATCTACAATATGCATGCAAATCTAATTTATGCCTTTCCTATTTAATTTTATTTTAAATGTCTAAGAATGGAATAAATTTTCTGCTAAACTATTTATCATAACACATTGGATATATTTTATTTTTTTCATAACACATCGGATATATATATATTTTTTCTAAATCTAGGGAATACTAATTTAGGAATACATTATTCTTCTCTGCAATGAATACATTTACTGATTCTGCAATTCCTACTGCAACTGAATAGATATTTTTATTTAAAATCCAAAAACAACTACAACTCGACTTTCTACAATTAAAATGAAGACAAATTCACAGATAAAAAGAAAAAACACATAATTAAATAAAACTGATTTTCATAAATAAGAATGTTGTTAATGATGGAGTAGTAGACACTATTAAAACCAACTCAAAATCCACAATATTCAACTTGGCTAGTGGTACACAAGCACTTAAAGCTACTGAGGCTGCCATAGAGAATTCACCAAAGAAAGCAAAGGAATGGTTCAAAGAAAAGCCTTTGCTTTCCAAACCTAAACGTGATTTTACTCCTCTTGAAGAATCATATGAATTTGCTTTCAAAACTCTATTGGTAAACAACATGATAACACTACCAAATAACTCCAGACCATATGATCCAGATGTCAAACCAAGATGGTGGAGAGAAAATGAATATTGTGACTTCCATCAGAATAAGGGTCATAACATAAACAATTGCATGAAGCTAAAACATGAGATTCAAGATCTCATAGACGCTGGTAAAGTTGTTGTTGGGAATCATCCAACCAATGCTGATCATAAAGCATTTAAAGACCCTTTTCCTACTTATGAACAAGGTGATTCCTCAAAGACCAAAGGAGGTGCCAAGGTAAATTATACTTATGCCAGCCAGGACAACGTTATCAACATGATTGAGCCTTCACACTCGGAATATTGCAATATGATTATAGTTCAAGATAAACCAAATGAATCATGATATGCAAGTGCTCTGACCCGATCTCAAAAGAAAGTTACCCTCCAAGGAGCTAGTTCTTCCAACTTGGCTCAAGAAACATCAAATCTAATAGCTTTGTCAAACAAACAAAAAAAATCAACCTTGGAAAAATTTAAAAAGTTAAATTCATCATCATCCTCCAGATACAACGTGGTTGAACAGTTAAAAAGGACAAATGCTCAAATTTCAATTTTTGAATTGCTACAATTCTCATCTGCTCACAAGGAAATCCTAGACAAAGCATTGCTCACTACCAACGTTCCAAAAGATTTAGACATTGATCGGTTTAAGTCTATGGTGGGTCATCTGACTTCACCTCACTATTTGATCTTCTCTGAAGAAGATGACAATTCATCAAATCATCCACATAACCAGCCATTGCATATTGAGGCCATGATCCACAAACACAGAGCTAAACATGTTTTGATAGATGGAGGCGCAGGGTTGAATATCTGTACTTATCATCTGCTTACACAGCTAGGATTCTCTAAAAATGTTATTGATCCTGGCAAGAAAATAACAATAAAAGCCTATGATGAGGAAGAAAGGACCTCCAAAGGTCTAGTATCATTACCAATTTGTCATGCCCAAAATTTAGGGCAAAAACAAAATAATTTTTTTTTAAAAATACTAACTAAATAACGTTAAGTTCGCTAACACGAAACACAGTACGCAGTTTTGGTTTTAACTATGTTTAAAATAATCATTTCCTACTATTTAAATAATAGAAAATAAATTAAGATTAACTACGAATTAGAATAGACTAGCTCATTTTCGCTCAATCTAATTAATTTTATAATTAAATATCAACTTCATAATATTCAAATTATAAATATTCAAGCTATTCAAATTTTAAACAAATAATATTTTTTTAATTTTTTATTTCATGAATACCTAAACCTATTTAAGTTAGAAATAAATAATAACTTCATTAATAGTCAGCCCATGGACTTCTCAATAAATTTAAATTTAAAAAAATATGGACTTCACTATATTTAAACAAGTCAACTTATTTAAATTTAAAGTCTAATGTTAATTCATTATAATTGGATTCATAGCATTTCCATTCTCTTTGAAAATTATAATTAGATAATTCCACCATACCTATATGTAAGTATAATTAATATTATATAAATATAATATTAATATATTTTAAAAATCTAATTGGGTTTACCATGCAACCCTAACCCTTATCAAAATCTATAAAATAGTCCCCCCCCTTATTTTATTTTAATACTCATTCTTCATTTATTTACCCTAGCCCTAACCGGGCTGGGGTTTCATATTAATTTATTGTTATGTTGCAGGGTTAAATGCAGGTCGGTAGTCAAACTAACAGTGGCAGCCGAAATGGTGGAGGGGGAAAAGGAAGCAGCACCGCTAGTGGGACGACCCACTGTGAGGGTCGTGGCCCACACAGCGGCCTTGGCCTCTGTGTGTGTCACGGCCCACACAGTGGCTGCGGCCACTGGTGCTTTCCGCAGCCCACACAGGGAGCTGAAAGCCCTGTGCGTTTCGTGGCCCGCACAGAGGCTTGGCCTCTGTGTGTGTCACGGCCCACACAGTGGCTGCGGCCACTGGTGCTTTCCGCAGCCCACACAGGGAGCTGAAAGCCCTGTGCGTTTCGTGGCCCGCACAGAGGCTGTGGCCTCTATGTTGGTCGCGGCAAGTATAGGGTCTGTGTGCCCTACGCAGCCCTTCTCAAAAAGTCCCTCTTTTTTTTTATTTATATATATATTTTTTTAATTTATATATATATATATATTCAAATATATTTCACATGCAAATTTTTTTTTAAAACAATGGTAATTCATTAAGTTAAATAAATCTATAAATATATTTATATATATATATATACATTTTCATATGTATATATTCATATATGTATGTATATGTGTATATATATTTTAGGTTTATATCTACATTTGTTTTGCAGGTAAATGTCATGATATGTTTTATATATATGTATATATAAATATATACATGAAATCTTCATGTATATAAATATATATATTTATATATAACTTATACTATTATTTCTTTTCTTATAATAAAACCAAATTCATGGAAGATTCTGATTTAGATATCAATTTCTAAAACTAACTATTGCCAGTATTTAAAATAACTGTCTATCTTCCTGAAGTAAATGGAAGAATATTATCCTGAAACTATATTGTACTTAATTGCTTTTACAGGAAAACAGAAATATAAAATTTATTTTAATCTACAATATGCATGCAAATCTAATTTATGCCTTTCCTATTTAATTTTATTTTAAATGTTTAAGAATGGAATAAATTTCCTGCTAAACTATTTATCATAACACATCGGATATATATATTTTTTTCCATAACACATCGGATATATATATTTTTTTCTTTCTGAATCTAGGGAATACTAATTTAGGAATACATTATTCTTCTCTACAATGAATACATTTACTGATTCTACAATTTCTACTGCAACTGAATAGATATTTTTATTTAAAATCTAACAACTACAACTCGACTTTCTGCAATTAAAATGAAGACAAATTCACAGATCAAAAGAAAAAACACAGAATTAAATAAAACGGATTTTCATATTTCAATGACTATTGCATGCAATTCAAAAGTAATTCTTTTCAAATAGAAACTAGGAATATATCTAGCTTTTTACAATATTAAAGATATTTTGCAAAGTTTACAAGATGTTTCTTTATTTAAATACAATAACTAATCTCATGTCTATATTTTGAATTTACAAATAGCCTCTCATTCCAACGAATGAGGGTGTATTTCTTCTTTTAAAACTAATAAATACAATTGAGATTAAATTTCTACAACAATAATCTCCTGCAACTTCTCACTTGTCCTATGCTTTTCCCCCGGCAATCCTGCATAATAAATCACATATATGACCATGGAGTGCTCACCTCCCAGCCTAGGCTAACTGGTAGCCACCCCCAAGCTCGGAGAACCAAGCCCTAGATGGGTAACAAACATGCAAACACATAGAAGACAGAAAACACACAGATTTCAAACACACTCCCAGCTCGGCTACACTGCACCACACTTTGGTGATGACCTTTTCAAGGGTGGTAGTGGACCAATACCCTGAGGAGAACTGCAAGTATGGAAAACATGTAGCCACCTCATGGCACAACAAATACATCAAGAATTTCAACCCCTTATTCCTTATGCCCCCCAAGGCATTCTAGCCTTATATCCCTCCTTATGACCCCCATTGCACAAACAGGCCATGCAGCAAGGGTCACACAAAGATCCCTTGTGATCGCTCTCATAATGAGAGTCTCTCACTCGAGGGTCATCACTGCTACCACCCACAAGATCCTCATCTCTCCCAAGAGTAAGAGGTCTTGAAAACTCCCAAAAACACTTACAAGACATAATACAAAAAGACCAAGTGAAAATTTTCAAAAAGGATATACCAAAAAACAAATTTCTTACACCAACATACTTTCAAACACATGCAAAAAGAAGTCATCTTAAGAATAATGTAACCAACCTTAATCTGCCCAAAGGTAGGATAGTATTTGAGGAAGAGCTGCCCAAATCCACGGATCTTCTTCTTCTACCCTTAGCCAAATTTTCTATTCAAATCTATTCTATTCTTTTTCAAAAATTCTCGTCTGCAAAATGGAGAGTGGGTGATTACCCTCAAATTTTCAAATTCTTTCTTAAGAAGCTCCTTCTCTTAGTTCTCACAAGTTTCTAAAAACTAAAGAGGAAGGTAAGATAGAATGGGAAAGAGAACTCTCATTCGAATAGGAAAGTTTACAACTAGGTTCAAACTTCTAATTTCAATTTTCGCACAACTCAGAAAAGTCAAATTTTAGAATGTCTAAAAGGTCACTTAGGAGTAGAAACTTGCCTAAAATTACCCCTAACCCTTAGGTATACCTTATGGGCTTTAGGAAACCCTATTAAACTACCCCTAGGTGTTCATTTAACCCATTTTAAACCCCTCTGAAGTTTATTTTCGGGTCAAACATATGTTGACCTCTCCAAAGATTCTTTTCTCAAGGTATTAATGACATCACATTACACTAAATGAAAAAGCTATAGTTGAACACTTTCCCACCAAGAGACAAAAATAAAACATTTAACTTAAATCCACACATGTGTCAAGTGACACAAATAAAACACTTTTACAATTTAAAACATGAAATCGTCTCTTGTGGATTTTACACAATAATTTTAAATAACACTTAACACCCATGCAACATATACTGTTACGAATACAATACAACACAAACGGGGTGTTGTCTCTCCAAATAGACAACCCTTGGCTTAACAACATACATTAGTCTAGGTTTGGTTCTCTGTAAACTTTCCATGGTCACATGGTTAACTTCCTGCGCATCTCAATTTACACATTAGTACTTTCAAATATCCACATATAATATAATTCCAAGGAATAATAATACACATCATCACTTGCATACAATTTATATCTGAACAAATTAAATACATCTTTTTTCCAAAACAATTTCACATAAGCAATTCATCCTAATTCTCATAAACTTAAACATACATCAAAATTCTATTATTATAGTAAAGTCCTGCAAAATCAATAACAACATTTATCACCACAATTTCATCTTATTCAAAAATCATGTAGTGTTCTATCTCATAAAGCATATAATAAATCATCAATATATAGCAATGTTATCCAAATCTTGAAATCATATAAGTTCTAAGTTTCAAAATGCATCAAAATAAAGTATCCATAATAATCTCAATATCAAAATCACTGAAATGTCAGACTAAGTCGAGGTGAGGGCTCATACAATTAGAGTGGGACTGGTAGAGAGAGATGTCCTTTTATAGGTTCTCAATATTCCATTATCATACAATATATTACTGGTCAGGCCATGGATTCATGAAATGAAGGCAGTACCATCAACATATCACCAATGCTTAAAGTTTCCTTATAATGGAGCTGAAGTCAGTATTCCTGTTGATACAAATATCATCTGTAATGCATTGACAAAAGGTGCAGATACTTTTGTGCCTCATAATGGGGCCACCTCTCCAAATGAAGATCCAGAAACGCTGATGAAAGACTTAGAAAAGAGATTGAAGATTACATATATTGGCATAGATGGCTACCAGATAGAACCAGTACTATCATAAGTTTCTCTCCCTCCATCACCAAAACAGTTGGGTAAACCATCAGAGGCTATGAGAACACAAACTTTAGCTCCAAATACTATATATGATGGTCTCTTTATATAGTCTTCTACCTCCTTGGTGGATGAAATAGAAGAGGATGCTGTGCTTAATTGGATCTTTAAGGAAGATAGTCCAAATGAGGAGGTATGACATTGTGAGATTTCCTCAAACCAATATGGTCATGGTTACAAAATGATTCAATGTATGGGATACTCAGGTACTGGTCCTCTGGGCAAACAAAAAGAAGGTATTACTGAACCAATTCAGCTACAAACCAAATCCACAAATGATAAGGCTGGACTGGGATATAATTCGAAAAAGACATCAGACCAAAAACATGTTTCTAAGTCTAAGTGCCCGAAAAGGATATCACCTTTATTATTACATGAAGCAAACACTAAGAAAATAAAAGTAGAGTGTAGACAAGAAAAAGAGGAATCAATAGTCAAGAAAGAAGAAATAGTCAGTGATCAGGCTTCGATGGTATCAGCTATGATAATACAAGAAGTTGAGGTTCCTGAGGATATAAGAGATGAAATGGTAAGAATCAAAGAATTGTTTGCACCATTAAAAGTTCCAGTGACATATACTAGCAAGTAACAAGTAGATGATTTAGAGACTGATTCAAACAAGTATGAATGGGGTCCTGACTATCTTTCAGACACATCCACTACAGAAACTCTAGAAGAATCTAGTGGTGTCATAGATGATACTCAAGAGCTGATGCACATAAAAATAGAGAAGGAAATACAAGAAATTAGACAAAAGAGGCAAGCAAATTATGAACAAGGATTGAAATAAGGAAGAATACCAGAAAGCTTCTCATCTATGTGCCCTTATCCTAAAACAGAAAAAATCAGTTATAGCACTACATAGGAAGAGTTAGAAGCTATAGAACAAGAACCAGTCATCAATCTAGAAGAAGCTGAATGGAGTAGATGACAACAAATCATAGAAACAATGAGATCATGTCAACAGGTGTGTCAGATACAAATGACAAATGAACCACAACATGAAGGAACTTGTAGCATTAAAGATGTTGGTATTGATACCATACATATGCTTACTAAATCACCTGAAAGAGGCTTGGAAACTCCATCCAATGACTCTAATGACTCTGATGATAGTCCTATTCATGATGATATCCAGTCAGCCTCAAATTCTGAATCATCTGATACAAATAATGAAAAGTTGCCTACTAGTCTTATTGTTGTTAAACCACAATATGACGTCTAGTCTGGCGTAGTAAACGATGTTACAAGTATGTTTATTGGATTAGATCAATTAAATTCTAATGTGAACTTTAATAATCATGATCTGACTCTTCCTGGTCTCAGAACGCAAGGTATCATTCTGGAACTTGACTTTTCGATCCACAACTGTGATAACAATACCATGAATGCTCTTGAACCTATCCAAAATTTGTCCTTAGTACATCCTAAATTGATTGACTGTACTTTACAAAACCAACCCATGGATATATCTACTTTTGATAATGACTATACATTATCCTATTATCTTAATGTGGTTGAACCTATAAACTCTTCCACCAGTGAACAAAGTGAAAATATGACTGAAGCGGATATCAAGTATCTTAGTCACAAAAACAAGAAAAATAAAAATAAAAGATTTGATGGCGAAAACCATATTGTGGCAGTGTCAGAATCTAAAAAAGAGAAAATAAAGGATGTACCTAAAGGTGAAAGTCTCTTTGAGGCACCTGAAGGTGAGATACTTGGTATACTGCCCAGTCATTTCTAGGAGTGGTCTTCCATATTGATCGAGCCAACTCAGCTAGTGAATATCAGGAATCAAGAGACACCACAAATTATTCATGTAGCTCAATCACTATCAATAGAAGAATTGAAGGAGTTCACTCAGCTATTCTTAGAAAAGAAAATAAACTTTGCATGGACATACTCTGATATGCCAGGCTTGGATCCTAGTCTCATTATGCACCATCTCTCAATCACGCTAGGAGTAAAACCAGTTAAAAAAAAACTTCATAAGATGCACCCACATGTAGTGTTATTAGTAAAAGCTGGATTTATCAGAGAAATAGATTATGTTGAATGGATTTCCAACATAGTGCCTATGTCGAAGGTAGATAAATCTATTAGAGTTTGTATAGATTTTAGAGATCTCAACAAAGCATGTCCAAAAGATGACTTTCCATTGCCAAATATTGATATGATAGTCAACATGACATCTGAGTATGAGATGTACTCACTAAAGGATGGATTTTCTGGCTACAATCAGATTAAAATCACTCCTGGAGATCAAGAAAAGACAACTTTCACCTGTGCATGGGGAACCTTTTTTTGAAACGTTATGCCATTTGGGTTAAAAAATGCAGGGGCAACCTATCAAAGAGTAGTTACAACTATCTTTCATGACATGATGCATAAGAATATGGAAGATTATGTTGATGACACCTTAGTGAAGACTATGAAAAGATCAACGCATATTCAAGAGTTAGGTCCTATACTTGACAGAATGGAAAAGTTCAAGCTCTAATTAAATCCAAAGAAGTGTGCATTCAGAGTGACATCTGGTAAACTACTTGGCTACATCATTTCAAAGAAGGGAATCGAGGTTGATCCTGAGAAGGTCCAAGCTATAATGGAAATGCCACCTCCAAAGAACATCAATCAAATGAGAAGTCTACAAGGATGTCTCCAATACATTAGAAGATTCATTTCTCAACTAGCAGACAAAGCTCAACCTTTTACAAAAGTATTGAGAAAAAAAATAATATACAACTGGGATTAGCAGTGTGCACAACATCTTTAACAGATAAAAGAGTACCTATCTAATCCACTAATATTGATGCCACCTATTCAGGGTAAACCACTCATCTTATATATATCAGCAATTGATTCATCACTGGGGGCACTTCTGGTGCAACAGGATGACAACAAAAATGAACGAGCTATTTATTACATCAGCAAGACATTGGTGTCTTATGAAATGAACTACAATATAATAGAAAAAGCATGCTTGGCATTAGTCTTTGCATCATAGAAACTGAGGCACTATATGCTAGCACATTTAGTCAAGTTGGTGGCCAAAATTGATCCACTCAAGTATCTTCTTAATAAAGTAACACTCACCAGAAGATTGGCGAAATGGGTCATGATCCTTACAGAGTCTGACATTGAATATGTGGAATGCAAAGCCATAAAAGGACAAGTAATTGTTGATCAACTTGTTGAAGCTCCACTTAAGGATACTCAACCACTACACATCAAGTTCCTAGATGAATTAATAATGCATCTTACTCAACAACCCTGGAAGATGTTCTTCGATGGTTCCTTTACTCAAAATGGTTTAGGTGCTAGCATATTATTTATTACTCCTCAGAAGTATTCAATCCCAAAGTCTTACAAGATTATGTTTCCCTGCACAAACAATATTGTAGAATATTAAGCTTTGGTGAATGGAATAAAACTAGCTATTGAATGGAAGGTTGCTGAATTACATATCTACAGAGATTCTCAGCTGGTTATCAATCAGATCAACGATACATATCAGACTCGAGATGAGAAATTGATGCCTTACAAGAGGATGGTGGATGATATCAAGAAGTACTTTGCTTTTGTATCATTCTAACAGATTCCTAGATCAGTGAACAGAGCAGCAAATGCTTTGCATCTATACCTAAGTTACAGGAGTCCAATTTTCACTTTGATTTCCTGGTGGAAGAGTTATATTACCCTGCTTATGATTCTCTTGAGACCCAAATAGTTTGTTCTATTATTGGGCATGACTCATTCTGATACAGCCACATATATTCCTATCTGTGCGATCAAATTATCCCTGAAAACCTTACTTGTAATGAGAAAAGGAACCTAACTCAAAACGCTTCACGGTATGTTATCATAGCTAATGATTTATTTAGACAAGGTTTGGATGGTACATTGCTTAGATGTCTAGAAACTAAAGAATCTAAATGTGCATTATCGAAAGCCCATGAAGGTATTTGTGGATCTCATTTGAATGGTTTTACTTTAGCTCAGAAACTATTACGGGCTGGCTACTATTGGCCAGACATGGAAAAAGATGCCATTAAATTTGCTAAGAATTGTGAGAAATGTCAACTTCATGGAAATCTCATACATGCCTCGGCAAGGGACCTCATACCATTTATAACACACTGACCTTTTTAGCAATGGGCCTTTGATCTCATTGGTCAGATATATCCAGCTTCATCCAATGGACATAAATTCATCATAACTGCCACTAAGTATTTCACCAAGTGGGTAGAGGCAGTTCCGCTCATCAAAGCAACTGGTAAACAAGTTGCCTTGTTCATCCTAAACTATATCATTTGCAAGTATGGGATACCTTCATCCATTGTGACTGATAATGGAGGACTATTCAAGAATAAAGATCTGGACAAGCTTTGTGAGAAATTCAAAATAAAGCAACACTAGTCATTAGTATATTACCCTCAAGGTAATGGACAAGCCAAGGCATCTAACAAAAACCTACTGACTATCTTGCACAGAATAGTGAACAAGTCTAGGAAGGATTGGCATCTGCAGCTCAATCCTACACTATGGGCTTACAGAACAAGTATCAGAACACCTATTGGGGCTACACCTTTCTCTTTGGTGTATGGGTCCAAAGCAGTATTACCTATTGAAGTAGAAATACCATCTCTAAGAGTTTCGTTGCAAGGTCTTGTTACTGATGAAGATCATAGAATATCTAGATTGCAAGAACTCGAATTGCTAGATGAGCATCGACAAGTGGCATTCGATCATCTCAGAGTGTATCAGAAGAGAATGTTCAGAGGATATAACAAGAAGGTTCGACAAAGAGAATTTCAAGTTGGTGACCTAGTTCTGAGAGAAAATCCAAAAAATCAACGGTTTTGCGACAATAAAGGGAAGTTTGAACCCAACTGGTTGGGTCCTTACATTGTTACTGCAACATACAGCTCTGGTGCCTATCAAATCTCAAACTCGGAAGGAGAATAGCTCCATGAACCGATTAACACCATCCACTTGAAGAAATTCTTCGCTTAGCATTCTCTGCTCCAACAAACATGTACAGCTGAAAAAGTCTTGAAAAAAATCCTAAAAATCAAAAAAAGTCTTGAAGAAATCCAAAAAAACCAAAAAAAAAATAAAAGAAAAGAAAAAAATATATATATAAAGAGAGAAATTGCCCTGGTGAAAACTTGGTAAATAGGCACCTTGGTAAAAAAAATAAAAAATGAATCTCTGCCAAGCAGGTGAAAACCTGGCAAACAGGCGCCTCTTGTACTCAAGCATTCCCATCTATCAATGCAACGTTGGCATTTCCCGCTTTCATGCATCTTTTTCTTTCGCTTGTACATATTTTCAGTCACTTTTGTGACATCTTGGTTCATTGGAACCCTCATGACTTGAAACTGATCAACATCCTAGTCTTAGGTTACTCGACAGAGCACATTACATATCCTAAGCAGTGTCAACCAAGTCATTCTTCCGTCAGTGAAACCTGGTCGTCTACTCTGAGTCACTCACTTGTCTCCTAACTACCAAAGAGTTTATCACTGAGTTCACAAGAAAAACAACATAACAGAAAACAATCACTAAATAGTTTGAGCTATGAATGAAAATTTTCTTTGTATGCTATCTTTTATATTGATTTTTGATTATTGTCCCTCTGAGTAACTCGAGGAAGTCTATTGTGACTAAGAGGAGCAAGGATTGGGGGTATAATATTTTCTTTGTTTTCTGCTTGTAGGAATGATCCCGATGATTTGGAAACATATAAATTAGTTGGGTGTCTGTGATAAGAGCCTTCACATCAAGGTGAAATCACCTCACATACCTCGAGTCCGCTTATTTGTATGCTACGGGGAGGTCCATATCATTTTTTTGTTTTTTTTGAGGGAATTTCTTTATGATGCAATTTGGGTCCCTATGAAATCTATCCAAGGATATAAATGAAAAAAGGGTCATTGGGGACAAGATAATTAATATTGCACATTGAAAAAGAAAGGAACTCTAACCTACCTATTGTGTTTGTTATGCTCAGTGATGAATCTTAAGTATTTTAAATCCAATGACTAGGTTTAGGTTGCATTTTGCACATAATTTTGCATATCATTTTGCATATCATTTTGCATTTTTGTGAATCTAGAGTGATTTCAGTATGGTAATAATTTCTTTATCTTCTGAAGGAGAGCTGAAAGCATCATCATTTCTTACACTAAGTGGTCTATTTATCATTATTTCTCTGATCGAGTACTTGTGTTTTGAGATGTTTAGCTGCATACATAACATTTCATATAGCTTCATACATTTCATTATTACTCATTTGCATTATCATTTATTTGCATATACAAGAAACAAAAATATACATTCATAATCATTTGCATTACATACATTCATATGGAAAAGAAATGCATACATATAGAATAAAGCATATAAGAGACATCTCATAAGTGAATCAACACAAGTACGATGAAGTTAAATCAGATCTCGTATATATATAATGTCAAGTATAAGAGTACAAAATGATGTCCAATGACATATACAAACTCCCATCGGAGCAAGAATCATATAGGCTACAAAAAATGGGTGTGTCTACAAAAAAAAAAATATTCGAGCTACAAATAAATCATCTAGTTGGCGCCCTCTCCCTCATCGCCTAGTGGAGGAGGAGGAGCCTAATGTCCGGGATCCTGGTGTGGTGCCAGAGCTCCCTCCGATCATGCCATATACTACAAATAGGGTTGTACCCGCTGTGCAATAGGAACTGCGACACTATATGCTGCCACATAATATGCTGCCCTACTACTCTGGAGAAGAACCTCCTATCATAGAGACTCTATCTCTGCTCTCAACTCTTCTCTCAATGCTATGATTTGGCAATCATGCTTGGCCCTCACCTTGACCAGCTATCGGTCTTGCTCCACTAGCTGAGTTTGACCCACTGTCAACTGTGACTGTAGCTCTACAAGATGTGCTCTCATCGACCATACCGTGTCAGCCCCCTACTCTCTCCTAGGCTCTCTACCACCATCTCCACCTGTGGCTCCACTCTGCTCATCCAGCTGTTGTCGGACCTGCCTCGGAGCTACTCACTCCTCTCCACCACCCAACCTCACGCCTACTCTCCCAAGGGATCCACCCTCACAACATTAGCTGGCACCCTACTGCTGCTAGCACTAGGATCACCACCAGTCTGTCAAGGAGCCTCTGATCTATGTGCCTATCCCTACCTCTGACCCTGCCTTTGGCCCTATACCTATGCTAGTGTGGGGGCATCATCCTCCACATCCTCAATAAGAGGAGCCTGCTCTCCTAGATCTATAAATCAAGGGAATGGATGCTACTGAAAGTAATCCCTATACTAGGGCAATACCCCCACATCTGCTACATCATCCAGGTAATCCCATCTCATGCGGTGTAACCCTGTCAACTCCTACATCGCAAACACGTATGATAACCATGGAGACCATCCCTGTCTCTCCTCATCTGCATATCAATAATATGTTGTATACTCCTATGAGATCCCCTGAGGCCGTTCATACTGCCTCATCACTCATGAAATGACGAATCGCTCCACAACAGTTTGTGATCTCCCTATCAGTGGGCATGTCACAAAAAGATCTCTGCGAACCCTCTGCCAATCATCCCACAACTCCAATCCTCTGTATGGTCTCTAGACAACTACTATAAGGTCGTTGAGCTATCATCGCCAAAAATCTATCTTGCCTAGATGAGGTTGTGTGATATATCTGGCATACCTGTAAATGATCATCTGCCCAAGCTCTCTACTATCATCTACAATCGGCTGACAAATGGGAAGGTGCTTCCAAGCCCACACCTGCAAAATTTATACACCCACGGCCATGCTCTACCCATCTTTGTAAATAATCTCATGCATCTCCTGATACATGTGGGCCAATAAACAAGAACCCCAGCCAAGTCTCTGAGGGGTCTCTATCAACCTCTCTAGCATTTGGCTCCATCTGCTCTAGAAACCCTGCTGCCCTCTGTCCGACATCAAGAAGCAATCAATGAACCCTGCTAGAACACATGCTAGGGGATACTCCTCACTATACCTACTCATAAGTATGTCCCAACTCATGGAACGAGTCAAAATGTCTAGGTCCCTGAATACGTTTCTAAGTGCCTGTAGTCCAGGTAACAACGTGGTATCATAATCCACCTTATCCCCAGCAAAAGGGATACGAAGGATCCTATACACATCCTCGAGAGTGATAGTCAACTCCCCAACTGGCAAATAAAATGTACTCTGCTCTGAATGAAAATGCTCAACCAATGTTGTGAGCATTCTGTGGTTCACATGGATATTAGGTAATTGCAATAGATGAGTCAAGCTGCATAAATCAACATGAGCCTACTCAACCTTAGATAAATGATGAACTAATATCATCATAGGTGGATATACACATTTGAAGAGTGCAGGAGGTAATCGAACCTGCAAAAACCCAACAACATTCATCAAAAAACATTCCAAATGAGCCTACAAGAGAAGTTAAACATCACGCAAATCCAAATAAGTCAAATGAAAAACCAAAATTTCATGTTTACACTTTCAAAAATGATCACTATCTTTCGAATGACAAAACATAGTCAAGCAGCATCTCATATGAGTCAGGAATGGCTCTCGTACGAGAAAATAGCCTTGAACGATAAACTTTTACACATCGCACGACAAAATGGTCGTTTAATAGACCTGGCGTACGACACGAGGGTGGATCCCGTACGACAAAACTAGTAGGCTCAAACAAAAAAAGATTTTTTACTGGTTTCTCATATGAGACAGGATCCTGTCTTGCATGATAAACTGAGACACCCAACCCAAAACTTGTGAAAAACTTCAAAAAAGCATAAAAAATTCAAAATTGGAAACATAAAGAGGCTTAAGATCGATCACTTACCACTGGCTCATATTTTCGGGGTCGATTATGTCTTCTCTGGTGCTCAAATCGATGCTAACAAGTAGGGACAACCATTTTCTTCACATAAGGCTTTTTGAATTTTCAAACTTGGAGGGTTAAAATGATTTGCAAATGACACTTTCGTCTCATATATAGCCTAAAACTTAATTTTTCAACTTGCTCCGATGGTTATGAAAATTGTATCCTTAGCTAATTTGCTTGCTCGGATTCCATTTTCGGGATCAAAATTGAAATTCGAGATCATTTTGCTAGTCAATTTCACAATTTCGACCACTTAGTGCTCTTTTCATCAAATGCTCATTCTTTCTTCAAATCGCACTCAATTTCAATGCTGAATCTTAATTCAATTTCATTCTACAAATCAACATTACAATCAACTCTACACTCAATTTTTCATCAATCAACGCCGAAATTTTTAAAAATTTCTCATAATCAATTTGTGCTCAAATAACTTATTTTCGCCACACAATTTCCTATAATAAATCCCTCGCTATCTTTCTATTTCACTCCCGAGGGGGCATACTCACGACCTTATGAACCTTATGACTTCACATCTCACAAGTCGAGAAAAATTTTCAAATCTTCATCAAAAGTCGAGCAAAATCTTTTCAACTAAAGAAAATCAATTCTTATTGCTAAGGGGCATCTCAGCTTCATCGCTTCACATCAAGTTGAGATCTCTCATTCATTTGAATCGAATCAATCGCTAGGGGTATATCAGTTTCATTGCTTCAAATCAAGCTAATATTTGTCTTTCATTTGAATTAATCTCTTAACATTAATCAGTTTCATCGCTTCAAATCAAGTTGATTATTCGTTTAAACTCAATCAAAAGTTTCAAGAGCATCTTTGATCACACTAAATCTAAGCAGGTGTTTAGTATTCGTTTCTTGATCAAGCTGAATGGTTCATTCTTCGCTCATCATGTCTTGATCAATCAAGCTCAAGATCAATTTTTATCATCACTCATTGCATTTAAGATCAATCAAGTTCTAGATCAGTAAGATCCGCTTCTTGATCAATCAAGTTCAAGTTCGGTATATTTGTTTTCTATCGTTCCTCAATTTAATCAAGTTTGAGATCGGTATCACTTTAATCAGACTTCATTCAACTTTGTCACTTTGAATCAAGCTAAACACCTTTCTTTTCATCTAGTTCATGATCAATCAAGTTCAGAACTGGCATCTCCTAGACATCACACATTCTTTGAACCAACGCGTTGCTCGCACATTAATTCAAAGAGGGGAAAATGTAATACCCTAAATTGGTCATCTAAACCATGGGCCCCTAATCTCAACAACATCACCAAGGTCCTAACCAAAGGCAATTAAATCAATCTTGAGCACATTATTAATTCTTTAATCATCAAATATCACATGGCAAATCAACTACTCAATATTAATTAAATATTTATTTAATTAATCAAATCATTTCCAATAATATCATTTTGATCAATTATCCCATTTTAATTTATTAAATATCCTTGCATATTTAATTAATTAATAAATTTGCCATTCAATCGTGCAAAAAGGATTAATTTATTACAAAAGATGAATTAATTTATTACAAAGAGTTGAATTGAAAATAAAACAAAAAGAATTGAATTGAGAGAGAAATCAAACTTGAGATATTATTTCTTTTTCTAAATTTAGAACTTGAAATCAGAAAAGCAATTTAATTGAATTATTGAATTATTCTCTAAAAATTGGAACTCAAAGCTTTTCAGAAAAAAGAAGTTCAGTTGCATTGAAAAGACCTTTTTCTTGAATAAATCAAATATGTGCATGGAATTATCTATTTTCATCATATATGCATGGAATTAATTTATTATTATTTTCCAATGCAACTTGGACTTCTAATTTGAATGCATTTCAATTAAACTATAATTGGAATCTATCTCAAGGTTAACTGAACATGATTTCTCAATTATTTCAATTAATCCAAATTTAAGCTTTTTCATCATCTCTCTTGTGATTCTCTATAAATTTAGTCTTCAGCTCTCATTCCAATTCACCCCAGAGATTTTTGAGAACACGCTTGGAGATTATTATCATGCTAATTTTGCTCTGGAGTCATTGAAGATTATTGTGCTTTTTAGATTGTTTACATCCATTTTACATTCATTATTGCTTGCATCCATCATTGCTTGAATTGATTATTGCTTGAATTATTCATCCATCTTGCACCATATAGTTAATATCATATAGATTAAATCCTTCGTCTTGGTGTAGTCTAGTCACTGGTATTGCTTATAAAAATATGAGAGCAATTTTATACTCACATCTTTTAGAAGGCAATTGGTCGCTTTGCTATGGTTTATTACTTATTGATTATTGATTACTAACCATGCATATAATGACTTAATTGAAGTGTTGTGCTTGCAGCTATAGGTTCACTTTTTCACACACACAAAGTCTACAATAGTTTTTTCATTATTGGCAAAGGGGGAGAAGTATAAATTTTGAATGTTTTGATGTATACTTTCATGTTATTTCTGTTAAGAAGTGGTATACATTGTATTTTCTGCAAAAGGGATAGTGTATATGCTTAGGGGGAGTAATTTTTATTATGGTATATTTTTGTTGTAAAACACTGAGATGTCAAAATTTTCCTAAGTGTTTCCATCAATGCCAAAGGGGGAGATTGTTGGCATTTTTGATGATTGATGTTGTGATTGTCATTGATGGACACACACTTGATTTGAGATCACTTTTTGTATGTATGAGTTAAAGCTCAACTAGTATCTGTTCCAACCGGTATGGTGTATTATAGTCTTTAGACTATCGGTGTTTTGCAGAAAGTGTTTACTGATTTGAAGCGGTATGAAGACCCCAAGTGGTTTGAGGATCTCAAGCAGTATGAAGGAACAAAGCAGCACAACTCATATTTCCCTATCTTCATTTTGTCAAACCGGCAACCAGTATTTTGTATGAACTGGTAATACTCTGTGATGAGTTACCATCCACCGATTGTTTAGCGGTGCCGACACTCTGGCGGTGCTTTTTGTGTCATGTTACCAAATATGTCTAGAGGTATTGAGCCTAGGAAATTGTATTGCAATCCTATTGGACCGACATGAAATCAGATTCCTTTATAAGGACATCATATCTAGGGTTTTAGGTTGTTGCTAGGGTTGAAGTTGGTTGATGAGTTTTTGTAAGAGAGCACACAGAAGACAAGTTCATGTCTATGGAAGATAGATAGAGTGTGAATGTGTTGAAGACTGAAGTAATGCTGGAATGCATTAGGAATGAGCTATTAAGGATCTAACCAAGCAATCTGTGCTATTTGCTAGATCACTCACTTGTTGATTACTCACATCTTCGACAAGTCTAAAGCCCTTAACCGGGTAGGCCCAAAAGCCTTTTGTAAATCCTCTAAAAAGGTGGTTCACATCTGTGGATCTTAAATCCTCTAGCAAGGTAGTCTTTAACCAGATTTATCTCCTAACAGAGATTGAGATTCCTAACAGGATCTGTTCTGGTAAAGAACATTGTATGACCTTAACTAGTCTAGTTCCTATTCTGCAGATAGTTACTTGTGAGTTTCATCTCACCGTGGTTTTTCCCATTTGGGTTTCCACATCAAAATCTCTTGTGTTATGGTGTTTGTGCTTCTGTGGGTGAATGCATTATTTGCTATTTGGTTTGCATGTGTGCTAACCGGTTTGTTTGCTAAACTATTTTATTGGTTTACTGGTAGTCTAGTAAATTATTTAAGTACAATCATTTTTGGCATACTAATTCACCCCCCCTCTTAGTATTCATCAGATGATGCAGTTGATGATGATGCTTTGAAAGCTAGATCTATCTTGATAGTAGTAACAGGACCAAATTCCTCAAGGTCAAAAGCTGAAAGTTTTCCAACCAAGGTGTCTCTAGATACTGATGCATTAAGCATTATTCTTAATTCATTTATAGCAGTAACTTTCATTTTATATGTCGGTGACAAAGCTCTTAAAACTTTAGAAACAATCTCATCTTCACTTAAGGTTCCTCCACAATATTATATACCCAAAACAATTTCATTTACTCTTTTCATAAAAGTAGAAATTCTTTCTTCTTCTTCCATTTTCAGACTTTCATACCTGACCCAGAAGCATTCAAGTTTTGCAATTTTGACTATGGAATCTCCTTCATTCAATGTTTCTAGTTTGTCCCAAATAGCTTTAGTAGTAGATCTATCTGACAATCCCATGACTTGCTTATCTGATAATGCACTCAAAAGTGCTTCTCTTTCTTTGCAATCATTTTCCTCATCTTTTCCCATGGTTGGTGGATTAGGCTGACCGGGAGTAGGAGTAGTATAACCATTCTTTGTAACCTCCCATATATCTTTTCCAATACAATTCAAGTGTGTCTCCATCCTGATCTTCCATATGCCAAAGTTAGTTCCATCATGTTTTGGACTGTCCTTCCTAATAGTTAGAAGACATTGGATCTCCTCAAGCTATTAAACTTATGCAAAAATAGGACTATGCTCAGATACCAATTGTTAGGTCCCAGAGACAATTGAGAGGGGGGGATGAATCAGTTGTCTAATAAATTCAACCAAAATTAACTTAACCAAAACTTAATGCTTAATACTAGTAAACCAAACTTTATGCCTGTAGATAGTCTTAATAGTTAATTGCAATACTGGTAAAGATTAATTCATGAAATAGAAAGACAATAACATCCACAACACATAACACAAATGTTTGTACGTGGAAACCCTGTAAGGGGAAAATCCATGGTGGGAAGCCTTACCCACAATCAAATGATACTACTGCAGATAGTATGTGTGTACAATATGGATTCTGTACATGCAAAAAGGCCAGCTGCCTAGAGCTCACTGCTTAATCACAAAATGAGAGTCACACTGACTACAATTGGATGGTTAAAGCCAATGATAATGTACTGCATAAAATAGCATCTTCATATGCTGGATTCAGTACCTGTTAAGTTCTGATTGCCTTCACAAAATCCTTCCTTCAACCTTCAAATGATGTCTGCATGTATAGCTCTGCTTATTTTCACATATACCTTATTGCAATTCTTTTCGCATTCACAATCCCTTCTTCTTTTGATCTTACAAATAAGATCTTACATATATACCATAACCTAAGACCAATTGAATAGGTCAGCTCACTAAAAGATATTACAATAAAATCAAAGTCTCTGACTTGCCGGTGAACATGCCCAAAATCTCCAAGTGCTGATAAGTGTTGAAAAGCGATGAAAAGTGTTGACATCAATGACAAAACCATATCAACATATCCAAAATGCCAACAAATCACCCACTTAAGGGGCAGGCATATACCTATCACCTTCGATTCAGTAAATAAAAGTTGTTATTTTTAACCCTTTATGGCAATGGTGATTTAATTTCTATTTGGAGATGTTTCTCCAACAAACATGGTGTTCTTTTTAATCCAACATAGGAATTGTTCTGACTTTGAAAGCAAACTTGGTCAACAAAATGAAATCGTGTAATAAAATGTCAATGTGGCTTGTTTGGTTTATGCTTGCAAAAATAATGTGGCTTGTTATTTTTACCTCTTTGAAAAATTGAAAGTGTGTCTTGTTCTTTTTAAAATCCCAAAAGAAGTGTGAAGTATTCTTGCAAAAATAGAAGTTTGATTTGTTGTTCTTTTTACCCTTGCAAGAAAGAAAAATTAAGTTCTTTTTAGGCACCAAAAGAGAGTGTGATTCTTTTTAAGTACCAAAAGGAATATAAAGTTCTTTTTAAGACTTTGAAAGAAAGGCAAAATGAGTTCTTTGTTACCAACTTTGAAAGAATGTAAAGTAAAGAAAACTAATCTAACTCCTCTTTGGCCCTACAAACAAATGTTAGAACCTGCAAGCAGCTAGTTAGTAAAATCAATCTTAATGGTGCACTTCACAAGCCTAAAATTTTGATCTGTTACAAAAATTGCCTACTCTTTGTTGCGAAGGCACCAAAATAGATAATATATGCACTAAAATAATTATCAGGAGCATACAGAAACTATCAGGTGCGCTAAAATAGGGGTCAAATGAGCTATCTAATGTGTCAAAATTGCTAAAATAATTGTCATATGCACCAGAGATATAAATAGATGCTCCAGAAAATGATTCAAAAGCATTAGAAAAGAATTGAAATTCACTAATTCTTATGTGCTTTTGGGCTGTGTGAAACTTAAGGGAAATTTTCGTTAAAAAGTGGGTTTCCCCACGATGGGCACCAAAAATGTATGCCTAAAATGGTATTAGTGGTCAGTTAAGAACAAGAAAAATAAGCACACCAATAAAACATTATATGAGAAGATCTTAACAAAGGAAAACAAGTTCTAATGAGCAATCTTTCCAAACCATTCTACTGTTCTCTGTCTCCAAGGATTCTTCTAGTTAATGGTTTCTCTCAGATCATTGAGAAACTAACCTTGAGAATGACAACTCCAAGAATGAGTGATATGGGATGAAAATGATCTATATGCAGTACATTTTAGATCTACATGGATTAACAAAGATTGCTAAGATATGATATTATGCTATGATAAAGATGATGATATGATAAAGAAACTAACAAGCTATGCTAACATGATTCCTGATTAAAATTGCTATGTTAATATACTCCTAAATGATTAAAATGTTCGATTATCAAAGAGAGGCTAAAATGCTTGATGAGAGTAAGACTATAATATGGATGCATGAAGACTTGGATCTCTATAATGGAGGAAATGACACCCATTTATAGAAGAAATGGGCAATTGGATGGTAAAGATTGAGTAATATTAACAAGGGCTAGGATTGAATGATCTTCAATCCATGTTTATAATTTTCACCAATGAATTGGTGACAATTGTCAACATGAGATGGCTCGAGGCATTAAATGCCTGAGAAGACATGGTGGTCACCCTAGGGGGTAAGATCAGGGTTGAGTTAATGGATAATCCCTTTGTCCAAAGGATAAACTCTTGTGCAAGAGTAAATGGATAACCATGGTCAAAGAAATGAATGCTTGAAGAGACCCATGGGTTAGAGAAGGGTTAAGTTATATTGAAAGTCTCTAACAAAGGGTCAAGTTTGAGTTAACCATTAATGTTTATTGAAGACTTTGGAGGTTAGCTTGTCAAAGACATAAAGCCTTTAATGGTTTATGAAGACTTTAGGGGATTTTGAGAAGTGACCTTCTCTTAAGGAGTGTGCAAATGCTTAAGCGGGGGATTAGGCTAATTAGGATGGTTTAGAAGAATCTAGAAGATAATTAGTCATGCAAATGGATTTTTTGGGAGAATGCAAGTGGGAGAATATTTTTAGATTTAATTTTGAATAAAATGATTTATTTCAAAAAAGTGGATGACAACTTGCATTTGGAAGGATTTTTAAATAAGTTTGATTTATTTAAATAGGATAAAGATTTTAATTAAATGTAATTTTTTTTTTTGCTTGGTAATTGCTTTTGACTAGAGCTTTAAACCAGATTACAACTGAGGTATTAACACCCTTGTGGATTTGTCTCTTTTGGCAGTAGCACAACTTCCTCTTTCCCCATATTACTCCTTATATCTCCCTACTCCTTATCACTCAACAAATCTCCTTATAACTCTTTCTCCTTATCACTCTACAAGACTATGTCTCCTTATAACTCTCAATCCTTATCACTCCACAAGTCTCCTTATACCTCCCACTCCTTATCACTCCAAATCACTCCAACTAATTTTGTCCTGAGCACCCTTATCTCTCCATCAGTTGTGACCCCTTATCACTCCATCCACGTAAGCCCAGGACAACCTCCTTATTACTCCATCTTCATAGCCAATGATGCACCACAACACCCAATACTTTTGTCTACTGCTGTGTTTGCAATAGTGGGGCATTATTAACACCCCCTGTCTATCCTTTCAATCTCTGGTATCCTTGATTTTTGTGGTCAAGCCGAAATTCTGTAGTTCAAAGTTGTCATGCTCCTAAATGGATGATCAGTCAACCACCGATCCATCATTCATGGTATAAACACCATGCGCATGCCATCAACGAGATAGTGTAAACAACCTGCAAGTGAAGTGAGTCAAAACATTGACCTCCCCAATTGGGGGCTCGTTACATTACAGTCATGCTATGGGGTGAACCCTTAATTAAATGTAAATTTAATTAAATAGGAAATGGGTATTTAATCAAATAAAAATGATTTATTTAATTAAAGGTTAGAATGTGGTCAATCAAATAAATTAAATAATTTATTTAATCAATAGAAGAATGTGGGGGGGATAAATTTATTTAATAGAGTTATTGATTTAATAGATTAAATAAATATTAAATATTTATTTAATTAGATGATCATATTTATATGTCTACACAAATATTTTTGGTTTTGGTAACACCTCGTGTAAGACTTTGTTTTGTTAGGTTTCGAGTATGTGTAACCCCGTGCAAGACAAATATATGCCTGGTTTTGGGAACATATCATATAAGAATTTATTTTGTCTAGTTTCGAGAATGTGTAACCCATATAAGACATATATAAATGTTACATATAGTTTTGAGCATTAAGTAACTCATATAAGAGTTTATTTTCTCTGGTTTCAAGAATGAACACCTTATTTAAGACATGCAAAAATATAGTACAATATAGTACAAAGAGGGCAATATGTATACCCCCCTTAAGATGTCAACATAGCCTTATGTTGATGTATTAAGGAAGCTAGAAACAAGGATACACACCTTCAACATGAAGATGATATCCTTTTAGGAAACAATAGGTAACACTCTTATGAGCAAGGATAAGATAGTTGAAAGAGATATCTTACAACAAGCATAAAGGGAATTTGTGGAGAAGAGATCTTTGCTCAAAAAAATCTACCTCCAAGAGGAGTTTCTTTAACAAACATAACATCTTCTACCAAAAGAAAGGAATGGGAATAAGAATCCATACCTTCCCCTTATTGCTAACTGAAAGGGAGTCTTGATGAAGGATGACACACTTTTGACCATAATTAAGGTTTTTTTCTATGATGGATATACATTGCCAAGTGTAAAAGAGGTTGTAGTCAAGGATATACACCTCTTGCATAAGAGAGAATCCTTGAGCAAATAAATGACTTCACACAAGGAATAACATCATATTATAAGAAAATACTGATGAATACTAAGAGGGGGGGGTGAATTAGTATGCCAAAAATTACTGCACTAAAACACTTACATAGTCTAAAGATAAACTGGTAAAGCAGTCTAACAGTCAAACCGGTTACCACACATACAAACCAAAATGTGAATATAGAATTCACCCACAAAAGCAATACAACCATAACACAAGATATTTGATGTGGAAACCCAACTGGGAAAAACCATGGTGAGATGGAACTCACAAGTCACTATCTGCAGAATAGAAACCAGACTGGTTAAGGTTAGACCGGTTAAGGTCTTACAATGTTCTTCACTAGAATAGATCCTGTTAAGAATCTCAATCTCTATTAGGAGATAAGTTCGATTAAAGACTACCTTGTTAGAGGATTTTAGATTCACATGTGTGAACCACCTTGTTAGAGGATTTTACAAATGCTTTGAGGCCTACCCGGTTAAGGGCTACAGACTTGTCAAAGATGTGAGCAATCAACAAGTGTTTGATCTATCTAATAGCACAAACTATTTGGTTAGATCCAATATTGCTCATAGCTAATGCATTCCAGAATTACTTTAGTCTTCTCTCTCTCTCTCACAGTTACAACTTGATCTTCTCAGACAAGATCATTCTCAATCTTCCACCTTAAACCCTAGCTCGACATTAACCCTTTTTGCAACAACTTAAAACCCTAGACATGATGTCCTTTTAAAGGAATCCGATTTCATGTCAGTCCAATAGGATCACATTACAATTTCCTAGGTTCAATGAATCTAGACATACTCAGTAACATGACATAAAAAGCACCATCAATGTGTCGGTACCGTCAAGCAATCAGTGGATTGGTAACTCATCACAAAGTATTACCAGTTCATACAAAAATACCAGTTGCCGGTTTGACAAAAAAGAAGACTGGTAAGAATGTGTTGTGCCACTTTTCTCCCTCATACCACTTGAGATCTATGAACCTCTTGGGGTCGACATGCCGCTTCAGACCGGGAAACACATTCTACAAAATCACCACTAGTCTAAAGACTAGTATACCACATACCGGTTGGAACAAATACCGATTGAGCATGAGCTCATACATATAAAGGGGATCTCAATACAAGTGTGTGTCCATTAGTGACAATCACAACATAAACAACAAAAATGCCAACAATCTCCCCCTTTGGCATTGATGGCAACACTTAGGAAAATAAAATTTTGACATCTAAGTGTTTTACAACAAAAACTTGCCATTAACAAAATTGCTCCCCCTAAGCATATACACTATCCCTTAATCAACACAGTGTATAGCAATTTTGCATACAGAGCATAATCATCAGAGCATATAACATATATCATAGCATATATCAAAATTTCAAAACAGATATTTCTCCCCCTGATATACTTCTCCCCCATATGGTAGAAGATCAAAATTTTAAAACCAAAAACCAGATATACTTCTCCCCCTTTGCCAACAATGAGAAAGTACAGCTGAAAAACCTTGTTTCCATATATATATATAATATTTTATAACAATAATGAATAATACTTGTCAAAAACTGATTTATAGTCCTGCAAAAATTGTTTCATGGATAGGGACCAAGACTCAAGTAGGGAGGTTGCCACTTCCTTCTCTGTCTGCATCTGGGATACCTGTTCCTCCATGGCATCTATTGTGCTTAGTTCCTATGTGACTGTCAAGGCATCCAAGTTCAAATAACACTTCTAAAGAATTTGCAGTCATGGAAGTAATACTAGTTGAAGCTCCTGCAAATCCCTAGACCGTGTGCTGATCTCTTGCTCCATCTTAGCTGACTGGATCTAGAACCGGTGAACGGTTTGCCCACATGCTGCAAAGGAGTCATAAGGAGTCTTGAATGTGCCCAAGTAGGACTGTAAGTCTGTTTGAAGCTGTTGCTTCTTGGCTAGCACATCATCACAGAATAGATGAGGTTGATAGATTTTGCTGAGTAGCAAGTTTCCCTCATCCAAGACATTCCTTATGTCCTTTTGATCTTTTAGTAGTTCATTCCTAAGCTCATTCAACTTCTTCACTAGAGCAACATTAAGAGCCTTTTGGTGCTCTTCCTTTACATTGGCCTCTACTACTTCTTCTAGACTCTGCACCTGATCATCCACTATAGTACACAGAAGTTTGAGTTGTGCTAGTGATGATTCAGTGTTAGGAAGATTAGTACTAGGGATTAAACTGGTAAGTGTGTCTACAGCCACTTGAATACTATCTTGTTCTCTTTTCCTGCGAATACCTTCAAGGCGCTCTTGGGAAACCTTGATGCTCTGCATAAGCTTAGACTCACTTGCATATTGGAGATCAATGGGGCTCGAGATAGCAGCTGGTTTGGCTTGGCTATCAGTTGCCTTAGGAGTCTCCATCTGTGTGCTCTTCATTGCTTCGATTGTCTTGTCTACTTCTTCCTTCTTTTTCCTCTCCTTCTCTTCCTTTTCTTTCTCTTCTCTCTTTTTCTTCTCTTCCTCTTCCATCTTCTTCTTGTCTTCTTCTTCTTTCTACTTCTGCTTTGCTTGTACCTTCTTCTTTGCTTCTTCTTCCTTCTTCTTCTATGCTTCCTCTTCCTTCTTATTTTGTTCTTCCTCTTCCTTCTTCCTCTTCTCTTCTACTTCGTTCTTCTTCTGTTCTCCCTCTTCCTTCTTCTTCTTCTCTTCTGCTTCCTTCTTCTTCTTCTCTTCCTCTTCCTTCTTTTTCTTCTCCTCTTCTTCCTTCTTTCTCTTTTCTTCCTTATCCTCTTCTTCTTTCTTTTTCCTGTCATCTTCTTGCTTCTTCTTTTCTTCATCTTTCTATTTCTCCTCTTCCTATTTCTTTTGTTTCTCATCTTCATCCTTCTTCTTTTTCTCTTCCTATTCCTTTGTTGATTGTTGTGTGTCCTTAGCTTGTTCACCACCCTGATCGGCCATTTGCCACTGTTCAATTCCCTCAGAAGGTATGTCTTGAGTGACATCATCTACATCCAGGGCATCGACATCGATGGTGTCAATTGGTTCTTCAACTAGGTTTCCTTCCTCATCAAAGACCTCATCCGGTTTGGAAATAACCGGTTCCTTTTCTGCCTGGAGGTTGGCCATTCGTGCTTTGTGAGAGCTGATATCATGAGCCATATGCTGATGTGTATCTTTTTCAACATCATCAACTCTCCCCTCCAACAACTAGAGTCTTCTTCTCCTTGTGAAGAAGAGACCTTTATTTTGATCCAGGGCATCAAATAATTCTGAATTATAGAGTTTGGGGAAGTACTGTGCAAAGACTTTCTCCCTAATCTCCTGTTCCTTTTCAATGGCAATGTGCCATTTATTATCTAATGCTTTAAATAATGAATCCGGTGTCTAAGATTTAATCTCTAATGGTGACCAGTCATTTTTACATAAATAAAGAATGATTTCCTGTAGTACTTCATCTTTTTCCTCACTATTAAATTCATCATAATAGTCTATTAAAACATGAAGTAGCTTTCTCCTAATATTTTTTACTCTTCTTTGACAATGTGTCAAAGGTTTGTAAGAGGAGATGTCTATATTTACTGGTGCGGATATTGTCGGTTCATTCTTCTTCATCTTCTTTGTCTATCTTGCTTTCTTTGGCTGTTCATCAGACTCAGTTTCTTTGGAGTCCAGTTCATTTGCCTTAGTCTTCCTCTTTCTTTCAAAGACTTTTTCTAGTGTTACCTCCGATTTCTTCTTTGCCGATGACCACTTGGTCACTCTTGGAGTTGTAGTGGTAGCCGGTGTCGATGCTGTAGGCATTGCCTTAGCTTTCTTAGTTGCCAGTTCTTTTCCTTTCTTTACCAATGGTTCTTCAACCAGTGCAATCCTCTCCAAGTAGGTTCCGGTCCTCTTAGCCTTTGGATCAAGAGGCGAGGCAATAAGGGTTGAGGCATACCCTTCTAGCATGTCAAACATGACTTCATAGCCCATTGGCTCTACCTCCTCCATTCTAGGCTCAATAGCCTCCATTAGGCATTTGTCCACCTGAATAGTGAAACAAATGTCATCTTCGTATTTCTTCACTATGTCACCTAACATTCTTACCCTCTAACTCATCTTTCTTCTGAACTCATCAAAATATTTGTTCAGTACCTTAGGGTATCCGGTTCCAATGGCTTGCACACTTTCCTTTATCTACTTGGTTATTGGTTGGTCAGGGGACCACTGGACATCTCCTACACCAGAAAAGTAGCCTTGGAAATAGAAAAACAACCCTACCAGCAGTTGTCCAAACTTAAACCTTAGTGAGTTGTCCTGTTTGATTGCCTTAAGATTTAACAGGAGTTGCCTCTACATGCTGGTGCATAAGTCGAAAGATGCATCCTCTTTTATCATTCGGTAAGCAACATTTACCACTACAGCAAATATAGAATTAATCTTGCTAGCTGAAAACATTTTGTATCCTATCACCATGCAGGCGTATTTCACCAGATCATCCTTGATAGGATTGACTATCATACCCTGTGAATCACTTGTTGAACTGGTGAGCTTGGTCATTTCCATTTTGCTCACTTTTCTCAGGACTGGCACTTCCCCTATGTTGCAGAAACTGGTGACTGCATGAATTGCTTGAGGCGTGATATCATGCATCCTCTCCAGGTACATCTTGTCACCATGGACTCTGCTCAAAATAATTCTGATATGATCCTCCGTGAAATCTTCCAGAAAATATATTGCGTTGTGGAATTTCTTCTTCTCTATGACACTAAATTCTGGTTTGATCTTTTTGTCCTTTCTGCAAAATAGACCTAACTGAGTGTGAATGGCTAAAGACCCTAGGTCTTCTATTTTGCAATCAATATAATTAGAAATTCCTTTTTCGACTATGACTCTAGCTAGGACTTGTGACAAAGAATTATATTTAGACTTCCTCTAAATAAAACTTTCCAACTCTATGGATGTACTCAAACTTGTATGTGATGCAGAAGCCATTGAAGAGTATTTCAAGAACATGAAAAAATACCTTTCAAATGCGAATTTCGGGCTTCCTGATTCTACTTCACTTCACTCTCCGTCGGATGCCAAATCACCACTTTGAGTTCTCCACTACCACTTGCAAACTGGATTTGAATCTCTTTCAAGGTTATTCACTTTCTTGAAATCAAAACTCAAATAGCCTTTTCTTCGCTCTGCACTTGAAAAAATTTCTTCACTCGAAAACAGATAGTGAGAAATGATTTGAAAAATGCATTTATACATGTCTCTCACCTACCATAATTAATGCTCCTCTATTAGGGCCTAAACCCTAATTTGCCTTTTTACCATTTCTGGTCTTCTGCCAAGCAACAGGTATCACATACCAGTTAAGGTCTTTTATTGGTGTCAACTGGGGGTTTGAAAGCATTTCACCATTTGCTCCCCCCAAGCCTTTAAGGCTTAGTTTGTTGGTTCCAATATTTCCACACTAGGTGTAGAAATCGGTTCCTCTTCCAACATTATTTGTTTCTTCTTCCATGTTTTCTTCATGTCTCCTTGAACTTTTTCAACATCTATTTCTCCTTCTTGAGTGACCGATATATCATCAGATATACTTTTTCTACTTCTGCATAATCTTGCAATGTGACTTGATTTGTTGCAGTGATAGAAAACAAGTCCAGGTGCTCTCCAAGGTCCATTGTACATGTTTCCATTCTTCCTGCTGCATGCTACAGTAGAGTGACCATGACCATGATAGATCATACAACTTTCTCTCCATCCGGTTGCCGCTTGATGACCACCGCTTCTTGACTGATGATTGAAGACATTAAACCAGTTGTGGTTCCAGTTCATAAAAGGTTCAGGACCAGTTCCTTGGGTCCTCTGAGGATATCTTCCAGTGTTATTCATTATAGACCTACATTCAAATGCTCTATGCCCAAGCTTGTTTCATGCATAACAATGACCATTGAATTTATTGGATCTAGGTACATCATTGATAAAATAAGGAAAATTATTGTAGGCTTTTCTCCTACATACATTGGTAGTGTGTCCTTCTTTAAGATAGTTAAAGAAAACAGGTTTGAATTTTTGCTTACCTTTTCCTTTGAGTACCGGTTGCTTCTTTGATGCTTCAGCATTTGTTCCTGAGGATTCTCCTTCCTCATATCTAGAAAAACCAAGACTATTGGTATTCTTGGCTGGTCTAGATGACTCAAGCTTTTTCTCTAGCTTGACAATACTTTTGCCAAACTTAGCAAGTATTTCCTTTGACTCCAAGAGTTCTTTGGAAATAGTAGTGTTTGTCTCCATTAGACTTGCATTTTCTGAGATGGCTATGTTCAGTTCTCCTTGCATGTCTTCCTTTTCCATTTGGCTCTCATGAAAGCGAGCAGTCAGTGCACTAATCTCTTGTTTCAACTTGGAGATCTCATGATCTCTGTCCTTTACCAGATCTTCAGCTTTCCTCCGATTCTCAAGCTCTTGACTAAACCGAATAGTCAATCCTTCCAAATCCTTTCTCAGATTGAAGTTTGAATCATTCGGCTTATTTACTTCAGCAATCATGGCTTCCATGTTAGCTTCATCTTCAGAACTACTTTCAGATAGCTCCATCAGCCTCTCTGCATGTTCTCTCCTTTTTGCTTGAGATGCCTTCTATTTGACCATAAGGTCATGATAGGCTTGCTCAGACTTAGTGAGCCATTGAGTAAGTTCCCTTAAGGTGTATTCCCCCATATCTCTTTCCAAGTGGTTAAACTTATAGAAAGGTAGGCTCTGATACCAATTGATGAATACTAAGAGGGGGGTTGAATTAGTATGCCAAAAATTACTGCACTAAAACACTTACATAGTCTAAAGATAAACTGGTAAAGCAGTCTAACAGTCAGACCAGTTACCACACATGCAAACCAAAATGTGAATATAGCATTCACCCACAAAAGCAATACAACCATAACACAAGATATTTGATGTGGAAACCCAACTGGGAAAAACCATGGTGAGATGGAACTCACAAGTCACTATCTGCAGAATAGAAACCAGACTGGTTAAGGTCTTACAATGTTCTTCACTAGAACAAATCGTGTTAGGGATCTCAATCTCTGTTAGGAGATAAGTCCGATTAAAGACTACCTTGTTAGAGGATTTTAGATTCACATGTGTGAACCACCTTGTTAGAGGATTTTACAAAGGCTTTGAGGCCTACCTGGTTAAGGGCTACAGACTTGTCAAAGATGTGAGTAATCAACAAGTGTTTGATCTATCTAATAGCACAAACTGCTTGGTTAGATCTAGTATTGCTCACAGCTACTGCATTCTAGCATTACTTCAGTCTTCTCTCTCTCTCTCTCTCACAGTTACAACTTGATCTTCTCAGACAAGATCATTCTCAATCTTCCACCTTAAACCCTAGCTCGACATTAACCCTTTTTGCAACAACTTAAAACCCTAGACATGATGTCCTTGTAAAGGAATCTGATTTCATGTGGGTCCAATAGGATTACATTATAATTTCCTAGGTTCAATGAATCTAGACATACTTAGTAACATGACAAAAAAAGCACCATCAATGTGTTGACACCGTCAAGCAATCGGTGGATTGGTAACTCATCACAAAATGCCGATTGGTAACTCATCACAGAGTATTACCGGTTCATACAAAAATACCGGTTGCTGGTTTGACAAAAATGAAGACTGGTAAGAATGTGTTGTGCCGCTTTTCTCCCTCATACCGCTTGAGATCTACGAACCGCTTGGGGTCGACATGCCACTTCAGACCGGGAAACACATTCTGCAAAATCACCACTAGTCTAAAGACTAGTATACCACATACTAGTTGGAACAAATAATGGTTGAGCATGAGCTCATACATATAAAGGGGATCTCAATACAAGTGTGTGTCCATCAATGATAATCACAACATAAACAACAAAAATGCCAACAAATACCACTCAACAAAGGAAAAGCGGATCCTTAGAAAGGGTAGGAGAGATCAATGCCCCCCAAGTGTAGGGACAATGAACACAACCTCTAAGGAGAGATTATGCATAAGAGAAATGCACAATTCTAAGAAAAAAAAAGGGTCCTAAACAAGGAATGCACATATACTCACATGAAGGAATATTCCCAATGCAAGAAAATACATCAAGATATGCAAAACACAACTCTAAAGATGTAATCTTCAAAGAGAAAGAGAGAATTGGATATGTTTATTGTCCTTTCCCCCCAAGTGAGGAAACAAGGAATAAAAATGTGTTTCTACCCCAAAATATTTATTATTGAAATAGAATCACCACTCATTACAAAGAGCCCCCAATGAAGTTAACTACTAGTGTATAGTATGAGGAGAAATACAAAGGGTGAATGGAGTGCTAAGGCACTACCTCTTCACCAAGAATAAGTGAAAGATTGGTTGTAAGATCTATGAAAGCTTGACCATATTGGTCTTGAACAAATGTTTAAAATGATTTAGAATTTCCAAGAGGATGAGGATAACCATGATGAAAAAGACAATGTAGATGTTGGATATTGTTGCTACTAGGATATATTGTTCTTATTGATGTCAACATATTCCTGTGTTTTGGTGTTCCAGTGATTGCAGAGAGTTGATCTAGTTGGTTTATCTATTTTATATGTTAAATCAACTAGAGACACTTGATTTAGTGCTGGTTTCATGATTCTATGTGGTGATTTTATCATGTTATGGATTTTAGTATGACGATTGGTTTTTCAGTGTTTAGTGTTGTATTGTTCTGGTATTTGATCCGTTATGCTCTAGAATGATTATATCTTGAGTTGTGGATTTGGGAGAGTGTTTGGGATGTTCATGTGTATCTTTAATTTAGATTGTTCATGATTTGGTGCTCTACAAGGTATCTCTCTAGTCCCAGTTGTTGTTGAGTTTTCTTGAGTATCAGTGTGTTGATCGATGAAAATTTGATTAAATGGTGTTGGTGCTATTGGAATCCAAGAACACTAAGAGGGGGGGGTGAATCAATGTTCTGCCTTTAATATAGGACTTTACCTTATTACAACATACACATATAAACTAGTGAATGAAGAAACATATAATATGAAGTAAATAAACCAGCCACATGAATGAACACCATAACACACTAAATTTTATACATGGAAAACCTCAAAGAGGACAAACCTTGGTGGGATTTGTGACCCACAATATTAATTCACTGGCCATATGAAAGATATTACATATCATCGAGACCTACACATACAGGAAGGCACACTTCCTAGAGCACACTACTCAACACAAAAGAGTCTCACTAATTACAAGCTTCTGCTGAGATAAAACAATAATGATAAACTCACAAAATGTATCTGCAATGCCAAAAAGAGTTTTGGTTAAAGCTTTATTCTGTATCGGTTCATAAACCATGAACCCTTCTATCGGTATCTCCTTTGATCTAAGAATGCTCTATAAACCATCTACTGATCATTGCACAATATAACTTTTGCATACAAATGACCTACATACATATCCTTCGCATCACACTATTCTTCTACCTTGTCATATAACATAATGAATTAATAGACTGACTTATATACCCTTTACAAACAATATGCCTTATGTCAAATTACAATACAAAATATATTAAATGTTGGGCATATACAATAATTACAAAATGATTTTACAAATAAAACTTTTTAGATCCTTGACTCATGTCGGCTTCACTGAAGTGCTAGATGTCAGTGTCAGTGTCGGTGATGACCCTAATTACTCCAATGTCAGTATCTGTCAGTGTATGCCTCCAAATACCGGTAGTTGCTGGTATACACCTTCAATAGAATCATGTTGCCATCAATGACAACATATGAATCCAATGAGTCTAAATTGCCAACAATCTTCCCCTTTGGCATTGATGGCAACATTCATGTAAAAAATAGATTCCCTGTCGGTTCAACTAAAACATGCTCCCCCTAAGCTGATTGACTATGTTTACAATATACTCTCTATCTAATATCTTCCCCCTAGGATTATATACATATACATATTTTTCACATACATATACTCCCCCTTTGGCATCAATGCCAAATACCAGTGAAAGAATTGAAAGAATAATTACAGATTACTTTATCGGAGCTTGACCAATTTCAAGATTTTGGGATAAACTTTCTCTAGTAACTATATATAGGTATCCCAACCAGTTTTGAGTGTTTTGGATATGGATACAATTCTACTCAGTAAATGGGCTAGTGTTTCTTTCTCAGTGACTTATGTCGGTGTGGGCTTTGCAAGCATATCAATGCATTCCTTCTTATGCACACCAAGCGAATCCAATCTTGGACTCACCAAACGTTTGAGACTCCTTGCTCTCTGAATAATCTTGTCTCTTTCCTTTTCAAAAGAAAAAAATTGGTTGTAAGAATTTCTTGTAACTCCTTTATCCTCTTGCCTACATTTGTTGTAAGAATTTCTATATTACAACAGACCCTGTAGATATTAGTAAATTGTTTCAAATAATTTTTAATAACTATAAGTTTCTCTTCAACCTTCCTCTTTTTTGTCGCAACAATATGCTCAAAAGTGGCTTTCTTAGCCAAAGTAAATCTTTCAAGTGCTTTCTTGTCAGAAATCTGTTGTAATGATTGAAAGTTTTTAGATATGTGCTCTATCAATACCTTAAGCTTGCTGGAAGGGCTTGCTTCATTTTCAATCATACAATTAGGAATCAATCTGTGCAAAACTGTTATTGACTGATCTATAATTCCTTTGTCTGCAGATCCCTCCTTCATTAACTTTTGAGTAGCCATCATCATTAGCTCTATGGGACTCATCTCTATGATTGATTTCTTCTCAACTTGAGAAGTGTCAATTACCAAAAGTTTTGTTGGGGAATCAACTGCTGGTATGGTACTGGGTGTCTTATCAATCTCCTTTTCCTTATCCTATTTTACATTGGTGGCTGCACCACTTGGTGTAGTATCTGTTACTGCTAGTGAAGTATTATCCACAATCTTATCAGTATCCTGTACATTACCTATATTACCTTGCTTAGATTGGACAAATATTGTCTCTACCTTTTTAGTCTATACAATCTCATTAGTTTTAAGATTAACTACCAGTTCATTCAAAATTTGATCTGAACTTCCCAAAATTCCTTTCCCTTTAGATTTGTTTGGAATGGTGGGAGTTGTTGCCTTAGCAAATTCTTCTTGAGAAGTAAGGAAATCAGGATTCTTTTGGAATAATTTATCCCAACCATCTTTGGTCTCATTTATTATTTCATTGACTCTACCCATCATTAAGCTTATTTATTGGGGTTTGCTGTTAAAGATTGTTCTATTTGCAATTTCTATACATCTTTTCATTTCCTCATTATTTATAAAATGACACATACTCAAAAGTTCAACTTCTTTAATCTCTTTGTCCCTCTTGATTGCATCTAACTTATTATACAATGATAAAGGAATTTATTTCAAAATCTCTACCAAAGCCTTCTTATATATGTCTAAATGTAACAAAATTGCTTCTTCTATTTTATTTTGCTCATTACCATCTAAATCATCATATAAATTTGACACATTCTTCAAAATTCCATCTTTTGTTACCTCATCACTTAACTCTGCACAAGTCATATTACCAAATTCATTTGCTTCATCACTCTTACTCTTCTTCTTGTTGGGGGTTGCAGGAGCAGATGGAGCAGGCTTCCTCTTCTGAGTAGGTTTTCTTGCCGGAGGTGTGGATTCTCTTGTTACCTTTCATACTAGCTTCCTCCTTGGTTCCACCTTCTTCTCTTCTATCAGAGGCTTGTCAACTTTCTTCCTCTGTACCCTTCTGAATGCAAGAGGTTGATTATCCTCTAGATCAGAATTAGAAGTGATAGGAGATATGAAAGTTGCTGGCCTCTTTACCTCAGGAGCACTTTTCACTACAGTTGTTGCAGCTACCATTGCCGGTTGATCTACTAGTTTAGATCTAGAGCCTAGTTCTATATATATCCTGTGAATTACATTCTGAATGAAGGGAGACATTTTTTCTATCTTCTTTTCCTTTCTTTTCTTGTTGAAACCAATTTTAACCTCAAGAGCCTTCTCCTCTGTAGTACCAAAGTGTTCAGCCTTATCATCCAAAGGAGCATCAATCAACATTTTAGCATATAGTTCCAAGATGATTTCATCAACTTCATAACCCAATTTAGTGACCCATATTGTTCTAAGTTCCACCGCTTCTATGAGTGTCTCATCTATTTTTACCATGAAGCAAATTTCAGTGGAGTATTTATCCACGATGTGTTAGGAGATTCTTTCCCTCAGTCTCATGTTCTCTTGAAAAGTTTTAAAGAAGCCCAAAGATTCTCATCCCTACTACTGCCAAGACTATTGATTGCATCTTTGATCTACGTGCCTACCATTATGTCATGAGCCCATCATTTCTTTCCCATACCCAGTAGCTCATTCATGAAATATAACATCAAGAAGACAATAAGATTTCTAAACTGGAAAGTTCATTTCTTAACCCCTTTGATCTTGCCAAGATTTAACATCAATTAACTTCTTAACCATTCACATAAATCATACTTTCCATTATTATTTATCATTTGATATGCAATATGGATATAGGAATTGGCAATAGAGTTCAATCGACTTGACTGTGTTACCTTGTAATCGATGATCATGCTGGCAAATTTCACGTATGTATCTTTGATGGTGCTAACCCTCATCGACCTTCCATCATGGGTTGCACCAGTGATATTTTCAACCTCAATGTTGGAGACCTTCTTCCGTGGTTTTTGTCCAACTTTGGGTAAGTTGGTGACTGCTTGAATTGCTTCTTTGGTGATCATGTGAGGCCAGTCCAGCCAAATGAATTTTTTATGGACCATTCTCAGAACATATCTAATCATTTCATCCTTGAATTCTAGTATATATAGAATTTAGGTTAACCCTAGGTCTTCAATGATTTGATATTCCGGCTTGATTGTTTTGAAGCTGCCTAGTATCACAGATTGATACATTCCCTTGATTTCCTCAGTGCCTAAGTCCTCCAAGGTGCAGTGAATATAAGCCCTGACGTCTTCCACATAAACTACGCCATCAGGAACCCTTGAAAATGTGCCAGTAGAGTCTTCCTTCATTGCAATTTGAGGAACTTCCTTAAAAATAGGTCTAAGCCTATCCTTAACCTCAGCAACAATGGGATTCTTAATGAAAGTAGGAGCAAATAATGATCTGGATGCCATTTCAAAGAAATACCTAGATAACGATGGTCAGTTGAAATATTTTGATTACTTCTCAGATAACTGTTGGAAATCTTTCAAAATGCCTTTTCTCACTCTTGATCACCTATGATTCACCTTTTCTTTTCTCTAGTTTTCTTGAGTGCTAGGTGAGTGAAAATGAGTCCATTTTCCCTTTTTATCAGTGAGTAAACCCTAATCCTTCACTTGCATAAATTCTTAGCGGTGTGCCCTATCGGATGTCGGTTTCACAGTTTTATGCCAGATAAACCTTCATCAATAATCAATACAACTCTCTAGATCTCTTCCAGGGAATATGCAAGATTGGCAATGAATTTTCCAACCCCTAAGGCGTATGCCTCAGTTACCAGTTGAATTTATGGCTGGTGCAAGAATGCTCAGTTCTACCGGTTGAGTTAATGGTGTAGTTATTGATGTAGTTGCATCTCCACTTGGTTCTTCAGACTTTCTAACCCATCTCTTGGTGTGATCTTGTTGTATTTCATCTACCTTTTTCTTTCCTTTCTCATTTGCTTTATCATTGCTAACCAGTTTAGTCTTTCTTCTATAGTACTTAGTAATATGACCTATTTTGTTGCATACATAACATATAACATTTTTCTTTTGAATTGCTTTGACATATCCGGTGTCATTCCTTGACCTACATTGACTAGCCAAATGTCCAAACTTTCCACATGCATGACATTTAACATTCATTCTACAATCTTCTAACTTATGACCATATTTCTTGTAATTTGTGCATTGATCGAGAACTGAATTGTAGTTTTGATTTCTCTATTTCTACATTGTTTAGCCATATGCCCAAATTTATTACAAACAAAGCATCTACCATTGAATTTGTAAGCATTAGATTTCCTTACCAATTTCCTTTGGTCTGATGATTTCTACATATCGGTTGTCTAATTTTCATTTGCAGTATCAGAGCTTTTGCCTTGTACAAATCCAAGTCCTCTAGAATCTTCACTCTACCATTGTCTTCTCAATAAATCATCCAATTGTGCAGCACTGATCCTAAATTTTTCTTTATACTCACTTGTAGTAGTCAGATCATCTCTCAGAGCCATTATTTATCTTTCAAGCTCTTGTTCATTATTCCGAGATTATACCAAATCAGTTCTCAATAGATTATTCTCATGAGCCAATCTGCCACATTCTTCAAATTTGTTCTTCAAAGATACAACAATATTTTCTTCCTTCTTCTTTCTATCCTCAATATCTTTTGACATCCTCATAGTCAGGTCTTGCATTTCATTCTTCATGAGCATGTTTTCTTGACTTAGTTTCTGACATTGTTCCTTAAGTGCATTTTACTCTTCACCATCCTGGTTTTGCAAAAGTTCCTTCCTCTTAGCTTGAGCTAATGATAACCTTTCTTGCAGAATAAGAATGAGTTCATTAGAAGAATTCAATTCATCTTGCAACTTTAAGTTCTTCATCCTTTTAGCATCATAATCCTAAAGTGCCATCTCAAGTTGCTTCTCCATAGCCATGTTCAATGATCCCACTTTCAGGATCTTCCTCAAGTTGTTAAACTTCTTCTGAGGTACCAGGCTCTGATACCAATTGTCGGAATCCAAGAACACTAAGAGGGGGGGGGGGTGAATCAATGTTTTCCCTGTAATATAAGATTTTACCTTATTACAACATACACATATAAACCGGTAAATGAAGAAACATATAACATGAAGTAAATAAACTAGCCACATGAATGAACACCATAACACACTGAATTTTATACGTGGAAAACCTCAAAGAGGAAAAACCATGGTGGGATTTGTGACCCACAACATCAATTCACTGGCCATATGAAGGATATTGCATAGCATGGGGGCTTGTACATGCAGGAAGGAACACTACCTAGAGCATACTGCTCAACACAAAAGAATCTCACTAACTACAAGCTTTTGCTAAGATAAAACAATAATGGTGAACTCACAAAATGCATCTGCAATGCCAAAAAGAGTTTTGGTTAAAGCTCTGTTTTGTACTGGTTCATAAACCCTAAACCCTTCTACTGGTATCTCCTTTCCTCCAATAATTCTCTACAAACCATCTATTGATCATTGCATGATATAAATTTTCTATACAAATCACCTACATACATATCCTTCGCATCACACTATTCTTCTACCTTGTCATATAACAAAATGACCTAATAGACTAACTTATATACCCTTTACAAACAATATGCATTATGTCATCTTACAATACAAAATATATTCAATGTCAGCCCTATACAATAATTATAAAATTATTTTACAAATAAAACTTTTCAGATCCCAAACTGATATCGGCTTCATTGAAGTGATGGATACTGGTGTTGGTGTCGGTGATGACCCTGATTAATCTAATGTTGGTATCTGTCGATGTATGCCTCAAAATGTCGGTATCTACCTTTAATAGAATCTTGTTGCCATCAATGAAAACATATGAATCCAATGAGTTTCAATTGCCAATAGGTGCAGCTATTGTGGATGGTTCTAACTTGATTGTTGGTGTTTCTTAATTGTGTCCTAGTTTTTTTGCTAGTCTACATTGATCATTGTGTGCATTATTGAGTTTCTTATGGGTTTGATGATGTTCTTTGTGTTATGTGACATTTTTAGTGGTGTAGCATGTTGCAAATAATCCTAGCATGATTTGGGTCCATGCTATGTCCTTGCCAACATTTTATTGGTCCGGTTATGGATTTATGTATCGTGTGATGTAATTTTGTAATTAGGTCTTAAGGGTTGAGCCGACCTTGTAGTCAAGGTTGATGACTTATATAAATAGGTGTCATATTCATGTAATTTGGATATTAACGTTGTGTTTGCATTATCAGAGAGTGGTATATGTGTTGGAATCAATGAACACTGAGAGGGAGGTGAATTAGTGTTTTGGAATTTGCAAACTTATTGATCTGATTCTTAAACCACTAGATGCATAAGAAGGAAAGCAAAGTGCATAAACATAAAGTGAAAAACCAAACAACCATAACACCAAGATTTTAATGTGGAAACTAGGAAAAGGATAAACCATGATGGGATTGAGTACCCATAATATTATTATACTATGGCCAATAGTAGAACAATATTACAAAAGGGGAATGCACTTGCATTCGGGCACACTGCCTAGAGCTCACTGCTCAATTACAAAAGGGCTACAACCTGGAGGAAGGATCACTACCTTATCGGGTAATATAATTGAATACAATAATGAGAGAACTAAAGTATAGCATCTAATTACACCAAAATATAGTTCTGGTTAGGCTGTACTTAGGTTTTGCAACTATTCTGTTATTCTTCTTGATTATTCTACTCTATCACGTACCAAAGCAACAAAACTTGTAAATTTACTCACATAGACTTCCTTCACTCATGACACACTCCAAAATGATTAACCAAGTCAATTTTATATATCCACATCAACAAAAAGAATCAATAACCATGTCGACTTCTAAAAACCATATAACGTGCAACATGAAACGTCTTCGACCAAGTCAGCTCAATCCAATCATAAATCCAAATGCGAACCAAAAAAAGATGATAAAATGCTTCCCATAAGTCATCCCAATCACCTCAAACATGAAACTAATCACCAAAATTAACCCAATGATTTTGCAGCACACATTACACAAAAATAGCTCTGTCCTAACTCAAATTACTAGATACCGGAGCTCTAAAATTGTACACAATTCAACACTAGATATCAAGATCATGAGATAATCTATCTTGAACCTTGAATCAACTGTCTTGATCATGGCAACCGAAAATACATCACCAAAATCAAGATGTGCACCATGATCTCATTCTCTATCCGTTACTATGTTCCTCCTTCTAGACTTATGCCTAAGAACAGAATGGCTTTCGATAAACCAAATCTATGTACACCAGATGTGATCTGCAAATAGAGTTGCCATCAATGACAACCCCTAAATATCTATCATGCACCAATCATCACAGAAATAGTGTCTCTTGCCAACAGTCTCCTGCTTTGACATTGATGGAAACACTGTGAAAAATGAACTATACACTTAAGATTGCAAAAACTCAAAATTTTCAAACTCACAAAAAATATACAAGCTGCCCCTAAGAATATACACCATTTTTCACTCTTCTCTCTCCCCCTTTGACAGTAATGCCCAAGGGTCTGCCAAAATTGATATACAAAGATATGTACAACTGCTCACAAAAACTTGAAGATGTTTGTAAACATTATTCTAAGGGACACAAATGATTATCCCATGCCTTCTTTAAGCTCTCCAAAATGCTTATCATTCCACTAAAATGGTAGGCATTCATTTTTGCTCCCTATCTATCTATAAGAACGAGCTTATTTAGTGTATCCTTAGCATCCTACATGCTACTCATCAAAAAATCTATCTAAGCAGTAATAAGACTCCTCACTTCTGACACTCTACCCAAAAATCTATCCTTCTCTTGCTTTAAAGTCTTGATCTTATTCAATACACTCAAAACTTGGAGTTCAAAATTGCTAGTCGAACCTGATTATGGTGTGTATGATTGTGATATACTCACTAGCTGACCTTCACGTTCCCTTATTTTCTTGTCAATGTCTATAACGAATTTAGGAAAAATTAAATATGACATATATATATATTACCTCCTTCATCGATTGCATCCTGAATAATTTTTAGTGCAGTTTCAAAACTGACTCTATCATCTTCAATCATCTTCAAAAATTGTTTTATTTTCATTGCATTGAATTGATTAAAAAATTTAATGTTTACTGCCTTCTCTAAAGAGTCAAAATGGGAACCATCAACATTTATTAAACCCTTGAGCTTACTAGAGGGATCAAATGTTTTTGGTTTGAAAGATGGCATGATTTTCTCCAACATATCTCCGACCAATGAAATTAACTCCTTGTTAGTAGAATGGGACTTAAGAAAGTCCTCACTGGCTTTTTCTTGACCAAGAGTTGCCAATTTTAGTGCTTGAATGAGAGATAGAGAACTCAAGTCAATCAGCCCTTGACCAGAATCATCTAAGTCAATAGCAATTTATCTCCCTTTATTAGCAACAGTGTCTCTTGCCTATGTTGTTGAAGCTTGATCTGCCTTCTCTTCTCCTTTCTCCTTTTCTATATCCTCTGCACTCTCATCCTTCTCACCTTTTTTCACCATCATCCTTATCCTTATCTGCATTCACTATCTCCTGAACTGCTTTCTTTGACACAACTTCAATTACCAGAGGTTCTTGTACATCATCACTAGAGATATCATTTGCACCTTCAACATTGTCAACTGGATTTTGATTATTATACTATCCTTCCGGAGTGACTTTCTCAGGTGAATGATCATTTTTCTTATTAGGGACAACAACATGTACTTCAGGAGAAGATGTGTCTCGAGATGGTTCTTAAGGATTCACATCAACCCTTTGATCTATCAAAAACTATCTCAAAATTGTTTTAGTCTCCTTTGTCACCTCATCTATTTTCCCTAGCACAAGCTTATTCACCCTATTCTTTCTTTAGAATCTATCCTTGGCAAGCTTCAATAATATAATAAATTCATTCTTAGAAATGTCTGAAGATAGATTTACCAGAACATACTCCTTTATTCTCTCATCTTCTAAACTTTCTATATGCCTTCTTGCATCCAAAATGCCATACAGGCTTTTAGGAATCATAGATGCAAGTTCTATGAATACCTTACTATAAACATCCATATATTCAACAACAACTTCTTAAATTGCCCTCTGATATTTATCATAAAAAAATTCATAATATGTAGGGACATTTTTCATATTACCATCCTTAAGAATTTCATCAATTAACTCTTTCAAGGTTAGTGGGGGCACAATTTCAAATGTACCTTCAATTTTATCAGATTTTAGAGTTGCATCTATCTTAGACTTTTGCTTCTTGCTTGCTTTGGCCTTTCAGAATGATTCAATTTCTACTCTTCGCTTTTTTGTTTGCTTAACTCCATCGGATTGTGGCTTCTTCACCACTCTTGCATAGGTGCCTATCTTTTTCACCTCTTTCACAGCTTCATCAAATTCTGTTTTTATGTCCTCGGTAGTGGCAACAACATACACTCTTTGGGGTTTCTCCTTCTTCCTCTTCTCTGCCCCACTGGTTGATGATGTTGATTGTGATTTGGGTGGAGGAATGAGCTTCTGCACACTGGAAGTAGGTGCACATTGAGACTGTCTTGGCTTTGCCTACTTTATAGGGGTGGGAATATGTTTAGTCTTCTTGGGCTTCACCATATCTTCCTCCTTAAGTATATTTTGTTCTATACCCCTCTGCACAACCTCCTTGGATATACCCATTTGTTTTGCTAGCTCCTCTATCTCCTTCCTAACTTTCCTATTCCTAGCAGGTCTGATAAACTTCTTGTGTAGATCAAGAGCTTTTTCCTTATAGGTATCGAACCTTTCTTTCTTATCATCCACCAGTTGACTCAACAAATATTGAGCATATGCATCAAGAGTGGTAGCATCAACCTCATACCCCATGGGCATGATCCAGACAGTCCTCAGCTCAACTGCAACCATGTGACATTAGTCCTTGTCAACCATGAAGCAAATGGTTTTCTCATACTTCTCAACAATCTCTTTAGGAATCCTTTCCCTACTTTGCATTTTGGCTTGAAAGGATTTAAAATAGCCCCATAAAGCAGATTTATGTGCAATGATATCACCTAAACCCTGCAGTCCTTCCTTGGTCTGAACAGCCACTGGTTTATCATAAGCCCACTAAATTTTTCCAATACAAGGGATTTCACTTAGGAAATAAAGTGCTAAGCAAATAATCAAGGAGCCAAATTTGAATACATGTTTCTTGTCCTACTTAATCTTCTTTAGATTTCTTAATAGCTCACTAAGAAGAACTAAACAAAGATCATACCTCTTTCATTCCTTTATCATCTAATAGGCTACAAATATAGTGGTGTCAAATACATAATTTTGCCTGTTGGATTGATACACTTTATATCCAGTCACCATTGAGGCAAATCTAACATCGTGTTCTATGATATCATGGATAGTCATCAACCCACTATAATGTTGAGATCAGATAACCTTTATCACTATTGTATTTCTAGAACTTTCCTCAATCCAGGGACCTTATCGATTGCATTTAAATAGGTAACCGCTTAAATGGCTTGCTTGGTGATCTTATGAGGTTAGTCCATCCACATGAACTCATCATGGATTTGACTCGGAATGTATCTGACCCATTCGGGTTCATCGAACATTGAGAAATAATTGAATTGAATAAAACCCTTGTCATGCAATGACCTGAATTCTAGCTTCAAATTTCCCATACCATCCATCATATGCTTGGTGTAAAGTGAGAACATATCTGCATTCCCAAGCTCTTCAATGTTGCAGTGGATGTATGCCCTAATGTCTTTGTTATGAATTACTCCATATGGGATAGAAGAAAATGCACCTTTCGAATCATCTTTAGTAGATTTGAATGGGTGCTTTTTAAATATGGGCCTTGCCCTCTTAGTAATTTCAACCACTAATGGAGTTGCAACACCAGATGTAGACGTAGATGCCATTTTGGAATATAAAAAGATAGCTTTGCAAATGGATAAATACCTTTTGATTCTCAACTGGGTGCTCAAATTCTCTTACTAATCACTACAGGCTCGGATTTCGCTGCTTAATCTTTCACTCTAGTACTCTTCTATTTTATTTTGTTTTCATTATGAATAATGAGCTATTGAGATTCCTTTTTGTCTACTGAAAACCTAATTTTAAGTTGTAATAAATACACAACCCTGAATTCTTTCAGATACTCTATTTTGCATGAATTCACTCATCGGAATCCCAAACTATCATGAAATCTTTTGAATTTCATCTGCATGGCTAATCTCCATCATTTACAACCATCCTCAACTGATTACAAATCTCCAAAAGGGGGTCTCTAAATATCTACATGATAATATTCCCCCTAAGGCATTAGGTCTTAGTTACCAGATGAGGTTCCTACACCGAAATCATGTGTGGAGCCATTTTTAACAACATAATCTTCTTTCTTTACCCACATCTTCTTATGTTGATCTTTGATTTCTTCCACCTTATCTTTTCCCTTTTCATCTGATTTATTCTTATCTACCGAAGCATTTCTTCTGCTGCAATATCTTGCACTATGACCAGGTTTGCAGCATGCATGACAAACAACACTTCTTCACATAGGCCTGGAATTCATTTGATTTAGTCTCATCCTGCATTGATTAGAAATATGCCCAAACATTCCACAAACATAACATCTCTTATTCTAAAAATTGTTTATCAACGTTCTGCACATGTTTGACTTGTGACCAAAATTGTTGCATATGAAACATTGACCAGTAAAGGTAGGACCATTATTCATCACTTTATTCATCACCCCATTATTCATCCTACTTTTGCATTGATTCACCATGCGACCAAATTTACCACAAACAAAACATTTATCATTGAATTTATAGGCTTTTGGTTGTCTTCCCGAAGGTTTCTTGTTCTTTTGCTAATGATTTCTCTGAGTAGATCCAGAGGATTCTCCTTTCTCAAATCCAAGTCCTCGAAAGTCTTTTCCTTGTCTTTGACTTTTCATCATCTCATCTAATCGGGATGAACTAGCTTTGATTTTTTTTTGTACTCATTAGCAGTAGTCAACTCATCTCTTAGAATTATGATCTGTCTTTCAAGTTCTTATCCATCATTATTTGTTTACACCAATTCAAGTTTCAATCGATCATTCTCATATTTCAATCTACAACATTCATCAGATCTATCCTTCAATGACTGAGTCAAGGTTTCTTCATTCTTCTTCTAGTCTTAAATCTCCTTTGTTAGCTTCATTACAATAGATTGTATCTCATTCTTTAGGACTGCATTCTCTCTAGCAAGCTTCTCACATTCGTTTGTCTTGTCTTGTCTTGTCTTGTAGGTCTTGATTACTAATGATTTGTTCTTCTTTCTCCTTCATCTTATCCATCAATTCCTTTCTCTCCTCTCTTGATGAGCTCACTTGATCTTTCAATGTCTCAATGAAGTCTTCAGCTGCATTTAGGTTTCTTTTCAAGGATCTTACTTCTTTTCTTGCTGCATCAAGATCTTCAAGTGCCACAGTAAGTTGTTGCAAACTGGAGTCCATTGATTCAATCTTTAGAATCTTCCTCAAGATGTTAGGCTTCTTTCGAGGCACAAAGCTTTAATACCATTTTTGGAATCAATGAACACTGAGAGGGGGGGGGGGGTGAATCAGTGTTTTATAATTTCCAAACTTATTAATCTGATTCTTAAACCACTAGATGCATAAGAAGGAAATAAAAGTGTAGAAAAATAAAGTGAACAACCACACAACCATAACACCAATATTTTATGTAGAAACCTAGAAAGGGAAAAACCATGGTGAGATTTAGTAACCACAATATTATTATACTATGGCTAGTAGTAGAACAATATTACAAAAGGGGAATGCACTTTCATTCAGGCACACTGCATGGAGCTCACTGATCAATTAAAAAAGGGCTACAACTTGGAGGAAGGATCACTTCCTTAAAAGATAATATGATTGATTACAATAATGAGAGAATTGACGTATATCATCTAACTATGCAAAAATATAGTTCTAGTTAGGCTCTGATTAGGTTCTACAACTATTCTATCATTATGCTCTGTTATTCTGCTTTGTCACATACTGGAGCAACAAAATATTCACCAAACTTACAAATTTGATCACACAGAATTCCTTCTCACATGAAACACTCTAAAATGATTAACTAAGTCAATCTTATATATCAACATCAACAAAAAGAATCAATAACCATGTCAGCTTCCAAAAACTGCATAACATGTAACATGAAACATGTTCCACCAAGTCTGCTCAATCCGATCATAAATCAAAATGTGGACCAAAACAAGATGATAAAATGCTTCCCATAAGTTGGCCCAATCACCTCAAACACCAAACTGATCACCAAAATTAACCCAATGATTCTGTAGCATGCGTTACAGCAAAACCAGAGCTCTAAACTTGCACACAATTCAACAACGGATATTAGGATCATGAAATAATCTATCTTGAAACATGAATCAACAGTCTTGATCATCACAACCCAAAATACATCACCAAAATCAACATGTGCACCATGATCTCATGCTCTACCGGTTACTGTGTTCCACCTTCCAGACTTATGCCTAAGAACAAATGGCTTCCGGTAAAAAAAATCTATGTACACTATGTAGGTGCCCAAAACCACAGATTGGGAAACCAAAGACTTGCCTAATCCTCAGTTAATCGAATCAACCTTGGCAAATGGATAGGAATGGTCGAAGACCAAATTCCTCTACACTTTAGGCTCCACTAAACCCACATGGGTGTACCTTACACTCTCAAGCACAAAAGAGGTTTATTTTAAGTGACTTTAAACTATGGGAATTAGCAATTGCAAGGATGGAAAAAGGTTTTCCTACAATTATGCTAACAGAAGTGCTTTTTATTGAATGCCTTTAAAACTGATAAAATAAGTGTGAATATAGTTGAGTTATGCAAAAGATTACTATTAGGACTTTAAGCAATTATGAAAAAGATTAGTACTTATAGAAATTAGATTTGTTTCTTTGATAAGAATCTAATGCATGCAAACTTATTCAGCAAAGATTAATAACAGACCGGTGCCTTTAGCTGACAGTTAATGAATAACTTTGTGGACAAGAATCACTATCAACTCAAGAGACAATTATAAGATCATCACTGTGAAGGTTTCATTGTGTTGCATGAACAATAAAAACAAAATTATATATTCAATCCAACATCATATGATGGCACATCACAGCAAATCTAAAAGATTTATCAAGAGGACATATGATTCCATCAAACACAAAATTACACATAACAATCTGAAGATAAAAACATGAAATCTTGTATATTAACTTTAGGAATAAGAATGTACACAAAAAATGCGCTTACAAATACTCCAATACATTCAATTTGCACAGAATAAACTCCTCATTCCTATCAGACCTTTCTAAAACATAACACTTGCAGCCCAGCCAGCAGCAAAATTGTCTCTCTTCATGATACAAAAATGACTCACTACATATATGTGAGCCAAAGGATTCGAATGAAAGGACACACCCTTTCCTCTTGCTAAACTAAACTTAACTAAAACCTAACACCTAACTACTTAACTACTAGACACAAAATATAATAAAAAATTAGTTCTAGTCGTCTAGTATTGTATCACACTTTTGTATGTGCTCCAAATACTTGTTCTCCTTGTGAGTGCTAGTGTTGAATACAGTATCTCTAACATCAATCTCCATGGTAACCAATCTCTCCATCTTCTCACCTATCTCCTTCGTATCCAAAAAATCTACTTGGGCAACATTAAGGGATGTGTTAACTACATTCTGGCATTCTGCAATCCAAATTTCTTTGTCCTTTAGCTGCTCTGCATCATCCGCAATATCTGGTAACCTGTACCTAATAATATCTTTACAATTTGTGACTTCCTGTTTAATGTCCACACCAAACCTTTTATGTTTATTTAACCTTCTCTGGATCTTCTCAACCACTTTCTCATCGGCACTCTTATCTTTCAACAATGCCTTTAGCCTGTTCAAAGTTCTTTTATGAGAAGCCATATTATCTAGGGTCTCTAGACAGTTTGTCCAGATTTCTTTAAGGACTTACAACAAATGTTCAAACCTGTTTGTCAACAAAACACAAGCAACATCTACCCTGACAGTCCTAATTTGCCTCTTTAACCTAATATTTTCCTTCATCTAGACTTCATATTTCTTCTCCCATTGAACACCAGTATCAACTATATATGGTACTTCATGACCACGACTTCTCAATAAGTCTTCATATAAATTCTTTTATTTTTGACCCTCTTTCACCACCCACTACATTTGGGCCTTATTCAGTTTTGCAATGTCAATCCCCAAATCTGCGGTGATAATTGGATTAACCTCTCCCACTTTCAGCTTCATCATGTTCCCAAATGCCCTATCTACATCTGTGATCTTGGGTCTCTTGTTTGGAGGGTATAGGGCCCAAAGCAACATCTCCTCTTCATTTGGATCATACCTTGATCCAATATAAATATCATCAACACCCTGTATGTCCAATTTCACATCCTTTCTGTCAGAATGCAACAAGCTGTCAAAGATAAAAGAGGCACTTATGTCCCATCTTGGGAACAAAATGATGCCTGCCTCACTGAGAAGTTGTCTCCCTCTCTGTGGTGTCATTGTGGCCACTTCTGTATCAATGTATTCTTTTAATTTTTTAGCATCTCTGCTTCATTTTCTGGGGTAACATTTGGGATGTTCTCCCTCAATTTTTTCCCTTTGTAATGGTACAAAAATGACTTGAGCTCTTTAGACTATACAAAAACCTCATCTGCAACAAAAGTTGCATGCTCTTCAAGTCTTACATTTGCATTGGCATTTATTCTCACCATGATTTGCTCCTAGCTTTTTGCCACTTCTTCTAATTTAGGTACACAGAGGGTTGATATAGTTGCATTCTCATCAGACCCACTCTTAGAATCTCTTTCTTCTCTTAGTTCTTGAAGCCTCTGCTTCCGCTCTTCAAAATTTTGGTTTAATTCCTCTAAAATTGCATCACCCTCATCTCGTTCCTTATTTCTAAATAAATCCTTAGCCTCCATGGGTATATGCAAATACTATCCCAGATTCTAGCTCTTCCTACAGTGGTGGATATACACCTCTGGATCATAATTTTTCTGAGCTTGGTGTCCATACAAATTATACTCCTCTACTAGCTTTTTTCTATCATCTCATAAGTCTTGGTAGATAAAATGGTGAAGTCTCCAAAATGCAAAGTGCCATGCATAAATACCTTCTTATGTGCACCACCCAAATACTTTGCATTTGACATACTAAGTTGCCTAACAATCTCTAAATGGGCAATCTTGTTAGGAACTAATGTAGGCAACATATATGGAACACCCTCAAAACCATAAACCCTGAAAAAGGTGAAATTTTGACATACAAACTAGTCACCCCAATTGTGGCTGACCCTGGTGTCTCCAAAAGCATGGGGTTTCAAGAATCTCTTAATCTGAGGTAAGATAGACCCATCACATTCCACTCCAAACAATTTGTGCAAAGGCTTAACAACATAATCTTCAAACAACACATAATGTAATTTTTTAAACCTCAAGTCCCACATGGATACCCATAATTGAACTGGTTGGTCCTGTCCATCTTTGTTCCTGGGAGTCACACTTAATTCCTCTTGCCACAAACCTTTCATCTTCCCATGAAACAAAACATATGTATTAGTAATGAGTAAAATTTAAAAGTAGGGTTAGGTTTCGTTTGCAAACTAAAGAACCCTTCATGCAGCTTCTCTGCCAAGTAAGTCTCATAATCAAACGGTCTTGGCTTGTGCATTTGAATATCTGTAGCCAACAACAATGGGCCTATCTTTGTGACATTAGGTACTTCTTCCCCGTAGACTTGGTTGCATGCCCAGTATGTGTATTGCAAGTATTGTGTGAATAGAGTAATTTCAAAAGGAGGATCATCATGCTCTGTGAGTCATCCTTTCTCCTTCTTATGAATTGCCAACTTCCACACTATGTGAGCGGTGTCCATTTGGGTATACTCTTCTTCTAGGTCTATAAAGGATAGGGGCATGTAAGGCTCATAAGACATACCAAAAACCTCCTAATTAGACCTGAAAGATATCCGAATGAATGGATCCGCATTCAGCAATTGAATGCATATTTTTTCTTTGTTGTACTTCATAGTAAGCAATTCCAATAACCTGAGATTCAGAAGAACATTTGGGACCACTAGTCTACCCAAATTTGTCATCCAAGGGTTTGATAATGGCATCTCCTTGTTTCACCTTGGGTAGTTGTATAGAAACAATTTGTAGCCCCTTATGGTTGTCCAAATATCTCCAAACCCTTTGTACTTGTCCTCCAATTTATCCTTGGGTGGCAAAAAGGTTTTAGACCTCCTCGACTTAGCACCAGATGACTCCATTTGGTCAATCATGTCCTAGTTTAGTTTTCCCTTTTGCACACCCTCTATAGACTTCATCTTTTTTTATTTAGAAGACTGTGTGTCTGAAATCTCTATGTCTTTCCTTTCCCCTTGTGAACTAGAAGCCTCCGTGATTAAATGCTTGAACTTTCAAATTACCCTCGCTTCTTGTCTGCAACTTCAATGTTGATGGCTGAAAACACTATGAATAATTCTGGCATGAAAACTCTTTCTTTATGTTGGATAAGCAATAGCTAGAGTCTATAACAATCATATACTCATCAGATTTTCTTCATGTGGATTCAATCCACCCGATCGCAAGCATTAAATAATGGTTGTCATATTAGATATTCCAATGGCCAATCGATGTAATCCTACACGATAATTCAATTACTTGGTGTCACCCGCATTTTGCGTTTCTTCAACTACCTTTTTGTCTTTCTGATTGGCATAGGTCACTTCGATCAATCCATTGGATCTTGCCTCGGCCATTTTCCTTTCTTCCTCAAGGTTTGGCTTATCCCAATGGATCCACCTTTCCTTTCTATTAGTCAGCTTTGCTTTATGTTAGATTGAGGTATGTTTCTCTAATGAAACCTCCTTCTATTTATCCCTCAAGTTGCTCCATCAGGCTTCAGAATGAATCACTTAATAATTTATTCGATGGTCCCATGACATATAAATTTCCTTTTGATCAGCGTAAATTTCCCTGATTGCTTCATTAGGCATCGGTGTAGCATATTTTTCTTGCTTTTGATGGTTATAGTTTCCCCAAAAGATCCATCCTTTGTGGCATTCTGCCCATCGGACCTCGGCATAACCTTGAATATGCTACCCGATAAAGTCTGTTATCCCGATGATTCTTTTATTTCAATCCGCACCTTACTTTCCTTATCGGGTTACTTTGGTCTATCAGTGTAGGTTTTCCCGATGTGATCTCTTCATGCTTGACTCCCTCATTGGGTATCAGGATGACTCAAAATACAACTTCTCGATGATGTATGTTATCCAGATGAGTCTTTCCCCTTTTTTCTTGGTATCGCTTTATCGGAGAAAGTATTTCTGATAGATTCGCCTTCTCCCCTTAGTCTATCGGGTATTGGGGTAACATAATTTAGGATTTCTCGATGACATCACTATGAACACATTGCTCCATCTATTGTCAGCAAGAGTTCCACCGACAACCCCATCAGGTTTCGGGATAATATTTTTTATTTACTCCCGATAGTGTATGTTACTTCGATGACTCTAACTTCTTATCATATCATCATCACAACTCTCCCCGATGGATTACCACTAAGTCATACTTCTTCACGCTGCTCACGCCTTTTAGGAAACACCATTGGCATGAGTTACTCTGATCAACACACTCCATCCTCCTTGGGCGATCTCATCGGAATGACTTATGCCGATAAAAAAAATTTTGTATTTTTTACAAAAGAAGCCCTTCTCCATGGATGCAACTTTTAATAATTATAATGAAAGGTTTCTCTCACACCATTGACATCTCTGAACATGCTCACAACCTTGCTGTATGTTGATCTTCCAAAAAGTGCTCTTGCAATGAAACTATGTGTGAAGATGAGGATTACCAGAATGCCATCACACTCAACACTTACCTTTAATATGCCTGAGTGATGCCTTTTCATGAAGACACTGCAACATATCACCTGCACATACAATCCAATAATAAATGCTCTTATGATAAAACTATATGCAAAAAACATTCAAATATAGCATAGAAATATTTTTTTTAAATATGTGCTAACAGTGGCTCTTTCTGGGGATGTATGTTTTTTGTAAGGACATAGCAAGATCTCAGCTATCTCTGGAAAGCAGACCAAAATAGAAAATTGAAAACACATTAAAAAAAACAAAAGGAAAATTATATTACTATGATACAAGAAATACTCCCTGATTATGAAGATAAGAAATGCTTGAGGTATTGAGCATGCACTGGAAATTCTAGCACTTCGCCGTCAATATCCTGCAAGTAATATAAGTTTTCTCCACTTTTTTCCAAGATGATATAGGGTCCTAGCCAAAGTGCATCAAATTTTCCATGTTTTCCTTTGTCTTGGTCCCTGGCATTCCATTTAAGTACCCATTCTCCTTCTTCAAATGTTCTATCACAAGCCTTTTTATCATGTAAAGCCTTAACCATCTGTTGCCTCTGAATGTTTCTTTCCTGAGCCTCTTTTCTATACTCATCCAACTCAACCAACTGCATCAACCCATCCCCCATGAAGTTTACTTCCTCTAAACACTCCTCTATAACAAACCTATAAACCAAAAGAAAATTATTTAAGGGTAATCTTGCTTCTTTGCCATATATAAGCTCATATGGAGCAAATCCTATGGACTTCTTGACAGTTACTCTGTCAGCCCATACTACTAGGATTAATTTTGAATCCCAAGCTCTTTTATTATCACCCAACATCCTTTTAATAATCTTCAACAAGTTCTTATTGTTTGATTATGCTTGTCCATTTCCTTGGGGATGGTAGGGTGGTGAATAAGACAAAGTGATGCCATAATTTTCATAGAAATTAGATAACTCCTTGGATTTGAAACACATTCCATTGTCCACCATAATCTTTCAAGGTACTCCAAATCTAGTTAGAATTCTTTCCAAGAGAAACTTTGTCACAACTTTTCTTGTAGCCTGTCTTGTGGGAATAGCTTCAACCCACTTAGTGAAATAATCAGTAGCCATGAAAATCCATTTATGCCCACCACTATATTTGTTTGATATTTACCCTATGAAGTCAATACCCCACATCTGGAATGGCTCTTATATATGCATGGGTCTGAGAGGAATAGCTCCATTATACTTAAGCTTTCCTGAAATTTTTTGACATGCTTCACATTTTCTGATATAAGCATGACAATCCTTGAAAACTTGGGGCCAATAATAACCAGCATTAAGAATTTTATGAGTAGTGGTTTTGGCTAAGAAATGACCTCCACATACACCTTTATGCAATTCTTTTAAAACAACAAATGCTTGATACTCATCTAGACACAATAAGAGAATACCATCTCTATTTTTCTAGTATAAATCTCCTTTAAGTAATACATACCTAGATGTTTGAAGCTTTAAAGTTTTTTTCTGACTATCATTTAAACTATCAGGACATTTCATATATTTCAAGTAATAAACAATATTTTTATACCAAGGTACCTTTAAATGCTCATTTGTGCATCTTCCAACTCTATTTGATTTACCTGTGTTGCTTTAAGATTGGATTTTGCCATCAATTTTGCTAAACCCTGACCCCTCACCAAGTTTGTGATCTGTATATCAATATTGAATTCTTGGATCTGGTTTATCCATCTGCATCTCCTTCTAGTAGTCTCTAATTGTCTGAAGATGTCTTTAACAACAACATTTGGTACATATGTAATAACAGTGGCACCAACCAGATAGGGTTTGAAATATTTTATAGCTTTCACAAGAGCATAAGCCTATTTTTCATTTAAATCATAGTTCAACTCAGATGCTTGCAATCTTTTGCAAAAGAATGCCACTAGTTTTTCATTGCCCTCATCATTCTTTTGTAACATGACAACAACAATAGTATGGAATGAACCAAATGAAAACACTTGGAAAGACTTGGAGAAATAAGGGGACTTTAATACGGGGGCTTCCTTGATGGCTCTTTTGATGTTTACAAAAGCTTCAAGAGCTTCATTAGTCCACTTTATTTCAGCACCCTTTTTCAACATTTTAGCAATAGGTTTTACAATTTCAGAGAAGTTTGAAACAAATATTCTTACAAAGTTAATTTGACAGAAAAAGATTGAATTTCCTTAACTGTTTTAGGGATTTGAATCTTATCAATAGCAACAATCCTTTCTAGATCGATTCTCACACCATATTTTGAAACAATATGACCTAACAATTTCCCTTCAGTAATTCCAAAATGACACTTTTTGGGATTTAAAGAAATTCCATATTCTAATGCTCTAATAAAGATTTTTTCTAGATAATTACAATGCTCTTCTACCTTTTTAGAATAACCAATCATATCATCTTGGTAAACTGTCAAGATATAATCAATCAGCCCCTCAAAGGCTACATCCATAGCCATCTGGAATGTAGCTCCTGCATTTTTTAGTTCAAAAGGCATCCTATCATAGACATAGGTGCCCTAGGGTGTGGTGAAAGCAGTTTTGAACTTTTTTGCTTCCCTAACTTTGACTTGATTATAGCCTAAAAAGCCATCCATCATAGATAACAATTCATTTCTAGTGACTTTCTGCAAAAGAGCCTCCATGTTAGGTAAAGCATAATTATCTTTTAAAGATGAAACATTTAAATTCGTAAAGTCCACACATATTCTGATATCACCATTCTTTTTTCTAACTGGGACAAAATTGGACACCCATGTTGAGTGCCTTATGGGCTCAATAATACTAGCATTCCTCATTTTCATCAACTCTACCTTCATATTGGGAGCCAAAGTAGGGTTTATTGGCCTTTTCTTCTCTCTAAAAGGCTTTTCATCAGGCTTCAAAGGTATCTCATGCTGGAACAAGTCATCCCTGTATGCTTTAAGGTCATCATATGACCAAGCGAAGACATGTCTGTACTTCCTTAGCAGATTAATCAATATTGTTCTGATTTTTGGTGTGAGCTTTTTTCCAATATATTTTTCTCTTGGATTGCTTTCACTTCACAATTTTATTTTTTCAACATCCTCACATCCTCCTGAATTAGGTTTGAAACTTTTGATATCTTTATCATCAAACATTCTTTCAAGTTCTATCAATCCCTTTGGGATTTTATTTGTTTTTCGTTGTAAAACCTCTTGCCCAAGTACAGTCACCTTGCCATCCTTGTCCTCCACAATTCCATTCCAATCAATCCTCTGGTGCTCATACTGATTCTCACAAAATAAAAACTTTAGCAAATCCCTGTCATCATCAAATACTTGTCAACTCTTTACATTGTCAGGGACTAGTGGTCTGGTCTTGATTTTTACTTGGGTAATATCATCAAAAGGGATATCATTATGTTTGATTACCAGATTAGCTATGAAGTCTGGCAAAATATTATTGGACCTTTCAATCCAAGTGATGGAGAAAGCATCAAAGAGATCAATGTAATCCCAAACCTCATTCTTGTAGCTTCTTAATTTTGCATTTTTTGTAGCAAATTTGACTCTAATTTATGAAACAGCTAATTCTGAATCACCATAAATTGTTAGTAACTTAATGCCATATTTATTTTCTATTTTAAGTCCTAATAAGAGGGCCTCATATTCATCGATATTATTAGTACACTCAAAATCTAACAAGAAAGAGTATTTAAAATATTTTCCATTAGGTGAAATAAGTACAACTCCTGCTCCATTTCCATCCTTACTATAGGCACCATCAAAATACAATTTTGAAATTAAATTTTCATTTTGTTTAACCATTTCTATAATTCTATCAAATTTTAAAGGTTTAGAAATACTTACCTAAAAGTTGTCCATATTTGAGTGGAAAAAGTAAGTCACTTCATCAGGATCAACTTCTTCGATGAGGTAGGGAGATCTTCGTTCTTTGTTTATCTTCACCTATGTCCCTTTCACTGGAATAGTGGCATATGACAAGTCAAGCTAGACATGTCCACCCACCAAGTTAGAACACTGTCTAGACAACAACATCCCATAGTTCGCAGGCACTTGTACAACTGTGATATCTATATTGTATGCAGTGCTTGGGCAGGCTGGGAATCTAAACTCAATGTCCTTCATAATTCCTACTATAGGAACTGACCTATTGTCCATGGCATAGCACTTACCGTAAGGTGTATCAATATGCATTCCCAATTCTTTCATGATGTCCTCTAGCATGATATTTATTGTTTCTTTTGAATCTATCATGCATTTTTTTAGCATTTTTGTGTTTACTAGCAGTGTTAGATAGAAAGGATCTACCTGTGTGAGATTTTTGGTAATAGACATTCCAAGATACACCACATGAGGATCTTCTTTTGATTTAGGATCCTCCCTACTTACTTCTCCAACATTAGATATAATTTTCAACGTCTCATTCTTGTAGTTTGGGAATTTCATTACCTCTAGTAGAGGCATAGATATCTTTACTTGAGACAATGTCTAGGACATGAATGAATTACTATTTGAAGTGGGCTTACTTGCTTCTTCTCCATAGGCTTAATTAGTTTTGACCTTTATTCTTTCTTGGTCTATTTTGGTATTGCTTCCTTTTCCTTTTTGGCATTTGCATCTTTGCTTTTGAAAGTGTTGTCTTTGTTCCCATCTGGTTTTTTAATTTTGGCAAAAACACTCGCTATCTTGCCCTGCTCATTATTTACATTCCTATTTCTCAGTAGAAAACTGCTCTTTACTTGTTCTACTGCTGTAATAGTGAAGTCTTTTTTTTCTTCCTTAGTTAAGTTCCTTAACGAAGGCATTGTATCATCCTGAAACAATCTTCTCAAAGTTAGAATGTCTCCATCATCATCATCTGAAAAGACCTATTGTATACTGTAATGCCGATTTTCTCTCATTTGCTGTACATCAGAAAATTGCTCCCCCTTGAATGAGTCTTCATCCCTTCCCCAATATGGATCAGATGAAAGAACATTTATAGTAGGTTCACAATCCTCATTATGATTTTTCTCCTCTATCAAACCTTGGGCAATCATGCACTGTTCTGCAACATGAGGTAAATTACAAACATCACACCATGGATATTCATCTACAAAATTTGTGGCCTTCTTTAGTGGATCAGGAGTTTCCTTGCTTACATTAGGCTTCATCGGCTTCCCATCCTTCCAGTTTGTGTTATATGGCATGTCATGCAACCTCGGCCTATTGTAATTCATTTGCTTATTGTTTTTATATGGTGAATTTTCATTAGGATTTTGCTTACCCTTTAGGTCCTTAAGCATGTCCATGATCTGAGTAAGTTCATCTTTCTTGGGAACCCTGGAATTGTACAACTTTGGATCATCTCTCTTGGCAACCTTTCCAGCAGCTTTCCTATTATTCTCAATGGTAGTAGTGTTCTTGAATGCCTATTGTAGAGTATCAAGTCTATGAGACAAAATCTCATAATGGGTTTTGCTATCAAAAGCACTCAAATAAAAGTTAGTCAGAAATGAATCAACGGGTTTGACATCTCTAAGTATTCTATTTAATACTTTATTAAATATTTTATTAAACTCAGCTATTGATTCATTTTGATTCTTCTTTATACTTGTTAATTCATGGGATGAAAATGAAGGATCATTGTGATGTCCAAATTCTTCCAAGAAGAATGTTAAAAATTCTTGCTAGTTGCCAATACATCCATTAGGAAGGCTTCTATACCATTCTCCTGCATCTTCTATCAAAGATTGAATAGACAATTTCATGAATACATCTTCACGAGGAACCTCAAATTCTTCAATGGTATGTTTTACATTAACTGCATGTTGTTTTGCTGAATCAATTTCATTTCCTGAGAATTTAGGGATGGCTAATCTTAAATCATTAGTGATCTGATTTGGATAACCAACAATACCAATTAAATCCAACTATCTGTACCTTTCAATGATCATAGGCCACCTACCAACCTGATTGTTGTTTTAATTATTCATATTTCTTTTGTTGAATCCACCATTGCTGCCATAATTACCATTATTCCCATTGTCTCCACCACCATTATTAGTGCCATTATTGTTTTTTCTATCTCCACCATTACCATTTCCATAATTGCCATTGTTACCTCTATTATTTCCATTATTTTGGTTGTTGCCATACCCATTACTTCCTCTATTATTATTTATATTGTTACCCCTATTGTTGTTATTCCAGTTCCCATCATTTCCCCCATTTCCATTTCATCTTCCATTATCCTGGTTGTTTCTCTACCTTTCTTCACTTTGATCCCTATGCACATCCCTCCATCTTCTACTTCCATTTAATAACGATTTATCAAAAGTTATAAAAGGCTGCTCTATTCTTCTCATATGAGGGGGATTATATTTAGGAGTTGTTGGCCTACTTCCCTCACCTTTACTTTTGTCTTCTATCCTTTTTGACCTAGGGCTTTAAATTATATCTTTTTTTAATCCCAGTTTTTGCAATACCTAATCTGGTTGTCTCCTAAGAGCCTTTGCCATTTTGGATTCATCTCCATTTAAGTAAGCCATTTTAAGTATGATTTCATCCCATTGCCTCTCCTCCTGTTCCTCAGCAATCAAGGTTTCATCATCACCACCATTATTATCTTTTGCATTTAGGGTATAGGAAGGATTTTCCTTCATATTTTCAAATTTATCACTAGATGAAGAGTTGTTCTCTCTACAAGGAAACTTTTTATAACCCCCAAATGCCATACTTGTTGTTGATTTCTTTTCTTTGTATCTTTTCTTTGGAATCAACTGTACGAGATTATCTTGTCCCTTATGCAGAGACCTTCTCCCCTACTTTAATTTTATTGATAAATGCCTAGGGCCTTCTCTTACTTTCTCAAAATACCAACTATTATTCATGTATTAGATGTAAAGTCGCCACCTCCTAAGAGGAACAATATTTTTTTTACTAATCTTCTAGGATCTTTCCTCTAGTAGAGTCTGAAACAAACCACAAAAGACTCTGAATACTTCATGTGACAACTCCCCAACAGAGTTTCCAATCAGTTGGTGCCCAAAACCACAGATTGGGAAACCAAAGACTTTCCTAATCCTTAGTTAATCCAATCAGCCTTGGCCAATGAACAGGAATGGTCGAAGACCAAATTCCTCTACACTTTAGGCTCCACTAAACCCAGGCGGGTGTACATTACACTCTCAAGCACAAAAGAGGTTTATTTTAAGTGAATTTAAACTGTGGGAATTAGCAATTGCAAGGATGGCAAAAGGTTTTCCTGCAATTATGATAAGAAGTGTTTTTTATTGAATGCCTTTAAAAATGATAAAATAAGTGTGAATATAGTTGTGTTATGCAAAAGATTACTGTTAGGACTTTAAGCCATTATGAAAAAGAGCAGTACTTATAGAAATTAGAAGATTTGTTTCTTTGATAAGGATATAATGCATACAAACTTATTCAGCAAAGATTAATAATAGACCAATGCCTTTATTTGACAGTTAATGAATAAATTTGTGGAGGAGACTCACTATCAACTCAAGAGACAATTATAAGACCATCACTGTGAAGGTTTCATTATGTGTTGCATGAAAAATAAAAACCCAATTTTATATTCAATACAACATCATGTGATGGCACATCACAACAAATCTAAAATATTTATCTAGAGGACATATAATTCCATCAAACACAAAATTACAAATAACAATCTGAAGATAAAAACATGAAATCTTGTATGTTAACTTTTGGAATAAGAATGTACACAAAAACTGCACTTACAAATACTCCAATACATTCAGTTTGCACAGAATAAACTCCTCATTGCTATTAGATCTTTCTAAAACATAACACTTACAACCCAGCCAGTGGCAAATTGATCTCTCTTCATGATACAAAAATGACTTACTACATATATGTGAGCCAAAGGATTCGAATGAAAGGACACACCCTTTCATCTTGCTAAACTAAACTTAACTAAAACCTAACACCTGACTGCTTAACTACTAGACACAAAATATAATAAAAAATCAGTTTTGGTCATCCAATATTGTATCACACTTTTGTATGTGCTCCAAATAGTTTTTTTCCTTGTGAGTGTTGGTGTTGAATATAGTATCTCTAACAATGATCTCCATGGTAACCAATCTCTCCATCTTCTCACCTGTCTCCTTCATATCCAAAACATCTGCCCGGGCAACATTAAGGGATGTGCTAAGTACATTCAGGCATTCTGCAATCCAAATCTCTTTGTCCTTTAGCTACTCTGCATCATCCACAATATCTGGTAACCCATACCAAATAATATCTTTACAATATGTGACTTCCTGTTTAATGTCCACACCAAACCCTTTATGTTTATTTAACCTTCTCTAGATCTTCTCAACCACTTTCTCATCGGCACTCTTATCTTTCAACAATGCCTTTATCCTGTTCAAAGTTATTTTGTGAGAAGCCATATTATCCAGGGTCTTCTGACAGTTTGTCCAGAATTCTTTGAGGAATTCCAACAAATGTTCAAATCTATTTGTCAACAAAACACAAGCAACATCTACCCTGGCAGTCCTGATTTGCCTCTTTAACCTAATGTTTTCCTTCATCTGGTCTTTATATTTCTTCTTCCATTGAACACCAGTATCATCTATCTATAGTACTTCATGACCATGACTTCTCAATAGGTCTTCATATAAATTCTTGTATTTTTTACCATCTTTCACCACCCACTACATTTGGGCCTTATTCATTTTTGCAATGCCAATCCCCAAATCTATGGTGACAATTGGATTAGCCTCTCCTACTTTCAACTTCATCATGTTCCCAAATGCTTTATCTACATCTATGATCTTGGGTCTTTTGTTTGGAGGGTATAGGGCCCAAAGCAACATCTCCTCTTCATTTGGATCATACCTTGATCCAATAAAAATATCATCAACACCCTATATGTCCAATTTTGCATTCCTTCTGTCAAAATGCAACAAGCTATCAAAGATAAAAGAGGCACTTAAGTCCCATCCTAGGAACAAAATGATGCTTGCCTCTCTAAGAAGTTGTCTCCCTCTTTGTGGTGTCATTGTGGCCACTTCTGCATCAATGTCTTCTTTTAGATTTTTAAGCATCTCTGCTTCATTTTCTGGGGTAACATTGGGATGTTCTCCCTCAATTTTTTCCCTTTGTAATCGTATAAAAATGACTTGAACTCTTTAGATTGTACAAAAACCTCATTTGCAACAAAAGTTGCATGCTCTTCAAGTCTTACATCTACAGTGGCATTTATTCTCACCATGATTTTCTCCTAGCTTTATGCCACTTCTTCTAATTCAGGTACATGGAGGGTTGATACAACTACATTCTCATCAGACCCACTCTCAGAATCTCCTTCTTCTCTTAGTTCCTAAAGCCTCTTCTTCCGCTCTTCTAATTTTTGGTTTAATTCCTCTAAAATTGTATCAGCCTCATCTCGTTCCTTATTTCTAAATATATCCTCAGCCTCCATGGGTATATGCAAATACTCTCCCAGATTTTGGCTCTTCTTGCAGTGGTGGATATACCCCTCTAGATCATAATTTTTCTGAGCCTGGTGTCCATACAAATTATACTCCTCTACTAGCTTTTTTTCTATCATCTCATAAGCCTTGGTAGATACAATGGTGAAGTCTCCAAAATCCAAAGTGTCAGGCATAAATACCTGCTTGTGTGCACCACCCAAATACTTTGCATTTGACATACTAAGTTGCCTAACAATCTCTAAATAGGCAATCCTATTAGGAACTAATGTAGGCAACATATATGGAACACTCTCAAAACCATAAACACTGAAAAAGGTGAAATTCTGACATACAAATTAGTCACCCCAATTGTGGTTGACCCTGGTGTCTCCAAAACCATGGGGTCTCAAGAATCTCTTAATCTTAGGTGAGATAGACCCATCACATTCCACTCCAAACATTTCGTAGAAAGGCTTAACAAACTATTCTTCAAACAACACATAATATGATTTTTCAAACCTCAAGTTCCATAGGGATACCCATAATTGAACTAGTTGGTCCTGTCCATCTTTGTTCATGGGAGTCGCCCTTAACTCCTCTAGCTACAAACCTTTCATCTGCCCATGAAACAAAACCATATGCATTAGCAATAAGTAAAATTTAAAAGTAGGGTTAGGTTCCATTTGCAAACTCAAGAACCCTTCATGCAGCTTCTCTGCCAAGTAAGTCGCATAATCAAGTGACCTTGGCTCATGCATTTGAATATCTATAGCCAGCACCAATGGGCCTATCTTTGTGACATCAAGTACTTCTTCCCCGCAAACTTGGCTACATGCCTAGTATGTGTATTGCAATTATTGTCTGAACAGAGTAATTTTGAAAGGAGGACCATCCTTCTCTGTGAATTGTCCTTTCTCCTTCTTATGAATTGCCAACTTCCACACTATGTGAGCAGTGTCCATTTGGGTATACTCTTCTTCTCAGTTTGTAAAGGATAGGGGCTTGTAAGGCTCATAAGACATACCAAAAACCTCATGAATAGACCCGACAGATATCCAGATGAATGGATCCCCATTGGGAAATTGAATGCAACTTTTTTCTTTTTTGTACTTCTTGGTAAGCAATTCCAATAATCTAAGATTCAGAAAAACATTTAGGACCACCAGCCTACCCAAATTTGTCATCCAAGGGTTCGATAATGGCATCTCCTTGTTCCACCTCAGGTAGTGATATAGAAACAAATTGTGGCCCCTTATGGTTGTCCAGATATCTCCAACCCCTTTCTACTTGTCCTCGAATTGATGCTTCGGTGGAAAATAGGTTTTAGACCTCCTTGACTTAACACTAGATGATTCCATTTGGTCAATCATGTCCTAGTTCAGTTTTCACTTTTGCACACCCTCTACAAACTTTGTCTTTTTTGATTTAGCAAACTGTGTGTCTGAAATCTCTATGTCTTTCCTTTTCCCTTGTGAACTAGAAGCCTCCATGATTAAATGCTTGAACTTTCAAATTACCCATGCTTCTTGTCTGCAACTTCAATGTTGATGGCTAAAAATACTGTGAGTAATAATGGCACAAAAACTCTTTCTTTATGTTGGATAAGCAATGGCTAGAGTCTATAACAATCATAAACTCATCAGATTCACTTCGTGTGGATTCAATCCACTCGATCATGAGCATTAAATAATGGCTATCATATCAGATATTCCAATGGCTAATCAGGGTAACCCTACCCGATAATTCAATTACTTTGTGCCATTCGCATTTTGCATTCCTTTAATTACCTTTTTGTCTTTCTGATCGGTATAGGTCACTCTGATCAGTCCATCAGATCTTGCGCTGGCCGTTTTGCTTTCTTTCTCAAGGCTTGGCTTATCCCAATGGATCCACCTCTCCTTTCTATTAGTCAACTTTTCTTTTTATTAGATCGGGGTATGTTTCTCCGATGAAACCTCCTTCTGTTTATCCCTCAAGTCGCTCCATCGAGCTTCAGAATGAATCACTTAATACTTTATTTGATGGTCCGATGACATCTAACTTTCCTTTTGATCGGCATAACTTTTCCTGATTGCTTCATTGGGCATTGGCGTAGCATATTTTCCTTGCTTCCAATGGTTATAGTTTCTTTGATAGATTCGCCCTTTGTGGCATTCTGCCCATCGGGCCTTGGCATAACTTTGAAGATGCTACCTGATAAAGTATGTTATCCTGATGAGTCTTTTATTTCAATCCACACCTTACTCTCCTTATTGGGTTACTTTGGTCTATCAGCCTAGGTTTTCCCGATGTGATCTCTTCATGCTCAACTCCCTCATCAGGTATCGCAATGACTCAGAATACAACTCCCCATTGATGTATGTTATCTCAATGAGTCTTGCCCCTTTTTGCTTGGTACCTCTTTATCAGAGAAAGTCTTTTTGATAGATTCGCCTTCTTCCCCTAGTCTATTGGTTATCGAGGTAACATAATTTAGGACTTCCCGATGACCCAATGGCATCGCTATGAACGCATAGCTCTATCTGTTGTCGGAAAGAGTTCCACCGACAACCCCACCGGGTATCAAGAAATTTTTTTTATTCACTCCTGAAAGTGTATCTTACTCCGATGACTCTGATTTCTTATCATATCATCATCGTAACTCTCCATGATGGATTACCACTAAGTTACACTTCTTCACGCTGCTCACGCCTTTTAGGAAACACCGTCGGTATGAGTTACTCCGAGAAATGCACTCCATCCTCTTTGGACGATCTCATTGGGATGACTTATGTCGATAAGCAAAATTTTGCATTTTTTACAAAAGAAGCCCTTCTCCATGGATGCAACTTTTAATAATCATACTGAAAGGTTTCCCCCACACTATTGATATCTCTAAACATGCTCATAACCCTACTCTATGTTGATCTTCCAAAAAGTGTTCTTGCAATGAAACTAATTATGAAGATGAGGATTACTAGAATGCCATCACACTCAACACTTCCCTTGAATATGCCTGAATGATGCCTTTTCAAGAAGACACTGCAACATATCACCTGCACATACAATCTAGCAATAAATGCTCTTATGATAAAACTATATGCAAAAAACATCCATATATAACACAAAAATATTTTGTAAAAATATGTGCTAACACACTGGATGTGGTCTGCAAACTGAGTTGCCATCAATGATAACCCCTAAAAACCTATCATGCACCAATCATCACTGGAAAAATGTCTCTTGCAAACAATATTTGCGAACAAGAAAATTCATATTTCAGTGTGAAGTGTTGAGCAGAGATTGTTGCAGGGCAGAAAAATATGCTTAATCAGAACTATCATCAGGCATTTTGGAGATGCTTATTCTTTCAGTTCATGTAAACCAGATTGTTTTATGAATGTTCTTGTAAGGTAGTGAACCTTCCTTGAGGGTTGTAGCCTTCTGAGTTATTGTATCTTGAGCAGTGAGCTCTAGGAAGTGTATCTGAATGCATGTGCATTCCCCATTGTAATATTTTCACATACTACTGTAGAGTGTCATCTTATTGTGGGTAGGTTCCCATAGTGGTTTTTCCCTTAACTGGGTTTTCCATGTCAAAATCTTGGTGTTATGTGTGTTGTTGTTATTGTGTTTATCTTTGTTCTTGCAACAAACGATCTAATATGAAGTTGTGTTTAATTTGTTTGATCCAGTGAAAACTGATTCACCACCCTCTTAGTTTTCCTTTATTATTGTTGCCAAAAATTGGTATCAGAGGTAGATCATTCGAAAGAAGCTTGACCACTTGAGGAGACTTGGGATGACAACCTATGTTTTCAAGAAAGAGACTCTGAGATTCGATGGAAGCAATTATACTATATGGAAGGACTAGATGGAGTGTCACTTGAAGTGTCTTGGAGATGATTATTGAAATATTACAAAGAATAACTATAATGTTCCTTAGAATGGTCTAGTTACTGCAAATGAGATCAAGGATGTTGAACATAACATAAGAGATAAAGAAGCATTATTGTGTGTCGCAACTAATTCAGAGATGACTAATATGATGGGATCATAGACTGCACATGAGATTTTGGAAAAGTTAGAGACCTTGTGTGAAGGCGATAAACATATCAAAGATGCTAAATTGTAGAGTTTGAAAGAAAAGTATGAGATGCTGAAGATGGGAGAAGATGAGAACATATCATCCTTTATGACTAAAGTGAATGAACTTGTTATGAACATCATATGTGTCGATGGAACTCTTGAATTTTATGAGATTAATGTTGAAGTGTTGAGGTCCTTGCCTCCTTCTTACAAATCTAAAGTTCTTGCTCTTGATGAGATCTGGATGGTGAACACTATGACAAGAGACATGCTAGTTGGTAAACTTGCTGCTTTTGAGTTGAGTGAATTTGGAGAATCACATGGTAAATATAAGATTGCATTTAAAGCTTCTATATCTGGGAAGAAAAAGTATGGTATGGGAGGAAGCTCATCTAGAGTTTCTAGATATGAAAGATAAATGAGAGAGATGGAAGAACATGAAAGAGAGTTGGATGAGCTTGAAGCACTTATTTCTCAGAGATTGCCTAAGGGAGCTGGTAAGTAAGATGGGAATTTGCCTTTGAAATGTTTCTCTTGTAATAAGATAGGACATTTTGCTTCTAGGTGTCCTGAAACAATGTCAAATTATGATAAGCATGATAAATTTGATAAGCATGATAGATATGAGAAGCATGATAAGTATGATAAGCCCTATAAGCCTATCTGGAAGTACAAATATCAGAAGAAATATTATTACATGTTGCTGATGAAGGTGTGATAGATGAAGAATCTAAGAATGGGAATTCAGAAGTTGAATTTGTATTTACTGCTATCAAGGAAGATAATCTGGTACCAGTAAATTCTATAAGCTGCATTGTTGAGGAGAAAGCTTTGGCTAATAAGATTGAGGAGAAAGATGAATGGATAATTGACAGTGATTGTTCACATCATATGATAGGTGATAAAAGTAAATTTGTGAATATGGAGAAGTATGATGGTGGTATAGTAAGATTTGGAGATGATAAAGCTTGTGTAATTTGTGGTAGAGGTTCTATTTCTCTTGATGGTAGGCATAAAACTAATGATGTCTTATATGTTGAAGGTTTGAAGCATAATATCTTGAGTGTTGGATACATGGTTGATAAGGGATATGATTTGCAATTCAAAAATGGTAAATGCAAGATTCTGAATGCCTCCAGTATAGAGATTGCATTAGGAACTAAGACTAAAGGTAATATCTTTCATTTGAATGCTAGTGAGAAAAGTTGTTTGACTGCTCAAATAAATGAAAGTTGGTTGTGGTAGAGAGGATGTGTCATGTTAATTTTGAGTGGATGATTAAGATAAGTTATCCTTAATCTATTAGAGATTTGCCTAAGATTGTGAAACCTTCTAATCTGGTATGTAAAGAATGTTAGTTGGAAAAGCAAACAAGAATTTTATTCAAGAGTAAGAAGTATACATCTAATAGATTATTATCTTGTGCATAAATATTTGTGTGGTCCTACAAGAGTGAGAAGCTTGCAGGGTGACATTTATTTCATGTTGTCAATTATTGACTATTCTAGAATGATGTGGGTTACCTTTCCAAGGGAGAAATCAAAAGTAATGGATAAATAAAAGATATTCAAAACTAAGGTGGAGACAGAGACCTGATTGAAGTTGAAATGTCTGAGATCTGACATAGGAGGAGAATTCACATCTGGTGAGTTTGATTCATTTTGCAAAAAGCATGGAATTAGAAGACGATTATCTGCTCCTAGAACCCCTCAACACAATGGAGTTGTTGAAAGGAAGAACAAAACTATTTTGGATGCTGCAATCTCCAAACCTGTTGGAACTCCTATGGTGACTATATGCAAGTTGTGTAAGCATGATGAATCTTGGAAAGTTAATCAAACCTTGTATAGATCTATGGTTGGTGGACTACTATACTTGAATCATACTAGACTAGATAGTATGCATTTTGTTTGTCTTTGTGCAAGATTTCAAGTTGATCCTAAAGAAAGTCATGTTACTATTGTGAAGAGGATTTTCAGATACTTGAAGGGGACATTTGACTATGGTTTGTGGTATCCAAAGAATGATGATTGGATAGGTGATGTTGATGCAAGTAAGAAGCAAGATGTTATTTCTCTATTTACTGCAAAAGTTGAATACATTGTTGTTGCTAGCAACTATACTCAAGTAGTTTGGGTGAAGCAGATGTTGAAAGACATTATAGTTATTTATGATGAGCTTGCTATTTTATATTGTGATAATCAAGTGCTATTAACATTTCCAAGAATCTAGTACTGCATTCTAAAATAAAGCATATATCAATCAAGTATCATTTCTTGAGGGAGAAAGTCAGTGAGGAAGAAGTCAAATTGGAGTATGTATCTACAAAGGATCAGATTGCAAATATCTTTACTAACCCTTGGCCTACATATACGTTTGTATATTTGAGAGATAAGTTAGGTGATTTTCCCCCCCTGAAGAGAACTAGATGCATCAATTTGGTGGACTTCATAGTCTTATCTTCTTATCTGGATTGATGAGTAGGTGTAGCCAGTGAGTTTTTTCCAAGGGGGAGAGATTATCTGGTAAAGGGGGAGAGAATAATGATTTGTATGTGGCTTTGGCATTGTTGTCAAAGGGGGGGAGAAGCATGTGAAAACAACCTTATCTTGGAAGCTTCATGTGCATGATCTCATGGGGAGATTAGTGGTGTTGATTTATTTCTTTGCATTGATTGTTTTTCATATTCATATGTTGCCATCAATGCCAAAGGGGGAGATTGTTGAATATTGCTACTACTAGGATATGTTGTTATCATTGATGTCAACATATTCCTGTGTTTTGGTGTTTCAGTGATTGCAGAGAGTTGATCTGGTTGGTTTATCTATTTGATATGACGTCAACTAGAGACAATTTATTCAGTGTTGGTTTCATGATGCTATGTGGTGATTTGATCGATTTATGGATTTCGGTATGAGGATTGGTTTTTCAGTGTTTAGTGTTACAATGTTCTGGTATTTGATCCATTGTCATTTGGAATGATTATATCTTAAGTTATGGATTTGGGAGAGTGTTTGGGATGTTCACGAATATCTTCAATTCAGATGGTTCATGATTTGGTGCTCCACAAGTTATCTCTCTAGTTCTAGTTATTGTTGTTGAGTGTTCTTGAGTATCAATGTGTTGGTTGATGAAGATTTGATTAAGTGGTGTTGGTGCAGCTATTGCAGATGGTTCTAATGTTCTTGTTGGTGTTTCCTAATCATGTCCTATTTGTTTTTATATTCCACATTGATCATTGTGCGCATTATTGAGGATCTTATGGGTTTGGTGATGTTCTTAGTGCTATGCGACATTTTTGGTGGTGTAGCGTGTTGCGAATGATCTTGGCATGATTTCTGGTGGTGTTGCATGTTCGAGGATTGGATTTGGGTCCATGATATGTCCTTGCCAAAATTGTATTGGTTTGGTTATGGATCTATGTATCATGTGATGTAATTTTGTAATTAGGTTTTAAGGGTTGAGATGACCTTATAGTCAAGATTGATGATTTGTATAAATAGGTGTCATACTCATTCAATTTGGATATTGGTGTTTTGTCTACATTATCAGAGAGTGGTATATGTGTGAACAAGAGAATTCATCTTTTGGTGTGAAATGTTGAGCAAAGAGTGTTACAGGTAAGACAAATTTGCTTAGCTAGAACTGTCATTAGGCATTTGGAGATGCTATTCTTTGAGTTCATGTAAACTAGATTGTTGTCTGAATGTTCTTGTAAGGTAGTGAACCTTCCCTAAGGGTTGTAGCCTTTCAAGTTATTGTATCTTGAGCAGTGAGCTCTAGGCAGTGTGCCTAAATGAATGTACATTCCCCATTGTAATATTTTCACATACTACTGCAAAGTATCATCTTATTGTGGGTAAGTTCCCACCGTGGTTTTTCCCTTAACCGGGTTTTCCACATCAACATATTGTTGTTATGTGTGTTTTTTTTATTGTGTTTATCTTTGTTCTTTCTACAATTGATTTGATATGAAGTTGTTCTTAAATTGTTTGATCCGGTGAAAATTGATTCACCCCCCCTCTTAGTTTTCCTTCATTGTTGTTGCAAATAGTTCATCACCCTCCTTACGCTTATAATTTTGATTAAATTTAATGAAATAAAATATAAGGTTCTTATCATGCTTCAATATCCAAAAGACTCTAGTATCTAATTTCTCTTGGTCATCAATAGGAGTAGGTCTTGTCTCTTGACATGTAAGACAAGGGTTGCTAGAAGGAGGAGGATTATCTTCTATTAGTTTAACTATTCCATTATCAATGAGTCCTTGCATTCCATTTTAAAAATCTAGATAATCATTGGTATCATGGTCATTAGTTTGATGACATGAGCAAAAAGGAGTGTTTGAGGAAGAATAACCTTTAGATGGAAGATAGAGTTTATGTCTTGCAAAGTACTCCTTAATTTTTTGTACTCTAAGGAGATCATTTGAGAATTTCCTAGACCTTCTGTAATAGCTTGTGTAGGAGCTTTTATAGGGACTTTGATTCCTTGTTCAAATTTTCCAAATCCTTGTCCTCTATAACTTTGTTTTGATACTATTTTATAGTCACTCCTATAAGAATGTTTTAATTAAGAAGAAGGAATATTATAATGAACTTCTTTAAAAGTTGTAGTGTAAGTACATCTAGAAGGAACAAAGGGAGAGGTATATGACAAAAGAATATCCTTTGTGGGGAAATTCTCCTTTCTATTATCGTGCATATCCTCTTTGATAGGTTGGGAAGGAAGATCTTTATCATCTAAGGCCTCATCTTTACTTGATTTTATGTGGGGGGATAGGTCATTTTTACAAATGTTTTGATGCTTAAGATAAACTCTAGGAGAATAAGGGGGAGAATAAGGGGGATCTACAGAGATCAAAACACCAATATTTTGACCTTGCCCCCCTTGTGCTAGGGTATGTGTATGAGAGGAAGATGGTGACATGTTACTCTTAAATGCTTTCTCTCCATTAGAGATATCATTGATATGATTATTGGTTCTTTTCTCATTCACACAAGATACCCTAGAAGAGGTACAAGTGTTAGGTTTTTCAGTATCATCCCAAGGATTATGATTATCTACAAAATCTTTTATGTGATGTACACATGTAATGAATTTTTTTTAAATTATCACCATCAAACAACATGCATCATGGATAAAATCTTTGAGATTTAATTGATTAATAGGAAATATATTTGAAATTCTAAAAATGCAATATGACAAAGTGCTATGAATGAAAATAAGCAATGTAAAGTGGAAGAAACCATTATCCAACACATGATTTTCATAAATATAAGTAAAAATAAATAATCATATGTGAAATGGCAAATAAATATGATCTATTAAGTGCTATTATGAATGCCTAAGATGAGATCTAAAAGACAAAGTTACAAATTATGTAACCCACAAATCAAATTAACCAAAATAAATTAGGGTTTTTATGAATTTAACCTCTAAATTTATGCATTTTTTATTAAAAATATAATCTAAAAGGGAAAACTTAAAAATTAAAATGCCTACAAATCAGATCTGAGAACAAAAATAAGAAATAGTGGTGTAGGAAGTCAGGTTCACCAAAATGTAATGTTGGTGAACACTAGCTATCAAATGAGTGTAACAATAAGCGTATAAGCTATATTTTCAGAAATGATTGCAAATATGAATTAATTAAGTGCATATGAATCAAATCTGAAAATAAAAATTAGAAGGAATGTAATGAGAGTCCGGTTCACCAAAATGTAACGGTGGAAAATCAGGGTTGGGGTTAAATTAAGATAATAAAACCACTATATGACCAAATTAACCATTACATTAGGGAGGAGAGGAATCTAATAGATATAGCCTTGCAAGATCAAGATTCTAATCAGATTCCAGGCTCCTTTGATAGGGATATCTCATCCTTAAATTGAATTGAATTGGATTATTGCATATTAGGGGAAAATAGGTGATTATTGAAGCAATATGTTAGAAACAATGAGCTATAGATGATGCAAAAAGCCACCAACCTAGATCTGAACAAAAGAAAATGTTTTGGATCCATTCCTAGAAGTTAAGCCTAATTTTCGAGAAATAGGTAGTATCAATTCGCCATGGTCCTCTAAATTTCTCGCCGTCAAAAGCCGAAACTGTTCGTCTCTGTGAATTTTGTCGACCCTCCTGAATGCAGCTTTGTACTTATTTTTCGCACACAAAAAGAAAGGGGAAACTATTGGAATGGGTTTTTTCCTATGTCAAACCCTGGTTTAAGAATTAACCTTGAATGAAATAATATAAATATTGAAATAAACGTTGAATAGATGTGCCTCAGATTTGTGATTGTTGATGATTATGCTTTGCTCTTTGAATGTAATAAAAAATGTTGTATGTAATGGCATAAAAAACCCTAATCACACATAAATGCTTACACAAGATTGATGTAATTTTTCTCCACAATTTTAGAAGGATGAATAAGCATCCATGAAGATATTTGAAAATTCTTGCTAATGAATGCTTCACAAATGCACAAATACTTTAGGTAAGGTGTAGATATGTGGTGCAGGAGCACCTAGTCACTCTTATGCCTTATGAAGGATTTAGTGTAATGGTTTATTTAAATGTGTCTTTTGGAAGCATAATAAGGTCCTAGGGACCAATTGGAATACAAACAATTTTATTTGCAAGGTCATACAATTCGATTCATAAGGCTTTTAAACGAATCATCATATGTAGACCAATGTGGGCTAAATGTGGTCAATCATGGTCAAAGTAATCCAAGTGGATGAAATTGATGTAATAATTCCTTTTCAGTATATTTTAACATGTCTATGGTTATTATAGGTGGTTTTGAGTCATTTTGTTGAGTTTGAACAAAGTTGTCAACTTTTTGCAAAAGTTGCTATGCAACTTTCACAAAATTGCCATATCAATGAGCATTTCTTTGTAACCAACGGTCACCTATTTAAAAATAAGTTAGGGATAGTTGGAAATGGTTGAATTTTTTTTAAATATCCTCTTTTGGGTTGAGGCATGGTTGTTGGTGAGTTTTTGGTCGAAGAGAAGAAGAATAATACAAAATTTAAAGCCTATTTTTTTTGTGTTTTTTGTTGCTAGAACATTCATAACTCTCTTGTACAATCAAACCAAGATGTGAGACTGGTTCCATCTAAAATCTGGTTGAATCACATTTCTAACGACACCAATTTTATAATATTTCATTAAGATTTGAGTATTTTGTGAACGCTTTTTCTAAAATCTGTCCCGTAACCCTACTTCCAAGGGTTTTATCAAAGAAATGTAAAAATATCTCCATTCCACTGAGGGATATTCATAAAACTTGGTGGAATGGTAGGGATAGGTCTTGTACAAATGGGTTTTTCTTCATGTTTTTAGGGACCAAGGTTGGATGCATCTTTGGAGCAATGAATGCCTAACATCTCTATGTGTTAGGCTGAGGAAGTGTAAGTTTGAGTGAACCTATGATAAATCATATTGTTTGGGAACCTAAAAAATATTGAATTAGTTGTTTGGGCTTGTGTTACACCTTTACATATCATTTTTTTATTTTTGGAGTGTAAAAATGAGGCACTTTCTTTCTAAAATAGGGCTAATTGGGGCTCTAGAGCAATGGTAAAAGTCAATTTTTGATGCATATCCTCCAAAAGACCCTAGGATAATTTTGAGATATGTTTTATAAATCCAAAAAGGGTATCCAAAAATAATTTCATAGTTCTGATGTTTGGTCTATATCAAAAGATATTCATGACTGTCCTATAAAGGAGGGCTAGTAGGAACATAAGCCATTGTGAAGCAAACCACATAAAGGGATGGCTTGGGGTTGAAACATTGCTCAAGTGGGTTGGTAATGATTCATAAGAAAATTTTATAAGACTTCCCAAATTTTATCAATTTATTTTGGGAGTTTGAGTCAAGTTTTGTGTAAACGGACTAGGGGTGAGAAGCCTAGTGAAGGAGTTAGCAAGTTGGGAGAAAGAATCTCCTTTGACACCTTGAAAATATGACATTTCAGGTTTTTATGTGGCATCCCATCACATTTGGGTCCTCTACATTAATATGAAAATTAATTGATAGGATGTCTTTATATCGAGGTTTCTAGGTAAATTACCGATTAGGTTGACCTCCAACAATCATGTATAGCCATGGGGATGAATTCCCATTAGGGAGGTAAAATGTATGACCTATTTAAAATTTGAATCCATTAAGAGGGACCATAGTGTTTTAGGGTGTCATGGTCTAGAACCAGGACATACCACACCTTGGTCCCATTGCAAAGGGGACCAAGATAAGGTGCTAGGGAGGTGAGTACCCCTATGTGGGACCCACAACAAGTTGTTCATGACATCAAGGTTGTGTAATAAGAAAAAATAAGACCTATAGAGGGGATAAGAATAAAAAATGTTAAAGTGGACATACAAACATGAGGTGTAAATTGAAATGGTGATAATTTATGATGCTATAGATACAATTCAAACTTTCAACCCTTACAAAAAACAGAACCAATTTCTACTAACAACATTAGATGGAGTCCCAATATGGTTAAGCAAGTCATCCTAATAATTTGTGAACAAAATTAAAATTTCATTGCGATATGATTCATGCTACCTCTTATTATGATGCCAACAACTAGGTTGACTGCAACAAATCAAATCCCATAAGACTTAATACATAGATGGTTACAGAGAGAAGACATACAATGGGTATGCTATTCACGGAGACTACTTATAATACAAAAGAGAAAAATTTGATTGTTTAGTTTGGTTTGAGAGAATGAATCAAGGAGTAGTAGAGACAATTAATGTGTGACCATGAGTGCATTGTCTAGACTAGAAGGGAGAGGATGTTGAGCATAAATAATGAAATGCATATTTTGAAACTCTAATTTAAATTTGTTTATTAAGACAATTGACACTAAAAAAATATTGATAATTTCCTTTTTTATCTATAAGGAATAAAATAGTTAATGAATGTAAAAGTTATACTTCTATGTAAATGTTTTTTTTTTATTATGTCATTTAATGAATACTTGTATGTTAGTACTTTTTTCATTAACCTCTTTAGGAATATGTTTCTCCTAAAAATAGGAAGTTGTCAATAGCTCATAAGTCTATTCTTTTATCCAAATTGAACAACTCCCTATCATCATAATGAATTTGTTGAACACACTTCATCTCTTAAACAAAGTAGCTTGTGACACCTCCAATCCACCTATGTTTGACACTACATGCTAATCTTTGAATCATCCCCATTTATTTTGGAACTCCTTGTTCCATTAGCATTGTGCCAAGATTTTTCTTGTCTTTAGATCCTCCCAAATTTATCTCTAATATCTTTATTCAAATTGTAACCATCACTTTTGGTTCTACTAAAATAATGGAATTAGTCATTTAATTCTATTTGAGTTTTGTTGATGAATAAGCTTGAATATATTAAGGATAGTTAGTCAAAAATAAGAGTTAGAATTTTTACCAGTCGACCAACTTTTTCTTGCACATATATTTTGTGATCTTGATGTTTGTCCCCCTTTAGGGCCAATTTGATATGGATAAAGAAGGAAGTTCTGTGAGATTCATTTCTTTAGATCCCACTTGAAGGAAACTAGGGCCTCCTCTTTGGAAGGAGACAATCTCTATGTTAATCTGGTTAAAAGTTAGTTGTTCATTCATTAGTTTAAATTTTGTTCTATTATGTTATGTTTTGATGCACCTTAGTAAACATCAATTATTGCAGCTTCATTCTTAGTTCAATATTTTGAAGTAGATGTTTGATAATTGATTTTTAAGTTTGGAAAATAATTTGCATGCATTATCTTCAATTAATACTCTGCAATAAATTATTTGAAACCATAAGTTTTTTTTTATGTGTTTAACTTAAGATAATCTAGATTAATTTGATTTGATACGAAGTGTAATTTAGAATAGTTTTCTTTTCTTGCAAAATTGTGCATGATAGATAGAATTTCCTTTCTACAAACTAGAATATATTTTAGTTTCTGTAAAATTAGATAGGTTTATTTTCATACATGTGTCTCTAGTATAGGTTTCTTTCCTACAAAGTGTGCTTAGATTAGTTTTATGTTGATCTCACATCTCACCACCTTGAAATCGACATAAAGGATACATATCGATTTCTATAGAGTATGGTAGTTTAGAAGTCCATTCCTTAAAAGACATAATATAGGATGGTAACAGAGTAGGATATAGTTTAAACATACTTAAAGATAGGATTTAAAACCAAAAACAACAATTTAGAAAAGAAGATCTTGAGAAACCCCCCAAAAATTGTTCTTACTATAAGTATCTTTAGACACCCTAAAATTGATAAATGAATTAAATAAGGGATTGTGACTTTACAATGATCCCTCTAATAGGTGGAATTGTCTTGTTGTCCAAGAGGAAGAGCTACACTAGACTCACACCTCTATTCATTGTATGTGATTAAGATTGGTTGTGTGTGTGTGCATAATGAACTATGCTAAAGAAGGCTAAATTGAACAGGATTGACAAAATATTAAAAATACAAAACATAAATGTGCAAGAGAGTTATACTTTTGGAAATGAGATAAAAAGAAGACCATGGTGCTAAAATTTGGTACTAGTTGTCCTAGACACATGTGATAGGAACCTATATCTTAAAGGTTGTTTTGTGACAAGATGGTGTTGGAAATATGGTTAGGATCCAATTGGGTTGTTGTCCTCTAAAGTTTTAAAAAATATCTGGATATTAATGCCTAGTACTAATGTCCTAATCTTTTTTCCATTCAAAGTATAAAATTGTTTGTCACTATCTACTTTGTTCACCTGTATCACTATCTCAATCTCAATATTCAGATCTAAATCTACACACATGAAAAGAGGGGAAAAGGTTGTGTTGTATAGGGGCTTGCCTAAGTCAAACCCTATTGTAATACCCACCAAAATACCCTAGAGAAAATAACTAATCTAACAAATAGAGATAAAATTTTTTTATAGAACATCTACTAATGCAACATATTAAACAACCAATACGCATATGCATTAATCATTATCTACAAGAATGCATAAACATCTTACACAACCATATCATTACAACATATTACACAAGCGGATTATCATTACTCAACTATCAATTCCTTGGGGTACTTCAACGTCATTACTTAGTTAACATTAACACATAAGCACATCCATAATTTTGATACCATTATCATCCATGACATTTAGTTCTTAATCAATTACTTCCTTCCTAATATGAGAATTATGAACTATCGAATGCAAACCTACATATCCCCATTAACTCTTGGATTCATTTTAAGGCACCAAATCAAACGTTCCTAATTCCCTTTTAAAAACCACCTAGCATGATAATATCTTCCTTCCACATAAAGTTGTTAGCAACAATCAAGAAGGAAAACTGAGAAGGGGGAATTAGTCTTCACTGGATTAATGAAAAATTAAACTCTAAAGCATAAATTGATAAAATGTAGCAATAAATAGATAAGAAAATTAACAGCACAATACACAACACCAAGATTTTTGACGTGAAAAACCCGGTTAAGGGAAAAAACATGGTGGGAACCTACCCACAATAAGATGATACTCTACAGTAGGGGTATGTGCAGGATCATGGTGTGCCAAAACAGGCCCTTAAGTGGCAATGAAATTTCAGAAAAATCAGAGTTATGCAACTTGACATGAAAATTTGAATAAGTTGTGAACATTATTTTTAAAATATGAAAGAAGAGAATATATAGAAAATTGAATGTAGTTTCTAAGCTACTAGTTGTCTTTTGGAAAAAAAAAATCCTATTTGATGAAAATTTCAAATTTCAATGCAGTGGTACTAAAATTTTAGGAAAAAAATAAGAAGTAGACGTATGTTTGACCACCCTAATCACAATCAAATCTTAATATTTTTTTATAATATTTATAATATAAGTATTAGACTCATGTCCGGATGTGACACATATTTTTTTTTAATTTTTTATGAATTAAATAATTATTTATGATATTTTTACTACAGCTTTTCAGAAATTCAAAAACTCCTACATCTGACCACCTTAACTTGGTCAAAACCTTATGAAATTTAAATTTTTTTAATTTTTCCCTATATCAGACAAAGCATAGGATGTGACGCATGTTTTGGTTTCAAAAAATGTTATACCATTTGAAAGTTATGAGTGATTTTCAATCAATATATCAATCAGGACTATTGTCAGAATTCAATTAGAAAATAAATAATAATTATTTACTAAAGTCGAAATAAGACAAGCCTTATATTGTTGGAAAGCTGGGAACGTCCTTAAAAAACCCTTTTTGTTTTATCAATTTTGGCTACCAAAAAAGTCGTCAACCACCAGTGTAAAGTCTGGAAAATCAAGGAATACTGAAAAACATGCTTTTTCAGTTGACTTTCCAGGCTTGTCACTTTCAATCCTAATACCAAAGCATTCCCAAGCTGAAATTTGAAATTTGAAAATTTGAGTACAAAAATCGGATATCGGATATCGGATTTTATCCAATATCCAATTTTTGTACAAAAATTTGCGATCCCCAAAGAATTTCCCTTTGCCGCCATTTATAAAGTAAACTGCCACATGGCAGAAATCCGATATCCGATTAAATCGGATATTGGATTTTATTGGTCATATTTTAGAGAGAGAGAGAGAGAAGGAGAGGGAGAGAGGGAGAAAGAGAGAGAGAGAGGGGGAGAGAGAGAGAGAGAGAGAGAGAGAGGGGGAGGGAGAGAGGTAGAGGGAGGAGAGGGAGAGAGGGAGAGAGAGAGAGAGAGAGAGAGAGGAGGAGGAGGAGAGGGAGAGAGGGAGAGAGAGAGGAGAGGGAGAGAGAGAGAGAGAGAGAGGGAAGGAGAGGGAGAGAGAGAGAGAGAGAGAGGGAGAGAGAGAAGGAGAGGGAGAGAGAGAGAGAGACCATAGGACCCCTTAGGACACAATATGACCCAAAGCAACCCAATATGGTGTCATTAGGGGTCATATGGTGTCCTAAGAGGTCATAAGGGTTCATGGGACACCATATGACCCCTATGGACAACATATGACCCCTAACGACACCATCGAACCCCTTAAGACACCAAATCATGTCATTAGGGGTAATATTGTGTCCTACGACTCCATAAGACACAATATGACCCCTAATGTTATGATTTGGTGTCTTAAGGGGTCGATTGGTGTCGTTAGGGGTCATATGGTGTCTTGTGACACCATAAGACCCCTTAAGACACCAAATTGTGTCGTTAGGGGTCATATTGTGTCCTACAACCCTGTAAGACACAATATGACTCCTAATGACATGATTTGGTGTCTTAAGGGGTCCTATGGTGTCATATGGTGTCCCATGAACCCTTATGACCTCTTCGGACACCATATAACCCCTAGTGACACCATATTGGGTTGCTTTGGGTCATATTGTGTGCTAAGGGGTCATATTGTGTCTTAAGGGGTCCTATGGTGTCCCAGGACACCATATGACCCCTATGGACACCATATGACCCCTAACGACACCAAATCATATCGTTAGGGGTCATATTGTATCCTGCAACCCCGTAAGACACAATATGACCCCTAATGACATGATTTGGTGTCTTAAGGGATCCTACGGTGTCGTTAGGGGTCATATGGTGTCTTGTGACACCATAGAACCCCTTAAGACACCAAATCATGTCATTAGGGGTCATATTTAAACCATAGGACCCCTTAAGACACAATATGACCCCTTAGGACACAACAATATGGTGTCATTAGGGGTCATATGGTGTCCTAAGAGGTCATAAGGGTTCATGGGACACCATATGACCCCTATGGACACCATATGACCCCTAACGACACCATAGGACCCCTTAAGACACCAAATCATGTCGTTAGGGGTCATATTGTGTCCTATGACCCTGTAAGACACAATATGACCCCTAATGTTATGATTTGGTGTCTTAAGGGGTCCTATGGTGTCATATGGTGTCCCATGAACCCTTATGACCTCTTAGGACACCATATGACCCCTAGTGACACCATATTGGGTTGCTTTGGGTCATATTGTGTCCTAAGGGGTCATATTGTGTCTTAAGAGGTCCTATGGTGTCCCAAGACACCATATGACCCCTATGGACACCATATGACCCCTAACAACACCAAATCATGTCGTTAAGGGTCATATTGTGTCCTAAAACCCCGTAAGACACAATATGACCCCTAATGACATGATTTAGTATCTTAAGGGGTCCTATGGTGTCGTTAGGGGTCATATGGTGTCTTGTGACACCATAGGACCCCTTACGACACCAAATCATGTCATTAGGGGTCATTTTTACACCATAGGACCCCTGAAGACACAATATGATCCCTTAGGACATAACAATATGGTGTCATTAGGGGTCATATGGTGTCCTAAGAGGTCATAAGGGTTCATGGGACACCATATGACCCCTAACAACACCATAGGACCCCTTAAGACACCAAATCATGTCATTAGAGGTCATATTGTGCCCTACAACCCCGTAAGACACAATATGACCCCAAATGTTATGATTTGGTGTCTTAAGGGGTCCTATGGTGTCATATGGTGTCCCATGAACCCTTATGACCTCTTAGGACACCATATGACCCCTAGTGACACCATATTGGGTCGCTTTGGGTCATATTGTGTCCTAAGGGGTCATATTGTGTCTTAAGGGATCCTATGGTGTCCCAAGACACCATATGACCCCTAACGACACCAAATCATGTTGTTAGGGGTCATATTGTGTCCTATGACCTTGTAAGACACAATATGACCCTTAATGACATGATTTGGTATCTTAAGGGGTCCTATGGTGTCGTTAGCGGTCATATGGTGTCTTGTGACACCATAGAACCCCTTAAGACACCAAATCATGTAGTTAGGGGTCATATTTATGCCATAGGACCCCTTAAGACACAATATGACCCCTTAGGACACAACAATATGGTGTCATTAGGGATCATATGGTGTCCTAAGAGGTCATAAGGGTTCATGGGACACCATATGACCCCTAACGACACCATAGGACCCCTTAAGACACCAAATCATGTCGTTAGGGGTCATATTGTGTCCTACGACCCCGTAAGACACAATATGACCCCTAATGTTATGATTTGGTGTCTTAAGGGGTCCTATGGTGTCATATGGTGTCCCATGAACCCTTATGACCTCTTAGGACACCATATGAGCCCTATTGACACCATTTTGGGTCGCTTTGGGTCATATTGTGTTCTAAGAGGTCATATTGTGTCTTAAGGTGTCCTATGGTGTCCCAAGACACCATATGACCCCTTTGGACATCATATGACCCCTAACGACACCAAATCATTTTGTTAGGGGTCATATTGTGTCCTATGACCCTGTAAGACACAATATGACCCCTAATGACATGATTTGGTATCTTAAGGGGTCCTATGGTGTCGTTAGGGTTCATATGGTGTCTTGTGACACCATAAGACCCCTTAAGACACCAAATCATGTCGTTAGGGGTCATATTTACACCATAGGACCCCTTAAGACATAATATGACTCCTTAGGACACAACAATATGGTGTTATTAGGGGTCATATTGTTTCCTAAGAGGTCATAAGGGTTTATCGGACACCATATTACCCCTAACGACACCATAGGACCCCTTAAGTCACCAAATCATGTCGTTAGGGGTCATATTGTGTCCTACGACTGTGTAAGACACAATATGACCCCTAATGTTATGATTTGGTGTCTTAAGGGGTCCTATGGTGTCATATGGTGTCCCATGAACCCTTATGACCTCTTAGGACACCATATGACCCCTAGTGACACCATATTGGGTCGCTTTGGGTCATATTATGTCCTAAGGGGTCATATTGTGTCTTAAGGGGTCCTATGGTGTCCCAAGACACAATGTGACCCCTATGGACACCATATGACCCCTAACGACACCAAATCATGTTGTTAGGGGTCATATAGTGTCCTACAACCCTGTAAGACACAATATGACCCCTAATGACATGATTTGGTGTCTTAAGGGGTCCTACAGTGTTGTTAGGGGTCATATGGTGTCTTGTGACACCATAGGACCCCTTAAGACACCAAATCATGTCATTAGGGGTCATATTTACACCATAGGACCCCTTAGGATGCAATATGACCCCTTAGGACACAACAATATGGTGTCATTAGGGGTCATATTGTGTCCTAAGAGGTCATAATGGTTCATGGGACACCATATGACCCCTATGGACACCAAATGACCCCTAACGACATGATAGGACCTCTTAAGACACCAAATCATGTCATTAGGGGTCATATTGTGTCCTACGCGGTTGTAGGACACAATATGACCCCTAACGACATGATTTGGTGTCATATGGTGTCTTTTTCCCTCTCTCCTTCTCTCTCTCTTTCTCTCCCCTTCTCTCTCTCTTTCTCCTTCTCTCCTCTCTCTCTCTCTCCCTCTCTCCCTCTCTTTCTCTCTCTCTCCTTCTCCTTCTCTCTCTCTTTCTTCCTCTCTCCTCTCTCTCTCTCTCTCCCTCTCTCTCTCTCACACACTCTCTCTCTCTTTCTCTCTCTCTCTCTCTCTCTCTCTCTCTCTCTCTCTCTAAAATATGACCAATAAAATCTGATATCTGATTTAATCGGATATTGGATTTCTGCCATGTGGCAGTTTAGTTCATAAATGGCAGCAACATTTCATAAATGGCGGCAACGGGAAAATGGCGGCAACTGGAATTTTTTGGGGGGACCACATATTTTTGTACAAAAATTGGATATCAGATAAAATCCGATATCTGATTTTATCTGATATCTGATTTTAGTACTAAAAACCAAAAAAAAAAGGGTTTGTGGGCCATTCTGTAGATTTCAACGGCCGATAGTCTAGGTCTTATGTTTTCTATCGAGGATCACGGGGTTTTAGATAGCTAGAGACAAATTTGTACTTTTGGGAGATTCTTAAAGTGAAAACTTACATTCTCAATCACAAAGGAGCATATGTGTGGAGGGAAATGGGGAGTAGTAGTCGTCGGAAGTCTAAACACAAAAGAAAACTTTCAAATGACCAAGTTGAAGTGTATAGAGAAAGAGATAGAGAATGTCATAGGAGGAGAAGACAAGGTATGTTAAATATTGCTAATGTTACTTCAACTGAAGAGGAAATTGAAATTGAAAATGTGCCACAAGTTATTGAAAATGAAAATGTAAATTTTGAAAGTGAAAATATTGAAAATTTTGAAAATGTTGAAAGTGATAATGAAAATGCTCAAAATGTGGAAAATTTTGACATAGGAGGTGAAAATGTGGAAAACTTTAACATTGAAGGTGGAATTGCCTCACCAGGTGAACCATATGTAACACCTAATTACTTTAGAAATGAAGACCCTCTCATGGATGAAAGAAAAATTCCAAATCCAAGACCTTCAAGAACCCCAAAATGGTTATTTGAAATCGATGAGAACATTATTGCGAATCTTGAAGGCAAGAGGTCAACAAGAACCATTCGGTTGTGGGCTACAAAACTTTTCAACCAAAATTTTAGCAATAAGACATTGACCGAGCAATGCCAACTCTTTGTTCAATTGCTAAAGATGATAAAGATGAGACCATTGCTAAAGAAATTGAAGACTCGTATGAACAAGAAGAGAGAGAGAAATTCTATTATTGCAAAAAATCTATTTGACGCTCTCAATTCTATTGGAAAGATTACCAAAGAAAGAGATAAGAGAGCCACTTGAAGAGTGATTACAACCTCCTTAGTAAGCCATCAATTGAGGAAGGCTTGTCAAATGAGACAAACTTGTGTTGATTTTAACATAAACCGTAAAACTTTGGATAGAGCACTTGCACGAAGACAAAGACTTGACGATCCACTTCAACAAGATACATGGACATTTGGTGGGAGGCTTCCACATGTTGATAGAAAGTTGACTAACAATGTGAAGGAAGAGATTCAACAATTTTGGCACTCTAATTCTAGAGTGTCACCCAATGTAAAGGACGTTTTGAAATTAAGAATTGGCAACCGAGACCGCACACCGCATCCCAAACATTTCTTGGAATCAAGCCAAACAATGTTGTACAAATTTTTTTGTGAATTACATCCAACTTTGTAAATATCACAAAGGGCCTTTGAATCTTTGAAACCATTTTATTGTGTTCCTCTTAAGATTCGCAATACCTGTTGTTGCAAGTACCATGTGGAGTTTTCAATGTACCATGAACTTTTATGTCATATTCATTCTATGATGCATACTAATGAGATGTTGTAGGAGTGTGGTGCAATGCTATTTCTGAGATCATCAAGAGACTTGCAAGATCTATTTTTATGCCCTAGAGATGATGGCTGCTATTTCTATAGAAATGATTGTTTGAATGAGAAGTGCTCAGAATGCGGTGGGTTGTCAAAGTTTGTTTCATGTTTTCATGAGGGCAGTGAACACGAGTTTGGAAATAATTATGTTGAGAAAAAAAGATACGAGACAGTGCAATATACTTTGAAGAGTGGAGGTGAAGGTTCTAGATGTGAATTAGTCTCAAGAGAAGTGAGTATTGCTAATTTTATTTTGGATTTTAAGGAAAATCTTTTCTACAAGTATGCAAGGCACACCCATAGGTCTCAGTGGCTGGATCAACAGTTCAAGATGTGTAAGAACTCTTTCCCGATTGGCACTATTGTATCGGTGGTTGATTTTGCAGAGAACTATACATTGCAACCACAGAATGAGGTACAGTCTCAGTACTACAATTCAGTTCAGATTGCTATTTTTGTTCACATTACATATAGACATGCTCTTGATAGTACAGAAGAGGATAGGAAGATAATTAGGGAGTATCATTTTTATATGAGTGATGATAGATCACACTCCTTCAAGTATGTGCAACATTCTTTCGAGAATTTTTTTGAGTTCTTGCATGAGAAAGGTATTGCAATTGACCGACATATAATGTGGTCAGATAATTGTACGGGTCAATTCAAGAATGCTCGTATGTTTTATTGGTTGAGTAGAATGCATGTGGAGAGGCGTATACCTCATATTTGGTGTTTTTTTTAGGTGGGGCATGGGAAGGGAGAGCATGATGGAACAGGTGCAAGTTTGAAGAGAGCTCTAGTTAAGGAGAAATTGAGGATTTCAGGTGCAAATTTCTCTGATGCACGTTCTATTGTTGATTGGTGTAGTTCAGCATTGTCACATGGAGGTACTCTTGATTCAGCAGTGAGCAGATTCTTTTGGTTGGTTGAGGAGGGAATAGTGGGAGATAGATTGGATTGTCAAACAATTAAAGATTCTTCAAAGATGCATTCATTTCTTAGCTCAGATGCAAGTACATGGACCATTTGGACATGAGCATTGGCTTGTTTTTGTTAGAGTTGTGTTCGGTGTGATTGGGATCAGTGCGAGTCAAGTGAGTGGGTTGATACGTGGGTTCCCCACTATCTAACTCCTTTATCTCAAACAATATCCTTGTCAAATGATGACATGGAAAGTTCACTTGAGTATGATCATCTATCAGATCTTGTACAGCCAGGACATGTTTTTGCAGTTGTTGCACCACAAGGGAATGAAGAGAGATCAAAATATTGGTTGGCACGATGTGTACAAGGAAAACAAAATCTAACACAACCAGTGATAGATGATGATGGGTTCACATATCCTACAGGTTCAGTTGTTGTTGTGGGAACTTGGTTGTGAGCATACATGATTAGAAAGAATGGCATACCTACATTTGAAGACTATGAGAGACACAAAACCATTATAATGTATTCACACCTTATTATAGCTACAAATGTCAAGTTGCTGAAGCATCAAGCAAAACCGAAGACCAAAGAGCTATGGACAGTGACTACTGCTGATCATGAAGCAATACCAGATACTCTTAAATAAAGAGATGACCCTTTAGCCACACTTGAGTAGTAGGTCTTTAATGGTGCCTTATTTTTTTATCATGCATTTCATTTCAAACAATGATCATTAAACCTTAATGTTCAAGTTTGTTACGTGTATATTAAGGATGTGTTCAAAATGTAGGTCTATTGATGAACATTTTTTTTTGGCAACATGGTTTTTGCATGCACATAGAGAGTACACTCGATATAATTGGAAGGGACGTATTTTTGCAACACGACTTATTATCATGCATTTAAAGAGATTTACAATTTTTGTTATTAGACAACACTATTTGATAATTTTTTATGATATAATTATTGCATAACCTTTATGCTCATGAAGGTCTTTTTTGATGATATACAATAGTATCACATTACGATTTTTGCGTCAACATAGTGGGTTCTGTTGATATAATTCGAAGGGACATATTTTTATGGTATATAATCCCACCTTTTCATTTATTATCATGCATTTCAATTGAAGTGATTGTCATAAATCCTTTATGTTCATCCATGCATTTTATGTGTAGACTAACAATTCTTAAAAATACGGGTTCATGCTAGATCATTCGTCATTGACAAGACCCTCTCTTGGTGATGGTACATATTCCTTTGTGCATTAATGAGATTAAATTGTGGGTCTTGTTGTGTTTATTATCATGAAGATGATTCAAATGCATGTGGCCAAGACACATCTGCGGTGGATCAAATTGTCATGACAGATGATCTATTGAATCAAACATTTGACATTGATGGTCAAGGTGGTCTATTGAATCAAACATTTGACATTTGACATTTGTTAATGTTGGGCCTTCAACATCAACACCTACTAGTCAAGGTGGTCATCGAACTTTCACTCAGCTAACCTTGTCTATTTTTATTCATTAATGGTTTATAAAATAAAATCAGTTAGATTTTGGCAATTGAATAACATTGTTTCATTTTCATACGCTGACATCAGATGCACCTAATATTCTCTCCACAATGGAGCATGGTGTTCTCTAGCAGTAGCATCTTTGATGCTTTTGACAGTAGTATGAGTCAGATTAATAAATTTCTAATTTGATGCTTCCCACAGGGCTTTGCAACTTCAGATTGTGAGTGTGCCCCTGTTACAAATGAATTGTAATTTAATCGACATAGATGGTCTATGATGGCTTTTTTGTAAGACTATATGGTTTTATTACATATATTGTACTTTAATTGACATATAACAATATCCAAGTGGTGGCTGGCATGAGCTTGAATATGGTAAGTTGTATGCATCTTGAAGTTGAATATGATATGTTGTATACATCTTGAAGTTGAAATTTGATTAGACTTTGTCAGCATTTGATGAATCATAAATGTCATTTCATTATTAATCTTGTGAGTGTGAGGTGTAGGAATAAATATCAATTACTTTGAAAGTCATGGATGGTTGTCCTGATATGATAACCACCACATGGTTGTGCCTTATGAAGAAAAGTTGAATTGATAATAACTAATTGAGAACATCAATTCAAATCCATAATATAGAGGATACTAATAACAAATCTTTGTATATTAATTTTTTCTAATAATGAAATAGGTACAACTGTATTGAGATAAAATGAAGCTTTTCTCTCATATGAAGATGTCACATTGGCAAATTGGTCTTTATTATAATACACAAGACATAAGTAAAATCAAAACACTCTCATCAAATCCTTTCTGATTCTATGTTAACTTGTGACTCATTAGTGTATGCTGAGAGAGGGAAGAGTGTGTGGCTTCAGGGTACAGTTTTGGACTTGAACCATATTGCATAAATCTCAAGGCTTCAACTTGATTATCATTAAAAGTTTTTGATTGTTTACAAAATATCCCTTCATATCCCTTCATGGATGTCACATGTGTAGGGTATGACCCTGAGCGTTCGATCGAGTGGGGGGGAAAACAAGAGCATGCGTAGGGTAATTATGCCTAACTCAACATGTTAGAGCCAACGGTTCATCATCGCGACGAGCAGAATGAGAAATCAGCCACGTGACAACATTCCATTGAGTGAGACTGACGATTTTTTCGCCAACCGAAAAATTGCTGCCGTAATAAAATCATAGGGCAAATTGAAAAACTAAGATAGGCTTTTGTAGGGACCTCTCTCATGGCCCTGTAGGTTCAAAAGGATCATTCATAGGTGCCACAGATTCCAAGTTAGGGCCCGTCAAAGTTTGACAATTTTGAGCACTTAGGGCACTCAAGGGATGATGCCGGTAGGGTATGACCCCAAGCGTTCAATCAAGTGGGGGGGGGGAAATAGGAGCATGCGTAGGGTAATAATGCCTAACTGGACATGTCAGAGCTAACAGTTCATCATCGCGATGAGCAGAACGAGAAATCGACCATGCGACAACATTCCATTGAGTAAGACTGGCGATTTTTTTGCCAACCGAAAAATTGCTGCCCTAATAAAACCATAGGGCAAATTGAAATACCGAGATAGGATTTTGTAGGGACCTCTCTCGTGGCCTCATAGGTTCAAATGGGTCATTCGCAGGTGCCGCGGATTCTGAGTTAGGGCCCGTCAAAGTTTCACAATTTTGAGCACTTAGGGTGCTAAAGGGACGATGTCGGTAGGGTATGACCCTGAGCATTCGATCGAGTGGGGGGGAAAAATAGGAGCATGCATAGGGTAATTATGCCTAGCTTGACATGTCAGAGTTTACGGTTCATCATCGCGACGAGCAGAACGAGAAATCGGCCATGCGACAACATTCCATTGAGTGAGACTGATGATTTTTTTGCCAACTGAAAAATTGCTGCCCTAATAAAACCATAGGGCAACTTGAAAAACTAAGATAGACCTTTGTACAGACCTCTCTCATGGCCCTGTAGGTTCAAATGGATCGTTCGTAGGTGCCATGGATTCCGAGTTAGGGCCCGTCAAAGTTTGACAATTTTCAGCACTTAGGGTGCTAAAGGGATGACGTCGGTAGGGTATGACCCCGAGTGTTCAATCAAGTGGGGGGGAAAAATAGGAGCATGCGTAGGGTAATTATGCCTAACTCAACATGTCAGAGTTGACAGTTCATCATCACAACGAGCAGAACGAGAAATCGGCCATGTGACAACATTCCATTGAGTGAGACTGACGATTTTTTCGCAAACTGAAAAATTTCTGCCCTAATAAAACCATAGGGAAACTTGAAAAACCAAGATAGGCTTTTGTAGGGACCTCTCTCATGGCCCCATAGGTTCAAATGGATCATTTGTAGGTGCCACGGATTCTGAGTTAGGGCCCGTCAAAGTTTGATAATTTTGAGCACTTAGGGCGCTCAAGGGATGGCGCCAGTAGGGTATGACCTTGAGTGTTCGATCAAGTGGGGGGGAAAACTAGGAGCATGCGTAGGGAAATAATTCTTAACTAGACATGTCAGAGCCGACGGTTCATCATTACGATGACCAGAATGAGAAATCGACCATGCGACAACATTCCATTGAGTGAGACTGACGATTTTTTTGCCAACCGAAAAATTGCTGCCCTAATAAAACCGTAGGGCAACTTGAAATACTGAGATAGGATTTTGTAGGGACCCCTCTCATGGCCTCATATGTTCAAATGGATCATTTGTAGGTGCCATGGATTCTGAGTTAGGGCCCGTCAAAATTTGACAATTTTGAGCACTTAGGGCGCTCAAGGGATGACGTCGATAGGGTATGACCCCGAGAGTTCGATCGAGTGGGGGGTGGGAAATAGGACCATGCATAGGGTAATTATGCCTAACTGGACATGTTGGAGCTGATGGTTCATCATCGTGACGAGCTGAATGAGAAATTGGCCACGCGACAACATTCGATTGAGTGAGACTGACGATTTTTTTGCCAACTGAAAAATTGCTGCCCTAATAAAACCGTAGGGAAACTTGAAAAACTGAGATAGGATTTTGTAGGGACCCCTCTTGTGGCCCCATAGGTTCAAATGGATCATTCGTAGGTGCCACGGATTTTGAGTTAGGGCCCATACGTGTTTGACAATTTTGAGCACTTAGGGCACTCAAGGGATGACGCTGGTACGGTATGACCCCGAGCGTTTGATCGAGTGGGGGGGAAAAATAGGAGCATGAATAGGGTATTGTTCATGAATTTTATTGTTCATTGAATGAATTGTATTGTATTGTTGATTAAATGAATTGTATTGTTCATTAAATAAATTGTATTGTATTGTTCATTATAAAAACAACACTTACGATGAAATGAAATGAATTGTATTGTTCATTAAATAGCCATTATTAACCATTGTTAATTATTGGAATGAAGATTAAATATTTCCATGATAACACCACGCACAGATGAGCAACAATTTATATGATCGAATATCAACTTCTGTATATATAAAAATGTCAAATGATTACAAATGTATGTCCATACACAAATATGGCATAAATGCCAACTGAAACAAAATGTATGTCTAAATACATGAATGTATGTCCATATACAAAATATACATGCCAACTAGACATGTAAGCATCCCAAAACTATCTATAACATCCTAAGCTGCTGATGGATCATCAAAATCAATCCTCTTCATCACACTACTCGGCTCTGAAGGATCCTACACAAGAAAAACAAACCACGATTAATATTAGTTATATTATATAATTCACATTCGAAAAGTTAACATAAAAATGAACTATTTAATTGAACTATTCATGTTTACCTCATCTCCATGTTTTCTCTTTAGCTTTGTAGGACTCTTGATGTATGTCTTGGGTAGAGGAGGTATGTTTTGAATATTTTGATACACAACCTACATATGTTCAGAAACATGACATTGATACAAGTTAGCATATAATTGTCACTGATAATAAAAAATTATATCTACTAACCAAATAATAAAATAAACACACATCTACTCCAGGCATCTCTTCTTCTTCTTCTTCAGGTATACTAGGTGTAATCATCAAGGATGTGAAGCCAAGAGTTCTCTGTATATATACACAACAAGTATATGAAACTATCAATCTATGTCTAGACATGTATAATCACTATAAGTTATTTAAACTATTCATTCAATCATATTTGCATTCAATTACCTTTCCCTTGTCTCCAATTGCACTACCAGATCCTAGATCACACTGCACCGCACTCATGCTGCTTGTGCCCTACAAGAGTAAAATAAGATATACATGCAAGTTACTACATAATCTAATTAATACAAATATAAATGACGAGCATGTATGTACAATAAAATACAAACGATTAGGTGCAATAATATATGTACCGTCAAGCTATCTAGGCCAAATGAAATGGCTCACAAGGTGCCCTCCTGAATCTGTCTCAACTCATCCTCGGTCATCAACTGTTAAATAGACCATGTAAATAAAAATTAGTACTTAATATTATCTAATTTTTAAATATTTAATTAAAATATAACATGAACTGTGAAAATATAAATCTTACCACTACATCATCAATGTATGATGATAGTGCCTCCTTGCCTCTAGCATGTGAGGACTCCCCAAGGTATCCTCCAGTCTGTGTAATAACATCTGGTGCATCATGCACCTCATAATCTGCATTGTCCACAAGAGGATCAGTGGGTTGTCCAACTGGACCCAAGCATATGTGCCCACACATGACAAAACTAGGGGGCACGCATATGTGTGGAGCAGAGGATGACTTGTCACTGGTACCAGATGCACCGCTACCATCAAGTGTAGGCTGAGCTATTGACGCAGCCTGAGAAACCAAAAGGCTACTCAAAGAGTGAATAGCTGATATGGTCTGTGAAGCCGCCTCACAAATGATATCAGTATGCTGAACTGCAGGTGGGGGATCAAAAGGAGGAGGGGGGACATATGGGCCCTGGACTACTCTAATTGCCCCAGGTCTATTTTGGGGCATACCTAAACCTACACCCTAGAAAGGTTGGTTATCAAAGTAGTTCACATGTTTGTGTAAAACAAACTCAGCATACAATTTTTTATGAAATAGAAGGGGATATCAAGATTGTTGTTGGGTGGTTTGTCGAAAACCATCCACCAATGATCCCAAAATTTTTTCACAATCCCATCATTTGTGCATCATTTGATAGAAAGTTTTGTTTTTTTGGGATCTACGGGCTAACCAGTATGGGGATTTACAAACAATGAGGCAATTTCGACTTTGGATATCTCAAGATCCTTGATATCCTTATACAACAAGCCATCTGCATATTTTTCCTTCATAGAATCTCACCACAAAAGGGCGGCATTGTGCTCCTCAGTCATGGTTTCCATACTTTTTACGATCAACGTGAGAGGATCAAACAATGGGTTTAGATGAGGGATCCTACGATATACTTCTGCAATCCCCCTCAATTCATTCAAATTTTGTGCAATCAAATCTTGAATTGAGGGGGGGTTTGGCAAATGAGGGTTTGGTTGTTGCAATTGTGGTTGGTCAGTGTTTTCATTTTTATCCCCCATTTTTAACCTAATTGAATGTAAACAATTAAATTTAGTTAAAAAATTTAAACAATCAGGTATTTGATTTTTTAAAAACCTAGTTTTCATGAAAAAAAAACCATATTTTCAATGAAAAATCAAATAAACATTCACAAAAAATACAAAAAATGAATGAAAATGATTCAAAACGACAAAATTCTTACCTCTAAATCTATTTTTTAGCAATTTTTTGTCAAAACACCGGATATCGAATGGAGCGAATATCAGATTTTGACGAATTTGCATGAAATGTGAGTTAAAAATGACTCACGGGACTGTCACTATCAAAATATAAAAGTCTCAGAAAATCGGATATCCGATTCCAACACTTAAATTATTTTTAAATAACATATATAATATATTAATATATTATTATATTATATAATACGTATTGTATTATATTATATATATTATAATATATAATATACTATTATATATAATATAATATAATATAATATAATATTATATATAATATAACATAATATAATATAATATAATATTATATTATATTATATTATATAATATATAATATAATATAATATAATATTATATAATATAATATTATGTTATATTATATATAATATTATATTATATTATATATAATATAGTATTGTATTATATTATATTATAATATATAATATAATACAATATTATATAATATATAATATTATATAATACGTAACATATAATATATTTTTTAAATTAAAATTAAAAATAAAAATCGGATATCGAATGTGTAGCGTCCTAAAATTGTGACACTTGCAATTTCGATTGCATTTGGGTCTTCACGATGGCGACGCAACACTGAACCTGAATGGAGACCCCGAAACTTGTTCATGACACCAAAAACTGCATTTCTCAGCACCCTGGCCTGATCCTCCTTGCACCCTGCTGTCCCGGGAGGTGGGACCATGGCGCCCAGCGCCCTGGTCCTTCAGGACTAGGGCACCCAGTGCCCTGGTCACCCAGGACCATGGCGCCCAACGCCCTGGTCCCTGACCCTATTTTGGGCCCGGTCTCTTTTGGGCATCGAGTCTTTAAGTTTGCAAATTGGAAAATAATGTTTCCTAGTCGGCCTAAGGTCGGGAAAATCAGTCCATCAACCCTATTGACTCTCCCTTCTCTCTCCTCGGAGTTGGGGAGGGGAGAACGATAAGGGTTCAATTTTTTTCCACTTTACATTTTGGTGAACCCGACGTGAACATCGTCATTCTGATTATTCATGGTTAGATCTGAAAAATTTGCTTCCTTAATTACATTTCCATGTTTGATCTTTTGCAAATTTTAGAGGCTAATTGCATAAAAAAACCCTAAAATTTTCTTTTTAGTAATTAAACTTGTGGAATGTTTAATTGTTAATGCTTGTTTCAGATCTACCCTTCTATTGCAAATTGTCAATTCATATTTGTGCTTTAATTTTGAAAATTAAGTGGTTAAGTGTCAAAACCCTAATTTTTAAAACCTTCTTGATTCAACCTTTGACTGATAATTTCACTGATCAAAACACCTCCAAATCGGCTGTAACTTTGGATTCCGCAATAAAATCACAATATCTTTCATCCCTGAAAATTTGGAAAAAAGTTGCGAGGACCATGTGCACCCCGAGCACCATCGTCCCCGACATTTTTTCTGAAATTTCGGGAGCTAGATCTTACTGTATTTTTTTGCTAAAATCCAGAATTTTGGCTGATTTTATCAATTTTAACACTTTCAAAATTAAAGTCAAAGTTGGTCTAGCGATTTCTTGGATTGAGGCTTTTAATCATTCAAAAATCATTGAAATTAAAATTCCTATCAAAATTGTGTTTCTTATAGTCCTAAATCTGAAAAGTGTGTTAGCATTCATTCGAGATTTCAGTGCTTTATTCAAATTTTTGCAGTTTGTGACTTTTGAAATTAAGTGTTTGATTGCAACAACTTTGATTTCCACTTTCAAATTTGAATTTTGCATGAAATCGAGTCAACTTTTAAATTTCAAAACCTGCATTGCTTTCAGTATTCCTTCTAAAATCATAAAATTCAAAATTTCAGTTTCCCTCTCTTTTTCGAAATTCAAAATTTACATTTTTCAACAATCTTGGTAGGGTTCAATTTTGAGATTGCAACTTTAATTTGGCCTATCTACAGATCATAAAATCACTCAATTTTTTCAGATTAGCTTTAAAATCATCATAACTTTCATCCCTGCAAATTTCAAAAAAAGTTGCGAGGACCGTGTGTACTCCGTTTGCCACGGTCCCGGACATTTTTTCTGAAATTTTGGGAGATTGTCCTGATTGCATTTAACAGCTTAAATCTAGGAGATTGGCTGATTTTATTGAAATTTGCTACCTCTAAAATTCAAAATCTTCTCTCTTTCTTTAGTGCATGATTTTTACAACAATAAGCCCTACTTACACTATTCCCGTTAGACGAAGCCTTAGAATTAAGTCTTTCCAAGGTGTAATTACCGAGGAGATGGAACCTAATTTGAATGGCCTTTTTAACAAGGACATGGGTAATTCCTCTAATCCTCTTACTGATGAAGAAGCTCTCCATGAGGTTTCTGTAGAACAACTTTCAAAATTGGATAACCAATTTGATGATTTTCGACAATGGATGTCTCAAGAATACCCTGATAGTCAAGCTCTTTCATTAATTGAGGGTCTAAAACGTATGGTTCAAAGTGATAAGAATGGAATTGATATTTTGCGTGGTATTTCACACATTGTGGATTCGAATGTGATGCCTATGAAGAGTTGTGCCGAAACTTTAGGTTATACACAACCTCCTACTCAAGTTAATCATTCTATTCCTTTGACAACTTCTATTGCTAGTATACCTACTTTTACATCAAACATAATGACTACTTCAATACAAGACATTCCTCCTATGATCACCAGTCATGGGGGCAATCCCTCTTCTTCAATTAACCCTCTTCCTTCATTCAATCCAACTTCTTCATTCATTCCTTCAATGAGTGTCCCTATTATATCTCCACAAATGAACATGATGCAAGGGGGCAATTCATTTAACCCTTCCATTCCTCCTTGTAGTGTTCCTCCTTTCCAATCATCTCCTATGACTAACTATCATAGTGTCCCACCACCTTACTCTCTACCTTCTTTCAATAACATAACACCTCCATCACAATCTAACACGTCTAATATGAACTCTTCGACTGAAGTGACCATTAACAATCTTGCACAAACTGTCTCTTCTTTACAACAACAAATTGCTTCTATGAATCAATCTAAGTTTAGTGTGCCCACATTTGATGTTGCGAGCCCACTTTCTCTTGACATTGTTCGAGCTATCCCCCCTAAACATGTTGAAATTCCGCATTTGGAGCTTTATAATGGTAAGGGTGATCCTCTAACACATGTTAAGACTTTTCAAACAATATGTACTGATTTTGCTTATGACCAAAGGTTGCTTGCAAAACTGTTCACTAGAACATTAAGAGACAAAGCCCTACAATGGTATTGCTCATTGCCTTCCTATTCTATTTCTTCTTTCGAACAACTTGAAAATGCTTTCATTCAACAATTTCAAAACAATATAAGTCCTAAAGTTACTTTGATTGATTTAATGCATTGCAAACAAGGTGTTAAAGAAAAAGTGACTGATTTCATTGGTAGATATAAGCATTTGTACGGTCAAATTTATTTTCCAGTGCCTGACAATGATATTCAAAGAATCTTTATTTCTAATTTACAAAAAGATATTAGAGAAAAACTCCTGTTTTCTGAGTTTACTTCTTTCCAACAGTTGTGCGCAACTCTTCACAATTATCAACTGACTGTGAGTCAAATGGAACAAGCAAATCCTATGGCTCTGAGTGATAAGGGTGATAGTATTCAACAACCATTTGGGAAGTTTAAACCGAACAGAGAGTCCATTAAATTCAATGAAAACATCATCAACAACAATGTGAATGCAGCATCAGGTGTGCCTCCTATTTCTAAGTTTTTCAAGAAAGAAAGAAAGTTTACTCCTTTGAATGAATCATTGCATAGTATTATGAATAAGTTATTGGAACAAAATGTGCTTACTCTTCCTCCTATAAGGCAAATAGATCCTGCAAAGATTAATTCACCCTATTTTGATAACAAATCTTTTTGTCAATTTCATCGTCATCCTGGGCATGATACTGAAAAATGTTTTGCTTTAAAGGGTAAAATTCAAGATTTGATTGATAATAATACTATCTCTATTTCTGGTGTGAATGATAAAGGCAATACATCTGTAGCTCCTCCTAACCAAAATCTTTAGATTTTTACTGATCCATTACCTTCTCATACCTCTAATGCGATTGATACTATTGATTCCTCTGTCTCACCTGATGATCTTGTGTCTATGACTCCGAATGTGATTAACTTTGTAGAGCAACAGAAAATCCCTAAAGAACCTTCCATCACCTTTGATTCCAGTGAAACTATCAGGGCACCTGATGGTCCTTTATATATAGTTGCAAAAGTCAAGAATACACCTTTCCGTGGAGTGCTTATTGATCCTTCTTGTATGGTTAATATCATTACTAAAGAATTTCTTTTTACTTTGCAATTGAATCAAGTGATCTATGACAAAACAAATATGGTTGTGAAACTATTTGATGCATTTTCTTCTCCTGCAATTGGTTCTATTACATTACCTGTTGAGGTCCATAACAAATCTCTTGATGTGGACTTTGCTATTATTCCATCATCCGAACAATTTCGTGTGAAGCTAGGCTATCCATGGCTATCTTCCATGAAAGCTATTGCTTCTCCTATTCATAAGTGTTTGAAATTTCCCCATAATGGTGAAATTGTTACTGTCAATCATAGTCTCTTTAAACCAGCTGAAAGAACTTCTAGCGTTCCTATTGATTGCTTTTGGCCTAAACAATTCCAATCTCTTCCTCCGCGAAGTGATCATCTTTTCAAATCTTATCAAAAGTGGAAAAAAGATATGATCCTATCTCTAAGTGAACCTAGAACACCCAAACTTGATATTCCTATCATTCTTGAGAAGGAAGTTCTTCCTTTGAAAGATAAAACCAATGTCTTTCCCCAAGAAGATTCCCAACCCATCCCTATGGATGTAACTATGCCTATGTCTAATAAACTTTCTAAAGATAGACCTATACCTCCTCGTCATGATGGGCTTGATCTCCTTCCTAAACCAAATATTCCTCCCTTATATGGAGTAGTTCCTCCTCCTTCGTCTTATGGAGAGAAGAGACCTTCCTCTCCTCCTATTATTCAACCTAAGAGACCACAACCTAAACACCCAAGTGAAAAGGATGAGAACATTCCTCCTCCTCAATCTTCTCAACTTCCTACTAAGACTAGATGAAATCATTCTGCATGTGAACGCCGACGAAAGCGTCGTCTTAGAGTTCAGGCAGCTGCTTCTCAAATTTTGCAATCCCCAAAAACACCTTCAGCTAGCATTATTCCATTTTCTCCTCAGCCAACGATTGAGCCAAAATCTCCTAAACATAAGATGCATGATGGCCTTGATCCTGTGTGAGTTAAAGATCCTATTTTTATAAATCTTGATGATGATATAGATGAAAATGTTATTCATGATGAAAATGTTACTCCTGTTCATTCTGATTGTGAATATGAATATGTTGATGTTGATAACCATCTATCTAATGAATTTTCTAAAGCACTTATCCTAGCTCCTAGACAAGAACACCGTGGCTTGGGGTATGAACATAGCCCTTGTTTGGATCTTGTGATAGCTCCATCTGCTGTGTTGGATGTTCCTCCTCTAGCGTGTTTCCTACCTTCCTGAAATATGGATCAGCAAGATCGGGGGGTAGATGACGTGCTAGACTAGTTCATTAGCATAGCAGATTCTCTCCTCCTCTCTTTTGTTACTTCTTCTATGTGTTACTCTCATTCTTCTATTTGTTGTCCTTAGTGTTGTCTACTTGAGGACGATGCAAAGCATTGAGATCTCTTTTGGTCTCTCTCATGTTGACTCAAAAGACACATGTGTTCCCTTCTTCTAGGTGACCTTCCTTGATTGGGGAATGAAGAACAATTATTCATACATACATATGATATACATGAATTATCATATAGCATACTAACCCAGAGGAAAGCGAAGTCACCTTGTGCTTTGTGTTTTGTGTCTATTATCCTTGGGCTTATCTCACACTTGGGGGCTAAATCCTTGTGATAACATGCTCCTTTCTCATTTCTTATATGTATCACTACCTTAAAGCAATCACCCCCGGTGAGGCGTGTGCGATCGCTTTAACGTAGGGGGGCATACATCCATCCCATTCATATCTTTTCAAGATACTTGAAAATTTCTTGACAAATTTAGCTTTGCCTTGAAAATTTTTGATATCTTTCTTGCATGACTCATAGTGAGGGAACCTTACTACGAACAGTCATGGTTCTCCCTCGTGATCTTCCCTTTTACTTTGTCAATCAAATTCGTAAGATCCTTGGTCCACTGGGGGCTTGGTGTATCTTGCCTCCTTGACGTGGTGAAAGTTTTTCAATGTTGTTTCCTTGTACTTTACTGGAAGTATGAGCGTACGCTTATACTCCCGCTAAAGTGGGGGCTAAATGTAGCATCCTAAAATTGCAACACTTGCAATTTCGACTGCATTTGGGTCTTCATGATGGTGACACAACACTGAACCTGAATGGAGACCCTGAAACTTGTTCATGACACCAAAAACTACATTTCTCAGCACCCTGGCTTGATCCTCCTTGCACCCTGCTGTCCCGGGAGGTGGGACCATGGCACCTAGCGCCTTGGTCCTTCAGGACTAGGGCGCCCAGCGCCCTGGTCCCCCAGGACCATGGCGCCCAGCGCCCTGGTCCCTGGCCCTATTTTGGGCCCGGTCTCTTTTGGGCATCGGGTCTTTAAGTTTGCAAATTGGAAAATAATGTTTCGTGGTCGGCCTAAGGTCGGGAAAATCAGTCCATCAACCCTAGTGACTCTCCCTTCTCTCTCCTCGGAGTTGGGGAGGGGAGAACGACAAGGGTTTGATTTTTTTCTGCTTTACAGAATGAAATCCGATATTCGATTTTATCCGATATCTGATTTGCATAGGTAATTACCAGGCCAAGGTGTACTAACACCCATGCCAAGCAAAAATTCAACATGGATTTTCATGTTTTTAGGCGAGTGAAGAAGGCTATTTTTTTCACATCGCCACTTTTTGGCCCCCCTTCATCCTACACTAACCCGTAGTATGTGAAAAATATTACAATGGGGAATGAACATGTATTTAGGCACACTACCTAGAGCTCAATGCTCAAAACATATTTACCCAAAAGGATATAACCCTCGGGGAAGTCTCACTGACTTACAATATGATTCAGACTACAATTTGGAAGAAATGAACTACAATGATAACATCTACAATGGCAGTTCTGGTTAAGCACAATTGTCTTCTCTACAACACCAATCTCACCTCAACACTTCACTGAATGATAAATTTCTTGTTTGCACATTCATCTGTCTCTGATAATGCAGACACTATACCGCCACCAAAACTAAGTGAATAACTCATATATATATACAATTCATCAACCTTGATAACAAGGTCAGCTAAACCATCAACCCTCAACTCACAAAATTACATTACATGAAACAAAGATTGATTAGTAGACCAATATAATGATTTACATTACATAGCATGGACCTAAATCAAATTCCCAAATGATCACATCCATCGAAAATCACACCAAGATCAACCGCAACACGCTACACCACGAAAAATACCGCATAACATGAAAAACATCACCGGTTGATAAAAACTGCGAAACAATCGCATAACGATGAATGTGGATTTCCAAAAAAAATAGAGCATGACTAGGAAACACCAACAATCACATTAGGATCATCACCAATAGCTGCACCTACAACACCACTTATCAAATCTTCATCGATCAACATCAAAACTCAAGAACACAACCAATCAGCAACTGTCACGAAGAAAGATAACTTGCGGGGCACCAAATCATGAACCATATGAAATGAAGATACACAAGATCATCCCAAAAAATATTCCAAAGTCTCAGCACAAGATCGGATCACACCAAAATATACTAGAGGAAATATCGGATTTTAAGAAATAGTGATCAGCAAAACCAAACTACAAAACTAGATTAGAAGATCTTCTCAAACTCACCAAAATAAATCACAGGAATATGTTGACATGAATGACAACATATCCTAGAAACAACAATGAACAATTGTATCCAACAAACTCCCCCTTTGGCATTGATGGAAACATATAAATGTGAAAAACATACAATGCAAAGAAAGAAGATATCACCAGCAAACTCCCCCTAAGATCAGGATAGATAATGCAGTTTTTCACATGATCTCTCTCCCCCTTTGACAATAATGTCAAAGATCTCCAAAATACAAAACATGAATCTCTCTCTCCTTGGGACATACAACCAAATGAATAGACTACTCCAGCAAAGGAGCAACACCAACACACCAATCCAGATAAAAGAATAAGGCTATGAAATCCACCCGATAGATGCAACTCAATGCATCTAGTTCTCATCAGGAGGGGTCAATACCCCTAACTTGTCTCTCAAGTAAATAAATGTATCTGCAGGAAAAGGCTTAGTGAAAATATCAGTAATTTGTTCCTTTGTAGATACATACTCCAGCTTCACCTTCTCTTCACTGACTTTCTCTCTCAAGTAATTATATTTGATTGATATATGCTTACTCGTTGAATGTTGCACTAGATTCTTTGGCATGTTTATAGCACTGGAATTATCATAGTAAATGATAGTAATCTCATCATGAATAACTCTGATATCTTTCATCATTTTTTTCATCCAAACTATCTGACTACAATTACTAGTAGCAACAATGTACTCAACTTCAGCAGTAGATAAGGATATTGAATCTTGTTTCTTGCTAGCCCATGAAACCAATTTCTTCCCTAAAAAGAATGCTCCACTGGTAGTACTCTTCTGGTCATTAATGTCACCAGCCCAATCTCCTATTGGTATTATGGATGTGTTGCATTGGTTTTTTCATTGATGTCAACACTTAAGAAACACTTGAAGATCTTTGGTTATGTTCACCGACATGATCAATGACTTATGCACAGTCACTAGTATCTGGTTCACCGGCACTGAGGATGATTTGTTATCATCTAGAGATTACTTGGTTATGTTGAAGATATTGTTTAATCACTTGGTTTTGGTGATTTGGTCATTGATCTAATCGGGTTTGCATATTTATTGTTACCGACAAATAGGTCTAGGATATGCACCGACAAGCATATCTATTCCAGATCAGCACGACACGTCATGAAGATGATTCATTATTGTTGTAAATGCATTGAGATGAAATCATACATCACATATTGATTCATTTGTAATTGATTTTATTGTAATATCTTTTAGTGAGCTGACCTACTCATTTGGTCTTAGGTTTTGGTATAAATGTAAGATCTCATTTGTGAGATTGATATAAGGAAAATGGAAAAGGATTGTAATAAGGTACATGTGAATATAAGTAGAGATATACACATAGACATCATTCAAGATTGAAGGAAGGTTTGAAGAAGGAAAATCAGAGCTTAACCGGTACTGAATCCAGCATATGAAGATGCTATTTTGAGTAATACATTATCATTGGATTTATCCATCCAATTGTAGTCAGTGTGACTCCCATTATGTGATTAAGCAGTGAGCTCTAGCAGTTGGCCTTTCTGCATGTGCAAACTCCATATTGTACACACATACTATCTACAGTAGTATCATCTGATTGTGGGTAAGGTTTCACACCGTGGTTTTTCCCCTTACACGGTTTCCACGTACAAATAACTGTGTTATGTGTTGTGTATGTTATTTGTCTTTCTGTTTCATGCATTAAGCTTTATCGGTACTGCAATTAACTAATAAAATTGTCTACCGGAATTAAAGTTTGGTTAAGTTAGTTTTTGTTTGAAATTTATTGACAACTGATTCACCCCCCCCTCTTAGTTGTCTCTTGGACCTAACAATTGGTATCATAGCCTAGTTCTCTTTTTGTAGAAGTTTAATAGCTTGAGGAGATCCAATGTCTTATAACTATTTCAGGAAGGATAGTCTGAAACTTGATGGAACCAACTATGGCATATGGAAGATCAGGATGGAGACACATCTGAATTGCATTGGGAAGGACATATGGGATGTTACAAAGAATGGCTATGTTGTTCCTACTCAAGGTCAACCTATTCCACCAACCTTGGCTAAAAATGAGGAAAATGATTGCAAAGCAAGAGAAGCACTTTTGAGCGCATTGTTAGATCAGCAAATCATGGGATTATCAGACCAATCTACTGCTAAAGCTATTTGGGATAAATTGGAGACATTGAATGAAGGTGATACCACAGCCAAAATTGCAAAACTGGAATGCTTCCGGGTTAGGTATGAAAATCTGAAAATGGAAGAAGATGAAAGGATTTCTGCTTTTATGGAAAGAGTAAATGAAATTGTTTTGGGCATACAATGTTCTGACTAATAAGAAAAACAAGTTTTAAGGACTCAAAACCTTTAACATAGGAGCATAAAAGAGTTCATCAAAAAGCATCCAGATCTACTAGGAATAGCTTACAAAAAGATTGGAACAAAACTAGTCAACTAAAAGGACATCAAAAGAAAGGAACAATTGAGCAGAAAAAACTGGAGAAAACACAACACAACTAAAATGACTTAAGGAGCTCCTCTACCTTCTTCACCAGCTGATCATAGTTTGCCACAACAACTTTGAATTCTTCCAGGTCCTTATTTGGCTTTTTCTCCTTCTTTTTACCTCTGGTCCTTGTTCTAGGTCCTTGCACTTCTCCCGTGCCATCCATTAAAGGTTCAATCTCTAGGGAATCCTTTTCCTCTTCCATTTTGCTAATGAGGATTTTTGTGTTGCCAGCTGAAGCCTTCAGAATATTTAAGTTTTGTTGTGCAATGCTTTTAAGGCTTTCTTCAATTTTATTGACTTTTTTATCAGTTTCCTCCATTCTTTGATCCATACCAATCTCATTATTTTTCCTCTCAGTCATGCAATGTTGTGGAGGATCCTTAAGTGAAGATAAAATTGTTTCTAAAGTTTTAAGAGCTCTGCCACCGGCATATAAAATGAAAGTTACTGCTATAAATGAATTGAGAACAATGCTTAATACATTAGTATCTAGAGATACTTTTGTTGGAAAACTTTTAGCTTTTGAACCTGAGGAATTTGGTCTTGTTGCTACTATTAAGACAGATTTAGCTTTCAAGGCATCATCATCATCTGCAGCATCTGAGAAATCTGATTGGAAAGCCTTTTATGCAAGATAACTTGAAGAAATTATAAAGGAGAATGAAGAACTGGAAGAACTTGAAGCACTATTTGCAAGAAAAAATGCCTAAAGATCCAGTTGGAAGTAAGTATGAAGGTAAAGCACCATTTAAATGTTTTAACTGCAATAAGATTGGTCATATGGCATCTAGGTGTCCTGATAGACATGCAAGATTGAAAGAAGAAGCTAAAAGAACATACAAGCCTAACCTTGAATATCAAAGGTACAGATTTAAGAAGAATAGAGACAAATCATGTTACTATGCTGATGAAGGAGTTACTGATGATTCTAATGAGGAACCAATAGACAATGGATGGGATTTTGTTGCTATAACAGAAGATCAACCGACACCTACTATTCAACCAGTAGAGCAGGACCTGGCAGCTAAAATTGAAGAAAAATATGAATGGATTATTGATTTCAGATGTTCACATCATATGACTGGTGATAAGAGTAAATTCTTAACCTTTCAGGAATACAATGGAGGTCTAGTAAGATTTGGAGATGACAAAGCTTGTTTGTGTTAGGTCCCGGAGACAACTGAGAGGGGGGGATGAATCAGTTGTCTAATAAATTTAAACCAAAAAACAATTAACCAACTTAGTGCTTAATACCGGTAAACCAGTTAAGTGTGCCAGTAGACAGTGTTAATAGTAAATTGCTATACCAGTAGAGATTAGTGCATGAAACATAAACATAGAGTCATCCACACCACATAACACCAATATTTGTACGTGGAAACCCTGTAAGGGGAAAAAACACAGTGGGAAACCTTACCCACAATCAGATGATACTACTACAGATAGTAAGTGTACATAAATAGGGTCTGCACATGCAGAAAGGCCAATAGCCTAGAGCTCACTGCTCAATCACAAAATGGGAGTCACACTGACTACAGTTGGATGGTTAAATCCAATAACAATGTACAACACAAAATAGCATCTTCATATGTTGGATTCAGTACCAGTGTAATGCTGATATGCTTCTACAAAAACCTAACTTCACCTTGAAATGATGTCTTCATGTATACATCTTCTTAATCTTGCATATACCTTCACACAATTCTTTTTCGCATTCCACATTCGATCTTACAAATAAGATCTTACATTTATACCATAACCTAAGACCAATTTTAGTAGGTCGGCTCTACAAGATATTACAATAAAAACATTTTACAAATAATATAATATCCGATGCAATAACCGATTGAACATGTCGGCTTAATGCATTTACAACAATAATAAATCATCTCCATAGCATGCCATGCTAATCTGGAAAAGATAAACCTACTGGTGTAACCCTAGATAACCCTGGACCTATTTGTCGGTAAAAGAAAATATGTAAACATGAATATACCAGTGATTAATTCTTCAAAACAAAGTGTCCACACAATGTCTTTGACATTACCAAGTGCCTTCCATATCTTTCCAAGTGTCGGTGAACATTATATCCTGTTGATGAACCATATACCAGTAACTATGCAATAGTTACTTGATTGTCGGTGAATGTTGTTGGATCTCCAAAGTGCTTAGTGTTTCAGTAGGTGTTGACATCAATGACAAAACCATACCAAAATACCAATAGTTTGATCAAAGGAAAAGGCACTATGTCTTTTGATGGTAAGCATAATACTGATAATGTTTACTATGTTGAAGGTTTGAAACACAATCTTTTGAGTGTTGGTCAATTAGTTGAAAAAGGATTTCAATTACAATTCAAGAATGGTAAATGCAAAATCATGAACAGAACTGGTTTGGAAATTGCAACCGGTAATCAGACTAGAGGTAATATATTTCATTTGAATAACAATGAGAAGACATGCTTGATTGCACATATTGATGAAAGTTGGCTATGGCATAAGAGACTTTGTCATGTAAATTTTGATTGCATTGTCAAAATCAGTACAACTAAGGCAGTAAGAGATTTACCTAAGATTGTTAAGCCTCACAATCCAGTATGTATGGAAAGCAAGTTAGAGAATCTTTTAAGAGTATACTAGAAAAATCCAATAATGTTCTTGACTTAATTCATACTGATTTATGTGATACAGCAAGAACTAGAAGTTTACAAGGAGATAGGTATTTTATGCTAATCATTGATGACTATTCTAGAATGTGTTGGGTTACTTTTCTTAGGGAGAAATCCAGGCTTTTGGGAAGTTCAAACTATTCAAGGTTATGGTAGAGAATGAAACTGATAAGAAAATCAAATGCTTGAGATCAGATCAAGGAGGTGAATTCACATCTAAGGAATTTAATACATTATGTGAAGTGAATGGAATCAGAACATAGTTATCAACACCTTGAATACCCCAACAGAATGGAGTTGTGGAAAGGAAGAACAAAACTATTTTGGATGTAGCTAGAAGCATGATATCAGAAGCAAATCTACCTCATGTGTATTGGAGAGAAGCAGTCAATACAGCTATTTACACATTCAACAGAGTTCACATCAAAGGAGAAACCGGTAAGATCCCTCATGAACTATGGTTTGGAAATATTCCTACTCTTAAATATTTCAGAATATTTGGAAGTAAATGCTGTATTAGAAGAGATGAGTATATTGGAAAATTTGATCCTAGAAGTGATGAAGGAATATTTCTTGGTTATTCATCTAAGAGCAAGGCATATAGATGTTTTAATAAGAGATTGCAGAAAATCATTGAAAGTGCAAATGTGAAGATTGATGAACAATTTAGAGATAATTCAAGGTACATGGACTTTGAACCGGTAATAGAGATAATATCAAATGAACCTACAATGAGTACACCGGTACAGAATATTGATCCAGTCACACCAACATCATCTGAAAAATCCATAGTGACTGAGGAACAATAGCAATTAAAAACACCCTGGTATGTAAGATTGAATCACTCTAAAAAATCAGATAATTGGGAACAAGTATCAAGGTGTTATGACTAGAGGAAGACTATCAAATGAAGAGGTATGTCTTATTTCTCAAATTGAACCAGCATCAGTTAATGAGGCATGTGAAGATAAACACTAGATTAAAGCTATGGAAGATGAATTGGAACAAATTAAAAATAATAACACATGGACATTAGTTCCCCGGCCTAAAGACAAAAATGTAATTGGAACTAAATGGATATTCAAAAATAAACTTAATGAAGATGGTAAGGTAATCAAAAACAAAGAAAGATTAGTGTGTAAGGGATATTCACAAAAAGAAGGAATTGATTATAATGAAACCTTTGCACCAGTAGCTAGAATTGAGGCAGACAGATTATTCTTAGCTTTTGCAGCACACAAGAACTATAAAGTATATCAAATGGATGTTAAATGTGCATTTCTGAATGAAGATCTTGAAGAAGAAGTTTACATTGAACAACCTGATGGATTTTTATTGACAAATGACAAAGATATGGTTTGCAGGTTAAGGAAAGCTTTATATGGACTAAAGCAATCTCCTAGAGCTTGGTATGCTAGATTGGACAAATATCTTTTGAAGATTGGTTTCAGTGAAGGTAATGCTGACAACAATCTATATTACAAAGTGACTAATGATGACATCTTGGTTATAGAAGTTTTTATTGATCATATAATCTTTGGAGGAGAAGATGGATTTTGTAAAGACTTTTTTAATAAGATGTGGGAAGAATTTGAAATGTCTATGATTAGGGAGATAAAATTCTTCTTAGGATTGTAGATCTCATAGGCTGATAAAGGTATATTCATAAATCAATCAAAGTACTTGAAGTAATTACAAAAGAAATTTGGCATGGAAAACTCTAAACCAGTAAGCACACCTATGACTACAACTCATAAACTATCATTAAAGGATGAATCAGCACCTCTTAATCCGACTAGGTACAAGTCTATGATAGGAGGTTTATTGTATTTGACACAAACAAGACCTGATATTATGAATGCAGATTGTATTGTTTCAAGATTTCAGAGTAACCCTAAAGAAAATCATGAATCAACAATGAAAGGAATTTTCCGGTATCTACAAGGAACTACAAATCTTGGTTTATGGTATCCTAGAGATGAAAACTTTGATTTATGTGCATACACCAATGCAAATTGGGCAAGAGATGTAGATGACAGAAAAAGCACCACTGGTGGAGCATTCTTTCTTGGTAGCAGATTAATCTCTTGGTTGAGTAAGAAACAAAGTTGTACATCCTTATCAATAGCAGAATCAGAATATGTTACAGCAACAACTAACTTTACATAGGTATTATGGATTAAACAAATTTTGAAGGACATAAAGGTAAAATGCAAGGAACCTATAATCATTTACTATGATAATATGAAAGATATTGATATATCAAAGAATCTGGTATTTTACTCAAAAACTAAACATGTTTCTATCAAATTTAATTTTCTGAAAGAGAATATTGAAGCAAATGAAGTGAAATTGGTTTATGTGAATACTAAAGAGAAGATTGCAAATATCTTTACTAAACCTTTGCCTAAGGAAACTTTTGAATATCTTAGGGAGCAGCTTGGAGTTATACCCTCATCGGTAGAAACTTAGACAGTTGGAGCATGGCATTAGACCGATAGAATTAACAGAGAAATCTTTTTTTTGGCTTTGATGAAGGAGAGCTACTTCTCAGGGGGAGTAGATTGAATAAATATGGTTATAATAGTTGGTATTTTGTGATAAGTTCTTTGAACTGATTGTATTTGGTTTTCTATTGCTTTGGTATTTGATGTCAGATGGGGAGAGATATCTATGGAAAAATAGATTATCTTTTGGGGAGAGATTATTCATTAGGGGAGAGATTGTTACTCTCTGTATCTGTATTTGGATTATCTCTTTGGGAGATTGTTGGTTTTTGGTTTTTGGCATATCTGCTTTGGCACTTAGATGGTTTTTCCATCTTGTGTTGCCATCAATGCCAAAGGGGGAGATTGTTGGTGTTATGGATGTGTTGCATTGGTTTTGTCATTGATGTCAACACTTGTCAACACTTGAAGATCTCTGGTTATGTTCACCGGCATGATTAGTGACTTATGCACAATCATCGGTATCTGGTTCACCGACAGGTTATATTTTTCACTGGCACTGAGGATGATCTATTATCATCGGGAGATTACTTGGTTATGTTGAAGACATTGTTTGATCACTTGGTTTTGGTGATTTGGTCATTGATCTAATCCGGTTTGCATATTTGTTGTTACCGGCAAATAGGTCTAGGATATGCATCGACAAGCATATCTATTCCAGATCAGTACGACACGTCATGAAGATGATTCATTATTGTTTTAAATGCATTGAGCCAACATCATACATCACATATTGATTCATTTGTAATTGATTTTATTGTAATATATTTTAGTGAGCCGACCTACTCATTTGGTCTTATGTTTTGGTATAAATGTAAGATCTCATTTGTGAGATTGATATAAGGAAAGTGGAAAAGGATTGTAATAAGGTACATGCAAATATAAGCAGAGCTATACATGCATACATCATTCAAGATTGAAGGAAGGTTTAAAGAAGGCAAATTAGAGCTTAACTAGTACTAAATCCAGCATATGAAGATGCTATTTTGAGCAGTGCATTATCATTGGATTTAACCATCCAATTGTAGTCAGTGTGACTCTCATTTTGTGATTGAGAAGTGAGCTCTAGGCAGGTGGCCTTTCTGCATGTGCAAAATCCATATTGTACACACATACTATCTGTTGTAGTATCATCTAATTGTGGGTAAAGCTTCCCACCATGGTTTTTCCCCTTATAGGGTTTCCACATACAAATAATTGTGTTATGTGTGTTATTTGTCTTTCTACTTCATGCATTAAACTTTACCGGTACTGCAATTAACTGATAAACCTATCTGCCAACATTAAAGTTTGGTTTATCGACATTAAGCATTAAGTTTTTTTAAGTTAGTTTTTGTTTGAAATTTATTGACAACTGATTCAACCCCCCCCCCTCTCAGTTGCCTCCGAGACCTAACATCTGCATCAGTGTAGGCACACAACGTGAAATCATCATAATTAGGGTACCACAAACCATAATCCTCAATTCCTTTTTGATATCTGAATATCCTCTTAACAACAATGACATGACTCTCCTTTAGATCGGCTTGATATCTAGCAGCCATACACACAACATACATAACATCAGGCCTAGTCTGAGTAAAATAAAGCAGTCGACCAACCAAAGATCTATACAAACTCTGATTATCTTTCAGAGATTCATCATTTTTGGACAATTTACAACCAGTCACCATAGGATTTCCAACCGGTTTGGAATCATCCAGTCCAAACTTCTTCCACAGTTGCTTCACACACTTAGTTTGAGATATAAAGGTGCCTTTTCCTATCTGTGCAATCTACAAACCTAGGAAAAAATTCATCTCACCAATCATAGAAATCTCTAATTTTTTATGCATATCATCGACAAACTTCATACTCACATTTTTATCACCACTAAAAAATATGTCATCAACAAAGACTTCAACAATCAGAATGTTATCATTTTCAATCTTAATGTACAGATTAATGTCAGCAACACCTTTAGTAAATCCCAATTGCAACAAGTATTTGTCTAATCTAGCATACTAGGCTCTAGGAGCTTCTTTCAATCCATAAAGTGCTTTCTTCAACTTGCATACCATGTCTCCATCATCCGATAGTGAAAATCCATCAGGTTGTTCAATGTATACTTCTTCATCTAGATCACCATTCAAAAATGCAGATTTGACATCCATCTGATATACCTTGAAATCTTTATAAGCAACATAGGCAAGTAACAGTCTAACAATGTCAATTCTGGAAACTGGAGCAATAGTTTCTTCATAATCAATTCCTTCTTGCTATGAATATCCTTTGCAAACCAGTCTAGCTTTATTTCTGACTACTTCACCAGCTTCATTCAGTTTGTTCCTAAAAACCCACTTAGTACCAATAACATTTTTATCCTTAGGTCTACGTATAAATTCCCAAGTGTTATTCTTTTCAATCTGATCTAACTCTTCTTCCATATCTCTTATCCAGTTATCATCTTTATAGGCTTCAACAACATCTTTAGGTTCAACTTTAGAAATCAAACATACTTCTTCTGCAACTAACCTTCTTCTAGTCATCACACCTTTATTCTTATCACCAATAATCTGATTCTCAGAATGATTCAATTTAACATACCTTGGAGTCTTCTATTTATTTTGATTCTCAGGTTCCCGAACATCTTCACCGATAGCAACAACATTCAGATTAATAGTCTCTACCAGATCATTCTTCTTAGGCTCTTCAGACTGAATAGGAGCTAAGACAATATGTTGACCATCATCATAAGCTCTGATCTACTTCCCAAGGTTCTCATCCACCTTCACATTTTCACTCTCAACTATCTTTCTTAGTCTCTTGTTATAGCATCGGTAGGCATTACTCTTTGTAGAATATCCCCAAAAGATACCTTCATCACTTCTAGCATCAAATTTTCCAATATCCTCATCTCTCTTGATATAACATTTGCTACCAAAAACTTTGAAATATTTCATAGTAGGAACATGAGAAAACCAAAGCTCATAAGGGGTCTTACTAGTATCACCTTTGATATGAACTCTATTGAACATGAAAATAGTACTGTTAATAGCTTCTCTCTAGTAGAACTTTGCAACATTTCCTTCAATCAACATAGTTCTTGCAACATCCAAAACAATACGGTTCTTTCTCTCAACAACTCCATTCTATTGTGGATTTCAAGGAGCAGATAGTTGTCTTCTAATTCCATGCATCTCATAGAATGAATTTAAATCACTGGAACAAAATTCTCCACCTCTATCAGATCTCAGACACTTCAGCTCCAATCCAGACTCAGTTTCAACTTTAGCTTTGAATATCTTAAATTTGTCAAATGCTTCTGATTTTTCCTTCAAAAAGACAACCCACATTATCTCAGAATAATTATCAATTAGCAGCATAAAGTATCTATCACCCTATACACTTATAACATTTGTAAGTACACACAAGTTAGTATGCACAAGATCTAGAAGTCCATCAGATGTATATTGTTTACTCTTGAAATAAATCCTTGTTTGCTTACTCAACTGACATTCCTTACATACCAAATTAATTGGTTTTAACAATCTTAGGAATATCTCTAACAACTTGTGAAGAATTGATCTTAATCAATGAATCAAAGTTTACATGACACATTCTCCTATTCTAGAACCAACTCTCATCTATCTTAGCAATCAAACAAATTTTCTCACCAGCATTCAAATGAAAATATTTACCTTCAGTCTTAGTCTCGGATGCAATCTCTATATTGAAGGCATTTAAGATCTTTAATATACCATCCTTGAATTGTACATCATAACCCTTATCAACCATCTGTGCAACACTCAAAATATTATGCTTCAAACCTTCAGCATATAAGACATCATCAGTGTTATGCTTACCATCAAAATAAATAGAACCTCTCCCATGGATCACATAGGCTTTGTCATCTCCAAATCTAACTATTCCACCATCATACCTTTCCATGCTTACAAATTTTCTTTTATCACTAGTCATATGATGTGAACAACCGATGTCAATCACCCATTCACCCTCTTCTTCTACCTTAGCAGCCAAAGATTTCTCCTCAATAAAACGTCTAGTGGAGTCAATAGGTACAGGTTTATCTTCTTTAATGGAAATAAACACAACTTCATCTCCTTCTGATTCATCATCTTTAACACCTTCATCTGCAGCATAGTAGTAGTTCTTCTGGTTCCTAAACTTCTGGTTAGACTTATAAGACTTATCATATTTTCCATGCTTCTCATATCTATCATTCATATCATGCTTATCAAACTTATCATGTCTGTCATACCTAGCCATTTTGTTCAGGCATCTAGAATTAAAATGTCCTATCTTATTACAAGAAAAACATTTCAGGGGGAACTTTCCATCATACTTACTGGCACCTTTAGGCAATTTCTAGGAAATCAATGCTTCAAGCTCATCAAGCTATCTTTCTTTCTCTGCTATTTCTCTTCTTTCTCTTTCATATATGGGTATCCTACACTCATCAAGATCATATTTTTGCTTACCAGATATAGATGTTGATGCTCTAAATGTAGTCTCATACTTTCCATGTGATTCTCCAAATTCGCTCAGCTCAAACGCAACAAGTTTTCTAGCCAACACATCTCTTGTTATTGTGGTCACACTCTGGATCTCATCAATAGCAACAACCTTATGTTTCTAAGTAGGAGGCAAAGATCTCAACACCTTAGCAACAATCTCATCTTCCTCAATCTTTCCACTAGAACATTGAATACCAAGGACAAGTTCATTCACCTTAGCCATGTATGAATGTATGTTCTCATCATCTCCCATCTAAAATGTCTCATACTTTCCTTTCAAACTCTGCAACTTAGCAACTTTCACTTGAATATCACCTTCATACAGGATCTCAAGCTTCTCCTAGATCTCATGTGCAGTCTGAAGTCCCATAACATTTGTCATTTCAGAATTAGTCAGGGCACTAAGCAATGCTTCCTTCTCTCTAATGTTATATTCTTCTTCCTTAACCTCATCAGGAGTAGATGGTCCATTCTGAGGAACAACATAGACATTCTTAGTAATCTTCCAATAATCCTCTCCAAGACATTTCAAGTGCACCTCCATCCAGTTCTTCCATACTGTAGTGTCCCACACTAACTCATACTCCTCCTTGTACATTTATGGACCATATTGACATAGCTTAGTTTACGTTATGGTAATATTTGAAGGTAATACACCATGTGCTAACTCTAGTTATATTTCAGATGCTTAAGATGACACTTGTTATTGATGATCATGATATGATGGATTTATATTAATGGTCTCTATAGGCACTTGTTATGTTAGATGGATTATATGGATTATGCATTTGATAACATTATGGATATACCAACCCAATTTTATGATTACATGTGATGATTTGGAATTATGATGTGTTTGAGTGTTTTATGATTTTCTTTGTGATAGGGATGATGTCACACCACTCATTGCGAGTAGGATGTGCCATTGGGATTCTCTATCACTTGCTTGTTATTATATATTTGTATATGTTTTATTGTGGCCTTGTGGTTGTAGGATTTGTAGGTACCGAACATCGACTCCATCTGGCTCCACAGGTCTGAGTGTGTCTTTAATCCCAATGGTATATGTGGTTCAAAGATGACATGAGTTTCCCTCACATACTCTAGGTCTAAGTTGTTCACTATGAGTCGTCAGCGTCTTGGCGTAATTCACCATGTCAGTTAGTAAGCTTGTTCTTCTCAGTGGTGTGAGTATGTTAGTAATTGCTGATTTATTTTATTATGTTTAGATTAATTATTTGATCTTTGATGTGTGGTTCTATAGTTAATAATGTTTAATTTAATATTTTAAATTAATGTCTTTGAGCATTTAATTATTTGATAATTAATATTTATTTAGTTATGATGTTTAATTATTTATTTAATATTTATTGTTTAATCTTTATTGAGGTTTGATCATTTATTTGATATTTAATTATTTAATTATTTATTTAATCATTCATTTATTGTTTATGGTTTAATTATTTATTTGGTATTTAATATTTATTTATTTATTATTGATTTATTGTTTAGTTGGTCTTTATTTATTATTTATTGTTTAATAGTGCTTTTATATTTTAATGTTGATTAATTTTTATTGGTCACTCTTAATTTATTTATTGAGCCTTGGTTATTTAATATTTATTTATTTAGTCGGCTTTTATTTTATTAGCCTTGGCAACTTGTATTTAATTATTTAATTGGTTTTATTTTAAATGACCCTTAGATATTTAATAGGGCATGGTCATTATTGTTTGTGCATTGGTAATCAATACTTATATAATATCTTATTACATTTCTCTTGTTACAAAAGTAAATGAGTTTATTATATTTCCTACCTACCATTAATTACTATTGGCTTGATTATTTATGTGATAATATCTAATTAATAACCTATAGTATATTTAATACGGGCTTGATTCTATGTATACATTGGTAAATAGTATTTATAATATTCTATTTATACATGTGAATAAGTTTTATATTATTCTCTACCTAACATTTATTCTTATTGGTTGTGAATGTATTGGGGAAATAAAAATATAATATATGATGGATACGTAAGATATATTATTTTATGGATTATTTTGATTGGCCGGTTTTGAGCTAGGGTTTTGGTTTGAAATTATTTTTATTCGATGGCCTGAGCTTTGTGTCGGGTTACCATTCTTGAGAATTTCTTCTCCAACTTTGTTTTGGGAGCTTTGGATTTTTTCTTTGGAGCTGTTTGGATTTTGTGGGTGCTTCATCGAGTTCTTGTTTCCATCACTTCAAATCCCAGGTTGGGGGATTCTTTTCCTTTGATTTTTATTTTTCCATGTCTTCTTAGTGTCTACAGAAAATACTGTGTGTGGGTATATTATGGAGAAATAAATCTTATTATATAGTTTTGTATAGTTTATGGAAAATATTTCATGGGGAAAACTTTATATTATATGGTTTTTAATATAGTTTTCTTTGGGACATTTATTAGTGATCTGAAGATTGTTGTCATGAGTATACGACTCTGTGAATGGATTCCTATGTATTGTGTTTTGGAATCCTGTTCTTGTAGAGTCTTGGGTGTGAGTTGTTAAGGCTTTAACAATTTATCCTTGAGAGATTTTGGTTGTCTTGTGATTTGTGGAAGTCATTTAGGCTCTCTGTGAGTTCTCTGTAAGAAGGTTGGCTCCATTGTTGTGAAGCTTTGTTTTGAGTTTTCTTTTCCTATGGTTTGCATTTTTAAATCTTGTTTATATAATTAATTTCATGTTTCTTGGGCATTTCTTGTAAGCCCTTATTTGTAAGATTTCATGAAGTGTTGAATTTTATATCCTTGTCGCAAATTTTACCTTTCTGTGTCTATTTTTTGTTAGTAAAATCATTGTTTAAACATATGCGCTATTTTATTATGTATATGCACTATGTGAAGTAGTATATGTGATGTTCGTCTTTGCATTTGCACTATCAGAATTGGTAAATGTGCCAAATCCCCATGTATGTGTTGTTTCTTGCATTGTATGTGTTGAATAGTCTATCATATGCATTGCAAAAGTTGTTATATGTGCCACAAAGATTTGTAAAAGTCTTGTATTGTTAAACAAATTCACTATTCTGGGTGTTTTAGTCTATTTTGCTCATTCTGTTTTATTTTTCTGATCTAATTTTTGTACCAGAGGTTTGTTTAAGGTCTGATGATGATTTCTAGATTGATACCCGACCAAATTTGATACATTTCTATGGTTTTATGTTTATTTATCTTTCCTACATTGTTGTGGATGAATTGGTACTCTCTCTCCCATGTTGATGAGCCATGATGGAGAGGTGTTGTTTAGATATTCTTGAACCAACAAGTGAGTTGGCCTTGTTGTAGTTTATCTTTATGTTGACAATAGATTTGATGGCTTGTTGTGGCCTTTGTTATATTGTTGGCCAAGAGGCTCATTTTGCATTACTTGTTGTTGTGGCCATGTGTATGTGCAAAAGTATATATGGTTGTAATTGTTTGCATATGATGTTTATGTTTTCATATTTCATTATGAATTTGAGCCTCTTGTGATTTGTTATTGTTTGGATCCATGTTAGGGGGAGTGGGCTTCCTTGTGATGACCTGAGTCATGAGAGATAGGCTTGCATGAGGTTCCTTGTAAGGATGCATGAAGTCTAGACCACCAGGGCATATTGGAAGTTTACCATGATGTTAAATAAGTGATAACATAATAAATTTATGGGTTGGGTAGACAGATTCATTAATTAAGATAATTAATTTATGTGAGCCCCATGACCCTATCCTAGGGAGGATGTTTTAGGATAAGCTTGGGAAGGCCATTGCTATGACAAGTCAATATCCCTTGATCTCTCATAGGTTGAGATGGCTCCACATGTCCATCAGGATAGCGCCTTGTGTTATTATATTTGTTATGCTAGAGGATGGCATGTGATGACACTCCATCCCTACATGTGTTCCTTTGGTGATTCATGTTTATTCCTTATTGGTTTCTTATATATCTTGTTGGGTTGTATGCCTTTGGGAGTTTATTCTTGCTATGTTGTGATTGGTTCTTGCATGAGAGTCCATGTGTGGTTTAGTCTCTTTGGTTACCGGTGCTAGATTAGGTTTAGAGTGTGTGTTGGGACCTTGTGTCATCTCCTAGCACAGGGGGTGGTTCCTTTGGTTCCACATGGTCGGGTGATTGGTGCTTTTTAGCCATTGGGATGTTCTCTTGGATTTATTCATGCTTGGATGAGGAGTCTTCTTCATGATGGATTATGGATGATTATTATAGAAGATCATGGATGTAATTGATATCATGGTTCATGTAATGTAATTATCTTGTAATAGTTGTAGACAAAATTATGTATAAAGAATTATGCTCTTCGTATGATGGAAATATTCATGTATTGATAGATGTTATCTTAGGACTTGATTAGGATTCATGAAAGAAGACATTAAGATGTATTGTAATGTATCTCATAGTTTGTGGACTAGTAGTAGATTGGAGTCATTGTAATGTTTTTTTGTAAATGGATATTTAATATGCATGTATTATGATGATGCCATTAAATGAATGTTTGTAATGGAAGGTTGCTATTCTTGTTTAAGAATGTGAAAGGGTGATTGATAGGATGGATGGTTAACCTTAAGGAAATAATATGGCTTGCTTTAGTTGATGTGGGATAAGTCTTTGACTCTAGTAAGAGAGTAATTGTGGATGTATCTTATTATATCATGTAATTGGATTTGAAAAAGAGACTATTGTTATTGGAATTATGGACTTTCTTTTGATACTATGTGTATGTTATGATGTTAAGAAGGCATTATAAATGTAAATAGATCATATTGCTAATAGGTAAACCTTGATAGAGAAAACACATATGTTCTTGTGAGAATTTGAATGTAAAGGAAAATTAGGAATAATAGGTATTGATGTTCTAGAATGAAGTTAATAGAAAATGATTAGATTTGCATAGTAATGGAATGTATATCATGCTAGATAGGTAGTAAATGACTTGTATAAGAAGTATGCCATGTATATGTATTGAAAAGAAATGGATTTATATTGTTAGATGTTCATAAATTATTAAGTGAATCTATGATTGAAGGAAATATTGTGATGATGTGCATGTTCATGCTTAAGTAAAGGAATAAGGAAATATGTTTCTTATGTTGGATAGGAAATGAATTATAGTTATACATTAAGAGTCGATAAGCTTGAAAGGTGGAACAAAATCATATTAGTTTAGGAGAATGGTTATGGGGTTTAGGAAACATTTGGATTTGGTTGATAAATGGACTAAAGTATTAGATTTGGTTCAATTGAAAGAATTGCATATTATGTTGGCATAAAAGATAGTGAGATGCATATCATGAAACTTAAGTAAAAGTGCCTTTCGCATTGGTAATGGAAATATTAAGGGTGTAATGATCATGAGTAGTTGTGTTGCTTGTGTTGGTAGTAAGTAATGACATTGAGATACCCTAGAGAGTGTTGCATTAGATATTATTATATATATATTTTTTATCTCCATTAGAATGTTAGTTGCTTAACTTCTCTAGGGTATTTTGGCTAGAGTATAGTTACTTCCATCAAACCTCAGACTATCCTTGAAAAGAATACCTTGAGATGCCATCCTAGATCTCCTCAAGTGATTAAGACTCTACCGAAGGATCTGGCTCTCATACCAATTGTTATCAACAATCAAGAAGGAAGTCTGAGAGGGGGGAGGAATCAGTCTTCACCGGTTTAACAGAAAATTAAACTCCAAAAAATAAACTGATAAAACTGCAGCAATAAATAGATAAGCAAATTAACAGCACAACACACAACACCAATATTTTTTACATGGAAAACCTGGTTAAGGGAAAAACCACTGTGAGAACCTACCCATAGTAAGATGATACTCTGCAGTAGTATGAGAAAAATATTACAATGGGGAATGCAAATGTATTCAGGCACACTACCTAGAGCTCACTACTCAAAAGATATTTTCCTGAAAGGCTACAACCCTCAGGGAAGTCTCACTGACTTACAATATGATTCGGACTACAATCCGAAAGAAATGAACTATAATGGTAACATCTACAAATGCCTGACGATAGTTCCGGTTAAGCGTAATTGTCTACTCTACAAAATCAATCTCACCTCAACACTTCACTGAATGATAAATTTATTGTTCGCACATTCACCTCTCTCTGATAATGAAGATACTATACTAGCACCAAAATTAAGTGAATAACTCACCTATATATACAATTCATCAACCTTGATAACAAGGTCGACTAAACCCTCAACTCACAAAATTACATTACATGATACAAAGATCAATCACTGGACCAATATAATGATTTAAATTACATAGCATGGACCTAAATAAAAATCCCAAATGATCACATCCACCGAAAATCACGCCAAGATCAACCGCAACACGCTACACCATAAAAAATACCTCATAATATGAAAATCATCACCGGTTGATGAAAACTGCCAAAAACTCACATAATGATGAATGTTGATTGCCAAAATAAATAGGACATGACTAGGAAACACCAACAAGAACGCTAGGATCATCACCAATAGTTGCACCAACACCACTTATCAAATCTTCATCGATCAACATCAGAAAGCTCAAGAACACAACCAATCAGCAACTATCACAAAGAAAGATAACTTGTAGGGTACCAAATCATGAACCATGTGAAATTAAGATACACAAGATCATCCCAAACAATATTCCAAAGTCTTAGCACAAGATCTGATCACATCGGAATATACCAGAGGAAATACCAGATTCTGCAAAATAATGATCAGCAAAACCAAACTACAAAGCCGGATCAGAAGATCTTCCCAAACTCACCAGAATAAATCACAGGAATATGTTGACATCAATGACAACAACATATCCTAGAAGCAGCAATGAATAATCATATCCAATAAATGTATCATCTACTTCATTTCCTTTAAGGGTAACCATAAATCCTAGAAGTTGCTCATTCATAATCATATTCCAAAGATGACCAACAATAAGTAATAACATATTTTCAATTTAGTACTTTCACTCATAGACATACACAAATCATTTAGCATTTCCACTACTATCCATAGACACACCCAAGATAACCCAATCACATTACTTGATCATTTAATTCTTTTCCAATCTAGAATTACATATATAATGGATATCCATTTACGACAATCATAATCTATTACAACTCATCATTATCTCAACCTACTACAAGTCCTATTATATATGATCACAACATTCTAGTTACATAATCTTTCTTTACAATTGCATCTTTGTCATAATATAAAATATATGATTTCAATCTAAATTACATAGATTATACTCCAAGGATCCATCCACATGATGAGAAGATATAAATCCACATTTGTGCATGCTAGCATCAAACAAAGAACATCTAAATAATAAGGAGCCACCCCCATGCTAGGAGATGACATGAGGAATAATAAGGAGCCACCCCAACTCAACCATGTGGAATAATAAGGAGCCACCCCCGTGCTAGGAGATGACATGAGGTTCTAATTTCACACTCTAGACCTAGGCTAACACCTAATAACCAAGGGACTCAATACAACATCCACAAAAGATAAATGACTATATAGCAATAAACCATATCACATCATGAGGCTAAACCAAAAGAAATAAACTCCTAGAGGCATACCAACAATGAAGGCATAAGGATCATGGACACATGTCAGGAAAGAGTGTCATCACATGCTATTCTCACATAGAAGGGGCCAAGCCACACCTTGATAGACATGTGGAACTGTAGAGCCCCTCCCCTATCAAGCTTTGATTAACTTAGTTGACCATGGTTGACCCTATTAATAAATGCTATAATTCAATAGGATGGACTATGTTAGATAGATAGATTGGTGAGAAAAATAATTGAACCAAGTTATAGAATCATTTCACCTTGTGGTGTACATTTTGATGTGTTATGAATTTGAAATCCTAAATGATCCACTTATTTGATAACCCTGATCTGACGTATGTCAACTATATCTGAATTTGCAAAATTTTATTATAAAGTTAGAAAAGTGATGCATGTCTTATGAATGCTTGAAATTTATGGGGATCAAGATAATGTCATTCAGTGAATTGCTTTATGGGGATTAATTGGGATATATGAGATATTAATGTCAATTGTATGCAGAGTGTTTGATGGGTATTCAAATTCATGTGCTTAATATTATATGAGGTTATTTGAAATTACTAATGCGTAAATTGAGATGCGCAGGAAAAATTATCCATGTGACCATGGAAATATTATGGAGAACCAAACCTAGACCTATGTACGTTTGTTAAGCCAGGGGTTGTCTATTTGGAGAGACAACACCTTGTTTGTATTGTATTTTATTTGTAAAAGTAAATGATGCATGTGTGTTAAATTTATTTTATTAATTTGTGTAATCCTACAAGAGACAAATTCCATGTGTGATTTTTATATTGTATTTTATTGTGTCACTTGACACGTGCTGATTAGTGTTATTGATTTTGACTTGTCTCTTGGAGGGAGTTTTATTTCTACCAAAGCCATTCAAACATATGAGTGTGGTCCCAAATTTGCCTTGGGTAGGGAGTCTTGGGAGTGGTCAACTTAGGTTTGACCCGTAGGTTAACTTCAGTTGGGTTTCTAAGGGGTCAAATGGACTCCTAGGGTCAGTTTTAGGGATTTTCCAAAGGTCCAAAGGGTATACCTATGGGTTAGGGGTATTTTTAAACATGTGACTACTCCCATGTGACTGTTTAGTCACCTCAAAAAGTGGTTTTCCCAAGGTGAGCAAAAATTCAACTTAGAAGGTTCCTCCTAGAATAGACAACCTTCCCTTTTGGTGTCAAACTCTCTTCCCCATCCTCTCTTACCTTTTCTCTTTCCAGTTTTAGCAACATGTAAGAGTTTGGGAAGAACAACCAATGGGAACTCTCACTTTACCCAAGGGGTTGGGAAGAGTGAGAGAGGCCTTCTTAGGCAAGGATTAGGGACTTAATGAGCAATCACCCACTCTCCATTGTTGGAGATTATGCAAATTTTGAAAGGAATAGTTGTAGGATAGAATTTTTGGGAAGTGTTGGTGAAGAGTTTGTGTGGATTTGGGCTGCTCATCCCCAACTAAGTCTATCATACCTTTTGGTAGATTAAGGTTGGTTCTACATCTTTTTAGTTATGTTATATATGTTGTTTTAAAAAAAAAAAAGCTTGTATGAGAAGATGCGTATATGTAATTTTCTTTGTAGGAGAAAGATGTAATTTTTCCTTCCCTTGTTCTTTTTATGTTTTCATGTATTGGGAGTGTCCAAGGCCTCCTACTCTTGGGAGAGTAGGATGGTCTTGGGGTGGAAGAAGTATGACAGCCTTAGGTGAGAGGCTCTCCTTATGGAGATTAATCTCAAGGGTGTTCTTTGTGACCCTTGCTGCATAGCCTTGTGTATGCATTTGGGGGTCATAAGGGGAGAAGATATGGCTTTTATGCCTTTGGGGGGCATAAGGGTGTGGAGATGTATTTGTTGTTTTTTGATTGCCATGAGGTGGCTTGAGTTGTTCCATGTTGCAGTCTCCCCAATGGTATTTGGTCCACTTCCACCAGTGGAAAAATCATCACAAGTTGTGGTGAAAGTGTAGCTTGGGTTGGGAAAATGTATGTTGAGTGTTTGCCCCTTTGTTTGTTGTGGTTGTTTGTTTGTGACCAGTCTAGTGCTTGGTTCTCCAAGCTCGGGGGTGGCTTCTAGTAAGCCTAGGATAGGAGGTGAGCACTCCATGGTCAATTTTTTTATTCTATTTGCAGGTTGCTTGGGATGGAAAGGAAAAGAAGAAGAAATTAGTAGCTGGTTTTTATATGATTTGCAGAAAAGTTTAGGGAAGGGAATATTGTATTTTTAGCAATGTAAAAAGGAAAGTTAAATATTGTATTTATTTCAAAAAAACATATGTATTCATTTTTATTTCAAGTCCTCATTTAATGAGAGACTAGTTGGGTATCACACCCATTGTAATGTTGACTACTTTGTATCCTAAATGCTCTTTAAAGAAATGTATTTCCATAATAGAACGTTATTGCAAAAACAAAATGTTATTTATGAATTAAGTTTCTATAGTTGTTGAAATAATATATTTGTTGCATTCTTATTATTTGAAAATAAAATTCCATTCTATCTACTATGCATAATGAAAATAGTGTAGATAAATAAAATAGCATTGCATGTGAGTTATTAAGCTGGAAATGATCTCTTAGTCATATTAGTATAGTTCCAAAATGCATACATAGTTACATAGCCTTTAGTATGAAACCTATGTTGTAGTTAACTTGGTAAAATGGTTTTAAATGATATTCTAGTTTTATTAAATGCTGCTATAGTTAAAAAAATAATTTTGTCATTTTATTTATTGCAACAAATTAAATCTGAAAGTTAATAGCCTATTTCTAAAGTTAGTATCTAGACTTAGTAAAAGAAAGGAATACATTAGAGCTTGTTGTTAGTGTTCTTTTTAAAATATATATATATATATATATTCAGAATGCTTTAAACACAAAAAAAAATAATAATATATTGAAAAAGAAACTACTTCTTTCATTTAAAATATCCTCATGTGAATCTTATTCCTTTTGATTAAATTTCAACCTATATATATATATATATTATGCATTTTGTATATTAATTAGGAAAAAGGATATTAAAAAATAATGTTATTCTGGGCTAACCCATGGGGAGGGCCAAGAAACCCCTACCCCCATAGGTTGGGGCGAAACTGCCACTACGGGCGCCAACAGCGAGCGGACACCGCTTGCTGTGGGCCTTCCGCAGTGGGCGGGACAAAACCCGCCACTGCGGGCGACTCACAGTGGCAGTGGTCACCACTGTGGTAACCCACAGTGGGCGGCAGCTGCCTCTGTGGCGAGCCACAATGGACAACGGTCATTTCCTGTGGGGTACCACAGGGGCCGCTCCTTGCAAATTTGCTGCCCAACCACTCGACTCCCCGTTGACAGTGCACTCGGTCAGGGGTTAGAACCTTGCGGCTCCCTTGCGATGATCCCTTCGGCCTTTGATCTGTGGTCATGGCCGCCCTTCACCACCATTGGCCTCCTTTGCACCATCTCACCTGCACACACACACTTGCATAAACAAAAAAAATATGTTACAAAGAAAAGAAGCCCTAACCCTGTTACGGGTTAGGGTTAGTTATTTAAGGAGTGAGATGAGGGAAAGTAATAAGAAGCAACTTCAGTTAGGGTTTTAAATAAAAAGATATAATTATAAAACAATGAGAAAGACGAGGGAAAAATATTCCTCTAAGATTTAAAATGGAAATATCCATTTAAGTTAATTTTTTTGTTAATAGGTTAGTTTGGTTATAATAGAAAATGCAATGAATTATTTCATAGTATTATTATTTTCATATTTGGGTTAATATATTTTAAAAGCTTATTAATGAAAAGTTTAATTAGTATGGAGAATAAAGTTTAGTTTAAGGAGTATTTTTAAATATCTATCAATGGATATTAATATATAATAACTTTAGGAATTGTTTTTTTTATATACACTTTTCAATGAATCTTATTAAAGAGGTTCTTGAGGGAAATGTTTTAATGCGGAATGATTAAATCTAGATCAAGAGGTAAATTGAATGTTGGGTATTAGATACTAATGGGTGGGAGATTACAACTTGATTGAAGTTGTTAGATACGTTTAGAGATCTTAATCTTAATGATATTTATAATTAAATGAGAAGAATTTAATAAAGGTTATTACATTTTTTTTTGAAAGAGGGTTTTGTAGGTGGATTTGTATATATTTCTATAATAAGTCGATGAACTTGATTTTGTGAATTTATTTATCCCAAGTAAAAACTATTTATTTTAATTAGTATTATAACATTTGGCACTTCAAATGTAGCTGCTCTAATAATTAATATTAATACATGGAAATTGTGTTATTATTGGAATAATAGATTTAGGAATTAATTAAGATATAAATGACGAGTATAATATCAATGATGGAGGGAACTTGATATTAGATAAATAATTGGTATTGATTTATGAAATTTTGTTAAGGTCAAATCAGCAAAACTGGACCCAATTAAGCATTATTAAAACGCAACTGGAATAAAAGGGACATTTGAGTGAATTTATTATTGTCCTTATGAAATTAATTTATTTTGCTTGATGATAGTAGATATCGTAATTGTTAGGAAGTAAAATTCTATTTCTATCTTCTAGGAGTTTTATCGAAACCTAAGGCTTCTAGTTAGATTTTATTTCGATGCTCACTTTAGACACCCATTCTAATATCAAGTAAGGTTTCGTTGGAGCAGTTTGTTAAGTTGTCACGGCTAATTTAGGCATAGGTTGCATATAATTAAGTGTTAAAAAAAAAAATTGTTGTTTGTGTTTTTGCCCAAAAGTTTTGGCATGACAGGAACCATCTCAACCTTGGATCCAATCAAAGGAGTTCAGTTTACCATCTCTATGGTCTTCCCAAGCTCATACCGAGACTCTACTCAAGGGCCATGAGGTGGGGCCACAAAACCAATTTCATTATCTTTATTAGGTGAATCCTAATTACCCAACCCATTAATCAAATTATTATGGTTATCACTTGCAAATTAAAGATAAACTCCCCATGTGGCTCCATGATAGGTCTAGACCCTAAGAACCCTTACAAGGAACCTCTTAGAAGCCTATTTCTCATGACCCCGGTCCACACATGCAAGAGCTCACTCTCCCTATTGATGGACCAAGACCTTAGGGTGAAACACAAATAACAACATCAACAAGGAGGCTCAACAACAACATCATAGATATCCACATATATAAATACAATAAGAACAAGGCCAATGCCACAATGCTAATAAGATGAAACAAGAGCCTCAAAAATAAGCCAAATCCAATCAATAGACAAAATAAAGGTATGATACTTCTTGCTCATCCTTTCATAAGAAAATCCTCAACAACGAGGCATTGGTCCTCTTGCTGGAGCCAACATAAAACCATCCTCAATAGCAAGGCTTATCAACTTGCTGGAGCTAAATAACAACAATACGTATCAACTTTTTGGAGCAAAGTACAACAATAAAATAGCCAAAACTAAGGCATAATCCACTTTGAGAATCAGAAGGAAATCATCAAATGCCTCTGGTACAAGGGCAGACCAAGAAAACCAACCCAGAAAGCTAAAACCATAAACATTACCATTAACAAGGTAGTTTAGTGCATCCATAGGAAAGAATAGTGTATAGAACACTTCTATTAGCGCATAGAGAACTTCTTTTAGCGCATAGATACTAGAGTCCAAAATAAAAAGATAAGAGTAAAATGGTGCACAAAATACGTACAGTGGTGCATCTAGTGCCCAGACATAGGATATATTTTAGCACACAAGACTTATATTTTAGCGCATAAGACTCATTCTATGGCGCATACATGGAAGAATCCAGAATACACAGAAAATGGATTTAGACAATTACGAATCAAAAAAAATTATTCAAAGGCACAATCAGGGTCCCAAATCGACCCAGAATGAGGCACAAGACCAATTACAAATCAAGGACTCAGCCAATTACAAAATAAGAGTCACAAACAAGAGAATTACTTCACTCACAATATAATCATGACTCCCGACTATACACAAGAAGCCAAAAATTCACAAACACCACCAAGACTCCAGAATTCACACAATACCAAACTATTAAAACTCGATAGCATAAAAACCATGACACTTCTCAAACTAGAATCACTCTCAGGGACCCAAGGAACAACTTAGAAAAGTCACAATACCTTTCACGGTAAGGCGGAACACTCCCAATGAAATATAAAATGTCAAAGCCCCTAATCACCATACAAATACACACATTCTTAATTTAGTTACCATATAATGTTTCTCCAAATTTTTCACTAGCAAACAAATTTTACACGGGCATGGAGAAGACAGTCTTTTCTGGAAATGAAAATTGTAGAGAATGAGATAATTAAACTGACCTGGAGAAAAGAAGTAATGAAAAGGAAAATCGGCGAAGAGCAATCCCAAACCAAAATCCAGCAAGGTTCTACAATCCAATCAATCTCCAAATTGAAACCAAAATCTCCAGCAACATTCAAAATTTCTCAAAGAAGCCAACCCCCGCCACACATAGGGAAAACCCAATAAATAAAAATTGAAACCAAAACTAGCTATAGAAAAATTCCAACCAATCAAAAAATTCCCAAAAACTATATCCTATACCTACCATGCATAGTTTTGAGGTAAATAATATTATTTACTTACCCCCACAAAATCAACCTAGAAAATAAAACAGTAGGTAGTAAATATATTATATCAATTAACCAAATAGTGACAAATTACATAATAAATCAAAACAATTAAATGAAATAACCTCATGGGCAAAATAAAAATACAAAATCCCAATAATCAAGTAAAATAGTCAATATAAAATAAATATCATAATTAAATATAAAATCGCAAATTATATAAAATAAACAAATAAATAATGGATCAAAGGCAATACAAATAAATGCCACCAATTAAATATAAAGCCACAACTATATAAAACAATAAATCCAAAGCTCCACAAATAAAATAATCAAACATTAAAGAAATAATAAATAAATATCCAATAAATTTTAAATAATAAATAATATTAAACCAATAAATCAAAGCTAAATAGACAATAATCAAATAACATTAATAAATATTAAGCCTCAATAATAAATTACCAATAATAATTAAATATCTAAACTATACCATAAATAATTTTTATTTAACATTAATAAACTATACGAATCAAATATTAATTAATCACATAATCAAATACTCAGAACACCTCAAGGCAACCTGGCATAAGGGTCTAACAACACACTGTAAGACGCCACAAGACAACTCAACTAAGACACTAGATTGACTAAGATATCAACTAAGACCTAGAGTATAAGGAAGGAAACTTCTGCCATCTCCAACAACTTGCCATTGGGATAAGACACACTTAGACCTATGAGACCAAGTGAAGTCAATGTCTAGTACCTGCAATCCTACAACCACCAATAACCTCAAGACAACATATGCAATAATGTATACATAACATAAATGATCAGGCAAGTGATAGAGAATCACAATGTCATATCATGCTCATAATGAGTGGTATGACATTGTCTCTAACACGAATACACTAGAAGACAATCACAATCATTATATCATCAACTCAATCATCATAATCATGGAATAGGGTTATCATAATCAAGATGCCATCATAAGCTCATAACAATATGAACCAAATAATTAAGATAATATAGATCATCAATGTAAGTTCATCATTATAATAGTCTATGATATATCAATCATCCACATAAGTCGTCATGTATCAATTGTCCATATAAATGCCTAGCATCATCTCATCCAATGTAATCATCAAGTGGGGTTAGCAAAGTCATGATATCATCATAGTCCCATAAGCAATAGAATCTACACATGAATAATGATTACATCTAGATCACTACAGGTAAGTTTGACCATAATAATAGTCCAAGACATAGCTTCATCCACATAAATTATAATGAATCCATCGGTATTAAAGAGACTATTTGTATAAAGAATGAGACAAGAAATATCAGAACATGCAAAAATCTAAAATTGTTTATCACATCCTCTCATGAAGGATTAGTTAGGTAGGGGCACTACACCTGTAATGGTGTTCCCATCTCCATAATAGTAATGATGATGATGATGATGATGATGATGATGATGATGATGATGAGTGCATGCCCTCAAGAGAGAAGAGGAAAATGAATAACATAAACTAAAATGATTTCCTTAGTCATAAACATATGGTGTTGTTGACTTGCTCTCATGTAGTCTTGCAAAAGGATTAATACAACATTATAATAATGATGAATCGTGAACAATAAATGATACTTGATAGTAGATTGTTGTATGCTTGATAGTTGCCTTAGACTTTGTCACTTGGCTGATCTTAATTACTTAGGATTCAAGAGAGAGATATTCTTAGAAGATGTTGTAAATGAGAGAGGGAGTTGCTTTTATATGCACACTAGAACCTTTTAAATTACCTACAAAGGCCAATGACAACAAATAAAACTATTAAGGGTCAAAATCCAAAATTCACACATTTGGATTTGGAGCCAACTGGGAAAATAGGGGTGTTTGGTGTCCTTATCCAACCCTTTCTAATTGCAGAAAGGTTTAGGCAAAAGGGGGTGATACCAATATCATAGATGTAGACCTGGATTGGGTTTGTTTGCACTAGATCAAACTCCACCTCCAAAATGGGTGCTAAACACAATATGAAATTGTATGCAGGAGCACCGGAGTAGTTCAAACCGACATTTGGATTTGATTCCGGTGAGATATCGATTCTAGTATTGGTTTTTTATTGGTATGTTCTTACTGGTTGGTCTTGCAGTGTATGGAGTGAAGATGAATCGGGTTGTGGGTGGCTCCTGTAACTTGCAGATCATTGAGCGATTTTTTTTTGGGCCTTGTCCGATGTTTTCAAAGGACCGCGTGAAGTTTTATGCATTTTGGGATGTTCTTGGTGATTTGGGCCAACATGTTATTTTTTACACATCTCATCATGAACCGGTTGGTCTTTGGCTGGCTTGATCGAGTTGTTATTACTTGCAGATGGTATAAAGGGAAAGTTTAGAGATTCATTTTATAGGACGGAGGTCCGAGGAAGAAGAGATCGAGCGAAGATGTAGTTTCCAGAGAGATTCTAGTATGGGGGGACTGGAGTCTAGAAGGACTGAGGTCCGGATCAGTGCAAAACAGTGCAGACTATTACTGAAGGCCTATTTGTCGAGTAGAAGACCTGCGGATCTTAGATCTGTGTTGTATGGATTATTTTGTAATCCTAGGCCGTGGTCCAGCATGTGTAGCCACTGAAGGCATATATAATTCATTAAATGCTTGTAATGATTGATTTATTTGGTTACCAATTATATCATGTGTTACTTCTATCGGTTAGGGTTTCCCTTTATTTGTTTACCAGTTAGATCTTGTGTTGTGTTACCGGTTGTCAATATCTTGCATGGTGTTTTGTGTTATAGGTTGCAAGAAGGGGATGTCCTTCATTGGATATCCCTACCTTGACTGCATCAAAATTGTAGAGGGTACACAATCTATGGCATTACAAGTTCAATGAGGGCTTAAAAGGTAATTCCAAAAATTTCAAGGAAATGGGACACTGTGAAAATATAGGATGATAGGGATATTTTGTGATGTGAGCTAGATTTTTGCAAAAGGTAAATTTAGCTAAGAAAGTGAATGTGGTAGGAAAGAGGCAAAAGTTTAGAGGATAGAAGGAAATGTCTTGAACATGTATGAAATCTTACTAAAGCAAAATATCCTAGTTCACAAGGATATTTTGCAGTTGCATAACTTTCACAATTTTGCTCAAAACTTATTCAAAATTGAAACATGACATCCTCAATACAAAGAAAATTACACAATCACATAAATTTCACAAATTTGACAAGATTTTCCTCAAATTTGAAAGATGGCATCCCCAACACTAAGAAAATCCTGCGATTGCATAACTTTCAAAATTTTGGTCGAATTTTCCCTAAATTTAAAATATGACATCCTTGACATTAGGAAAATCTTGCAATTGCATAAATCTCACAATTTTTATTGGATTTTTATCAAATGTGAAACAAAGATACCCAATTGATTTTTCTAAAAGATGGAGCTCTTGGTAACTTTCACACTTAGATTATTTTTTGGATTTTTTAACTTGGATGTTTGGGTTAGAAAGGGGTGGTGAAAACAATGACTAGAACATTATCTAAATATCACAAACCCATGAAAATTTTCTCAAATTGGTTATACATGATGGGAAATGAGATGTGAGTATGAAAATTTGTGAGGCCTAACATGTACCACTTGTGACCACATATATATTTAATAGTTTATGTAAACTAATATGCCCTATTCTTGAGAGACAAAAAATTAGAGTAACTTCATTGTAGATGTTGTTATCAACATATGTATGTATCATTTAAACATGTTATGTTGTAACCTTTTCCCTTCAACCACAAGAAATGCTTTCACTAGATACAAATTGCTAATTCAGATCATCTTTTTCATGATAAAATGAAACAATCATCATATAATAAGAATATAACCCTCAAAGTAAGCTTTTTAAAAAATATAGATTTTTATATATTTATTTTTATTATTTTCTTTTTCTAATCAGAATATGTTGATTACAAAAACCAAAGATCTCTATTTGATGGTTGTAGGAAAAACAAACAATGATTTTATTTCTAAAAACAAGAGTTATATTCATGTTGATGCCCTTCTTTGAGAAAAATAATTTGAGTATATAAAAAAGACATGTATTAAGATCCAAAATGTGCATAAATTATCGAGTGTTCTAATTTAAAAAACTAATAAATAAAACATATAACCAAAAATATGCATGCCCCAAATAAAATATACAACAAAAAGAAAAAAATTATATATTAGCATACCTATATTTTTTAAATAAAATTTATGTAAATGACACGAGATATCAAATTTAATTTTTTTTTACCTTTAACATGGTTAATATTTATTAGAATTTAGTCTTATTTTAGAATATGAAATATTTTCTATGAAAAAAATAGAAGTTTAAACATAATTTTTTAAACTAGAAGTTTCTTTTAAATCTAGATTTAAAAACATAATTTTTTAAATTAGAAGTATTTTTAGATTTAAAAATATAATTGTTTTTTACATTTAATAACAATAACAATAACAATAACAATAATAGTAGGTTGCTTTTTAATTTAGATTTGTTTCTTTTAAATATATATATATATATATAGTATTTAATAAATAATAACAATAGAATTTTTCTTTTTAATTCAGTTTAATTTTTATAATTGACAAATAAATAGATTTTATTTTTTAAATATTAATTTGCATGACCTCATTTATATGGTCACATATTTAGATGTATACTTAATTGCTCAATTTAATTTTTTTGGGTAGGTGGACTGATAGAATAATAACCAATTTTTTAAAAGCTTGATTAAAAAAAAAAAAGTTTTTAAAATTTTAATTGGACAGATTAGATGGTACCATACAACCTAATCCACAACTTATCTACAAATTAAACTATATTATAATAATAAAAATTGTGGATAGAAATTGATCCATATCTTAATAATCTTTAATGATAGTGTATTACTAAAATTTTAAATAAAAATTAATTTGTCTGCTAAGTGTCTTTTTTGGGAATGGATATGAACTTTTAACCCTGACACTCTTACACATTGATATATCCATTCAAAGTAAATTATATTTTACAATGTTTAAACAAAGCCCAACACACATGATTTGGAAATCACCTGAGTTAAAATAATATCAGCCCATGTCAACCAATTTATATATTCAAAAAACTATTCTGTTAGAGAATGAATTTTATATTTGTAGATATTCTTATCCACAACATGCACATCAATGCTGTGGCAGCAAGATGATAATAGAAGAAATTTTAAATGAAAGAATAAGGGAAAATGTGTTGTGGATAACTATAAAAATCTACAGTATTCTGTTATTTACCAATAAGAAAACTCATTCCTGATTAAAAAAAAACTTAAGAGGACATATTAACTATAAGAAAACTCATTCCTGATTAAAAAAAAACTTAAGAGGACATATTAACTGTAACTAGGACTGAATAATTGACTTTGGTTTTACCATTGTTGTCGTTTCTTAGTAAATTCAAGAGAACCCAGAATCCTATGTTATCGATGTGCGTTTTGGTAAGAAACCTTTTTACACAGTTTTTTTGGTAAGAAATTGAGAAATGTCAGACATTAGGTGAAATTCATCCTGACATGTAGCCAAGTCAAATGTTGGACGATCTGTTGGAGATTCCAGCTTTGTTTTATCTCATCCTCAATCAAAGCATGGAATAGCAGTTGAGCTCATTAAGCTTCTATGAATTAATAGGAGGAGATATAGGAGAGATGGAATTTGTACTAATAAGAGTACAACTAATCCAATACAGTGGTTGAAATAGATTTTTGAGTCAGGTCTGCTGTTGGGCTTGGGCATCATCTAGCTGCTAGGTCTGACTGTGTGATAGTATTGAGCTGATCTCAATGGGCTTCTCTCCATGTTGTGCAATAGAGAGAATGAGCAGCAGGTCTGGTGAGGATAAAGGACTCATCAACTACTTTGAAACAAGCTTTTCTGCAGAAGAGGAAGACCTTATCATCAGACTTCACTCTCTTCTTGGTAATAGGTACAATACTGTAGCAGTTCTTATAGATAGGTCTTGAGTTTCAGTTTGTCGGGCTAGTTGGCATGAGTTTTTGAAAAGGCTGTTTTTAGAATCTGTTGTTTAGTGTATATGTTTTTGTATTGACATTTCAGATCATATTCAATAAGTTGTTATTAAAAAGAGGAGAGTTTTTTTTCAAATTCTTTTCATGATAAGTGTATATAAGTAGCAATGGTAGTTGGCATGAGTTTTTGACAGTCATATAGTATTCAAACTTGATTGTTCCTGAAATCAATTGTGTATGTTTTTGTATCAATGGTTTTTTATCATACTCAGTGATCTGTAATAGAATGAGTGGAGTCGTTTTTTCAAATTCCCTCCAACAAGTGTATATCAGTAGCAATGGTAGTTGGAATGAGTTTTTGACAGTCTCTATGGTATTTAAGAGATTGTTTCTGGAATCAATTGGGTATGTTTTTGTCTTAATGTTTTGGATCACTCAAAAATGATCTATGAGTTGTTTTTCCAAATTCTTGCTGTGACAAGTATATATGAATAGCAATGGTGGTTTGCATGAGTTTTTGACAGTCTCTATAGTATTCAAAAGATTGTTTGTTGAATCAACTTGGTATGTTTTTGTATTGATGATTTGGATCATATTAAGTGATCCATCACCAAAAAGAGTACAGTCATTTTTCTTAATTCTTGCCATTACAAGTGTATACCAGTAGCAAAAATAATTGACATGAGTTTTCAACAATCCATATAGAATGGAAAAAGATTGTTTCTAAAATCAATTATTTATATTTTTGTATTAATATTTTCAATCACATTCCATAATCCATCATAATTAAATAGAATATTTTTTCAGATTCCATTGAACAATCCACATTAAGTGTTGTGAACAGGTCACCTGGTTTGCAGGATTTTGAAGTTGTCTTTGCAGGATTTTGAAGTTGTCTAAAAGCCATTTAGGAAAATACTGTGTATTTGTAATAGTTTTGAAAAATGTATCCATTGAAACTTGCTAAATGTTTGTGTGTGTATGTGCAGATGGGCACTGATAGCAGGAAGAGTTCCAGATCGAACAGATAAGCAGATAAAAAGTTACTGGTACACTACTCTGAGGAAAAAGTTGGGTGTCAAAAGACTAATTCGCCCAAAAACTCACAAGTTTGCATCATTCCCCATGAAACACTTTAGTGGAGAAAACAGAGGAAGAAGTGTTTCGAAGTCCTTCAATGGTGATGAGAAGAATATGGAGGGTGAGACAGAAGTTCAGTCTTCTATATTTGGTGCTGCTACTGCCCAACAAAATGAAAGATATAAATTATGTAAATCTACAAAGGCAGGTTCCACTGTAGACACAAAATTAACAAGGAAGGAGTTGAGGGTGAGGTGTGAGATAATGCCAAGGTGTAATATTGAAATCGAAGATTCGTGGTCAGGGACTGTGGGGTAGATAAAGATGATGTGGGTAGTTGTGTTGATAAGGATGCACATTTTCTATTTTGATTGAATTAAATTATTATCAGTATTATTGCTGGCTCATCAAATACTTGTCAATAAAAACTAGTTTATTAGAATTTAAAATGGTTTTCTCTTGTTCATAGATAAAGGCAATTTAACAAATACTTAGATTATTAAATTAATGATAGTTAAGTGTATTATAAGTTAATGAATTTTAGATTAAACGAAAATATAAATTAAATGTAAGAGATATATTTAGTTCTATGATTAAAGACTGAATATCTTTATAAAGATTCTAGAATCTAATCTATTCCAATCTTAGAAAAGTATACTCTTAAATTGTTTTATGTTTTGGGATGAGAAAATTCTATTTGCATTGTGAAAGGTCAAGCTTGCAAATTAAGTTTAAATCTATGTCTATAGAAATTCCCCCTACTCACATAATTGATTTGGTAATTTGTGTATCTCTACTTTGTGATTCCCTTAATTAATTCTTCTTTGTTCTACCTTTTTTTTTACTACTCTGAAGATTGATAACATTTAAAATATGTTTGAAAGGTTGTTGTTATGTTATTAGGTGACATGTTCTCCTTAGCCTTGATGCAAAGTGTGAAAGTTCAAAGACAACATATCTAATTCATGCGATGCATGTGTGGATCTAAATTTGTTTTAGAACATCAACCAAAAGTTTTTCCAAGATTCCTTAAATGATAATAATGCTTGGAATAATTGAAATGGAGAGGATGTTGTGAGATGTAAAATGAATCAAGTTAAATGCCTTTAAATATAAGGCCATTAAATCACACTACCTTGTGTTAACTCAATCATTAGTGGGAAGAGAATGGGTGGGAGTTGGCAAAAAATTAAATTTAATATTTTAAATTTAAAGGACATATCGATAAATCACACTACCTCCTGTTAACACAATCCTTAGTAAGGAAGAGAATGGGTGGGAGTCGGCAAAAATTTAAATTTAATATTTTAAAATGTCAAGGGTTAAGTCTATGGCTGCAAGGTTGACACTATTGACAAAAAACTGAATTTTGGTTAAGATAGGAAATGTATATGGGTAGGTATAATTAATGTGCAAATTGAGAGTATATATATAAAAATGTGTGTGTATGGATAGGGTGGGAAATAAGTGCATATCAATGTGTGTAAGCAAATGAATAAATAACATGCGGGAGGGAGCTGAATTTGCACAAGATTGCATCATTTGTTAATATGTAAATATATCAATCTATTTTCTCAAAATTGGCACAAACCTTGGAAATAATATAGATGTGCAAATTTCACCATTGGATTTTGCTCCCACTTCGAGGTGCATTCATATCCTAGAATAACCATGTACATTAGAGTATGTAATTGTTATTAACAAATTTGCACATCCTACAATTTCCTTATTACGTCCATTTTAGCCCCTAGCCCATGTGTGTGCATCTCGTATTTTTTTAGCCCTTTTTGTCTAGCATATGCCATCACTCACCATCGATATCACTCTCCTATGTTGATCCCATGGCCTTGTTTAGACTTCATTTGGTTCCCATTCATTTAATTTGTATCCACTTCTCATGTCTTAATTCCACATTTAGTTTCTCATTGATTTGGCCCTCTCTACCCTCTTGTCAATATATGCATAAGCCCCACCTTTTTCATCTTAAAATATGTCTTAATGAGTACAAAATTTATGAGGAATACTACAACTAGATGGGCCCCTTCAAGCTTGAAATTCTTAATCAATCTATAATTTTACTTCTGGTTATTGCACCTAATTTGCCACTTACTAAGGTGGCCTTGACTTGTTCTCCTCTCACCACAATCTATAACCCCAAGATAATTAATTACTAGATTTCCTACATTATAAATTTTTATCTTTGAAATCTCAAATAATTCTTTAAAATTGACCACCTTTACCTCATTTCAACAATATAAATTTTCTATTCAATATAAGAATACAAAAATTTCCCAACATTATTTCAAAATTCTAAAAATAAACCAAATTATGTCCAAAATATCCAACAAATTTTATTAGATTGGATGCATTGATTTCTTTTGAGAAGTAATGATGAATAAACTCTCTTCAATTGCTTGTCAGTATCCATTGGTGGTAGCTTTGCATGTGAAAGTAAGATAGATGAGAGTGTGCACAAAGCTCCAAGGAACAAAAGTTCAGTCTGCTGTAAATCTGCAATGCCAGTTTTTACTGTAGACATAAAATTAACAAGGAAAGATTTGAGGCTAACGTGTGACGGAATGCAAACGTGTAAGATTGAAATTAAATATTTGTGGTAGATAAAAGATGATGTGGGTAGTTGTGTTGATAAGGATGCACATTTTCTTATTTAATTAAATTACTATCACTATTATTGTGGGCTCATCAAATTCTATTACTATAAGTATTATTATTGTGGGGTATCAATAAAACGTATGGTACCAAAATTTGAAAGACAATTATTTATATATTTATTTGGTTTGCTTACAAAATAGAATAATTCAAATAAATGTTTACTGTGGGTTCATTAAATAATTGTCAATAAAGTGTAGTTTATTAAAATTTGAAATATAGTTAAATTTGTATGGTGATTTTGTTTTAGCCTAGAAACATAATAATCCAAACTAATGTATACAAACAATTACATAGTGGGCCTGACAATACAGTGTAGTTTACTAGAATTTGAAATACACTTTAATTTATATGATGATTTGGTTTTTTCTTACAAATAGAATGATCCAAAAAAAATGCATATAAGTATTGTGGGCTCACCAAACAGTTGTCAATAAAGAGTAGCTTACTAAACTTTGAAATAGTTTGATTTATATGGGTTTTTGGTTTTTCTTACAAATATGATAATCCAAATAAATATCTACAAATAAGTATACATTAATTTAAAATAAGTATGTATTAATGTAGAAGAGATACTTAGCTTAATGACTAAAGATTCAATGTCTTTGATGAAGATTACATAATCTAGTCTAACAAAATTTGAGAAAAAAATCCTCTTATATTTTTTTCTTGGGATTAGAAGTCATGTTTGTATTGTGAAAAGTTGAGCATACAAATCAAGGTCAAATCTATGTCTACAAAAATGTCAAGTACATTCACATAAATGACTTGGTAGTCTATATATCTCTAGTTTGTGATCCCCTTTATTAATTCTTCTCGACTCTACATTTTTTACTAGTTTGAATAGTAGTACTTTTTAAAATATGTTTGAAGGGTTATGTCACTTGGTAACATGTTCTTCTTAGTCAATTCTTAGTGTAAAAGATCAAGGACGCTAAGTTTGACTCATGCAAATTCTCCTATAATGAATGTGTAGATCTATATTTGTTTTAGAACACCAAAATAATGTTTTTCAAGAGCATTAAATGAGAATAATAATGTTTGAAATAATTGAAGAGGAGAGGATGTTGTGAGATGTAAAATGAATGCAATTGAATTCTTCTAAATACAATTCCATATCAATAAATAACACGACCTTGTGTTAAGTCAATCCTTAGTAGGAAATAAATGGAAGGGAATTGACACAAAATCAAATTCAATTTTGTTAAAAAAATTAAGGATTAATTCTATGACTACAAGGTTAACCCTCTATTGATGAGAAATATTTGTGATGTATCAAATGACTTAGATGAAGATAGGGAATGGATGTATATGGACATGTATAATTCATGTGTGAATTAGGAGAATATATCAAATTGTGTGCATGTATGGTAGGTTAGCAGATATATACATAACAATGAGTATATGTAGATAAATAAATAGCATAGGGGAGGAGAAATTTTTTGCACAAGATTGTGCTATCTATTAATTTGTAAGTATATCAATCCTTTTTATAAAAATGGGCACAAAACTAGGAAAAATCATGGGTATGCAAATTTCACAATTGTATTTTTCTCTCACTTTGAGGTGCATTTTGAATCCTAAATTGATCATGTATCATAGAGGATGTATTTTTAATAACAAAATTTGCACATACTACAATTTTCTTATTATGCTTTGTAGCATCCTAAATTTTACTCCCTTACAATTTTGTCCTTATTTGGGCCCTCACCTTGGCGTTCTTGAGGCCTGATGGGAGCCCTGATTTTTCTCACACTATACACTAAACTCAAAATTTTCATCATGCACACATTCTTCCCCGATTTTTTGAGTCCTTGATTGGTTAGGACCACATCGCTACCACCTTGATCCTCCCAATCAAGGCCCATTTTGGGGCCTCTAATGGTAACATGATTTGAGTGGGAACTTAGATCCTGTGTCACCCCATGTCAAAAAATTAAGTTGTTTTTCGACAATGATGTATAAAAGGAAGTCCACCCCTCTCATTTTGATATACATTCGATCAATTGGCAAAATTTCAAGCAATCAAGCATTCATTCAAATTCAAGTGAGCAAGAAATTAGTCTTCTTTCAAGCATTGGAGTTGACATTCATGCTCTATGTTTATGAAGACTACATGAAACCCTAATTCCTGTTAGCAACAATAATGGAGGAAGACTGAGAGGGTGGGGTGAATCAGTTTTCACCGAATCTCAAACTTAACCACAAAAATAGATCTGATAAACTACAACAATAACAAAGATAAGCAAATTGATAACACAACACACAAAACCAAGATTTTGATGTGGAAAAACCGATTAAGGAAAAAACAACGATGGGAACCTACCCACAATAAGATGATACTCTGCAGTAGTATGTAAAAATATTACAATGGGGAATGCACATGCATTCAGGCACATTTCCTAGAGCTCACTGCTCAAAAGATAATGGCCCGGAAGGCTACAACCCTTAGGGAAGTCTCACTGACTTACAACAAGATTCAAACTACAATCCAGAAGAAATGAACTAAAAGAATAGCATCTCCAAATGCTTGATTACAGTTCTGATTAAGCACAATTGTTTTCTCTACAACACCAAACTCTCCTCAATACCAACACCGAAAGATGAATCCTTGTTTGCACATGCACCACTCTCTGATAGTGTAGACACAATCTCTGATACCTAATTTACATGACAATATCACCTATATATACAATTCATTTCCTTGATAACAAGGTCGACTAAACCCTCAACTCAGAATTACAAAATTACATCACATGATACAAAGATCGACCACCAGAACAATATAATGATATACATGACATAAAATGGACCTAATTCTAATTCCCAAATTCTCACCACCATTGGAAATCACGCCAAGACCAACCGCAACATGCTACACCATCAGGAAAACTGCATAACACGAAGAAAATCACCAGTTCAACAAAATCACCAAAAACTCAGATAACGATCAATGTGGATCATCATAACAAATAGGAAACAATTAGGAAACACCAACAATAATGTTAGAATCATTAGTAACAACTACACCAACACCACTTATCTAATCTTCATCGATCAATGTCTGAAACTCAAGAACATTCAAACAACAACAACTGTCACAAAGAAAGATAACTTGCGGAGCACCAAATCATGAACCATCTGAAATGAAGATACACAATACCATCCCAAACAATATCCAAAAATATCAACTCAAGATCTAATCACACCGAAACATATAGGAGGAAATACTTAACTCTGCAAAACACTGATCAGATAGACAAACTGCAAAACCGGATCATCTGATATGATCAATTAAGCTTTCTGGATCACCAACACTAGAATAGAAGAATATAATGATATAAGAAATACTCCATACACCAAACCATAAACCCAATAAACCAATCTGCAATCACTAGAGAAGGAATATGTTGACATCAATGACAACAACATATCCTAGCAACAACAATGTCCAATAATCTCCCCCTTTGGCATCGATGGCAGCATATGATTGTGAAAAAAAAACAATGAAAAGAAAGAAACTAACTCCAACAAAGCTGCCCCTAAGATCAAGTAGGTAAAACATTTTTTTCACATGCATCTCTCCCCCTTTGACATCAATGCCAAAGATCTCAAAAACAGATAACCAAACTCTCTCTCCCCCTTAGAATATGAAACATGAATCTCAGGAATCTCTCCCCCTTAAACACATAACCAAAATACCCCACCAAAGGAGCAACACCAACTCATCAATCCAGATAAAGAGATAGGACTGTAAAGTCCATCGGATTGATGGAACTCAATGCATCTAGTTATGATCAGGAAGGGTAGATACCCCTAACTTGTCTCTCAAATAGACAAATGTATCTATAGGCAAAGGATTAGTGAAAATATTAGCAATTTTTTCCTTTGTAGACACATATTCCATCTTTACTTCCTCTTCACTGACTTTCTCCCTCAATTAATGATATTTGATTGACACATGTTTAGTCTTTGAATGTTGCAATAGATTCTTTGACATATTAATAGCACGAGAATTATCACAGTATATAACAACAGGCTCATCATAAATAACTGATATCCTTCAATATTTGCTTCATCCAAACTTCTTGAGTGCAACTACCAACAACAACAATGTACTTAGCTTCAGTAGTAGATAAGGACATTGAATCCTGCTTCTTACTAGCCCATGAAACCAATTTATTACCCAAAAAGAAAGCACCAATGGAGGTACTCTTCTGATCATCAACATCACCAGCCCAATCAACATCAATGTAAGCACATAACATTAAATCATCATTCTTTGGATACCACAAACTATAATCCATAGTCCCCTTCAAGTATCTAAATATTCTCTTTACAACAGTGACATGACTCTCTTTCGAATTAGCTTGATATCTAGCAGCCATGTACACATCATGCATAATGTTCAGCCTAGTTTGAGTAAGATATAACAATCCACCAACCATAGATTTGTACAAACTCTGATTAGCTTTCGAAGAATCATCATTCTTAGATAATTTGTAACCAGTCACCATAATAGTTCCAACCAGTTTGGAGTCATCCAACCCAAACTTCTTCAAAAATTCCTTCACATATTTAGTTTGAGACATAGAAATACCTTTTCCAGTTTGTGAAATATGCAAACCTAATAAAAATTTCATCTCTCCTATCATAGACATCTTAAATTCCTTTTGCATATCACTGGAAAAATTCATACTCAAGTCATAATCACCTCCAAAGATAATATCATCAACAAAGGCTTCAACAATCATGATGTTATTATTCTCAATCTTAAAGTACAGATTACTATAAGCAGTCCCTTTATTAAATCCCAATTTTAGAAAATAGTTATCCAAACTAGCATACTAGGCTCTAGGGGCTTGTTTCAATCCATAAAGATCTTTCTTCAGTTTACATACCATGTCTCCATCATTTGATAATGAAAATCCATCAGGTTGCTCAATGTAGACTTCTTCCTCAAGATCACCATTCAAAAAGGCAGATTTTACATCCATTTGATATATCTTCAAATCTTTATAGGAAACATATGCAAGCAACAGTCTAACAACTTCAAGTCTGGCCACCGGAGAAAAAGTCTCCTCATAATCAATTCCTTCTTTCTGTGAACATCCTTTGCATACCAATCTTTCTTTATTTCTAACAACTTCTTTGACTTCATTCAATTTATTCCTAAATACCTATTTAGTACCAATGAAATTCTTATCTTTAGGTCTAGGCACAAGCTCCCATGTATTATTCTTCTCAATCTGATCTAATTCTTCTTTCATAGCTCTCATCCAATTTTCATCTTTGCAAGCCTCATCAACATCTTTAAGCTCAACTTTAGAAATCAAACATACTTCTTCAGTAGCTAACCTTCTTCTAGTCATTACACTTTTATTTTTATCACCGATAATCTGATTTTATGAATGATTCAATCTTACATACCTCAGAGTCTTCTGATTGTTCTAATTTTTAGGTTCTTGCAGCTCTCCACCGACAACAACAACATCTAGATTAACAGTTTCTACCAGATCATTCTACTTCAATTCCTTAGTTTGAATAGGGTTTAGAACAACATGTTGACCATCATCATATCCACAAGGTCTAATCTCTTTTCCAAGGTTCTCATCCACCTTCACATTTTCACTTTACACCATCTTTCTCAGTCTTTTATTGTAGCATCGGTAGGATTTTCTCTTTGTTGAATATCCCAAGAAAATTCCTTCATCACTTCTTGCATCAAACTTTCCTATGTCCTCATCTCTCTTGATATAAAATTTGCTACCAAATACTCTGAAATATCTCATACTAGGAAGATGACCAAACCATATCTCATAAGGAGTCTTACCAGTATCACCTTTGATATGAACTCGATTGAATATGTAAACAATAGTGCTAATAGCTTCTCTCCAATAGATCTTCAGAATATTTCCTTCAATCAACATAGTCCTTGCAGCATCCAAAACAATTTTGTTCTTCCTTTCAACAACTATAATCTGATGAGGGGTTCTAGGAGCAGATAATTGTCTTCTAATCCCATTTTTCTCGTAGAATGAATCAAATTCATCAGAACAAAATTGTCCACCTCTGTTAGATCTCAGACATTACCCCTTCAATCCTGACTCAGTTTCAACCTTTGTTTTGTATATCTTGAATTTATCCAATGCTTTAGATTTCTCCTTCAAAAAGACAACCCACATCATCCTAGAATAATCATAAATTAACAACATAAAATATCTATCTCCCTGCACACTTCTAACATTTGTAGGTCCACACAGGTTAGTATGCACAAGATCTAGCAATCCATCAGATGTGTACAATTTTCTCTTGAAAGTGATTCTTGTTTTCTTACCCAATTGACATTACTTACATACCAGATTATTAGGCTTAACAATCTTAGGAAAATCTCTAATAGATTGAATAGAACTGATCTTAATCATTGAATCAAGTTAACATGCCACATTCTCCTATGCCACAATCAACTTTCATCAATCTGGGCAATCAAACAACTTTTCTCACCAGCATTCAAATGAAAAACATTACCTTCAATCTTAGTTCCAGATGCAATCTCTACACCAAAGGCATTTAGGATTTTGCATTTGTGATTCTTGAATTTCAAATCATAACCTTTGTCAATCATCTATCCAACACTCAAAATATTATTCTTCAAACCTTCAACATACAAGACATCATTAGTATTATGCTTACCATCAAAAGAAATAGAACCTCTACCACGGATCACACATGCTTTGTCATCTCCAAATCTCACTATTCCACCATCATACCTTTCCAAACTCACAAATCTTCTTATCACTGGTCATATGATGTGAACAACCGCTGTCAATTACCCATTCATCTCATTTCTAAACTTTAGTAGCTAAAGCTTTCTCCTCAATAGTGTAGCTAGTGGGATCAACAGGTACATGTCTATCTTCTTTAATGGCAAGAAATACAACTTCATCCCCTTCCGATTCTTCATCTGTAACACCTTCATCAACAACATAATAGCAGTTATTATGATTCCTATACTTTTGGTTAGACTTGTAAGGATTATCATACTTCTCATGCTTCTCATATCTATCATTTCTATCATACTTATAAAATTTATCATGCCTATCACATTTAGCCATTATCTCCGAGCATCTAGAAGCAAAATGGCCTACCTTATTGCAATAGAAACATTTCAAGGGCAATTTTCCATCATACTTACTAGCTCCTTTAGGCAATCTCCAAGCAATGAATGCTTCAAGCTCATCTAGTTCTCTTTCTTTCTCTTCCATCTTTCTCCTTTCTCTTTCATATTTGGATATTCTATATGTTATAATAATTGGTGGACAACTGAGAGGGGGGGGGGGGCGAATCAATTGTCAACATATTATATTAATCAAACCACTTTATAACCTTTAACTAGAGCACATAAACATTGAATACTTCAATAGCAGAAACAAATACCGGTAAGCAATAAAACTTAAGAATAAAATAGAGAATTAACACAATTCAACCATACCACATGACACCATGATATATACGTGGAAAAAATGGTAAAGGGAAAAACCATGGTGGGAAGCCTACCCACAGTCAGATAATACTTCTGCAAAAAGTATGTCATACAATAAGGGGCCTACACATGCAGGAAGGCACACTGCCTAGAGTGTACTTCTCATTACAAATGAGTCTTACTGACTACAGAGAGGTTATAACCACCTCAATATAATTGGACAACAATCCAAAAAAATTAACTCCTAGTGATAGCATCTACCATGCCTTATTATAGTCCCCGTTAAGCTCAATACCAGAGGCCTTTGACATTTTACATAAACCCAATTCGATCACCTATGATCGACCAAATCTCCTTCGCATATGATTTTTTATTCCATGACCAAGACCATGATCTACAATGAGATCTTACATAAATTTATACAAACCCTAAGGCCTAAACCAATTAGGTCGGCCACCTAAAAGATATTACAATAAGATGATTACATACATCTATATTACAATGATATGCCATGTCGGCTTTAGACCAAAACAACATTAACCAATCCATAAATCATCCTGGTAACATATAGAGAACACATAACATGATACCGATCCATTACCTAGATAGGTACCAGACCTAATTTGGGTCCACCACGCCAAAGTGACATCTCCAATCAGTCGAGGCATGATCAAGGATCACCTTCTGCATCCTGAATTCTATCTAGAAGCCGCACCAACACCACTTATGCATCCTATCAAATATTCTTAGTAAAAGCTCTATCGGTAAACCCTTAAACCCTTACCAGTATACAAAGATTACTTTAGTGGTGAATATTCGCCAATGGTGATTTTTTCACGTCGGCGACCTGGGAAATGGTGAATATTTTGTACTGACTGGGGGTGGCCATGTTGCCACAACATTATCAATTTCTGTCAAATTCACGATGAAGAGGGGAAAATGGATTAGAAGGTCAAATGATAAAAACCACAATGAAATAAACATGAAAATGCTAAAACATCAAGAGATCATTTTACCTTCCTATTTTACCTTCTCCTTTGGATTGAGCTTGATTAAGTGAAGGCACCCTTTGATGATGCTCCACTTGATGTGCTCCTTTGATTTATTTGGATGTGGATTGATCTCTTTTGTGCTCAACAAGATAGATTGATGGATTTGATAGGATTGGATTTGAGTGATGGATTATGAATGTGATAGATTTGAGAGAGGATTAGAAGAGGATGAGAGAAGAAATAGGCAACATGACAATGCATGAGAAGTGGATGATTTGTGAGGAGAATAGGCTCCAATTTATAGATTAGAGAAGGCCAATGGAGGGCCAGGATTGATTTGATTATGAAGGGTTGAGATTGGTTTGAGAGAGAAGGAATGGATCAAGGGTGCCTTGGGAAAAATAAACAGGAATATAAAATTCCTTTGGAAAAAAGGGGGAGAAATTTGAATTTCAAACTTGAGGAATTAAAAATTCCAAAATAAGGATGCATTGAGGGATTCAAAGAAATTTGAATTTCTTTGATAGACTCAATGTTGATGTGACGTGAGTGGGAATTAAAAATTGAGGGATAATGATAATCATGATCATGAGATTCTAGAAGGATTAATTAGGCTAAGTGGGATTAGGAAAAGTGATTTGTAGGAATCACATGACTAGGTTAATTAATTAAAATTAATTAACTGAGTGGGTTTAGAGGAAATGATTATTGAGATGACTTTAGAAGAGTAGGGGAATAATTAATTTATTTGATAAATTAATTATTGGACAATAGTGACAGGATTAATTAAATTAGATTTAATTGATTCTGAGAGGAATAAGGATAACACAATTAAGTCAATTAATTATGTTGATAGGCTTAAATTAATTAAATATTAATTTAATTAATTTTAGGTGTCTACACACGGCCTGATAGCCATATGTTTTATGCAGTTAAATGTTTCTATGCGATGATTTCACCAATACAATATACGGTGGACACACGATAAATTTAATTTTTTCGCCTACACTCTCTGAGGTTGCCATAATAGATGACCTTAATTCACCTATAGGCATGTGAAGATTTGTTAGCCAGGAGGACCCAATTCGCCCAACATCTTGCTGATGCGTGTCTCCATTCACCCCAACTTTTGCCAACTATTTTATATTTGCCAATTATTTGGATGACCTATAATCACCTCGAAAATTACATGTCGTATTTGGACGACCTATAATCGCCTCAAAAATTACATAAGTCGTGTTATAGTTACACGGGATTCACCAAATATTTGTATACCATATAAAATTCCCGTGGAATTTGCCATATAAGGATTGGTATAAATACATGCAAAGATCATATCTATCTCAACACAATGTTGTGGGTTCTAGGCTCTGAATTTTGATCAATAGCAAAGTTTCAGACCAAGGAAAATCATTGTTGTTGACTACATTAGCGACTGCTAGTGACCTAAAGGTGAGCAATCATATTTTTGAAGTGTTATAATATTATTCTAAATTTATCTATATTTATTTGCATTGTTGAGTTCATTTTTATTCAGTGGTGACCCGTCAATGCCAAGTAGTCAGGACTCAGGGGGGACATTCAGACCCCAAACATCTAGATTGTAGGTCGTAGGGCCAATGAAACATATATTATACATTATAGTCTATTATTGCTTCTTCAACAAATTGATATTTTTTTGGTAGCCTTTATTTCATTGGAGATGTCAAATAGGAAGAGGGATAGGAAACCTGAATGTGGGGAAGGCCATGAGAGGCCAACAAAAAGAAGAACATTGTCTTCATACCTTGGCATTGGAAAAGATTGTGGTGAAAATCAGGAAGGTACATCATCACAAGTACAAGTACAAAATTTGCCACCTACACCGCTTGTTGAAGATGACGACGAACTTGATATCTTAGATCAGGATGATCTTGAAGAAGATTATCTGGTAGATGCCCAAGTTAGCCGAAATGATATAATCGACTTGGGTGATAATGCTATTGATGATAATGCACGGAAGGGGAAAAGAAAAGACTTATCAAAAAAGGGTGAACCACAATTAAAAAAGGATCAAGAGTGGGATATGTCAGTGAGGAATTTTAAAATTAATTGGGCATCAAAGTATCCATTTATTGAACCAGTGGAGAATCCAATTTAAGGCAAGCCTCCAATAGAATGCAGGTGTAAGATTTGTACTTGGAAACATAACAAGGAAATTAGGTTGAAGCTAAAATTTGACACCATAGAAAAGCATATGGGTAAAGTTAATGAAAAACATATGATAGACGAGGTTGAAAAATTAGTGATAAGATGGAAAACAAAGGAGGAATGTAAGCATGTGAGGAATGCCGAAGAGTATTATTTTAATGAGAAAATACAGATGAAGCCTGCTGAAGTTAAAGGTTTAATTGAAGCTAGTTTTTGAAAATCAATGCAAATAGAACAACTGGGAAAAGTTGTTAAGCGTTGTTTTCTATATTTTGAGCAAAGGGCGTGCTATGATAGGTTTCCCATCAATTAGTGGTTTATTACACTTTTTGAAAGTTCCTAACTATCCTAATAGACACTGGTTAGTAAACAATTGATGGGAATGGGCAAGTTGTCTTGCTGAGGTTGAAAAAGAAGATGTAAAGGAAAAAATAAGAGAGTCAAACTTTATTGCATTTTCTTTAGATGAAGTTACGATAGTAGACAATACTTCATGGGTATGCATGCATATTTATACTGTAGAGAATCATACTCGTCAACCTCATCTACTATCTATTACTCAAATGAAGGAGAGTGCGACAACAGAAAATTTATTTCAACTAGTAATTTATGACATGACAGTAGCCAAAAAATGGGTTTGTGTTGGAGCAGATGGAGCTTTAGTAATGCAAGGTCACAGGAATGGTCTTTGTACAAATATTGAAACTTCATTTGCACCATACATTACTGCAATTCACTGCATGGCTCACATAATGAATCTAGCTTTTGGAATTGTGAGCAAGTTTGCTTCGGTTAAAAAAATTGAAATTTTAATCAGAGAGCTCTACTCACACTTCTGTCGAAGTCCCAAGCAATTTATGGAATTTCAACACTTTGCTGATGGAATAACTGATGGGAACAAGCTTCTCAAGGATAATGATACTAGATGGATCTCTTTGGATGGTCCAGTGCATCGAGTGTTTTCAGAATATCCATCCTTGATTGGACTATTTCACACAACTCGCGACGAATCAGATCAACTGAAATTTCCTAACCTTCTTCGGAGGTTAAGTAATTTAGAGACACTCTTAACTTTAGCAGCTCTTCTGCCCATGCTAGAGGAAATGAGGAATATTATGAAGGTTGCCAAAAAAAGATCTCTGTATATTACAGAATATGCTATGCTGTGTAAGATGACATGCATGGCCCCCGACAATCTCTATCGAAATCAACCAACTATATGATGAAAAATTTGTTAAGTGGCGGGCACTCACAGATTTGAACAATCCTAATAATTTTTTACAAATCGGTGCAGACGGGGAGGTATGTGCCAATGTATAGGGAGTTAAGATACCAATGCACTTCTATGTCACAGTCGACCCTAAGGAACCAGAAAAGCGCCCCAGGAAGCAACTAGCAAGAGTTACAAGGGAAGATTTAGACAAGATTGTTGAAACTGTAACTACTTCTGTGAAGAAAATTGTGTATGATCTTTCCTCACAAATTAGAAGCAGATTCCCTATTGACAACCTTCTCAAAGCCATGCCTATTGTGTTTCCTCATTATTGGAGCCTCAACATTGCATCTGATTTTCAAAGTAAGCTACTGATTTTGATAAAACAATTTTGCATATCCAAAGAATTGAATGGAGTAACTATAAATGGAATATTAGACGAAACTCATCTTTGAGAGCAATCATCTCAATTTGCATACACTATGAGAGAACAATATGGCAAAATGGAGAACCCCCACGAAGAGGGATCAATAACAAGGCTTTGGAAAACTATAGCTGAGAACTCAGTGTTGTGTGATTCAATGCTAGAATATTTGAAGCTTGCTGATTTATGTTTTACCATGATATTGGGTTCGGTGGAAGATGAGAGAGTTTTCAGTGCTTTTGGGTTCCTAAAATAAAAGATAAGAAACAAACTAGACAAAAAATTGGAAAATTGATTGAGGCTCTATACATCTAGGTATGATGTCAATACTTTTCCTTACAATAGGGCACTGCAAATCTAGAGGTCCAAATGTGAAAGAAGAGGTTTGGGCAACACTTCAAACCAAAGTGCTAGTGGGACTATTGACTCATGTATTGGACCTACTGGTAGCATTGAGATGCAGTTCAACAAAGGTATGCAGAGGCAAAGTGAAGAAACCACATACAAGAATCGAGAAAGCTCTGAATTTGATGAGGATGAATGGCAATGGTAAGAGATTGGTATTTATTAATCTTATTACTGTATCTCATCATTCATATTACAAAATTATATTACTTTTTTCAATTAGAATTTAATATTGATTTGTAATTGTATTTTTCAACTTTCTATTTCTAGTTTTAAAATAGCAGAATAAAAAAAAGACCATAATGTGTTTATTGATACAAATATGTTTATTGTTTATTTAGACATGTTTAAGTCTCAAATCTATGTGATACATTTCAAAACCATATGATACAATTCATTCAATAGTAATACACATGTCGAGAACTTACATTAATTCTTTCAAAATATAGCCATATGATACAATTCATTCAATAGTAATACACCAATCTATGTGATTCTCCATGCAAATTGCAAAAGTGAATACAAAGTTTTAGAACCCTTTGCAAATGACCCTGAATTCCCTTTTATAGAAACAAGAGAGAAACAACAACTCCTGTGTGATTCTCCAATGTCCATGCAAAAGTGAATATAAAGTTTCAGAACCCTTTACAAATGACCCTGAATTCCCTTTTATAGAAACAAGTGAGCAACAACAGCTTCACGTCGAATTGCAAGTTTGCAACATGTGAAGACTCAACAACAAAATCACAAACTCAACACAAATTTATATGGCCATCACAAGCCGTATTAGCAATTTAACATCTGCTACATGTCTGATGTCTCATGTTCAAAAAATAGAGTTCAAAATTAAATATTAATTCATGCCATGACAAATTAAATATAGATAATAACAGTGCCTAAAACCTAGTAATCAGAAATAGAGAAATGCATAAATGTTAAAGCAAGGGAGAATTTGAGAATACAAATATACTGGATGAATTTTTGCACTATGCATCATATATTCATTGGCTAGATTAGAAAAATAGCAAACAAAAAAACATAAAACCTTGAAATTAAGAGTAAAAGAAGAAAATTGTGCAATACATACTATGATTCTTAAGATAACTATGCCATTTTTTGTAGGGTGCTCCACTCTTCGTCTGATGGAAGGTCAATATTCTGTAAACTATGGAAAGTCAACTGCAACTTCGTTAGCATTCCATATTTAGAAGATTGACTTGACATCACTGTTTCATCCAATACCAAAATTAGAGTTGTAAATAGTTGGATGAATTCCAAAAATCTTTGGGGAGTTGTGTCCTTAGGAAGCAAGTTTAAATCAGACTTCATTTTTATCTCCATGCTTATTTTGTAAGCTTCTTTTCCAATGAATTTATTTGATGGATCAATGGTCTTAGGCAAACCAAGTTTAATCAAATTATTTTTCGTTTATTCCAGCTTCAATATCTTTTTTTCCACAATTTTCCATAACTTCTGATGTTTCCCTTAGTTCCTGGCATTTTGACTGATAGATGATGTCTTAACTGTGGCATCAATGCGGCTCTTAATTCCCTTGAATGCCAAGTAGCTGTCACTGGAACTGTAGACTACTTGCAGAATCTTTTTTGCCATATCCTCTTTTGAATAAACATGTATGCTCTTCTCAAAGTGCCCTTTGATTTTCATATAAATTACTCTCAGAGTTTCATTCAATTCAAACCATTCACACAACTTGTCACTCTGCATTATTTTCTGCCAAATGTTTTCTTGTATATACTTAATTGTATTTTTCATATTATCTTTCAATCTATCCTCCAAAGTTTTTATTTTATCATTTGCATTGTGCAGGTCTTCTTTCATTTGTGCACATTTTTTTCTTTCTTCCTTTAATTCCTCTTGCAAATGTTTTTCTTTTTCCTTCCCATGATCCAATAGGTCCTATAATTTTCTCATTTTGGCAGCAACAGACTCATAACTTTTGTATGATTTTTGAAAAATGGCTCTTTCCTCATCAATTTTTTTACTGCTTTTAGCCAGTTTTTCTATCAGGTCCTTGAATTCTGCCTCCATCTTCTCCTGCTCTACAATTTCTACTGCAGAGCCTAAATTTTTTATCCTTTTCTGTAAATCATTGCACTTGCTATCTGCTGCTTTCCTCCTTGATTTTTTGTTTGCCAGGTCTGCTTGTAACTTTTCTATTTGTTTCTCTGGTTTATTTTTTTCTCTCCACCTTTAGCAGTGAAGTGTAGACCACTTCGTTAGTCCTTTTTGACAAACTAATTTTGTCCACATTATGTACTTTGGAAAAATCCATTTGGAGGGTGCTAACTTGAAATTCAGAGGGATCTATCTGACTGTGTGGTGGATTTTTATCTTTAGTTGGGGCCAGGGGCATAACAACCATGAACTCCATCATATCTTTCTATGGGTTATTTGTTGGATACCCTATTCCTTGCAGGTTGTTCATTTATAACTTCATTCAGGGAAACCCTATGAAATGCTTTCTTTTTTTCTTTATTTACTTTTGTTGTGTGTTCATATTTTTTGTAGTAATCACGAAATTGAAAATCTGGGCTTGCTGAAGCAATTGAATGTTTGAAAGGTGACATAAGAATACCAGAGGTTCCAGTTCCACTTATTCCTGTTGTTTTAACTAATGCTTGACTAGGATTACCAACAACAATTCCTGATCCTATCCCACTCCCACTAACATTTTCATGTGTAGTTTTCATAATCTTTTTAGGTGTCTGATCTGAAGCTGCAAATGATTGTTTTATAGTGTCAGTGGCACTTGATATAGGATTTTGAATAGTATTACTATCTACCACTAGTGGCTTGTTGCAAGAGATATTTTGTTGTAGCCCTTGTCCAACAACAAGACAACTAGTATTAGTAGTACTAGTAGTACCCATGCCAACCCCACCAATCACAATGTCACTTGAATGAACAATAATGGGAATACTATCCCCAGATTCCCCACCTATGGTAGTGGCACTTGATTCACCACCAATGGGAATACCATAATGTGGTGGTGGTTGTGGATTTGAACCTGAAACAAATGTAGGTGGACCTTGAGGGTAATGAGTAGTACCTATTCGTGATGAATCTGAAGAATCAATTCCAATAACTAGTTTAACAAGAGCTTTTGATTTTGACTCTGACGGAAGTTGTACCTTAAGTGGATACCAAATACCCTCTCCTCTGGTACCTAGACCACCACCTTCAAAACCCATTTTTTCCACAATGCTTGCCCCTTTGCTATATTTTCTTTCATGGACTCATTGACTCCACCTAATATTTTAGGGACTGTAGTAGTTGTTGGAAGGGGCTCAACCTCATACTCATCATCATCTTCACTCCTATCATATGTTGTTGTGGGATGCTCCATATTCCACAATTTGCTAAACGCTCCATCCTCGTCGATGGTCTCAAATTCTGCACTTGTCTTTGGTTCACCAAGATTCTTCCTCATAGTCCAAAAATCATTTATTTTGGTTTGAGTCCAAAAACTCTCTTTACATTCTTGCAGAATTGAATTGGGAATAGATTTCTTAAATGGATTAGTAGATTTTAGGTAGAAATTGTAGGACCTCCTATTTTGGATGCCCTAGCCCTTCTCTGTTGTCCTCTGTGTGTGCAATGCCATAATTTGTGATGAAATTTCTTCTATTGAAATGTTATTGTCAACTGCAATTTTATCCATCTCTTTTTTAACCTCATCCCATGAGTCCATGTTTGTAAGCTTTTCTATCAATGGTTTACTTTCATGTTGACATAACGCTTAAGAGTTCCCATTTTTCTTAAGCCTTTCTTGAACTACACTAATTGGATCATACTGCCAGAGACCCCCATCACCAGAGTTAAAAACTGTCAAAAAGTCATGTGCCACATTGAATGATTTTCTCTCAAATGTGAACCCTCCACATGAGAAAGGCAAGGAAGGAAATATGCTCTTCTTTTGCTGACCATGGAAGTTCCTTTCTATGCTCTCCAAATGTCGTACACACTCCAATGCAAATACCCTCTATGTCACATGTATTGGAAGTCTGTACGGTTTTACTGTCGATTCGTAAAACCTTAACACAGTGAATTCTTCCATGAAGAACCAGTAAACCAATTCTATTTGACTTCCGAGTTGAATGCAATCTCTACAAGACATAGGAAATGTAGGCATTGGAGTGCTTGTAATTTCATTATACATTGGTGCCAAAAAGAAGTCTACCAAATGGTTGTAGTTCTTTCTATTATCATGCATCCTTATCTTTGGTGTCCATTCATATATTGGAAACTTTGTTCTCTTCGCAGTCTTCTCATCAATCTTATAGTTCACAATTTGAAGCTTGTTCATCTCAAATATTGCATGATACTTGGATACAAGGAGATAACACAAGTAGGATGAAAACCTAAATGTCTTACAGGAACCTTTTTTGATCATTAGTAATTGTTTTTGCATGGATTGAACAATGTGCTCAATAAAATTACATCTTACTGGCTGACCTACACAATGGATATTATAAATCATTTCAAGAAGGCTTGCACCCACTTCCCTATCATTTTCCAATCCTAGGAAAAATGACAGCAAGGAAATAGTATCCCCAACCCATGGAACAAAAATGTTAGAATCATAAGGAGGCTTATGATTATGATCCAACACAATACCGGTACCACTCTTTATTAGAGCTTTGATAAATGAATCTCTGCAACTTGGATCGAGTCTCTTATAATTCGCTGCCAGTTTTTCAAGGTCAATTTGGATGTTTGAGTTTTGGGCTTCAAATCCTAGGTTCAACAAATGAGCAAATTCTCCCTCGTTTATAGATAGGATTTCCTCTTTTGTATTTTTATTGACAATTGCTTTTTTATCTTCATCATAATTTTTAGTGCAGACCATGACAAAATCAGGGAAAGGGAATACTTCAGGTAACACCATGCTTCCCAATCTAGCATCCCACGATGTGACTTTTGTTGGCATTTTGATGATGTTTTGATTGTCATTGATGGACACACACTTTCTTGATGTATGATTTATGCTCAACCAGTAATTGCTCCAACTGGTATTGTGTATTATTGAATGTATAGTCTTTAGACTATTGGTGTTTTGCAGAAAATGGTTTATCGGTCACAAATTGTATGAAGACCGCAAGCGGTATGAAGACCCCAAGCAGTATGAGGAGCTCAAGTGGTTCGAAGGAACCAAGTGGTAGTTAACTTTTGATCAGAACACTATGATCTACCAGTTTTCATTTTTGGCAACTGGTAATCGGTATATTGTATTAACCAGTATTACTCTGTGATGAGTTACCAACTGGTATTTTTGTAATGTGTGATGAGTTATCATCCATCGACACTTTGCTGGTGATTTTGTGTCATGTTACCAAATGTGTCTAGATGCACTGAACCTAGGAACTTGTAGTCTAATCCTAATGGACCAACATGAAATCAGTTTCCTTTATAAGGACATCATGTCTAGGGTTTGCATGTGAGATGTGTGATGTGTGAGACATAGAATAGAAAAGGTTTTGTGCGATCATCGTAGAGAAGATTAGGTCTGTGTGAAGAGATAGAGTGTGGAGATACTGATGACTAAAGTAATACTGAAATGCATTAACAATGAGCTATCAAGGATCTAACTAAGCATATTGTGCTATTATCTAGATCATTCACTTATTGATTACTAATATCTTCGACAAGTCTGAAACCCTTAACCGGGTAGGCCCATCAAATCCTTTGTAAATCCTCTAACAAGGTGGTTCACAACTGTGGATCTGAAATCCTTTGACAAGGTAGTCTTTAACCGAACTTATCTCCTAACAAAGATCTAGATTCCTAACAGGATCTGTTCTCGTGAAGAACATTGTATGACCTTAACCGGTCTGGTTTCTATTCTGTAGATAGTTACTTATGAGTTTCTACTCACCGTGGTTTTTCCCATTTGGGTTTCCACGTCAAATATCTTGTGTTATGGTGATTGTGCTCTTGTGGGTGAATGCTTTATTTGCTATTTGGTTTGCATTTATCTTAACCAGTTTATTAGTGAATCTGTTGTATCGGTTATCTGCTAAACTGTTTAAAAGTTTGTTTATAGTATTTTTTGGTACACTAATTCACCCCCCTCTTAGTATTCATCAATTGGTATCAGAGCCAACCTTTCTATAAGTCTAACCACTTGGAAGGAGATATGGGGGTGTACAATGTGAGGGAACTTACTCATCATCTCACTCAGACTGAGAGAGCTTATGAGGAAATCAAAGTCACATATAAAGCCTCTTTGGCCAAAAGGAGAGAGCATGCTGAAAAACTGATGGAACTTACTAAAAATAACTCTTCTGGTGAAGCTGACATGGATGCCCTAGTTGATGAAGTTGAAAAATTGAATGAATCTAAAGCCAATCTAAGAAAAGAGTTGGAAGGACTGACTATCAGAATGTGTCAAGAGTTTGAGAATAGAAGGAAAGCTGAAGATTTGGTAAAAGACAAAGATCATGAGATCTCCAAGATGAAGCAAGAAATCAGTACCCTTACAGCTCATCTCCAAGAGATTAAAGTGGAAAAAGAAGATATGCAAGGTGAACTAAACATGGCTATTTCTAAGAATGCAACCTTGATGGAATCCAATGCTGCTATTTCCAAGGAACTTACTGAGTCAAAGGAAATACTTGCCAAATTCAATAAGTGTACTGTTAAGCTAGAGCAAAAGCTAGAATCAGAAAAGCTAATAAAGAATACCATTGGACTTGGTTTCTCTAGGTATGAGGAAGGTGAGACCTTTGGAACAAAAGCTGAAGCATCAAAGAAGCAACTGACATCCAAGGATAAAGGTAAGAAAAAATTTAAACCTATTTGCTTTAATTGTCTCAAAGAAGGACATACTGCCAATGTGTGTAGAAGAAAGGCCTAGAACAATTTTCCTTATTTTCAAAATAATATGCCTAGATCCAATAGATTGAATGGAAACTGTTATGCATGCAACAAGTTTGGGCATAGAGTATTTGAATGCAAGTTGGTTTTGCACAACACTGGGAGATATCCTCCAAGGACTCAAGGAGTTATCCCAGAACCTTCTGTGAACTAGAATCCCAACCGGTACAATACCTATGACCATCAGTCAGGTGGTTATCAAGCGGCTACTAGTTGGAGAGAAACTTGTTTGATTTGTTGTGGTAGCGGTCACACTGCTACAATATGCAGAAGGAAGAATGGAATTATGAATAATGGACCATAGAGAAAACCTGGAATGGTATGCTATCATTGCAACAAACTGGGACACACTGCCAGAACTTGCAGACTGAGAAAGAACCTATCAAATGATATACCGATCACTCCAGAAGGGAAGATTGATGTTGAAACTATTCAAGTGGAAATGAATAAAACTTGGGAAAAGAAATCAGAAGAAGAGTCACATAATGAACATGTTTCTGCACCTAGTGTGGAAGCCTCTAAACCGCCAAACTGAGCTTCGGAAAAGCTTAGGGGGAACATATTGGTGAAATACTTCGAACCCCCAGTTTATATCAGTAAAGAACTTAACCAGTATAGGTTATCTGTCAGTTGACAGAAGACTTGAAGCAGTAAAAGGAAAAATTAGGGTTTGTGCCATAGCGGTGATGCATTTATTATGGTAGGTGAGAGTTTGTTTAAAAGGGTTTTCATCATCATTTTCACTTATCTATTTTCAAAAGAAGAATTTTTTAAGAGCAGAGCAACCAGAGTGACTTATCTAGCAGTTGACAAAATCTTGTGCAAAATATTGCAACCATCTTCAAGCAATCAATGAAGAACTCTAAGTGGTGTACTTGCAACCGAAGTGGTGTTTTGTGCGCAACATTGGAGAACCTAAATTCTAGTTTGTGAAGATATTTTCCGAAATTCTTACTTATCATTTGACCATGGCTTCTACATCGCACTCTAGTTCTAGTGCACCTATAGATTCAATCAAATTTATTCAAAAGAAAACGAGATACAATGCCCTATCTCAAATTCCTATCACAGTTATTGTCGAGAAAGACATTTCAAGGTATATAGACTGTAAATTGGAAGACCTAGGATCCCTAGTGATTCATTCCCAGCTAAGTCTGTTCTGTGGGGATGACAAGAAGATCAAACCTGGGTATAGTGTCCTTGAGAAGCTGAAACTACACAATGCGGTATATTTTCTAGAAGAGTTCATAGAAGAACCTATTCACATCATCCTTAGCAAAGTGCATGGTGACAAGATGTATCCCAAGTGAACCCATGACATCACACCAAAATCAATTTATATCATCACCAGTTTTTGCAATATTGGAGAGGTACCAGCTCTACGGAAGGTCACCAAAATTGAAATGACAAAGCTGACCAGTTCTGTGAGTGACCAACGAGCGATGACCGTCAGCACCATATTTGATGATCTGGTAAAATATGCTTGCATGGTGATTGGTTACCGGATATTTTATGCAAGTACAATGAATTTTGTCCATGCTGCTACAGTGAATGCTACTTACAGAATGATCAAGGAAGACACTACATTTGACCTATGTACCTATCTACAAAAGCAATTGTTGTTGAATCTACAGTCCATCAAATAGGACAATTATCTGAGATTCAAGTTTGGACAACTTCTGGTCAGTTTATTCTTCTACTTTAAAGGTTATTTCCCTAGAGTAGGAGATTTTCAATGGTCTGCTGACATACCGGTTTCTAGACAAATTAAGGAAAGTCTACAAGCAGTAGGAACTGGATACCTTGAGGTTCTAAATAAGTATTTTGATGAATTCAAACAGAAGATGAGCCAGCGAATGAGGATATCTGATGATATTGTGAAGAAGTATGAAGATGACATCTGCTTCACAACAAGGATAGAATATTGTATAATGGAAGTGGTGGAACTGAGAAAGGAAGTAGTGGCCCTATGGGGTATGAATTGGTGAATGACATGTTGATCGGGTATGCCTCTACCCTACTTGCCTCACCACTGGATGCAAAGAAAAAGAGAACCGGTACCTACTTGGAAAGGGTCACACCAGTTGAAGAAACAAAATAGAAAAAGGGCAAAGCAGTACCATCGGTATCTACACCGGTTACCTCTGCCAGTCTGAAAGTGACCAAGTGGTCACCAGCTAAGAAGAAACCTGAGATCATTCCTACAAAAGTCTTTGAGAGGAAGTAGAAATATAGGACCCACTCACCGGAGGAAGAAGTCAAGGCAATAAAACAAAAAGACAAATTCTATCGGTAATGTACCTGCAACTTCAGCACCGGTAAATATAGACATTTCTTCTTATAAGCCAATGACACATTGTTAGAGGACAATTAAGAACATTAGGAAGAAATTGTTGGATGATTTAAAAGAACATTTTGATGATTTTAATGATAATGAGAAAGAAGAGGTAGAATAGGAAGTCATTAAATACTTATGTATTAATGATCGGTCACCATTTGAGATTAGATCGGTTACACCAGATTCTTTGTATAATTCTTTAGGTAATAAATGGTGCATTGCCATTGAAAGAGAACAGGAGATCAAGGAGAAAATTTTTCCACAATACTTTCCTAATGCTTCAAATTCTGAACTATTTGAAATAATGGATAAGAACAAAGGCATCTTCTTCATGAGAAGGAGAAAACTCAGGCTACTAGAAGGTAAAGCTTCTGAAGTGGAAAAGGACACACATATACATGTTAAAGCTATTGTCAAAATACACCGAGTAGCTGAAGCCACTAAGAAGATTGAACAAGAACTTGACCTATCCTCAGGGCAACCGGATGAGGTGTTTGACAGTCAAGGTGAAAGAGTGACAGAACAAATTGATCCTATTGATGTTGATGCATTAGATAATGAGGATGTCACTCCTGATAAAGAGAAAGAGAAATGGGATAAGGAAAAAGTTGAAAAAGAGAAACTGGATAAAGAGAAAGTGGAGAAAGAGCAAGAGGAAAAAGCAAGGCAAGAAGAAATCAAGAGGAAAGAGTCAAAGAAAAAGAAAGAGGAAGACAAGAGCAAAGAGGAAGAGAAAAAGAAAGAGGAAGACAAGAGAAAAGAGGAAGAGAAAAAGAAAGAGGAAGATAAGAGAAAAGAAGTAGAGAAGAAGAAAGAGGAAGACAAGAAGAAAGAGGAAGAGAAGAAGAGAGAAGAAGATAAGAGAAAAGAAGAAGAGAAGAGGAATGAAGAAGAAAGGAAGAAGGAGGAAGAGAAGAAAAAACAAGAAGAGGAGCAAAAGAAGAAAGATGAGGATAAGAAAAGAGCAGAAGAGGAGAAGGAAGCAGAGAAGAACAAACAAAAGGAGGGTAGACTCCTAAGGCTACCGGTGATCAAACCAAATAGGTTGAATCAACCAGTCCTATTGTTCTAACTCTTTCATGTCTAACTCAATCTCAAGATGAGTCTGAGCTACTTCAAGGCATCAAACTTGCATAGGAGAGACTAGAAGAACTGCGAAGGAAGAAAGAACAGGATGTCATACAAACTGCGGTTGACACCCTTACCAGTCTAATTCCTAGTACCAACCTCCCTAGTATTGATTCCTCTCTATCCAAGCTCAAACTTCTTTGTACCATAGTGGAAGACCAAGTACAATGCTTGGAAGATGTTGCTAAAGCAACTGCAAAGAAGAACCATGAAAAGGCACTCAATGTTGCCTTAGTGAAGCAAATGAATAAACTAAGGACACAACTACTGAAGCAACAAAATGATATCAGTGTTGCTATGGGTGAAGGTAAATTATTTTTGAGTAAAATCTGCCAACCCCATCTATTTTGTGACGATGTGCTTAAATAGAAAGCTAAACTCCAATCAGAGTTACAGACATATATCAGCAATTTCAAGATGCCATATGATTCATTCACTACATATGGACAAACCGTTCATCACTATCAGCATCAGACTACCAAGATGGACTTAGAGATCAGCTACCAGACTCAAGATTTGCAGGAGCTTCAATTGCTCCTATTGCCAAGATTGCAAATTCTTCAAAAATGTTTTCTCAAGCTGGAAGCTATCACGGTAACTCAAGAGATGAGTACCATTGATGCAATGGAATAACTAGCATTCCAAATGAAGACTGAAAGTGAGGTTTCTACCTCCTTACTTGAGTCATGGACATTGGCCATGAAAACTTTTATGCAGGACTTTAAATCTATTTTTGAGAAATTTCATTCCTTATTGTCATGAACATTTACTCTATTTTTATTGTATAAGGAAATAAGGGTTACTTTGCTTTACTTTGTCATTGTTGGCAAAGGGGGAGTAATGCACATTAAAATTTTGGTGAATGTTACCATTTCATGTACTTTCATGTTACCATTTTGGGGAGTAGTGTACATTGTAATTTCTGCAAAAAAAAGGGGTAGTGTATATGCTTAGGGGGAGTAATTTTGATTATGGCATTTTTGTTGTAAAAACACTTAGATGTCAAAATTTTCCTAAGTGTTGCCATCAATGCCAAAGGGGGAGATTATTGGCATTTTGATAGTGTTTTGATTGTCATTGATGGACACACACTTTCTTGATGTATGAGTTATGCTCAACCAGTAATTGCTCCAATTGGTATTGTGTATTATTGAATGTACAGTCTTTAGACTATCAGTGTTTTGCAAAAAATGGTTTACCGGTCACAGATTGTATGAAGACCGCAAGCAGTATGAAGACCCCAAGTGGTACGAGGAGCTCAAGTGGTTCGAAGGAACCAAGTGGTAGTTAACTTTTGATTGGAACACTACAATCTACCAGTCTTCATTTTTGACAACCGGTAATCGGTATATTGTATTAACCGGTATTACTCTGTGATTAGTTACCAACTAGTATTTCTGTAATGTGTGATGAGTTATCATCCACCGACACTTTGGCGGTGATTTTCTGCCACATTACCAAATGTGTCTAGATGCACTGAACCTAGGAACTTGTAGTCTAATCCTATTGGACCGACATGAAATCAGTTTCCTTTATAAGGACATCATGTCTAGGGTTTGTATGTGAGATGTGTGATGTGTGAGACATAGAATAGAAAAGGTTTTGTGCAATCATCATAGAGAAGATTAGGTCTGTGTGAAGAGATAGAGTGTGGAGATACTAAAGACTGAAGTAATGCTAAAATGCATTAACAATGAGCTGTCAAGGATCTAACTAAGCATACTATGCTATTATCTAGATCATTCACTTGTTGATTACTAATATCTTCGACAAGTTTGAAACCCTTAATCAGGTAGGCCCATCAAAGCCTTTGTAAATCCTCTGACCAGGTGGTTCACAACTATGGATCTGAAATCCTTTGACAAGGTAGTCTTTAACCGGACTTATATCCTAATAGAGATCTAGATTCCTAATAGGATCTGTTCTGGTGAAGAACATCGTATGACCTTAACTGGTCTGGTTTCTATTCTGTAGATAGTTACTTGTGAGTTTCTGCTCATCGTGGTTTTTCCCATTTGGGTTTCCACATCAAATATCTTGTGTTATGGTGATTGTGCTCTTGTGGGTGAATGCTTTGTTTTCTATTTGGTTTGCATTTATCTTAACTGATTTATTAGTGAATCTGTTGTATCAGTTATCTGCTAAATTGTTTAAAAGTTTGATTACAGTATTTTTTGGTATACTAATTCACCCCCCCCCTCCTAGTATTCATCAATTTTATATGTTCTTTGTTTTAACATTGGGTTGAAAACAGTAAATTTTTCCTTGCATGCATTTTTTGCCTTACTAGACAATGCATATATGATATCTATGATACAATTTTCACCATGGATAGCAAGGTCATATATATCATGGTATTCATCAGTGAAACCTAGTTTTTTAACCAGTTCGGTTAGGTACATTTTGTTTTTTCACTTGACTTCCTGTTGAACTACTGCTTCCCATTTTCCCCATTGTTGTTATTGTTAATAATTCTAAATAATGCTAGATAAAAACCTAAAAATGCTAACCCTCAAATTGGACCACGAGATTAAAAAAAGCAAAAAAGGTGGGATGTAGGTGTTCTAGATTTTACCCGAAATTTCTATTTCACTAGATTGGCATAGACAGTCTCTGTTGCAACTTGCATTCCTCAATCTAGTAGTTTTTTCTGAATCTCCCTCGATTTATAGGTTTGTCCATGAAATGAAATACGATTATGATTTACGAATCTCTTGTTTTGAAAACTCTGAAAAGTACAAAAGTAATACCTAAAGGGCAAAATATCTAGAATCCTGTTGTAATTTTATTAATTACTATTAATAACTATTCGATGTCGAAGGACAAAACATTCATTACTTCAGTATAAATTACGAGGACATTAAGAATCATGTTGTAATTTTATTAATTATTATTAATAACTATTTGATGCCGAAGGACAAAACATTCTTTACTTCAGTATAAATTCTGAGGACATTAAATGTAAAATGTTCAATTCCAAGTGAAGTTCTCACAAATGTGTTCACTTCCCACATTCGGGCCGAAATCCACCCTAAGTCATTGATCTTTTCTAATCCAATGGACGAGGGTACCTATTGTTAGATGTCGTGGGTCCCATGACTTCTGCCATTTTTCGGGCACATCACCATACTCGTGTGACTTTACATGTCTGTTTTTTAAGTTTGTTTAATAATTTTAAACTTCCGCCCAGAAAAGAGCTTTATAGACTTAATTATATTTAATTAAATTTAAAATGTTTCAATTCTGGGCAAAGTTCTCACAAATGTGTTCACTTCCCACATTCAGGTTGAAATCCACCCTAAGTCGTTGATCTTTGCTCATCCAACGGACGATGATACATGTTGTCAGCTATCGTGGGTCCCATGACTTCTGCCAGTTTTCGGGCACATCACCATACTCGTGTCACTTTTTGGGTCTATTTTTTAAGTCTGTTTAATCATTTTAAACTTCTGCCCAAAATAGAGCTTTATAGACTTAATTATATTTAATTAAATTTAAAATGTTCAATTCCGGGTAAAGTTCTCACAAATGTGTTGACTTCCCACATTCGGGCCGAAATCCACCCTAAGCCATTGATCTTTGTTCATCCAATGAACGATGGTACCTATTTTCAGATCTGATGGGTCCCATGACTTGAGATTTATGCCATTTTTCTGGCACATCACCATACTCGTGTCATTTTTCAGGTCTATTTTTTAAGTCTATTTAATCATTTTAAACTTCTACCCAAAAAAGAGCTTTATAGAGAATTATATTTAATTAAATTTAAAATGTTCAACTCCGGGCGAAGTTCTCACAAATGTGTTCACTTCCCACATTCGGGCCGAAATCCACCCTAAGCTGTTGATCTTTGTTCATCCAACGAATGATTGTACTTGTTTTCAGATGTAGTGGGTCCCAAGACTTCTGGCATTTTTTTGGCATGTCACCATACTCGTGTCACTTTTCGGGTTTGTTTTTTAAGTCTATATAATCATTTTAAACTTTCGCCCGAAAAAGAGCTTTATAGACAATTAAATATAATTAAATTTAAAAGGTTCAATTCCGGGCGAAGTTCTCACAAATGTGTTCACTTCCCACATTTGGGCCGAAATCCACCCTAAGCCGTTGATCTTTGCTCATCCAACAGACGATGATACCTGTTGAGTGTTGTCAGATGTCGTCGGTCCCATAATAAGAGACATTTAAATTTTAAAGATGTTCAATAGTTTGAGATAACTATTAAATATAATGTTAATATTATTTGTAAAAATTTGAAATTCAAAAATAGTATAAAACATGAAACTTAGTTTCTAGAATAAAATTAATAACTAAATAAAAATATAAATTTTGATATACAATTTGAAAGGTAAAAGTTTAATATAAAAAAGAAAACATTCAATATTAAATATAAAATATTAATTTAAAGTTTAACAAAATTCTTTAAAAATATGTTTACGATATATAATTTTAAAAACAGTTTAAAAATATATATAAAAGTTCAACATAAATTTAGTGTAATATAAATTTTAATTTAATAAATAAATAAAGACTAAAAATATATATAAAAGTTCAACATAAATTTAGTTTAATATAAATTTTAATTTAATATAAATAAAATAAGTAAGTTTAATATAATTAAAATAAGTAAATTTAATATAATTAAATTTAGTTTAATATAAGTAAGTTGGAGTTTTAGTTCAAATCTTAACTATATATTTATAAAATTATAATCAACCATAATCAATGTACAAATAATTAATGGAACGAACTGAATTTTTGTTTTTATATATTAAATATAGAGGAAGAAGCATTACATAAAAAAGATCACAGTATTAAATTTATTTTTATTGTTTAACAAATAATTGAAATAACATAGCTCATATACAAAAAGAATTTGAAAAAATTAATTAATAAAAATGAAATAGAATTATAGAAAGCATTTTTATATCCACAAGACTCTAAGAGGCAAATTGAAACAAACTGGAATTTGAAAAATTATCATTAATATTTATGCTTTGGAAATTTACAATTTTTACGTCTGAAGTCTGAGACTTGAGTCCCTCAAAAACTTAAAAGCCAAAATGAGTGAGCCACTGATCCTATTAGGTTTCGAGGACATAGGAAAAAAAAAACTACTAGGAACCCAGGGGGCAAGGCTAGGGCACAAGTAGTGGATGGTTTACAACTTTGCCCTAAGAATTTGGCCCTCCTTCCATGTAGAATTTGTTGGGATCTGGAGGCAACTGAGAGGGGGGGGGGGTGAATCAGTTGTTCAGTTGTCTATTAATTTCAACCCAAATATAACTTAACCAAACTTAGTACATAATACTGGTAAACCAAACTTTAATACCAGTAGACAGTTTAATAGTTAATAACAGTACCAACAAAGTTTAATGCATGAAACAGAAAGACAAATAACATACACAACACATAACACAATTATTTGTATGTGGAAACCCTGTAAGGGGAAAAACCATGGTGGGAAACCTTACCCACAATCAAATGATACTACTGTAGATAGTATGTGTGTACAAATGGGGTATGCACATGCAGAAAGGCCAACTGCCTAGAGCTCACTGCTCAATCACAAAATGGGAGTCACACTGACTACAATTGGATGATTAAATCCAATGATAATGTACTGCCAAAATAGCATCTTCATATGCTAGATTTAGTATTGGTTAAGCTCTGATTGTCTTCCTCATACCTTCCTTGAATCTTCAAATGATGTCTACGTGTATAGCTCTGCTTATATTCGCATATACCTTATTACAATCCTTTTTCACACTCCTCTACATAATCTCACAAATGAGATCTTACATATATACCAAAACCTAAGACCAAATGTGTAGGTCGGCTTACTAAAGATATTACAATAGAATCAATTACAAATGAATCACTATGCAATGCATGATGTCAACTCAATGCATTTACAACAATAACAAATCATCTCCATAACATGTCGTATTGATCTGGAATAGATAATGCTTGCTAGTCCATAACCTAGACCTATTTGCTAGTAACAACAAATATGCAAACTTGATTGTACTAATAATCAAATCACCAAAACCAAGTCTCCAAACAATGTCTTTGACATAACCAAGTAATCTCCAAATGATAACAGGTCATCCTTAGTGCCGGTGAACAATATAACCTGCCAATGAACTAGATACCAGTGACTGTGCATAAGTCATTAAACATACCGGTGAACATAACCAAAGATCTCCACAAGGATAAGTGTTTACAAGTGTTGACATCAATGACAAAACCAATGCAACACATCCATAATACCAACAATCTCCCCCTTTGGCATTGATGGCAACACAAGATGGAAAAAAAATCATCTAAGTGCCAAAGCAGAAATGCCAAAAACCAAAAACCAACAATCTCCCAAAGAGATCATCAAAATATAGATACAGAGAGTAACAATCTCTCCCAAAAAATAATGTGTTTTTCCATAGATATCTCTCCCCCTTTGACATCAAATGCCAAAGCAATACAAAACCAAATACAATAAGTTCATAGAACTTGTTACAAATACCAATTGTTATAACCAAATTTATTCAATCTACTCCCCTTGAGAAGTAGCTCTCCTTCATCAAAGCCGGAAAAAGGTTTCTCTGTTAATTCTGTCGGTCTGATGCCATGCTCCAACTATCTAAGTTTCTACTGGTGAGGGTATAACTCCAAGATGTTCTCTTAGATATTCAAAAGTTTCCTTAGGAAAAGGCTTAGTAAAGATATCTACAATCTGCTCTTTATTATTCACATAAACCAATTTCACTTATTTTGCTTCAACATTCTCTTTCAGAAAATTGAATTTGATAGAAACATGTTTAGTTTTAGAGTGAAATATAGGATTCTTTGATATAACAATTGCTGCCATATTATCACAGTAAATGATTATAGGTTCTTTGCATTTTACCTTTATGTCCTTCAACATTTGCTTAATCCATAATACCTATATACAATTAGTTGCTGCTGCAACATATTCTGATTCTGCTGTTGATAGTGATGTACAACTTTGTTTCTTGCTCAACCATGAAATTAGTCTACTACCAAGAAAAAATGCTCCGTCAGTGGTTCTTTTTCTATCATCTACGTCTCCTACCCAATTTGCATCTATGTATGCACATAAATCAAAATTTTCATCTTTAGGATACCATAAGCCAAGATTTGTTGTGCCTTGTAGGTACCGAAAAATCCTTTTCACTGCTGATTCATGATTTTCTTTAGAATTATTTTGAAATTTTGAAACAATACATACTGCATTCATAATATCAGGTCTTATTTGTGTCAAATACAATAAACCTCCTATCATATATTTGTATCTTGTCGAATTAACAGGTGTCGATTCATCCTTCAATGATAGTTTGTCAGTTGTAGTCATAGGTGTACTTACCAGTTTAGAGTTTTCCATGCCAAATTTCTTGAGTAATTCCTTCAAGTACTTTGATTGATTTATGAATATAACTTTATCAGTCTGTGAAATCTACAATCCTAAAAAGAATTTTATCTCTCTAATCATAGACATTTAAAATTCTTCCTGCATCTTATTAGAAAAGTCTTTACACAATCCATCTTCTCCTCCAAAAATGATATCATCAACAAAAACTTCAATAACCAAGATGTCATCATTAATCACTTTGTAATATAAGTTGCTATCAGTATTACCTTTAGTGGAACCAAGCTTCAAAAGATATTTGTCCAATCTAGCATACCAATCTCTAGGAGCTTGCTTCAATCCATATAAAGATTTCCTTAACCTGCAAACCATATCTTTGTTATCTGTCAAAGAAAATCCATCAGGTTATTCAATGTAAACTTCCTCTTCAAGATCACCATTCAAAAATGCACATTTAACATTCATTTGATATACTTGATAGTTTTTGTGTGCTACAAAAGCTAAGAATAATCTGACTACCTCAATTCTAGCTACCAGTGCAAAGGTTTCATTGTAATCAATTCCTTCTTTTTGTGAATATCCCTTACAAACTAATCTTGCTTTGTTTCTGATTACCTTACTTTCTTCATTAAGTTTATTTCTAAATACCCATTTAGTTCCAATTACATTTTTGTTTTTAGGCCGAGGAACCAATGCCCATGTGTTATTCTTTTTAATTTGTTCCAATTCATCTTCAGTAGCCTTAATCCAATGCTTATCTTCACATACCTCATTAATATTTGCTGTTCAATTTGAGAAATTAAACATACCTCTTCATTTGCCAGTCTTCTTCTAGTCATAGCTCCTTGATACTTTTCCCTAATTATCTAACTTTCATAGTGATTCAATCTTACATACCTAGGTGTGTTCACTTGCTACTGTTCTTCAGTTATTGTGGAATTCTCATATGATGCCAGTATGAGTGGATCAACATTTTGTACCGGTGTACTCATAGTAGGATCATTTGTGATTATCTCAATTGCCGGTTTAGAGTCCATAGATCTTCTAAACTATTCATCAATCTTCACATTTGCACTTTCAATGATTTTCTGCAATCTCTTATTAAAACATCTATATGCCTTGCTCTTAGATGAATAACCAAGAAATATTCCTTCATCACTTCTAGGATCAAATTTGCCAATATAATCATCTCTCGTAATATAAAATTTGCTTCCAAATATTCTGAAATATTTAAGAGTAGGAGTATTACCAAACCATAGTTCATGAGGGGTCTTACTAGTTTCACCTTTGATGTGAACTCTGTTGAATGTGTAAATAGATGTATTGACTGCTTGTCTCCAATACACATGAGGTAGGTTTGCTTCCAATATCATGCTTCTAGCTGCATCCAAAATAGTTTTGTTCTTCCTTTCCACAACTCCATTTTGCTGGGGTGTCGGAGGTGTTGATAATTGTCTTCTCATTCCATTCACTTCATAGAATGTATTAAATTCCTTAGATGTGAATTCACCTCCTTGATCTAATCTCAAACATTTGATTTTCTTACTAGTTTCATTCTCTAACATCACTTTGAATAGTTTGAATTTCCCAAAAGCTTTTGATTTCTCCCTGAGAAAAGTAACCCAACACATTCTAGAATAATCATCAATGATTAGCATAAAATATCTATCTCCTTGTAAAATTCTAGTTCTTGCTGGACCACACAAATCAGTATGAATTAAGTCAAGAACATTATTGTATTTTTCTGGAATACTCTTAAAAGTTGCTCTAACTTTCTTTCCAAATTGACTTTCCTTACATACTGGATTATGAGGTTTAACAATCTTAGGTAAATCCCTTACTGCCTTAGTTGTACTGATTTTTACAATGCAATCAAAATTTACATGACATAGTCTCTTATGTCATAACCAACTTTCATCAATATGTGCAATCAAGCATGTCTTCTCATTGTTATTCAAATGAAAGGTATTACCTCTAGTCTAATTACCAGTTGCAATTTCCAAACCAGTTCTATTCATGATTTTGCATTTACCATTCTTGAATTGTAATTGAAATCCCTTTTCAACTAATTGACCAACACTCAAAAGGTTATTCTTCAAACCTTCAACATAGTAAACATTATCAATATTGTACTTACCATCAAAAGATATAGTGCCTTTTCCTTTGATCAAACAAGCGTTGTCATCTCCAAATCTTACTAGACCTCCATTGTATTCCTGAAAAGTTAAGAATTTAATTTTATCACTAGTCATATGATGTGAACATCTGGAATCAATGATCCATTCATCCTTTTCTTCAATTTTAGCTGCCAGGGCCTTCTCTACCGGTTGAATAGTAGGTGTCGGTTGATCTTCTATTATTGCAACAAAATCCCATCCATTGTCTATCGGTTCCTCATCAGAATCATTAGTAACTCCTTCATCAGCATAGTAACATGATTTGTCTCTATTCTTCTTAAATCTGTACCTCTGATATTTAGGGTTAGGCTTATATGTTCTTTTAGCTTCTTCTTTTAATCTTGCATGTCTATCAGGACACCTAGATGCCATATGACCAATTTTATTGTAGTTAAAACATTTAAATGGCTCTTTACCTTCATACTTACTTCTAACTGGACCTTTAGGCATTTTCCTTGCAAATAGTGCTTCAATCTCTTCAAGTTCTTCATTCTCTCTTCTGATTTCTTCAAGTTCCCTAGCATAGAGTGCTTTCCAATCATATTTTTTAGATGATGATGATGATGCTGCAGATGATGAAGATTTGAAAGCTAAATCTGTCTTAATTGTAGCAATAGGACCAAATTTCTCAAGTTCAAAAGCTAAAAGTTTTCCAACCAAAGTATCTCTAGATACTGATGCATTAGGCATTGTTCTCAATTCATTAATAGTAGTTACTTTCATTTTGTATGCTGGTGGGAAAGCTCTTAAAACTTTAGATACAATTTCATCTTCACTTAAGGATCCTCCACAACATTGTATACCCAAAACAATTTCATTAACTCTTTCTATAAAAGAAGAAATCCTTTCATCTTCTTCCATTTTTAGATTTTTATCCCTGACCCAGAAGCATTCTAGTTTTGCAATTTTGATAGTGGTATCACCTTCATTCAATGTCTCCAATTTATCCCAAATAGCTTTAGCCGTAGATCGGTTTGATAATCTCATGATTTGCTGATCTGACAATGCGCTCAAAAGTGCTTCTCTTGCTTTGCAATCATTTTATTCATCTTTAGCCAAGGTTGGTGGATTAAGTTGACCTTGAGTAGGAGAAACATAGCCATTCTTTGTAACATCCCATATGTCCTTTCCAATCCAATTTAGATGTGTCTCCATTCTGATCTTCCATATACCATAGTTGGTTTCATCAAGCTTCAGATTGTCCTTCTTGAAATAGTTAGTTGCCATAGAATCTCCTCAAGCTGTTAAACTTCTGCAAAAAGAGGACTTAGCTTTGATACCAATTGTTAGGACCTGGAGACAACCGATTCACCCTGCCCCTCTCAGTTGCCTCCAGGTCGTAACAAAATTCTTCAAACAACATAAGCTAAGAGAATTATTCAAGCCACATGTAGTTTGGAAAGTCATCTAGGAGCAACCATTTCTGGAGGAAGTCCCTGCCAATCCGCGCCCATTTCCTGTGATGCGTCAAGTGCTTTGCATTTAGGTTTAGGAGAAATAGTTGCTTGGCCACTGGCACTATTTGGTCAAGGAGGATAATCTTGGGTAATTCACTCGCCCAAGGGATCCCCACCCCCACTTCTAGAAGGACGGCAATAGTAATGTCATCTCCAAGGAAGTCTTCCTTAAAAACCTTCCTCAATAGCATCAACATATCCACCTTATCTCCTCCGAGGTCCAAAAGAGATGCTAAGAAATGGGATGTAATGTCCATGTTAACATGGTATCTATTTTCATTTCATAGAAACTCTTTGCCCGTCACCATCCGTACAACCTCATTGGTGAACAACCCGACCTCCTTGCAGACTAATTGGAGGGTTTGGTCCTTAATAGAGCCCAAAAAGGCCCTCTAGTCCTATGCAGAAATGCTTCTCAAGCAAATGGGAGTGTCCATATTGAGAAAACATATTAACAAATTAAACAACCTAAGCCTATAAACCTAAACCAGAGGAAGAATTTAAATACCATGAGCTCCAACAATTTATCTACCAAATGGCAAAGGCTAATTGAAGATGAAAGAAGTAGAGATCGTATATAAATAAAGCTCTTGATTGTAATAATTACTTCTCTAACCATATTAATTGCTTTAATTTTTTTTAAATCTTTTGTATCTCTACAAATTTTTCCCATAAATGCACGAGTGTGTGAAATTGGAAACAACTATTAACCAGTACCAAGTTGGCAAGTACCACATTGGAAGTCATGGGGATAGAGTGGACTACAGTAAGTGAATAGATATATATTAAATGATCAAAATTATTGATCATCATCCATGACATTTGATACATGTTTATTGAATCCAATTCCATTCTGGGCACTTTCCGGTGAGCTATGTTCTCTTTAGAAAATTGGGCCGAAATAAAACATTAGCCATTGATCTACGATCACCAAACGGTTTAAAATCATTGATGGATTTTAGGTATGTGTCACCCTTCATGTGTCAAAGAGGCCACACTTATTGATACATCATGCACAGTCTAGAATCAATGTGATGTACTAATGTGATGTGATGTGCCTTGTTTATTAATGGCAATTAATTTATGTAATTGCCAATAAATTATATATTTTTTCATAAATAACAAAATATTCGCCAAAACAAATTCAATAATTTTCAATCCATGGATAAAAATCGCCAATACATTTAAATAATTTTTCCTTCGGAGTAAAATTATTCGCCCATATAATTATATATTTGTTCCTTTTAACAAAAAATATTCGCTCATATTAAAAAAAAAGCGAATATGAAAATATCAGGCAAAACTGCGAAAAGCAGAAACCCTCCTGTGAAACCTCAAAGGTTTTTTCCATGGTCTGGAAGACATCTGGGGTGATGGAAGAATAGTTTTGCTCCTCTGGAAGTACAATTTATAGACACACGCTTGGAGAATGGTCTAAATGCCCCAATCCCTGAAGCTACAGGGGCTAACCTAACTTCTTTAAAGCTCAATAATATTAGTAGACGAGCCCTGGGGGCATTGTCTGACCATCTACCTTTTTCAGAAGCCCCCTCAGCTTCTTCAACAAAGAATGCTCAGCCTTACCCTATGAGTAGGGCAGGGTTGCCCTGTATAAATCAGAAATCTACTTTTGCACAGAATAAGCATGCACTTCTCTTCCTCTCAAGAGAGAGATCAACTGTGGGTGGCCCTTACAAAAAAAGTTCTCTTATCTTACGGCTCGTGACTCTATCAAAGTTCCAGGGAAACATGGCTTCAGAGGCTAACAGAACCACACTTGGGTCAGGAAACCCTCTTCATTTAATCCAGTTTCTGTTACCAGAACAGGGGAGGAGATCTTTCCCAAGTATGGCCCTTCTAACTTTCAGAAGTCGCCGGTCTTCAATACAGATAATATTATGATTATAAGTAATAATCATACTGAGGAATTATGGGATTGTTACAATGCTTGTGGGCTCTTTGGCAAATGGTTTGGTTATGGCATCCCATCCTCGAAGATTCAACAATGGTTGAAATCCCTCACGGGGAACCAGATAAGTATCATGAACTTAGAAAATGATTTTTTATTTATCAATTGCAACACGATAGATCTTAAAGAGAATTTACTTAAAAATAATCTAAGATTTTTTAAGGGTTACTGTTTTAAATTTTTCAATTGGAAACCTAATTTCTCCCTTAAAGATGTTGAGAAAATTAGGGTTCCAAAGTGGATTCGAATCCCTAACATGCTGGTTGAATTAATCCATAAAGAGATCCTTAAAAAACTAGGAGAATTTTTAGGAGGCTTCAAGGGTCTGGAGGATAACTAACTGGAATCCTCTGATATCAATATTTTAGCTAATATAGAGATAGGTAAATCAACATTTGCTCCCATTAAAATTATTACAAATCACTCAATCTATGAAATCAAACTAGAGATCAATGCGAATGATTTCATTCCTAAGACTTGCTTCTCGTCTGATTATGGGTCAAAAATAACATGCATTAAAGCTCCAATGGGGGAGGTTCTAGACTTTAAATTCAACCCTAAGGGAGGTTTCATGTTAAATAGACAAAATTTGGGATCAGTGGTTTCAAACAACAAATTGAGGTTATCAGAATGCAAGGGAAAAGAGACCTCACTCAAAAATCCTGTAATGGAAATTAGGAGGAGAAACCTTGAGAATGAACAGAGTCTCTTGTCAATCCTTATACCTACAACCAACAAAATTATTAATGACTTGAACATTGCAGACATATCTAAAGGCCCCCTTATTCTGGAAACCATCCCCAGTCACCAGGAAACTCTATCAGCTCATATTAAGAATACTTTGGGGGAGAATGGCTCTCCAAGCAATCTGACCCTAAATTTAGAAAATAGGGATAAAAACAAAAAGAAAAAAGAAAAGAAGAAGAAAAAGAACAAAAAAAGCAAAGATAGAAACAAAAAATGAAAGAATAAAAAGGAAAAAAACCAATTAATAGATGAGAGAATCATCATGAAGGATGATGATAACAGAGGAGCCCTTGAAGATAAGTGTATACTTGATTATGTGGGCAACTCTATTACAGATGATCTTATGGAGCTATTTATTAATGAAATCGCTAATGAGGAAGAACTTGCACTACAGAAATCTCTGCTAGCTAGAGAATTGTGTACGCCCTTCTCTGAGGTTATGATCACCACTCCCTCTGGTAATGCGGCAATTGATGTCGGGGATGGCCTAGGAATAGCTAACACTATTGAGCATTGTTCCCCCCCTGACTTTGCCACCCACCATAAGAAGAGGGGTAGGAAAACTATGACTGAATTACTCTCTAGGGTTGGGTGTGTAGCTAGCCAAACTAAAATCACTAATATTTTTGAGGCAGGGAAGGGGAAGATCCTTCCCAATGAACCATGAAACTCCTTACATGGAATGTTAGGGGCATGAATGCTCCTAAAAAACAATGTATTGTAAAATGATGCATTGCCAAATACAATCCAGAATTATTCTTAATACAAGAAACCAAACTTAATTGCAGTGAATTAACAAATTTAAAGAAAAAAATAGGTATCAGAGAACTTGAAGGGCAACCTGCCTTTGGAGCATCTGGTGGAATAGCCATCATTTGGGATCCGAGGCTAGTCTCCTTCAGCATAATAAGTAAGACCCCGAACTGGATGTGTGGTAGAGTTGCGAGCCTCAAAAGTAACTTAAATTTCACACTAATTAATGTGTATGGTCCTACACAAACACATGCAAAAAAGGGAGTCTGGGAGGAAATTGAGAATTACCTTCTTAATGAATGTGATCAAACATGCCTCATTGGTGGATATTTCAATGCAATTCTGGACCCCAAAAAAAAATGGGGGGGTATCAACAAGATGACTCAAAGATGCTTAGACTTCAGGAACTGGATGCATAAATGCAACTTGCTAGATTTAACTGCCAAATGTGAGGCCTTTACCTGGAATAATAGAAGACGAGGTTTCTGCAATATTGCAGAAAAACTAGATAGATTTTTTCTATTTGGAAATCTGTCACAATCCTTTAATACCAGTGTCCTTCCCATCTCTGGATCAGATCATTTCCTAGTCCAATTAACTATAATAGAAGCTCTTAAACTGACTAAAACCCCCTTTCACTTTGAAAAAATGTGGCTCAGAGATGAAAATCTATTACAACTCATTGAAAAATGGTGGAACGATACCAATGTCATTGGCTCCAAAACCTTCAAAATAGTAACTAAACTTAAAAAGATCAAGCAACAATTAACAAGGTGGAATAGAGAACACTTTGGAAATATCTTTTCACAAAAAACAGAGATTGAAAAGGAGATGGAGATTATTAGTGAGGAAGTGATTAAGTATGGGATGAATGACCTCTTATATCAGTAGGAAAAAAGCAATCTGGCTCATTATGAGGAGATTTTAGCTCGTGAAGAGATCTTCTAGAAACAGAAATCTAGGGATAACTAAACATGATTTTCTTTCACAATAGCACTAAACACCGCAGAGCATTAAACAGAATCAACAAAATCAAATTGGCATCAGGGGACTTTATCGACAACCCGAAAATCATTGCTAAAACTGTTGTGGGATATTTTGAGACTATCCTTAATAATTGGGAGGGCTCTAAATGGGCCAAGGAGAGTGAATTCTTAAAAAATATTCTAAAATTAATATCAGAAGAAAACAATTTAATGCTCAACAAAAAATTAACAAAAGAAGAAGTAGAATTAGCCTTATTTCAAATGGGTCCAGACAAGGCCCCTGGCCCCGATGGGTTCCCAGCTCTTTGCTATCAAAAATGCTGGAGCTTCATGGGTGGGGAAATCACTGAGGCCTTAGAAGGGATGAGAAACTTTGGGAAAATCCTCAGAGAACTTAATAATACCTTCATCGCCCTTATCCCCAAAAAGGAGGTCGTGGAAAGTTTTGAGGACTTCTGCCCAATAGCTTTATGTAACACTCTATATAAATTACTCACTAAAACAATGGTGAATAGATTACTAACCCTCCTCCCCATTATTATCAGTGAAGAGAAAATAGGATTTGTGCCAAACAGATCCATTTATGATGGTATAATCATCACCCAGGAGGCTATTCACTCAATACAAAATAGCAAATCTCCAAGCATGTTGATAAAACTTGACATCAAGAAAGCATATGACAAAGTGGATTGGGACTTTCTATGCAAATGTTTGGATGCTTTCGGGTTTAATAAGAAATGGATCAATTTGGTATTTGAATGTATCGCAACTCCAAGGATATCAATCCTTGTCAATGGGGCCTCAGAGGGCTTCTTCAAAATTTCCAGAGGCCTCAGACAAGGGGACCCCCTCTCCCCCTTCCTCTTCATTATAATGGCTAAATCTCTTAGGAGGTTGATCAATAGGGCTAGAGAAAAGGCTCTGCTCGTTGGAATAAAAATCACCTCTAACATGGAGCCTATCACCCATCAGCAATTTGTGGATGACACCATGTTGTTTTGTTCAAGTAGCCATATGGAGGCTTATGGAATTAAAAATATTCTGAATAACTACACTAATATCTCCGGTCAAGAAATCAACACTATTAAGTCTAATATAACTTTCTTTAACACAAACAAAGAACTTCGAACAAGCATTCTAAAAATCCTTAAATTTAATGAAGGAGAAAAATTTAATGAAGGAGAACTGCTGTGTAAATATTTGGGTCTCCCTTTAGACAAAGGTACTAGATCCTCCAGTCTCTGGAACCAGGTTGTGTCCAAGATTACAAACAGAATATCCTCTTGGAAAGGCAAATGGCTTTCATCTACTGGAAAGGCCACTTTGATCAAGGTGGTCCTCTCGGCCATGCCTATTTATCAACTATCATGCATGGACCTACCTACTTCCAAGAGGAAGGAAATAACTAGTCATATCAGGACCTTTTTTTAGCAAGGTTCGGAAGATAAAGCCAGACTTCCGCTGATTGCCTGGGACAAGATCTGCTTACCCAAGGAAATGGGTGGATTAGGCATCAAAGACCTTCTTATTTAGAGCAAAGCTGTAGGGGCCAAGTTAGTATGGCAAATTTTTTCTAACTCCAATGCTAAATGGGCCCGCACCCTTTTCAACAAGTATCTGCACAACCCAGACCCAATTAGCGTCTTCAGAATTGCCCACCCTCCTAAGGGTTCTAGAATTTGGAACTTTATGCTTGATTGTAGAAGCATCATTTCTGATAAATTAACTTGGTCCATTGGCAATGGACAGGATGCCCTGTTTTGGAGAGACTCCTGGGGTGCTTTCCCACCCCTCATCACTCTTCCTAACCTAAAGTCAATTATTCCCACCCTGGAAGGACTATGGGGATCTCATGTAAAAGACTACATTGAAGAATTTAGCATTGGACATTTGAAAAAATGGAGATGGAAATCGGTAATGCTTCTTGATATTCCAGCCATGGAAAGTTCCTCCTTATCCCAGATTTTGGCCTCAAGAAATATTGCCTTGACTCATGATTCTGACAAATTGATATGGGTTGGCTCTAAAAAGGGAAGATATGAATCAAAGGAGGGATACAAACATATTCTTAACAAAAAACATACCCCTTGCTCCAACCTACCTTTATTGTTACATTGGGACAAAAGGTGCCTTCCGAAAGCTGGTCTGTTTTCTTGGCTGGCTATTCAAAACCGAATCCTCACTTCTGAAACTTTTAAGAAATTTGGATATGAAGGGCCAAGTAGATGCCCTTTATGTGAAAAGGCAGAAGAATCTTCTAATCATCTTCTGGTGACTTGTGATTATGCTCATAATTGTTGGGGTTGGTTAAGAAAGCAGTTGATTTGGTACTCCCCCATCCCCAATAGCATTTTGGATCTTTTTTATGCCTGGCCAATCAGGAACATTGGTAGCATGTTTGAACATTTATGGGTCATAACCCCATCTATCATGATTTGGGAAATATGAAAAGAGAGAAATAGGAGGATTTTCAAAAATAGCAAAATGCAATGGTATCAACTAGTCAATAAAATTGAAGCCTCAGTAGTTGAATTAGTAAATAACCAAACCCTAAATCTCTAGAGAGACATCAACATGTCTTACTGGGATGAAAAAATGAGACTCAGATGGAAAGGCCTAAAAATCCCTCCCTTCATGGGCAGGGGTTCCCTAGCAAATGAGCTATCTCATAAGAACTATGGGTCCCTCCTATCAAGGGATGGTTTAAATTGAATTTTTATGGTGCCTCATGGGGTAACCCTGGACGGGCGGGTCTTGGCCGTAGCATCCACAATTAAAATGGGGAAGAGGTGGCCTTCATGGCTCTACCTTATGGTTCTAGTACCAATAACATGGACAAAATGCAAGCATTGGATGCAGGGATTAACTTAAGCATGTTACTCAATATTAAGAAGATTGTCATTGAAGGTGATTCAGCTATTATCATCAATGCCCTCAGAAAGGGGTCTATGCCTGACTGGAAACTTAATGCTTCTTTGGAAAAAATCCTGACAAACATGAAAACATTTGATAAGACCATCTTTAACCACATTTACAGGGAGGGCAATAGGAGAGCTGACTTCCTTGCCAATTTGGGAGCTGATGGTAAGACATTGACTCATGTTGCTCCCAAAATCAACCCTTAATCAATAAGCTGATATAACAGATGACTCTGCATATGAATCTCTATAACTAAAACCGAATCTTCAAAACTCTTCTGTCTCATTTCATATAGAATCACTAATACTTCAGATACATAATTAAAACCCCATACTCTTGTTTCCATACCTTAAACATTCTTATACATAACCATATACATTTACAAATATATATAGGTATATATATATACATAAGAATATATGTATATATACATATTGATATATAACACATATATATCAGTATATATATATACACTTTTTGAACAAACACACACACACACACACACACACACACACACACACACACACACACATATATATAAATTCGTATACTAGTATAAAATCTATTCACTACACAATGAATCAAGCAATCCATCTAAAATTCATGAATTGGGTATATAAAGATACCTGTGTGTAAATATAAGGGGAAGGTTATATATATATACATAGGTATCTATATAATCCATCCATTTAAAAACAAATATATTCACCACCTTTATAAACTCAAATATCCAAAATTAGGAATAAAATGAACCCCAGCCAATTATAAAGATTTCCTCAAATATCTTCAAACAATCATATAACAATGACGAGACTTTAGTTTTTTAAAAAATATAAAAGGAAAAAGAAGACGGAAAAAAACTCTTATAAGATAATAATTGAGATCATCACCCATAGCAAATAGCAATAATTAATCGGATCTCTATCTTTGCCACAATAAATTACAAAGATAGTATTAGTCACCACTGATGATTATGCCCTGCATTTAAATTCTCGAAGATCTCTGTCACAGGAATAATTGGTCCATAACTTAAAATATGGCCGATCATTATCGGGGTGGGCGGGGTCCCCTAGATTAAGGATTAATCAACCCAAAATTATGAATTAAATAATATTAAAATGTAGAGTATGCAAGATCCCCCTGTTATCTTAATAATTATGAGCTGTCAGAGATCTTGATTGTAGAGTATGCAAATGCCTCTACGTTCAAAATTATTTCGGGCTCCTTCTCATGATTTTACCTCTGCGGTCGTATCATTTTTGGTTATGTATTTTTTTGGAAACCAATGACTTCCTTCCAAAGTGGAGTTTTTGTAATTCATATTTTTAGAATATGATTCTCTGGAGAGTTTAAAACATTTAACCTCAAGCCTCAGCTTAAGGTCTGTCAAGTTGATAAGCTACTATTTTCCTATGAAACCGTGTGGTGATTCTTGAGATAATGGACACCCCAATTAAACTGTGTAGTTCAAAGAGACAAATGGCCTTTGAAGGAGCCATTACTCAAGATTGCCTTAAGAGCATTATGCGTCTCCCTCATACCTTGGTAATTGATGCTATGGAGAATATCTTAGGCCCTGATTTCCTCACCAACTCGGATAGAACCAAGGCCAATACAGACATGGCCACCATGTTTCTTGCTATCACTATGAGTTATACCAAAAGCCATGAAGATACCAGTTCTTTGTGCAGGGAGGTCTTTGATGCCTCTATTCTGGGTGACCTTGAGAGGGTTTTAGTTAATATTGACAATGATGGGACTATTCCACGGCCAAGGAATTATGACATTCTCATTTGGAATAATAGGCCAGTGCCTCGGTTCCCCATTATCTCCATGGATGGAGAGCCAGTATTCATGGATAGGTCTGAGGTAATTAGCCGTAATGTTAACTTTTTGCTTTTCTTATTCCATGTGTGACTCCCTCCTAAGCCGACATGGTTTGAAGACTACCTCAGAGCTGAGGGTCTGGTTCTGGAGGAGGATAGGGCTTCTTCTCCATCCTCTAGGGAGGAGTGAAGTGACTCTGCTTTTAGGGGGATCTTCCTTCCTTTTTTGATATAGCACTACTGAGGCTGGTATATACATGGACTTAAAGTAAAATTACAATTATAGTTATCTATATTATGTTTGAGATAGCAAACTTTATAGTAGTTTTAATAGACAAACTTAAGCATCATATAAAAAAGACTTAATTAGTAGGATATTTTACAAATTATTGTTACCAAAGGAACATGTAGGAATAGCTACTATATAGATATACATCACAAACTTGCTATTAAAACAGTTAAATAGATATTCTAGATAGCATACTACTTTGGGTATCCACTTTGATTTATTTCGAGGGACATCTGTTGGAGTTTTAATGCCATCTATTGATGTTTTCTATATTCTGATGTCTCTATGTCAATTTTAAGCTGGCCAACTTTACGTGGCTACCTAGCAAACTGTGAACTCCTTATGCTATAAAACTTCAGGGCAAGGGAGGATGGTTTATATGAATCTCCCTCTCCCACTCTTGTTGTTGTAGCCTGGATTTTACCCTTACTAAGGATAATGTCCAGGAGCATAAACAAGAGTCGAAGGACTGAGGTTTTATGGTAGGAAGGACCTCTTGGCAACTCTGCTCTATCCTAAGCATATCTGGTACTTAAAATTCTGTCTCTAAAATTTACTATTTTCTAAAAATTTAGGAGATATGTATTCTTTGGAAATAATTTTAGGTTTTATCAGGCAGTAAACTATCGACTGATTTTACCCTTACTATTTTCTTTGGAAATAATTTTAGGTTTTATTAGGCAATAATACTAACATAATTGTCAAGTTGTGGAACAACTAACATTGCAAGTCAAATAGGTTGTTACTAACAAATTTGCTGAGTGTATGAATAACTATTATTGCAGGCTACCAGGTGATCTTGTGCAATCTTGGAGCAACTCTGAATCACTATAGAACAACTACAACATTAAAGAGGAGAGGGAGCATTTGGCTAATGAAAACATTTCTTTTTGGGCTTGTAAGGGAAGGAAATATTAAAAACCTTCCCACCTAATAACCCTGGCCTGGGGGTTTTTTTCATGTATCAAAACTGGAATTTATCTAGAAATATGCTGGACTTTGGTCCCGAGCTAGGCTGGAGGTTTTCTCGACTCCACTCTTTCCTACCGGCACCTGCATGAGTGGAGTTATGTATAATTTCATAAATAAATAATAAAATATCTGGCTTCAGCCTTTTACCGATCAAAAAAAAATAAAAAAAAATCGCTCATATAATTATATTTTCCCCATAGAACAAGGTATTATTCACCAGAAATTTATGGAATTTGCATACCCTAGAAAAAAATCACCAATACAAAATAATTTTTTCCCTATTTTATAAAAACATTTCGCCATCAATATGAAAATTTCCCCTCGAAAATAATGTCTGATTCACCAGAATTTTACATAGTTGCCCAGGGGGTGGTTTCTTAAAGTTATCCTTGCCGGTATAGGCTTACTAGAGTGTATGATAGCATCCGATCACCAAGTCAATACCAACTGACTAAAACATACTCTAGAAACATCAAAACAAACATATTCCATTGATCCAAACATGTCAATAGTGATGGTATGATGAAAGAATAAGTATCCGGTAGAATACTGAGAGGGGGGGGGTGAATCAGTATACTGAAAAACTGATACAAACTTCCCAATACCAAATTCAAACTCACAAAGTAATCTTTCACTTATCAAGATCAATACCCAACATCAACCGGTTAACTGCTATAACAAATTAACAGTAAACAAGTTCAATCTTGTAAAAATCTAAATGCATAATCATATCTTAACATATTCAATCTCTCAATGCTTCTAGTTATCATGCCTTATTAAAAATTAATCAAATCAACAAATAAGATCATAACCACAAAAACATTCACCACTTGACACAAATGTTTATACGCGGAAAACCCAAATAGGTAAAAACCATGCTGAGATGAGACTCACAAGGATTGCTATCTAAACTCTTTTGAAGTTCACCCTGTTAGGAGCCAAGCCTATTAAAGCTTTTACAATAAGTCCTATTAAGAACTGATTTGGTTCCTAATCACTCGATTAAGGGATTTACAAAATTCCTTGATCAAAAAGCAAAATACCCTGTTAGGAGTAACCTCGGTAGAGGGTTTTAGAATCCAAGTTAATGGACCACCTTGTTAGAGGATTTAATAAGTAACCAAGCTTGTTAGAGCTTACCCAGTTAAGGGATTTCAATTCTGTTGTAATTGTTAGAAAACAATAGGTTTTCTTGATCTGTCTAAATAGCACTATATTTGCTTGATCAAATCCTTTTAAACTTCAATCTGCCTTTACACAAATTGCAGATCCATTCTCTGGTTAGGAAACCACACACTCAACCAGTTTTCAGCCAACACTTTTACAAAAAATTTCATCAACCTTAAATACAAATCAATTAGGTCGGTAACACAACAAAAATCTAATTCTCTCATAGAGATTACAAACAAGTCGGTTCAATCTTGACTGTTAGAAATCATAACAATCTTTTCACATTCTTCAAGAAAATTCCAATTGCTCCATGATCATCGCTTCATCGGACTTTGTAACTCATCACACACTATGTATTAGATGCAAACCAATTTTCTCATTCCCTAGACAACCAAACAAACAAACAATGTGCCAAAAACAATATGAAGTTATTGTTGGCATATGCACACTCCAATGAGACATTGTATGTGATTGAAGGTTTTGTCATTGATGGCAACCTTACAATCCTATTACACCGGCAAGGCATTACATCGCCAAGGCATTACATTGGCAAGGCATTACACTGGCAAGGCATTACACCGGCATCAACAGAACACACTCTACACCGGCACTCAGGACACCGACACTGGCACAGAGAAAGGAAGTATATCGGCACAGAGGCCGATAGGATTTTTGATATATCATATTTTGTTTATTATTTGAAAAAATTTGTAAGCCGACTTGATATCATTGTAAAATGACTCTTATATATAAAAGAGATCATTGTAGACATTTTGTAGGAAAGTAAGTAAGGAAGAAAGTGATGTAAGCAAAAAAGTAAGGAGAAAAGATTAAGTAGACCTATTATGCGAAATATAGGTTAAGGGGTATATGTAAGGAATAGAGCAGGAACCGGTACTGAATCTAGCATTGAAGATGCTAATGTAAAGTAGTACAAGTTATTGGATTTGTATAATCCACATTGTAAGTTAGTGAGACTTCCCATTTGAGCAGTGAGCTCTAGGCAGTTGGCCTTCCTGCATGTGGAGGCCCCTATTGTAAGTAATATTCTCTTATTGGCTAGTAAGTGAATATTGTGGGTCACAAATCCCACCGAGGTTTTCCCACACCGGGTTTCCTCATTAAATCATTGTGTTATGGTGTGATTTTCATGTGGTTTCTTTCATTTCTATTTATTGCATTATTTCTTGCATACTAGTACACTATTACAATATGTTCTGCATGTTTTAAGTTGAGAAATTCTAATTACCGGTTAGATACTGATTCACCCCCCCTCTCAGTATTTGTAAGTTTCCTAACAATTGGTATCGGAGCTTGGTCCTCTATTTTCAGAAGCCTACCAGCTTGAGGAAGATCTTGACACCGATAAAGATGGAAAATCTGATGAAGCAACTTGAAGCAGCTCTCTCAGACTATGATGCAGAAAAATTGAAAAATATCAAACTAGAAGATGATCTTAAAGTAGCCCAGGATATCATTCAGGTACTTCAAGAGAATATTACTATTGTAAGGAATAAGAGAAGAGAACTTTGTGAAAAGATTCAAAATGAGAATGATGAAAAGGAATCACTTAATGATATGTTAAGTAAGCTGAAACTGGAGAATATAACTACAAAAAATGAGATGCAGGATATGACTATGAGATTTTGTAAAGAGATTGAAGATAGGAAGAAGAATGAAGAAGAATTGATCAGAAGACTAAGTGATGAAGCAAATGAGAACACAAGACTTAGCTATGAAATTGATCTATTAAAGACATATCTGATGCACACTCAGAATGACTCAAATGAACTGATGAGATAGAAAGAAGTCTTAGAAAGAGAACTAGAAACTGCAAATCAACATAAAGAGAAATTCAAGAAAATCTTAGAGGATCTTAGCAACTTGCTGAAGAATCAAAAACCTAAAGGTGACACTTCTGGAATAGGCTTTGAAGTTGGTGAAAGCTGCGGTACTGCAAATACATAGGATCACAACAAACCGGTAAGGCAACCTAATACTTATAAATTTAAGGGAAAATGCTTTAACTGTAATAAGTATGGTCATAGAGAAAATGAATGTAGATCTAGAAATTATAAGAATATCAACACACCCACCGGTCAATGTTTTAAATGCAACAAAGTTGGTCACAATTCTAAGAATTGCAGAATGAATGTGAGATGTTATGTTTGTGGAAGATTTGGACATTTATCTAATCAATGCAGAACACAAATTGGCATAGGTTATGGGAAAGCTATTCAGAAGAATAATATAACTTGTTATGCATGTAACAAGATTGGGCATATTGCAAAATTCTATAGAAGTAAAGGATCACTGGTAGACAACAAAAGTTCTAGCTTGAAAGGTAAAGAAAAAGTTGAAGAGGTTAAGCAAGAATTCTCAAAACAATGGATTAGAAAAGCTGATCTAAATATTGGGAATATGTTGGCATATTTTTGATGTTTATGTTGTGATTGTCATTGATGGACACACACTTGCATTAAGATCCCCTTTATATGTATGAGCTAGAGCTCAACCGGTATTTGTTCCAACCGGTATGTTGTATTCTAGTCTTTAGACTATTGGTGATTTTGCAAAATGTGTTTCCCAGTCTGAAGCGACATGTCAACCCCAAGCGGTTTGTAGATCTCAAGTAGTATGAGGGAGAAAAGCGGCATAACACATTCTTACTAGTTTTCATTTTTGTCAAACCGGCAACCGGTATTTTGTATGAACCGGTAATACTCTGTGATGAGTTACCAATCCACCGATTGTTTGACGGTGCCGACACACTGACGGTGCTTTTTGTGTCATGTTGCTAAGTATGTCTAGATTCATTAAACCTAGGGAATTGTAATGTAATCCTATTGGACCGACATGAAATCAGATTCCTTTAAAAGGACATCATGTCTAGGGTTTTAGGTTGTTCCAAAAAAGGGTTTATGTTGTGACTAGGGTTTAAGGTGGTTGATGAGTGGTTGTAAGAGTGATCTTGTCTGAGAAGATCAAGTTGTAACTGAGTGAGAGATAGAGAAGACTGAAGTAATTTTGGAATGCATTAGCAGTAAGCTATACTGGATCTAACCAAGCAGTTTGTGCTATTAGATAGATCAAACACTTGTTGATTACTCACATCTTTGACAAGTCTATAGCCCTTAACCGGGTAGGCCCAAAAGCCTTTTGTAAAATCCTCTAACTAGGTAGTTCACCTCTGTGAATCTAAAATCCTCTAGCAAGGTAGTCTTTAATCGGACTTATCTCCTAATAGAGATTGAGATTCCTAACAGGATCTATTCTGGTGAAGAACATTGTAAGACCTTAACCGCTCTGACCTTAACCGGTTTGGTTTCTATTCTGCAGATAGTGACTTGTGAGTTCCATCTCACCATGGTTTTTCCCAATTGGGTTTTGATGTCAAATGTCTTGTGTTATGGTTGTATTGCTTCTGTGGGTGAATGCTTTATTTGCATTTTGGTTTGCATGTGTGTTAACCGGTCTGTCTGTTAAACTGCTTTACCGGTTTATCTTCAGACTGTTTAAGTGTTTTAGTGCATTGATTTCTGGCATACTAATTCACCCCCCCTCTTAGTATTCATCATTTGGTATCGGAGCATACCTTTCTATAAGTTTAACCACTTGGAAAGAGATATAGAGGAATACACCTTGAGGGAACTTACTCAATGGCTCACTTAGTTTGAGCAAGCCTATGATGATCTTATGGTCAAATACAAGGCATCTCAAGAAAAAAGGAGGGAACATGCAGAGAAGTTGATGGAGCTATCTGAAAATAGTTCTGAAGATGGAGCAAATATGGAAGCCATGATTGCAGAAGTAAATAAGTTGAATGATTCAAACTCCAATCTAAGAAAGGAGTTGGAAGGACTGACTATCCGGTTTAGTCAAGAGCTTGAGAACTGGAGGAAAGCTGAAGATCTGGTAAAGGACAAAGATCATGAGATCTCCAAGTGAAACAAGAGATTAGTGCACTGGCTGCTCGCCTTCATGAGAGCAGAATGGAAAAAGAAGGAGTACAAGATGAACTGAACATAGCCATCTCTGAAAATGCAAGCCAAGTGGAGACAAATACTGCTATTTCCAAAGAACTCTCTGAGTCAAAGGAAATACTTGCTAAGTTCAGCAAAAGTACTGTCAAGCTAGAGCAAAAGATTTATTCATCTAGACCGGTAAAGAATACCAATGGACTTGGTTTCTCTAGACATGAGGAAGGAGAATCCTCAAGAACAAATGCTGAAGCATCAAAGAAGCAACCAAAATTCAAAGGAAAAGGTAAGCAAAAATTCAAACCTGTTTGCTTTAACTGTCTTAAAGAAGGACACACTACAAATGTATGTAGGAGAAAAGCCTACAATAATTTTTCTTACTTTATTAACAATGTACCTAGATCCAATAAGTTCAACGGTCATTGTTATGCATGCAACAAGTTTGGGCATAGAGCATCTGAATGCAGGTCTGTCATGAACAACACTGGAAGATATCCTCAGAGGACCCAAGGAGCTGGTCTGGAATCTTTTGTGAACCAAAACCCTAACCGGTTTAGTGTTTACAATTATTAGTCAGGTAACAATGGTTATCAACTAGCAACCAGATGGAGAGAAAATTGTTAGATTTGTCATTGTCATGGTCACACTGCTGCAACATGCAGAAGGAAGAATGGGAACATGAGCAATGGACCTTGGAGAGCACCTGGATTGGTTTGCTACCACTGCAACAAACTGGGTCACATTGCAAGATTCTGTAGAAGCAAAAAGAGTATATCTGATGATATACCAGTCACTCAGGAAGGAGAAATTGATGTTGAAATAGTTCAAGCAGACATGAACAAAACTTGGAGGAAGAAACCAACAATGTTGGAAGAACCAATTTCTGCACCTAGTGTGGAAATATCGGAACTGGCAAACTAAGCTCCAAAAAGGCTTAGGGGGAGCAAACGGCAAAATATTTTGAACCCCCGGTTACACCAATAAAGGACCTTAACCGGTATGTGATACCTGTCACTTGGCAGAAGACTAGAAATGGTAAAAAGGCAAATTAGGTTTTACACCCTAATAGAGGAGCATTAATGGAAGTAGGTGAGAGACGTATAAAAGCACTTTTCAAATCATTTCTCACTATCTTTTGTCGAGCGAAGAAAAGGCGATTTGAGCTAAGATTTCTAGAAATTGAATAATCTTGAAGGAGATTCAAATTCGGTTTGCAAACTGCCAAGTGGAGAACACAAAGCGGTGATTCGGCAACCGATGGAGTGTGTAGTGAAGCAGAATCAGAAAGCCCTAAATTTGTGTTTTAAAGGTATTCTTTGAGTTCTTAAAATACTCTGCAATGGCTCCCGCATCTCATACTAGTTCTAGTACATCCATTGAGTCAGAAAGTTTCATTCAAAGGAAGTCCAAGTATAATGCCCTATCACAAGTTCCAGCTAGAGTTATAGTAGAAGAGGGAATTTATGACTATATTGATTGCAAAATAGAAGACCTAGGGTCTTTAGCTATTCACACCTAGTTAGGTTTATTTTGTGGCAAAGACAAGAAAATCAAACCGGAATACAGTATCTTAGAGAAGAAGAAACTCCACAATGTTGTATACTTTCTGGAAGACTTTACGGAGGATCATATTAGGATCATTTTGAGTAGAGTCCATGGTGACAAGATTTACCTAGAAAGGACGCATGATATCATGCCATAGGTAATTCATGCAGTCACCAATTTCTGCAACACATGGGACGTGCTAGCCCTAAGAACGGTAAGCAAAATGGAAATGGCCAAGCTTACTAGTTCAACAAGTGACTCATGAGGTATGGCAGTTAATCCTATCAAGGATGATCTAGTGAAGTACACCTACATGGTGATAAGCTATAGAACATTCTCAGCCAGCAGGATTAATTCTGTATCTACTGCAGCGGTAAATGCCGCTTACCGGATGATTAAAGAGGATGCATCATTTGACCTATGCACCAGTATGTAGAGGCAACTCCTGTCTAATTTGAAGTCGATTAAACAGGATAATGCACTGAGATTCAAGTTCGGACAACTATTGGTTGGGTTGTTCTTCTATTTCCAAGGCTACTTTCCTGGAGTAGGAGATGTCCAGTGGTCTCCTGACCAACCGGTAACCAAGTAGATCAAGGAAAGCATTCAAGCCATTGGAACTGGTTACCCTGATGTGCTGAACAAGTATTTTGATGAGTTCAAAAGGAAGATGAGTCAAAGGGTGAGGATCTCAGGCGACATTGTTAAGAAATATGAAGATGACATCTGTTTCACCATCCAGGTGGACAAATGCTTAATGGAGGCTGTTGATCCTAGAATGGAAGAAGTGGAGCCAATGGGCTATGAGGTGATGTACGATATGCTGGAAGGGTATGCCTCAACCCTTATTGCCTCACCTCTTGATCCCAAGGCAAAGACGACCAGAACCTATCTAGAAAGGATTGCACCGGTCGAGGAACTCTCTATTAAGAAAAGAAAAGAACCGGCAGCAAAGAAAGCAAAGGCAGTGCTTGCAGCATCGGCACTGGCTACTACTGCAAATCCAAGAGTGACCAAGCAGTCACCTGCAAAGAAGAAACTGGAAGTGGCACCGACAAAAGTCTTTGAAAGAAAAAGGAAGACTAAGTCAAATGAACTAGACTCTGAAGAGACTGAGTCTGATGAAATGCCAAAGAAGGCCAGACAGACAGAAGACAAAGAAGAATGAACCAGCAACATCTGCACCGGTAAATATCGATATCTCCTCATATAAACCTTTGACACATTGTCAAAGAACAGTAAAGAATATTAGGAGAAAATTACTTCATGATTTAGTAGATTACTATGATGATTTTAGTGATGAGGAAAAAGAAGAAGTACTACAGGAAATTATTATTTATTTGTGTAAGAATGACCGATCACCATCAGAGATTAAATCTCAGACATTGGATTCATTATATAAGGCATTAGATAATAAATAGCCATTGCCATAGAAAAAGAATAGGAGATTAGGGAGAAAGTCTTTGCACAGTACTTTCCCGACCTCTCAAACTCAGAATTATTTGATGTTTTGGACCAAAATAAAGGACTCTTCTTCACAAGGAGAAGAAGACTCTGGCTTTTATAGGGAAGAATTGATGATGCTGAAAAAGACACTCATTAGCATATGAATCATGCTATTCAAGCTCACAAAGCATGTATGGCCAACCTGCAAGCGGAAAAAGAACCGGTCATATCCAAACCGGATGAAGTTTTTGATGAAGAAGGAAACCTGGTTGAAGAACCAATCGACACTATTGATGTTGATGCCCTGGATGTAGAAGATGTCACTTAGGACATACCTTCTAAGGGAACAGAACAGGGGCAACAGGCTGAACATGGCAGTGAGCAAGCCAAGGATAGATAGGAAGCGGCTAAGGAACAGGAAGAGAAGAAGAAGAGGGATGAAGATGAGAAAAAGTAGAAAGAGGAAGAGGAGAAAAGAAAAGATGAAGAGAAAAAGAGGCAAGAAGATGAGAGGAAAAAGAAAGAATAAGAGGATAAGGAAGAAAAGAAGAAGAAGGAAGAAGAGAAGAAGAAGAAGGAAGAGGAAGATAAAGAAAAGGAAAAGCAGAAGGATGAAGAAAAGAAGAAGGAAGAGGAAGAGAAAGAAGAGAAGAAGAGGAAGGAAGCTGAGAAGAAAAAGAAAGAAGAAGAAGACAAGGAACAAGAAAAGAAGAAGGAAGCAGAGAAAAAGAAGAAGGAAGAAGCAGACAAGGCAGCGGAAGCGATGAAGAGCACACAGATGGAGACTCTGAAGGCAACCAGGAGTCAAGCCAAACTGGCTGACATCTCCAGTCCTATCGATCTCCAGTCTACAAATGAATCGAAGCTTATGCAAAGCATCAAGGTTTCTCAAGAGTGCCTTGAAATCATATAAATAAAAAAGGAGCAAGATATAATTCAAGCGGTTATAGACACCCTTACCAGTTTGATCCCCGGTACCAATCTTCCCAACACTGAATCATCACTAGCATAGCTTAAGCTACTATGTACTATAGTGGATGATCAGGTGCAGAGTCTGGAAGAAGTAGCTGAGGCAAATGTCAAGAAAGAGAATCAAAAGTCTCTTAACATTGCTCTAGTGAAGAAGTTGAATGAACTCCGGTTTGAACTGCAGAAAGACCAAACGGATATAAGGGACGCTTTAGATGAGGGAAACCTACTACTAAGCAAAATCTGTCAACCCCATCTATTTTACGATGATGTGCTAGCCCAAAAGGAAAAACTTCAAATAGACTTGTAGTCTTACTTAAGCACATTTAAGACACCCTATGATTCCTTTGCAACTTATGGGCAAACCGTTCACCGGTTTCAGATCCAATCAGCCAAAATGGAACAAGATATCAGTACACGGTCTAGAGATTTGTAGGAGCTACAACTGGTTTTACTTCCACGTTTGCAAATTCTTTAGAAGTGTTATCTGAACCTGGATGCCTTGACAGTTACGCAGGAGCTGAGCACAGTTGATGCCATGGAAGAACAGGTATCGGAGATGCAAACAGAAAAAGAAGTGGCCACCTCCCTACTTGAGTTCTGGTCTCTATCAATGAAACAATTTTTGTAAGACTATAAATCGGTTTTTGACAAGTATTATTCCTTGTTTTCATAAACTTTTATTATTTTTATATCAAATGGAAATAGGGTTGTTCAACGGTACTTTGTCATTGTTGGCAAAGGGGGAGAAGTACTCTATTTTCGAGAAATATAGGGAGAAGTATCTGGTTTTAAAATTTTGCTATATGCTTTGATATATGCTATATACTCTGATATCTCAGTGTTTTTTCTTTGTATGCAAAATTGCTATACATTGTATTGCTTAAGGGATAGTGTATATGCTTAGGGGGAGCAATTTTGTTAATGGCATGTTTTTGTTGTAAAACACTTAGATGTCAAAATTTTATTTTCCTAAGTGTTGCCATCAATGCCAAAGGGGGAGATTGTTGGCATATTTTTTATGTTTATGTTGTGATTGTCATTGATGGACACACACTTGCATTAAGATCCCCTTTATATGTATGAGCTAGAGCTCAACCGGTATCTGTTCCAACCGGTATGTTGTATTCTAGTCTTTAGACTATTGGTGATTTTGCAGAATGTGTTTCCTGATCTGAAGTGGCATGTCGACCCCAAGCGGTTCATAGATCGCAAGCGGTATAAGGGAGCAAAGTGGTATAACACATTCTTACCAGTCTTCATTTTTGTCAAACCGGCAACCGGTATTTTGTATGAACCAGTAATACTCTATGATGAGTTACCAACCAACATTTTGTGATGAGTTACCAATCCACCGATTGTTTGACGGTGCTGACACACTGATGGTGCTTTTTGTGTCATGTTACTAAGTATGTATAGATTCATTGAACCTAGGGAATTGTCAAGTAATCCTATTGGACCAACATGAAATCAGATTCCTTTAAAAGGACATCATGTCTAGGGTTTTAGGTTGTTGCGGAAAAGGGTTTATGTTGTGACTAGGGTTTAAGGTGGCTGATGAGTTGTTGTAAGAGCGATCTTGTCTGAGAAGATCAAGTTGTAACTGAGTGAGAGATAGTAAAGACTGAAGTAATGTTGGAATGCATTAGCAGTGAATTATACAGGATCTAACCAAGCAGTTTGTGCTATTAGATAGATCAAACACTTGTTGATTACTCACATCTTTGACAAGTCTATAGCCCTTAATCGGGTAGGCCCAAAAGCCTTTTGTAAAATCCTCTAACCAGGTGGTTCACCTTTGTGAATCTAAAATCCTCTAGAAAGGTAGTCTTTAATCAGACTTATCTCCTAATAGAGATTGAGAATCCTAATAGGATCTGTTCTGGTGAAGAACATTGTAAGACCTTAACCGGTCTGACCTTAACTGGTCTAGTTTCTATTTTGCAGATAGTGACTTGTGAGTTCCATCTCACCGTGGTTTTTCCCAGTTGGGTTTCCACATCAAATATCTTGTGTTATGGTTGTATTGCTTCCTTGGGTGAATTCTTTATTTGCATTTTGGTTTACATGTGTGTTAACCGGTCTATTTGTTAAACTGCTTTACCAGTTTATCTTTAGACTGTTTAAGTGTTTTAGTGCATTGATTTCTAGCATACTAATTCACCCCCCCCTCTTAGTATTCATCAGAATACTCCTCCACCGGTAGAACCAGTCAATGCTCCACCGGCGGGACAGAGTGATGCTTCACCGATAGGATAGAGTGATGCTCCACTAGTAGGAAGTTCTTCATTGAATTGAAGAAAGTTTCCTTGAGGGTTTGGTGATCTAATGACACGTGCTATTATTCCCTCGGTTAGAGATGATAAGTTTGAAATTACTGTATTACCGGTAGACAATGTTAAGTGAATACTTAACTGACATGTATTTAATGTGGTAGATGGCAAAGTAACACTATAAATTTGAGGTTTTGGCTCCATTTCATTTCACCGAAGATTTCAAACCTATGAAGAGTGTGAAGATTCTGAGCTAAGGCATTTCGAGCAAGAGGTAAGAACGCTTCAAGCAATCATCCATCCTAAAGGCAGTAAAAGGTACTTTATCATGGCATCCACCTCTGCACTTGAATATATAGAGAATCCTACTATTGTTGAAGTTGTAAAAAGACTTAGGCCCATATTTCAATTAGTTCTCGAGGTAGCAAAGAAAGATGATACTTTAGGTGCTTTTTCTCAAATTCCTAAGGGAGTTATTTATGTTGAAGACCCCAGAATTTACATTCACTGCAACATTGAGGAACTAGGAGATGAAGAGATGAAAACCATGTTTAAATATTTCATATGTGATGAATCCAGCAATGTAAAAGATGAACATAAGATCATTGAAACCGTAGGATTTACAGAGATCCTTAGCATTCCTGAATTCCCCAAGGATGTGATTAGGATAGTCCTAAGTAGGGTACATGGTGAATTTTTCTGGTTAGATGCAATTCACAAAATCACCAAGGAAGCTGTGAAAGCTGTCACAGGGTTACCGACCACCGGTAAAAGGCCAGACAAAACCAAGAAGGTTTTCAATGACCTAGTTATGAACCTAACTAGTGCCACTTTTGATAAAAGGTCCTTAAGAGTAAATGATGTAAAATATACTAATGTAAGATTTATTAGCATGATAATAGGATATAAGGCAACTCATGCAAATAGACTCAATTCAGTATCAAGTCTATGCATTAAGAGTTCTTATGATATGGTCACAGATAATGCAAAGATTGATATATGTGAGTGGTTGAAGGACGAATTAATTAAAAACTTAGGCAAGATTAAGAAGGACAAGAAAGGAACTTTTAGGTTTGGAAATCTTCTAGTATGTCTAATGTTACATATAACCAAATAGGTTCTCAATATAGGCTACAAAGAACTTGGATATGATATACCGGTAGGTAAACAACTAACTAAAATATTCAATAATATGGGAGAAGATAAGGAAAACAATATCCATGATTTCTTTCAAGCACTTAAGGCCAAAATGAAGAAAAGAATTAGATTATCACAAAAGATTATTGACAAATATAAGGATGAAATATGTTTTGTAATAAAAAAGGATGAGATCTGGATGGAAGCAGTCATCCCTAGGACAATTTGGGTAACAGAGATGGGCTATGAAATAGATGATCATATAATTAAAACATATGCTAAAGCACTTCTGGAAGCCCCTAAAAAACCTAAGGAAGAAGTATTTGGTAGTGCAGAAACTATTGAAAGCCAAATACAATCCCATAAAAGAGTGGAAAAGGTTGAGGCAGTTGTGAGAAGAGGTTCCCGACAAGAAAAGGAAATCAAGGAAAAAGTAATGAAACAAACCGGTATAATAGAGGATGAGTTAGTAGTCCCACAACCTGAAACTCACCTATCACTGATAGGCACATCTTTTGAGAATGACATGCCTGCAACTTTCAATAGAGTTGTAAGGAAAAGAGATCCCTCACCGGCAACCACACCCTCACCTAGGAGGACAAGACAAAAACAAGTAGTGAGATCTCCGGTAAGAAAGGCTACACCAAAGAAGAAGAAGAGGACAAATAAGGACTTGGCCCCTCTTGACATACTATTGAATGAAATTATAGAGGAAGGGAAACTGAAGAATATAGAGAAACTATATGACACTCTAATAGCTGATGAAAAAGAACAAGTAGAAAATAGTGTTATATTAGATATGGATATGTATAAGAATTTTTTTATGGAAGTAGTAGATGAAGTACCAGATGAACTATTTAAGAGACTAGAAGTAAGGAGACAAGCAGTAGTAGAACTTGACAAGAAAATAAAGATAGAAAAACTACTTATTGTATGCCCGGTAAACTCACCCAAAGAAATTGATGACTTAATTGCTGAAGCCAACCGGTCAATATTTTCTACTACACACCGACACATTGCTTTGATGGTTGGAAGGGTTAATGAGGTGACTGAGGAGATAGAAAATGCATGGGACATTCTCTTAGTGGAAAAATAAAAACAAGAAGAATACATGAGCCACAAACCTATAAAGGTTTATCAGAAGGAAAGAGACAAGGGTAAAGGTAAAGTTGGTGGACCACCTAGTATCAAGGTTAAAGACAACTTACCCCCACCTCCTTTGATTACTCCACCGGTAACAACCACAACTACAAAAGATCAACCGATAGTTGAAAGTATGGATGTAGAGGATATTAATCATCCTGAAGTTTTATACACATTGGATGTTGATACTCAAAAGATCAACATTGTGGTAGACAAAGATACAACTGATAAGACTTACATGGCTAGTGAGCCTATGGTAGATGAGCAAACTGAAAACACATAGGAGAATAGATGTCAAAGAGAAACAGGTAGAAACTCAGACTTAGACTGAGACAATGCAACAAATAGAGAAACAAACAGAGTAAAAGCCTCCAGAACAGGAACAACAACAGGAACAGGTTCATAAGGAAACAGTGCCATTGACAACTAGTGAAGCACACAAACCATTGCTTAAGGAAATGTAGACACAAACAAACCTACTAGAGGTCAATAAAATCTTGGTTACTTCCACCGGTAGTACTCTGAATGTAATCTCCTCATCATCAGGCTACAAATCAACTAATGTGACTGAAGTACTATTAGATTCAATTAAAAAGATAACAGATTGCAGCTCACAAGCTTATAAGGCAATATATGACACCATACCAATTTTGAAGGTAATTGCTCCTAACTGTAATAGAGACAATAAATATTCTTTAGGACAACTTGATACCTTGTGTAAATATATCTCAGAAAACATTGAGAAAATAAAGGAAGAGGCATTAAAGGATAAATTGGAAATTGAAAAGCAAAGATTCTTTGATGAGCAGATAAAGAAGTGTACCAGATATTTTGACACACTTCTATCGAAACTGTGTAACTTATTGAAAGAGTACAAAACTCTATACAAAGACACCTGTAAGACAAAAATTTTGACTATAGATATAGATAAGAAAATAATCAAGGTACAGGATGAAATCAATAAACTTGCTGATAATTTTGTTAACTCACCTGATACATTATTAGTTTTTGAGCAAAAGATAACAAATTTTGAGGAAGAGTTACTTAAATTAGAAAGAGAAAAGGAGAGAATAGTGAATAAGGCAAAGCATCTGAGATTTAAAACTGATTCCAAGATTGGACTATCTAGCATCATTATGGAAAGAAATATCCGAGGCACTAATACAAGGACAGAAAACACTGGCAGAGAATTTGTAGCATCTCACCGGTACAACTTAAAAGATAGAGACAACAATAAGAGACAGTAAAAAGTTTATGGAGAGTATAAACTTGATTTTGGTAGATCTATTTCAAATTGTAACTACCCAGTTATAGGGTTGAAACTACAAACTCTGCTGACATCTTGACAACCTTTGTCATTGATGCCAAAGGGGGAGTAGTGGTATGAGAAAATTCAAAATCACAGGAATCATATGCTCAGGGGGAGCACACATTTTTGGTAACATTTTTAGACTTCACATTTTTGCATACACTTTTGAAATTTCTCATGAGTGTTGCCATCAATGCCAAAGGGGGAGATTGTTGGCATATGCACACTCCAATGAGACATTGTATGTGATTGAAGGTTTTGTCATTGATGGCAACCTTACAATCCTATTACACTGGCAAGGCATTACACCGGCAAGGCATTGCACTGGCATTAGCAGAACACACGCTACACTGGCACTCAGGACACCGACACTGACATAGAGAAAGGAAGTATACCGGCACAGAGGCTGACAGGATTTTTGATATATCATATTTTGTTTATTATTTGAAAAACTTTGTAAGCCAACTTGATATCATTGTAAAATGACTCTTATATATAAAAGAGATCATTGTAGATATTTTGCAAGAAAGTAAGGAAGAAAGTGATGTAAGTGAAAAAGTAAGGAGAAAAGATTAAGCAGACCTATTATGCGAAATATAGGTTAAGGGGTATATGTAAGGAATAGAGAAGGAACCGGTACTGAATCTGGCATTGAAGATGCTAATGTAAAGTAGTACAAGTTATTGGATTTGTATAATCCACATTGTAAGTCAGTGAGACTTCCCATTTGAGCAGTGAGCTCTAGGTAGTTGGCCTTCCTGCATGTGCAGGCCCCTATTGTAAGTAATATTCTCTTATTGGCCAGTAAGTGAATATTGTGGGTCACAAATCCCATCGATGTTTTTACCACACCAGGTTTCCTCTTTAAATCATTGTGTTATGGTGTGATTTTCATGTGGTTTCTTTCATTTCTATTTATTGCATTATTTATTGCATACCGGTACACTGTTACAATATGTTCTGCATGTTTTAAGTTGAGAAATTCTAATTACCGGTTAGATACTGATTCACCCCCCCCTCTCAGTATCTGTAAGTTTCCTAACAGTTATCCTCATTCAATAATCACATGTGTCTCCATCATTACTGCTCATCATTAGAACTTAAACCAACAAACTGATCGGTTAAGGTTTAACAAAAACCAATTGATAGGGTTTACTGGTTACATTGCATAGAGAAGGGTTTAACCTTATATACCGGTTTACTGGTTCAACTCACAAACTAACATACCGGTTTAGAACATCTTCCTCAAAGCTCTTCCTACCAGTTACAAGACAATATCAATAATAACAACAATATCAGCAATATCATAAATACCATAACTGGTTCAATTGACATCAATGACAGCATAACATATCATTAATGCAATCTTCATGCAAATGCCAACAATCTCCCCATTTGGCATTGATGGCAATACAAATATCAATGCCTCTGATTGCTGCTATGATTGGTGAACAAGAATCCTGGTTTACATTACCAAGTATTCACCATGCTCTATCTGTCATCGGCATGTCGCTAGTTTCCCTTTGCTAGACACATAATTCTTCTTCTGAAACACATAATTCTTCTCCCCTTTGGCAACAATGCCAAATTGAAAGTAAAACATGTAATGTCAAAATTTTCACTGTGCATCAACAACATATTGTAACTGGATTCTCCCCCTGTGGAATACATCCACTTCTTCATCAATCCATGTAAAATTTTACAAGTAATTCAGGGACTGATGCAATCAGCATCATGCTCAACTAACTTCATGAAGAGGGACAACCCCCAACTAACTTATAAGATACTCAAAAGTAGTCTTAGGTAGAGGTTTGGTAAAGATATCTGCAAGCTACTCCTATGTAGAAACATGTTCTAAGATAACATCTTTACTTTGAACTTTTTTCATCAAAAAGTGATACTTGAATTCAATGTGCTTGGTGCGAGCATGCAAAACAATATTCTTAGAAATATTAATGGTGCTTGTATTATCACATTAAATCTTTATAGGTTTTGAGATCTTCATCTTAAAAACTTCCAAAATGTGCCTCATCCAAATAGTTTGTGTGCAATTCATATAAGCTGCAACATACTCAACTTCAACAGTAGATTGTGAAGTACAACTCTGCTTCATACTACTCCATGAAACTAGCCTTCCTCCTAGAAAGAATGCTCCACTGGTAGTACTTTTTTGGTCATCAATATTTCCTTCCCAATCAACATTAGTGTATACTGTCAAATCAAAGATTCCTCCATATGGATACCATAATCCATAGTCAACTGTACCTTTCAGATATCTAAAAATTCTCTTTGTTGTTATCAAGTGTGCTTCCTTTATATTCTTCTAAAATCTTGCAACTATACCAACTGCATGGGCAATATTTGGTCTATTGTGAACAACATAGTGTAATTTTCCAATTATTGACGTGTATTCCTTTTCATCAACATACTTAGATGCATCTTCCTTGGATAATTTACAACCTGTAACCATTGGTGTTCCAGCTAGTTTATAGTCACTCATGCCAAAAGTCTTAAAAACCTCTTTCACATACTTAGATTGAGTAATGAAAATACCATTCTTCATTTGCTGTATTTGCAAGCCTATGAAATTTTTTGTTTCCCCTACTAAAGAAATTTCAAATTCATTATTCATTTCATCTACAAAATTGTTGCTCATGACATCATTAACTCCAAAAATAATATCATCAACAAATACTTCACTGACCAGTATTTCATCTCCTTAACACTTGAGATAAATATTACTATCATCACTGGTTCTTGCAAAGCCTATCTTCATTAGATGTGTATGAAGCCATTGATACCATGCTCTGGGTGCCTGCTTCAATCCATACAAATCTTTATGCAATATGCATACCATGTCTTTCTCATTAGTCAATGCATAACCATCCAAATACTCTATGTATACCTCTTCTTCCAATATCCCATTCAAAAATATAGACTTAACATCCATTTGGTATACCTTGAAATTCTTATGGGCTGCAAATGCAAGTAAAGTTTTGACACCTTCCAGTCTTTCTACTGGTGCAAAAATTTCACAATAATCTTCTCCTTCTTCTTGAGCATAACCCTTGCAAACTAATATTGCCTTGCTTTGAACTACAACACCATCTTCATTTAACTTGTTTCTGAATACCCATTTAGTACCTATAACATTCTTGTTTACCGATTGAGGTACCAGGGTCCAAGTCTTGTTCTTCTCAATTTGATCCAATTCCTCCTCCATAGCTTTAACCCAATGATCATCACCAAATGCCTCCTTAGCACTTCTAGGTTCAAAGGTGGAGATCATGCAAGAGTTCTCTCTAACTCTTCTTCTAGTTAGTACTCCAACATCCTTATCCCCAATAATCTTCTTTGGACTATGGTTCAGTCTCACATACCTAGGAATAACATGAACTTTCTCTTCAGGTTCAACTTCTTCATTATCATCTTCTTCTAAATTTATTTGTTCTGATTGAACAAGTACATCAGGATTTGTTTTATCGGTTTCTGATTTAATAGGTTTAGGTTCCAAAAGTGAAATGCAAGGATCTTCATCCTTTTTCTCTGAACTGGTTCCATCTAAGACTTCAGGACATTCATCTACATGAACATCAATACTCTCAACAATTCTCTGTGTCCAGTTGTTGAAGCATTTATAGGCTTTAATCTTGGTGGAATAGCCAAGAAATATGCCTTCATCACTCTTAGCTTCAAAATTGCTAATGTAATTGCCTCTTTTAATAAAACATTTGCTACCAAATATCTTGAAATAACTAACATTAGGTGATCTCCCATACCAATATTCATAAGGGGTCTTGTCCTTACCTCTTTTCATGAGAACTTGGTTCACTGTGTAGACAACTATACTTACAACTTCTTTCCAAAATGTTTTTGCTACATTTCCTTGTATCAACATTGTCCTAGCATCTTCAACCACTGATCGGTTGTTCCTCTCTACTATACCATTTTGTTGTGGTGTCCTTGGTGCAGAAAGCTACTGCTTGATACCATTCTCATCATAGTACTTAGTGAATTCCTCGAAAGTAAATTCACTGCCTTGATCTGTTCTCAAACATTTTTATCTTTTTTCCACTCTCTTTCTTAGCTAAGGCCCTGAATTCCTTGAACTTACCAAAAGCTTCATTCTTATCCTTCAAGAATGTGACCCACATCATCCTTGAACAATCATCAGTGAAGACCATGAAATATCTATCACCTTGAATGCTTCTTGTTCTTATTGGTCCACATAGATCTGTATAAACTAAATCTAACAAGTGCTCTATTGAGAAGGACTTGCTCTTGAAAGTTGAAGAATTCATCTTTCCTAGCTGTCATTCTTTACACAGAGCATTAACCGATTTGTCTAGCTGAGGCAAACCTCTTACTATCTTGGACTTTCTCACTTTAACAATGTTATCAAAGTTTATATGACAATATCTCCTATTCCAAAGCTAGATATCATCTACCTTTGCAATCAAACAGTTACTAACTTTAGGATTAAGATGAAATAGATTACCTCTAGTCTGTTTCTCGATTGCAATCAATTCACCTTTGTTGTCAAAGATTTTACACATACCATTTGTAAACTCTAGTGGGTATCCTCTGTCATTAAGTTGTGCCACACTTAGAAGATTATGCTTTAGGCCTTCAACCCAATACACATTGTCAGTGCTTCTCTTTCTATTAAGAGAAATAACTCCCTTACCTTTAACCCTATACACATTGTCATCTTTCCTAGCTGTCATTCTTTACACAGAGCATTAACCGATTTGTCTAGCTGAGGCAAACCTCTTACTATCTTGGACTTTCTCACTTTAACAATGTTATCAAAGTTTATATGACAATATCTCCTATTCCAAAGCTAGATATCATCTACCTTTGCAATCAAACAGTTACTAACTTTAGGATTAAGATGAAATAGATTACCTCTAGTCTGTTTCTCGATTGCAATCAATTCACCTTTGTTGTCAAAGATTTTACACATACCATTTGTAAACTCTAGTGGGTATCCTCTGTCATTAAGTTGTGCCACACTTAGAAGATTATGCTTTAGGCCTTCAACCCAATACACATTGTCAGTGCTTCTCTTTCTATTAAGAGAAATAACTCCCTTACCTTTAACCATATAGGGTGAGTCATTGCCAAATCTAACAACACCTCCATCAAATTATTTCAAGGAAATAAATGTGCTCTGATCATTGGTCATGTGATGTGAACAACCACTATCAATGATCCAATCATCATAGTTATCCATCCTGGACACTAGTGCCTTATGATCTGATATCTCTTCCTTAATAGCTACAAACACAATATCTTCACTAGCATCATCATTAGATTCTTCATCAGTAATACCACTATCAACCGCTATAAGGAAATCTCTCTTACCTTTTCCCTTATACTTCTTTAATTTGTCTCTCTTGTATTCATTTTCACCATTAGGACAATTATCTGCTATGTGACCAATCTTGTTGCATGCAAAACATTTTAAAGGTAGCTTACCTCTATATTTCTCAATGCCTCTAGGCAGTCATTTTGCCAACAATGCTTCAAGTTCCACTAAGTTTTCTTCATCATCAACATCTCTATTGGATCTAGATTCATAGCTATGGCCAGTATCTCTAATTCTTCTCAAAGATGGGTTAGAGATAGAAGCTCTGAATGCAGATTCTAATTTTTGTATACTACCATCATAGCCATTTAATTCAAAAGTAGTAAGTTTGCCAATGATAGAGTCAAGAGTTAACTTTGTTTTGTCAATGGACTTCAGCTCTTGAATAGTTGCAACTCAAATAGAATAGACTGGTAGTAGGGTTATTATTACCTTAATGATCATTGTGGCATCTTCCACTTTCTCTCTTGCACTCTTTATTTCACCAACTATCTCTTTTATCCTTTGACCATACTACTGGATATTCTCACCTTCAGACATTCTCATGTCATCGAACTTTCCTCTTAGGCTCTCCTCTTTAGCAATCTTAACATGTTCATCACCTCTATAGATCTCTTCAAGTTTTTTTTAGACTTCATATGCAATTTCAAGACCATGAACATCTACATATTTAGCATCTAACAAGGAAGTGATAATAGCCTCCAATGCTTGATGATTTTCTTGTTGTTCTTTCTTCTAATCATCAATCAGGGTTCTAGTAGGTGCAATATACTTAGTTTCTACATGATCCCAATACTAACTATCAAGAATCTTAATGTAAATCTTCATTCTGCCACTCCATATCCTATAGTTATATTTGTTGAACTTTGGACCTTCTTTCTTCATCATGATCTACAAGATCTTGTAATGCCCTGCTAGGAAACCCCTAAGGGTTTAAGTTAAAAACACTCAAATAGAGTGTAAATATTTTTTTTTTATTAATAATAGTTAAGAGCATTAATAATAAGTTACAACATTAAGATAATTAGGAGTCATCTAAAACTTAGATACCATAGTGGAAGGCTAAACGAACCTAAGGAGTTTCCCAACACGATTATGTAACCTTACACCTAACTCAACTCGTGTCAATTGATCCAATAAGCCGGATATCTTAATTACGAGATAATGCATAAGACTTGATTATATATATGTTCAATGCTTTGACATCTTATAATTTTAGGAAGTATTCATTTACTTTGGGTGGTTAGGAGGCCATTGTGAGGTTATTTACTCAATGCACTTTAATTCATGATTTCATTAAGAGGCCTCCCAAAAGGTTCAAGCGTTTAATATAACGAAGTTCATTCATTGGGTTTAAGGTATTCATCCACAATTGATATCATCCTTTAATATTAAAAGTATGGCTAATAAGATGAGATTCATTCATTAAGGATTAAACTTCCATTAATAGAGTGAGGTTCCATCATTTGAATTCAAGCATACCCAACTAATGGGTTGTAGTTTCTTTATGGAGGATAGAGTGAAACTAGCCTTAGAGTTCATTCATTGAAGCTTTAATAGTGCTATTAGATGGACTCAATTCATTAAGGTGGATATGTATTAGGACACATGAGTTCATCCTTTAAATTAAAATATAGTTAGCAAGATGAAATTCATCATTACAGGATTAAAATGTAAGTTCATAGTGACGTTCTTCCATTAGGATTAAAATATAATTATCTTATTGCATGTCACTCTTTTTAGTTAAAAGAAGATAATATGAAGAGATACTTTTACTAAGATTAAGATATAAACAACTAATTGAATCCTTCCCTTTTTCAGTTCAATTTTAGCAAACATAAAGAGAATTCTTTTATAAGGGTTATAATTATGGATAAATAGTTGAGTTCACCCAATTATCAAGTTAATTTGGTAGGGATTATTTGTTAAGATTAAAACATAAATAACTAAAAAAATTCATCCAATATAGTGAAGTATGATTAACATGGCGATACTCATTTAAGAAGATAAAGAGGAAAATACCTAAATGAAGTTCATCCTTTAGATTTCAACTTAGAAATTATAACATTAATTCTAACTTTGTTTCCCATACACATTCGATCAATTTACCAACTTATATCAAGCTAAAACAATAAAGGCATCCTAATGAGATTCTTTCCACCATTATTTCCTTTAATTAACATAAACCAAATTCTTTCCATAATCATACTTACCATGTTTTATGAACCTTATTACTACATTTATCAAGATGAATAATTTTATGCAATTTGATTTAAATTCATTAAATTTCCACCAAACACTTATACAAGATAGCAACCATACATAATAACTTAAAGTATAAAATAAAAGAGACAAGGCATCGCATAACACGGATATGATCTCAGAGTTCACCCCTAAAGGGCTACATCTCTGGGTCTGCTCAACTGCAAGACCCCTCTGGCATTTAAAATCGTTAGGGATACAATATTTACATTTCTTTTACATCTTTGCCACATAGGCGAACACAACCAGTATACAAATGACCACTTTGATCCACAAATCCTAATTGACTTCCACATAGAGGCAGGACCCACTGAGCATGCAAAAAGGAAAGTACAAGGTTCATTGCCCAACAGTACTCTATTTAGAGACCTAAGACTTAACAGGTGCCCCAATTTCAACAACGATAGGTTCCAAACAAATACATCAAGGTTTGCCATCACCTTAAACAAGGCAAATACGGAACTTAAACTTACAAATTTTCCAAATCGATACATTATCAAACTTCCATTCATTCTACTAGCATATCGATGAAGTAATACAAAATATACAAAGGTAATTTAGATTCATAATCCATACACTCCTATACTTTAGTTTTCATTTCTAAAATTCCCGGATGATCATAATCATTCAAATCGAAAGACAATACTTATTCCTAAAAAGAAAACTTCTTATTAAAATATATTATCTAATGTTAACAAAAGTGTTTTTATTTCAAAGATAATCAAATAAAAACATCATTTAACCTCATTTCCAAAAAATTACTTTCCTTTTAGCAATGGGTTCCAAATTTAAATGTTCATTAATATAAATTTACTAATCCAAGATTTCTAAATTTTATTTAATCTACAAATTGAAAAGAAATATGCAATCTCCATATATTTAATATATATATATATATATATATAGCAACTAAAATCTAAATTTAAATAAAATAGATTTTTCTACAAATTCATTACAACTTCTTTTATTCATATCCCATTGCATTTATTGTTTTCTTTCATTGTATAAATGTTAACATTATTTTTTTTTTCTCTAAAAAAAAATATATAAAAAAAAATTAAAAACAATTTTTTTTTTTTTGTGGAACCCTAACCTACGGGTCCCACCTCCCAACACGGGAGTGGGAGAAGCCAACGCATAGGTCCCTGCGGCCCACAATGTGGACGTAGGTCCTGCGAAACCACACTGTGGTCGTAGGTTCCCTGCGGCCCATAGTGTGGATGCAGGCCCTGCGAGCTGCACTGTGGTTGCAGGTCTCCCTGTGGCCCACAGTGTGGTTGCGGGTTCCCTACGGCCCACGTTGTGGATGCAGGTCCCTGCGGCCCACATTGTGGACGCAGGTAGAACTACGAGCCTATGGGGAGAGAGAGAGAGGGGGGGGGAAGTGGTGGCGTGAGTTGAGCCTCGGCTCCTCCGCCCGCCAAACCCCAATCGCCCCATTTGATAATAATTTTTTTTTTTTTTTTAAAAAGAACAATAAACATTGTCAAAGTAGCCATGAAAACAACAGATTTGATACACATTTTTTTTTGTATTTACAGTCAAACAAAAGGGGTTTTTAACAGCTTCTCCTTTTTTTTTGAATTTTTTAAGCACAGAATGGGGAAGATTTTCTCCCTTCAAAATGTCCAAGAACAACCAAGCTTTCAAAACTGAAACTAAATCTTAAAGACATTCATGGGCATTATCATTACTTTTTCCAGTATTTCATGGAGAACATTAGAACACCAATTATTTTTTGATCCAACAAATAAATAAAAGGGTAGGTTGGAACCCTACCTCACAATGCATTCTGGCCAAGACTTGAAGGAGAGCTCCACCTACAACTCAAGCAAAACTCCATTTTCTCCAAAATTCCCCCATCTCCATTTTTTTTCCAAAACAGGTCACCAAAAGAAAGAACCCCCCAAAAATATTTCAAAAACTAGGTTAAATGAGAAACCCCCTTTTTTGACCTAATTTTCAATTTCGAATTTAGGCATTTATTTTTAAAATAAAAGAAAATAAGAATGGAAATCATTCCTTTCCACTATTCAATACATCTTATTCTATTTTCTAATTAAAATTAAAATGCCTCTATTTCTTATTTAATTCTAATTTTAATTTCTCCATATTACTTTAGCCAACATTTTATATTTTGAACTATTAACAAGGGTAAGGTATTTAATTCAATTTAAATTTCCAAAAATCAATCCTTTATACTATATCAGCTTTACAAGTAAAAAGAAAATAATTTCTTTTAAATAATAAAATTTACCCTTTTTCTTCCAAAATGCGAAAATGATTAATTTATTTCTATTTCCCAATGACTTTAAATCTTTCCTTTCTAAAACGCATAACTCATTGAATTTTGTTATTTTTAAAATTAACTATTAAATTGACTCGCTATAACATAATAAAGCGACCTTTTTAATAAATGACTAATCTCATGAAAGAAACCTATTTATTCTAATTTTCTCAACTACTAATGCATAAATGAACGCATTAATTCAAGTTAAATACTTTAAGCTTGCTACAATTATAATTAAAGCGATATCTTTAAATTAACGATTATTCATATAAAAGAAACTACCTATTTTAAATTTCTAAATTACTAATGTGTACATCTACTCATCAACTTGAATTAGATACTTAGGATAACAAACTCCACTTACCCTGTGCAAGGCATGCAAATCGAGGAAGTCCACCAAATCACACGACACACAATCCAACGAAAAGAAAGCCCCACGAACCACAACGATGCTCACCCGACCATGACTAAGGCAAGATGGGAGTTTTATGACCCCCAAATCCGAATTTTGAGGATGGAGGAGGTTTACTCAAACCTGCGAATCCCGGAGGAGATGAACCTCGCCCTAGGCAGTGTTGTCCCTGCAATCTCCTGCACCCATGAATCAGGCAAGCATACATATACATATACATATTCAATGAAGGTGTTAGCTTGAGATTTATCACAAGAGTTAGGAAACAATTACATTTACACAAGGATCGATGCAAAAGCACAATAATAGGTATGCATGATTATTTATATTATCTAAACTACACATTGCATCACGGTTAACCTACCATTCAAGAATGCCACATAGGAAGTCAACCAAGTTCAAATGGGTTTTACAAGTCCGACCAGGGTAGGGGCATTACATTCTCCTCCCCTAGGCTCCGACTTACTCCTGGAAGTTGCAAGGCTAAATGGAAGTCATACAACACGTATTAGCCCTTAAACTCAATTAATAATTATCAATTTGCACAAACAACTATTTTGTCATCATTTTAGAACATTATTTATAAATCCTCTATGAGTGTCATTATCCATTAACAAAATGCATCTAACATCATTCACATCTTAAAATATTCTAGAATTTGCACACAATCATAGTAGAGAAATGAGAATTTTCCCTTTTATTACACCAAATTAAAGCAATTAAAATATATAGACGTAGTTATCATACTCATTTATCAAACATGACAAGAAAATATGCTCTCAAGGTCAATTTCTTTCACCAATTCATCTCTTTCACAAAACTTTATCACATAGAACTAGCTTCAAATATCAATTTCTACAACCAAGTTAACTTTCGACAAATAAGAGCAACATAAGAACTCAATTGTTTACACTTTTCAGACATACAAGAACCTTTCCAATGACTATTCCCCATAACATAGTGACTAGTTAATACCATTTATTCCATGATTACACATAATATCCATCCACAAGACTGGTTTGCACAACACAAAAGGCCACATGTGAGCATGTCTAATGCTCGGTCAAAGGTAACATATGCGATCCACATCTCTATGCCTACTCTCAGAACAAATACATGATCAACAAATATCCAACATCTCACTCAAGGGCTTGATGGTGCTAGGGTACACCATAGCGGTGCTACCTTCCATACAAGTCCCTCGCGAATATCCCTTGTTGTGTGAGGTGTTTAGCCTCCAAGAGATAGTCACCACTCATAGGTAGGTAGTGGATCCTAGCTGTCTCACAGCCTCACATACCTCCATCCTCAAGGTTCCCTATGTCTACTTCCTCGTATACACTCATCCAAGACCATCTCCTACGTTCTTGGAGAGGAATTCACATTGCAACATAAGACTAGCATACGAAAACAACAAGGATAAACCGGTTTAGCCACCAAAGTACAAAAGAATAAAGATAATAATTGTCAATTCCAACAATAAGACAAGAAAATAATTTCCAGATTTGCAACATCAAATCAAGTAAGATCAAGATTGCAAGCTCATGGCTAAACTGTCAAGGTCAAAGTAAAATAAATTGCTGGCCCACAAGGAAATAAATAAATAAATAAAAGAAAATCATAAGTGCACATTACATCACTACGTGACTAGTAGCTAGCCACCAACGAGGAAGGAAGGGACAATCATCTAGCTATCATAGCAGCTCATCATGTGGTGTGGCCAAGTCACACATCCGCATGGCATGGCAGTGTGCACCTCGACATCACCCCGCATCACATCGTCACGTGGCATGGCTCTACCCTATACCTAGCGGTAGGCCGCATGGAAATGTCTACTACATCCCGCATCGTGTCTCAGCACGACATGGCAATACTCCAAGTGGACAAGGCACACAATCGATGTATCCCGCATGGCAATGTACCCCACGGATATGGCACGCACTGGTCACACCCCGCATAGCGATGTTCCTCTCAGGATACTCGCCGTAAGCCAGAGGTATACATGGCTAAGGTCTACCGACAAGTCTACCAACACTAGTCAGTCAACAACTTATGTAAGAGAATAACACGCCTCTCATGAAGACAAGGCAACATATGCTCCAATAAAATCCATCAATATGCTCAAGAACTATCATCTATATGCTCAAATTAAAGGATAGGAATTAGGCTGGCACACATGAACCTCGTAAATCAGTTCATCACAAGGGGAAGTATTGAGTACACCTATGTTATAGTTTCATTACAAAACTATATTTTTCCTCAAAATAGGGAAGCTAAAGTTGCTTTACATCAACATTACTCGTATGTTGTTCATACTATTCAAGGAATGGTGACTTCTACTACTACCCCTTCACATACTGACTTATCAACAACCCGTGGGTTGGCACTCAGTAAGGAAAAAAATAAGCAACATCACATAGATAGGTATGGTTTCCCATACTCATAAGCAAACATATTCCCCATGGTTGATTACTTCACCATCCCATGGGCACACATAGCAAGTACGGGTTTCTTACAATCACACACAGAATAGCACCATTACTAGTTTAGTCACATTTACGGGGAGTACTTTACATTATGTTAACATATACTTAAGGGAAGTTTTAATTATTCTTTACACATGAATCACTAAATAAAGTTTACTCTAGATCCACATACTGAAATTCTCAACAAATCAAATTTACACAAAGAAATAACATCATTCTGACATCTTTCTCAATTTCCCTTAAGCATTTTCATTCACATTACTAACTATGCAATTTCCCTTTCCAAGACGAAAAACTTTCCCCTTTCAATTAGGAGCCCAAGGCAACATACCATTTCATATGCATTATAAGAATTCCTTTAAATCACTGCATTCTAAATAGTATTTCAAAAACAACAATTCCTATATTTTAGACAAGAGGAGGAAGAGAGTTGGAAAATCAACTATTTCCTACGAATACACAAGAATTTCAAGATCACACCATATTGCTCGGATTTAAGTCTATCATTTTAGTTGCATGGTTTTCATTTCGCTATCTTTTAGGAAGGTGCCAAAGCATCCTAACATGACATTTGGAATCATTATTGTTGCACTATAATGTTCTAGTTTTCCGAACTAGAATTCAAGACAACCAAATTTTCTTTTATAATACAAGTCTTCTTGAGAACAACCACTATTCGTGATACAATACAATACAATAACACATCAAATCTAACATTGAAAATTCATAATACGACAAGGAGGTAAATGAAGAGCTATCTACTAGATATTACACATTTAATGCATACAAATTAACAAGTCTTTCATTTACTCTTTTCTAAACATAATAAGACAATTACCCATATCCAAAGCAAGTTAAAAGGTGTGTTACTAAATTATATTACTCCTACCAAGCACATGGAGAATCCTTAAAGCAAACATACAATTTCCTATCATTAACCAAAAATTAACTCCCAAACCAATTTCCCTTTCACAATCTAAAACACAAAAAAAAACGTTATAAGGCTCCCACAAGGGCTCAAGATATATCATCCTTTCTTTTGCAATAAGAAAACTTAAGTAAGAGATAATTTACACATATCAATTCCTTTTAATTAACTAGAGAGAGATGAGGAAGAGTCATAATCACTCAATTTTACTACATAATAAGCATTAATATTTGCCATACTAGTCTTTCAAGTGGACAATCATTAAGATAGATCAAAACCATAAACAAGCACATACCGTACTTTTAGATTCAAGATATTAACAACCAACCCAGATGGATTAGTCAAAAGAGTAAAATAAATCAAAAATGAAGGTACATACGACTCCCTTTCAAAGTAAGAGAAATTGTAGACCAAGACCTCAATAAGAAGACAAAACGCCCATAGTTATTTCCAAAACACCCACATCAATAAGGTGAAAACAAGGTGTGAACGCACACGTTACACACAAGTAGGGTTTGTTAAATCACACCCTCACATCAAGGTGGACAAGCATACAACATAAGGTAGACACACACAAACCAAGGGCACAAGCGAAACCAGAGATCCTAGTGTTGCAACATGGGCTCTGATACCAAGTGTAATGCCCTGCCATGAAACCCCTAAGGGTTTAAGTTAAAAACACTCAAATAGAGTGTAAATATTTTTTTTTTATTAATAATAGTTAAGAGCATTAATAATAAGTTACAACATTAAGATAATTAGGAGTCATCTAAAGCTTAGATACCATAGTGGAAGGCTAAACGAACCTAAGGAGTTTCCCAATGCGATTACATAACCTTACACCTAACTCAACTAGTGTCAATTGATCAAATAAGCCAGATATCTTAATTACGAGATAATGCATAAGACTTGATTATATATATGTTCAATTATTTGACATCTTATAATTTTAGGAAGCGTTCATTTACTTTGGGTGGTTAGGAGGCCATTGTGAGGTTATTTACTCAATGCACTTTAATTCATGATTTCATTAAGAGGCCTCCCAAAAGGTTCAAGCATTTAATATAACGAAGTTCATTCATTGGGTTTAAGGTATTCATCCACAATTGATATCATCCTTTAATATTAAAAGTATGGCTAATAAGATGAGATTAGTTCATTAAGGATTAAACTTCCATTAATAGAGTGAGGTTCCATCATTTGAATTCAAGCATACCCAACTAATGGGTCATAGTTTCTTTATGGAGGATAGAGTGCAAGTAGCCTTAGAGTTCATTCATTGAAGCTTTAATAGTGCTATTAGATGGACTCAATTCATTAAGGTGGATATGTATTAGGACACTTGAGTTCATCGTTTAAATTAGAATATAGTTAGCAAGATGAAATTCATCATTACAAGATTAAAATGTAAGTTCATAGTGACGTTCTTCCATTAGGATTAAAATATAATTATCTTATTGCATGTCACTCTTTTTAGTTAAAAGAAGATAATATGAAGAGATACTTTTACTAAGATTAAGATATAAACAACTAATTGAATCCTTCCCTTTTTCAGTTCAATTTTAGCAAACATAAAGAGAATTCTTTTATAAGGGTTATAATTATGGATAAATAGTTGAGTTCACCCAATTATCAAGTTAATTTGGTAGGGATTATTTGTTAAGATTAAAACATAAATAACTAAACAAATTCATCCAATATAGTGAAGCATGATTAACATGGTGATACTCATTTAAGAAGATAAAGAGGAAAATACCTAAATGAAGTTCATCCTTTAGATTTCAACTTAGAAATTATAACATTAATTCTAACCTTGTTTCCCATACACATTCGATCAATTTACCAACCTATATCAAGCTAAAACAATAAAGGCATCCTAATGAGATTCTCTCCACCATTATTTCCTTTAATTAACATAAACCAAATTCTTTCCATAATCATACTTACCATGTTTTATGAACCTTATTACTACATTTTTCAAGATGAATAATTTTATGCACTTTGATTTAAATTCATTAAATTCCCACCAAACACTTATACAAGATAACAACCATACATGATAACTTAAAGTATGAAATAAAAGAGACAAGGCATCGTATAACATGGATATGATCTCGGAGTTCACCCCTAAAGGGCTACATCTCCGGGTCTGCTCAACTGCAAGACCCCTCTGGCATTTAAAATCATTAGGGATACAATATTTACATGTCTTTTACATCTTTGCCACATAGGCAAACACAACCAGTATACAAATGACCACTTTGATCCACAAATCCTAATTGACTTCCACGTAGAGGCAGGACCCACTGAGCATACAAAAAGGAAAGTACAAGATTCATTGCCCAACAGTACTCTATTTAGAGACCTAAGACTTAACAGGTGCCCCAATTTCAACAACGACAGGTTCCAAACAAATACATCAAGGTTTTCCATCACCTTAAACAAGGCAAATACAGAACTTAAACTTACAAATTTTCCAAATCGATACATTATCAAACTTCCATTCATTCTACTAGCATATTGATGAAGTAATAACAAAATATACAAAGGTAATTTAGATTCATAATCCATACACTCCTATACTTTAGTTTTCATTTCTAAAATTCCCGGATGATCATAATCATTCAAATTGAAAGACAATACTTATTCCTGAAGAGAAAACTTCTTATTAAAATATATTATCTAATGTTAACAAAAGTGTTTTTATTTCAAAGATAATCAAATAAAAACATCATTTAACCTCATTTCCAAAAAATTACTTTCCTTTTAGAACTGGGTTCCAAATTTAAATGTTCATTAATATAAGTTTACTAATCCAAGATTTCTAAATTTTATTTAATCTACAAATTGAAAAGAAATATGCAATCTCCATATATTTAATATATATATATATATATATATAGCAACTAAAATCTAACTTTAAATAAAATAGATTTTTCTACAAATTTATTACCACTTCTTTTATTCATATCCCATTGCATTTATTGTTTTCTTTCATTGTATAAATGTTAATATTATATTTTTTTTTCTCTAAAAAAAAATATATAAAAAAAAATTAAAAACAATTTTTTTTTTTGGTGGAACCCTAACCTACGGGTCCCACCTCCCATCACGGGAGTGGGAGAAGCCAACGCACAGGTCCCTGCGGCCCACAGCGTGGACGCAAGTCCTGCGAAACCACACTATGGTCGCAGGTTCCCTGCGCCCCATAGTGTGGACGCAGGCCCTGCGAGCCGCACTGTGGTCGCAGGTCTCCCTGCAACCCATAGTGTGGTCGCGGGTTCCCTGCGGCCCACGTTGTGGACGCAGGTCCCTGCGGCCCACATTGTGGATGCAGGTAGAACTGCGAGCTTGCGGGGAGAGAGAGAGGGGGGGGGGGGGAGTGGTGGCGCGAGTTGAGCCTCGGCTCCTCTGCCCGCCAAACCCCAATCGCCCCATTTCATAATAATTTTTTTTTTTTTAAAAAAAAGAACAATAAACATTGTCAAAGTAGCCATGAAAACAACAGATTTGATACACATTTTTTTTTGTATTTACAGTCAAACAAAAGGGGTTTTTAACAGCTTATCCTTTGTTTTTGAATGTTTTAAGCACAGAATGGGGAAGACTTTCTCCCTTCAAAATGTCTAAGAAGCCATGACAAATCTTGAATCCAAGAACAACCAAGCTTTCAAAACTGAAACTAAATCTTACAGACATTCATGGGCATTATCATTACTTTTTCCAGCATTTCATGGAGAACATTAGAACACCAATTTTTTTTTGATCCAACAAATAAATAAAAGGGTAGGTTGGAACCCTACCTCACAACGCATTCCGGGCAAGACTTGAAGGAGAGCTCCATCTGCAACTCAAGCAAAACTCCATTTTCTCCAAAATTCCCCCATCTCCATTTTTTTTCCAAAACAGGTCACCAAAAGAAAGAACCCCCCAAAAATATTTCAAAAACTAGGTTAAATGAGAAACCCCCTTTTTTGACCTAATTTTCAATTTCGAATTTAGGCATTTATTTTTAAAATAAAAGAAAATAAGAATGGAAATCATTCCTTTCCACTATTCAATACATCTTATTCGATTTTCTAATTAAAATTAAAATGCCTCTATTTCTTATTTAATTCTAATTTTAATTTCTCCATATTACTTTAGCCAACATTTTATATTTTGAACTATTAACAAGGGTAAGGTATTTAATTCAATTTAAATTTCCAAAAATCAATCCTTTATACTATATCAACTTTACAAGTAAAAAGAAAATAATTTCTTTTAAATAATAAAATTTACCCCTTTTCTTCCAAAATGCGAAAATGATTAATTTATTTCTATTTCCCAATGACTTTAAATCTTTCCTTTCTAAAACGCATAACTCATTGAATTTTGTTATTTTTAAAATTAACTATTAAATTGACTCGCTATAACATAATAAAGCGACCTTTTTAATAAATGACTAATCTCATGAAAGAAACCTATTTATTCTAATTTTCTCAACTACTAATGCATAAATGAACGCATTAATTCAAGTTAAATACTTTAAGCTTGCTACAATTATAATTAAAGCGATATCTTTAAATTAATGATTATTCATATGAAAGAGACTACCTATTTTAAATTTCTAAATTACTAATGCGTACATCTACTCATTAACTTGAATTAGATACTTAGGATAACAAACTCCACTTACCCCGCGCAAGGCACACAAATCGAGGAAGTCTACCAAATCACACGACACACAATCCAACGAAAAGAAAGCCCCATGAACCACAACAACGCTCACCCGACCATGACTAAGGCAAGATGAGAGTTTTATGACCCCCAAATCCGAATTTTGAGGATGGAGGAGGTTTACTCAACCCTGTGAATCCCGAAGGAGATGAACCTCACCCTAGGCAGTGTTGTCCTTGCAATCTCCTGCACCCATGAATCACACAAGCATACATATACATATACATATTCAATGAAGGCGTTAGCTCGAGATTTATCACAAGAGTTAGGAAACAATTACATTTACACAAGGATTGATGCAAAAGCACAATAATAGGTATGCACGATTATTTATATTGTCTAAACTACACATTGCATCACGGTTAACCTACCATTCAAGAATGCCACATAGGAAGTCAACCAAGTTCAAATGGGTTTTACAAGTCCGACCAGGGTAGGGGCATTACAGATCTTTTCCTGAAGTTGTTAGGCTTTTAGGTCAAAGAGGACCTGAGACGCTCTGATACCAATTGATGGTATGATGAAAGAATAAGTATCCGGTAGAATACTGGGGGGGGGGGTGAGTCAGTATACTGAAAAACTGATACAAACCTCCCAATCTCAAATTCAAACTCACAAAGTAAACTTTCACTTATCAAGATCAATACTCAACATCAACCGGTTAATTGTTATAACAACTTAACAGTAAACAACTTCAATCTTGTAAACATCTAAATGCTTAATCATATTTCAACATATTCAATCTCTTAATGCTTCCAATTATCATGCCTTATCAAAAATTAATCAAATTAACAAATAAGATCATAACCACAAAAACATTCACCACTTGACACAAATGTTTATATGTGGAAAGCCCAACTAGGTAAAAACCACGGTGAGATGAGAATCACAAGGATAGCTATCTGAACTCTTCTGAAGTTTGCCCTGTTAGGAGCCAAGCCTATTAAAGTCTTTACAATAAGTCCTATTAAGAACTCATTCTGTTAGGAATCACCCGGTTAAGGGATTTACAAAATTCCTTGATGAAAAAGAAAAATACCCTATTAGGAATAACCTCGGTAGAGGGTTTGAGAATCCAAGTTAATGGACCACCTTGTTAGAGGATTTAATAAGTAACTAATCTTGTTAGAGCTTACCCAGTTAAGGGATTTCAATTCTATTGTAATTGTTAGAAAACAACAGGTTTTCTTGATCTGTTTGAATAGCACTATATTTGCTTGATCATATCCTTTTAAGCTTCAATCTGCCTTTACACAAACCTACAGATCCATTCTTCGGTTAGGAAACCACACACTCAATTGGTTTTCAACCAACACTTTGCCTACACTTTTACAAACAACTTCATTGACCTTAAATAAAAATCAATTAGATCGGTAACACAACAAAAACCTAATTCTCTCATAGAGATTACAAACAAGTTAGTTCAATCTTGACTGTTAGAAATCATAACAATCTTTTCACATTCTTCAAGAAAATTCCAACAGCTCCATGATCACTACTTCATCGGACTTTGTAACTCATCACGCACTATGCACTAGATGCAATCTACTTTGCTCATTCCCTAGACAACCAAAGAAACAAACAATGCGCCAAAATCAATCTAAACTTATCCTCATTCAATGATCACATGTGTCTCCATCATTACCGCTCATCATTAGATCTTAAACCAACAAACTGATCGGTTAGGGTTTAACAAAAAATAACTGGTAGGGTTTACCAGTTACATTGCATAGAAAAGGGTTTCACCTTATATATTGGTTTACTGGTTCAACTTACAAACTAACATACCGGTTTATAACATTTTCCTCAAAGCTCTTCTTGCTGGTTACAAGCCAATGTCAATAATAACAACAATATCAACAATATCATAAACACCATTACCGGTTCAATTGACATCAATGACAAGATAACATATCATTAATGCAATCTTCATGCAAATGCCAACAGATAGTATCTAACTGATAGTCCCTTCTGCTGGTAACACTAGTTCTTCTTCTGGTAACCAAAATTTGTCTGTCGGTAACCAATAATAACAGCTAGTGTTGACATCAATGACAAAACATCAATGCAACACATAATCAATTTCTTCATATTGCTAACAATCTCCCCCTTTGGCATTGATGGCAACACTAGATGTAAAAAAGAAAACATCGAAGTGCCAAGAAATGCCAAACATTTCTCATAGAAGATAACAATGAAAAACTTAAAAATCCCAACAACTCCCCCTGAGGAGTGCAGTCCAATCTAAAAACTGATCTAAATCTCTCTCCCATATGACATATTATGACATTGTTTTTCACATAGAACTCTCCCCCTTTGACATCAATTCCAAAGATATGACATAGATATCAAAATCATGTGAATCTCAAAGCTAACTACTCCCGCTGAGTAGTAGCACCATTACATCAATCTAGAGCAAAGGATAAAACTAATGATGTATACCAGACAGATCCTCTGCTCCATCAGTTAAGTTTCTCTGCAAGGGTAGATACCCCTAACCCATCTCTCAAATATTTAAATGATTCCTTAGATGGCGGTTTAGTGAATATATCTGCAATCTTCTCTTTAGTGTTCACATAAACCAATTTGAATTCCTTTTCTTCCACCTTTTCCTTCAGAAAGTTATATTAAATTGAAATGTGCTTAGTCTTAGAGTGAAATACCAGATTCTTAGATATGTCAATAGCTATAGAGTTATCACAATAGATAACTATCAGTTCACTATAATTTACCTTGATATCCTTCAACATTTGCTTCATCCACAAGACTTGAGTGCAATTAGTTGCTGCTGCAACATATTCAGCTTTTGTAGTAGATAAAGAAATGCATGATTGTTTTTTTCTGATCCATGAAACCAATTTCTTTCCAAGAAAGAAAGCTCCACCAAAAGTGTTGTTCATATCATCAGTATCTCCTTCCCAATCTTAATTTGTATATGCACATAAAGTGAAGTTATCATCTCTAGAATACTAGAAGCCATATTCTGTTGTTCCTTGCAAATACCAAAATATCTTTATTGCACATTCATGATTTTATTTAGGATTACTTTGATATATTGAAACAATACTTACGACATCCATAATAATCGGTCTAGTTTGATTTAGATATAACAAGCCACCAATCATAGACTTATACCTTGTTGAATTTACCGGTGTAGATGTGTCTTTGATAGATACTTCCTCACTTTTCACCATAGGAGTACTTACCAGTTTGGAATTATCCATACCAAAATTCATCAACAATTCCCTTAGATACTTAGTTTGATAGATAAAAATGTTTTTGTCAGGTTGAGTAATCTGCAAACCTAAGAAAAATCTCATCTCACCAATCATAGACATTTCAAATTGATTCTTCATATTATTAGAGAATTCCATGCACAATTTATCTTCACCTCCAAAAATGATATCATCAACAAATACTTCAATAATCAAAATATCAACATTAGTGATCTTGTAGTATAAATTACTGTCAACACCGCCTTTAGTAAAACCAAGCTTCGAAAGATATTTATCCAACCTTGCATACCAAGCTCTAGGAGCTTGTTTCAATCCATATAATGTTTTCCTTAGCCTGCAAACCATATCTTTGTCATCTGTTAGTGAAAATCCATCAGGCTACTCAATGTATACTTCTTCCTCAAGTTCACCATTTAAAACTACACATTTAACATCCATTTGATAGACCTTATAGTTCTTATATGTTGCATAGGCAAGAAATAGTCTAACAACTTCAATTCTAGCTACAAGTGCAAATATCTCACCATAATCAATTCCTTCCATTTGAGAATATCCTTTACAAACCATTCTAGCCTTGTTTCTTACAACTTGACCATCCTCATTTAATTTATTTCTAAAACCCATTTAGTTCCAATAACATTCTTATTTTTAGGCCGGGGAACTAAAGTCCAAGTCTTATTCTTCTCCATCTGATCTAATTCATCTTCTATATCCTTTAACCAATGTTTATCTTTACAATCTTCAATAACAGATGTCAGTTCAATTTGAGAAATAAGACATACCTCTTCATTTACCAGGCTTCTTCTTGTCATAACTCTCTTGTTCCTATCTCTAATGATTTGATCTCCATAATGATTTAACCTTACATACCTTGGTGTCTTTTGAACTTCAGGTTCACTGTTCTGATCATCAATCACTGTTGAATTTTCTAATTATACCGGTGTAACTATCTCAATGTCTTCTACCAGTTGAGGCATTGCCAGTTCAGTTATGATTATTTCCACTGTCAGTTCTTTGTCATATGATATAGATTGATCTTTGTATTTCTCATCCACTTTCACATTTGCGCTCTCCACAATTTTTCTGCAATCTTTTGTTATAACATATATATGCTTTGCTCTGAAATAAATATCCAAGAAATATCCCTTTATCACATCTAGGATCAAACTTCCCAATTGAATCATCCCTTTTGATACAACATTTACTTCCAAAAATTCTAAAATATTTAATTGTAGGTGTATGTCAAACCATAGTTCATAAGGAGTCTTACCGGTTTCACCTTGGATATGAACTCTATTGAATGCGTAGACTGTTGTACTCACTGCTTCTCTCTAGTAGATGTGAGAAAATTTGGCTTCCATCATCATGGTCCTTGCTGCATCCAAAATTGTTTTATTCTTCCTTTCCACCACTCCATTCTGCTGAGGAGTCCATGGTGCAGTAGATAACTGTCTTCTAATTCCATTATCTCACAAAAACTTTTAAATTCATGATATGTGAACTCACTGCCTTGATCTGATCTCAGACATTTTATTTTCAATCCAATTTCCATTTCCACCTTTGCTTTGAAGATCTTGAATTTCTCAAAAGTATCAGACTTCTCCCTTAGAAAAGTTACCCACATCATTCTATAATAATCATCAATTATTAGCATAAATTACCTATCACCTTGAAAGCTTCTAGTCCTTGCTAGACCACATAAGTCAGTATGAATCAAATCAAGAACATCATTAGATTTATCATGTATTCTCTTAAAATAAGTTCTAACTTTCTTTCCCAATTGACATTCCTTACATACCAGATTATGGGGCTTTATAGTCTTACGTATATCTCTAACTGCCTTTGTTGAACTGTTCTTAAAAATACAATCAAAATTAACATGACACAACCTCTAATACCATAACCAACTCTCATCAATATGAGCAATCAAACATGTCTTATTACTAGTGTTCAAGTGAAAGATATTACCTCTAGTCTGAGTACCAGTTGCAATCTTCAAACCAGTTTTGTTAATGATTTTGCATTTTCTATCTTTGAATTGAAGTTGGAATCCCTTATCCACCAATTGACCAACACTCAAAAGATTATGCTTTAAACCTTCTACCTAATAGACAGTATCAATATTATGCTTGCGATCCAGAGAAATAATACCTCTACCTTTGATCATACATGCTTTGTCATCCCTAAATCTGACTTGACTGCCATTGTATTCTTGCAGGGACATAAATTTTATTTTATCTCTAGTCATATGATGTGAGCATCCACTATCAATTACCCATTCAACCTTGTCTTCAAATTTTTCTGTCAAGGCATTTTCTTCATTCTTGATAGTCGGTTCTAGTTCATCTTCCTTTAAAGCATACAACACCTATTCCTTTCCATTGTCAGATCCACTAGCAGAGTCTCCTACTGGTTCATCCTCTAAGTCATCACTACTCCTTCCTCATCCGCAATGTAGCATAATTTGTTTTTCTTGAATCTATATTTGTTTTGATTAGGCTTAAATGATTTCTTAACTCTTTCTTCAAATCTTGCATTCCTTTCAGGACATCTAGATGCAAAATGACCAACCTTATTACATGCAAAACATTTAAAAGGTGCTTTTCCCTCATACTTACTTCATGTCGGTCCTTTAGGTACTCTTCTAGAAAATAAGGCTTCAAGTTGCTCAAATTCTTCATCCTCTTTCCTCATATCTTCCAATTCTTTTGCATAGAGGGCTTTCCAATCACTTTTACCAGTAGATGATGATGCATGAAAAGCAGGTTTAGACTTTGCAGCTCCAGAGGGTCAAAATTCTTCAAGCTCAAAAGTAGATAATTTCCCAATCAGAATGTCTCTGTTAACTAAAGTGTTTTCCATTGTTCTCATTTCATTTATTGCAATAGCCTTCATCTTGTACTCCGGTGGTAGGGCTCTCAAAAATTTAGAGACTATTTCATCTTCACTTAGGGATCCTCCACAACATTGAATTCCCATGACAATCTCATTTACTCTTTCCATAAATATAGCAATTCTTTCATTATCTTCCATCTTCAAGTTCTCATATCTAACCTGGTAACCATCAGGTTTAGCAATTTTGATATTAGGGTCTCCTTCATTAAGAGTTTTCAATTTATCCCACATAACCTTTGTAGATTATTTATCAGTCGATCCTATGATTTGCTGATCAGTGAGTGCACATGGGAGGGCATCTCTAGCCTTTGCAATCATTTTCAATATGTTTGTCCAAGTCTGCATGAGTAGAATTGCCAAGTGTTGAATCATAAGGTGTATATCCTTTCTCAGTGATCTCCCAAATATCCTTGCCAAGACATCTAAGATGAGTCACCATTCATATTTTCCATATCCCATATTTTGTTCCATCAAGCTTAGGGATTTCTCTTCTGAAAATAGTTTTCGATGGATTTGAAGTATTAGTTGCCATAGGATCTACCTCAAGTGGTTAAGCTTCTGAAAAAGAGGACCAAATCTCTGATACCGATTGTTATAATAATTGGTGGACAACTGAGAGGGGGGGTGGGTGAATCAGTTGTCAACAAATTATATTAATCAAACCAGTTTATAACCTTTAACCAGAGCACATAAACATTGAATACCGGAATAGAAGAAAAAAATATCAGTAAGCAATAAAACTTAAGAATGAAACAAAGAATTAACACAATGCAACCATACCACATGACACCATGATTTGTATGTGGAAAACTAGGTAAAGGGAAAAACCACAGTGGGAAGCCTACCCACAGTTAGATAATACTTCTGTAAAAAGTATGTTATACAATAAGGGGCCTACACATGCAGGAAGGCACATTGCCTAGAGCATACTACTCATTACAAAGGAGTCTCACTAACTACAAAGATGTTATAACCACCTCAATATAATTGGTCAACAACCCAGAAGAATGAACTGCTAGTGATAGCATCTACCATGCTTGATTACAGTCTTGATTAAGCTCAATACTGGAGGCCTTTGACCTCTTACATAAACCCAACTCGATCACATATGATCAACCAAATCTCCTTCATATATAATTTTTCATTCCATGACCACAACCATGATCTACAATGAGATATTACATCAATTTATACAAACCCTAAGCCCTAAACCAATTAGGTCGGCCACCTAAAGGATATTACAATAAGATCATTACATACATCCATATTACAATGGTATCTCATGTTGGCTTTAGACCAAAACAACATTAACCAATCCATAAATCATCCTAGTAACGTGTAGAGAACATGTAACATGATATCGGTCCATAACCTAGATAGGTACCAGACCTAATTTGGGTCCACCATGCCAAAGCAATATCTCCAATCAGTCAAGGCACGATCAAGGGTCACCTTCTGCATCCTGAATTCCATCTAGAAGCCGCACCAACACCACTTATGCATCTTGCCAAAGATTCTCAGTAAAAGCTCTGTCGGTAAAACCTTAAACCCTTACCGATATAGGCTTACTAGAGTGTATGATAGCATCTGATAATCAAGTCAATACCAATTGACCAAAAAATACTCCAGAAACATCAAACCAAACATATTTCATTGATCCAAACATGTTGATAGTATCCAACTGATTGTCCCTTTTGCCGGTAGCACTAGTTCTTCTATCGGTAGCCAAATTTTATTTGTCAGTAACCAATCATAACAGCTAGTGTTGACATCAATGACAAAATATCAATGCAACACACAATCAATTCCTTTATATTGCCAACACTATATTCTTTAGGTCCATACTTCTATTTACTGGGTACAAATGCTCTAAATTTTTTCCTAGACTTTCCATGTGATTCACCAAATTCTCTCAGCTCAAATGCAACAATATTTCTAGCCAGCATATCTCTTGTTACTATAGTCACACTCCAGATCTCACCTATAGCAGCTATCTTATGTTTATAAGGAGGCAAAAATCTTAGCACCTTAGCAACAATTTCATTTTCCTCAAGGGTTCCATCGACACATCTGATACCTAGGACAAGATCATTCACCTTAGCCATAAAGGTATTTATGTTCTCATCTTCTCCCATCTTTAATATCTCATATTCCCCTTTCAAACTCTACAATTTAGCAACTTTGACTTGTTTATCTCCTTCATACATGGTCTCAAGATTATCCTTGATCTCATGTGTGGTCTGAAGTCCCATCACATTTGTCATCTTTGAATCAGTCAGGGAACTAAACAATGCTTCCTTCACTCTAATGTTATATCTGGCTTCCTTGATCTCATCTATAGTAACCAGTCCATTCGCAGGAGCAGAATAGGAATTCTTTGTAATCTTCTAGTAATCTTCTCTAAGACATCTCAACTTCACTTACATCTAGTTCTTCCATATAGCATAGTTACTACCATCAAATCTCAGAATCTCCTTCTTAAATATAACACTTCCACTTCCAGTTGCCATTTTGGATCTCCTCAAGCGGTTAAGCTTCTTCCAGAGGATCTAACTCTGATACCAATTGTTAGCAACAACAATGGAGAAAAAATGAGAGGAGGGGGGGGAGAGGGGGTGAATCAGTTTTCATTGGATCTCAAACTTAACCACAAAAAGAAATCTAATTAACTACAACAATAACAAAGATAAGCAAATTGATAACACAACACTACACCAAGATTTTGATGTGGAAAATCCGATTAAGGGAAAAACCATGGTGGGAACCTACCCACAATAAGATGATACTCTTCAATAGTATGTGAAAATATTACAATGGGGAATGCACATGAATTCAGGAACACTACCTAGAGCTCACTGCTCAAAAGATAATGGCTAGAAAAGCTACAACCCTCAGGGAAGTCTCACTGACTTACAACAAGATTCAGACTATAATTCAGAAGAAATGAACTGAAAGAATAGAATCTCCAAATGCTTGATTACAGTTCTGATTAAGCACAATTGTCTGCTCTGCAACATCAAAATTTTCTCAATACCAACACCGAAAGATGAATCCTTGTTCACACATACACCACTCTCTAATAGTCCAGACAAAATCTTTGATACCTAATTTACATGACTATATCACTTATATATACAATTTATTAACCTTGATAACAAGGTCAACTAAACCCTCAACTCACAATTAAAAAATTAAATCCCATGATACAAAGATAAACCATCAGACCAATATAATGATATACATGATATAACATGGACGTAATTCTAATTCTCAAATGCTCACCACCACCGAAACTCATGCCAAGACCAACCACAATACACTACACCATCAGGAAAACTGCATAACATGAAGAGCATCACCGGTTCAACAAAATCATCAAAAACTCACACAACGATCAATGTAGATCATCAGAACAAATAGGACACAATTAGGAAGCACCAACAAGAACATTAGAATCATCAGTAATAGCTGCACCAACACCACTTATCAAATCTTCATTGATCAACATCTAAAACTCAAGAACAATCAAACTGCAATAACTATCATGAAGAAAGATAACTTGCAGAGTACAAAATCATGAACCATCTAAAATGAAGATACACAAGACCATCCCAAACAATATTCCAAAATCTCAACTCAAGATCTGATCACACCAAAATATACTAGAGGAAATACTAAACTCTGCAAAATACTGATCAGATAGAATAACTACAAAACCGGATCATCTGATATGATCAATTAAGCTTCTCGAATCACCAACACCAGAACAAATAAATATAGTGATATAAGAAATACTCCATACACCAAACCATAAACCCAATAAACCAATCTTCAATCACCAGAGCAGGAATATGTTGACATCAATGACAACAACATATCCTAGCAACAGTAATGCCCAACAATTCCTTGTGGAGACAAACTATTAATATGTGGTGACTGTTAATACAAGTACTGTACACTCATAATGTATCCTCATTGGGGTCTAGGGGTGCAACCCCTAAGGAAATTATTTTGTTATTTTTGTTTGAAATTTTGACATTAAAAAGATCCTAAGAAAAGGTTGACTTTGTATGTTGCTCTAAAAATTGCATGCTATAAGTGGCTAGAATGAAAAGGGAATTGTAATCGTGATGTATTGTTATTGGATAATGAGAAAATATTGGGGGGTTGTGTTATGTTGATGTAGCCCATATTGGGTGAACCACATCAAATCTTGTGTTATTTGTGTTGCAAATTTTTCGTCATCTTTGTGTATTTGAATTTGCATCTAATTATTAATTTGTATTTGCTTTGGATTTGTCAAAACCCTAACACAAACAAAACTCCATAAAAAATATATATCATTAGTGTTTCAGACATTATTCAACATTTCCCTCAAAAGAAAATCATTTCCATTACAACAATTTATTTACATTTCATTTATATTTCATGGTTAATTCCAAAACTGAGGTTTGACTTAAGGAAAACCCCTATTCCCAACTATTTTCCCTTCTCTACTATGCATAGGAACAAGTGTGGAGCTACAATTCTCAAGATCAATTTTATTCACAAAGACAAACAAATTCCCCTTTGGATGACAAAAAGTGTGGAGGACTAGAGTGATGGGAATTTTGGTCCCGACTATTCATGGCGATCTTTTGGGAATAGATCCAAACACTCACATATTTCTCAAATCCAGGTTCATGGCTCTATTTGATGACTATAGCTCACTGTTTATGTATAACTACTTCAATTTTAGTACATTCACCCTAATTTTAGTATTTTCACAATTCAACTTAAAAGAGGGAATTAAATCCTAATTCAATGAATCCAATAATAATTATCAACCCTATCCTTACTGATTTGAGGCTAGATCTATTGGATTCTCCCCTCTTTAATGTAGTGGTCCCTAAGCAAAAATTAGTGGTGTTCTCCTTTCTTGTGGTGGAAACCTTAAAATTTTCACCATTACATGCTTTTATTTCCATTTTAACCCCTATCTTGCTCGTGTGAATCTTGTATTATTTTGACCTGCTTTGCCTAGCCTATGTTATAATGCCTCTCTCATTTTCTCTTTTGCATTGCATATTTATCGATATGGATTTGGCATTATGCCTACGACTATACCATTGTAGATGGAAAATGTAGATTAAGTTGCATGATGTGACAATTTCCTTTGGTTGTTGAGTTATTTTTATGGATGCTTGGTGGTTGTGATCATGTCTTTTGATGCTTCTATGTCATGTGTTGCTTTTGGGTCCTTACTCTTTATTTTTCTTTGATTTGTCTTATGTATGCATTATGACCTAGTAATATGTTGGATTTCTACATATGATTATGTTATTGCATTGAGATACATTCTTACTTCTTATGCCAATTTGGGAGAACCATTGTGTTGTTATTATTGCATATCTAATATGAATATTATAACTATTAGGGTCATGGTTTTGGTGTAACATAGATAATTGTGCCTCTAATGATTGAGATAAATTAACTATGTGATTTCAAATTATCACATTTTGAAATATATTGATGCTTAAGTTGAAAAGTGATATTAACCTGATTAGTTTATTAGAAGGTAATAAATCATATTTTACATTATTTTATTTTATTTAAGAGATTGAATGCTAATAATAGTGACTGGTGATATTTATGTTAGATGCAGTAGTTGAGTATATTTAGTGTGATATGGTTATATTATAATGTACTAATGATGTTGTTAGGTGACCCTAATTGGGGAATGTTTATATGTGTATTTTGTTATATTATGCATGTGCAAGTATATTATTGTTTTATTGATGAAGGTATCGGGAATTGAATCTACCTAGCTTCCCAGGTTTGAGCATGCCCATATCCCTAATGGTGGTTATAGGAGGTATCACGCTAGCCATTGATGTAAGCCAACTATAACCATCATTCCAAGTTTGGATAATTTTCTCATGTTGTGTGTGTTTACACCTCCAGATATCACTTTGGTAATGTCTTGTATACCCTGATGCATATTTATGTAAGGCATGTATTGACTATTTGTGCATAGTCGAATATTTGTGAATTGTAATCATTTAATGTGCATATTAATAACATTTTAATATTATTAAGCTAATTTAAAATTTAATTGTGAAACGTGCCTTACAAGCATTTGAATTGATGAGAATTGCATGATTTGATTATTGGGGTTATTTGGGGGTTTTGATTTATTTAATTTCAATTTAAACTATTATTATTTTATTCCCACTCAAAAAGAGTTTATATTATGAAATTAGAGTTCATTTTGAACACTTCGTTTATCTTTCTCATTTTTGGAGCTCTCAAACCCTTCAATTGGATTTTGTATTTGATGATTATGGGAGATTTTCTATTGCAGCATATTATGTTGTCATTAATGTCAACCCTCAGTGTGGTGTGATCTCTTTTATGTTTGCACTTGCATGTTGATGATGTATAGTGATGATACTAAAGTTCATAGTTCAATGTCATGCCTCATGGTTGAAATGCATGCCTTGATTTCATCATTGTTTGAGGCCAACTAAGGTGGTATTATATATACTTGAAAAAAAGAGTGGGAATCATGATGACATATTAAGATGAGGATCAGACGTATTAAGATGAGGATTAAAAGTATTAATATGAGGATTAGAAGCATGATGATGAGTTGGACATGATGGTGATGGCCTTGAGCATTCTATAAATTGTTGCTTAACCTCTTTTAGTAAAGAATTGATATTACAAATATATTTTGGTATCTCCATATTGTTGAAAGAATGAGAATGCAATAAGTTGTACTACTAACTCTTTGAGAGAATGCTCCACATTTATCTTCAATTGAATATATATGGACTTGTGGTTTGGAAATTAGCTTCTATGTGTTGTGAATGTGATAAATCTCTCCCTACAAGACCATTGGAGTTGCCATAGATGGCTCTGGTAATTTTAGTATGTATCTAGTATGGTTGAATGACAAACTAATCTAGGAAACACTCTACATTTCTTTGCATTTATGTGTTTTCTCCTACGGTTAGTTGGACATGCTTATGTTGTCTATGCAATGTCTCAATAAAAGTTTCAAAGGGTTGAAGTATACCACAATTATGATTATTAATGTTCTATCTCAAGATTGTATTATTTAGCTTACTAGAAATGAAGGTTTTTGTATCTGCATGCTTGCACCAACCCAATTAAACATGACAATATGGATAGCAAGGAATCTGAAGGAAACAAACTGAATTTCTATTCCCAAAGGATTTCTGCTAGTTATAGTCTATAACCCAAGACTTGGTCCTATTGAGGTGGCAAATAGATGTATTCTAGATCTAGTCTAGTTACATTATTTAATCAAAAAGAAAATATCATACATAAAATTAGGGTTATGATTAGATCTCTTGTGTTAATATTTGATTATATGAAGTGCATTCCTTATATCTTGTTTTTTATTTTTTCTATCTTCTATTCTATATCCTTCTCTATTTTTTCCACTTCTACTTATATCTCCAATTACAAATGCAGCCCTTAGATGGTATCCTTATAGACTAATATATTTCCTAAGTTATCTATTCCAAAACTTTGTTATCGAGTTACATATTTATTTCTCTAGACTGATGTCTATATCCTATTTTTCGATCAACATAATCCCCTCGACAAAACCTTGACTTTTTCTCAGCTCAACTACTCTTCTATGGAAAAATATATTTGGAGATAACTTGTAGGGTTTGGAATTGGCCATCACATTTATTCTTTACCATTTGAAGCTAGTTGATGTGAATATGAAGGTGCAATAGTTGTGTCTCTACATCTATAAGGGATGTCAGGGTTTATATGTTGTTGAGGAAGAGTTTTTCTTATATTCATTATTTCACTTCAATAGCTTTTCATCAAGTGTCTCAAAGGTGGTGTGGTTAATCTCCTACAACGATGCATAAATATACTTATGGATATCTTCAGTATAGATTACATCACCCAAAACCTTTGAGAAAGCTCCAACTGGGTCTATCTTTAGGGGTTTATTCAGAAATTTGGAATAGATAGGGCGGGTTTTAGTAGAGGCAACTATCAAGGTAGGAGTAGCAGATGAGGCCATAGCATGTGTATGCAAAAAGAATGAGAGAATTTGGTGCTAGGATTTGTATATATGAGTTGTAGAAATTAAGTACATCAAAAGATTAAAATTATACAAGTAGTATGAGTTGATGGAGAGCAAGTGAAGTGTTTAGAGTAGTTGTATAGTCCTTTTATAATTGTTTCCCAGCGGTCATATTATGTTTTGTAGTTGTTATCTCTTTTTCTCTATCCTATTTTTCCTATTAGCTACTACAACTACTTTATTTTGGTCATTAACATCTACTAAATACTAACATTTAATGCATAATATTATTACAATATGTTGCACAAGTGATAGTTTGAATAGTATTATTTTATCCTATTCTCATATGTCATGTCAAACCTTTCTAGGGTTTTGTGCCATAATGATGTTTAGTGTTTGCTTATCTATTTGTTGACTAACAATGACTTTCTTGTGTTGTATGATGGAAAGATTAAGGTGTATTTTAGTAGTCACCCAAAATTGCCATGGTCTAGTGTGTTGAGGCCTAACTAGTTTAGAGTTGTGTTTTAGTTTCATTGTGCTCCAGTTTTTTCTTGTGCAATCTCTTCAATATAGGCTGTATCTTCTGGGTCAACCAAGCGATATTGAATAGTTTTGATATCATTAGCAAAGGATATTTCTTCTTTCTAAGGATCCACAATACCATTTTCATTGATAAACCACCTAAGTGTAATTAAGGTTTAAAATGTATTATAAGGTTCTTTCATTTGGACCACTTCAAAATCAACATGTTGTTTTATATCTTTCACATTTACTTCTACATTCTTCTAGGTTCCTAATGTATTCATCCCAAATCCATCTGCTAAGCATATGTTCATATGTATTTTCACTACTTTAAGTTTTCCAAGTTTCTCCCATGTGGTAGAAGGTATAAAGTTAAGGTTTGCTCCTAGATCGATCAATACATATCTCACCTTATGGTCATTGAGTTGGACATAGATTAACAAAGGGCCATTCTTATAGATCTAATTTTTTAAGAAGTGATTTACTTGTGGTTTCTTGTTCCAATATTTACTCAATTGTTTCAATTTAACAAATGAGTCATTATTTCTAACCATGGCTATCATTTCCTTCAATGTCTAGATATCTTATTTTATAAAGTAGGCTACTTCCTCCTGTGGCTACTATGTGATTGATTTTGTTTCTTCCACTGCTTTTTCATGCTTTCTTTTATCTAGTTTAAATAGTGTTGATTCTTCTTCTCCTTCTTCATCCCCTCTTCTACCAATGATTTCTTCTTGTTTTTTTAGTGTTCATGTCTTGTCTAGTGAGCACATTTGCTTTCTTATTGATAATATTTTATTTTTCTTCTTCTCTACTACTAGTTCTTCAAAACATTTCCTCTTGTCAGGTGCTCAAGGTCAATGTATCCATTCTATGATATCTTTTCATCCCTTATGGTGGAAATCAATGGATCACCCTTTCTCTTTGCAATTCGTCACTTCAATATAGTTTGTCAAGATATCTATAATAATATTTTGGCTTTTCACATGTAAACACAGTATGGTCCTCTCCTCAAAAAAATGTACATTTGAGATTTTTATCATTTGAACATTTGAGGATGGAGTGTGTCCTATTTTACCACAATTAAGGAACGTTCCATCATTTCTTCTCATATTTCTTTGGCCTCTAGCTTGGTCTCCTTTGTAATTAGAGTTCCAATTATCATCCTGATATCCCTATTTGTTTTTAAATGTAGAGGCTGTTGTTCACCAAAAGTGATAACCCAAGAACACCTGCAATTGATCTATGAAGTAGCCAATTCAATCTATGAAGAACTTCAGGGCTTGGACAACATGACAAGGATATGAATCCTTCTACTCTTCAGGCTCTGCAAAACCTAGGCGGGTATACCTTTGATGCTTAGAATTAAACCTATTACACACCTATGACAGCATCAACATAAACAGATAGATCTCACTAGGGCTCCAAAACAAGTAGTTTATTGCAGATGGGCTAGATCTACACATGAAACTCAACTATGCTTGAGCATGAGATAGATGAAACATTTCAAAACATAACATACTAAAGATATTCTGATTAGATTTTAAATTGGTTTGAGAACCCCTTTAATTGCAAGATCAGTGCCTTATCCAAGGGCAACAGAGTCATACATCAAACTATAAATGAAAGCTTTGATTGCAAATCCATCTTCATTATTAAATATTCATGCATTAATGCCTTGCATAAATGCATTACTAAGATCATTCACAAAATCATCAGATCTTGAAACTATATTCCATTTTTTTATGATTTATTACAAAATTTAAATCCTTCCTTGAAGAATCCCTGCAAACAATCATAACTATCTCCTTGAGATAACAAATTTCATCCTCCTTGAGGATCTGATTTGATAAAATGGAAATACAAATCTAGAGACAATTCTGTGTGAATTTATGTATGCCTTACATACACAAGAACCTGCAACTAAGAACACCTATACGAAAAATTGAACTCCATTACTAAAGGAAAAGCCCTGCCTTGTACAGTCTTCAAGAATACTCAAAATTGGAAGCCATGAAAACTGGAGCCATTCTCACAGAATTCTGGAACCCTTACAACTGAGAAGAATTTGGAATAAAAAGAGGAGAGTAGAAAATCAAATCTGCAACTGAATTGCCAAGTGTCTCCTCTCTAACTGAATTTTGTTCCCATGGAAACTGCTTCTAAAATATCTCACATTTGTCAAAATTAACTTCATAATCAGATTCCTCACTCCGAGAGCTTTCCGAAAACATATAACACTTTATACTTTGGCTAAAAATTGAGCCCTGGGTTAATTAATCCTCAACATGGACCCATCATTTAAATTTTTCGAATTTCTTCATAGTTTAAACTATATCATTTATCCATTTTAATTTTGATTTTTGCCTCCATTTGTGCTCTGACGCCTTGCCACGTGGCGGGATCTGATTGGTCGATGGGGTTGATCGGATGCCACCTGGGATGACACCTCATCTTTTGCCACTTGTCGACCATGTCACCGCCACTGGGCTGCTTGCTTGTATGCCACGTCATCGCCACTGGGTGCCACCTCACCGGGACCCGCCTGCTGGACCACTGACTATACCCACCACCTATGTGCCACATGGATGGCTCTCATTCACTTTCGCTATTTTGTGGGGTTTAAACTATGTGCATCTCCCTTCGCGAAATAGCGCGAGCCGTTGATCTCTCTCGAACTTACTCGCTCGTTAACCTCGGGAAGCGTGCCTGCATGGGGTCCACTTGGTCTTCGTCAAGTCAACTCCTCCATCACCTCGAGAAGCATGCTCACGCGTGGGCCTTCCTTGGGCACCCATAGGCACCATCTGTCAAAAGCCTTTAAGGCTTAGACATTATAGATGGGTTTGTTTTTGCTTATAAACATTAAAAAGAACTACCTCCCAGTGCATGTGGGATAAAACGTTATGCCTGTAGCTGCACTTTGGAACTTTTCCTGAGTGTTAATGGCGTTTTCAAGGCTACCAATTCATTTTGTTTGGGATTTCAATGCACCTTGCTTCATACCAAACGCAGAGAGACTACTGCCAAGGTTGAATTTGTATTTGCCATATGCATTAATTTGCTTTCAAACTTCTTTCCCCATCCACCACGTCAGAGAGGAGGCTGCCCTGTGCATTTGTTTGGGAATTTTTTGCAGCTGCCAAACTCCATGTCCAGCATTAGCTTCTGCACTCAGCTACAATCCCTTCAACCACGTGAGCATTTAGCTGTTGGTGGTTTCTTTGCTGCCCCTTTCTTCACCACATGAACATTGGAGATGGGCATTTACACCAGCCAATATGCGTTTGCTTGAGATGCTTCTATTTGTCTCTTTACTCACCACATGAACTACTGGGAGGAGAGCATGTGAGAGAGAAGCTACATTTATTTTTTAAAATTGTCTGAAGCTTCTCTACATCTTTTGCAGTATTTCATTAACCACATTTTCCTGGAGGTCTATTTTGCTGCACTCCAAACTCCATTTTGCATTCACTTGGTTTTTTGACTTTATGTGCTGGCTGCTACCATGTGGGAGGAGGAAGATTTGGTTGAGATTCATTTGCTATTAAAGTCTGAAATATTATTTACCATGTCACCCAGGCTGCTGCTTGCATTTGCTTAGTTTCTCAATGCTCCTTCAAACACACATAGGAGGGAGGAGGCATTTGCTATGACATTTGCTTGAAAGATTCTAAAAACCCTTCCACCAGCCATCACGTGAGAGAGGGAAAGAGTTTGTATTAGTCTTAAAAAAGTTGGAATTGCATCTTTCACCTTCTATTCCTTTTGAAATTTCTACTGTACACCCACTTTCATGGTTGCCTTGATTATCATACATTGCGTGGGATTTTCTTTTTATGTTGTTTTGTTGAATCCTCTCCTTGGATTCAGTCTCTAGACACCATTCACATATATCCACCTTACTTTCCCAACTTGTAAACAATTGACTCCAGTACTTCTAAAAGTTTGAAGACCCCATGTTGCCTGCCAATTTGCATTTGGGTGTTTGCCATGAACTCTTAAAATGCCTTGGTTGTTTTGACTACAAGGGGGATTTTCATTTTGCATTACCTTCTGGTGGGAAACATACAAGTGCTCTACTCCAATAATGGATGTCAATATTACTCTAAAAATGTTCATAGGGCCAAGTCGCCAATAAAATAACAGTGCATAGGCATCAGCCAAGTTGGGCCCCAAAGTGGGTCTGACTAAAAAAAATTTCGTTTTCATGCAACTGACCCCTGGAATGCTTCACGGACCTCAAAAATACCTCTGGGAATGATCGACATCATTTTCGGATCATTAATCCGCATTTTACAAACTTCAGGCAATTACGCCACAATTTTCGCATTTAATCGCGAAGACGTAATTTTCAAACCTGTCAAAACACCTTTCTGGAGCTCGCCATCTGACAGGCGTGTACTTTGATATACAAGGATGACATCTACCAAACGGTTGCTCAAGACGAGTCCTGAGCGAAGAGATATTAATTTCCGAAAATGGCCAACTGGCTTTGTCGACACTGCGGACCTGATGAAGTCAATGTTCTGGCAACACATGATGCCTTTCTCAAAAATATCAAACGACCTCCGTAGGCTCTCAAATTCGGAACATAGGTACCTTTAAGTACATATTAAATCTTTGAATTTTCAGTTTGATCACTAGACTGACAGGATGCAAACGGCGTGCTCACCAAAACGGCTACACTAACTGATCTAACACTGGAAGTGCGGATAACTGAATTTGATGGCAAAATGAGTCCTTTTGAAAACCGATCAAACGGATTGGTAGAGCCTTGAAATTTGAAACGTAGCTCATCATTTATACCAACATCAGCCCGGAACAAACATTATGGCATGACGCTTACTGAGGCAACTTTTACACTTATGCGAAACAGGGCTCCGACTAGCTGTCGAAACAGGGACTTGCCAAAACACACAAACTGCAAATGGAATCGGCTTCAAAAACTAAGCAAATGGATTCGTTAAGACTTGAAAATTTGCGAGCTGACTCACATTTATGCATAGAATTGAATCCACTTTGAATTTATTCATGACGATCAACAGGGAAAAAGATGTAATCACTCAAAGTAGGCTACTCAATAAAATCTGCATTTGTGCCTAAAATGCACTTCCAGCTCACCCCTCAAAATGGGTACCTCGTAACTTATCCAAATTGAATTCTGAAAGTTGCACATCACTGAATAGGCCAAATGAAAGGTGTGGGACATGAATCCCGAGCCTTACCCTCTGAAAATCAACCGGCTCTACTCTGCCCTCTCGCAAACTAAGCCATTCAAACTGACTTATTTAGGTGCCATTCCGACATACAGAGAAAAATTTTGAAATAGGCCTACAAAATTTGACTCAATTTTAACCAGTCCCAACAGTGGCTCTGACTGGGGATGGTTGATTACAAGATCAACACAAGAATTCGGATATCTTTGGTTAAGCAGACCACCCAAAAACGGATCATTCTTCTCTCGATTCTTCTCTTCTCAAAACAGGGCTTCCTTATTCTACCCAAACAGCAGGACACTTTATTGAAAACCACACAACTGAAGCAAAGCAACTATACAAAATATACAAACAACTCACAACTGATTATAACTGCTCCACTTACAAACATTTACCTCTGTCAAAAATCTGATTTTCATCACTTGACATATTGATCAAAACAAAGGCACCTTCTAGTAACAACTGAGCATGATCATTATAATCAACCTCTTTTGTCTCATTACTGAAACAACTAGTGTGCATGCCTTTGGTTTGATTTTGAACTTTGTGATCACACACTATTTCAACACAAGTAAAATCATGAGACAAATCACCATAGAGGCATTCCCACAAGCTGACATACCTTTCACTGTCCCACTCAACTCTATCATTTGCAAGGACATCATCATGCTGAACTTGAAAAATAAAACACTCATTTTCAACATTGTAGTTCCTATCAGCACATACCTTATTATCATTTAAATCAATAGAATGAGGGACACTACTAACCAACTGATGCAAACAAGGAGTATGAACATTACCATCCAGATGTGATACTTCACTATGCTGATCACACCTCATACTATCCTTGCTTATCAAACTGAAAACCTCTGCATTCTCAACATCCCATTCATGGAAAAGAATGCATACCTCCGGCTGAAACAAATCCTCAGCTAACTCTTTCTCTTTCAGGCTTACATCCACCTGAAACACTTTCATTTGTGGTTTTAAATGATCATCACATAATCCGTGCCTCTTACCTTCATCATGAAATAAATTTGTACAACTCATGCTATTGTTGTTCAGAATTTCATCAGTATTATGGACTGGTTCATCATTTACAACATCTGGCTGATCAGTTATTTCTTCATACAAAGGGTTAGAAACAAAATGGACAATCCCTTTATGAACATTATGACACTGAAGTGATTGGTCTGTATCTATATCAGCATTGAATAAAGCATTAGTAAAATTGCTAAAGACACCATCCATTCGATCCTCATAATCATCTTCATCAGACAAAGAAGAAAATGAAACTTGGCTGGAACAATCCTCAGTGTTCCATGTTTCATATTCATGAGATTTTATTCTATGACCATCATTCTGAAAATCAAGATAATCAAACTTATCTTGCCACAACTGATCTTCTTCACCAATTGAACACTCGTCATCAGCCAAAGAATGAACATGAACATCGCTGCCATTCACTTCATCAGATAAGTTTTTAGCATGTTCACTAAATCTTTCTGTCATAAAACCATCTGTTAGATCAGCATGTTCATCAAGTGTACACGCATTCAATTCACAGTCCTTTTCTGAAGAATCCTCTTCACTATATTTCAGAAGGTCTTCATCAACAGCTCGAAGGCTCTCCAACATTTGAACTTTCTTATCCACAACTTCAAGAGCTTTCTTAAGTTCTGCAATCTTCTGGACTTGCATTGCACTTCGCTGTTCCATGTGAGATTCCATAAACTTTTGTCCATCCATGTGTGCTATATCTTCATCGCCATCATGTGTACCATTACAATTTTCTGAATGAACATTGTGCATATCTTTCAAAAAAGAAAGATTATCAACATGATTACAAGAAGCAAAATCTGAAGTGAAATTTGAAAAAACATTTACTTCATCCTCAACACAATTGACATCATCAATGTTTAAAAGAGGATCAGCTATTGTTCGCACCAAACAATTCTGATTTTCATCATATTGCACACTTTCACTTGCACAAATAGCAACACTTAGTAATCCCTCTGTATTTGGTATTTCAACATCAAATACATCAGCAGCATGTAAAGATTGATGGTCATCACCATCATCATTTTCATTAATATTATCTGGAGAGATGCATGATTCACTTGGTAATTGCCAGTCACATAATCAGCATAACCGGCATACAAATCAAATGGTACATATCCCTTGTATATATCTGTCTCTGTATCAACATTTTCACAATGCTTCCCACTGATCATTCCATCACTACTGTGAGAGACAACTGACATTAACGAAAAAGGTCCTTGACTCTCATTCAAATCTGAAACACATGCATCATAAAAGCCATTTGGAACTGCAGAGCTTGATGCACCTAGACAAGGAATGATTTGTTCAACTTCATATGGTATTCCACCATTGAAGGTGCTTTGGTATGAAACAACAGCAGACATGAATCTCTTCGAGATTCCAAACTTCAAGTTATTTTCCATATCCCTAGCTGTGTTAAAGGCTTCATACAAGGTTCTGGGTTCTTTGTTTCTCAATAGGAAACCCATCTTCTCATCAAATGCACTCATGTAAACATCCAAACATACTTTATCATCAATTTTATACCTTCTGGAAATTTTGGACAGAGCTTGTGAAAATCTGACGTTAAATGTGGGTACCAATTCATCTTCCCTGATTTGTATATAAGTGAACTCTTTCAACAAGTTGGAATCACTCACCTTCTCATCGAATTGATCCATGAAATTTGAAACCAATTCTTCCCATGAGGTAATAGAATTCACTGGCAAAAAAGAGAACCAATCTCTTGCATCCTCTTTCAATGACTGAATAAACAATTTCATGCATACATCTTCTTGACAAATTTCAAACTCTCCTATCAAATCTGAAAATCTTTTCAAATGTTGACATGCTGATTCTGATTTCTTCCCACTGAATATGGGCAAATACTTTCTGATTTCTGTGGGTATGGGATTTGGGTAACCCGGAATATCTCTAAAATTTAGAGCAGCATAATGGTTCATGATGAAACTTCTCCTATTATACGGTTGTGACACTTCACCAGGCATGGTTCTATGTGGAAATACACAAGACTGAAAATCTTTACTGCTCATTTTTCCTACTCCCACAAATGATTATACAATCTGGAATAAAAAACCTCAAGCAAGTATCCTTATACTGATCTATTCATAATACTGCTTGACACAAATCTTTCCTAAATTTGCATACTATGGAAGATCACATACACTGAATATTTTAGCAACATAGATATGCAAATCAATTTTGAGATCCTCTCTTTCCCTCTAGACTAGTGTTGTTCACTAAATGGGAAAACGACATTACACATTCTAATTTTCAGAGCACATATCTTTGCATTTGAAACCTCTGAAAAAATTACCTGGAGATTTGCAGCTGTAAACTCTTGTAGATCTGGAGATTTACTTCACACTTTAGCACGGTCTTTTATCACAGAGTCGCCACCTCTTGCATAGAGGATATTTTGAACAGCAGAATGCCATTCAATCACAAATTTAATTCACTTTACTCCTTCGATCTTGCTGCAATAAACATTCTTCTAGGCTATTTAATACTGGTATGAACCACAGAGTCGCCACCCAATAAGGAATTGGGAAAGAATTTCATACACAGCTGAGAGAACTTCTTACAACTTTCAACCATGCATTCATTGTTACTCCTTCATAAACTATGACATGATACACATATCATTATGTAGATCCAGAACAAAGAGCATTTTCTAACTCATAAATTCACTTTCTTACTCTGTGCATACACAATGGACAGACTAACTAGATGAATTTAGGCAATTTCCATTTTCATTTCCCCAGCAGAGTCGCCATTTTTGTTGTGGTGACTCGGATGGGATAATCTCAACCTTATATGAATTAATTATTTCTTAACCAGAGGCTCTTGACATTTCATTTACTCCCCAGCAGAGTCGCCATTTTTGTTGTTCACCAAAAGTGATAACCCAAGAACACCTGCAATTGATCTATGAAGTAGCCAATTCAATCTATGAAGAACTTCAGGGCTTGGACAACATGACAAGGATATGAATCCTTCTACTCTTCAGGCTCTGCAAAACCTAGGTGGGTATACCTTTGATGCTTAGAATTAAACCTATTACACACCTATGACAGCATCAACATAAACAGATAGATCTCACTAGGGCTCCAAAACAAGTAGTTTATTGCAGATGGGCTAGATCTACACATGAAACTCAACTATGCTTGAGCATGAGATAGATGAAACATTTCAAAACATAACATACTAAAGATATTCTGATTAGATTTTAAATTGGTTTGAGAACCCCTTTAATTGCAAGATCAGTGCCTTATCCAAGGGCAACAGAGTCATACATCAAACTATAAATGAAAGCTTTGATTGCAAATCCATCTTCATTATTAAATATTCATGCATTAATGCCTTGCATAAATGCATTACTAAGATCATTCACAAAATCATCAGATCTTGAAACTATATTCCATTTTTTTATGATTTATTATAGAATTTAAATCCTTCCTTGAAGAATCCCTGCAAACAATCATAACTATCTCCTTGAGATAACAAATTTCATCCTCCTTGAGGATCTGATTTGATAAAATGGAAATACAAATCTAGAGACAATTCTGTGTGAATTTATGTATGCCTTACATACACAAGAACCTGCAACTAAGAACACCTATACGAAAAATTGAACTCCATTACTAAAGGAAAAGCCCTGCCCTGTACAATCTTCAAGAATACTCAAAATTGGAAGCCATGAAAACTGGAGCCATTCTCACAGAATTCTGGAACCCTTACAACTGAGAAGAATTCAGAATAAAAAGAGGAGAGTAGAAAATCAAATCTGCAACTGAATTGCCAAGTGTCTCCTCTCTAACTGAATTTTGTTCCCGTGGAAACTGCTTCTAAAATATCCTACATTTGTCAAAATTAACTTCATAATCAGATTCCTCACTCCGAGAGCTTTCCGAAAACATATAACACTTTATACTTTGGCTAAAAATTGAGCCCTGGGTTAATTAATCCTCAACATGGACCCATCATTTAAATTTTTCGAATTTCTCCATAGTTTAAACTATATCATTTATCCATTTTAATTTTGATTTTTGCCTCCATTTGTGCTCTGACGCCTTGCCACGTGGCGGGATCTGATTGGTCGATGGGGTTGATCGGATGCCACCTGGGATGACACCTCATCTTTTGCCACTTGTCGACCATGTCACCGCCACTGGGCTGCTTGCTTGTATGCCACATCATCGCCACTGGGTGCCACCTCACCGGGACCCACCTGCTGGACCACTGACTGTACCCACCACCTGTGTGCCACATGGATGGCTCTCATTCACTTTCGCTATTTCGTGGGGTTTAAACTATGTGCATCTCCCTTCGCGAAATAGCGCGAGCCGTTGATCTCTCTCGAACTTACTCACTCGTTAACCCGACCTTCATTTGCAAAATTTCGTCTGTTTGCCTCGGGAAGCGTGCCTGCATGGGGTCCACTTGGTCTTCGTCAAGTCAACTCCTCCATCACCTCGAGAAGCGTGCTCACGCGTGGGCCTTCCTTGGGCGCCCATAGGCACCATCTGTCAAAAGCCTTTAAGGCTTAGACATTATAGATGGGTTTGTTTTTGCTTATAAACATTAAAAAGAACTACCTCCCAGTGCATGTGGGATAAAACGTTATGCCTGTAGCTGCACTTTGGAACTTTTCCTGAGTGTTAATGGCGTTTTCAAGGCTACCAATTCATTTTGTTTGGGATTTCAATGCACCTTGCTTCATACCAAACGCAGAGAGACTACTGCCAAGGTTGAATTTGTATTTGCCATATGCATTAATTTGCTTTCAAACTTCTTTCCCCATCCACCACGTCAGAGAGGAGGCTGCCCTGTGCATTTGTTTGGGAATTTTTTGCAGCTGCCAAACTCCATGTCCAGCATTAGCTTCTGCACTCAGCTACAATCCCTTCAACCACGTGAGCATTTAGCTGTTGGTGGTTTCTTTGCTGCCCCTTTCTTCACCACATGAACATTGGAGATGGGCATTTACACCAGCCAATATGCGTTTGCTTGAGATGCTTCTATTTGTCTCTTTACTCACCACATGAACTACTGGGAGGAGAGCATGTGAGAGAGAAGCTGCATTTATTTTTTAAAATTGTCTGAAGCTTCTCTTCATCTTTTGCAGTATTTCATTAACCACATTTTCCTGGAGGTCTATTTTGCTGCACTCCAAACTCCATTTTGCATTCACTTGGTTTTTTGACTTTATGTGCTGGCTGCTACCATGTGGGAGGAGGAAGATTTGGTTGAGATTCATTTGCTATTAAAGTCTGAAATATTATTTACCATGTCACCCAGGCTGCTGCTTGCATTTGCTTAGTTTCTCAATGCTCCTTCAAACACACATAGGAGGGAGGAGGCATTTGCTATGACATTTGCTTGAAAGATTCTAAAAACCCTTCCACCAGCCATCACGTGAGAGAGGGAAAGAGTTTGTATTAGTCTTAAAAAAGTTGGAATTGCATCTTTCACCTTCTATTCCTTTTGAAATTTCTGCTCTACACCCACTTTCATGGTTGCCTTGATTATCATACATTGCGTGGGATTTTCTTTTTATGTTGTTTTGTTGAATCCTCTCCTTGGATTCAGTCTCTAGACACCATTCACATATTTCCACCTTACTTTCCCAACTTGTAAACAATTGACTCCAGTACTTCTAAAAGTTTGAAGACCCCATGTTGGCTGCCAATTTGCATTTGGGTGTTTGCCATGAACTCTTAAAATGCCTTGGTTGTTTTGACTACAAGGGGCATTTTCATTTTGCATTACCTTCTGGTGGGAAACATACAAGTGCTCTACTCCAATAATGGATGTCAATATTACTCTAAAAATGTTCATAGGGCCAAGTCGCCAATAAAATAACAGTGCACAGGCATCAGCCAGGTCGGGCCCCAAAGTGGGTCCGACTAAAAAATTTTTCGTTTTCATGCAACTGACCCCTGGAATGCTTCACGGACCTCAAAAATACCTCTGGGAATGATCGACATCATTTTCGGATCATTAATCCGCATTTTACAAACTTCAGGCAATTACGCCACAATTTTCGCATTTAATCGCGAAGACGTAATTTTCAAACCTGTCAAAACACCTTTCTGGAGCTCGCCATTTGACAGGTGTGTACTTTGATATACAAGGATGACATCTACCAAACGGTTGCTCAAGATGAGTCCTGAGCGAAGAGATATTAATTTCCGAAAACGGCCAACTGGCTTTGTCGACACTGCGGACCTGATGAAGTCAATGTTTTGGCAACACATGATGCCTTTCTCAAAAATATCAAACGACCTCCGTAGGCTCTCAAATTCGGAACATAGGTACCTTTAAGTACATATTAAATCTTTGAATTCTCAGTTCGATCACCAGACTGACAGGATGCAAACGGCGTGCTCACCAAAACGGCTACATTAACTGATCTAACACTGGAAGTGCGGATAACTGAATTTTATGGCAAAATGAGTCCTTTTGAAAACCGATCAAACGGATTGGTAGAGCCTTGAAATTTGAAACGTAGCTCATCATTTATACCAACATCAGCCTGGAACAAACATTATGGCATGACGCTTACTGAGGCAACTTTTACACTTATGCGAAACAGGGCTCCGACTAGCTGTCGAAACAGGGACTTGCCAAAACACACAAATTGCAAACGGAATCGGCTTCAAAAACTAAGCAAATGGATTCATTAAGACTTTAAAATTTGCGAGCTAACTCACATTTATGCATAGAATTGAATCCACTTTTAATTTCTTCATGACGATCAACAGGGCAAAAGATGTAATCGCTCAAAGTAGGCTACTCAATAAAATCTGCATTTGTGCCTAAAATGCACTTCCAGCTCACCCCTCAAAATGGGTACCTCGTAACTTATCCAAATTGAATTCTGAAAGTTGCACATCACTGAATAGGCCAAATGAAAGGTGTGGGACATGAATCCCGAGCCTTACCCTCTGAAAATCAACCGGCTCTACTCTGCCCTCTCGCAAACTAAGCCATTCAAACTGACTTATTTAGGTGCCATTCCGACATACAGAGCAAAATTTTGAAATAGGCCTACAAAATTTGACTCAATTTTAACCAGTCCCAACAGAGGCATTTCAAAAATCTATCCAAGGAGAGATTCATTACCATACATCATCATTTTCTTCTTAAGTACAATTATGATTTGAGCAACATTTATTTCCTCCATTCTAGACTGGAGGTTTGTGTTTAGGGAAATCCTTAGTGAGGTGAAGGTCCCAATTCTAAATGTATCCTTCCCTTTTGTAGTACATACACCATATGCATTGAAGTTCAGATGATCTTATTGTTGAACACTATTAGATGCTAAGAGGGGGGGGGGGGGGTGTGAATTATCATAAACTGAAACTTAATCAGATTTAACTTGTTTACTTATAATTCATTTAATATACCTTATGCATGAAAGTAAATATTTGAAACAACAAAAGAAACCACACAAGAACAACAATGTTTTTACGTGGAAATCCTAAATTGAGAAAAATCATGATGAAATATTTCTCACTATATGAAAATCAAATTATTTTTCCAATGTTTAGGCTAGAGGCCAAGGTGATCACTACCCCTGAGATGACTAGCAAAGCTAAGACACACAAAATTAGGGAAATATAAAAAAAGGACTTGCGAACACTAAAGATCACTTCTTCAAAGCAAGATACCCTACTTTTAATAGGGTTGAATTGTAAAGAATTACATCCACCAAAATGCTAGTCATAGTTCTTATATACCAACCACAACCTCAATGGCATCAATTAGGTCAGTCTAATTAGATGTAACATGTAGATACAAAATAGTCACCCAAAAATAAATTCCAATGCAATGCAAAAGGAAAAATGAGGTGTGAGACATCACACCTTTCTATCCATCTAAAAACATCACTTGAAGATTCGTACACCACTGCACAAACCAAAATATTGTAAGTTAGGTGCAAAAGAGAATATTGTTAAAGTACACCACCATAACTTTGTACAAATTGCAATGAGGACCACCAAGGGTACTTGCAGATGCCCAAGATAGCATAAAAATATATCCAAAGCTCTAAATAATAAAATTTCATGACCACAATACTAGAAGATATAGAAATGCAGTGCAATCCTACACACTAACACCAGTACCAATTTGGGCTTTTTAGTTCAAGCAATTGGATGCAAAATGTTGGAAGGAGTGCCAACTTGGTATATATCATTTTAACTTCTAGATAATATGTTTTTGGGTTGATGCTATATACACATCACATACAGGCTTGGCTGACCTAGTGATAGTTATTATTGATTTGATTGGTATATATTGGTTATAAAAGATGTGGATCATGAATGTGTATGGACAAAAAATTTATATTAGAGAAGCATAAGTAATGCAAATGTAGGACGGATAGATGATCGGTATGCAAAGAGAATAAGACCAGTGATTCAGAGGTAAACCGATAAGCCAAATGAGTATATTCATGGAAATGTTATCGACAATCTAACTGATGCATTTTGTGTATAGTTCAATTTATTATTCTTATTGTTGTATGAGATCAATTTTGTATATTTCCCTCAAGAAGTGATCTTTAGTGGATCAAGTCTCTCTTTTGTATCTTGCCTGAGGATTGTGTCGTATTCTACAAGTCCAAAGCAGTAATCTCTTTTTGGAAGTAAGCCTTGTTGATTGTAAAATAGTTATTATATATTATGAGTTTAATTCTCACTGTGGTTTTTCCCAATTTGGGTTTTCCATGTAAAAATCTAGTGTCATAGTGTGAATGCTTGGGTGTCACTGCAATTTATTTTTTTCTCATTAATGTAAATAAATGGTGAAGTTAGAAAATCTTTAACTTGATAATATTTTTTGAATGCTAATTCACCCCCTCTCTCATCCTTTGGTAGTGTTCAACAATTGATATCAAAGCTCTAGTTTTTGAAGAGTCAGATTAACCACTGAGGTAGATCTTGGATTTCAAATTTGAAAAATAATTGAATGATATGGATTAGAATGAATGGAATGATGTGGATGGCATGGTTGACATGGAAGGTAAACTAAGATCAACATTGGAAAACTTGGATGATAGAAAAGAAAAGCATAACAAGGTAGTTGAAAAGATTTCCTTTTTAAGAACCTTGTTGGATAGAGGAAAGATGGTTGTTGGCGAATTCAAAACTAAGCTTGATGAGAAGACTAGGGAATGTACAAATCTTACTGAAAAAGTTGTTAAACTCAAGGGGGAACTGAAAATTGTAAAATATTAGATTGATAATGGATTAAAGCTCAAAGGTGGCAGCAAAGTATTGGATGTAATTCTGAAATCTTAGAGACAAAATAAAGATAAGAGTGGAATTGGCTTTAAAGAAGGTGAAACAAAGGAAAAGAAAAATTTTAATGATAAAGTTTAGAATAGCTAAAGCTTTAGAAATATTCAGAGAGCTCCTCTTTCTCCTATCAAGTTTTCACTTGTAATAGATTTGGGCATAGAGCTAGTGAACGCAAAAGTCGAATAAAAAATCAATGAAATGTTTTTATTGTAATAAGTCTAGTCATAAGGCTACCAGATGCAAAAGTAGAGTAATAATGAATGGATACAAAAATTTAAAGTATGTTCATACTTTTAAAGGAATTTTCTACACTTGCAAAATATTTGGACACAAAGTTGTTGAGTGTAGGGTAAACAAAAACTTTGGGAACATCAAGATGAATGATAGAAAATATCAGAAAGGTCTAGTATGTCATAGTTGTAACAAAATGGGTCATATTGGACTGGGTCTAAGGAGAATTAAAAAAATCAACAAGGCTCTCATTGCCAAGAAAATTTGGATAACTTTCAAATATATGGCCAATAATGGATCTCTTTAACCCTTTCTTGAATCTGCTATTTTGCCTCACGGGTCGGCTTTCTAGAATGATATGGTTAGCGGAAGAAAAACCATTGACATGAGTATAGGCTAGAGTATAAAAAGTGGTAATCAGGCTAAGTTCTGGGAAGATAGGTGGATTTTGAAGGAGCCCTTAATTTCCTATGAGAGATTCAATGTGTGGGTTGATACATGTAAGACCTTATATGAATCCTATGTTAAAGATTATTGGAGGAATGGTGTCTGGGTGGATCTCTACTAGATCAACATGGATCTTGCACCGATTCAATCTTCCTTGATGGGTCTTAAAATTTGGTTGAATTAGCAGGATGATCTTTTAGTTTGGACTCCTAACCCATCTGGCAGCTTCTCGATCTCTTCGACTGTCTCATTGTTGTCCTTTTCTTCAATCCCCCCTCCTTTCTAAGATAAATATTTGATCAAGAACCTCATCCCTAAGGTCAACATATTCTTTTAGATTCTTCTCCATAATAAAGTGCTCATAGTTGATAAACTCTAGAAGAAGAGTTTCCAGATCCCTAATCGATGCTACTTATGAAAGGAAGATGCAGAAATGACTAATCATCTTTTCATCCATTGTCAGTATGTGGCTTCTATCTAGGGAAGATTTGTTTGTCTTTGGAACTTATCTTGGGTGTTTCCTGGCTTAATAGAGGATTTTTTTATTCAATGGAAGTCCCCTTCCCTGAATCCCACTATTCACAATTTATGGTCTTTTACCTTCCCCACATTGTTTGGGGAGTGTGGAAGGAATGAAACAATAGAGTATTTTGGGATAAGCAAGCTCTGGAGAATATTGTGTATGAGATAATTTATAGGCTTATTACATAAAACATTATAGTATCCCTGCTAACCTAGATAAAATAGAGACAATGGTATGTGATGAATACTAAGAGGGGGGGTGAATTAGTATACCAAAAAATACTATAATCAATCTTTTAAACAGTTTAGCAGATTCACTAATAACCCGGTTAAGATAAGTGAAAACCAAATAGAAAACAAAGAATTCACCCACAAAAGCACAATCGCCATAATAAAAGATATTTGACATGGAAACACAAATGGGAAAAACCACGGTGAGCAAAAACTCACAAGTAATTATCTACAGAATAGTAACCAGACCGGTTAAGGTTAGACCAGTTAAGGTCATACAATGTTCTTCACCATAATAGATCTTGTTAGGAATCTAGATCTCTGTTAGAAGATAAGTCTTGTTAAAGACTACCTTGTTAAAGGATTTCATATCCACAGTTGTGAACAACCTTGTTAGAGGATTTACAAAGGCTTTGCTGGGCCTACCCGATTAAGGGTTTCAGACTTGTCAAAGATATTAGTAATCAACAAGTGAATGATCTAGATAACAACACAGTATGCTTAATTAGATCATTGACAAATATTGTTAATGCATTTCAGCATTACTTCAGTCTTCTATATCTGCACACTCTATATCTTCACGCAGACCTAACCTTCTCTTCACTGATCGCACATAAAATAACCTTTTCTACTCTATCACATTTTCAAAACCTAGACATGATGTCCTTATAAAGGAATTTGATTTCATGTCGGTCCAATAAGATTAGACTACAAGTTCCTAGGTACAGTGCACCTAGACACATTTGGTAACATGGCACAAAAACACCACCAAAGTGTTGGTGGATGATAACTCATCACACATTACAATAATACTGGTTGGTAACTCATCACAGATATATATCAGTTAATACAATATACTGATTACTTGATGTTAAAAATGAAGACTAGAAGATCGTAGTGTTCTGATCAAAAGTAGACTACTGCTTAGGTCCTCCATTCCACTTGAGATCCTTGTACCGCTTAGGGTCTTCAGTCAATCTATGACCGATAAACATCTTCTGCAAAATACCAATAGTCTAAAGACTACATACCACTTGGAACAACTACTAGTTGAGCATAACTCATACATTAGGTAAGTGTGTGTCCATCAATGACAATCAAAACATCATCACAATGCCAACAATCTCCCCCTTTTGCTTGATTGCCTTGTCTTCTTTATTTGAATCTCTAGTTCAATGTCTTCTAACTCCGATGAGTGAGTCCTAGATTTCTACTTCCTCTCGAATAGTTTTGTCAGAATAATCTCAGGTTTCTTTTTGGTTGGTGATCGCTTAGTCACTCTTAGACTGGCAGATGTAATTGGTGCTAATACCGATGGTACTGCTTTACTCTTTTGTTGCTTCGATTCCTCAATCGGTGTGACCCTCTCTAAGTAGGTACTAGTTCTTTTCTTCTTTGCAACCAGTGGTGAGGCAAGTAGGGTAGAGGCATACCTGATCAATATGCCATTCACCACTTCATTCCCCATAGGGTCAACTACTTCCTTTCTAGGTTCCGCCGCTTCCATTATGCAGTTATCTATCCTTATTGTGAAGTAGATGTCATCTTCATACTTCTTCACTAAATCACCAGATATCCTTATTTTCTAGTTCATCTTTAGTCTGAATTCATCAAAATACTTATTTAGAACCTTAGGATATGTAGTTCCCACTGCTTGTAGACTCTCCTTAATTTGTTTGGAAACTGGTAGGTCAGTAGACCATTGAACATCACCTACTCCAGGGAAATAACCTTGAAAATAGAAGAATAGACCGACCAAAAGTTGGCCAAAATTGAACCTTAGAGTTTTGTCCTATTTAATGGATTTCAGATTCACCAACAATTGCTTTTGTAAATAGGTACACAGGTCATATTTAGTATCTTCCTTAATCATCTTGTAAGTAGCATTTACTGCAGTAGTAGGGACATAATTTATTCTACTAGCATTAAATATCCTATAACCAATCACCATGCAAGCATATTTCACAAGCTCATCATTAATGGTGTTGATGGTCATTGCCCGTTGGTCACTCACAGAACTGGTGAGCTTTGTCATTTTAGTTTTGGTGACCTTCCATAGAACTGGTACTTCTCCAACATTGCAGAATCTAGTGACACCATGAATCACTTGTGGTGTGATGTCATGGGTCCGCTCGAGGTACATCTTGTCACCATGCACTCTACTGAGGATCATGTGAATATGTTCTTTTGAGAATTCTTCCAGAAAATATACCGCATTGTGCAGTTTCTCCTTCTCAAGGATGCTATACTCTGGTTTAATCTTCTTGTCATCTCCATAAAACAAACTTAGCTGGGAGTGAATTACTAGGGATCCTAGGTCTTCCAACTTTCAGTCTATATACCCTAAAATATCTCCCTCGACAATAACTCTGGTGGAAATTTGAGATAGGGCATTGTATTTTATTTTCTTCTGAAGAAACTCAGATGTATGTATGGGTTCACTAGAACTAAAGTGTGATGTAGAAGCCATAACCAAATGATAAGAATGAATTTTGGAAAAAAAATACCATCACAATCTAAAATTTAGGTTTTGTCGATATCACGCACAATACACAACTTCGGCCGCTAGTTCACCACTTAGTGCTCTTCATTGATTGCTTGAAAATGATTGCAAGATTTCACACAAGATTTCTTCAACAGCTAAATAAATCACTCTGGTTGCTCTACTCTTGAAAATTCTTCTTTTGAAAATAGATAAGTAAAAGCGACGACGAAAATCCCTTTTAAACAAACTCTCACCTACCATAATAAATGCATCATCGCTAGGGTACAAACCCTAATTTTTCCTTTTACCACTTCAAATCTTCTACCAATTGATAGGTAACAAATACAGATAAAGGTCTTTTACTGATATAAACTGGGGGTTCGAAACATTTCACCGATATGTTCCCCCTAAGCTTTTTTGAAGCTCAGTTTGTTGGTTCAGAGACTTCCACACTAGGTGCAGAAACATGTTCATCTTGTGATTCTTCTTTTGATTTCTTTTTCCAAGTTTTATTCATATCCGCTTGAACAATGTAAAGATCAATCTTCTCTTCTAGAGTGATCGGTATATCACCCGCTAGATTTTTTCTCAGTCTGCAAGTTTTGGCAATGTGTCCCGATTCATTGCAATGATAGCATACCATTCCAGGTTTTCTCCATGGTCCAGCGTTCATATTTCCATTCTTCCTTCTACATGTTGTAGCAGTGTGATCACTATCATGATAGGTCAAACAAGTTGCTCTCCAACTAGTTGCCGCTTAATAACCCTCTGACTGATGGTCATAGGTATTGTACCGGTTAGGATTGCAGTTCACAGAAGGTTCCGAGATAACTCTTTGAGTCCTTGGAGGATATCTCCTAGTGTTCTGCAAAACCATCCTGCATTCAAATGCTCTATGCCCAAGCTTGTTGCATGCATAACAATTTCCATTGAATCTGTTGGATCTAGGCACATTGTTTTGAAAATAAGGAAAATTGTTGTAGGCCTTACTTCTACACACATTGGTAGTATGTCCCTCTTTGAGACAATTAAAGCAAATAGGTTTAAATTTTTTCTTACCTTTTCCTTTGGATGTCAGTTGCTTCTTTGATGCATTAGCTTTTGTTCCAGAGGTCTCACCTTCCTCATACCTAGAGAAACCAGGTCTAGAGGTATCCTTTACTAGCTTTGCTAATTCTAGCTTTTGCTCTAGCTTAGCCGTACTCTAATTAAATTTGGCAAGTATCTCCTTTGACTCAATAAGTTCCTTGGAAATAGTAGCATTGGATTCCATCAAGGTTGCATTCTTAGAAATAGCCATGTTTATTTCACCTTGTATTTCTTCTTTTTCCACTTTACTCTCCTAGAGATGAGCGGTAAGGGTACTGCTTTCTTGCTTCAGCTTGGAAATATCATGATCTTTTTCTTTTACCAAATCTTCAGCTTTCCTTTTGTTCTCAAGCTCCTGACATATTCTGATAGTCAGTCCTTACAACTCCCTTCTCAAGTTGGCTTTTGATTCATTCAGTTTTTCAACTTCTTCAACTAGGGCATCCATGTCTGCTTCATCAAAAGAGCTATTTTTAGTAAGTTTCATCAGTTTCTCAGCATGCTCTCTTCTCTTGGCCAAATAGGCTTTATACTTGACTTTGAGTTCATCATAGGCTCTCTCAGTCTGAGTGAGATGATGAGTAAGTTCCCTCACACTGTATTCCCCCATATCTATTTCCAAGTGGTTATACTTATAGAAAGGTTGTCTTTGATACCAATTGATGAATACAAAGAGGGGGGGGTGAATTAGTATACCAAAAAATATTGTAATCAAAATTTTAAATAGTTTAGCAGATAACCGGTGCAGCAGATTCACTAATAAACCAGTTAAGGTAAGTGCAAGCCAAATAGCAAACAAAGCCTTCACCCACAAAAGCACAATCACCATAACACAAGATATTTGACGTGGAAACCCAAATGGGAAAAACCACGATGAGTAGAAACTCACAAGTAACTATCTGTAGAATAGTAATCAGACCGGTTAAGGTCATACAATGTTCTTCACCAGAATAGATCCTGTTAGGAATCTAGATCTCTGTTAGGAGATAAGTCCTGTTAAAGACTACCTTGTTAAAGGATTTCAGATCCACAGTTGGGAACCACCTTGTTTGAGGATTTACAAAGGCTTCGCTAGGCCTACCCGGTTAAGGGTTTCAGACTTGTTGAAGATATTAGTAATCAACAAGTGAATGATCTAGATAATAGCATGGTATGCTTAATTAGATCCTTGACAACTCATTGTTAATGCTTTTTAGCATTACTTCAGTCTTCTATATCTGCACACTTTATATCTTCACATAGACCTAACCTTCTCTTCATTGATCACACATTAAATAACCTTTTCTACTCTATCACATTTTCAAAACCTAGACATGATGTCCTTATAAAGGAATCTGATTTCATGTCGGTCCAATGAGATTAGACTACAAGTTCCTAGGTATAGTGCACCTAGACACATTTGGTAACATGGTACAAAAACATAGCCAAAGTGTCATTGGATGATAACATCACACATTACAATAATAATGGTTGGTAACTCATCATAGATATATATCAGTTAATACAATATACCAATTACTGGTTGTCAAAAATGAAGACTGGAAGATCATAGTATTCCAATCAAAAGTAGACTACCGCTCAGGTCCTTCGTTCTACTTGAAATCCTTATACCGCTTGGGGTCTTCAGTCAATCTGTGACTGCTAAACATCTATTGTAAAATGCCAATAGTCTAAAGACTACATATCGGTTGGAACAACTACCGGTTGAGCATACATCAAGTATGTGTGTGTCCATCAATGACAATCAAAACATCATCACAATGCCAACAGTATGCTCTTCCTATGATATCAAGATGGAAAATGAATGGAATATCAAAATTGATATTTCTAAAGCCTCTAGAGCATCTAAAAATAATTGTGAAGGTTTTTATTGGACTCACCCCCCAAGGGGCTAGATAAAAGCTAGTTTTGATGGGGCAGCTAAGGGAAATCCGAGGCTAGTAGGGAGTGGGGGATTGTTAAGAGATCATAATGGGAAATTTGTTTTAGTTGTGGCACTCTCCTTGGGCTCATAGACCAATCACAGAGCTAAAGCCATAGGAGCCATCTAGGTTATTGATCTGGCTAGTAGAATGAATGTCAAAACATATGGATCAAGGGTGACTCAAACAACATTATCGAGTGCCTTCTAGGTATCTCTGTCCCTTCATGGAAAATTAAAAGTTGGATTGATGAAGATAAAAATCTTTTATCCAAATTTGATAAAGTTAGAATATCCCATTCTTATAAGGAAGCTAATGTGGTGGCCAATTATTTCACCAATAAGGGGGTCAAGTTCAATGGCCATCACATGTGGCAAGCCTATAATGAGTTGGAAGCTGAGGTTAAAGCCTTATTAGACTATGATGTTCTTCATGGGAAAATTGCCAATTTTAATAATGATTAAGCATATTACAAGTGGGTATTGTATCATTATTTGGTACAATGGTGGTGCATTTATTACTTCTTCAAGTGGCGAGAGCTGGCACATATTGTGGGTGCATCGGTATCACTTTTGGCACTCTTCTCAGCTAATTTGTTCAGCTACCGGTAGAAGGAAAGTTTGTGAGGAGATGAGGGGAAGCAGAAAGAGAGTTGAGCCAAAAAAATATGAGAAGCATAAGAAAAACTCAAAGGTCTAGAGGCAAATTGAGAGGGGAGGGTTGAGTTCTTTCTTGAAGAAAATCCATGGTGCTAACCTAGAAACTATTAAGTATTTTTCCAAAAAATGGACGGAAGATGGAATTATGCTCTCTGGAAGGTTGGTTAAAATTGATGAGAATCTTATAGGGAAAGTTATTGGGCTTTCTAATGACGGGGTAAAATTCTTCCATGACAGAAAGTTTTCAGATGAAGCAGTCATCAAATTCCTAAAATTTGATGAGGAAAGGGAGGTGGTTGTCAAAATCTCAAATAGTTACTTTAAGGCTGGAAAGATTAAGACATTATGGAGGGAGGTGCTCAAAGTCATCATGGAATACATCACGGTGGATGACAGATTTACCTTTACGACACAAGGTTAGGGTTTCTTTCCCCTTTTACCTTTTTCGTTCTCTAAAACACTATATCTAGGAATATCGAAACATCCCTAGGAAGTATCCCATTCTACATGCAAGCCTCATTTAGTTAATCCATGAGCATTTCCAAAATATGCCAACCCCTTCCAACCCCATTTCAGCTTTGGCCTTGGAAGGATACAATACTAATTCTAGTATGTCCAAAGGAAATGATGATTGGGATACTAATTGACAAGAGGAAGAGTCCCCTTCCTCTAAGAATTTGTCTAAGAAAAACCCTCAGAGAAAGCCTTTGGTCAAAAAATAATCCTCTGTGAAAACCCTTGTTGGCTCTTCTCAAAAAGCTAAAAAAAAAGAGAAGGCCCCTCTCAAGAATAAGTTGGTCTCTTCCTTAGAGGATTCCATTAATCACCCCAGTCCCTCTGATGGCTCATTCACCTCTTACCCTACCACTAACAAAGAAAACAGGCTCACATTCCCTAGAGACCTCAGGCCTAAAGATCACTACTTCAAATCGAACTGGGAATTCTCAGACAACATTCTAGAAATTGCTAGAAATGGTGCTTTGGATTTCTTCAGGGTTATTAAGTGGGTCTTTCATGAAATAAAGGACCTTTACATTAAGAAAAGGGTGGTTTCTATTAAACTTGATGAAATGGTTACTAAAGGGGTGTCTCAAAATGTTGCTAGAGTATTATGGACCGAAGAAGAGAAGATGTTGATGGTTGAATGCCTTCAAAGAATAGTCGAGCTCATGGACAAGATGAAGAAGGAAAATGAGAATAAGGTCAAGCATCTGGAAGGGGAAATTGGAAAAATTTGGGATAAAAAGAATACCATCATGAAGCAAAGCCAAAAAATTATGAATAATTTTGCCACTTCTATGAGCATCGTGGTTGATAGCTGGAAAAAACCCAATAGGGAACCCTGTTTGTAGACCTGGAAGCTGAGAAGGACAAAAGTCAGAAAGAGGATTCCCACCCCTCAAGGAGGACAAGAGCCAACCTGAAGAGAAAAGAAGATTCATTGAGTAAGGAGATTCAAGAACTAAAGAAGGTGGCTCAAGAGATGAATAACCTTGAGGCTAAAATTGCTGAAACTTTAAAGTCCTTAGGTTAGTTGTGTTTGTCTTGTTATGGATTTTTTCTATCTTTTGGCTTGTCACTACTGTCCTTTTGTCTGTTAGACAACTTTCCTATTTTAGTGGACTTTTTTTTAATATTCTTATGGTTTGTAAACTTTGTGGTTTTGGGTCCCTGTAAAATCCTTTGTTTCCTTTATAAAAAACAAAACGGATCATATTGCAAGAAATTATAGAAGTATAACATAAAGACCTAATGGTCTGAAAAGAAAGATTGATATCCAATAAGGAAAATGAGAAGATGAAGATGAAATGGGTGAAGAAATTAGATGATGAGACTGAAGAAAAGGCTATGGATGGATCTACACCTTGTGTGGGTGCAAAACCTTCTTTCAGTAATTAGCTCAGGTAGCTACATCTAAGGGGGAGATCTTAAATGAATATCTTTCATCCTCTCTTTGATTGGTACACTATAGATGTGTGGAAGTATTTTTTGATATATTTTAAGCAATTTTGTTGTTTCAAAATAGTTTTGGAAAGTGCATGTAAGGAAGTTAAGTAGTGAAACAACTTCCTACAGTAACCTTGAGAGGAGGGTAATGCAATTTTTTTTATAGATCATTACAATAGTTATAGAAACTTAACATTAATAGACATAATAGCATACATACCACAACATAGTGATTTACATTGGGAAAACCCTTTCTAGAGAAAAACCCCACACTCAAAAAGCCACCCAATATATTATTAAAAAATCAATAACAAATTACAATATACTTGCAGAGCAAGCTCTTCATAGGAGTACCACGAACCAAAGATTTATCTAGGTAACTCAATAACCATAAGACTCTTTTACATAACCTCTATCTCATGTACCTCATATATATGAGATACAATACAAGAAACCATCAAATGGTATTACAAAACCATGGACTAAAACCACCCAATAAAGAAGAGCAAACCTTATCTCCAATCTAGATGCCCTATGATGTGTCCAAACACACATCAACACATTTTCCTCCCTTTTACAACTCATTTATGTGCTTGATGCATTTTATATTTCCTATTTCGGGAGTCTAAACTTCTGGAGGCCATAACTTGTGAACCGAGTGTCTGATTAACAAAATGTTTGATGCATTGGAAAGCTCGCAAAGTGGTCTATCATCTTATAACCTGCTACACTAATTATATAAAATTTTCAAGGAATTTTAGAGGGTCTAAAGTCCTCAAAATTAATTTTAAACCTTTCATTGCACCTTCCAAAAATATAAACTTTAATATCTTCAAAACTAGCTATGATCTTGCAATGAAAATTTACTGGTGTGCTTATCTAGCCAATCCAAAGCTTTGGGGAGAAATTCACACTATTTTGTCCTCAAATGAAAAATTACTATAAATAGTAACCTCATGTAAATGCAAGTTTGAGACACCATTTTTCCAACATTCTCCCACTTGTTAAACACCTTGCAAGAGCAAAGGGAGTATCAACATAATAAATTAATTGCTAGGGGCTATGAGGCCCATAGACTTTGAACACCATCTGAACTTCTATGTGATCACAATGTTATTTAAAGAATCTACAACATTCATCAAAGTTTCTACCTTAACCAGCTTCACCTTACCATCTTTGAGCATATATTTTACAAAATGATACTGAATATCAATGTGCTTGGTCCGAGCATGAAATGTTGGGTTCTTAGCTAGGCAGATCGTACTCTATCTATCATAATTAAATGTCATTGCACCTTATTTTATTCAATATCTGAACATAGTCTCTTAAGACAAATGGCTTCTTTACACGCTTGAGTGGCTATTATATACTCTACTTCCACAATGGACAAAGTAACCACAACCCAGTGCTTACTCATCCAACTAATTTCACCACCAAAGAAAGTAAACACATAAGTACTGGTGGATCTTCTTCTATCAATATCACCTACCAAGTTTGAATTCATATAACCATGAAGAATACAAATGGACACTGAGAGGGGGGTGAATCAGTGTATTTTAAAAAATTTAATTATGTGTGCAAGTATTGAAACTGCAAATTAATTAAGAAAATACACACACACAAATCAAATCACAACACAAAATATACGTCGAAAACCTAATGTGGGAAAAACCTCAATGAGAATAGCTACTTGAGTCTACTGCTCCAATCCAGCCTCATAGTAAATAACAAATTACAAAGTTTAGGGCACCAAGACAAGGAGCACCAACCCCTGAACTTTAGGGAACCAACCCAAGGAGAACCAACCCTTGATTTTATGAGCACCTACTCAAAGGAGCACCTAGTCCTGCTCTGAGCATCTAGTCAGAGATTTACAATGTTTATAAGAATTTACAATGCAGTGATAAAGCCTTGTTACAAATTAGTTTTGTAACACTTACAAATTTCTCATGACTTGAGAATGAATATTTCTGCCTGTTGAATCTCTTCCTCTGTTTCTTCTTCTTCCTTTGTCTAGTTGTCTACTTCTCTCTACTACAACTTCACTTTGTAGTGTACTGTCTTCTTTCTTTAAAATTAATCTCTTCACTTTTATAGATTTCTCTCTTTCACTCTCGACAACAAGACCACTCTCTGCAGAATACTCAACTCACAGAAAACTAGTTGAGATATTTTTATTTTCCTTCTATCTCTATCTTGACAACATACTTCTATCAAATCATATTTACTACCCTACACAGTCAGTTCTACATAGAAGAATGTTTCTCCCTCCAAATCTAAAATTTAAAATTAATTTATTTGTCTCTCTAAGATCTGATCTGTAGCAGATTTGATTTTCTTTCTTGGATCGACCATTTGCATTAAATGGCTCTTCTCTAATTTTCTAAAAAATTTCTATACTGGGTTGCTATATTTAGAAAGCTCAATCTGTCCAATCAATTTGATTCTACCTCTATCGATCACCTCGAGCCCTTCAATCATCTGCAACTCGATCAACATTAATGCATTTTCCATCCTCTATCAACCTACCCTGAAAAATATTGACAACTACCATACTTGAATCCATCATCACTGACTTCTGCATATCTGATTCATTTTTTGTCAACTAGGGAGCCTCATATCTTCATATTTTGTCTAGATCACATGGTCAAAGTCAGTCGGCCTCCACATAAAACCCTTGTGTTTATCAACATGCACATATGTCATCACAAGTCTTCTTAATCAACATCCAAGTCATCAGGTCAACCTCATTCAACCATCGTATGGACTATCGGATCCACTCAAGCTACCTCATTTGTTCTCATTTACCCCATAGGGTCCTCATTCCATCCCTCTACATGTTGTAGGATAGTGGGAGCCTTTTCTCACCTTACTATATTATCTCACATGACCATCGTCTCATTCTTCTTAGCACTACATGATAGCAAGATACATATCTCACTTCTCCTTGTTTTACCCTGCATGACCAACGCTTCTTTCATTTTGATGACATGGGATGGCAGGAAGTCTCTAATTCCTCCTTGTCTTATGTATCCCCGTACAAGCTAACTTTGCACGGGATGGAAAGATCAACTTCTTACCTTGTTCTTTGAATCCCCATGAGATCATCTTGCTTTAGTTTTACTCTTTGTGAGATAGAGGGATGCCATGTCTTTTTCCTTCAAACTTACCCCACAAAACCTTTTCTTTCTATTCATCATGGCTATGAGATAGCAGGAAACTCAATTCCCAATTTTGTTCTTTTAACCCCGCATGGTCACTTTTTATGCGTTCATCATGTTGCGAGATATCAGGAAGCATCTCTTGCTTCTTCTTATGTTACCCCATATGACCATTGCTTCTCATGTTTTGATAACACGGGATAGTGGGAAATGATCTCTTTCCTTTATATCTATTACCCCACATGGTTATGTCACTATACCCTTCTATGGTGCGGGATAGCGGGATACACCATTTTTTGCTAACTTCATTATCCCACAAAATCATTTGGCTACCTTCCAACTTTTTGTGGGTAGAGAAATTCCAACACATACATTATGGGTCTCACACAGACACATCACAACTTGAGTGAACCACTAAGTCGCCAATACTTTGATAAGTGACAGAGATTGTCGAGTCGAATCACCATTCTAGTCAAACTACCATGAAACAACAAGTTCAAAATTGCAGTCTGCTTGAATAAAATACTAATGGGTCCAACATACTATGAGGCATATGTAGATCAGCTACAAAACTGATTTTCACTCTGCAACCTATATTCATCTGCAACCTACAATACTTGTGTAGATGTGGAACATTTATGTAGTTGTGGAGCATAACCTATTTTTCATGTTATGTACACCTACTACCTACTTCTCTATTGATGGTATGATGAAAGAATAAGTATCCGATCAACTACTGAGAGGGGGGATGAATCAATAGATAGAAAAACTTATAATAAAACTTCACCAATCAATCTCTCAAAGTAAACTTAGAATAATAACTCTATCAAGATAAAAACTCATAAGATAAACCGGTTGTCTATTACAACAATTTAACAGTAAACAACTTCTTCATATCTCAATACTTCCAGTTATCATGACTTATCAAAAATAGTTAAGTAGTTAAGTAAATCAACCATGAAAAAATAACCACATAAACATTCACAACTTGACAAAAATATTTTAGATGTGGAAACCCAAATAGGTAAAAACCACGGTGAGATGAGACTCACAAGATAATATCTGAACTCTTCTAAAGTTCACCCTATTAGGAGCCTAGCCTGTTAAAGCTTTACAAAAAATCCTATTAAGAACTAATCCTGTTAGAAATCACTTGGTTAAGGGATTGACTACAAATACCTTGTTAGAAGCAATACCCTATAAGGAGTAACCGCAGTAGAGGATTTGAAAATCCAATCTAATGGACTACCTTGTTAGAGGATTTTAATAGCACCAAGCTTGTTAGAGCTTACCTAGTTACGGGTTTTCAATTCTACTGTAATTGTTAGAAAACAACAGGAGTTTGTTGATCTATCTGAATAGCACTACACTTGCTTGATCAAATCCATTTCATGCTCCTATTTGCCTTTACTCAAACTACAGATACATCATTTGGTTAGGCAATCACACACTCAACTGAAATGTGTCTATCTCTTTGCCAACTCTCCTGAAACTAAACAACTTCATCAACCTTAAATACAAATCAATCAGGTCGGTAACACAACAAAATCCTAACTCTCATCGATATTACAAACAAATTTGGTTCAAGTATGATTGTTGGATTACATAGAAATCTCTACACATGAATCAAGAAAACCTTGATCATCCTTGATCACTGCTTCATTGAACTTAGTAACTCATCACGCTCTTTGCATTAGATGCAATACATTTACTCATTCCCTAGAAAAAAATCATTACAACAACTCATTAAAATCTCTTGGAATTGTCTTCATCTAATAATCATGCGTGTCATCATCATTACCACTCATCATGAGATCATAAAACAATATAACCAATTCACCAAACTTAATCGGTTAGGGTTTATAAAAAATAACTGGTAGGGTTTACCGGTTACAACAATAGATAAGATTTACACCTTTACACTAGTTACCAATTCTCCTCACAAATTCTTCCTACCAGTTAGAGTAACAATATTACAACAATATCAACAATATCATTATCGGTTCAATTGACATCAAAGACAACAAAACATATCATTAATTCAATCTTCATGCAAATGCCAACAATCTCCTCCTTTGGAATTGATGGCAATACAAATATCAATACCATTGATTTCTGCATGATTATGAATAGGAATCTTAGTTTACATTACCAAGTATTCACCGTGTCTTCATCTTGTCACTGGTTCCTCTTCCCATAATCATATAATTATTCTCCCCCTTTGACAACAATGCCAAATTGAAAGTAAAACATGTAATGTCAAATTTCATTGTGCATCATCAACAATCCGCAACTGGATGCTCCCCCTATGGAATACATCCACTTTTACACCAATCCTCCTGTAAAATTCTGCAAGTAGCTCTAGGACTGATGTAATCTACATCATGCTTAACTTACTTCATGAAGAGGGACAACCCCTAACTAACATCTAAGATATTCAAAAGTAGTCTTAGGCAGAGGTTTAGTAAAAATATTTGCAAGATACTCCTTGGTAGAAACATGCTCCAAGATAACATCTTTACACTAAACTTTTTCCCTCAAGAAATGATACTTCAATTCAATATGCTTGGTTCATGCATGCAAAAAAGGGTTCTTGGAAATATTTATGGCACTTGTGTTATCACATAAAATCTTTATAGGTTCTAATATCTTCATCTTAAAACCTTCCAAAATGTGCCTCATCCATATAGCATGTGTGCAATTCATGTAAGCTGCAACATACTCAGCTTCAACAGTAGATTGTGAAGTACAACTCTGCTTCTTACTACTCCATGAAACAATTGCCCCTCCAAGAAAAAATGCTCCATCAGTTGTCCTTTTCCGGTCATCAACATTTCCTTCCCTATGTGCATCTATGTACACCTTCAAGTCAAAATTTCCTCCATATGAATACCATAACCCATAATCAACAGTACCTTTCAAGTATCTAAAAAATCTTTTGGTTTCTATCGGATGTGTTTCCTTAGGATTCTTCTGAAATCTAGCAACTTTGCCAACTGCATGAGCTATGTCTGATCTACTGTGAACAATATAGTGCAATTTTCCAATCATTGACCTGTATTCCTTCTCATCAACAGATTTGGACTCATCTTCCTTAGACAACCTACAACCTATAACCATAGGTGTTTCAACTGGTTTATAGTCACTCATGCCAAATATCTTCAAGACCTCTTTCACATACTTAGACTGTGTGATAAAAATACCATTATTCATTTGTTGTATTTGCAAGCCTATGAATTTTTTTATTTCCCTCACTAAAGAGATTTCAAACTCATTTTTCATTTCATCTGCAAAACTATTTCTCATGTCATCATTATCTCTAGATATGACATCATCAACAAATACTTTGTTGATTAGTATTTGAACTCTTTAGATTTGAGATATATGTTACTATAATCACTGGTTCTTAGAAATCCTATCTTCATTAGATGTGTATGAAGCCTTTCATACCATGCCCTAGGTGCCTGCTTTAATCCATATAAAGCTTTATGCAATCTGCATACCATGTCTTTCTTATCAGTTAGAGCATAACAATCTAGCTTCTCAATGTATACTTGTTCTTCAAGTATCCCATTCAAAAACTCTGACTTAACATCCATCTGGTATACCTTGAATTTCTTGTGTGCAGAAAATGCAAGTAAAGTTCTGAGACCTTCCAGTCTTGCCACTGGTGCAAAATTATCACCATATTCTTCTCCTTCTTCTTGTGCATAACCTTTGCAAACCAACCTAGCTTTATTGTGAACCACAACACCACCTTCATTCAATTTGTTCCTAAAAACCCACTTAGTTCCTATCACATTTTCATTTACCGATCAGGGTACTAGGGTCAATGTGTTGTTCTTCTCAATTTGATCTATTTCCTCCTCCATAGCTTTAACCCAATTATCATCACCAAATGCTTCCTTAGTAGTTCTTGGTTCAATAGTGGAGATCATGCAAGAATTTTATCTGATTCTTCTTCTAGTTAGTACTCCAGCATCCTTATCTCGAATAATCTACTTAGGATTGTGATTCAGTCTCACTTATCTTGGAATAACATGATCATTATCTTCAGGTTCAGCTTCTTCATTATCATCATCTTCTTCTGAATTTATCTATTTTGGTTGGACTTGTGCATCAATATTTGCTTTGCCGGTTTCAGATTTCACAGTTTCTTGTTTCAAAAACAAAATGCAAGGATCTTCATCCTTTTTCTCTGAACTAGTTTCCTCTAAGACTTCAAGAAATTCATCCACTCGAACATCAACACTCTCAACAATTCTCTATCTCTGATTGTTAAAACACTTGTATGCCTTACTCTTGGTGGAATAGCCAAGAAATATACCTTCATCACTTTTAGCCTCAAATTTGCTAATATAATCACCTCTCTTAATAAAAAATTTGCTTCCAAATATTTTGAAATAACTAACATCAGGTGATCTACCATACCAATATTCATAAGGAGTCTTGTCCTTACCTCTCTTTACCATAATCCGGTTCATAGTGTAGATAGTTGTGCTAACAACTTCTCTCCAGAAAGCTTTTGCTACACCTCCTTGTATCAACATCATCCTAGTAGCTTCAACAACTGACTGGTTGTTCCTCTCTATGATACCATTCTGTTGTGGTGTCCTTGGTGCAGAAAGTTGTCACATAATACCATTTGCTTCACAATACCTAGTGAATTCCTCAGAAGTAAATTCATTGCCCTGTTCTGACCTCAGACACTTTATCTTCTTACCACTCTCTTTCTCAACTAAGGCCTTGAATGCCTTGAACTTACCAAAAGCTTCAGTCTTATCCTTCAATAATGTGACCCACATCATCCTTGAGCAATAATCAGTGACGATCATGAAATATTTGTCACCTTGAATAATTTTTGATCTTATTGGTCCACAAAAATCTGTATGAACCAAATCTAACAAATGTTCCACTGAAAAAGATTTTCTCTTGAAAGTTGAGGATGTCATCTTTCCCAACTGACATTGTTTGCACATAGCATTAACTGGTTTGTCTAACTGAGGAAAACCTCTCACTGTCTTGGACTTACTCACTTTAACAATATTATCAAAGTTTATATGACAAAATCTCCTATGCCAAAGCCAACTATCATCTATCTTTGCAATTAATCAGTTGCTGAATTTAGGATTAAGATGAAACAAGTTACCTTTAGTTTGCTTCCTGGTGGTAACCAATTCACCTTTATTGTCATAGATCTTGCACGTACCATTTTTAAATTCCAATAAGCATCCTTTGTCATTGAGTTGTGCCACACTCAAAATATTGTGCTTTAGACCTTGAACCCAATAGACATCATCTACACTACTCTTTCCATTAAGAGAAATAGTTCCCTTACCTTTAACCATGCAGGGTGAGTCATTACCAAAGCTTACAACTCCACCATCAAATTCCTTCATAGAAATAAATTTGCTCCGAACACCGGTCACATGATGTGAATAACCACTATCAATGATTCAATCATCAGAGTTATCCATCCTAGATACTAATGCCTTTTGGTCTGACATCTCTTCTTTAATGGATACAAATACAATGTCTTCATTAGCATCACCATCAGATTTCTCATCAGTGATACCACCATCAATAGAAATAAGACAATCTCTTTTGCCTATACCCTTTTACTTCTTGAATTTCTCTCATGTGTGTTCATTATCACCATTAGGACAATTAGCAGCAATGTGTCCAATATTGTTGCATGCAAAACATTTCAAAGGTAATTTGCCTCTATATTTACCTGTACCTCTAGGGAACCACTTGGCCAACAATGCTTCAAGCTCAACTAAACTATCTTCATCATTAGCTTCTTTGCTGGATCTGGATTCACAACTATGACTGGCATCTCTACTTTTCCTCATAAATGGGTTAGAAACAAAAGCTCTAAATACAGACTTAGATTTCTATACACTACCATCACAACCATTTAATTCAAAAGCAATAAGCTTTCTAATGATGTAGTCAAGAGTTACCTTATTTTTGTCAATGGGCTTCAGCACCTGAATAGCTACAACTCTGATAGCGTAGACCATTAGAAGGGTTCTGAGTACCTTACTGATCACTATGGAATCTTCCACTTTACCTCTTGCACTCTTAATTTCACTGACTATCTCATTTATCCTTTGACCATACTGTTGGATATTCTCACCTTTAGCCATCCGCATGTCGTCAAACTTTCCTCTTAGACTCTCCTCTTTACCAATCTTAACATGTTCATAACCACTATAAATCTCTTCAAGTTTTTTCCATACCTCATATGGAGTTTCAAGACCATGAACATCTACATACTCTGCATTAGACAAAGAACTAATAATAGCCTCCAATGCTTGATGATTTTCATGTTGCTCTTTCTTAAGATCACCAACCAACATCCCAGTAGGTGCAACATACTTAGTATCGACATGTTCCTAATAATGACTTCCCAAACTCTTGATATAAATTTTCATTCTATCAGTCCATACCTTGTAGTTCTCTCTATTAAACTTCAAACCTTCCTTCTTCATCATGATCAGTAGATCTTTTCCTCAAGCTGTTAAGCTTAGACCTTAGAGGACCTGAAATGCTTTGATACTAATTGATGGTATGATGAAAGAATAAGTATCCGGTCAACTACTAAGAGGGGGGTGAATCAGTAGATAGAAAAACTGATAATAAAACTTCACCAATCAATCTCTCAAAGTAAACTTATAATAATAACTTTGTCAAGATAAAAACTCATAAGATAAACCGGTTGTCTATTACAACAATTTAACAGTAAACAACTTCTTCATATCTCAATACTTCCAGTTATCATGCCTTATCAAAAATAGTTAAGTAGTTAAGTAAATCAACTATGAAAACATAACCACATAAACATTCACCACTTGACATAAATATTTTTGACGTGGAAACCCAAGTAGGCAGAAACCATGGTGAGATGAGACTCACAAGATAATATCTGAACTCTTCTGAAGTTTGCCCTGTTAGGAGCCTAGCCTGTTAAAGCTTTACAAAATGTCTTGTTAAGAATTGATCTTGTTAGGAATCACCCAGTTAAGGGATTGACTACAAATGCCTTGTTCGAAGCAATACCTTATAAGGAGTAACCTCAGTAGAGGATTTGAAAATCCAATCTAATGGACTACCTTGTTAGAGGATTTTAATAGCACCAAGCTTGTTAGAGCTTACCCAGTTAGGGGATTTCAATTCTGCTGTAATTGTTAGAAAACAACAGGAGTTTGCTGATCTATCTAAATACCACTACACTTGCTTGATCAGATCCATTTCATGCTCCTATCTTCCTTTGCTCAAACTATAGATACATCATCTGGTTAGGCAACCACACACTCAACTGAAATGTGTCTGTCTCTTTGCCAACTCTCCTGAAACTAAAAAACTTCATCAAACTTAAATACAAATCAATTAGGTCAGTAACACAACAAAAATGTAACTCTCATCGAGATTACATAGCAATCTTTGTACATCAATCAAGAAAACCTTGATCACTCCTTGATCACTGCTTTAATGAACTTAGTAACTCATCACATGCTTTGCATTAGATGCAATACATTTTCTCATTCCCTAGACAAAACCATTACAACAACTCACCAAAAGCTCCTGGAATTGCCTTCATACAATAATCATGCGTGTCATCATCATTACCACTTATCATTAGATCATAAACCAATATAACCAATTCACCAAACTTAATTGGTTAGTGTTTATCAAAAACAACTGGTAGGGTTTACGGGTTACAATAATAGATAAGGTTTACACCTTTACACTGGTTAGCGATTCTCCTCACAAATTCTTCCTACCAGTTATAGTAACAATATTACAATATCAAGAATATCATTACCGGTTCAATTGACATCAATGACAACAAAACATATCATTAATGCAATCTTCATGCAAATGATAACATATACATCCTCTTGAAATTATTTGACATCAATGACAATACTGCCAACAATCTCCCCCTTTGGCATTGATGTCAACACACTTGTAGACCATTCATAGACCATTTCTCCATTTTTCCATTTCTTTTTCCCCCCTTCAACAACAATGACAAAGGGTGAATGTCAACTATGCACATTCTCCCCCTTTGATTTTCTATAGAAATGAATGGAACTTTAAATTAATTAGAAATTTCCTTTATAGCTTCTTGAAAGATGTCCTATTTTTATTTTGGTCTACCTCTACTGCCTGTAGCTAGATGAACCATTATTAAAATATAAAAAGTAGTCCCAATACTGCTTATAAAAGTTCAAAATTCCCTCTGAGATGGTACATGAGGTTCCAAGGTGGAAAGTGTAAAACAATATGCTCCCCCGAAACCACAGACTACACAAAAATGCTTAAGTGTTGAAGGTGGGTGGAGGAAAATCCAATTTTTGTCTCAGATATTCAAATTTGTCCTTAGGCAAAGGCTTAGTGAAAATATCAACAATTTGTTCATAATATTTGATTGCAATGTTCTTTGTCCTAGAATTAATGACAAGGTTATTTGATATATTGATTTCACTTGAGTTGTCAGACATAATGGGAATGGGATCTAAAAAATCTACTTGAATGTCCTTTAGTGTTTGTTTCATCCACAAGAATTGAGAACAACATGTGGCAACTACAATATACTCAACTTCAGTAGTTGATAATGAAATGGACTATAGTTTCTTGCTATGCCATGACACAAATTTGTCTCCAAGGAAGAAGGATCCACCACTGGTGCTCTTCCTATCATCTACACATGTTGCCCAATTTGTATCAATATAGGCATGCAAAGTGAAATCTCCTTTCTTTGGGTACCATAAGCCATAAGTGAGTGTTCCCTGCAGATACTTAAATATCCTCCTAACAACATTGACATGTGATTTCTTAGGAGATGCTTGGAATCTTGCAACCATGCACACTACTTGAACTATATTAGGCCTTGATGCTATAAGATACAATAGACTTCCAATCATGGGTGTGTATAAGGTTTGATCTACACTAAGTGACTCATCATCTTTTCTTAACTTGCATCCTATCACCATGGGGCTACCAACCGATTTGTTGTCCTCAATTTGAATCTTCTTCAACATATCTTTAGCATACTTGGTTTGAGAAACGAATATCCCCTTATTCTATTGTGATATTTCCAAACCAAGAAAATATGATAACTCTCCAAGCATGGACATTTCAAACTCTGACTACATCTAATCAGTAAATTCTTTACATAGTATATCTTTATTACCTCCAAAGATAATATCATCTACATATACCACAACTATGATCATGTGATCTCCATCCACCTTAATGTACAAATTTCTATCAACATTTCCCTTTTTGAATCCTTGTTGTTGTAAGTAATTATCCAACCTAGAATACCATGCTTTAGGTGCCTTCTTTAGACCATATAATGCTTTCTTCAATCTTAAAAACAAAATTCTCATCTTAATGTAGCTAAAACCCTTCAGGTTGCTCAATGTAGACATCTTCGTCTAGATTTCCATTGAGAAATGTAGATTTAGCATCCACTTGATGTAATGTGTATCCTTTGTAGGATGAGAATGCCAAGAACATTATGATTGCTTTAAGCATTGCAACAGGTTCAAATATCTCCTCAAAATCTATTCCCTCTACTTGAGCATATCCCTTGCACACTAGTCTTACCTTGTTTCTTACTACCTTGCCTTCTTCATTCATCTTGTTCATGTGGACCCATTTTATTCTAATGAGATTTTTGTCTGTAGAAACCAATTCCCATGTTTTGTTCTTCTCAATTTGCTACAACTCTTATTCCATAGTGTTCATCCACTTCTCACTCTTGTTGGCTTCATCATATATTCTGGGTTCCATCTCAGTCATAAGACAAAATTTTACTTTCTCGGTGTTCCTTTATCTCCTTCTAGTTTGCACACCATCATTCTTGTTGCCAATAATCTTATCCTCAGGGTGATTCTTTTGCACATATCTATTTGGAGCTTTGCTAGGAGCCTCTTCTTGTTCACTTTCATATTTTTCTTCATCTTCAACACATGGTTCTTCAATTTGATTTACTGTGGTATGTTTACATTTATGGGTACACATTCAACCACTTTCTTCAACCTTTTGTTAAAATACTTGTAGGCCTTGCTGTGAGTAGAGTAACCTAAGAAGATACCTTTGTCACATCTTGATTCAAAGCTAACTAATCCATCTTCATCTCTTTTGATGAAGCATTTTTTGCCAAACACCTTGAAATACTTGATTGAGAGTCTTCTATCATACCATAGTTCATAAGGTATCATATTTCTATTCACCCTTAGTTGTACTCTGTTTAAGTGTTGGCATATGCACACTCCAATGAGACATTGTATGTGATTGAAGGTTTTGTCATTGATGGCAACCTTGCAATCCTATGGCACCGGCAAGACATTATACTGGCAAAGCATTACATCGGCAAGATAGTGCACCGGCATCAGCAGATCACACTCTACACTGGCACTGGCACAGAAGAAAACAAGTATATTGACACAGAGGCCGATAGGATTTTTGTTATGCAATATTTTTTTTATTATTGTAAGTCGACTTGGAAAATTGTAAAATGACTTATATATAAAGGAGATCATTGTAGACATTTATATGAGATAGTAGAAGTATTAAGGAAAATATTAGGCAGACCTAATGTGCGAAATATAGGTCAAAGGGTATATGTAAAGAACAGAGCGGGAGCTGGTAATGAATTTGGCATTGAAGATGCTATTGTAAAGCAGTACAAGTTATTGGATTAGTATAATCCTTATTGTAAGTCAGTGTGACTTCCCATTGAGCAATGAGCTCTAGGTAGTTGGCCTTCCTGCATGTGCAGGCCCCTATTGTAAGTAATATTCTCTTATTGGCCAGTGAGTGAATATTGTGGGTCACAAATCCCACACCGGTTTTCCTTGTTAACATCTTTTGTTATGGTGTACTTTTCATGTGGATATTCTTGATTTTGTTTATTGCATTATTTCTTGCATACTGGTACACTGTTATATTATGTTTTGCATGTTTTAACTTAAGAAATTCTCATTACCGGTTAGATACTGATTCACCCCCTCCTCTCAGTATCTGTGGGACCCCTAACATTAAGGTGTATACAACTTTGTGAATTGTATCTTTCCAATAGACATCAGACATATTAACTTTATTTAACATTTTCCTTTCCATCTCTTTGATTGTTCTACTCTTCCTTTCCACAACACCATTTTGTTGTGGTGTCCTAGGGGTTGAATATTGTCTTTTGATTCCATGCCTCTCACAATAGTCTTCAAACTCATTTGATGTAAACTCACCTCCATGATTTGACCTTATATATTTAAGCTTGTAACCATTCTCTTTTTCTACCATCTTCTTGAATATTTTGAATCTTTCAAATGCCTATGACTTGTCTTGAAGAAAGGTGACCCATGTCATCCTCAAAAAATCATCTACAAGTAGCATGAAGTATCTTTCTCAATTTAGGGATCTTTCTCTTGTAGGCCCACACAAATTAGTATGCACAAGATCAAGAGGTCTTGTAGTTGAATACTCTTTAGTATTGAAGTTTACTTTAGTTTGCTTCCCTCTTTGCCACTCATCACAAAATGTTCTTGTAGGTTTGATAATTTGTGGTATGTTCCTTACAAATCTTTTCTTTTTCACTTTGACCAAATTGCCAAAGTTGATGTGTCCTAAACTTCTATGCCACAAACAACTCTCATCAACTTGTCCCATCATGCATTGAGACTCAAAACATTCCTTCAAGTTGTATACATTTTCATTTGTTTCTTTTACCTTTTGTAACTAGTTTACCATTACTCTATTTTCTAATTTCACAACCCTTGGAATGAAATGTAAACTTATATCCTTTGTCACACATTTGACTCACACTTAGTAGATTGTGTTTCAAACCTTCCACATAATAAACATCATGAGCTTTTAGTTTGACATCTATGTTTAGAGTACCTTTACCCTTGATTTTGATTGATGAATTATCTCCGAACCTTATTGAGCCTCCATTCCAATCTTCAATCTTAATAAATTTCATCTTGTCACCAATCATGTGGTTGGAGCAACCACTGTCTACTACCTACAAGTTTTTCCTTTCAGCATGTAGGGCAGTTTGAACAATGAAACTTGATTTAGCCTTATCTTTTAATTTTTCTATCCAAACGTGTTTTGAGTCTTTCTTTCTCTCAATTGTTGTTTCTTGATCTGGATTGACTCTTGGTTCCAAAGTTGACACTACTTTCTTTTTCTTAGCAATCCTAAGCTTACAGTGTTTTGTAATGTGGCCCAAGTTTTGACAATGATAACATTTAACACTTATATTGAATGATGTATTTGATAGGACTAAGTTACATTTCTCCTACATTCATAACTCATATGACCATACCCATTACACTGATAACAAATAACATTCATATCCCTAAGAGCAAAGAATTGATTTCTACTTTCAAAACAAGGTGGAGATATATGCATAAGCTTACAATCAACAATTCTATGACCATAAGTATTACATTTATAATAGTAGCCATGAAATTTAGATACATACCAATCATTATTGAAGTGGTTTATCATTGGTCTCCTTAAAGCAGCTTATTTCAGCCTTCTTGAGCTCTTCCTTCTTGTATCCTTGACCTTTTTGAAGCCTCCATTATCAACATTTGCTTTTCTTTTCGGATCAACATGCTAGTTCATTGATTTATTCTTTATAGTAGTAGCATATGTCTTCTTCTCATTGGTCTTGTTGACTATTAATGTTTATTTGACTTCACTTTCACTTGAAGAGGTGAAGTGTATCTCTTTGCCTAATGAATCTTTAGGATTAGAACATTGTCCTTTTTCAAATCCAACTCCATTGATGTCTTTTTTGTGCTTCTCCTTACTTAACATTTTGTCTAATGGTTCGGTGCTGCCATCATACTTAATCCTCATGTTGAGTTCATTTTTATTCTTTTCCAATTCCTTTCTTAGATTTACAATATCTTCTTCCAATTTTCGACACTCCTTGTCCTTCTTTTCTAAATCTGATTTTGTTACTTCATACATCCTTTTTGCTTCTTCTAACTGGATTCCTAGATTAGAAATTGTTGTCTTTTACTCAAGTGATTTGTTCAGTTGATCTTGTTCTTCAATAGAAGAATACTTGTACCTTTTATATTCTTTTCTCACTTTTATAAGTTCTTCTAGTTCACTAACAAGTTCACCTTCAAGGTCTACTTTAGCTTCAATTTCCTCTTCTTTATCATCAACAATATGTTTAACAAATAAATCTTCTTATTCTATTAAGAGGTTAACTTCTCTTTTACCTTCATTGCAACAATCTTCAGTGACACTTTCTTCATCAGAGGCATCATCTTCAATATGTAAAGATTGCCCTTTCTCCTAAAATTTCCTCTCCTTGGCTTATAAGAATTCTTCATCTTTTATTTGCCAAAAGCCTTCATGTTTTTCTTTTCATCCTCATCCTTTTCTCCATAAGGACACTTAGATGCAAACTGTCCAATCTTGCCACATTTGAAACATTTGAAAGGCAACTTACCTTTGTACTTTCCTGACCCTCTTTTGAGCTTCCTTACAAAGTTTGCTAGGGCACCATCAGAATCATTTTCATCCTCATTTGTAGCTTGTTCTTTTCCTTTCTATGTGGTATTGAAGGTAATTTCTCTCTTTGAAGGTTCAACACTCACTGTTCTCATCTCATAAGTTGATAAAGAACCAAACAACTGATCCATAGAGAAAGTGGTTAGATCCTTAGCTTCTTCAATGGTAGAGACTTTGGTGTCATACTTTGGAATGAGAGATATAAGTACCTTTTTGACAATAACTTCATCTTTGACTTCTTCTCTGAGTCCTCTTATAGTATTTACAATTTCATCTACGCTTTGAATGTATTCAACTATTTTCTCTTCTTCCTTCATTTTTAGTCCTTCAAAATGACCTCTGAGATTTTGCAGTTTGGCCTCCTTTACTTTGATGTTGCCTTCATAGATTTTTTGTAGCTTGTCCCAAGTATCTTTTGTTGAAGTGCAGTGCATGACTTTGACAAACTCTTTATCAGAAATGCCACTTAAGATATCATTATTAGCTTTTACATTATTCTCATATTCCTATTTATCATTAGGATAAATAGGAGGAAAAGATGGAACTATATATCCATTCTTTACTAACATCCAAACATCAAACCCAAGAGAAGATATGTATGTCTCCATTCTTCTACTCTAGAAGGCATAGTTTGAGCCATCAAACATAGGTCCTTTAGAAGAGGATTCATTTCTAGCCATTGTGTTCACAAGAGAGGATTTACCCAAGCTAGAGGAAGCTATATAGTAAGGGAACCTAGGGCTCTGATACCAATTTAAGAACACAAATGGACACTAAGAGGGGGGTGAATCAGTGTATTTTAAAACATTTAACTATGTGCAAGTACTAAAACTACAAATTGATTAAGAACATACACACACACAAATCAAATCACAACACAAAATATACAAGGAAAACCCAATATGGGAAAAACCTCGGTGAGAATATCTGCTGGAGTCTACTACTCCAATCTAGCCTCATAGTAAATAATAGATTACTAAGTTTAGGGCACCCAGCCATGGAACACCAACCCCTGAACTTTAAGGCACCAAGCCAAGGAGCACCAACCCCTAATTTTATGAGGACCTACTCAAAGGAGAACTTACCCCTTCTTTGAGCACCCACTCAAAGATTTACAATGTTAAAAAGAATTTATAATGCAGTGATAAAGCCTTGTTACAAATGAGTTTTGTAACACTTGCAAATTTCTCATGACTTGAGAATGAATTTTTCTGCCTACTAAATCTCTTCCTCTATTTTGTCTTCTTCCTCTATCTGGTTGTCTTCCTCTCTCCGCTACAACTTCACTTTGAATTATAATCTCTTCTTGCTCTGAACTTACTCTCTTTGCTTTTGTAGATTTCTCCCTTTCACTCTCGATAGCAAGACCACTCTCTTCAAAATACTCAACTCACATAGACAAATAGTTGAGATATTTTCATTTCCCTTCTATCTTTGTCTTGACAACCTACTTCTATCAACTAACATTTACTACCATGCACAATTTGTTTTGCATAGAAGAATGTTTCACCATCCAAATCTGAAATTTAAAATTAATTCATTTGTCTCTCTGGGATTTGGTCTATAACAGATTTGATTTTCTTTCTTGGATCGACCATTTGTATTAAATGGCTCTTCTTTGATTTTCTAAAAGTTTTTTATATTGGGTTGTTATATTTAGAAAACTCAATCTATCCAACCAATTTGATTCTACCTCTGTTAATCACCTCGAGCCCTTCAACCATCTGAAGCCTAGTCAATATTAATGCATTTTCCATCCTTTGTCAACCTACCCTGAAAATATCGACAACTACCATACTTGAATCTATCATCACCGACTTTTGCATATCTGATTTTTTTTTGTCCAACAGGGAGCCTCATATCTTCATATTCTTCGTTCAGATCACATGGTCAAGGCCTCCACATAAAAACCTTGTGCCTATTAGCATGCACAGATGTCATCACAAGTCTTCTTATTCGATATCCAAGTCATTAGGTCAACCTTGGTAAACTGCCAAATGGACTATCAGATCCAATCAGGCTACCTCATTTGTTCTCATTTACCTTGTTGGGTCCTCATTCCATCCCTCTACATGCTGCGAGATAGTGGTATCCTTTTCTCGCCTTACTATATTATCCCACATGACCATTGTCTCATTCTTCTTATCACTGTAGGATAGCGGGATACATATCTCACTTCTCCTTGTTTTACCTTTCATGACCAACGCTTCTTTCATTTTGATGACATAGTATGGTGGGAAGCCACTAACTCCTCCTTGTCTTCTATCTCCTCGTGCAACCTAACTTCATGCAGGATGGTGGGATTAACATCTTACCTTTCTCTTTGTATCCCCATGAGCTCATCTTGTTTTGGTTTTACTCTTCGTGGGATGGTAGGATGTGATATCTTTTTTCTTCAAACTTACCCCACAAAACCTTTTCTTTCTATTAGTCACGGCCATAGGATAGTAGGAAACTCAATTATTGACTTTGTTCTTTTAACCCCACATGGTCACTTTTCATGCATCCATCATGTTGCGAGATGGTGGGAATAATCTCTTGCTTCTTCTTATGTTACCTCACATGACAATTTATTATCACGTTTTGATGATGCTAGATAGCGAGGAATGACCTCGCTTCTTTATACCTTCTAGCTCTTATGGTTATTTCACCATAACCTTCTATCATGCCGGATAGCAGGTTACACCATTTTCCTCTGACTTCTTTATCCAACAAGATCATTTGGCTACCTTCCAACTTATTGTTGTTAGCGAGATGCCAACACATACATAATAGGTCCCACACAGACACATCACAGATTGAGTGAATCATCGAGCCACCAATACTTTGATAAGTGATAGAGACCATCGAGTCTAATCAACATTCTGGTCGAACTTCCATGTAACAACAAGTTCAAAAATGCAGTCCTCTTGAATAAAAACCTGATGGGTCCAACATACTATGAGGCCTATGTACATCAGCTCCAACACTAATTTGCACTCTGCAACCCATATTTGTCTACAACCTACAACATTTGTGTAGTTGTGGAGCATAAACTATGTGTTATGTGCATTGTGTTGGCATTTTTGATATTTATGTTGTGATTGTTGTTGATGGACACACACTTGTATTAAGATCCCCTTTGTATGTATGAGCTAGAGCTCAACCGGTATTTGTTCCAACCGGTATGTTGTATTCTAGTCTTTAGACTATTGGTGATTTTGCAGAATGTGTTTCCCGGTCTGAAGTGACATGTCAACCCCAAGCGGTTCATAGATCTCATCCGGTACGAGGGAGAAAAGTGGCATAATACATTCTTACCAGTCTTCATTTTTGTCAAACCGGCAACCGGTATTTTGCATGAACCGGTAATACTCTGTGATGAGTTACCAACCGACATTTTTTGATGAGTTTCTAATCCACCGTTTGATTGATGGTGCCGACACACTGACGGTGCTTTTTGTGTCATGTTACTGAGTATGTCTAGATTCATTGAACCTAGGAAATTGTAATGTAATCCTATTGGATCAACATGAAATTAGATTCCTTTAAAAGGACATCATGTCTAGGGTTTTAGGTTGTTGCTGAAAGGGTTTATGTTGTGCTAGAGTTTAAGGTGATTGTTGAGATGTTGAAAGAGCGATCTTATCTGAGACGATCAAGTTGTAACTGAGAGAGAGAGATAGAGAAGACTGAAGTAATGCTGGAATGCATTAGCAGTGAACTATACTAGATCTAATCAAGCAGTCTATGTTATTAGATAGATCAAACACTTGTTGATTACTCACATCTTTGACAAGTCTGTAGCCCTTAACTGGGTAGGCCTAAAAGCCTTTGTAAAATCCTCTAACAAGGTGGTTCACCACTATGAATCTAAAATCCTCTAGCAAGGTAGTCTTTAATCAGACTTATCTCCTAACCGAGATTGAGATTCCTAAGAGGATTTGTTCTGGTGAAGAACATTGTAAGACCTTAACCGGTCTGACCTTAACCGGTCTGGTTTCTATTCTGCAGATAGTGACTTGTGAGTTCCATCTCACCATGGTTTTTCCCATTTGGGTTTCCACATCAAATATCTTATGTTATGGTCGTATTGCTTTTGTGGGCGAATGCTTTATTTGCATTTTGGTTTGCATGTGTGATAACTGGTTTGTCTATTAAACTATCTTACTGGTTTATCTTCAGACTGTTTAAGTGTTTAAGTACAGAGTTTTTTGGCATACTAATTCACTCCCCCCTCTTAGTATTCATCAATTGGTATCAGAGCCTAGGTTTCTATAAGTTTAACCACTTGGAAAGAGATATGGGGGAATACACCTTGAGGGAACTTACTCAACGACTCACTCAGTCTGAGCAAGCCTATGATGATCTTATGGTCAAATACAAGGCATCTCAAGCAAAAAGGAGAGAACATGCAGAGAAGCTGATGGAGCTATCTGAAAGTAGTTCTGAAGATGAACCAAATATGGAAGCCATGATTGTAGAAGTAAATAAGCTGAATGATTCAAACTCCAATCTGAGAAAGGAGTTGGAAGGACTAACTATCCAGTTTAGTCAAGAGCTTGAGAACCAAAGAAAAGTTGAAGATCTGGTAAAGGACAGAGATCATGAGATCTCCAAGTTGAAACAAGAGATTAGTGCACTAACTGCTCGCCTTCATGAGAGCAGAATGGAAAAGGAAGACATGCAAGGAGAACTGAACATAGCCATCTCTGAAAATGCAAGCCTATTGGAGACAAATACTGCTATTTCCAAAGAACTCTCTGAGTCAAAGGAAATACTTACTAAGTTTAGCAAAAGTACTGTCAAGTTAGAGCAAAAGCTTGAGTCATCTACACTGGAAAAGAATACCAATGGACTTGGTTTCTCTGGACATGAGGAAGGAGAATCCTCAGGAACAAATGCTGAAGCATAAAACAAACAACCGACACTCAAAAGAAAAGGTAAGCAAAAATTCAAACCTATTTGCTTTAACTATCTTAAAGAAGGACACACTGCCAATGTATGTAGGGGTAAAGCCTACAATAATTTTCCTTATTTTATCAACAATGTACCTAGATCCAATAAGTTCAATGGTCATTGTTATGCATGCAACAAGTTTGGGCATAGAGCATCTGAATACAGGTCTGTCATGGACAATACCGGAAGATATCCTCAAAGGACCCAAGGAGCTAGTTCGGAATCTTTTGTGAACCGGAACCCTAATCGGTTTAATGTTTACAATTATCAGTCAAGCAACAATGGTTATCAACCAGCAACCGGATGGAGAGAAAACTATTGGATTTGTCATGGACATGGTCACACTACTGCTACATGCAGAAGAAAGAATGGAAACATGAACAATGGACCTTGGAGAGCACCTAGATTGGTTTGCTATCACTGCAACAAACCGGGTCACATTGCAAGATTCTGCAGAAGCAAAAAGAGTATATCTAATGATATACCGGTCACTCAGAAAGGAGAAGTTGATGTTGAAAAAGTTCAAGCAGACATGTACAAAACCAGGAGGAAGAAACCAACAAAGTTGGAAGAGGAACCAGTTTCTACACCTAGTGTAGAAATATTGGAACCGGCAAACTAAGCTCCAAAGAGGCTTAGGGGGAGAAAATGGCGAAATGATTGTGAACCCCTCGGTTACACTGGTAAAAGACCTTAACTGGTATGTGATACCTGTCGCTTGGTAGAAGACCAAAAATGGTAAAAGAGGCAAATTAGGGTTTACGCCCTAACAGAGGAGCATTAATGGCGGTAGGTGAGAGACATTATAAAAGCATATTTCAAATCATTTCTCACTATCTATTTTTGAGTGAAGAAAGGTTTCAAAGTGCAGAGTGAAGAAAAGGATATTTGAGCTAAGATTTTGAGAAATTGACAACTCTTGAAGGAGATTCAAATCTAATTTGCAAGCAGTCGTGGAGAACACAAAGCGGTGATTTGGCAACCGAAGGAGAGTGGAGTGAAGCAGAATCAGGAATCCCTAAACTCGCGTTTAAAAGGTATTTTTGGTGTTCTTGAAATACTTTACAATGGCTTCCGCATCTTATACCAATTCGAGTACATCAATTGAGTCAGAAAGTTTCATTCAAAGGAAGTCCAAATATAATGCCTTATCACAAGTTCCAGCTGGAGTCATAGTTGAAGAGGGAATTTCAGATTATGTTGATTGCAAAATAGAAGACCTAGGGTCTTTAGCGATTCACACCCAGTTAGGTCTATTTTATGGCAAGGACAAGAAAATCAAACTGGAGTTTAGTATCCTAGAGAAGAAGAAACTCCATAATGCAGTATACTTTCTGGAAGATTTTACGGAGGATCATATCAGGATCATTTTGAGCAAAGTCCATGGTGACAAGATGTACTTGGAGAGGATGCATGATATCACGCCAAAGATAATTCATGCAGTCATCGGTTTTTGCAACACAGGGGAAGTGCCAGCCCTGAGAACGGTAAGCAAAATAGAAATGGCCAAGCTCACCGGTTCAACAAGTGACTCACGGGGTATGACAGTTAACCCTATCAAGGATGATCTAGTGAAATACACCTGCATGGTGATAGGCTACAGAACATTCTTAGCCAGCACGATTAACTATGTATCTGCTGCAGTGGTAAACACCGCTTATCAGATGATTAAAGAGGATGCATCATTTGACCTATGCACCAATATGTAGAGGCAACTCCTGTCTAACCTAAAGTCAATTAAACAAGATAATGCACTGAGATTCAAGTTCGAACAACTATTGGTTGGGTTGTTTTTCTATTTCCAAGGCTACTTTCCTGGAGTAGGAGATGTCTAGTGGTCTCCTGACCAACCGGTAACCAAGAAGATCAAGGAAAGCATACAAGCCATTGGAACCAGTTACCCTGAGGTGCTAAACAAATATTTTGATGAGTTCAAAAGGAAGATGAGTCAAAGGGTAAGGAACTTAGGTGACATCGTTAAGAAATATGAAGATGACATCTGTCTCACCATTTAGGTGGACAAATGCCTAATGGAGGCTGTTGAGCCTAGAATGGAAGAAGTGGAGCCAATGGGCTATGAGGTTATGTATGATATGCTAGAAGGGTATGCCTCAACCCTTATTGCCTCACCTATTGATCCTAAGGCTAAGAGGACTGGAACCTATCTGGAGAGGATTTCACCGGCTGAGGAACCATCTGTTAAGAAAGGAAAAGAACTGGGTGCAAAGAAAGCCAAGGCAGTGCCTGCAGCATCGACACCGGCTACCACTGCAACTCCAAGAGTGACCAAGCAGTCACCAGCAAAGAAGAAACCGAAAGTGGCACTGGAAAAGTGGAGCCAATGGGCTATGAGGTTATGTATGATATGCTAGAAGGGTATGCCTCAACCCTTATTGCCTCACCTATTGATCCTAAGGCTAAGAGGACTGGAACCTATCTGGAGAGGATTTCACCGGTTGAGGAACCATCTGTTAAGAAAGGAAAAGAACTGGGTGCAAAGAAAGCCAAGGCAGTGCCTGCAGCATCGACACCGGCTACCACTGCAACTCCAAGAGTGACCAAGCAGTCACCAGCAAAGAAGAAACCGAAAGTGGCACTGGAAAAAGTCTTCAAAAGAAAAAGGAAGACTAAGTCAAATGAACTGGACTCTGAAGAGACTGAGTCTGATGAAAAGCCAAAGAAGGCCAGACAAACAAAGAAGATGAAGAAGAATGAACCGGCAGCATCCACACCGGTAAATATTGATATCTCCTCATACAAACCTTTGACACATTATCAAAGGACAATAAAGAATATTAGGAGAAAATTACTTCATGATTTAATAGATTATTATGATGATTTTAGTGATGAGGAGAAAGAAGAAGTATTACAGGAAATCATTATTTATTTGTCTAAAAATAACCAGTCACCATCAGAGATTAAATCTCAAACACCGGATTCTTTATATAAAGCATTAGATAATAAATGGTGCATTGCTATTGAGAAAGAACAGGAGATTAGGGAGAAAGTCTTTGCATAGTACTTTCCCGACCTCTCAAATTCAGAATTATTTGATGTTTTGGATCAAAATTTAGGACTCTTCTTCACAAGGAGAAGAAGACTATGGTTGTTAGAGGGGAGAATTGATGATGTTGAAAAAGACACTCATTAGCATAGGGATTATGCTATCAATTCTCACAAAGCACGAATGGCCAACCTCCAAGTGGAAAAAGAACCGGTTGTATCCAAACCAGATGAAGTTTTTGATGAAAAAGGAAACCTGGTTGAAGAACCAATCGACACTATTGATGTTGATGCACTGGACATAGAAGATGTCACTCAGGACATACCTTCTAAAGGAACAGAACAAGGTCAACAAGCCGAACAAGGCAGTGAGCAAGCCAAGGACACACAGGAAGCAGCCAAGGAATGGGAAGAGAAGAAGAAGAGGGATGAAGATCAGAAAAAGAGGAAAGAGGAAGATGAGAGGAAAAAGAAAGAAGAAGAGGATAAGGAAGAGAAGAAGAAGAAGGAAGAGGAAGAGAAGAAGAAGGAAGAGGAAGAGAAGAAGAAGAAGGAAGAGGAAGAAAAGAAGAAGAAGGAAGCGGAAGAGAAAGACGAAGAGAAGAGGAAGGAAACAAAGAGGAAAAAGAAAGCAGAGGAAGACAAGGCACAAGAACAAAAGTAGGAAGCAGAGAAAAGGAAGAAGGAAGAAGCAGACAAGGCAGTGGAAGCAATGAAGAGCACATAGATGGAGACTCTGAAGGCAACTGGGAGTCAAGCCAAACCGGCTGATATCTCCAATCCTATCGATCTCTAGTCTGCCAGTGAGTCAGAGCTTATGCAAAGCATTAAGGTTGCTCAAGAGTGCCTTAAAATTATATGAAGGAAAAAGGAGCAAGATATCATTTAGGCGGTTGTAGACACCCTTACTGGTTTGATCCCCGGTACCAATCTTCCTAACACTGAATCATCACTAGCATAGCTCAAACTACTATGTACTGTAGTGGATGATCAGGTGTAGAGTCTGGAAGAAGCAGCTGAGGCAAATGTCAAGAAAGAGCATCAAAAGGCTCGTAACATTGCTCTGGTGAAAAAGTTGAATGAGCTCCGGTCTGAACTTCTGAAAGACCAAAAGGATATAAGGGATGCTTTGGATGAGGGAAACTTGCTACTAAGCAAAATTTGTCAACCCTATCTATTTTGCGATGATGTGCTAACTCAGAAGAAAAAGCTTCAAACGGACTTACAGTCCTACTTGAGCACATTTAAGCCACCCTATGATTCCTTTGCAACTTATGGGCAAACCATTCACCGGTTTTAGATCCAGTCAGCCAAAATGGAGTAGGAGATTAGTACACGGTCTAGGGATTTGTAGGAGCTTCAACAGGTTTTACTTCCATGTATGCAAATTCTTCAGAAGTGTTATCTAAACCTGGATGCCTTGACAGTTATGCAGGAGCTAAGCACAGTTGATGCCATGGAGGAACAGGTCTCCCAGATGCAAATAGAGAAAGAAGTGGCCACCTCCCTACTTGAGTCCTGGTCTCTATCCATGAAACAATTTTTTGCAGGACTATAAATTAGTTTTTGACAAGTATTATTCATTGTTGTCATAAACTTTTTATATATATATATCAAATGGAAACAGGGTTGTTTAGCGGTACTTTGTCATTGTTGGCAAAGGGGGAGAAGTATCTGGTTTTAAAATTTTGATCTTCTAATAAAGGGGGAGATGTACTCTATCTATTTTGGAGACAAATAGGGAGAAGTATCTGGTTTCAAAATTTTGATATATGCTATATGCTCTGATATGTCAATGTTTATGCTCTGTATGAAAAATTGCTATACATTGTATTGATTAAGGGATAGTGTGTATGCCTAGGGGGAGCAATTTTGCTAAAGGCATATTTTTGTTGTAAAACACTTAGATGTCAAAATTTTATTTTCCTAAGTGTTGCCATCAATGCCAAAGGGGGAGATTGTTGGCATTTTTGATATTTATGTTGTGATTGTCATTGATGGACACACACTTGTATTGAGATCCCCTTTGTATGTATGAGCTAGAGCTCAACCGGTATTTGTTCCAACTGGTATGTTATATTCTAGTCTTTAGACTATTGGTGGTTTTTTAGAATGTGTTTCTTGGTCTGAAGTGGCATGTCAACCCCAAGTGGTTCGTAGATCTCAAGCAGTACGAGGGAGAAAAGCAACATAACACATTCTTACCAGTCTACATTTTTGTCAAACCGACAACCAGTATTTTGCATGAACCGGTAATACTTTGTGATGAGTTACCAATCGGCATTTTGTGATGAGTTTCCAATCCACTATTTGATTGACGGTGCCGACACACTGATGGTGCTTTTTGTGTTGTGTTACTGAGTATGTCTAGATTCATTGAACCTAAGAAATTGTAATGTAATCCTATTGGACTGACATGAAATCAGATTCCTTTAAAAGGACATCATGTCTAGGGTTTTAGGTTATTGCTGAAAGGGTTTATGTTGTGCTAGGGTTTAAGGTGATTGTTGAGTTGTTGAAAGAGCGATCTTATCTGAGAAGATCAAGTTGTAACTAAGAGAGAGAGATAGAGAAGACTGAAGTAATGCTGGAATGCATTAGCAGTGAACTATACTGGATCTAATCAAGCAGTCTGTGCTATTAGATAGATCAAACACTTGTTGATTACTCACATCTTTGACAAGTCTGTAGCCCTTAACCGGGTAGGCCTAAAAGCCTTTGTAAAATCCTCTAACAAGGTAGTTCACCACTGTGAATCTAAAATCCTCTAGCAAGGTAGTCTTTAATTGGACTTATCTCCTAACTGAGATTGAGATTCCTAACAGGATCTGTTCTGGTTAAGAACATTGTAAGACCTTAACCAGTCTGACCTTAACTGGTCTAGTTTCTATTCTATAGATAGTGACTTGTGAGTTCCATCTCACTGTGGATTTTCCTATTTGGGTTTCCACGTCAAATATCTTGTGTTATGGTTGTATTTCTTTTGTGGGTGAATGCTTTATTTGCATTTTGGTTTGCATGTGTGATAACCAGTCTGTCTGTTAAACTGTCTTACTGGTTTATGTTCAGACTATTTAAGTGTTTAAGTACAGAGTTTTTTGGCATACTAATTCACCCCCCCCCCCCCCCTCTTAGTATTCATCACATTTCCTATTTTCATGTTATGCACACCTGCTACCTGCTTCTCTACAACCACTTGACATCCTTTGACATCAATGACAATACTTCCAACAAAGGGAAATCACTTCTCCAACCAAATTACCATGATAATACAAAGAAAATTTTGAGGTACCCTTCAAGTATCTGAAGACTCTTTTGACTGCATCCCAATGAACTCTACCAAGATTAGACATATATCTAGAAAGAACTCCCACTACTTGGGAAATGCCTTGTCTAGTACAAACCATAGCATACATCAAACCTCCAACTGCACTCTAGTAAGACACTCTACTAATGTCTTCCATCTTTGATGGAGATGTAGGACAATCTAAAATCGATAATTTTGTTCCAACTATAAAGGGAACACACAATGGTCTACAATCCTACATGTTGAACCTCTGTAAAACTGAATTCACATACTTACTTTGGCCTAGCCATAGCTTTTTGTTCACTCTATCTCTTCCGATTTCCATCCCAAGAATTTTTTTTGCTACACCAGCATCTTTGATTTCAAATTTCACAGCAAGTTGAGAATTTATTTTTGAAATCATACATTTCCCTTTACCAATGAATAACATATCATCAACATAGAATGCAATATACAGGAAATGATCACCATTAGATTTATAATAAACACAATGATATGATTTAAAATGTTTACTTCCCAAAATCAAAACATATGTATCAAATTTCTAGTACCACATCCTAGGACTTTGTTTGAGGCCATACAAAGATTTTTTCAATTTACAGACCAAATTCCTTTTACCTTTTACCATGTACTGCTCTGGTTGTGTCATATAAATATCCTCATCTAAATCACCATGAAGGATAGTTTTCACATCCATTTTCTCAGCCTCTAAATCATAAGCATCAACAATAGAAAGAAAAAATCTAATGGATGCCATTTTTGTGATAGGAGAAAACATCTCACCATAATCAACACCGTCAACCTGAGAGTAGCCTTTATTTTTCAATGCCACCATTTCTTCTTCCATATAAATCTTCCAAAATTTTGCATCATTCATACCTAATGCCTCTTCTACAGATCTAGGTTCATCCACATTAATATTCAAAGAAAAAATACATCTCCAATCATTAGATGAATACCTTTTAGGTGGTTTTCTATGTCTTGTAGACCTTTGAACAAGATGAGTTGTAGATTCTTCATCCTCTTCTAAAGATTTAGATCTAGATGAGCTCTCCTCAACTTCTTTCCTATCAAGTGGTCTCGATTCAACTCTTATAGGCATAGAAGAGAATTGAATCACATCTTCCTTCTTATTCTATTATGGCTACAATAGAACAGACATAGACTTAATCTTTCTAAAAATAACACTTCTACTATGTATTACCTTTTGTACAATAGGATCCCAAGGCTTGCATACTTTCACACCATAACTATATTTGATGAAGATACATTTCATAGCCTTGTTCTCCAACTTTTTTCACTTCTCTTTTGGAACATGTGCATATTACTCACAACCAAAATCACTAAGATGTCTCGATGAAGGCTTGTGACTTGACGATGCTTCCATAGGCATTTTATCAACAAGAGTTGATGTAGGAGACTTGTTAATCATGTAGCAAGTAGTGAAAACGACATCAGCCCAAAATTTTTGATCTAGACTAGCACCACTTACCATAATCCTATCCTTCTCCATCAGTGTCCAACTCATTATTTCTGCAACTCCATTTTACTATGGAATATAGATTTGTCTTTTTCCTATTAATGGAACAATCTTTACAAAATCTATCAAAATCATTAGAGAAAAATTCACTGCCATTATCAATCCTCAAACATTTAATATTATTTCCAGTCTACAACTCAACCATTTCTTTAAATTCTTTAAAGTGACTGAAAACTTCATATTTACTCTTTAGAAAGTATATCCATGTCCTACTAAAGTCATCAATAAATGAAACATAATATGTGGATTTTGCAATGGAAGGAACATCTATAGGATTAAACACATTAGAATGAATAAGATCCAAAATACCATAAGATTTATGAGAGCTCGAGTAAAACTAAATGCAATTTTGTTTTCCATAAATTCAATTCTCACAAAAATCAAAGTCAAGATTACAGTCATTCAAACCTTCAATAAGGTTTTTTATTTTTCAAGGTCCTTAGACCATTTTCTCCAATGTAGCCAAGCCTTTGGTACCATAACATAGTCTTCTTTTATAATAAAATTTATTCAAAATAAAGAGAACCCTTAAGTACCCAAAATCCATGCCCATCTGTTGAAGGGGAAACCCTCAAATCTTCCAATAAATTATCCATAGATTTACTTTTTGTAAAAGTGCTATTACACTCAATAGTGTATGCCTCTAGAAAATACAAATTGTTGAACCTAACACATCTAGCAATCACCATAGCACCCTTAATCATCTTACATCCTGCATGAGAAAAGACTACCTGCACACTCACATCTATCAATTCACTCATAGATAATAATTTTTTGTTTAAACTAGGGATATGCAACACAACGCTAATCATTTTTCTTGTACCATCAGGAAACCAAATTCTAACTTTACCACAACCAGTGATATCTAAATGTGAATCATCACCCAAGTACACCTTACCTCCATTAAATTCTTCATGTTTAGAAAACCAATCTTTTTTGGAAGTCATATGAAAAGATGTACCTAAGTCAATTAGCCATGCATCATTACCTACATGAGTAGCCAAAGCTGCAATGAATACATCACCATCTTCCTTCTCAGAGTCAGAATTAGAATTAGAATTCTTCTTTTTCTTCTTCTTTTCTTCTTTGCAGTCCTTAAGGATATGTCCTTATTTACCATAATTCCAGCAAATGACTTTGGACTTTCTAGGACATTTTGATCTCCCTCTGGACTTTGATTTATTACACTTCTTATTATTCTTAATTTTTTCTTTTGGTCTTCCACAAATAGTTAGGGATTAGTTTGAATTGATGGATACCTTCCTCCACATCTCTTCACCAAGAAGAGAACCCACCACATCTTCATACTTCAAAATAGTATAAATACTACCGATAGCCATAACAAGAGAATCCCATGAATCAAGCAAAAAACAAATAAATATCTAGAATTTCTCCTCCTCATCCATCTTAAAAACCAATAGATACCAATTGAGCCACCAACATATTAAAGGATTCAAGGTGGTCTGTAATCCATCCACCCTCTTCCATTCTCAAGTAATACAATTTCTTCCTCAAGAAAATATGATTTAATAAAGATTTAGTTTGATACATCTCACCAAGCTTAGTCCATAACTTCTTTGGAGAGTTCTCCTTGTGGATACTGATTAGAATAGAGTTTTCCAAGCACAATTTTATTAGAATCTTGGATTTATGGTCCATAACATCATATTGAGTAGGCATAGTAGGATTTGAGGGTCTTGAGACATTCGCATCAACATCCCACAGATCTCGATCTATTAGCAAATCCTCCATCTTCAGCTTCCATATCTCAAAATTACTTCTAGAAAATTTCTCTACCTCTATTCTGATGAATAAATGATGTACAGTTAGTACCAAAATGGTACTGAGAGGGGGGGGTGAATCAGTACAGGCAAAAACACTTTTCTTGAACCGGTTTGACTGCAAACAGTGCACTTTGACTAGCAAGCACTAACACCGGTCTAAACCAGATTACTACCGGTAAAACACAATAAGAATGTCAAAGATATAAACCGATAACCCTTAGATTTCTATAAAATCTAATGCCTAATTTCTACTTCACCCTTTTGCATAAACATGTAATCTATCATCAAAATATAATGACTGCTAGTTCAACATATTTTACCAGTTTGACATAAAACACTAAACCATCACATGAAAGGCATCACACATGACACACTAATTTTTCATGTGGAAACCCAACTGGGAAAAACCATGGTGGGGATGAATACCCACAAGCTATTCTTGAACTCTTTTGAAGTTTGCTCTGTTAGGAGCCTAGTCCAGTTAGAGACTTTTACAATAGGTTCTGCTAGAAACCAATCTTGCTGGGGATCACCTGGTTAAGGGATGGCTAAATACTCAGTTAAAGGTTAGAAACTTGTTAAAGGCTACCTCACAAGAGGATTTGAAGAACTCATTGAAGTGAGTCACCTTGCTAAAGGATTTACACAAAAGCCTATTAAAGCTACCTGGTTAAGGGATTTTCCAACTACTGAAATGGTTAGAAGTCAATAGGTAATACATTGGTCTGATAACAACACTCAATGCCATGGAAAATCCACTTTAGCTCCTTTTCTTCTACAATCACACTTTGCATGTATCAACACACTTCTCTAGTCTGGCAAGAATCAAGTATCACTCAATAGGATACACACATAACATTTGCCAACAACTGCAAAATGAAAACATCATCGACCTTATAGGAAATAGATAGGTCAATAGCATAAACCCTAAACCCTAAACATTTAGGTTTTACAATCCAATCGATTCAATCTTGACCATTAATCATAGTGCAACAAATACAACAGTCTTGAACAGATCTCAAGATGTTCTCCAATGTTCATTCTTTGCCGCTTTAGGAAGGTGATAACTCATCACATTCTCTCCACCGTTTACAAAGACTTCGCACATTCCTGAGGTAGATAGGATCACTCTCCATGCAAGATCCTCGTGGAAATCCTTCACGTGCACAAGGCTGATGTGGAAACACTTATATGGTCTTTATACAATGCTAACTCATTATAAGATGTCATCAGTTGAATCGCACAAGCTTGGAATCTATCAACCGAAAACCTTGAAGTTGAGACTACCAACTGGTAGTCATGCCAAATGAAACCCCAAAACAAAACTTCCATTTACTAGTTCTCATACCAACATGCCAGTTCACCTTGAACAGACATATAGCTTCACTTTTTCACAAATACCGGTTTACATCATCATACCGGTTCTCTTGCCAATTTGCTTACTACACCATATCGGTTCATACTTCTGCATATTCACATTAATGACAACATACAATATCATCATGCTCTCCACATATGCCAACAATCTCCCCCTTTGACATTGATGGCAATATACAAAGATATCTTTCTACTTCTACTTCACATCTTCTCCCCATACAAAGATATCTTTCTACTTCTACTTCACATCTTCTCCCCAATACAACAGATATCTTCTCCACTTCACATCTTCTCCCCCTTTGACAACAATGCTAAAGTGGAGGCATACACATCTATTTTCCACTATGCTACTCCCCCTAAGGAGTAGCAGCCTTCAACATATCAATCCTGAAAAAGATATATCAATGTAAGACTTGACTGATGTGGAGCACACACCTTTAGTTCACCTCTTGAAGGGGCAGCACCCCTAATTCACCTCTCAAATAGGTAAAGGTAGCCTTCGATAGAGGTTTGGTGAATATGTCTGCTAACTGCTCCTTACTGGAAATATGTTCCAGTACAACTTCTTTGTTCTGAACCTTCTCCCTCAAAAAATGATACTTGAGCTCAAAGTGCTTGATTCTAGCATGTAAAACCAGATTCTTGGAGATGTTAATTGCACTTGTATTGTCACAAAATATACTTATTGGTTTAGATACAAGAATTTTGAAGCCATTTAATACATGCTTCATCCAAATTGTCTGGGTGCAGTTCATAAATGTTGCAACATACTCCACTTTTGGTATAGATTGGGAGATATAACTTTGCTTCTTACTCATCCAGGAGACTAGTCTACCACCAAGAAAGAATGCACCACTAGTTGTGCTCTTTCGATCATCCACATTGCCATCCCATTTAGCATCTATAAACACTTTTAGGTTGAAATCATTACTGTATGGATACCATAATCCATAGTCAATAGTTCCCTTCAGATATCTCAGAATCTACTTGACTGCTACCAAGTGGGATTCTCTTGAGCTTTTCTGGAACCGTGGAGTAATGCCCACTGCATGTGCAATGTCTGGTCTACTATGTACCACATAGTGCAATTAACCAATCATTTATTGGTATTCTTTCTCATTTACCAATACTGAGTCATCCTCTTTTGATAATTTACAACTGGTTACCATCGGTGTACCAACCGATTTGTTGTCTTCCATGGCAAAGGTCTTCAATACCTCTTTGACATACTTGGAATGAGTGATAAATATTCCATCTTTCATTTGTTGAATCTATAGTCCAATGAATAACTTAATCTCCCCTATCAGTGACATCTCAAATTCCTACCATGCTCTAGGTGCCTGCTTTAGTCCATACAAGGCTTTATGTAGCCTACACACCATGTCACTGTCTTTTGATAAGTCAAACCCATATGGTTTCTCTATATATACCTCCTCTTCAAGTATTCCATTTAGGAATGCAGATTTTACATCCATTTGATATACTTTGAACCCCTTGAAGGCTGCATATGCAAGAAGCATATGAACTCCTTCTAATTTGGCTACTGGAGCAAAGGTTTCTCCATAGTATTATCCTTCTTCTTGATCATATCCTTTGCACACCAGTCTAGCTTTGTTTCTTACCACTGTGCCATCTTCATTCAGCTTAAATCTGAAAACCCGTTTGGTGCCTATGACATTTTTATGCTCAGGTCTGGGTCTCAAAGACCATGTACCATTCTTTTCTATCTGGTCAAGTTCCTCTTCCATTGCCTTGATCCAGTCTTCATCTTTATGTGCCTCTGTGAATGATTTAGGCTCAAATTCAGAGATCATGCCAGATTTTTCTCTGACCTTTCTTCTTGTAAGAATTCTTGCATCCTTGTCTCCTATGATCTGCTTTGGATCATGATTGAGCTTTACATACCTAGGAATGATCTTAGTTGTTTCCTCTTGCTTTTCTTCTTCATCCTCATCTTCATCAACATCTACCGGTGTAGGAGCACTGTTACTAGTGCTAGGCTATTTTGCAACTGGTTCCTAGAAGGTTACTACCAGTTCATCTCCTACTTGCTCAATGTCGGTTTCCTTAGGTTTCTCAGAGGTTTCATTAACTCTAACATTGATGCTTTCAACAATTCTTTGAGTCCTATTGTTGAAACATTTGAGAGCTTTTCTCTTTGTGGAATACCTTAGGAATATTTCCTCATCATAGTTTGCATCAAACTTGCTCTGATGTTCACTCCTCTTGATATAACATTTTCTACCAAACACTCTAAAGTAGCTTACCACTGGTGTCTTACTGGTCCAATACTCATAAGGTGTTTTATTCTTACCCTTTTTGATGAGTACCTAGTTCATTGTGTAGACTGCAGTGCTCACTACTTCTCTCCAAAAGGTGTGAGCAACTTTTCCTTGGATTAGCATTGTTATGGCTGCTTCAACTACAGTCCGGTTGTTTCTCTTTACTAGGCTATTTTTTTGTGGAGTCTGGGGGGTAAACAGTTGCCTCTTGATGCCATTCTCTTCACAGTACTTGTTTAATTCACTGGAACTAAATTCTCCTTCTTGATCAGTTCTTAGGCACTTAATCCTCTTACCGCTTTCTTTTTCAACTAGTGCTCTGAAGGATTTGAACTTTCCAAAGGCTTCAGACTTGTCCTTCAAGAATGTGACCCACATCATTCTTGAGAAATCATTAGTAAGAATCATAAAATACTTATCTCCCTGCACACTCCTAGTTTTCATAGGACCACACAAATCAGTATGCACAAGATCAAGTAAATTGTCTACAGTGAAAGATTTACCTTTGAAGGTTGATGAAGACATTTTCCCCAGTTGACACTCTCTGCACAAAGGATTTTCCAGTTTACTCAGCATAGGCAGTCCTCTAACTTCCTTGATCTTATTGGCCTTCACAATATTATAAAAGTTTACATGGTAGAGTCTCCTATGCCATATCCAACTATCATCAAACTTAGCCATTAGACATGTACTGATATTTGCATTCAGCTGAAATAGGTTACCTTTGGTCTGCATATCGGTGGCCATCAATTCACCACTCTTACCTTTTATTTTACACACTCCATCTCTGTATTCCAGAGTGAGTCCATTATCATTCAGCTGGGCAACACTCAAAAGGTTGTGTATGAGGCCTTCTACCCAATACACATTGTCAGCACTGCTTTTTCCATTCAGAGAGATGGACCCTCTACCTTTTACCATACATGGTGCATCATTACCAAAACAAACCACACCACCATCATACTCTTCCATAGATAGAAACTTACTCTGGTCACCAGTCATATGGTGAGAACAACCACTATCAATAATCCACTCATTGGAATTATCAAAGTGGGAGACAAGAGCCTTCTTGTCTGACACATTTTCCTTAACTGCCACAAACACAATGTCTTTACTTTCTTCATCTTCTGATTCCTCATCAATGACATCTTCATCAACTATTACAAAATAGTTTCTCTGGTTTCCTCCTTTGAACTTCTTGAACCTCTCCAGTTTGTCCTTGTTATCACCATTGGGACAATTTACAACAAAGTGTCCTATCATATTGCAAGAAAATTATTTCAAAGGGAGCTTACCTCTTTATTTACCGGTTCCCTTAGGAAGTCTCTTGGCAATAAGAGCTTCAAATTCCATCAGGATCTCCTCATCATCCATTTCTCTGCTTTGTCTTGGTTCACCACTGGTACTAGCTTCTTTTCCCTTTCTAGATGGTGCAGCAGATGCTCTAAAGGTTGATTCAGTCTTTTGAATACTGCCATCATAATTATTTAGCTCATAAGTTATCAACTTAGCAATGATGGAGTCTAGGGATACCTTTGTCTTGTCTATAGACCTCAACTCTTGAATAGAAACAACCCTTATTGCATAGACCGGTAATAAGGATCTCAAGACTTTGCTAACAATAGTGGAATCATCTATTATACCACCTACACTCTTGATGTCTCCAACAATAGTTTTGATTCTTATTCCATATTGTTGAATGGTCTCTCCTTCAACCATTTGCATGTCTTCAAACTTTCCCCTAAGGCTCTCTTCCTTAGCTTGTTTCACATGCTCATCACTCGCATAGATATTCTCAAGAGCATCCCATACTTCTTTGGGAATGTTTTTATCCTGAACATCAATAAACTCAATGTCAGATAGACTTCTGATTAGGGCTTCCATGACTTGCCCATTCTCCTGAATCTCTCTCTTTTGATCATTGGTGAGAGTACCGGTAGGGATAAAATAAGCATTCTCAACATAGCTCCAGTGTTGAGCATCCATGTTCTTTTGATGTATGTCTTCATTCTATCCTTCCATATTTTAAAGTTGTCTCTGTTGAACTTTGGACCTTCCCTCTTCATCATTAGAGTAAGATCTTTTCCTCAAGCAGTTAAGCTTACAACAGAAAGGACTTGGAAGATTCTTGATACCAATTGTTGAATAAATGATGAACAGTTAGTACCAAACCGGTAGTGAGAGGGGGGTGAATCAGTATAGGCAAATTACTTTTCCTAAACCGGTTTGACTGCAAACAGTGCACTTTGACTAGCAAGCACTAACATCGGCCTAAACTAGATTACTACTGGTAAAATAGAGCAAGAATGTCAAAGACATAAACTGATAACCCTTAGCTTTCCATACAATCTAATACCTCATTTCCACTTCACCCTTATGCATAAACAAGTAATCGATCATCAAAATATAATGACTACTAGTTCAACATATTTTACCAGTTTGACATAAAACACTAAACCATCACATGAAAGGCATCACACATGACACACTAATTTTTCACGTGGAAACCCAAGTGGGAAAAACTATGGTGGGGATGAATACCCAAAAGCTATTCTTGAACTCTTTTGAAGTCCACTCTGTTAGGAGCCTGGTCTGGTTAGAGACTTTTACAATAGGTTCTGCTAGGAACCGATCCTGCTAGGGATCACCCAGTTAAGGGATGGCTAAATACTCGGTTAAAGGTTAGAACCCTATTAAAGGTTACCTCACAAGAGGATTTGAAGAACTCATTGAATTGAGTCACCTTGTTAAAGGATTTACACAAAATCCTGTTAAACCTACCCGGTTAAGGGATTTTCCAATTGCTGAAATGGTTAGAAGTCAATAGGTAATACACTGATCTAATAACAGCACTCAATGCCAAGGCAAATCCACTTTAGCTCCTTTTCTTCTTCAATCATATTCTGCAGGTATCAACACACTTCTCCGGTCTGGCAAGAATCAAGTATCACTCACTAGGATACATACATAACATTTGCCAACAACTTCAAAATGAAAAACATCATTGACCTTATAGGAAATAGATAGGTTAGTAGCATAAACCCTAAACCCTAAACATTTAGGTTTTACAATCCAGTCGGTTCAATCTTGGCCGTTAATCACATTGCATTGAATACAACAGTCTTGAATAGATCTCAAGATGTTATCCAACATTCATTCTTTGCCACTTTAGGAAGCTGATAACTCATCACGCACTCTCTGCCGTTTACAAAGACTTCACACATTCTCGAGGTAGATAGGATCACTCTCCATGCAAGATCCTCAAGGAAATCCTTCACGTGCACAAGGCTGATGTGGCAACACTTATTTGGTCTTTATACAATGCTAACTCATCACAAGATGTCATCAGTTGAATCGTACAAGCTTGGAATCCATCAAACGAAAACCCTGAAGCTGAGACTACCAACCGGTAGTCATGCCAAATGAAACCCCAATACAAAACTTCCATTTACCGGTTCTCATACCAACATGTCGGTTCACCTTGAACAGACATACCGCTTCACTTTTTCACAAATACCGGTTTACATCATCATACCGGTTCTCTTGCCAGTTTGCTTACTAGACCATATTGATTCATAATTTAGCATATTGACATCAATGACAACATACAATATCATCATGTCATCATGCTCTGCACATATGCCAACATATTCTCCCTGACAAAGTTTTTATCTAAAAAATTCTTGCAACAAGATAAAAAATTATATTCTTCATAAGCTCCCACTCAAATATGGATTCATTCAAAAAACTCAAAAACCCACAATTGAAACCAAAGGCGATCAAGCTCTTATACCACTTGCAAGAAAGTTAAGTAGAAGACAAGGAAAACTTTAAGAAACCCCTCCCATGGACAAGATGTAAAAACTTGGCAAAAGCTATATAATTCCCAAGGAAAATTTTAATTTTGCTGGCAAATTTTTATAGTTTACGGAGAAAAAATAATAATCTCCATTGGTGAATTAGCCGAGATCACTCAAAGTTTGTGAAAAATCCTAGTGAATTGTAATGTTTTTAAAACCAAAAAAATATTTGCATGGGCGAATTCTAATGATTTTAAAACCAGAAAAATATTTGCATTGGCGATTTCAACCTATTTTCAAACTATTAAAAAAAAATATTGGCGATTTCAAGCTATTTTCAAACCATAAAAATAAAATATTGGCGATTTCAAGCTATTTTCAAACCATTAAAAAAAAATATTAGTGATTTCAAGATATTAAGTCATTAAAACACGAGGCACACAGTCGTCAACTCTCTGCCTGAAAGACTGCCCTTTAGAAAATCTCGCGACCTAGTGACAAGCCCTTACAACTCTATCCCCAACTCGCATGCTGAAAATGCTAAGCCTTCATAACCTCAAGATCTAGCGACTAAGGGAAACTGAACTACCACTCGCCAATTCTCAACCACAAAATGTTAAGTCCTCGTCACCACAACGACTTGGAGATAGTGGTAACTTTAGCCCTTGTCTATTTTTTTTTTTGTTTGATCGATAAAAAGCCGAGGCCAAAGAATTTTATTAATTTAAAAATAGATAGATTTACATTTACACCTCCATTCGATGTGGGCACCCATAGGAAAGAATGGAGGGAAGAAAACCTCCAATCTAGTCCAGATCCCTCAAGGATCAGAAAAAAATTAAGAATGCGATACAAAATGGAGATATAAGATCAGAAAGGGAACTTGTCCAAAATAATGAAGATTGTATGTAGAAATCCTCTGTGTAAAGTTGAGCAGTAGATTGCCCATCTCTTGGGGTGATTCTACCATTTGTGGGCAATAGTTCTTGCTATTCCTGAAACACGGGGTTAAGCTTGCTCTGCTCCTTATGCTGCACAAAATCTTGATAAAATCTCTCACCAGAATGTTAGGAAAAGGAAAACTGAATAGGTCAACTTATACAATATATCATACCTGCCTGGATGGTCACCTTGTTAGGATACACAGCTCAAAATATTAGTCTCAAAAAATCTCCAGAAACATAATGCGAGAGTGGTTACCTATCGAAGAGCATAAAATCAATAAATATTAACAAGGCAAATTCCATAAATATTCCTGCAAAGAGATCGTGGGGAGCTACCATCTTAAAGAATATGGTTCAAGAGCCTTCCAGGCCCTAATTGAGTGTCATGGGAAAGCTTTAAGTGAGATAAAATTTTATTAGGTTGACCCTTAATCTAATAATATGATGCTGGAGATTACTAGGAAGAAACAGGAAAATTAACATATGCATTTGAGACTGATTTAACTTAAAACTAAGAGAACAGGCAGGAAAATAGGAAACTCTATATAAATATGAATATATAGATGTGAATCTGAACAAAATCCTAATATATAATGTGAATGATGATAAGTGATACCACCTGTTGAGCATCAAATTTGAATGATTATCTATGGAGTTAAATTATCAAAGCCCCCTATTTTTAAAAGAAATCATCATTTTCATTAATACCATGGTAGCCCACAAGCCATCAAGCAGGTGTAATAGCATCCTATTAAGATATCCAGGTTCAAATGTATCGATGAGACCTAGTGATGTCTCATCGATATAGAAGGGCCATCGAAGAAAGGAAGCACCGATGAACTTTAGAAAAGACTCATCAAAGATAGTAATTCCATCGACAAAAGATATCGAGGAAAGTAGAGATGGTTTTCATCGATGGGAAAAGGTCTTCGAGGAGATAATACCATTGGTGCAATATAAAAAGGACTTATTGAAAGAATAATGTCGATTAGACAAAAGGAAGCTACATCGATAAAAGATATCGATGAAGAAATAGGTTTCGAGGAAGCTAATGTGCATGGTTTCACCGATACGACTTTATCAGTGGAAGATGATAAGGGAGGATGAAGAAAGGCTTCGATGAGCCAATAGATCCATTCACCTATAGGGCATGATGATTTCGATGGAAGAAGTGTTTCAATGGAAAAATAAAGGAGGTCACCGAAGCTCGAGGTTTCTTCGACATAAAAATCCAATGGATATCAGATAGGTATCGGTGAGGAAACAACCAAGCATCCTATTAAGATATTCGGGTTCAAAAAATATCAATGAGACCCAACGATGTCTCATCAATATAGAGGGGCCATTGAACAAAGGAAGCACTGATGAACTTTAGAAAAGACTTATCAAAGACAGTAATTCCATTAACAAAAGAAATTGAGGAAAGCAGAGATGGTTTTCATCGATTGGAAAAGGTCTTCGGGGAGATAATACTATCGATGCAAACATAACTCATCGAAAGGAATGTTCTCATTGAAAGAATAATGTCGATTAGACAAAAGGAAGCTACATCGATAAAAGATATCGATAAGGAAATAGGTTTTGAGGAAGCTAAAAGGCATGCCTCTGATATGCATGGTTTCACCAATGTGACTTTATCGATAGAAGATGATAAGGGAGGATAAACAAAGGCTTCAGTGAGACAATAGATCCATTCACCGATAGGGCATGATGATTTCGATGGAAGAAGTGTTTTAGTGGAAGAATAAAGGAGGTCACCGAAGCCCGAGGTTTCTTCGACATAAAAACCCAATAGATATCAGATAGGTATCGGTGAGGAAACAACCATAGTGACCAAATATAGTAATTCCATCGACAAAAGATATCGAGGAAAGTAGAGATGGTTTTCATCGATGGGAAAAGGTCTTCGAGGAGATAATACCATCGATGCAACATAACTCACCAAAAGGAATGTTCTAATTGAAAGAATAATGTCGATTAGACAACATGAAGCTACATCGATAAAAGATATCGATGAGGAAATGGGTTTTGAGGAAGCTAAAAGGCATGCCACCGATAGGCATGGTTTCACCGATGCGACTTTATTGGTGGAAGATAATAATGGAGGATAAAGAAAGGCTTTGGTGAGACGATAAATCCATTCACCGATAGGGCATGATGATTTTGATGGAAGAAGTGTTTCGGTGGAAAAATAAAGGAGGTACTGAAGCCCGAGGTTTCTTCGACATAAAAACCCAATGGATATCAGATAGGTATCGGTGAGGAAACAACCATAGTGACCGAAGACAGTAATTCCATCGACAAAAATATCGAGGAAAGCGGAGATGGTTTTCATCAACGGGAAAAGGTCTTCGAGGAGATAATGGTGCAACATAACTCACCGAAAGGAATGGTCTCATTGAAAGAATAATGTCGATCAGACAAAAGAAAGCTACATCGATAAAAGATATCAATGAGGAAATAGGTTTTGAGGAAGCTAAAAGGCATGCCTCTGATACACATGGTTTCACCGATGCGACTTTATCAGTGGAAAATGATAAGGGAGGATAAAGAAAGGCTTTGGTGAGACAATAGATCCATTCACCGACGGGGCATGATGATATCGATGGAAGAAGTGTTTTGGTGGAAAAATAAGGGAGGTCACCGAAGCCCGAGGTTTCTTCGACATAAAAACCCAATGGATATCAGATAGGTATCTGTGAGGAAACAACCAAGAATCCTATTAAGATATCCGGGTTCAAATAATATCAATGAGACCCAACGATGTCTCATCAATATAGAAGGGCCATCAAAGAAAGGAAGCACCAATGGACTTCAGAAAAGACTCATCGAAGACAATTCCATCGACAAAAGATATCGAGGAAAGCGGAGATGGTTTTCATCGACGGGAAAATGTCTTCGAGGAGATAATACCATTGGTGAAACATAACTCACTGAGAGGAATGTTATCATCGAAAGAATAATGTCGATCAGACAAAAGGAAGCTACATCGATAAAAGATATCAATAAGGAAATAGGTTTCGAGGAAGCTAAAAGGCATGCCTCCAATATGCATGGTTTCACCAATGTGACTTTATCGGTGGAAGACGATAAGGGAGGATAAAGAAAGGCTTTGGTGAGACAATAGATCCATTCTTCGACAAGGCATGATGATTTTGATGGAAGAAGTGTTTCGGTGGAAAAATAAAGGAGGTCACCAAGGCCCAAGGTTTCTTTGACATAAAAACCCAATGGATATTAGATAGGTATCGGAGAAGAAATAACCATAGTTAGGCTCAATCCGACCATGGATTGAGCCTAACTACCTGAGTTAAAGTTTGGGAGAAGAGATATATGGGCATATTTAAATTGAATGTTTGTCTGAGTATCTATACAGAAATACAGGGGGCAGGAAGAGGAATAAATAAAGGGGTTAAAATAGAGTCTGGGCAAGAGAAACATAAGGGGATGAAAGGAGAAACATGCTAATGACCACTTAGGACACAAAAACAAAAGAGGGGGTTGCCTTAAGGTGGCATCAATAGGAGATTGATGCCATCAGCTCCCAAGTTGGCCAACTCATCCACTCTTTTATTGCCCTCCCTATAAATATGATTGACTATGAACCTATCAAAATCTCTGCATAAGTCAAGAGCTTTTGATAGCAAAGTATTTGGTCTCCAATTAGGCATACTACCTTTCCTCAGAGCATTGACAATTATAGCCAAATCTCCTTCAATTTCCAAGTTCTTAACTCCTAGTTTCCTACAGAAATCTAGACCCTCCACCAGGGCCATAAGTTCTGCCCAATTGTTGGTGTTGATGCCACCCAGAGAGGCAAGGGTTGCTAGTTCCTTGACTTCCCAATTATGAACAACACAACCTATCCCTTCTTTCCTTGGGTTGCCACGGGATGCCCCATCAAAGTTTAGCTTCACCCAACCTTCACCTGGGGGCTGCCATCTGCATGCATCCCTTGATTGAAGACTTGCAAGAGGACCATCTCCTACAAAGGGAGGAAAGGATAAGCCTTCCTAATGTTTTATCATTTTTTCATCCCAATAAGTGACAGAGGCATTCTTCAATGTCCCTGATGATAGTTGGTTGTTTATGAGCTCAGTGATAGCTGACTCTATCCTGTTAATGATTCTAGGAACCTCTAGTTTTTCATTCTTAAAGAGACATCTATTTCTCTCCTTCCGTAGTTCCCATATAATGGAAGAAGGAAGAGCTATCCATAAATCTTCGAAGAGACAGCCATGCCTAAGGAGAGGCCATGCCTTGAGAATTCCAAAGATGGTGTGGGGGAAGGCTGCAGACCATTCAAGTTTGTTGGTGAACCAGATCCAACATTTGTGAGCAAAGGGGCAGTTAAGGAGGATATGATTGGTGTCTTCCCCATCTACCTCACAAAGAGGACATCTACTAGGGCCCTCATACCACATTCTTCTAAATTTTCCTGCAATTAGGATCTTGTTCTGAACCGCAAGCCAAGAGAAGATACTTGCCTTAGGCAGACAATATTTATCCTAGCAAAGTTTTAAGGGAAGCTCAGTCATAGGTCTTAAAAATGAGTTGGAGATGACAGAGTACCCATCCTTGGAGTTTTATTATCCTCTTAGGGAGCCATCCCAAATGAGCTTGTCCTCATTTTGACCTAAGGCAATGCTCCTTGATTTAAGAATTGCCATAAGTTTTTGTTTATCCTTATCTGGATATCCTCATCTTCCTTCTCGATCCACTACCAACCAACCCCATCCTCAGACAGGGAGATATAGTTGTTTAACAGGGGACCTCTATGAGATTCGAGAAGGATACGAGTAGCACCAAAGTCATGGATATTATCAATAGCCTTATATCAACCCCATGAATCCGACCAGAAAAGAGCTTTATCCCCAGACCCGAGGTTCCAAGTAAGTCTATCAGAGATAATCCTCCTATAGTCTAACATAAAATTACATAGGCAGGACCCTCTAGGAGGGTTGGTTTCTCTGAAGATTTGGATAGGATTCCCTCCATTAATGTATTTGTGGTGCAACAAGCAAGCCCATTTGAGGTGGGGGGTTTTGAACATCCTCCAGACCAACTTGGCACCCAAGGCTTTGCCCTGATCATGAAGGTTTTTAATGCCAACTCCTCCTTCTTCTTTAGGTTTGCATATCTTGTCCCAGGATATGAGCAATATTTTATGATTGTCATTAGCACCTTGCCAAAAGAAAGTCCTAAGATGCTTGTTGAGATCAGCAAGTTTAGAAGAAGATACATTTTAACAAGAGAGCTAGTAAATGGGCATAGCTGACAAGACTGATCTAACCAAGGTTTCTCTACCTACAGATGAGAGCCATTTTCCTTTCTAAGTGTTAATCCTAGACTTGATTTTATCCACCAAGTTGTCCCATTATTTTGAGGGTCTTCTACCCTTGTCAAGGGGGATGCCTAGGTATTTGCAAGGAAGAGTTCCTTCACTAATCTCCAAGACATTGCTGATCACTTTTCCTAAGGAGGGGTCTATGTTGAACATTAAAACTGCAGACTTGGCCAGATTTACCTCTTGACCCGAGGCTAGAATATAGGAATTAAGTATGCTTTTGAAGGCTCTCGCTTCCCTTACACTTCCCTGCCCAAAATGAATCGTGTCATCAACAAATTGCTAGTGCGCAAAGGGAAGGAGGTCGCTGGTAATGGGGATTCCTTGGATCCCACCTTCCTCTTTGGCCATAGAGATGGATCTACCTAGGGCTTCAGCCATGATGATGAAGAGGAAGGGGGACATTGGATCTCCTTGCTTGAGCCCTCTTGAGCTACTGAAGAAACCTTCCAGGGAACCATTAACCAAGACCGAGAATTTGGGGGTGGATATACATTCAAAGATTAGGTTGATCAAGGATTTGGAAAATCCAAAGGCCTCCAAGCATTTACATAGGAAGTGTCAATCAACTTTGTCGTAAGTTTTGCTTATGTCTAGTTTGACTAGCATACTTGGGGCCCTGTTGAGCTAGACCGAATGAATGGCCTCTTGGGCTATAATAACCCCATCATAGATTGATCTATCTACTACGAAGCCTATTTGTTCTTTACTAATGATAATGGGGAGAAGATTCTAGAGTCTAGCTGCTAGGGTTTTGGTTAAGAGTTTGTACAGAGTGTTGCAAAGGGCTACTGGTCTGAAGTCATTAAATCTTTCAGGATTCTATTTTTTGGGGATGAGAGCTAAGATGGTATTGTTCATTTCTTTGAGAATCTTACTAGAGTTCCTAATACCTTCTAAGGTGTCTGTGATCTCTATCCCCATAAAACCCCAACATTTTTGGAAAAATTTAGTGGGGTCTAGGCCTGGGGCCTTGTCGGGATTCATCTTCATAAGGATAGATTTAACCTCCTCCTCAGAGAATTTCTTTGACATGATTTTTTTGTGGTCATCGTTAATGAGTTTTGGAAGATTCTTGATAATATTGAGTTGGCCTCTAAGGTTGGAGCCTTCAATATTGTTTAAGATTTTATCAAAAAACCTTGTTGACTTGGAGGCAACATCATCCAGTTCAGACATGATGGAACCCTGGCAATTCTTAATTTTAGAAATTCGATTGACCCATCACCTCTGCTTAGTACTATTGTAGAAAAACTTAGTATTTCGGTCCCCATCACTCAACCAAGTCTCCCTCGATTTTTATTTCGAAAAGATCTCTTCATTTGAGAGTGTCTTTTCATACTCAAAGAGTAGAGCCTTTTCTTTGAGGAAGAGATGTTCATCCATCCCCTTCTCAAGAACCTCAATGTTAACATTCTTAAGATCATTTTCTATTAGGAGTTTTTTTATCGAAAATATTTCCAAAATTATTCTTGTTCCATTCTAAGAGCTTCCTTTTGATAAGCTTTAACTTGCTTGTGATAATAAACATATTTGAACCAGAGAAAATAGAGGTTCTCCACCAGTTCTCAATTAAGTTTAAAAAGTTATCATCTCTGAACCACATGCTCTCAAATTCGAAGGGACATTTTTTAGGGGAGTGGTCAGATAATAAGATTAGTTGGAGTGGGAAATGGTCAGATCCTGCTAAAGGGAGGGGTTCTGCATTTAGGGTAAAGTTAAGCTCTGAGATCCCCCCATGGATAAAGAACCTATCTAGTTTCTTAGCAATGTTATAGAAACCAAGCCTTCTGTTGTTCAAGGTGAAGGCATTTTCTGTCATCTGGATATCCAACAGGGAGTTCCTATTGATCCAATGATTGAAATCTATAGCCACTGGAGGAAGTTTCTTGCTACCTCCTCTTTTGTCTCCTACCTTAGTGATAGCATTGAAATTTCCCCCAATGATGCATACATCATTTGGGAAACTTCTGAGGAAAGAATCCAGTTCCACCCACGCCCTAGCCTTATCCCTATTTTGGATAGGACCATAAACGTTAATGAATTTGAATCTTAGGTTATTTTTATATCTTACTACTTCTCCTCCCATCCAATTTTTATTAATCTCTAAAGGTGTAAATGAGATGAATCTAGAGTCCCAAATGATGGCTAAGCCCCTTGAGGCCCCTGTAGCAGGGGAGTGCTTTAGCTGTCTAACACCTAGTTTTTTCTCAAAAAGGACTATCTCAGAGGAGTTCATTTTGGTTTCTTGGATTAACATTATATCTAGTTTAGAATCAGAGATGCAACACTTTAAGATGCGTTCTTGTTAGGGGCATTCAAACCCCTAACATTCCATGTTATGATTTTCATGGCTCTCTGGGGAGGAACTTCCCCTTCCCTGCATTAAAAAGAGTAGATATTTTAGCCTGGCCCTTGGCATCTCCATCCTTTGATCTTAGTTTAGCAAGGGATCTCCTACCTCTTCTCTTACTATGTTTAGCATAGTAAGGAGAGTCTTTTCTTCTGTCAAAGCTGAGAATGCCTAGAGTATTTGGGTTATCATTTTGTAAGTTATCTAATGCTATAAATAGATCATCAGTTTCTAAGTTGACTCTAGTAACATCCACTAGATTTTTGACTAAGAAATCCCTTTGTCTCTCCAACTCCTCCTCATCAAAAATTTCCACAACCAATTGATCCATGAGGTCATTTACTTCTTCTTCCCCTACAAAATTAGCAATGATGTTAACTTCCCTAGCCACACGATCATTCTCAGATTCTACAATTGTATCAGAAATAGCTTTCAAAGGTGGAGAGCGAGCCTTTGCCTCCTCAAAGCCCTTCAATCTTGAGGCTAGAGAGATTGGATGATCCTGCAAGGATGCCAATCCTGGATTTGGGGATAGCCTATCCATCACTACTAATTGCTCAGAGGTAACTAGTTCAATTAAAAGGGGAGACCCCAAGGGATTCATCTTTTCTAGTGGAATGAGAGATCTAGATGATGACATATTTGTCAGACCGACTTGCTCTTTCTGAGGGATAACCTCATTGATTTCACCATCTTCCAGATCTCGATCCTTAAGAAGAGAGTCATCTATAGGTGAATCTATAGTTAGTAGTGGAGGAAGAGGGAAGTGAGAGGGCTTAATAGGGGAGCTATGAGGGCATAGGTCTGAGGTGAGATTAGGGTTATTATCAATCTTATAGCCCTCTAGGGTGAAACCCCCTCCTTCCACGAAATTGAATGGTGCACCATTAGACATGAGCAATGATTTAGGGAAAGTTTTCTTGAAGGGGATCTTCCTTGGCATAGAATCTTCAAAAGAACCATGATGTAATTCTAGGGTTAAACAATATTTATCACATTTTAGAGTAATAGGCTCTAAAGATTTAATGTTAATATTCATTTTAACAATTAGGAGCTGGTTAAAGAAGGTTAGGGCTGATTTTTTGACTTCTACAAATTTACCTATTTTGTTGCCTATTATTCTTAAAAAGTCATTATTTTGCAATTCTACAAGAAATTTATCCAGTGAAATTGTTCTATTAACCATACAAGAATTGAATTGAGATGGGAGAAAGAGAGGTTGCCATTCCTACCAATCAAACCCTAGACCCTTAAATGTTAATATATCCTCATTTAACAATGAATTTCTCAAACTCTGATTACCACATTCAATAGCTAAGAAATTATTAGGAAGGATGTCAATTTTTACTTGGTTATTGAAGGAAGATGACACCTCATTGGCAATTTGTTTAGACGGGATCCCCTAACCTTTCCATCGAGCAAAGATCATTCTGTCGCTACAATGCATTTGATACCTGGCCTAGGTATAATTATCAATTTCAATGACCAACCCGTTAGGAGAAGCTGGGGAATTTGAAGGTAGATCTGACAATGAGTGCTCGACTTCCTTAGAATTGTGACAACTAGGGGTTTCCATATCCTCTGAAAATTTACCCAAAGTTTTTCATGAAGGAAAAATATGGCAAGCAGAGGAACTCTTTGACAGGTTAGGTTTTACAAAACCCTCCTCCCGATAATGACTAGAATTCCGTTTGGGGCTGTTTGGTTTCCCTGAAGCCCTGTTATTTATGTGGCTCACCAAATGCCAATCTCGATCCCAACCCTTGTAAAGAGGGGGGGGAGCCCTAACCACATTAACCAAAGAGTATTTTGTTTTTGCAAAGAATGCCTCTTGAATGCGGGTCTGTGATATGACCCTTACAAGATCCTCAGTCCCGAAGTTATTAGCCAAAACATCGAAACGATTTGCAGAGCCTCTATAATTTCCCCACAATGGATAAGAACACTCAAAAAAGGATGTTGATGCATTGCATCACTTTTTTGCATGCAGAGGCATTTTCACACACAGAGTCATAAGGAATATTGGCTGGAAGTTTTTAACTTTAGCCCTTGTCTCTTACTCACCAACATAAAACTGTTTATCTCTTAACCACTAGCACTTCACTCACAAGCTCACGGCTTGATCAGGTCTCCAAACATTTAACTTCACGAGCAAGCGATAACCATAAAACTTAACCAAAAACTATCTAGTCATTAGCTCGTGACCTAAAAATGCTAACATTAAAAAAACATGAGAGCTAGTGACAACTATATGAAATGAGTTACTCGCTAACTCTCGCAGCTATAATGTATGACATTAGACCAACTTGAGACCTTGTGACCAAATCAATTTCATTAACAATCTCCAGCTCGGTAACATGAAATGCTAACACCCAAAAAGCTAGAGACCTCGTGATGTAAACCCAAACCAACTTGTCGCCAGCTCGTGGCTCGATCACATCTTCAAAAATTTTACCTCGTGAGCTAGCAATAACCATAAAACTTAGCCACAAACTATTTGGTCGCTAGCTCGCAACCTAAAAATAATAACATTAAACAAACATGAGAGATTGTGACAACTATAGTGGCAAGCTAATTTGTACAAGGAATTTTTAAGGCTTGGATGTCGACTCATTCCTGAGGGACTAGTTTGATAGTTTCTCCTAAGTTGAGGTTGATTAGACAAGTGAGGATGATGGTTCCAGAGGCATAAAAGGATTGGATAGCTTCTGAGTTAGAGATGGGAGATCATAGATTTCTCTAAGAAATCAGAGCTCGGGTTTCTTATTGTCAGGGATTCTGAAGCAGAATTTGTCCAATCAAGGAGGAATAAAATCAAAACAAAATTATTCACAATAGATGAGCCTTAGCAGGATGCAGCGGATTTAATAGGCATGACTTCTAGAGTCTACAGTCATGTTGAAAAACACCAAAATGATGATTTTTCATGTGAATGAGCATCACCAAATAAAGTGTTAAAAGGTTATAAACACAATGGAGTGGTGACTTAATTGGTAGAAGAGAAAAGAAACCTTTTTCATTTTCTGAGTGGTTTTTTCCTCAGAAAGGAAGATGACGTTTGAGCAGGATTGTGCATGGAGTTGTTGTGTGCTCTGTGATACCAAATGGGTGTTTTTTTGTTTTCTCCTATGTGAGTTTTTTTATTGTCAGAGGGGTTGTGAAAGTGAGAAGGATTGCCAAAGGGGGTTTGAAAGCCTTTTCTTATCAAGAAAGGCCAAGCATGGCACATCCTCTGCTTCTACTCTACCACAGGATGGCAAGGTGTTTGAAGAAGGAGCTTGTAGAGGAATGAAAGAAGGATTTGTTTGGGTGGGGAGTGGCAGCTAGTTATCTTTGTGATGACATGGAAGTTGCAACCCCTCCCCAACATATTAAATTTACCCTAAAGCTCCTCTTTCCACTTTCCCTGATTGTGGGCATGAAGGCTCGAGCTCCTCTTTCCATTTTCTCTATTCTTGGGCATGAAGGATTCCTCCTCTATTTGGAAATGATCTGTTGGATAGAACGTAACATCTCACATTCCATCCAAAGGCATCAGGGTGATAATGGCATTGCTCAAGTAGTTTTGCAAGTTGTATAGTCATTGGGGTTCCTTTTCTAGTTCCAGTAGCGATTCTAGACTCTAGGTAAAGGGAGCAAGTTGTATAGTCATTTACAGAGCAAATGAAAAGCATTTAGTGTCAAGCTTTGTGTAGGTTCTTGAAGAAGTTACATATAAATTTATTTTGTGACGGTCAATGGAAGTAGTAATTTTATTCAATAGAAATTAAATTCTGATCTATTCCTCTCGGGTGTATAATTCTATCTCTTTCAAATGATCAGAATCATGAGTTTTAACTTTTTTCATTTGTTGCATTGTTATGGTGTATGTAATTTTTCATTTGATGCTTCCTATTATGCCCAAGAATGCAAAATTTCTATTAGTCTGGAATCATATTAAGGAATCACCTCATTGTAATTGGTGGGAGGATTATAGGTATGAGTAAATGCCAACTTTATGGAGGAGGGAAAACATGTACATGATAGTCATAGAACACCTCCATATATATTACATAAACATCCATAGCATATAAAATCATAATAGGATTAAGAATGAAAGTATCAAACACCATAGTAGATAGGAATACAACATAATTAGTAAAACATGCATGCAACTCAATTAAAGGGAATATCTTTTGAGGATCCAATTCCATGATAGATGTTATAGAAAAATCACAATTTCATAATCAAAGGAAAACAAGAAAACATATTCACCCACAATGAATCAACTATTATAATTGGAAGGCCACTTCACCAAGTCAACATCAAGACAACAGACCAGTGCCTTATCCTAGGGCATAGAGTCACTTACAATTCAAAGACAACCTGATAATAAACTTCAATAAGATTCATTTGCAAATAAATAGGAATGAATATGACATTACATACACAACCCAAATTCATACGTAAACTAAAAAACCTTGACCATTCAATTCACAGTGAAAACATAAATTCAACACAAAGACAATTATGTGATGATCTCAAACTATAAATGATATTGATATTATATTCATAATGATATCAAAAAGTAAATTCAAAATACGATTCAACTATGCACTTATCAAATTATTGAATAGTTGAACTATTATAACTATATCAAAGTTTTCAACATCAATAAAAGTCGCCAACTGGCCATCCCTCTCAAATTAATCTTTGAATCCTTTTATAAGATGAGGATTCAACAAGCTTAGAATTACTATGAGGAATCTTGGGTAGCAACCTGACATTTCTTCCTTTTCTTTAGCATGGCTTGCCACCTGTCCACCTCTTTGTCTATTGGCGAACTGAATGTCTTTACCTCTTCCAAATTTGCAATTGAATCTGTCCATCTAGCATCTATAATTGCCCTAGCCTCAACAATAAACTTTTCATGGTCAACTTCAACCTTGAATAGTGAATCAAGCATACCATTAAGGAAATCAACATCAACCTATTCATCTATATGCTTGATTATTTCTTCTTCCTCTAGAATCAAATCAAATTTGATGGTCCAATCAGAAACGGATTTCAAATCTCCATTACTACCATAAATTGAAGGCACCAATTTACTATAACCTTCCTGAAATGTCTACAATTTTTCATTTATAAGCACATCCTTCCCTGTGAAAAATGCATAAGCTAAATTCATTACCTCCACCATGTCTTTAGTGCCACTGATCTTGGGAGGGAACTCGTCACTATACATCATTGCAGTATCTAGCTTATCCATTAATCTACTTCTTTCTGACCAAACATTGAATAAAGGTCCAAGAAAAGCGACAGCCTCAGAGGATGTTTTACTTGCCTCTTTCAAAGAAATATGCAAATCATGCACTACCATCAATTTTCCTTTCAATACATTAATCTCGTGTTTCAGAATTCCTGAAACAACAGAGATAGCCTTGACATTTTGTTCCTTTTCAAGCTTTTCAATTTTCTCTGTGTATTCCTCCATTTTTGTTGTCACATCAACCGGTACTTCTTGTACTTGTTCTGTAATCTGTATTGGAGGGGTCTCATTTGCAATTTTTTCTTTCAACTCCACTAACTCTTCCTCCAAAGTGCCCTTCTTCATTAGTGTCTCTTCATATTTTTTAGATAATGCAATCAATTGGCTATATGTTTCTATGTATCTTCTTGACAAATCCTCTATTTTTGATAAATTCATGAAATAAACTTGAGTAAAAAATGAGGCAATCTCTGTGTCAATTGTGTTCTGCAAATTCCAGATCATTCTGTCATCTTTCTTTTCTACTTGGATATTTAGAAGGTGGGGTTTTTGAGACCAAGCAACAAGTGTCTTTGACTTAGGATTAAATCCTGATCCTCTTATTAGATCTCCAATTTCAAATTCAGTTTTAAACATTGGGTCCTCTTGCTTCCTAATCTGATCAATAATAAAAATAGACTAGATATCCCAGTCAGGCATTATAATCATACCAATACTCTTAATCAATTGTCTTGCCTGTTCCACAGATATTTTCCCCCTATCAGGATCATATTCGTGTAGTGCCCTGATGTTCTCCTCTTTCTTTTCTACATTTTCTTCCTCTATGATCATATTTTGTCTTAACTGATTTTGTTTCAACCTTGTCAAAAAACTTTTAAATTCATCCAACTTAATAAAGTCATCATCTTTCATGAACTCATTTGACAACATCACATGCTCATCAAAGCCTTGATCAAGGGCTTCATTTGTTTCTCCCTATTCTTCATTCTGCCCTGCTTCTCTGAGACGTGTCCTTATTTGATGAAAGTAGTGTCCTTGTTCTATAACAATTTCTCTAGCAGGGTCTCTCCTCACAATTGTACTGACCTCTTTGGTTTTTTGTTTCTTTGTAGGTGGCACTCGGGTAGATTGAACTTCATCCCCACTCTCTACATCATTAGCAGACACACTAAGTGGCCTCTTTCCATGTGAAGAATGTCCATCTTGGGGGTCTTGCTGCTGAGAAGACACTTCTGGAATTTGAGGCATTTGTTCCATCAGAGTTTCATATAAAATCAGTATTCTGTTAATCCTCTCCAGGTATGGGTTATTAGGGAAAAAACTTGAGAAACTAGGGTCAACAACCTTCAATTCTTCTTTAACTCTCATCAAATTTTTCCATTTTCTTCTCCTTTCTTGTAATTCCTCTTTTCTCAGCAAATTTCTAACCACATCTTCATCATCTAATGGTTCATGATACTTTATTGTGGCCCAAAGTGTCATTTTTTGTAATGCACATTTAATAAATTGTTCAGGATCACAAAATCTAGACACAATATTAACCAACCTATAATGTTTAAGGAAATTGTTTACTTCATCAAAGGAACTCCTACCAATGGTAAAATCAAACACAACCCAAAGCCTATGAAGAAGAGAACCCTTCCTATATTTGTCAAGGTATTCTTTTTCAACTAGGGTCAATTGCCAAATAAACTTCATAAAAGCAATCCTAATTGGAACAAATTTTGGTAAAATATGGGGAGGTTGAAGACACCCATAGACTCTGATCATAGTAAAGTTATCAAAAAAGAAAAAGTCCACCCAGTTATGTGAAATAGACCAGTTTGGAACATATTGGTAGGGTCTCAAAACTCTCCTAACATTAATTGACAATCGTTCCCTATTTATTCCTAGCATTTCCATAATTGGCAAAATAATCCAATTTTCAAAGAAAAGGAAAGAAGAATGGGGAGAACTATTGTCCCAAACCTAGGTCCATCTTTGTATTGGCATTAAGACACCCAATTCTTCTTTGAAAAGCTCTAATTATTTATCCATGAACTCAACATTATAGAACAAGATTAAATGCATTAGCAATGAATAATTCTTGAATGTAGGGTTGGGTGCACCACTCTGAATTTCAACTAGAGCATTATGAATGTGTTCAACCGCATAGCCCACATAATCGTAATATTTATTAACATCTGGGTGTTGAATGTCCATAGCCATCAATAGTAATTCAGCTAGCACTGTTGAATCTCCATCAAAACCCAACACTTTGCATAATCCATAGATTGCACAATGCATATAATGGTGGAAAGGTGTGATGTCAAATGGTGGTTCGATACTATCTGGAATTATAACCGGTTTCCTATTCACCCTAGGCATGCATCTAGGCATTGCATGCTTCTTGATAACACCTTTGTATTTGTCATAATCCTCTAAAATCTGCTCCAAATCTATATCTGTACATGCAGCACCAGTAATTTGGGAAGCTTCAACAAAGCTAGCTCTATTAATTGAAACTAGGGTAGATTGGTTCTTTCTTCTAATTACCCTAGATATTGGGCAATAGTGTTTGGCCAACTCTTTGATCAAATCCACATCAACATACACATCTGGCACAATTAACTTTGCCATATTTAAATCCCAAGGGTTTGACATCGGGACAGCCTTAACCTTATTATTCTAGAAATAATGAAACAAAGCAGAACCAGTCATATGAAGCGTGGTCAGGTTTTTGCATTGGCTCCATAAATTCTTCCATTCCAAATCATTTGTATTCAAAGCAATGGAATTCTTTGGCAAAAAATCTACAATTCTTTGTATTTCTTATCCTTCTTTTCCTCAGTGGCCTTGGGCTTGGAACCTCCAGTTCCACTCGTCGCCTTGCTTATTTTAGTTGCAGGAGAAAAAATTAACCAATTTTCTGAAATTTTCCCACACCCAACACTTCAAATTATCCAATGTTGTTGTAGAGCTCAATTCACTAGATTATCTCGAAGATAGAATGCATTAATGCAATTATACAAAATCTCAGCTCGATCATGCAATTTATGGTATTTGGGAGCCATCACTTCTCTCAAGTCTCATTAATTGCCACACTTGCATGAACTAGCTATTGTGGCATTAATTCAAATCTGAAGTACTCAAGCAAAATACGAATTCATGCCCTTCTATTTGATTAGCAATGACATTCAAAACTTTTACAGAACCTGACAAACAAGTCCACGTGTCAATCCCCATCTTTAATTGTACACTCGCAACTGGTTATAAAAATTTGGAAAGTAACAATGAGTTAGCGATAATGCTACCAAATCCTCTTAATCGCAAGCTTGCAACCCCTTTTACGAATTCTCAAAGAATCTCATGATTGAGCGACAACCGTTGATCTTCATCAAGCCCTTTAGTCGCAACCTTGCAACAACATTTGTAATATTCTTTCTTTACCTGTGAGCTGGCAACCATTGCAAATCTAACAAAACAACTTATTTCATCGCAATCTTGCAACTCAAAACTTAACTTGACTTAAACCCTTGCAATCTCGTGACAACAAGACACTTAACTGCCATCGTATGCTCATAACACTTTTTGACTTAAGACTTACAAACTCGCGAGCATGCGATGACCACAAAATTAGACCAAAACTTACTTGTCGCCAGATCACAACATAAAATGATAAACAACTTCAAAACCTACAAGCAAGTGATGAAACAAACTAAGCTGAAATACCAACCACATTAAATTATCACAAATTAAAATGACTTAACAGCGAACACCTTGCAACCTTGCGATAACATAAAATCACACCCATTCGCAACCTCGCAACATAAAATGGTCAAGTGCAAAACATCTTGGAAGGTAGTGACAACTAAAATCTCCCAGTACTCACAAGCTCACGACTTAAACTGACTTGATGATAAAGGACTTGCGAGCTAGCGATAACCATAAAATATCAAAACTATTTATCTTTCGACCGTAGTGACCCAATGAGTACCAACAAAAAATGATGTTTTATGTTAATTACCTTCATAAATAGGTGTGAACAGTGGCACACAGACCATTAATGACTTACTCGATAACTCTCGTGACTATAATGCATGGCATCAAACCAATTCGATACCTCGCGACCAAATCAATTTCATTAACAATCTCCAGCTCGCTAACATAAAATACTAACACCCAAAAAACTAGAGACCTCATGATTTAAACCTAAACTAACACTCGCTAACTCGCCACTTAAATTGTTAAACATGAAATTTATCTGTGAGTTAGAGATGAAACATTAAACATGTCTCATTGTCTGACCAACCATTTGACCACACTTAACGTTGACATGGACAAATAAAGAGAGGACAACTCATATTTTCAATGCACGACAACTTCGATTTACTAGCCAACTAAGACAAAAAACAAACACAAAACCCTAGTCACCATGAACATCATGTTAAGCATTTAATGTAGAACAGTAGAAAGGTTCTAACAGTTATGCAATATGAATAATTTTATGGATCTTGTGACACAAATTGTTGCATTTCATGTTCAACATAATGTGGAACCAATTTACTAATAATTCAATTGTTTATTAACAATTCAGAAAATAAATTCTAATTGCTTACTAATAATTCAAATTCACAATTGAAAATATGAAATAAGTATCCATTCTGATTGACAAATTCAAGGAATACAATATCAAAAATCATCAATGACAACTATAGTATTGCAAATTGAAATTGTAATATGACTCAAGAATTGTAGTATAATTATAAATACCTATAAACTGACTGCTAATTCACTTCAGTGACTCAGTCTGAAGCTTCTGTATCCCAAATGGACTCAAGATCCGGAAACTGACTAGTACTAATAGGTTCATCTTTATTCTACATCAGGTATTCAAAAATTTCTTTGTCTTCATGCTGACTTTGAGTCTGTGATGCATCATTTGTCTCAACACTAGCACTAGTAGTAGCACCACTAGCTTTTAAAGTGTTGCACAACCCTCGTTTTTCATGCATGGAATTCCAGATTGCCAGTGCCCTATCATATTGAAAATATCTAACATTATACTCAGTTACAAACAACCTCAAGCAAGTTTCTAATCTTTGATTTCAAAAGCCCTAATGCACTGAAAACTCTCTCATCTTCCACCAACCCCAATATCATTGTTTTACATAAATCAACAAGTTTCAAATATTCTGGTATTGCAATACGCAATACTTCACTTTGATCTATCCTTTTCCAAAGCCTTGTGATTGATCCAAGTTCAAATGGATTCTCCAAGTCAACCAACTGCTATTTCATAGTCAATGCAAAGCATTTACATTGGTTTTTAACATGACCTGAATTTAAAATTCCTTCTATTAGCTGTCTATTGCAATATGCATCTTTTGAAAATGTCAATATCAATGCCTCTAGTTTTTTATGAAACAACTTTGTGTCATTTGGATTATCTCTAATTGAATGCCAAAAAAGAGGATACACACAACCCATGGCTTCATGTATTTCTTCTTGAGGGAATCTTTCATGAATCTCAGTTGAAAATTCATATGCAATAGACTTCAAATTCTCACTAACAGATTTAACAATCCTATCAAAATCTTCCTTTTTAACTGGTAGTGCTCTGCCTCACTTGCCCATCTTAGATTGGTGCATTGGTATTTGAAATCCTTTTACAAAGACACATAACTCATTTTTTGTATTGAAATGTAAAAATTTCCAGCATGATTCAAATCTTTAATTATCTGCCACCTAAAACAATTTGGGCTTCACCTTGTTAGATCCAAATATAGACCATCTGGGATCAAGCATGTCATTTTACGTAGAGTTCTATACTTATTGATATACATAGTTTTGTGTTGGGCTTTCTTAACAAATTTGTTCATTGAATCCAACATGGGGAGAAGACTAGCTAAAGTTAACAGAGTCTCTATATCACTTAACTTATGTAAGAGACCAGGAGCTTTGTCTACTATGAGGCATTGCTCATACATTAGTCCGATCAAGGATTGATATTCTGTTAGAACTCATTCTGCTAGTCCATGCAAGGAGATCCATCTGGTCTCAACATCCCCGAGAAGCTTGTTTCCTATTATTACTCCCTCAACAAAAATCTGAAAGTCTGCAAAATGTTTAGGACTTCGGCAGAAGTATGAGTGGATCTCATGGACCAGACCTTCAACTTTTGACACTGTAGGGAAATTGCTTACAATTCTATATGCTAAATTCATTTGATGGGACATGCAGCAAATGCCAACCATGTATGGTGCAATACTAGTTTGTAATCTTGCGCAAAGACCGGTCCTTTGACCTTGCATTACTGCACCTCCATCAGCTCCAACACACAACTTCTTGGCAACTATCAAGTCATCCATACCAACAATTTCATTCAAATCTTTCTTAACTTCCAAATATAAATTTTCTGCTATTGAATTGCCCTCATTTTACGAACACAAAGTAGATGAGGTCGGCGAACGTGTTCTTTTACGGTATACACATGCATACAAACCCAAGCAATGTTATCTACCCTAGTAACTCCATCTATGGATAATGAAATAAAATTTGACTCTTTTACACTCTCTTGTAAATGTTTCTTTTCCACCTCAGCGAGACAGTTTACCATTTCCCATCCAACGTTTATTGACCAATGTGATATAGGATAGTGAGTAACATTCAAAAATGAATAAATTACTATATTCTAGGAAATATTTTATAGGAGGCCCTCTTGACAGAATATAAAAAATAACACTCATCTAAATAGTCTATGCCAGGTTTGCATCTTTCACTTCATGTTCAAGCCCAGCCTTGATTGTATTTCCAAATCCACTATTACCAATCAATGTCATTTTGTGGTTATGCTCTTCATATTCTGTGACATACTTAACATGAAGACATTCTTCCTTTGATTTCCATCTTACTACTGGTGTTTCCTTTCCATCCATGATCTATTTTTTATAAACCTTACCAATATGATTTTCTATGGTGTCAAGCTTTAGCTGCATCTTCTTCTCTCTTTTAGTTTTCCAGCTACAAATCCTACACCTGCATTATGTTGGTTGTTCGCCATTGCTTGGGACTGGTTCAATGAATGGGTACTTTGCTACCCAATCAATCTTAAAAATCCTTGTCATCTCCCACTCTCGCCCTAGTTTTACTTTCCTTTTTCTTTTCTTCCTACCAACATCATCTTCAGTACTAGCATTTGCAACCGAGTGAATTATCTCATTGTGTGTATCCCTTAGAACATCTTTTGCCATGTCATTATTGTCATCCTCATTTGATGCATTTAACTCAATGACAATCCCACCTTGTGGTGGTGGTGAGCTACTGTGAATAGCTTTTGCAATTGCAGAAGTTGATGGACCAGAAACTTTGCCAATTCCAAAGAAAGACTTTATGGTAGTATCTTTAAGTTTAAGTTTTGGGCATTTTGATGGCCTCCCAATCCCTTTGGTTTCACCACCTTCATCCTGATCCCTTCACCACCCTGAGGATTCTCAGTCTCACCCTTGTTTGACATCTCAATCCCATCACCAACCTAAGGAGTCTCACCCATGTCTATCTGTGAAATCTTGAGTCTTGACCTCTCACTACAAATTAAAAGTTAAAACTAATACTATCAAGTATGAAGAAATGATTACTCACCTTTATGCCTTCTCAATTCTCTGAATCAGGAAGCAGGAATGCTTAGGCCTATGTTGCAGGATTGTAACTCTGGCCCTCCACCCTACAATGAACTTCAACATTCCAACTCAAATTGTGGAATGCAAATCAAGAGCTCCCAAATTTACTAATTAGACACGAACAAATTGTAAGAAAGAGTGTATTTATATCAATCCATGATTGCATTTTTTATGAATTACGCGGGTATTTCAAAATGCATCTTGATTTAAGCGAGGCGAAATGGGTCCTTGAATGCTTATAATGTTTTAATTGATATTGGTGAATTTGGCCAACGCGTGCAATGAATATTTAATTTACCATTGGCAAATTAGATCCTAGGTACATGGTTGTTTTACTATTTTTGTGAATAATGAAGGTGATCTAATACCCAAGTCCGAGTGATTCCAAGTGAATATTACAGGCATGCAAGTCAAACGGTGTGTGGTCAATGGGAAAGCCAGAATATAGTGTACCATTAACCCCAAAATTCTGGGCGATTTGACCAATATGTTTCCCTAGACTATTCTCCATTTTCTCAAAAAAAAAAAAATGCAGAATTCGCTAATTGGCGAAGATTTGCCACTAAAAACCTCTCTCGTAGAAGAACAACTTCCTACACTAACCTTGAGAGGAGGGTAATGCAAAAACTTTTACAAATCATTACAACAATCATAGAAACTTAATAGAAATAGACACAATAAGATTCATACCACAACACAACGATTTACGTGGGGAACACTACACTTGAGAAGTCACCCAATATATTATTCAGAAATCAATAACATATTACAATATACTTGTAGAGAAAGTTCTTCATAGTAGTACCACCAACTAGAGATTCAGAGGTAACTCAATAACCATAAGACTCTTACGCATAACCTCTATCTCACGCACCTCATATATAGGAGATACAATACAAGAAACCATTAAATGGTATTACAAAACCATGGGCTTAAACCACCCAATAAAGAAGAGCCAACCTTATCTCTAATCTGGATGCCCTATGATGTGTCAAAACAAACATCAATACATGTTCCTCCCTTTTACAACTTATTTATGTGTTTGATGCATTTTATATTTCCTATTTTAGGAGTCCAAACTTTCAAAGGCCATAACTTATGAACCAGGTGTCCTATTAACGAACCGTTTGATGTGAAAAAAAGCTCATGAAGTGCTCTATCACCTTGTAATTTGATATAACAATTAGACCCACTTTTTAGGGTGTAATAGAGGGTCTAAAGTCCTCAAAATTAAATTTAAACCTTTCATCGCACCTTCAATAAATGAAAAACTTTAATATCTTCAAAACTAGCTATGATCTTGAGACAAAAATTTACTCACATGCTTCTCTAGCTAATTCAAAGTTTTGGGGAGAATTTTGCACCATTTCATGCTCAAACAAAAATTTACTATAAATAGTAACCTCATATAAATAAAAGGTTGAGACACCATTTTCCCAATGCACTTCTTGTTATTTCACACTCCTCTCATACATTTTCACTCCTTTATATACAAGATTTATCATAAAAACCCTTAAGTACGTCGACCATAGACAAAATAAATAATATTACATAAATTAGGCCACTCAAACCAAAAATAGCAAATGTGGTCCACTCTAGGAGATAGAGAGGTCCCAAATACATCACAACACATCATATCCAAATGATTCCAATTAATTGCACATCCTAACACATCCTCTAAGTTTGATATCGAATGAAACACATAGATAAACATCAAAGCATATTAGAAAGTTAATAAAAAACTAACCTCCAATTCAAATTACATAATGTGAATCTCCACACACCATGGTGACACCCATATCAATTATCAAAATTATCCACAAATGCATAAACAGACCAAAAGGGCTTAATCCAGATAAGATATATCACCACAGTCAACCAAAAACTAGACCGACTGATAACATTGAACTTAAAACATCATAACTCCACTTAACAATCAAATAATCAATTGAAATCTAAACTAGAACACTATACAAGCCACCTAAACATGTCTTCAAAACCACAACACTTGAATCCACATATCTAAAAGCCACCAAGAATTTTTGAAACCCATTCTGACATATAACCTTACTATTAGAAACAATAACAACCAACTCTACCATTTGAGCATCAAAGGACTTGCAAATCTAATAGTGCAATATACAATTAAAATGGACACTATCTATCTAGCCACAACATATGATCTTCACATACTGGAGGAATGAAAAGAATTGTTCCACTGGGACATTACATGCTCTTTCCTATATTAAAACTTCCACTACACCAACCTTCTAGAAATACCTCAACATCTTTACTAGACCACTCAAAACTGTTGGATATTGATGCTGCTAGGATATGTTGTTGTCATTGATGTGAACATATTCCTATGTTTTGGTGTTGCAGAGAATTGTTTTGGTGATTCGGTGATTGCAGTGAGTTGATTTGGTTGGTTTATCTATTTGGGATACACAATCAACTAGAGATACATCATTCTTTATTGATTCCATGATGCTATATGGTGATTTGATCAAGTTGAGGATTTCGGTATGGAGATTGGTTTTCAGTGTTCAGTGTTGTTGTGTTTTGGTGTTTGATCAGTTGTACTCCAGCATGATTTGATCTTTGGTTGTAGATTTGGGAAAGTGTTTTGGATGTTCATGTGTATCTTCATTTAAGATGGTTCATGAGTTGAATCTCTGCAAGCTAGATTTCTTATCAAAGTTGTTGTTGATAAGTGTTCTTGAGCGTTAGTGTGTTGATCGATGAATATTTGAATAAGCGATGTTGGTACAACTATTGCAGATGGTTCTAATGTGCTTTTTGGTGTTTCCTAATCATTTCCTATTTGTTTTGGTGATCCGCATTGATCCTTGTGTGAGTTATTGAAGATCTTCTAGGTCCCGTGATATTCTTCATCTTATGCGATATTTTTGGTGTAGCAAGTTGTAGTTGATCTTGGTGGGATTTTCGGTGGTGGTGCATGTTTGGAGAATTGATTTAGGTCCATGCTATGTTGTCTATGACATTGTATTCATCTGGTGGTTGATATATGTATTGTATGATGTAATTTTATAATTAAGTGTTAAGGGTTTGGCCGACCTTGTAGTCAAGGTTGATGATTTATATAAATAGGTGTTATATGTGTGGTTCAGAGAGGTATGGGTGTTATGTATGCATTATCAAAGAGTGGTGTATATACAATCAAGTGAATTTATCTTTTGGTGCAGTATATTGAGCAAAGATTGTTGCAGGGTAGACAAATGTGCTTAACTCAAACTATCATCAGTAATTATGAGATGTTATCTTAACCGGATTGTAGTCTAAATATTTTTGTAAGGTAGTGAACCTTTCATAAGGGTTGTATCCTTATAGGTCATTGTAATTTGAGCAGTGAGCTCTAGGTAGTGTGCCTGAATGCATGTGCATTCCCTACTATAATATTTTCACATGCTACGATAGAGTATCATCTTATTGTGGGTAGGTTCCCACCGTGGTTTTTCCCTTAACCAGGTTTTCCACATCAAAATATTGGTGTTATGTGTGTTTCTATTATTGTTGTTATCATTCTTTTTGTTGCAGTTGATCAGATCTGAGATTGTGCTTAATTTGTTTAATCCAATGAAAACTTATTCACCCCCCTCTCAGTTTTCCTTCCTTGTTGTTTCCAATAACTGGTATTAGAGATAGATCCTCTAGAATAAGCTTAACTGCTTGAGGAGATATAGGATGGAAACCTATGTGTTCAAGAAGGAGAGTCCTATATTTGATGGAAACAATTATATTATTTGGAAGGATCAGATGAAAGTTCACCTAAAGTGTCTTGGAGAAGATTATTGGAATACAAATAATGGCTACAATGTTCCTCTGAATGGATCAGATACTGCTAATGAAATCAAGGAAGCTGAATATAATATAAGAGCTAAGGAAGCATTGTTGAGTGTCTTGACTGATTCATAAATGACTAATGTAATGGGTTTGAAGACTGCACATGAGATCTAGAAAAATTTAGATATGTTGTATGAAGGAGATGCACAAGTTAAAGTTGCTAAGTTGCAGATTTTGAAAGGGAAATATGAGACATTGAAGATGGGAGAACATGAGAATATAACATCCTTTATGGCTAAGGTGAATGAACTTGTTATGAATATCAGATGTGTTGGTGGAACCCTTGAGGAAGATTAGATTGTTTCTAAAGTGCTAGGATCCTTGCCTCCTACTTACAAAGCTAAAGTTGTTGCTATTGATGAGATGCAAAGTGTGATTACTGTGACAAGAGACATGCTGGTTGGTAAGATTGTTGCATTTGAGTTGAGTGAATTTAGAGAATCACATGGTAAATATGATATTGCATTTAAAGCCTTTGTATCTGAGAAACAAAAGTATGATCCAGGAGAGAGTTCATCTAGGGTCTCTAGACATGAAAGAGAGATGAGAGAGATGGAATAATAGGAAAGGGAGTTGGATGAGCTTCAAGCACTTATTCCTTAGAGATTTCATAAAGGAGCCAGTAAGTATGATGGTAAGTTACCTTTGAAATGTTTCTCCTATAATAAGATAGGACATTTTTCTTCTAGGTGCCCTAAAAGAATGTCTAGATATGACAAGCATGATAAATTTGAAAGGAATGATAGATCTGATAAGAATGATAGATATCATAAGCATGACAAGTATGGAAAGCCCTATAAGCCTAACTGAAAGTTCAAATATCAAAAGAGATGTTATTATGCAGCTGATGAATGTTTGATAGATGAAGAGTCAGACAATGGGAATTCAGAAAAAAGATTTTGTATTTATTGCTATCAAGGAAGATGATCCGATACCAGTGAATTCTACAAGCTGCATTGTTGAGGAGAAAGCTTTGGCTGCTAAGATTGAAGAGAGAGATGAATTGGTAATAGACATCAGTTTTTCACATCATATGACATGTGATAAAAGAAAATTTGTGAGTATGGGAAGGTATGATGGTGGTATGGTGAGATTTGGAGATGATAAAGTTTGTGTGATCCGTGGTAGAGGTTCTATTTCCTTTTATGGTAAGAACAATACTGATGATGTCTTGTATGTTGAAGGTTTGAAGCATAATATTTTGAATGTTGGATAGATAGTTGACAAGGGATGTGGTTTGCAATTCAAGAATGGTAAATACTAGATTTTGAATTCCTCTAGAATAGAGATTGCATCAGGGACTAAGACTAAAGGTAATATCTTTCACTTGAACGCTAGTGAGAAAAGTTTCTTGATTTCTCAGATGGATGAAATTTGGTTGTGGCATAGGAGGACATGTCATGTTAATTTTTGACTGCATGATAAGGATAACTTCTACTCAAGTTGTTAGACATTTGCCTAAGATTGTGAAGCCTTCTAATCTAGTATGTAAAGAATGTTAGTTGGGAAAGAAAAATGATCTTCATTTAAGAGTAAGTTGTGTACATCTAATGGTATATTAGATCTTTTGCATACTAACTTGTGTGGTCCTAAAAGAGTGAGAAGCATGTAGGGTGAAAAGTATTTCATATTGTTGATTGATGACTACTCTAGAATGATCTGGGTTACCTTTCTAAGGGAGAAATCAAAAGCATTGGAGAAATTCAAGATATTCAAAGCTAAGGTGGAGACTGAGATAGTATTGAAGTTGAAGTGTCTGAGATCTGATAAAGGAGGAGAATTCACATATGATGAGTTTGATATTTGTGAGAGGAATGGAATTAGAAGACATTTATCTGCTCCTAGAACCCCTTAGCAAAATGGAGTTGTTGAAAGGAAGAACAAAACAATTTTGGATGCTGCTTGAAATATGTTGATTGAAGGAAATGTTGCACAGACCTTTTGGAAAGAAGCTATTAGCACTATTGTTTACACATTCAACTAGGTGCATATAAAAGGTGATCCCGGTAAGACTCCTTATGAGATATGGTTTGGTCATGTTCCTATAGTTAGATATTTCAGAGTTTTTGGAAGTAAATATTATATACAAAGGGATGAGGATATACAAAAGTTTGATGCAAGATGTGATGAATGAATCTTCTTGGTTTATTCTACTAAGATCAAGGCCTACCGATGTTACAATAAGATATTGAAGAAGTTAGTAGAAAGTGGAAATGTGAAAGTCGATGAATGTCATGGAAAGAAGATCAAAGCACGCAAATATGAGTTTCATGATCAAGACATTGTTTCAAATCCTCTACAAATTGAGATCCTAAAGTAGAATGCTCTGGTAGAGACAATTAATCCAAATATTGTTGTTGCTAGGGAAGAAGTTCAAGAGCCTAAGAATCAGGACAATCCAAAGACTATGAGGTTGTGAGATTGTATCATTCAAAAAATTAGATTATTGGTGATAAGAAAAAGTGTGTGATGACTAGGAGAAAACTTGTTGCTCAAGAAATATGCCTAATTTCCAAGATTGAACGTAAAGATGTTGTTGAAGCATGTAAGGATGAGAACTGGATAAAAGAAATGAAAGAAGAACTGAATTAGATTAAGAAGAATAACACTTGGGAGCTTGTTCCAAGACCTAAAGACAAGAATGTTATTGGCACTAAATGGGTGTTTCAGAATAAACTGAATGAAGTTAGTGAAGTGGTCAGAAACAAAGCAAGGTTGGTATGTAAAGGATTCTCTCAGATGGAAGGTATTGATTATGAGGAGACCTTTTCTCCTGTAGCTAGAATTGAAGTTGTTAGACTGTTGCTTGCATATGCTACTTATAAGAATTTCAAGGTGTACCGGATGGATGTCAAGTCAACCTTTCTGAATGGAGATTTGGTAGAGGAATTCTACATTGAGAAACCAGAAGGATTTTCATTATCAGATGAAGGTGACATGGTGTACAAATTGAATAAAGCATTGTATGGAAAGAAGAAATCCTTTAGAGCCTGGTATGCTATATTAGACAAGTTCTTGATGAAGTTGGGATTTGTAAAGGTACTGTTGACAATAACTTATACTTTAAGATTGATAAAGATAATATTTTGATTGTTGAAGTGTTTGTGGATGATATTATTTTTGGAGGTGATGATTATTTGAGTATGAAGTTTGTTGATGATATGTAAAAGGAATTTGAAATGTTTATGATTGGTGAGATAAAATTCTTCTCAGGATTGCAAATTACTCAGACCAGTAAAGATATTTTCATTTACCAATCTAAGTATGTGAAGGAATTGTTGAAAAAGTTTGGGTTAGATAATTCTAAACCAGTTGGAACTCCTATGGTGACTGGATGCAAGCTGTCTAAGAATGATGAATCTCAAAAAGTTTTTTTGATCAGACTTCGTATAGATCTATGGTTGGTGGATTGTTGTACTTAACTCAGACTAGACCATATAATATGCATGTTGTTTGTCTTTGTGCTAGATTTTAGGATTATCCTAAAGAGACTAATGTTACCGCTATGAAGAGGGTTTTTAGATTTTTGAAGGGGACTGCTGATTATGGTTTATGGTATTTGAATAATTATGATTTCATGTTATGTTCCTATATTGATATTGATTGGGAAGGTGATGTTGATGAAAAAAAGATCACTATCGGTGGAGCTTTCTTTTTGGGGAAGAAGTTGGTTTCATGGGCAAGTAAGAAACAAGATGTTATATCTCTATCTACTGCTGAAGGTGAATACATTGTTGCTACTAACAATTGTACTCGGGTAGTTTGGATGAAGAAAATATTAAAGGATATTAGAGTTATGTATGATGAGACTAAAGTTATTTATTGTGACAATTCAAGTGCTATTAATATTTCCAATAATCTGGTATTGCATTCTAAAAAAAAGCATATATCAATTAAGTATTACTTCTTGAGGGAGAAAGCTAGTGAAGAAGTAAAACTGGAGTATGTATCTACAAAAGATCAGATTGAAGATATTTTTACTAATTCTTTGCCTTCAGATACATTTTTCTATTTCAAAAACAAGCTAGGGGTCTTTTCCCCTCCTGATGAGAACTAGGTGCATTGAGATGGATCAATCTGGTGAACTTTAGAGCCTTATATTCTTATCTAGGTTGATGGGTTGGTGCTGCTACTCAGCCAAAGTACTCAGTGTGTTGTTCAGTTGTGACTTTATCCTAAGGGGGAGAGATTTTCCTTCTTAGAGGGAGAGAAGTATGATTTGTATTTTTTTTGTCTTTGGCATTGTTGTCAAAGGGGGAGAGAAACATGTGAAAAATCGCCTTATCTTTGGAGCTTTGTGTGCATGATCTTAGGGAGAGTTTTTTGGATTTTTCTGATGGTGATTTATTTCTTTGCATTGATTTTTTTTACATTCATATGTTTCCATCAATGCCCAATGGGGAGATTGTTGGAAATTGTTGCTGCTAGGATATGTTGTTGTCATTGATGTGAATATATTCTTGTGTTTTAGTGATCTGGTGATTGCAGTGAGTTGATTTGGTTAGTTTATTTGTTTGAGATGCTGAATCAACTAGAGATACTTCATCCTTTATTGATTCCATGATTCTATATGGTGATTTGATCGAGTTGAGGATTCTGGTATGGAGATTGGTTTTCAGTGTTTAGTGTTGTAGTATTCTGGTGTTTGATCAGTTGTGCTCTGACATGATTTGATATTTGGTTGTAGATTTGGGAAATTTTTTTGGATGTTCATGTGTATCTTTATTTAAGATGGTTGATGATTTGATGCTCTGCAAGCTATCTTTCTTATCTGATTTGTTGCTGATAAGTATTCTTGAGTGTTAGTGTGTTGATCGATGAAGATTTCAATAAGTGATGTTGGTGTAGCTATTGCAGATGGATATAATGTACTTGTTGGTGTTTCCTAATCATTTCCTTAACTTTTTGGTGGTCCACATTGATCCTTGCATGATTTATTAAAGATCTTCTAGGTCCGGTGATATTCTTCATGTTATGCGGTATTTTTGGTGGTGTAACGAGTTGTGGTTGATCTTAGGGGGATTTCTGGTGGTGGTGCATGTCTAGAGAGTTGTTTTAGGTCCATGCTATTTTTTCTATGACATTTTATTCATCTAGTGAATGATCTATGTATCATATGATGTAAATTTGTAATTAAGTGTTAAGGGTTTGGTCAACATTGTAGTCAAGGTTGATGTTTTTTTATAAATAGGTGTTATATTTGTGGTTCAGAGAGGTATGGGTGTTGTGTCTGCATTATCAAAGAGTGGTGTATATGCGATCAAGTGAATTTATCTTTTGGTGTGGTGTATTGAGAAGAGATTGTTGCAGGAGAGACAAATGTGCTTAACCAAAATTGTCATTAGGCATTAGTAGATGCTATCTTTGCAGTTCATCTTAACCGGATTGTAGTATCAATATTTTTGTAAGGTAGTGAACCTTTCCAAAGGTTTGTAGCCTTTTGGGTCATTGTAATTTGAGCAGTGAGCTCTAGGAAATGTTCCTGAATGCATGTGCATTCTCCATTGTAATATTTTCACATACTACAATAGAGTATCATCTTATTGTGGGTAGGTTCCCACCATGTATTTTCCCTTAACCAAGTTTTCCATGTCAAAATATTGGTGTTATATGTGTTGCTATTATTTCTGTTATCATTCATTTTTTTGTAGTCGATCAGATCTAAGATTGTGCTTAATTTGTTTAATTTGGTGAAAACTGATTCACCCTGCCTCTCAGTTTTCCTTGTTGTTTTCAACAAAAAATACCAAATTTCTCACTTCTAGACCATCTACAAAGCATAGTGACATTAATAGAAACACAAGATAGGTTGCCATCAATGAGAACATAACACAACAACTTAGGTTTCCAACATTATCCCCCCTTTTTCATTGATAGCAACACCACCAACAATAAAGAGCACATACAACTTATCTATATCCAAATATTTTTCCCAATTTATATCTCCCTCCCCATTTGACATCAAAGAAAAATGATAGCCACTAAAACTCTCTCCCTTACTTATTGATAAGCTTTGATAATTGTAATAATCACTACTTCCTCTAAGAGCAACAACCATAGAAATCCAGGAGTAAAAGAGAAACACAAAAACTCCCCCTAGATGGATGCACTACCTAATTTTATTTGGTTTAAAAATGGAGGGGAAATGACCCCTAAATTTTGTCAAATATGCTCAAAGGTATCATTCACCAATAACTTAGTAAATATATCTACAATCTATTCTTTAGTAGGCACATACTCCAATTTGACTCCTTCTTTGCAACTTTCTCTCTTAGGAAATGACACCAGATTGTGATATGTTTATTTCTCAAATGCATTGCAAGATTCTTTGAAATGTTAATGGCACTTTTTATTATCACACAAAATAGGAATTGCTTCATCAAACACTACCTTGATAACTTTTTAATTTTGTTTCATCCATATGACTTGAGTGCAACAAGATGTTATTGCAATGTATTCTAACTCTACAATAGATAATGATACTAAATCTTATTTCTTACTCAACCAAGAGATCAATATGTCTCCTAAGAAAAATGCACCACCAATTGTATTTCTTTTCTCATCTTCATATCAGACTCAATCAACATATGTATATGCTTTCAATGTGAAATATTTTACAAGTGCGGTTGTCGTTACACCAAAAGATCAGCCTGTTAATGCTTGATACAACCATTAGACTTATAGAATCCATAAGAGGTAGTTAAGTCATGTCACAAACCTGAGCGTTGTTCTGCATAACACAAGGAGACCAAGGGCACATACCTTGCACTAATATCCCTAGCGCAAGAGAGGGGTTTGAACCTATGACCAAGCTCTAATACCATTTGTTACAAGTGTGGTTGTTGTTACACCAAAATATTGACCTATTAATTCCCGATACAACCACTAGAATTATAGAATCCATAGGAGGTGGTTAAGCCATGTCACAAAATTGAGCGTTGTGCTGCACAACACAAGGAGAGAAAGGGTGCACACCTTACAAAAAAATCAACATCCTTCTTATAGACCCATAGCCTGAAGTCTCTTTCAACTACCTAAATATCCTCTTCACTACTTGATCATGTGATTGTAGAGGACTAGCTTGATATCTAGACACCAAACAAATGACCTACACAATTTCTGATCTTGAAGTAGTCAATAACAAAAATCCTCCAATCATAGATCTATACTTTTTATAATCAACATTTATAGATCCATCATCCCATTTTAACTTAGAACTAGTAGCCATGGGGGTGGTAACCAATTTATAATTCTCCATCCCAGACTTCTTTAACATCTCCTTGATATACTTGGAGTGAGAAATAAAAATGCCTTTTTTTTATTGAGTAATTTTTAGACCTAGGAAAAATGACAATTCACCTATCATAGACATATAAAATTACTTTTTTTTCTCTTTTTCAAACTTCCTGCATGCATTATAATCTCCTCCAAATATAATATCATGAACATACACAACAAGAATCAACAATTTGTCATCTTCAATGTTAAACTAAAGATTACTATATGTAGTATCTTTTCTGAATTTTTCTACAATAAATACCTATCCAACCTCACATACCAAGCTCTAGGAGCTTTATTGAGTCCATATAATTCCTTCTTCAATCAACAAACCATACCCAATTTTTTAGAAAAGTTCATCTAATTTTTCAATGTATACTTCTTCTTCAAGTTCTCCATTCGACAAAGTTGACTTGACATCCATCTGATATACCTTGAAGTTTTTATGAGCTTCAAACTAAAGAAACATCATTATAGCTTTCATCCTTGCTACTGAAAAAAAATTTCCCCTCAAAATCTATTCCTTCAACTTGTCAGTAACCTTTGCAGACCAATCTTTCCTTGTTTCTAGTGACATTTTCATCTTGATTCAGCTTGTTTTGAAAAACCCACTTGGTTCCTATCACATTCTTGTCCATTAATATAGGTACTAGTTCCCATGTCTAATTCTATTCTATCTAACACATCTCTTCTTCCATTTCCTTTATCTAACTATCATCTTTATCAACTTCTACATAGACCGTCTTTGTCTCAACTTAAGATAAGAAATAATATATTTCTTGTTCATTGGATTCTACAAGTCATCTTCTTGTCTAAACACCTTTATTTTTATCACCAATGACCTGATCCTCTGAGTGATTTTTTCATACATACTTTGTTGGTGTTTTAAGAGCTATTTCAGGTTCTTCCTCTTATATATTAGTCATCTCCTTTTTTAGATAAAATTTATTTTTGTGGTAACCGACATGATTTCTATCTCACTCCCAGGTTTAGATGTAATTTCCATTTGATTCCATTTTTTAGAAACTTTCACATTTGCACTTTCTACAATATTTTATAGCCTCTTATTGTAACATCAACAAGCCTTGATATTTGTAGAATATCCCAAAAATATTCCTTCATCAACTATTATATCAAACTTTCCTAGATCATTGATGGGGTTCCCCTAGCTTGCTCACACTTCACCTAGCTAGTGTTGCTCAATTCCACCAACTCTCCAGGCCTAGCTATGCTCTAAGACCTCCAAGTCCTTCTCAATATCTTCTAGGGCTTGCTTCTTTTCATTTTCAAGGTGTTTTCTTCAAGTGTTTTCACTAGGAACCCTACCAATTCACAATGCTTCCCAAGTGCTCATTATGGTTGTCTTGGCTTCAACTTGTCAAATTGACCTCCTACTATTGTGACTTGATGCAAATGTGTGGAGGTGGCTACGAACATGTTTTGAATACCTTTTGGGTCCATATGAGGTTTGCATTCATTTCCTTCCTTACTGATTTCACCATTTTGCCTAGGAAAGGGCTACAAGGAATAAGCCCCAATTATGCCTCCACTCTGGTTTTCTAGGGCTTGGAGGAAAATGGGTTAAAAGACCCTGCAAAAAGTTTGGATTTTATTCAAAGATACACCTAACCTCAATTTTTTTTTGTGGTTTTGTCTCCTTATCCCACCATACAATGCCCTAACCCCAAAATGAGGGTTTTGAAGGGTTTCTAGGCCTTGTAACCGATAGTGACTAGTCTAGTTTGGAAAATGAGAATCAAATGGTATTTTAATGGCTTCCCCTTTCATATAAAACTTTATAATAACTTCATGGACCCATCCAAATGGTTAGATTATGGTTTGGCATTCACCCCTGCACTTTGCACACCAAATTCACCCTATCTCCTCTAGCCGGGTTGCTCCTGAACTCACCTAGAACAAGGTGATAGTCATATCAAAATCCATCTCCAACACTTGTCCTTGTATATGTACACTTTAAAATTAGTTTCCTTCCATGTCCCAATAGGTCGTGATGGTAGCACAAAGGGAATTCATGGGGCAACCATTTTACATAAAACTGTTATGTACAACCCAAAACTAGTTGTTTGCAAACAAACCAAAGAAAACACTAATACAACCTAAATTCAAAGCTTGAAATGAAACTATTAACTATAAAACACACCAAAGAAACTCAATCCATTACTGGATCAATGGATTCAATCCATTAGTATTTACAATATGGGCAAATTGAGCCAAAATGATGACAAACAATCTGAAAATAAGTAGTTTCAGATTGTTGATCTCATAAAAACAAAACTCCAACCTTGGTAACCATGCAGGAGAAGTTTTTTATAGCCTTCCCCACATGTGGAGGAATTCTAGGGAATTGAGAAATCCCTAACTCCATTGCTAAGCAATTTAGGACAAAAGCTGTCATGACAACTTTTTGCAATTTTGCATCCTTTCCACTTTTTTCCTTCTCAACCTATGAGACCTATTCTAATTCATTACTCATGACTCTTAAAGCATTTATAATACTATTTTAACCCTCCCTAATTCCTATACCCAGTTTTGACACTTTTGACTATCAAGAAGGTCAGTTACTTACTCAAACCACTACCTATGTACAAAATGCAAACCTAAGAAGAACTAACTCAATCTAGGCCTACATTTTACTCATCACACTCACTCTTGGACCCTCCTAGAGTCCTCATTCAATACTTGACTTGGCTAAGGTCAGTACAAGCCAAAATTGAGAAAAGACTAATAGCCTAAGACCTAGGTGCTCCTGCACCATTCTCCCAAACAAAAGAAAATCATGTCACCTCCTTGTGAATCCGATTCTAATCAATTCCTAGCTTCTTAAACTCTATCTCAAGCACCCATGTAGCTTCAACATCATCCATACCCTACCATTTGATTAGGTGCTCCCAATAGATTTTATGCCTTGTCTTCTTGGTGATCCTTGAACTCAACACCTTCCTTTGGATTTGGTCTTGTTGATAGTTGAAGGCTGTTCACATCATCTGATACCTCTGAGTGACTACAATATGAACATTGAATTGGTCCTTTGTAGGCAACTAAGTCTGCTATGTTGAAAACCAGTGACAATACTATGTCACTAGGTAGGTCCACCTTGTATGCATTTTCTCCATACTTGGCTATAATGGTACATGGACCCAACCTTCTCATTTGGAACTTTTTAGGAACTCCTTGCTGTAGTCTTGCTTTGTTTAGGTGCACCATGACAAGATCTCCCACTTAAAATTGGAGGTTCTTCCTTCTTTCATCAACTTTTGTTTGATTTTGCTTATGTTCTCCATCAATTCTTTCTTGATTGATTCATGTACCTCCTTCATTGATTGAGAAAAGTCTTCTGCATATCCACTTCTTTCTTTTGCACTACCTAAGTCTCTCAACTCCAAAATACCTCTCGGGTGAACACCATAGACCACTTCAAAAGGGCTCTTGCTGATAGTCCTATTTATGGTGTCATTGTATGCATATTCAACTTGTGAAAGTATTTGATCCCATGTTTGACCATACTCTTTAGTAAGGCACCTCAATAAGTTTCCCTAGATTCTATTTACCACTTCGGTCTGCCCATCTATTTGAGGACGGTAGGCTGATCCAAAAGATAGGTTGGTTCCAAGCTTTTTCCAAAGTGTCTTCCAAAAATGACTCATAAACTTTGAGTCCCTATCTGAAACAATTCTCATTGGTAAACCATGTATCCTCACTACTTCTTTGAAGAACAAATGAGTTATTTGGCATGCATCATGAGTAGTCTTGCAAGGCACAAAGTGGGTTATCTTACTAAATCTATCCACAATGACATAAATGTTGTCAAATCTCTGCTTTGTCCTTGGTAAACCTACTACAAAGTCCATACTAATGCATTCCCAAGGTCTATTTAGTATGGGAAGAGGTTGGTATAAACCAGCATTTGAAGAAGTACCTTTGGCTTTTTGGGAAACTATGCAAGTCTCCACATCATTTTTCACATCTTGATTCATCCTTGGCCAATTGTAGTACCTCTGAACCAACTCTTGAGTCTTATTGACTCCAAAATGTCCACTAAGGCTGCCATTATGCTTTTCTTGAATGACGTTTTCTCTCATTGAGCCTCTAGGCACACAAATTTGTCCACCTCTAAACAATAGTCCATCTTGCAAAGTAAATTCGGAGTACTCACTATGGAAGTGATTTTTATACTCCTTATACACCTTGTAGGAATTTGAGAAGTCTTCATCCTCTGGGTATAAGTCTCTAAAACGGTCAACTCCTATGCTTCTCAATTGGATTTCTTGGACTATCAAAAGTCTCCTACTTAATACATCAGCAACCCAGTTTAATTGCCCTTTCTTGTGCTTAATTGTCAATATGTATGCTTACATACACTCCACCCATTTCATGTGTTTATGACTGAGTTTGTCTTGTGAGTTTAGAAAGCTCAATGCTTGGTTTTCTGTATAGACTACAAATTCCTTAGGAAGGAGATAGTGTCTCCACTTCCTCAAATCCTAGACTAAAGCATATAGTTCCAAGTCATAAGACGATTACTTCCTCTTTGCATCACTTAACTTCTCACTATGGAAAGCTACTAGTCTTTCTTCTTGTCTTAGGACAACACCTACTGCAACATTGCTTGCATAACATTCTACTATGAAAAGTTTCTCAAAACTAGGCAACACTAGCACCGGTTGAGTAGCTATCTTCTCCTTCAAGGTTTCAAAACCTTTGTTTTCTTGTTCACCCCATTGAAACTTTTCCTTCATTCCACCTCTAATGGTGTCTAACATTGGTGCACATATGGCACTGAATTTCCTAATGAACTTCTTGTAGTCCATGGAAGCTTCTCACCTCTGTTGCTGACTTAGGAGTAGGCCAATTTACTATGACTTCAACCTTGTTGGGATCCATCTTGAGGTTTCCTTGAGACAACAAAAACCCAATTTAAACCAACTCCTTCTTAACAAATTCACACTTGTCCAAATTCATGGTTAGCTTTTCATCATACAATCTTTGTAGTACATCTTCCAAATGATTAATATGATCTGCCCTATCCTTACTGAAAATGAGAATATCATCTAGATACACCACCACAAATTTAGCTATGAAGTCCTTCATCACCTCATTCATGAGTCTCATGAAGGTTCTTGGAGCATTGGATAAGCCAAATGGCATTACAAGCCATTCATAAAGACCCTCTATAGTCTTAAATGCAGTTTTCCACTCATCACCCTCCTTAATCCTAATTTGGTGGTATCCACTTTTAAGGTCAATCTTGGTAAAGTACTTGGCTTCTCCTAAACAATCCATTAGTTCTTCTATTCTAGGAATTGGAAACCTATATCTGATGGTGATCCTATTTATAGCTCTAGAATCAGTACACAATCTTCAAGTACCACCTTTCTTTGGGGCTAACACGGTAGGGACAACACAAGGGCTAATGCTTTTCCTAATTAGGCCTTGGTCTAAGAGCTCTTGGATTTTCTTGGCAATCTCAACATTTTGTTGAGGAGTCATTTTATAAGTTGCCTTGTTAGATAAGGATGCTCCGGGAATGAAGTCTATTTGATGGCTTATAGTTCTTTTAGGAGGAAAGGTGGTTGGTTGTCCATCACTCACTATGCCTTTGAACTTATTCAACAAGTCTTGAACCTCTATTGGCAATTCTAGCTACTCATTCTTGTCTTCCTCCTTAGGCTTCATTACTAGTTCAAATCCTATACCTTCACCTTCCTCTAGTGTCTTCAAGAATTGTTTTTCACTTTCCAAAAGAACATTAGGACCTACTGCCCTCTTTTCACTTTCCTCAAGGATAAATTGAATCTTGAATGTGACTCCGTCTTTCTTGAATGAGTATGCATTCTTGGCTCCATCATGAATATCTTGTCTATCAAATTTCCATGGTCTTCCCAATAGAAGATGACATGCATCCATGGGTAGGACATCACATAACACCTTGTCCTTATACCTCTCAATGGTAAAATCCACCCATGCTTTCTAATTGACTAGGACATGTTGGCCTTTGTTAAACCAAGTGACTCTATAAGGGTTGTTGTGAGGTATCCTTTTCAATTTGAGCTTACTCACTACCTCTTCTGACACAATGTTGTTTGTCGACCTTGAATCAATGATCACTTTGCAAACTTTGTCCATAATTTTGCATTTGATCCTAAATAAGAACCTTCTTGAAGATAGTTCTTTGACTGGCTCTTTGATCAAAGTTCTCCTTATCATCAAGTTGTCACGTACCTCTGACTCCAAGGCAACCACTAAAGTATTGCTGCTTGAAGACTCTTCTTGTAGAAGGTTCACTCTTTTTTCACCACCATGTGATGATGATCCCTTCTCCGGACACCTATATGTTGGATGGCCAAGTTGGTTACAATGGTAACACTTCATTGTTGCAAAATATGAGGAACCTCTACCTTGTCCACTAGATCTTCCTCTAAAACCACTATTTGATCCCCTTCCTCTATTGAATCCTCCTCTACTAGTGCCACTCTCTTTCTGCTCGGTGAGTTTAGACTCACCTTGTGTTCTTTGTTCATAACTTCTTCCTCCAAATCCTCCCCTATGGCCTCTATTGTCTTTTCCTCTACCTCTACCCCTTTTGCTGCTTGAGTCATGTCTTCTTTTTAGTTTTTCTTCCACCTTAAGGGCAAGTTGATAGGTTTGATGGACTATTTTTGGGCTCATTAAACTAATTTCTTCTTGGATGTTCCACCATAGACCACCTAGGTACCTAGCAACCTTGAGACTCTCTTCTTCCATTGCATGAGATCTAAGGCTAAGTTTGTGAAACTCCTCTGTATAACTACTAACATCAAGGTCTTTTTGTCTTAAGTTTTGTCTCTTACTATGAATTTGCACTTCATAGTCATTAGGGAGATAGACTTGTTTGATTTTGACTAACATCCCTTTCCAAGAAGAGATGGGTGCTTTGCCCATTTTCTTTCTCTCATCTTGCACAAATTTCCACCATGTGAGAGTAGCTCCTCTCATCCTTGACTTGGCTACCTTGACTCTTTGGGCTTCAGTTATGCCTTCACACTCAAAATGGTTCCCCATGCCTTCTATCCATTCTAGGACCACTTCTACTTCCATCTTACCAGTGAACAATGGCAATCCTTCTAGTGATTTACCACTTAAGGCCTTCAATGCCTTCAGAAAAGGTTCTTGTTCTAGGACAGGGTCGGGTTTAGGCACTTTGTCAATCTCTGACACTTATTTACCCTTCCCTTATGCTCCTTCAACCTTTACCAACACTTCATCTACCTTGGTTTCAATCTCACCAAGCTTACTCTCCAATTAAATAAACTTCTCCTTTGGGAGTCTATTCTCTTCCTCCTAATCATGCACTTTCTTTTCTAACTCTGCATTACTCACCATGCCCAAATCTTATAAGCTCTGATACCAATTTGATGAGGTTCCCCTAGCTGGTGTTGCTCAATTCCACCAACTCTCCAGGCCTATCTATGCTCTAAGACCTCCAAGTCCTTCTCAATCTCTTCTAGGGCTTGCTTCTTGTCAGTTTCAAGGTGTTTTCTTCAAGTGTTTTCACTAGGAACCCTACCAATTCACAATGCTTCCCAAGTGCTCATTACGGTTGTCTTGGCTTCAACTTGTCAAATTGACCTCCTACTATTGTGAGTTGATGAAGAGGTGTGGAGGTGTCTACTAGCATGTTTTGAATACCTTTTGGGTCCATATGAGGTTTGCATTCATTTCCTTCCTTACCGATTTCACCATTTTGACTAGGAAAGGGCTACAAGGAATAAGCCCCAATTAGGCCTCCAAAATCCGGTTTTCTAGGGCTTGGAGGAAAACAGTCCAAAAGACCCTCCAAAAAGTTTAGATTTTATTCAAAGATACACCTAGCCTCAAGTTTTTTTGTGGTTTTGGCTCCTTATCCCACCATACAATGCCTTAACCCCAAAATGAGGGTTTTGAAGGGTTTCTAGGCCTTCTAACTGGCAGTGACTGGTCTAGTTTGGAAAATGAGAATCAAATGGTTTTTTTATGGCTTCCCCTTGCATAGGAAACTCTGTACTAACTTCATGGACCCCTCCAAAAGGTTATATTGTGGTTTGGCATTCACCCTTGCACTTTGCACACCAAATTCACCATGTCTCCTCTAGCCAGGTTGCTCCTGGACTTGCCTAGAACAAGGTGACAGTCATATCAAACTCCATCTCTAGCACTTGTCCCTATATATGTACATTGTACAAGTGGTTTCCTTCCATGTACCAATAGTTCATGATGGTAGCATGGAGGGAATTCATGAGGAAACCATTTTACATAAAACTGCTATGTACAAGCCAAAGCTGGCTATTTGCAAAAAGAAAAGAAAACACTAATACAACCTAACTTCAAAGCTTGAAATGAAACTATTAACTCTGAAACACACCAAAGAAACTTAACCCATTAGTATTTACAATATGAGCAAAATGAGCCAAAATGATGACAAACAGTCCAAAAATGAGTAGTTTCAGATTGTTGATATCATAAAAACAAAACTCCAACCTTGGTAACCATGCAAGAGAAGATTTTTATAGTCTTCCCCATGTGTGGAGGCATTCTAGGGCATTGAGAAATCCCTAACTCCATCGCTAAGCAATTTAGGACAAAACTTGCCATGACAACTTTTTGCATTTTTGCATCCTTTCCATTTTTTGCCTTCTCAACCTATGAGACCTATTCTAAGTCATTACTCATGACTCTTAAAGCATTTCTAAGACTATTTTAACCCTCCCTAATTCCTATACCAATTTTTGACACTTTTGACCATCAAGAAGGTCAATTACTTACTCAAACCACTACCTAGGTACAAAATGCAAACCTAAGAAGAACTAACTCAATCTAGGCCTACATTTTACTCATCACACTCACTCTTGGACCCTCCTGGAGTCCTTATTCAATACCTGACTTGGCTAAGGTCAGTAGAAGACAAAATTGAGAAAAGACTAATAGCCTAAGACCTAGGTGCTCTTGCACCAATCATATTCATCTCTCTTTATGTAGCACTTTCATCCAAATATTTTGAAGTACTATACTATAGGGGGTTTTCCATTCTAGAGTTCATATGGTGTCTTTGTATGATTCACTCTAATTTGTACAATGTAGAAGAGGGTAGACAACCATATGCACAACTTCTTTCCAATATACATTAGGAAGGTTAGCATATTTCAACATAGTTCTAGCCATCTCAGTAGTCCTATTTTTCCTTTCAACTACACCATTCTGTTGAGGAGTCCTCAGAGAAGGAAAATGCCTCCTAATACCATGTTCTTCACAAAAATTATTAAATTTTGTAGTGTCCCTCCTAGATTCACATTTTGATTTATGCTTTAATAGAATTTTTTAGATGCATGGTTGATATTTTGATGATATTTGGTCGACACTTATGATCTTATTTATACTCTAGATTCTTACTGATGATGATGGATATTTGATATGACCCATGATGTTGGATGACTTATATGATTGATGATACATTCTGGATTACTTGATGGGTGGATTTACATTGAATGGATTATATGCACTTTATATTCCTATGTGGACTCTATGCTTTATGATGTTTGATAGTTCTAACCCCTATTTTGTTATTATTGTGTGACTCTGTTGCCCAATGAACAGGGCACTGGTCTTTGAAAGATTTGGGGATAGTTTCATATTTACAAATTTAAAGAAAAATCTATTTCCCTTCATGTTTAGGGGTTTGTATTATTTTCATTCCAAGCTCTATTTCATCTATGGTTTATACAAATTTAGCTAATCTATAGTGTGTTCCTAATTGGGTGAGTTTGTGGAATGATTTATTTGCTTATTGTTGATGCAGTCATATGTCTATAATTGTTGTATTTAATGCATCAAAAGGGTGTCCCCACCTAGGTCTAGCAGAACTTGTAGTGCAGGAGGATCAATTAGGGTCCTATGTTATGTTGTCCAAGTCCTGATGTGTTCTATAGAGTGAAATTTGGTCATTTCATAGAAGGATTGCAGGAGAACTTGGGTTAATCAGTTTTGATGAACAACAAAAATGGTGACTTTGCTGGGAAGTTTTGTAATAACTCATGTTGAATCGAATCCCAGAGTTGTGCCTATCCAATTTGAGGAAAGAGTAATAAAAGTCTTGTAAATCTAAAAGTATTTCCAAATCTATTGTTATCTGCCTGGTAGTGTTATATGAAGTTAGGAATGTTTTCTTTCTGTCATGAGAGTCAATTCCTATCCAAGTGTTGAAAATTTGCTATCCTTTTATCTTTGTGTAAGTCTAGATCTGTTCATGTTCTATAAGTGATTTCATAAATTCTCACAATAGTGAGTGGTGACTTTGAAAGATCTCTGCACTAGTGTGCATTATTGTAAAAAAATTTCCTCTATGAAGGAGGTGGAGACTATGTATGAAGATCAGTGTATAATGTTAGAAGATCTCAGAAAGATCTTACCAAATATTAGAGCAGCAGCAGTAGCAACAACATAATTATTTTACCAGGTATTCCTCATTGTTGAGGTCTTTATTTGTTCCTTATTAGGTGAAAAGGTCACCATAAAAAGGAAAAGAAATTCATACTTCAGATATTTCCTATTTTGAAAGATTTCAGTTAAAGCATGGGCGAAGTATTTTGATTAATAGAGATTGCAGTTGGTAATGGATTGTTGTAGAAATTTCTCTATTAAAGGTTATGTGCAATTTTGTTTTGATGGCATACTTGGTTACCCAAATCAGATTCCAAGTGACATTAGGAAGAATTTACCATTGTTTAATGGAGACCAGTTACAATCAGCAAGAATGCATGTGCAAAACCTTAGTGATTTAATGAATGACTATGATATTTGTCATGAGGATATTTGCATGAAGTTGTTTGTGCAGATCTTGAAAGGGGATGCCAGGATTTGGTTCTCATTTTTGCAGGAAGCTTCTATTCCATCATTGGAAGAATTTGTTGCATCTTTTCTTGAGCAATTTACTGAGAGAAAACACTTTAATGATGCACTGAGGAAGTTGATGGAGATTAGAGTTGAGGAAGGTGAGTTAGTGCCAGCCTTCAATGTCAGATTTTCCAAAGCACTGGCTAAGATCCCACAAGGGTATAAACTAAATGACGTAATGTCTTTAGTGATTTATTTGGATGCCTTTGGAAGTAAGATAAGTTACAGGTTAAGGGATAAAGAGCCAAAGACATTGCATCAGGCATTTGTGATAGCCATGGACAGAGAGAAAAACTTAAGATATGGTATTCCTAAAGGATTTTTATCTGTTGGTGTGTGTTGTCATGGTGTTTGTAATGCTACAACTAAGTGTGAAGTGAGAAGTAATGTTCAGAGTTTTGGTGTTCATACTTGTGTTGGAAACACCGATAATTTAATTCTAAATGAAAATCAAAGTTATTGGGTGCAAAAAATGGTTGATCCTCATTTAGATATTGATAATGTCAATTATGTTGAAGATGAAATAAAAATATTTTCAGATTTCACTTCTTATAATCATGTGGATGATCTTTCTAATTCGAAAGTTATGCACAAAGTTAATTCAGAAAATCTCAATGGAACACATGATTGCAATGAAAATATAGCACACATTGATGAACATTTTTATAAAGAATGTCACATGGAACAGCCAAGTGCAATGCAATTCCAGAAGACTGCAGAACTTAGGAAAGATCTTGAAGTTGTAGATAAGAAGGTTCAAATGCTGGAGACCTTTAGAGTTATTAATGAAGACCTTCTGCAATATGGTGAAGAGGATTATTCAGAAAAGGACTATGAACTGAATGCTTATACAATTGATGAACAACATGTTGATCTAACAGATGGTTTTATGACAAAAAATTTAAGTGAACATGCTGGATATTCATCAGATGAAGTAAATGGAAATGATATTCATCTTTGTTCTTTGACTAATGATGAGTGTTCTATTGGAAAAAGAGATCAATTGTGGCAAGATAAGTATGACTATCTTGATTCTCAAAATGATGATCATAGGATGAAATTTTGTGGTTGTGAAACATGGAATACTGAGGATAGTTCTAGCCTAGTTTCAATTTCTTCTTTGTCTGATGAAGATGATTATGATGATAGGGTGGATGGTATCTTTACCAAATTTTCTAATGTTTTATTTTATGTTGATATAGATATGCACCAACAACTTCATTGTCATAATGTTCATAAGGGGATTCTTCATTTGGTTTCTAACCCTTTGTATGAAGAAATAATTGATTAGCCAGATGTTGTAAATGATGAACCAGTCCATGATGCTGATACCATTCCATGCAGTAGTGACATGTGTCAGGATGGAGATTTTTGTAATGGGTTGCTTGCTAGTGTGTTTGAACCCCATCTTGAAGTTGTTCATACGAAGATGAGTGAATGTTCAAATCTTATTTCAGATTATATGCTTGAGCCAAAGGTATGTTCATTTTTTCAAGAGTGGGATATTAAAGATGCTGATTTATTGCATTTAGTAGATGATTGAAAGAATTGATATGTTTCAGTAGTTGATCATGAAAGTAAGGTTCAAAATTATGTTCATGATGAGTATGCATATAATGTTGATTGGAAAAGAAGGTTGGAAGATGTGTGTCATAATAGAAACATTTCTCTGATGATCAGTGTTTTCTTTATATTGTTTACATTATTAAGTGATGAGAATCAGATTTTTAGTAAGGGAAAGAGTTGGTTTCAACTTTGGTGGCTGGGAGCCATTTTACAAATAAGTTGTATATTTTGTACAGTTTCTCTATTTCAGTTGTGTGGTTTTCAATAAAGTGCCCTGTTGTTTGGGTAGAATAGGAAGCCCTTTGCTTTTGAGAAGAGGAGAGATGTATTCCGTTTTTGGGTGGTCTGCTTAACCATAGATTCAGAATTCTTGTGTTGATCTTGTGATTAGCCATCCCTAGTCAGAGCCACTGTTGGGACTCATTAAATTTGAGTCAAGTTTTGAGGCCCATTTCAAAAAAATTCTCTCCATTTCGGAATGATCATAAAATGAGTCAGTTTGAATGACCTAGTTAGAGAGAGGGTAAAATGAAGCCAGTTAATCATCAAGGGGTAAGGTTTTTAAAAATTGTTATACACCTTTCATTTGACCTATATAGTGTGTTGCAAATTTCAGATTTCAGTTTGGATCAGTTTATCAAGTACCCATTTCAAGGGGTGAGTTGAAAATGCATTTTAGGCACATATGCAGATTTCACCAAGTACTCTACTTTGAGTGCTTATATCTTTTTCCCTGTTGATCATCATGAATAATTTCAAAGTGCACTAAATTCTATGCATAAATCTGAGCCTCCGTGCAAAATTTCAAGTCTTTGTGAATCCATTTGCTCAGTTTAGCAGGCTCAATCTGTTTGCAGTTTGTATGGTTTGACAAGTCCCTATTTCAGCTGCTAGTCAGAGCCCTGTTTTACATAAGTGTAAAGTTGCCTCAGTGAGTGTCATGTCAGAATGTTTATTCTGAGCTATTGTTGGTATAAATGAAAATCTATGTTTCCAGTTTCAAGCTCCTTCCAATCCGTTTGATCAGTTTTGAAAAGGGTTTATTGAGCCATCTTATTCAGTGTTTCGTACTTTCATTGCCATATCAGTAAAAGTTGCTATTTTCATGAGCGCACCATTTGCACCCAGTCAGCCTTTTAGTCAAACTGAGAATTTTAAGTTTTGATATGTACTTCAAGGTACCTATACCTCAGATTTGAGGGTCTACCAAGATCGTTTGAAATTTTTAAGAAAGGCATCATGAGTTGCCTGCACATTGACGTCATCAGGTCTGCAGTGCCGAAAAAGCCAATTGGTCATCTTTGGCCATTAATATTTCTTCACTCGGGATTCATCTTGAAAAATTGCTTGGTAGAGTTCATGTTTGTATATCAAAGTATACGCTTGTCAGATGGCAAGGTCCAGAAAGGTGCTTTGACTAGTTTGAAAATTACATCTTCGCGATTAAATGCGAAAATGTAGCGCAAGTGCCTAAAAGTTGCAAAACTCAGTTTGATGATCCGAAAATGGTGCCAATTGATTCCAAAGGTATGTTTAGGGTTCTAGAGGCATTTCAAAGGTCATTTGTATGAAAACAAAATTTTTTTTAGTCAAACCCATTTTGGGCCCGACCTGGCTCATGCTCATGTAGTGATTTTGTTGGCAAATTGGTTTATTAAGAGATGATTTCATTTCATTATGTGGGCATATAACTAAGAGGATTTTATGGAACTTTATGGTTTTGAAAATTGGGGTCAATATGTCATATATTTAGTTCTCATTTTCCATTCATAGCTACTTTGAAGAAAAGAAGGAATAAACCCATATAAGATTATCCAAGAACATAGTTCGGGCATAAACATAGTGATTTGAAAATGCCTATGGACAGCTCTTGTAGTAATTAAAGATAATAAGAGTAGCAAATATATAGTCAAAGAGACTTTGACAATTTGATAACGGAAAGAGTAGCTACAAAAATGCAAAGGATTGAAAGATGAATGCCAGTGCTCAGTAAAGTATTCAAACTAAGGCCACACTCAGCCATAAAGCCAATAAAGGTAGTATATATAGATAGTCCAAGGCTATCATAATAGTCAGAGGACTGAATGGAAGGGCCAAAGAGTGAACAAGACTTTGAAGATACAAACCCCAGGCCTTCAATTAAGGTCAATAATAATAGTTGCAGACTTGATGAGGAAAGAAAAAATAGTCAAAAGCATCCTCCACACATGGAATTGAAGAAGTCATGTTAAACATGAAGCAAGTGTTATTGGTAATTGAATACCATTCAAACATTCCCGTCATGATGCCTCCCTATTTCCCCTCTACATGGAGTTTGGAGAGCATATAAACAAGCAGCAAGTGGCTTTGATAGTCAAACTCCAAGCAAATTACCCTCTGCGTGGCTGGTGAGGAAGGTTGCAGAACTTTCAAACATAATAAGCAATTGGCCATGTTAAACAATGCACCAATATCCCTCTGCATGGTGGATGAGAACTGTAGGTAGCATGGTGTGGTCTCCTCCCTGCGTGTTAAATAAATGGAGGTAAGGGCAACATTTAAACTTCAGCAAAAGAAGCTTTCAAGCAAATGCAATTAGCAGCTCCTCCCTACTATGCACAGAGGTATGGAGATAAAGGTGTGTACATCAAATGAAAACTTTAGATTGGGTAAAGTCAATGAACTATTTGTATATGAGAATTTTACAAAAGTTCCAGCTGAAATGGTTGAAGCTGGAGATATTTGTGTTGTTTGTGGTATAAGTGATATCCTTATTGGTGAAACTCTAGCAGATAAATTTGATGGCTCAACTTTGCCTGGAATTAAAATTGAAGAACCTATTGTGAAAATGGCATTTTCAATTAATACTTCACCATTTGTGGGGCATGAGGGGAAACATGTGACAAGCAAAAATGTTAGAGAACATCTTTATCGTGAACTTGACAGGAATTTGGCAATGAAAGTTGAAGATGGAGGGCAATGAAGCCCCTTCAAGAAAATGCAATGGCTAAGTGTATTGCCAGTTCCTCCATTAGCAGCCACTCAGAAAAACTTTCAAGTTCCAGGCTAAACGCATTATCCCACATTGGCTGGGCGGGCGAACTCTTTTGTATTTAAAACTAAAACTCCACACTAGTATAGTGTCAAATCCTTAAGGGCTTTTGACACAAGGTGTCGGTTGGGTGCCCAAGAGGACCCCACATGTAGGGGCATGCTTCCCGAGGTGACTAAGGAGGCCAAGTGGCGACCAGGTGGACCCCACCCATGCAGGCACTATTCCCTAGGCAAATTTTGCAGAGGAAGAATGGATTAATTGGTGAGCAAGTTCGTCAAAGATCTATGGTACATGTTGATTCATGAAGGGAAGATGATCGAAACTTACCCTTCACAAAATAGCAAAAAGCTTGTGCGGAAAAGCGAAGGTTAGGCGAAGGTTAAAGAGTGAGCAAGTTGCAGAAGATCCGACGGTGCGCGTGATTTCATGAGCCAAAGATGCACGCTCGTTACCCTTCGCAAAATGGAAAAAGGTGATGTGGTAGGTCCAGGTGGAGGTCCACCTCGTAGGTCCCGCTGACGTGGTAGATGAGGTGGTGACAAGCAAGCAATCCAGTGGTCGTCCAGTGGTGGTGATCAGGTGGACAAGTGGCGAAAGATGATGTGTCATCCTAGGTGTTGCCCAGTGGACCCCATCACCAAATCATAAGCTGCCATGCGGCAGGCATCAGGAGTTAAAAGGGTGAAAAATCAAAATTAAATGCATAGTTCAAACTATAGGGGAAATTCAAAAAAATTTAAATGACAAGGGCATATTAGGGATTAATTCGCCTGAGAGGTTATTTTTGCTTGAAATAGCAAGTATTATATATCACCGGAAAGCTCTCGAAATGAGGAATCCAGTCATGAAGCTTGTTTCAAAAAATCTCAGATATTTTGAGAGAAATTTCTATGGGAAGGAGGAAGAAAATAAAATTTAGTTGGGAAAAGAAGACACTTGGCAGTGTGTTATGCATATCTGATCTTTTCCCCTCTTCTTATTCCCATTTCTTCTCAATTGTAAGGGTTCCAGAATTTTGGAGGAAGTGCTCCAGATTTCATGGCTTCCAATTCTAAATTTCTTGACCCAAATTTGTAAAAGCTCTTTGGTTTGTTTCAGGGTATAGAGGTTACATTATAGTGTTATAGATGGTTTTCTAGTTGTGGGTCTTACTTGTGTCAGGCATAAGTAAATTCCACACAATATTGTCTCTAGGCATGTATTTCATTGTTATAAATTGAATCCTCAAGGAGGATGGAATTTGTCAATTTCAAGGAGATTGTATGATTGTTTATAGGTATCCTTCAATGAAGGTTTTAAACTCTATAATCAGTCATGAATAATGGAATGTGTCCCAGATCTAATAATTTTATGAATGAATTGAGTAATGCATTGGTATAAGGTATTGATGCAGGGATATTGTTTAAGGAAAACAAATTTGTAGCTGTGATTTGCATTTTGCAGTTCTTTATGTGACTTTGTTGCCCAATGAACAAGGGACTGGTCTTTAAAAGATTTGGGGATAGTTTCAGATTTACAAATTTAAAGAAAAATCTATTTCCCTTCATGTTTAGGGGTTTGTATTCTTTTCATTCCAAGCTTTGTTTCATCTATGGTTTATATAGATTTAGCCAATTTGTAGTGTGTTCCTAATTGGGTGAGTTTGTGGAATGATTTATCTGCTTATTGTTGATGCAGGCATATGTCTATAATTGTTGTATTTAATGCATCAAAAGGGTGTCCCCCCTAGCTCTAGTATAACCTGAAGTGCAGGAGGATCAATTAGGGTCCTATGTTATGTTGTCCAAGTCCTGATGTGTTCTATAGAGTGAAATTTGGCCATTTCATAGAAGGATTATAGGTGAACTTGGGTTAATTAGTTTTGATGAACTACAGTTATCTTGTTTATTGTTTCCCTAAGGTTATGGTTCATGGTTGCGAGAGTGGGCTCTTGCACGTGTAGGACTGAGATCATGAGCAATATACTGCTAGGAAAGGGTCTACACCTCTCATGGGACCACATGAAGAGTTTATAATTAATTGCAAGTGATAACCATAATAATTGTTTAGAGGGTTTGGGTAATTAGGAATTCACTTAATCAAGATAATGAATATGTTGTTATGTGCCCCACTCATAGCCCTTGAGTAATGACTCGGGATGAGCATGGAAGACCGTAGGATTGGTAAACCAATATCCCTTGTTTGGATCCAAGGTGGAGATGGTTAAACATGTCTATCAAGGTGTGGTGTGGACCCTTATTTGTGAGGATAGCATGTTATGACACTCTTCCCTACATGTGTCCATTATCCTTATGCCTTCGTTGTTGATTATGCCTCTAGGAGTTTATTGATTTATGACTAGCCATATGATGTGATTTGATTCTTTGTTGTGGTTGTTGAATCTTTTGGTTGTCATGTTGGGTTCCTTGGTTGTTAGGTGTGAGCTTACATCTTGAGTGTGAGTTGGAACCCCATCTCATCTGCTAGCACAAGGGGTGGTTCCTAGGTGGTTCCACATGGTCAGGTGGTTTGATGTCTTCTTCCATTGGGATGTCCTTCGTTGGATGGTTGAGTGCGTGGGTATGGATTCTATGATTCTTCATTATGCAATTGATCTATGGAGTTGTTTTATATGTATTGGAGATATCATTGTATTAGGATGATCCATATATGCGGAAGGAGAATATGTATTTATGTAACTTGTAATATTATACATTTGGATATGATGTAGTGAAAAAGAGACTTTTTACTTGTATTATGTATTCCTATGTAAATGATCTTGATGATGTAAAGACTATGACCTTATAATGAAATAAGATGATTTATTATGATATGATATGATATATGATGTAGAATTGTTTATTATGTTTATAATAGGATCTTATGTTGGAATAGGGAAATTGAATGATTGGATTATGCTTATTATTGTAGTAGCATATGATTCTAGAATTTGTCTATTAATATGAGAACCTAATTGAGAAAGTAAAGAATTACTTTTGGTTATGATCTTACATATGTGTATGGATATAAATCTTGATGATTTTTGTAATGGTTGTGCTTAAGGAAATAATCTAAACTTCCCATATGTAGGAGAAGGATAAATGCATTTAGACTCATGATATGATAAGTGATTAATGGATAAAGATGGAAAATAGGAACATTTGATTTGGTGCTTAAATCAAACTTAGATAGTAAATGGGGATATGATAATATACATTGAAGGTTGAACATAATGTCATGATAGGAAAAGTACTGGGTAGATATTAAATGGAATGTGTTAATGATGTCATGGTATGGATGTGTTAATTGTTATGTTGTTAGCTAGTAGCGGCATTAAGATACCCTAGGGAAAGAATGAAAGGATATATATTTAAGGTTATATTGTTAATTCTACATGTGTAGTAAGATTGGTTAAGTTTAAGTTATCTATGAAATCATGTTATGTTATGATTCATACACATGGTTAAGAATGGAATAATGTGATCCTCTAGTATATGTTTTAAATTTCTTTTATCTCTATTGTTAGTTAGTTTAGTTATTTTCTCTAGGGTATTTTGGCGAGCATTACAAATTCATTTGATGTAAACTCTCCTCCTCTATGAGACCTTAGACATTTGATTCTACCATCAATTTGATTATCAATAATTAACTTGAATACTTTAAATCTATCTAATGCTTCAAACTTTTCTCTTAAGAAAGTAACCCATGTCATTCTAAAGTAATCAACAATAAGGAACATAAAATACCTTTCTCCTCCCAGTCCTCTTGTCCTTATAGGTCCACACATATCTATATTAATCAACTTCAAAGCATGTGAAGTAGCATACTCTTTGTTTATGAATTTTCTCTTTGTTCTCTTCCCTAATTGACATTCCCTACACACAATATCAATAGGTTTGATAATCCTTGGTAAATCTCTCACAATATGATGAGATCTAGTATTTACCATATTATCAAAGTTGATATGTCCCATTATTTTATGCCATAACCAACATTCACTAATTTGTGTCAACAAACAACTGCCTCCACTATTATCCCTTATATAATAAACATTGCCATTATTCCTTGTACCTTCTACAACTAATCTTCTAGAACATCCTGTTGGCTTGATGATGATGTTTTGGTGTAAAGAGTTGATTGGTGACTTGTTTTATCTTTTCATTGATGGAAACTATGCTTTAATAGTCACATATGTCTTGTAAACCAACTGGTAAAGCTTAACCGGTAGAGAAGACATTTTAACAGTGAACCGACAAATAGGTCCTCAACTGATTAATTGGAACAGAGTTGCATTCAAGCAACCGGTATAGGAAATTGATGAATAGTTGGATGATGTAGTTTTACAAGAGTGATGGAGACAGGTATTTGGTGTTATATTCTTGACCACATTAGTATATTCAACAGGATGTTTGAGATTTGATGTATAGAGCAGGCTATCTGGAAGAGCACTTAACCAGGTAAACAGGTACAATTTTGTTTTATTTTTGATTTGTTATGTCATTGGCCGACATAAGTTCGGAGTGTAATGTAAGTTTGTCTAGATTAATTAAACCTAGGAAATTGTTCCAAGGTTATGAGCCAACTAAGTTGATGTCTATAAAAAGTGTGATGAGTTATCAATGCATGTATGAGGTTGAAGGTGAATATTGAGATATTGATTGTGCGGTGTTTAGTGAAGCTCTATATTGATATGTTGTTGATGTTTTGGAGGAACTGGAGAGGATATTATCAAACACATAAGCTTTTTATGAATATCATTGAACTATTGTTATCCTAACAGTTACAACAACAAAATCCCTTAACTAGGTAGGTCCTGACAGGCCTTAATTTGTAAATCCCCTAAGAGGGTAGCTCAAGATCTGAGTTTAAATCCTCTTGTGAGGTTGCTCCTAGTGGGGAAAAGCTCCTAATAGGGCTCATCATATAAAATCCCTTAAACGGGTGACTCCTAATCATGTCTGCTCCTAACAGGGCATATTTGTAAGACCATAACTAGTCAAAGGTTTCTATTATGCAGATAGTGAATCTTGTGGGTACTAACTCCCACATTGTTTTTCCCTTTTGGGTTTCCATGTATTAATCATTGTGTTATGGTTGGCATGTTTTATGTAGTATTTGCTTATGTTATTATTTTCCTTGCATGCCTATTGATTTTAAAGTTGTTAAGAGGTGTAATCAGATTCTTAAGGTTTTTGCTTGCACTGATTCACCCCTTCCTCTCAGTGCCTTATAGGTTTATCAATTGGTATTAGAGCCAAAATTCCTTGAGGCTTAACCACTTGGGAAGGATCCCTAAGATAGACATGGGGGAAGGAATGAGCTATAGAGAGATGTCTAATAAATGTGCAGAAACTGAGGAAGTCCTAGAAACATTGAAAGGAAAGTATAAAGCTTCTCTTGCTAAGAGAAGAGAGCTAACTGAACAACTGTTGGAGGTTTTTGAGAGCAGTTCTTCTGATGAAGTAAGCATACATGCATTGGTTGATGAAGTGGGGAAACTAAATGATGAGAAGGCTAACTTAAGGAGAGATCTAGAAGCCCTAACCATCAGAATGAGTCAAGAACTTGAAGCAAGGAGGTCAGCAGAAGACAACATCAAAGAGAAAGAACATGAGATCTTTAAGTTGAATTAGGAAGTTAGTACCCTGTGTGCTCATTGGCATGAGGAAAAAGAAGAAAATTAAGAAATAAAGGCAGAACTTGATATGGCAATGTCTCTTATAGAGACTCTTATGAAAAGGAATGAAGATCTTACAAAGGAACTTGCTGATGCTAATGAAAAAATTTCTAAGTTTAACAAAAGTTATACCATGCTTGATGAATAGATTCAATCACAAAGGATGAACGGTGACACAAATGGATTGGGTTATACTACAATTGAGAAAGGTGATTCTTCTGGTACAAAGGACAACATGGAAGGAGGTAAATCTGCACCTAAAATTCAGAAATACACTAGTAAGAAACCTTATAAACCTGTATGTTTCAATTGTCATAAGCCAAGACATACTTCTAATGTTTGTAAAAGCAGATCTAATGCTACTAATGGTTTTAGACCTAATACATATCAAGGATATAAGCCTATAAATTTTAATGGGTATTGTTACACTTGCAACATGCATGGGCATAAAGCTGTTCAGTGCAAGTATAGAGAAAATATTCTGGAACCTCACATGAGTTAGAGGTCTGGTGGTGGTTGGCAAAGAACCTTTAATGACCGAAGGAGTCCTAGTTGGCAGAGAACCTATGCTAACCAGTCTAGCCCCTATGAGATGGAAAAGAGGATGAATGTGGTTTGCACAATCTGTCATAACTATGGTCATGTAGCTATGAATTGTAGAAGAAGGACTGGTAGAGGAAATGCTGGACCTTGGAGAGCATCTAGTATGGCTTGTTATCATTGTCATCAACCGAGACATATTGCAAAGTTTTGCAGAGCAAAGGTGATTCAACCGTTAAATCAATTCGATGATCGAAAAGGGAAAATGAAAATTGATGTGGAGGAGACCAAGGCTGAAATGAACAAAATCTAAAAAAGAAGGATGATGGAAAACCATCTAAAGATCCTAATTCTTCACCTACTGTGGAGAACCCTTCACCGGCAAACTAAGTTGTTAAAAATCTTAGGGGGAGCTTAATGTTAGATCCATTTCAGAACCCCCTGAAGGACCATTAGGTAAGTTAAATCTACATACTTTGATGCATTATGATATTGAGAAGTGATTTTATGATCAAAGCAATAGGTATTATGTGTCATGAGAACCGGTAGTATGTTTAAAGATGTTTTAGGTTTTTACTGGTAATAACATTTAATACGATAGATAATAGGCAAATAAAAGGAACTTTGTGGATGTCATTTGTCACTTTGGATTCTTGTGAGCACTCAGAGAGTGAGAAGAGAAGAGAAATTTTTTTGTTTGCAACATCTAACTAGATTGACAGAGATTTGAGAATATTTGAGGTGATCCACAATCAACAATCGGTGAGAGAACATTGTCAGTTTCAAAACCCTAGTTGTGAAAGTAGTAAAAGGTATTTATCCAAAAAAATCCTATTTTCTGTATCTGAAGTTTAAAACTTTGAGAATGGATACCCCAAATCTATTAGATGTTATAGTTAGACCTTGTCCTAAATTTAAAAGGCACCCATTTAAGTCTGTTGAAACTGATCCCGTCATAGCCCTATCTGGAGTTACCTATGGAGTGTTACATGTAGAAGATGTTAGATCCTTTTATCAATGAAAATTGGACTATCTTGGTATTTTTGCAATCTTTGACCAATACAAATTATTGTGTGATAAGAATGGAGTGTTGAAGGAACAATTTAAGAAGGTTACCGAGAAAGGTTTTCACCATGCACTAAATTCCATTAATGATTTTGATGGTGAACATGTCAGATATGTTCTTAGTAGGATTCACAACTAATTTATGTGGCTCAACAGACCACATAAGATTACAAAAGAAGCTATTCATGCAGTCACTAGGCTTTGTGCCACTGGTGAGGTTCTAGTATTGAGATCTGTTCCTAAGAATGATGTTGAAAAGCTTACTAATTCAAGATGGGATGGAAGAGAAATGACACTAAATAATATTAATGATCTGATAGTTAAATATGCTTCAATGGTTATTGGTTACTGGATATATCATTCTAGTAGGATAAAAAATACCCTGGTTGCAACCATTCATACCGCATATCGGATGATAAAGGAAGATGTTGATTATGATTTGTTTGAGGAAGTCAATTGATGCCGAATCTTGAGTCCATCAAGAAGGATAAGAGATTGAAGTTTAAATTTGGACAGTTGATCATTGGTTTATTTTTCTACTTTTAGAACCGTTTTCTCGGTATCGGTGATGTTTAGTGGTCTAAGGACACACCGGATCTATCATAGATGAATAACAATATTAGAATGTTGGGTAAAGTTTTTGATAAGATTGCATGAGGATATTTTAAATATTTTAAGAAGAAGATGCATGCTAGAGAAAGGTTACTGAAGAGTATTGTCCAAAAATATAAGGACATAATTTGTTTCATGGTTGATATAGATACCTATATGATGGTTGATCCCAGGATGGCTTGGGAGATGCCTATGGGTTATGAAGTTGAGGTACATCTTTAGGTGGCATATGCAGAACACTTGTTAACTCAACCAGTAGATACAATTGTAGAAATATTTGGTACCTACGAGGAGAAATCTCTACAGGTGCACTCTGAATTAAATAAAATAGTAATAGATAAGAAAGTGAGAAAGGAGGTGGAGGCATTTTCTGAACAATAAGGTTTTACAAAGGAAGCCATTGCAGAGGAAAGAGAAAGACATGCAACACAATAGGGAGGTGCATCAAGTGCCCTAATCGGTACCTCCACCGGTATCAAAACAAGAAGTGAAGATGCAAAGATTAAGAAAGAGACACCTGCCAAAGCTAAGAAGGATAAGCCTTCCAAGATACAATCTAAGAGAAAAGGCAAAAATCATTGAGCCCCCTGCACCTAAAGCACCAGTAACTACAGGGAAAAGGAAAAAGGAACAAGCAAAGAAACCGGTAGCTGCTGATAAAGAAGACACCAAATTAGAAGTTGAGAAGAAATCCTTAAGAGCTAGTGGTAAGAGATCAAAGGATGTTGGAACTTCCATTGTCAAGACTATAAAGAAACTAGTAACAAAGCTTACATCTTTTAAAAAGTTAATAATGCATGTTAAGGAATATGGCTTATTAACTGCTATGAAGAAAAATTATGATAGTTCTGGTGAGGATGAACAAAGACAGATAGAGGATGTAGTTGTTTTCATGATGACTAAATACAACAAAGCCCTAATTGAATTGTAAGGGCTAATTTCAAAATCTTTATATAGTAAGATTGATGCAAAATGGCAGGCTACTATTAAACAAGATAGAGAATATATTGAATTTATTCTTAAAAATCTGCAACCTAAAGCTAAAAGAGAGGAGATAGATAAAATTCTTGCAAAGGTAAAATCATCTTTTAGATCTAAGAAAAGGTTAACAAGAATGTTAATTGGTGAGACCCAATCAGTTCATATGGAAACTGAGCTGATATTGAAGAAATTACTAGGTTTGATTCCTAATGAGGAAGAGCAACCGGAGAAGTTTGAGATAGAAGATATTCCAGACAATGTTGATATCAGTGATTTTACACTTGATGAGATTGTTATGGGAGACCAACTGGTAGATGATCAACTGGTCAATACATAGACATAGATAGTTGGTGTTACTGATGATGACATTGGTACTAATGATGTTGACGCAACTAATAGTATAAATGTGTAGTTTGATGGTGTGCAAATGTCTTAACAATAAAAGGGATAGGAAGAGAAGAAATATGGAGAAGACAAGAGCTCTAAAGAGCCACTGATACATACATAGACTATTCTTCAATCGGTAAATAACAGTGAAAAGAATAAGGAAGAAGAAAAGACAGAAGAGAAGGAAACAGAGAAATATGAGCCTAAAGTGACACCTCTATCCTTTACTTCTAAAAATTAAATTGATGATGGTGAGGAAAATGATGCATTAAGTATACAAAGACCCATTAATATGGATATGTTGAGTTTTGTAGAATTAATAGAGATTGCCACTATAATGCAATCTAGAGAAAAGAAGAAGAGAATGAAGGAACAACAAAAAGAAGCTAAGACAATCAAACATGCAGTTGAAATTTTGTCAAGTTTATTACTAGAGACTGATACAAACAATGTCTTGTAAACCAACTGGTAAAGCTTAATCGATAGAGAAAACAGTTTAATAGTGAACTGGAAAATTGGTCCTCAATCAGTTAACTGGAACAGAGTTGCATTCAAGCAACCAGTACAGGTGATTGATGAAGAGTTGGATGATGCGGTTTTATAGGAGTGGTGGAGACAGGTATTTGGTGTTATATTCTTGACCGCATTAGCAAATTCAGCAAGATGATCAAGATTTGATGTACAGAGCAGGCTATCTAGAAGAACACTTAACCGGTAGTGATAAAGTCACTAAGATCAGTAAACTGGTACAATTTTGTATTATTTTTGGATTGTTATGTCGGTGGCCAACATAAGTTCAGTGTGTAATGTAAGTCTATCTAGATTCATTGAATCTAGGAAATTATTCCAAGGCTATGAGTCTATAAAAAGGGTGTTGAGTTATGAATGCATGTATGAGATCGAAGGAAAATATTGAGATTTTGATTGTGTGGTGTTTAGTGAAGCTTTCAATTGATGTGTTGTTGAAGTTTTGGAGGAACTGAAGCAGATCTTATTAGAAACATAAGTGTTATATAAATATCATTGAACTATTGTTATCCTAACAGTTATAGTAGCAAAATCCCTTAACTGGGTAGGTCCTGCCAGACCTTAATCTGTAAATCCCCTAAGAGGGTAGCTCAAGATCTGAGTTTAAATCCTCTTGCGAGGTTTCTCCTAACAGGGCAAAGCTTCTAACAAGGCTCATCATAGAAAATCCCTTAATCAAGTGACTCCTAATAGAGTCTACTCCTAACATGGCATATTTGTAAGACCTTAACCGGTCAAAGGTTTCTATTTTGCAGATAGTGAATCTTGTGGTTACTAACTCCCACCATGGTTTTTCCCTTTTGGGTTTCCACATATAAATCATTGTGTTATGGTTGGCATGTTTTATGTAGTATTTGTTTATGTTATTATTTTGCTTGCATGCTTATTGATTTTAAAGTTGTTAAGAGGTGTAATCAGATTCTTAAGGTTTTTGCATGAACTAATTTACCCTCCCCTCTCAGTGCCTTATAAGTTTATCACATCTTGTAGATACTAAAAATTTGTAAACGCATGCATTCTTCATGTTTAACCTAATTGAATGTATATCCTTTATTATGCATGTGATCCTCTCCTGCTTCCCCTATCCCATTTTTTGTCATGTTGACATCATTTTATCCCTATTTCGAGTTTGAGATGTCTTGTTTTCCTTAAATTTATCCCCTTGATGTTAGTTCATTCCCAATTTGATTTTATGATGTCAATTTTGTTGGTATTTTGATATGGTTGTCATTTATGTCAACACCTACTAAACACTTATCAACTCTAGCACTTTGGAGAATCAACAACATTCATTGACAAGCAAATGACTCATGCACAGTCATCGGTATCTAGTACACCCACAAGATATAATGATCACCGACACTTGGAATGATATGGAAAATACTTGGTTATGTTGAAGACATTCTGTGGACACTTTATCTTGGAGTTTTGTTTATTGGTATATTAGCATTTACATATTTTTTGTTACCGGCAAATAGGTCCAAGTTACACTAATAGGTTTATCTTCTCCAAATCAGCATGGCATGCTATGGAGATGACTTATTATTGTTGTAAATGCATTAAGCTGACATATTGAGTTGGTTATTGCATTGGGTATTAATTGATATGTAAATAAATTTTATTGTAATATCTTGTAGAGCCGACCTACTAAAATTGGTCTTAGGGTATGGTATAAATGTAAGATCTTATTTGTAAGATCGAATGTGGAATGCGAAAAAGGATTGTGTGAAGGTATATGCGAGAATAAGAAGAGCTATACAGGCAGACATCATTTGAAGATTGAAGGAGGGTTTTTGTGAAGACAATCAGAACTACACCGGTACTGAATCTAGCATATGAAGATGCTAATATGAGTAGTACATTCTTATTGGATTTAACCATCCAATTGTAGTCAGTGTGACTCCCATTTTGTGATTGAGCAGTGAGCTCTAGGCGCTTGGCTTTTCCGCATGTGCAGACCCCATTTGTATACACTTACTATCTGTAGTAGTATCATCTGATTGTGGGTAAGGTTTCCCACCATGGTTTTTCCCCTTACAGGGTTTCCACGTACAAATATTGGTGTTATGTGTTGTGGATGACTTTTTCCTTTTGTTTCATGCATTAATCCTTACCGGTATTGCAATTAACTGTTAAAACTGACTACTGGCATATTAGATTGGTTTAGTGGTATTAAGAATTAAATTGGTTAAGTTGTTTTTGGTTTGAATTTATTTGACAATTGATTCACCCCTTCCTCTTAGTTGTCTCTGGGACCTAACAATTGGTATCAGAGCTTAGTTCTCTTTTGTAGAAGTTTAACAGCTTGAGGAGATCCAATGTCTACTAACTATTTCAGGAAGGATAGTCCTAAACTTGATGGAACCAACTATGGCATATGAAAGATCAGAATGGAGACACATTTAAATTGCATTGGAGAGGACATCTGGGATGTTACAAAGAATGTCTATACTACTCCTACTCAGAGTTAGCCCAATCCACCTAACTTGACTAAAGATGAAGAAAATGATTGCAAAGCAAGAGAAGCACTTTTGAGCACATTATCTAATCAACAAATCATGGGATTATCAGATAGCTCTACTGCTAAAGCTATTTGGGATCATTTGGAAACACTGAATGAAGGAGATTCCATAGTTAAGATTGCAAAACTTGAAAGCTTCCGGGTTAGGTATGAACATCTGAAAATGGAAGAAGATGAAAGGATTTCTACTTTTATGGAAAGAGTAAATGAAATTGTTCTGGGTATTAAATGTTGTGGAGGAACCTTAAGTGAGGATGAAATTGTTTCAAAAGTTTTAAGAGGATTTCCACTGGCATATAAAATGAAATTCACTGCTATAAACGAGTTAAGAGCAATGCCTAATACATCAGTAACTAGGGATACACTGATTGGAAAACTTTCAGCTTTTGAAATTGACGAATTTGGTCCTGTTGCTATTATAAAAAAGATTTAGCCTTTAAAGAATCAACATCATCTGCATCATCATTTGACAAATCTGATTGGAAAGCCTTTTATGCAAGAGAACTTGAAGAAAGCAGGAAAGAAAATGAAGAACTTAAAGAACTTGAAGCACTATTGGCAAGGAAAATGCCTAAAGGTCTAGTTGGAAGTAAGTATGAAGGTAAAGCACCCTTTAAATGTTTTAACTACAATAAGATTGGTCATATGACTTCAAGATGCCTTGATAGACATGCTAGACTAAGAGAAGAAGCTAGAAGAACATACAAGCCTAACCCTGAATATCAGAGATACAATTTTAGGAAGAATAAAGACAAATCTTGTTACATTGTTGATGAAGGTGTGACTGATGATTCTGATGAGGATCCAGCAGACAATGGATGGGTTTTTGTTGCTATAACCAAATATCAACCAGCACCTACTACTCAATCGGTAGAACAGGCCTTGGCAGCTAAAGTTGAAGTAAAGGATGAGTGGATCATTAATTCAGGATGCTCACATCATATGACAGGAGACAAAGGTAAATTCTTGAACTTTCAAGAATACAATGGAGGCTTACTGAGATTTGGAGATGACAAAGCTTGTTTGATCAAAGGTAAGGGTACAATATCTCTTGATGGTAAGCATAACACTGACAATGTTTACTATGTTGAAGGATTAAAGCATAATCTTTTGAGTGTTGGTCAATTAGTTGAGAAAGGATTTCAGTTACAATTAAAAAATGGAAAATGCAAAATCATGAATAGAACTAGTTTAGAAATTGCAACCAGTAATCAGACTAGAGGTAATATCTTTCATTTGAATAACAGTGAAAAGGCATGCTTAATTGCAACCAGTAATTAGACTAGAGGTAATATCTTTCAATTGAATAAAAGTGAAAAGACATGCTTAATTGCACATATTGATGAAAGTTGGCTATGGCATAAGAGACTCTGTCATGTAAACTTTGATTGCATGGTGAAAATCAGTACTATTAAGATAGTTAGAGATTTACCTAAAATTGTCAAACCTCACAATACAGTATGTAAGGAATGTCAATTTGGAAAACAAGTTAGAGCTAGTTTCAAAAGTATTCCAGAAAACTCCAATAATACTCTTGATTTAATTAATACTAATTTATGTGGTCTAGCTAGAACTAAAAGCTTACAAGGTGATAGATATTTCATGCTAATCATTGATGACTATTCTAGAATGTGTTGGGTTACTTTTCTCAGAGAAAAATCAGAAGCACTTGGAAAGTTCAAACTGTTCAAAGCAAAGGAAGAAAATGAAACCGGTAAGAAAATAAAATGTCTAAGATCAGATCAAGGAGGAGAATTTACATCTAAAGAATTTAATACATTCTGTGAAGTAAATGGAATCAGAAGACAACTATCAGCACCATGGACACCACAGCAGAATGGAGTTGTTGAAAGGAAAAACCAAACTATCTTGGATGCAGCAAGAAGTATGTTATCAGAAGCAAACCTACCACATGTTTATTGGAGAGAGGCAGTCATTACAACGGTCTATACATTCAACAAAGCTCACATCAAAGGTGAAACGGGTAAGACCCCTCATGAACTATGGTTTGGTATTACTCCTACTCTTAAATATTTCAAAAAAATTTGAAGTAAATGTTATATCAGAAGAGATGAGTATATTGGCAAATTTGATTCTAGAAGTGATGAAGTAATATGTCTTGGTTATTCATCTAAGAGCAAGGCATATAGATGTTTTAACAAAAGATTGCAGAAAATTGTTGAAAGTACAAATGTAAAAATTGATGAACAATTCAGAGGAACTTCAAGGTATATAGACTCTGAACCGGCAACAGAAATCTTGACAAATGAACCTACTCTAAATCCACTGGTACAGAATGAAGATCCAGTTACCCCAGTATCATCTAAGAATTCCACTGTAGCTGAGGAACAACAACAAACAAAGACACCTCGGTATGTAAGACTGAATCACTCTGAAGATCAGATAATTGGAAACAAGTACACAGGAGTTATGACAAGAGGAAGATTGGCAAATGAAGAGGTATGTCTTATTTATCAAATTTAACCATCATCTATTAATGAGGCATGTGAAGATAAATTCTGGATTAAAGCTATGGAAGAAGAATTAGAACAAATTGAGAAGAATAACACTTGGACATTAGTTCCCCGACCTAAAGATAAAAATGTAATTGGAACCAAATGGGTATTCAGAAACAAACTTAATGAAGATGGTAAGGTTATCAGAAATAAAGCAAGACTAATGTGTAAGGGATATTCTTATAAAGAAGGAATTGATTACAATGAAACCTTTGCACCGGTAGCTAGAATTGAGGCAGTTAGATTATTTTTGGCTTTTGTAGCACATAAGAACTACAAAGTATATCAAATGGACATTAAATGTGCATTTTTGAATGGAGATCTTGAAGAAGAAGTTTACATCAAACAACCTACTGGATTTTCTTTGACAGATAACAAAGATATGGTTTGCAGGTTAAGAAAAGCTTTGTATGGATTGAAGCAAGCTCCAAGAGCTTGGCATGCAAGATTGGATAAGTATCTTTTGAAGATTGGTTTCTCTAAAGGTAATGCAGACAATAATTTATATTATAAAGTGACTAATGACGACATCTTGGTTATAGAAGTATTTGTTGATTATATAATCTTTGGAGGAGAAGATGGATTATGTAAATAATTTTCTATTAAAATGCAGCAAGAATTTGAAATGTCTATGATTGGAGAAATAAAATTCTTTTTAAGATTGCAGATTTCATAGACTGATAAAGGTATATTCTTGAGTCAGTCCAAGTACTTAAAAGAGTTACTAAAGAAATTTGGGATGGAGAACTCTAAACCGGTAAGCACACCTATGACTACAAATGACAAATTATCACTAAGGGATGAATCTACACCTGTTAATCCAACTAGATACAAATCTATGATAGGAGGTTTACTGTATTTGACACAAACCAAACCTGATATTATGAATGCAGTATGTATTGTTTCAAGATTTCAGAGTAATCCTAGAGAAAATCATGAATCAGCAGTAAAAAGGATTTTTCAGTACTTACAAGGTACTTCAAATCTTGGATTATGGTATCCTAGAGATGAAAACTTTGAATTATATGCATACATAGATGCAAATTGGGTAGGAGATTTGGATGATAGAAAAAGTACCACCGACAGAGCATTTTTTCTTGGAAATAGATTGATTTCTTGGTTGAGTAAGAAACAAAGTTGCACATCTCTATCAATAGCAGAATTAGAATATGTTGCAGCAGCAACTAACTATACATAGGTACTATGGCTTAAGAAAATGTTGAAAGATATAAAAGTAAAATGCAAGGAACCTATTACTATCTATTGTGATAACACTACAACAATTGATATATCTAAGAATCCGGTACTACATTCTAAAACCAAATGTGTTTCTATCAAATTGAATTTTCTAAGGGAAAATGTTGAAGCAAAAGAAATAAAAGTGGTTTATGTGAATACTAAAGAATAGATTGCAGATATTTTCACTAAACCTTTGCCTAAGGAGACTTTGAATATCTCAAAGACTAGCTTGGGGTCATACCCCCACCGGTAGAGACTTAGGAAGTTGATGATTATCATCAACCGGCAGAATTAATAGAGAAATCTTTTATTCCGGCTATGATGAGGAAGCTACTTCTCAGGGGGAGTAGTTGGTATACTAAATTTATTGGTATTTTGTATATGAAATTGGTTTTGTAATAACTTTGGCATTTGATGTCAAAGGGGGAGAGATTTGTATGGAAAAACACAAGGAAAACACATGTTGCTCCCAGGGGGAGAGATTGTTATTTGGGAAAGATTACTACTCTTTGTATCTGTATTTTGATTTTTGGTTATGATCTCTTTTTGGGAGATTGTTGGTATTTTGGTATTTGGCATTTCTATTTTGGCACTTTGATGGTTTTTCCATCTTGTGTTGCCATAAATGCCAAAGGGGGAGATTGTTGGTATTTTGATATGGTTTTGTGATTGATGTCAACACCTACTAAACACTTATCATCTCTGGCACTTTGGAGAATCAGCAACATTCACTGGCAAGCAAATGACTCATGCACAGTCACTGGTATCTAGTACACCGGCAAGATATAATGATCACCGACACTTGGAATGCTATGGAAAACACTTGGTTAGGTTGAAGACATCGTGTGGACACTTTGGCTTGGAGTTTTGTTTATTGGTATATTAGCATTTGCATATTTGTTGTTATCGGCAAATAGGTCCAGGTTACATCGACAGGTTTATCTTTTCCAGATCAGCATGGCATGCTATGGAGATGACTTATTATTGTTATAAATGCATTAAGCCGACATATTGAATTGGTTATTGCATCGGGTATTAATTGATATGTAAATTAATTTTATTGTAATATCTTGTAGAGCCGACCTACTAAAATTGGTCTTAGGGTATGGTATAAATGTAAGATCTTATTTGTAAGATTGAATGTGGAATGCGAAAAAGGATTGTGTGAAGGTATATGCGAGAATAAGAAGAGCTATACATGCAGACATCATTTGAAGATTGAAGGAGGGTTTTTGTGAAGACAATAAGAACTACACCGGTACTGAATCCAGCATATGAAGGTGCTATTTTGAGTAGTACATTCGTATTGGATTTAACCATCCAATTGTAGTCAGTGTGACTCCCATTTTGTGATTGAGTAGTGAGCTCTAAGCGCTTGGCCTTCTACATGTCCAGACCCCATTTGTATACACTTAATATCTGTAGTAGTATCATCTGATTGTGGGTAAGGTTTCCCACCGTGGTTTTTCCCCTTACAAGGTTTCCACGTACAAATATTGGTGTTATGTGTTGTGGATGACTTTGTCCTTTTGTTTCATGCATTAATCCTTACCGGTATTGCAATTAACTGTGAAAACTGTCTACCGACATTTTATATTAGTTTACCGGTATTAAGCATTAAATTGGTTAAGTTGTTTTTGGTTTGAATTTATTTGATAACTGATTCACCCCCCCTCTCAGTTGTCTTTGGGACCTAACAAATTTATCTCTAAACCTATCTTGATTAGGTCAATTTAATTCCTCTTTGATCCTACGGCTTCCCTTTTCCCATTTTATATCTAGATGGTATCATTTTCTCCCAATTCTAGTTTTATAACATCATTTTGACCTCTTCTCTTATCCCAAGGCATTGCATCAATCCCTTTTCAGTCCTTTGACTTGCTTTAACCGATTTACTTGCTTTTATGACAATTTTCCCATTTTGACTCAATTCTTCCCATTTTTGGTTTGAAGCTTCCCTTTCTCCCCAACTTCATCCATTTAGACCTAATTTGAGTTAATTTGACCAAAATTAAGTCTCTAAATGTTAGTTAACATAATTGTCCTTTAAGGTTTAATTAATTAATTAAACCTCATTGGATATTGTTGGTCATTGTTGCTGCTAGGATATGTTCTTGTTAGTGATGCCAACATATTCATGTGAATTACTATGGTGTGTGTTGGGATCCAAGAACAATTAGAGGAGGGGGGTGAATCAGTGTTCTGCCAGAATGAACAGATTTTAACTTTCTAGACCATGCATATATATACCGGTAAACAAATAAGCATATAACAAGAAGAAAATAAACCATCCACATAAATTTACACCATAACACACAAATTTTATATGTGGAAAACCTCAATTAGGAAAAACCATGGTGGGATTTGTGACCCATAATATCAGTTCACTTGCCACATGAAAAGATATTACATATAATAGGGACCTGCACTTGCAGGATGGCGCACTGCCTAGAGTATACTGCTCATCACTAAAGAGCCTCACTGACTACAAGCTTTCTGCCAAAGTAAATTACTAAAAGTGAACTCAGGAATGTATCTGTTATGCCAAATAGAGTTTCTATTCTGGTTCTGCTCTATACCAGTTCATAAACTCTGAACTGCTACTAGTATCATTTCTCCTCCAAGAATTCTTTCAAAGATATCTATGGATCATTATATGATATAGCATTCACATACAAAATAATCTCCATACATATATTTTGCATCATATAGTTCTTCTATATTCTCCTATATCCACACATATCATATATCTTGCTCTCTTCCAAAAATAACCTAGCAGACTGACCTATATACCTATTACAAATGATATGTCTTATGTCGGCTTACAATACATTTACAAAAAAGTTGGCCTTGAAAATAATAATTACAAAATGATTTAAGTAAATCCTCCTTGATGTCGGCTTCCAAAGAAGTGTTGATGTCGATGTCGGTGTAGCCCCGAATGCTCCAAAGCTGGTATCTATTGGTATATGCTTCCTAGTGTCAGTTTATGACTTCCATCATATCTTGTTTCCATCAATGACAACAAAATGAATCCAATGAGTGTCAATTGCCAACAATCTCCCCCTTTAGCATTGATGACAACACTCATGTGAAAATGGATTCCCTGTCGATATGCTCCCCTTGAGCAATACACTCCATTTGAAATATGTTGTTTTGATATTTTTCACATATGAACACACTCCCCCTTTGATATTAATGCCAAAGACTGGTGAAATAATTGAAAGAATAAAAGAATACTGTTAGTTTCACTAGAGATTTGCCATCTTTAGGATTTTCGTGTATGCCTTTTGCAATAATTGAAGATATGTATCCCAACTGGATTTGAAGGTATCAAACATAGATGCAAGTCCACTTAGTAAGTGGGCAAGTGTTTCCTTCTCATGGATATCTACTAGTGTGGGTTTAGCTATCATATCCATGCATTCTTTCTTGTGAAAACCCAATGAATCGAGTCTAGGACTTACCAATCCTCTTAGATTTCTTGCTCTTCTCATGATTTTGTCTCTCTTTCTCAAAAGAAAAAATTTAGTTCTCCTAGGAAAAAATTTGTCCATCAATAGATGTGTTTAGTGTAGTCAATCTATCAAAAGAGTTAGCAATTTTAGCCATCTTATCATATAACTCCTTCAATCTGCTATCTACATTAGCTGTAAGACTTTCTATATTGCAACACACTCTGTAGATATTTGTACATTGCTTTAAACAAACCTCAATAGGGATAAGTTTGTCCTCAATTTTCTTCTTCCCTATCTCTATAAGCTGATCAAAAGTTGTTCTTTTTGTTGTAAAATTGTCCAAAGTCTATCAGTCTGCTATCTGCTTCAGAGATTGAAAATTGTTGGATATGTGCTTTGTTAGAGTCTTGAGCTTACCGGAAGGGCTTGCTCCATCTTCAATTTGACAGTCAGGTAATAATCTATGCAATATGAAGACTGATTGATCAATTAATCCTTTATCCATAGTACCTTCCTTCTGTCATTTCTGAGTAGCCATCATTATTAATTCAATTGGACTCATTTCAGAGACTAATTTCTTCTTAACCTAAGAAGTGTCAATTGCCAAAACCTTTGCTGGGGAATCAATTTTACCTACCGGTATGGACTCATTGGTTAGCTTGTCCATCTGAACCTCTATTGCACCGGTGGCTTTGCCACTTGGTGCAGTGTCGGCTACTGCCGATGGAGTATTATCCACAGTATTTCCAGTGTCTTGTACATTGCCTTGCTAAAAAATGGTATGTGTCATTACAGACTATACACTCTCCTTAGTTGCCAGTTGTGTTTGAATATCTATAGTTACTACCAGTTGTGTCAAAAATGGAGTTGAACTACCCAAAATACCTTTCCCTTCTGATTTGTCAGGAATGGTGGAAGATGTTTCCCTTGCGAATTCTTCTTGAGATGTGAGAAAGTCTGGGTTTTTCTGAAAGAATTTTGTCCATCCCTTACTTGTCTCATTTACCACCTCATTTACTCTTCCCATCACAAGACTTATTTGTCTAGATTTACTACTGAAGAAAGTCCTATTTGTAGTATCCATACACCTTTTCATTTCCTCATTATTTACAGTACCACACAATTCCAAAAGTGCAACTTCTTTGATTTCCCTGCCCCTCTTGATAGCGTCAAGTCTCCTAGCCTCAAGCTTATTATACAAAGATAAAGGTATCTCCTTCAAAATTTCAATTAAGGCTTTCTTATAGATGTCAATATATAACAAAATAGCCTCTTCTAATTCACTTTGCTCATTCTCTTTTAAATCTTCATAATACTTAGATATAATTTTCAACATTCCATCTTTTATAATTTCATCAACAAGTTCAACATAGATCATTGTGGTCTTACTGGTTCCAGTATCATCGCCCTTCTTCTTTTTGCTTGTGGTTGTCGATGTGACTGGTTTCCTCTTTTACATAGGCTTCCTTGTTGGTGGTGGAGGTGCAGTAGGCTTAGTTACCTTTCTGACAAGTCTCCTCCTAGGCTCTACCTTCTTCTGCTCTACTGGTGGTTTTACCACATTCTTCCTTTGTACCCTTTTGAAATCCCAAGGTTCATTATCCTGAGGATTAGATTCATAAGTGATAGGGGAAATGTGAACTTGTGGCTTCTTCACTTCTACAGTACCAACCTCTACCAATTTAGCTACCTATTTAGATTTAGAGCCTAGCTGAGTATCTATCTTATAAAGCACATCTTGTACATATGCAGAAATCTTTTCTATTTTCTCCTCTCTCCAAATCTCCTTAGATCTCTTTCGGGGTAATATGTAAAATTTAGCAATGACTTTACCAACCCCTAAGGCTTATGCCTCAGTTACCAGTGGAATTTCCTATCGGTGGAGGAATACTTTGTTCTACCGGTGGAGTTACTAGTATAGATCCATCTCCACTTGGTTCTTCATATTTTCTAACCCATCTCTTGGTGTGATCTTGTTGTACTTCATCTACCTTCTACTTTCATTTCTCATTATTAACCGGTTAAGTCTTGCTTCTGCAATACTTAGCAATATGACCCATTTTGTTGCATGCATAACATGTAACATTGTTCTTCTAAATTTCTTTGACATATCCGGTGTCATTTCTTGACCTACAATGATTAGCAAAATATCCAAACTTTCCACATGCATGACATTTAACATTCATTCTGCAATCTTCTAATCTATGACCATATTTCTTGCAGTTTGTGCATTGACCAAGAACAAAATTGTAGTTTTGATTTACCTTATTTCTACATTGTTTAGCCATATGTCCAAACTTATTGCAAATAAAACATCTACCATTGAATTTATACGCATTAGATTGTCTTACCAGTTTCCTTTGTTTTGATGAGTTCTGCATACCAGTTGTCTAATATTCATTTGTAGTACTAGAGCTTTGACCTTGTACAAATCCAAGTTCTCTAGAATCATCAATTAGTCTTTGTCTTTTCAATAAGTCATCCAACTATGCAACACTAATCCTAAACTTCTCTTTATACTCACTTGCAATAGTTAGATCATCTCTCACAGTGGTTACTTGTCGTTCAAGTTCTAGTTCATTATTCCAAGAGTGTGCCAAATCAGTTCTCAACAGATTATTCTCATGAGTCAATCTGCCACATTCATCAAATTTGTTCTTCAGAGATATAACCAGATTATCTTCCTTCTTCTTTCTATCCTCAATATATTTTGATAACCTCATAGTCAGATCTTGCATTTCATTCTTCATGAGCATGTTTGCTTGTCTTAGATTCTAACATTGTTCCTTAAGAGCATTTTTCTCCTCATCATCCAGTTGTTACAAAATTTATTTTCTCTTGGCTTGAGCATATGATAACCTTTTGGCTTGAGTAGATGATAACCTTTCTTGTAGGATAAGAATGAATTCATTTGCAGAATTCAATTCCTCTTGCAATTTCAAGTTCTTCATCCTTTCAGCATCATAATCCTCAAGAGCCATATCAAGTTGCTTCTCCATAGCCATGTTCAAAGATTTCGGTTTTAGGATCTTCCTCAAGCTGTTAAACTTCTTCTGAGGTACCAAGCTTAGATACCAATTGTTGGGATCCAAGAACACTAAAAGGGGGGGTGAATAAGTGTTCTGTCAGAATGAATAGTTTTTAACTTTCTAGACCATGTATATATATATCGATAAACAAATAAGCATATAACAAGAAGCAAATAAACCATCCACATAAATGTACACCATAACACACAAATGTTAGACATGGAAAACCTCAATGAGGAAAAACCATGGTGGGATTTGTGACCCACAATATCAGTTCACTTGCCATATGAAAAGATATTACATATAATAGGGGCCTGCACTTGCAGGAAGACACACTGCCTAGAGCATACTGCTCATCAATAAAGAGCCTCACTGACTACAAGCTTTCTACCAAATTAAATTACTAAAAATGAACTCAAGAATGCATCTGCTATGCCAAATAGAGTTCTACATCTGGTTCTGCTCTATATCGATTCATAAACTTTGAACTGCTATCGATGTCACTTCTCCTCCAAGAATGCTTTCCAAGCTATCTACAGATTATTGTCTGATATAGCATTCATATACAAAATAATCTCCATACATATATTTTGCATCATACAGTTTTGCTATATTCTCCTATATCCACACATATCATATATCTTGCTCTCTTTCAAAAATAACCTAGCAAACTGACCTATATACCTATTACAAATGATATATCTTATTTTGTCTTACAATACATTTATAAAAAAGTCAACCTTGACAATAATAATTACAAAATGATTTAAGTAAATCCTCCTTGATGTTGACTTCCAAAGAAGTGTTGATGTTAGTGCCGGTGTAGCTCTGAATGCTCCAAAGTCAGTATCTGTCGGTATATGCTTCCTAGTGCTAGTTTATGACTTCCATCATATCTTGTTGCCATCAATGACAAAAAAATGAATCCAATGAGTGTTAATTTCCAACAATGTGTGTAGATTGGGAAGATCTTATGATCTAGTTTGCAATATTGTTTTGTTTGTCACTCTTTTGCTAGCAAGTATTTCCTTTGGTATATTCTTGTGTGATCAGATCTTGTGCTGAGATTTTGAGATATTGTTTGGGATGGTTTTTTGTATCTTCATTTCATATGGATCATGATTTGGTACTTTTCAAGTTATCTTTTGTCATGACAGTTGTTGATTGGTTATATTCTTGAGCTTTCAAATGTTCATAGATGAAGATTTGATAAGTGGTGTTGGTGCAGTTGCTATTGATGATACTAACGTGCTTACTAGTGTTTCCTAATTGTTTCCTATTTTTTTTATTATCCACATTGATTTTTGTGTGATTTTTTGATGGCTTCTATAAACCGGTGATTATCTTCATGTGATGTGGTTTTCCTAGTGGTGTAGCATGTTGCAGTTGATCTTGGCATGATTTCCAATGGAGATGAGTGTTTGGTAATTTGAATTAGGTCCATGGTACATCATGTAAATAATTGTATTGGTCTAGTGGTTGATCTTTTTATCATGTGATGTAATTTTGTAATTAAGGGTTGGGGGTTTAGCCAACCTTGTTCTCAAGGTTTATGATTTGTATATATATGTGATATATTCATGTAATTTAGGTTTTGAGGTTGTGTCTACATTGTTAGACAGTGTTGTATGTTTGAACAAGAGATTTATCCTTTTGTGTTGTGATTGAGGAGAGATTGGATTTTCAAGGAAGACATCTGTGCTTAACCGAAACTGTAATCAGGCATTTGGAGATGTTATTCTTTCAGTTCATTTCTTCTGGATTGTAGTCCAAATTTTCTCTGTAAGTCAATGAGACTTCCCTGAGGATTGTAGCCTTTTGGGTCATTATCTTTTGAGTAGTGAGCTCTAGGAAGTGTGCTTGATGCCTAAAGGAGCCGATAAGTATGATGGAAATTTGATGTAGGAGCATCCATGGTTCACAATAATATTGCATCAACCAAAAACATTTTCCTTTCTATATTGTTTGTAGTTTCAATTTTCCTTTCTATGTGTCCCTATTTTGGCTCACTGGATCTTGTGGAGTTGGATTCTACTTCAAGACTTGATCATCTTTCTTTCTTTAAGACCACATCTCATTTGGATCACTTTCCAGTAAGATATCGCTACCAGTTTCCATGACAGTTTCTTGTGACTGGTTGTTCCTTTGTTATCGATTGCCTGAGACCTATTCAGGTGATCTACCGGAACCAATTCCAAAGCTTACAGAGCCTTGGATGTTGATCTTAATGTTTCTTGGCATGTGGCCAACCTTCTTCATTTCATTTTTTGGATTTTTTGAAGGAATCTCTTGGCAGAGGCCGGCCTTGTTCTTTTTTGCACGTTAGGTCTTGTTCTTCAAGTTTGTATACCTTTTGGGCCGACTGGATCCTTTGGATCGATATATATTTGTAATCATGCTTTAGAGTACAATCAATTAAAATCAATCAAAGTATCAGATAGATAGATTGTTCCTAGAAGATAGATCTTTTGATTCAAGGTCCTGGTTGTGACCTATTTTACCATGTTTGTGTGCTAGTATGTTGTAATCCGGTTGTTATCGATTGGATGTAATCAAATTTCATCCAATAAAACTATCTTTTTTGCATTGCCTCCATCTTATCTATGTGTTTCTATTGTGTTTACTCTTACTGACCAATCCAGATTGATCTCCTTGAGGTCCCTCCTCACCAATGATTACTTCAAGTGGTATCAGAGTGAAGTTTCATTCTGGAGGTTGCATGTCTTGAAATTTTCTTGTAGGGTGGCAGAATATGGATCCGACCTGCAATTGCAAAGGACTAGCATGAATCGATGGCATGAAGAGGAACTAGGAATGGTGGAGTGCATGGGAATGCAAACCCCACTGTGATGGAGATGTTGCGAGGAATAGAAGACCAATTAGAAGCCATGGAGATAGCCCAGAGAAGAGGCTGACATATTGAAGATGTAAGTGAAGATGAAGGAGAAGAAGCCTCGGTAGAACAAGTAAACCTACTAGCGGTTGATCTAGGTGAAGAAAGGTTTTTATGGGTTTTAAGTAGGGAAAACACTAAACCTCATTATACCCCACTGGAATATGATGGGAAGTTAGATTCAGATGAATTGATGGATTGGATCTCAGAGATGGAGAAGTATTTTCATTTTGAAGACACTGCAAAAGAAAGGAAGGTGAAATATGTATGTACCCAGTTGAAAGGTCATGCATATATTTGGTGGGAGCATTTGAATGTAGATAGATAAAGAAGAGGTAAAGAAAAGATTAAGACATGGGATCAGATGATTGCTAAGTTGAAATCAAAGTTTGTCCTGATGAATTATGAAGTGGATTTGTGAACTTGCAGAACTTGAGACATAAGGAATCTAGTGTGAAGGAGTACATCTAAGCATTTTACAAATTGAACATCAGATCCAAACATGTTGATGATGAAGTTGAACAAATTGTAAGATATTTGAATGAATTATGGATGTCTATACAAAATGAACTCAATATGATCAAATTGGAGTGTTGAAGAGGCTTACTAATATGCACTAAAGGCTCAAGAGAAATTGAATAAAAGACATGAGCAGAGATAGAGAGGTAGAGGTTGAAGGTTTACCGGAGGAAGATTTCAAGGAGGAAGAGGATATATTAGACTAAGAATAACCAATACAAATTAGAACATGGACAAGGAAGTGAGAAAAGAAGGTAATTCATACCGGAAGGATGATAGAAATTTCTACCGGAGGAGAGCAGGATGGTTACCAGAATGAGAACTTTGGAAGATAAGATAAGAGGACATCTAGAGGAACTTACTTTAAGTATGGAGGAGAAGGACACCGTGCATTTGAGTGTAAGAAGATAGAGGCTACCGAAAGAGAAGCAATGGTGGAAGAAAACCCCACTGAATCAGATAATAAACTGAAGGATGGAGAATTATTGATGACAAGGAGAGATTTGTGTCATACCAAAGGAGATGAAGAACCCTTTCAGAGGAAGAATTTGTTCAAGACCAGGTGTAAGGTATCTGGTAAGCATTGTAAATTTGTTATTGATAGTGGTAGTTTAGATAATCTTGTTTCAGAAGAGGTGGTGAATAAGTTGAAATTGGAGAGGTTGAAACACCCTAAGCCTTACCAGATAGCATGGATTCAAGATGAAAATAAGTTGTTAGTAAGAGAATAGTGTTTGGTAAAATTGAAAATTGGGAATTATCATGATGAAGTTTTTTGTGATATTATGCCTATGGATATTTGTCGTCTTTTGTTGGGTAGAGCTTGGCAATTTGATAGACATGCAATACATGATGGGAGGAAGAATAATTACACTATTGTGGCCAATGGGATGAAGCAAACCTTGTTACCTTTGGAGGAACCTTTGAAGAATTAAGTCTGTACAAATGCCAGAATCTATTTAGTATATGGAAGGAAATTCATGGATGGACTAAGATATGAGAATGTGCATTTTGCCTTAATTCGTAAGAAGAATGAGAGATCGAAACTAGAAGAAGAGCACCCAGAAGAGATAAGAGATTTGCTGACAGAATATGAGGATATAATTTCAGATAATGTACCTGATGGATTTCCACCTGTTAGAAGTATTAGTAATTGTATGGACTTGGTTCCCAGAGCTAGTTTTCCTAACAAAGATGCACACCGGTTGACACAAGTAGAGAATAAACAACTAAATAGACAAGTGCAAGAGTTGTTGAAGAAAGGTTTGGTTAGGGAGAGTTTGAGCCCTTATGCAGTACCAGTAGTATTAGCACCTAAGAAGAATGGAGGATGTGTACTGATTCAAGAGAAATAAATAAGATCATAGTAAAATATTGGTTTTCTTTACCTAGGATGGATGACATAATGGAATGTTTGAGTGGAACAAACTACTTTACAAAGATAGATTTGAAGAGTGGATATCATTAGATCAGAGAAGGTGATGAGTGGAAGAGAACATTTAAGACAAATGAAGGACTATATGAATGGTTGGTGATGCCTTTTGGGTTGACTAATGCACCAATTACTTTCATGAGGATGATGAATGAGGTATTGAATAAATTATTGGGTAAGTTTGTTATTGTGTATTTGGATGACATTCTGATTTTTTCAGTAAAACAAAAGAGGAGCATTTGTTGCAGTTAAGACAAGTTTTGCAGAGGTTGAGAGAAGAAAAGTTGTTGATCAATATCAAGAAGTGTACTTTCATGAAGGATGAGTTAGTCTATTTAGGATTTGTGATATCTAAGGATGGTTTGAAGATGGACCCTGAGAAAGTGAAAGCCATTGCCGAGTGGCCTACACCAAAAAGCATTGGGGAGGTAAGAGCATTTCATGGATTGGATAGTTTTTACCAGAAGTTTATCAAAAATTCTAGTTCAGTTTGTAACCCTATGACTAAGACCATGAGGGGAGATCGAAAGGAATTAAAGTGGACCACCAGAGAAAACAAAATTTTTGAATTGTTGAAGCATAAAGTGACTGAGTAACTTGTGTTAGCTTTTCCGGATTTCAATAAGGTATTTCAAGTGGACTGTGATGCAAGTGGAACAACAATAGGAGCACTTTTGAGTCAAGAAGGGAGAGCAATAGCATATTTCAGTGAGAAATTGAATGATACCTGGAAGAGATATCCAGTATATGATCAGGAATTTTATGCCATAATTCAAGCCTTGAAGAAATGGAGACATTACTTGTTGCCTAAGGAGTTTGTGTTGTATACAGATCATTGAGCTTTGCAATATTTGAACAGTCAGAGTAAGTTGAATCAGAGACATATGAGATGGGTAGAGTTCTTGCAAAGTTACACCTTTGTGTTGAAATATAGAAGTAGGAAATCTAACAAAGTTGTTTATGCATTGAGTAGGAGAAGGAATTTGCTGACAAAGATGAGAGTGACAGTATTAGGTTTTGAAGATTTGAAGACCTTGTATGATGAAAACCCAAATTTTGAAGAACCTCCTCTTCCTTACTAGTTCTCTCCTTACTCTGACTGAATCTTCAGCAACTCAACCACTATCTTGTTGGATCTCCTCTATCACTCTCTCCTATCTTTTTCTCACTGCTGCTACTTACCGGTTCCTTCTTCACTCAGTACACTACCTCTTCTCTTTCAGTTTACCTCTATCTTGTCCACAACTATCAATCACTGCCGATTCTCTACCATTCCTTTTTACTTGACTGGGTTCCTCTGGTTCTTCATTCAACTTGTATTCACTCTCTAGCACCTTCTCATCAGTAGCCTTGACCTTACCGATTAAACCCTCTTATCAATTCTCCTTCCAATACTCAGACACTTAAGATCTTTGCCAAAAAGATAGTCTGATTTCATTACTCATAGAGGTATACCAACACTCTGTCCAACATAGTCTTCTCATGCAACATCATTCAACCAACACTGCTCATTGATTTTGGCTTGTGTATGTATAAACAAGTTTTCCCAGCAAAAACCAATTCAAATCATAGGAGGTTAGGTTTTACTCATCAACCTCGAGGAAAACCAAATCCAATCAGATCTGATCCAATTTGCCTTGGATAGATCACCTGCATTGGAGGAATGCATCTATATGCATTTTCCATTATCCAATGCATGTTTGTTAAAAATAGCAAATCTAACCCTGTTCTTCAGCCTCGAAATCACTCGACACATTTATAATCTAGTTGTTTCCTTCTTGAGGTCAATCTATAGTCGGATATCATGCATCGATCAACACTACAACTCCTTTGTGATTGTCATAGTCAACATTTAATATCGACCAATCATAACTATGACACTAGATATCACCAACCTCTACATATTCACTACCTCAGCTCTGCATGGTATCACATTCTCATGCATCCAATCTTACTAACATAGAGTTAGTTCATGCTTGCACATCCGAAAAACCCTTACCAGAATCAATCTTGACCAATTTTCTTATACCGACACAAACCTTTTCAGTAAACCTTCACGCCAATGTTGGCATTCTACACTCTTATGAGAATGGTTGTATTGTCATTGATGGCAAACTGATTGACAAACTGATAGGCAACTGACTGGCATTCACTGGCATTAAGATTTCTACATACACCGGCAAGCACCAATACCAATAGACACTTACACCGGCATTCAGATTACATCAGCAATAGTATACCGACACTCAAGCCAACATGGAAATATCTTTTATTGTAATATAATTATCCTTTTGTAAGCCAACTTGGTATATTGTAAAAGACTCATATATGTATGAAGTCTTGTAGGTCATTTTGGAAAGTGGTATGTGTGATGAAAGAGGAATGATATGATGTGAAATTGATAGAAGAATTTTATATAAGGACAAATAGGTTTTGGTTATAGACTGAGCTTAAACCGATATTGAACCTGGTATAGTTGGTGCTGATTTGAGTAGTACATTGTATTGGATTTAATCATCCATTTTGTAGGTCAATGAGACTTCTATTTTGTAGTTGAGCAATGAGATCTAGGTTGTTGGCCTTCCTGCATGTGCAGGCCCCTCATGTAAGTAATATTTATTAATTGACCAGTGAGTGAATATTGTGGGTCACAAATCCCATCGAGGATTTTCCCACTTCCTTGTTAAATATATTGTGTTATGGTGTGTTCTCTATGATGTCTTTGTTATCCTTATTTGCTGCATTAATTCTTATTTACCAGTACACTATTTTAGGATGCAAAGTTTTAAATAAGTATAAATATTTTGTCAACCGGTTAGACACTAATTCACCCCCCCCCCCCCCCCCCCCTCTTAGTGTCTTTGGGACTGTCATTGATTCTAATAATTGGTATCAGAGCCTGGTCCTCTATTTGAAAAATCCTAACAACTTGAGGAAGATTCTGACACCAGTACAAATGGAAAACTTAAGAAAACAATTGGAAGGAGCTCTTGAAGATTCTGATGCAGAGAAATTGAAGAATATCAAACTTGAAGATGTTCTAAGGACTACACAGGAATTCATTAAAGGACTTCAAGAGAACTTTGCTATAGCACAAAATAAAAGAAAATAACTTCATGAGAAGATGCAAAAAGATGATGATGAAAAAGAAACTCTTAGAGAACTTGCAAATAAGTTGAGACAAGAAAACAATAATATGAAGAATGAAATGCAAGATATGACTATGAGGTTATGTAAAGATATTGAAGAAACGAAGAAGAATGAAGAAGACTTGACTAGGAGACTTAATGATGCTGGAAATGAAAATCTGAGACTTAGTCATGAAAATGATATGTTGAAGACAGATCTGTTTCACATGCAACATGATAAAACTAAGCTTATGAGACAAATGGGAATTCTAAAAAATGAGTTGGCTACTGCAGATAAACACAACTTGAAAAATTCAAGAAAAGTTCAAAGGATCTTGATGACATGCTGAAGAGTCAAAAGCCTAATGGAGATACTAATGGACTTGGATTTGAGATTGGAGAAAGTTTCGGTACTGCAAATAATCATGATCACAATAAACCGGTAAGACAACCTAATGCTTATAAGTTTAATGGGAAATGCTTTAACTGTAAAAAGTATGGTCGTAGAGAAAATCATTATAGACTTAGAAACAATCAGAATATTTATGCACCCACTGGTAATGTTCCAAATGCAACAAAATTGGTCATAATTCAGAAAATTGCAGAATGAATATGAAATGCTATGTTTGTGGAAGATTTGGGCACTTATCTAATCAATGCAAAACACAAACCAGTGTAGGATATGGAAAGGATGTTCATAGGAATAATGTAACTTGTTATGCTTGTAACAAGATTGGACATATTGCAAAATTTTGTAGAAGCAAGACTTCACCGACTAACAATAAAGGATCCAGTTTGAAAGGCAAAGAAAAGGTAGATGAAGTAAAGAATTTTTTTTCAAAACAATGGATTAAGATTAGAGAACTGAGAAGTAACCCTTTGGGGGTATTGGAGCAAGTTGAAAATCATGTAGATTACCCTCGCTTGATGGTGAGAAGATAGATTTCTTCTTTACCAACAGATGTGTTAAGTTTTCACTTAACCAACAAGCATTTAATGTGGTTGGTGGAAGATATGTCATTATAAATCATCGGATTTCCCTCATTTTTGACTCACTGAACATTCAAATTATCAGAGAGCGTGAAAACTGAGTGAAGTCATTCAAGGCGAAGGTGAGAAGTGATTTCTTTAGATATTCAAAATATTTTCAGGTAGTAAAAGGTATTTTTCAATGGCCTCTTCTTCTGTTCCCGAGTTTATTGCAAACCCTACCATTGTCAAGAACATTAAGAGACCTAGGCCCGTGTTTAAGATAATTCCCAAAATTGCTAAACAAGATGACTCTGTCGAGGCATTTTCAAAAATTCCTAAAGGTGTAGCATTTGGTGAAGACCCTAGGATTTACATACATTGCAATATAGATGATCCAGGATTTGAGGATTTGAAGAAAATGTATGATGAGGTTATAACTAATGAGCAAGGAGTTATTAAAACAGATCACAAGATTGTGGAAACCTTAGGTTTTGTTGATATTTTCAACTTGCCTGTATTCCCTAAGGAGGTCGTCAGACTTGTGTTAAGTAGAGTTCATGGAGAGTTCATATGGCTGGAATCAATTTGCAAAATTACCAAAGAAGCAATTAGGGCAGTTACAGGTTTACCCTCATCCAGTAGTAGACTTGATAAGATAAAGAAGATTCCCAACAAAATGGTGACAAGCCTAACTGGAGAAACATCTGATAGTAGATCACTTAGAGTAAATGATATTAAGGATGCAAATGTGATATTTGTAAGTATGGTGCTAGGATACAAGACCACTCATGCAAATAGGATAAATTCTTTTTCTAGTCTCTATATACACAGTGCTTATGAGATGGTAAAAAACAATGCAATGATTGATGTTTTTGAATGGTTGAAAGATGAGATTATTGATAACTTTAAAAAGATTAAAGGAGACAAGAAAGGCACATTCCATTTTGGAAATCTGTTAGTATGTTTGATGTTGTACTTTGTTAAGGAAATACCTGGTATTGGTCACAAGGACTTTGCATATGACATCCCGGTAGGTAAGAAAATTTTGGAAGCTTTCACCGGTATGGGATTAGACTGTGAGAATAACATTTATGAGTATTTCAAGACTTTCAAAGCTAAGATGAGAGCTAGAGAAAGGTTACCATAGAGTATAGTAGATAAATATGACAAAGAAATTTGTTTTGTTATCAAAAAAGGTGAGACATGGATGGAGACAGTACTCCCTAGGACTATTTGGGTCACCGAGATGGGATATGAAGTAGATCTTACTATTCTGGAGACATATGCTAAAGCTTTACTGGATGCACCGAGAGAACCATTGGAAAAATTCTTTGGTAGTGTCTAGACCATTGAGAGTGATGTAAATTTGTTGAAGAAAAGAAAGAAGAGAGAAAACTACAGAAGAGATGCTTCTAAGAAGTTAAGTGAATTAAAAGAAAATGTCATGATCTTAAGCAGTATAACAGCCAGTGAGCTTGAAGGATTACAACTGGAAGCACATGTGTCACCGATTAGGACATCTTCTCGAATTGATAGTGATAAGGCAACATAATTTAAAAGAGTTGAAAGGAGGAAGAGAAAACCTTCACCGGTACCCTCTCCTAAGATAACAAGGACCTTGAGAAAGAAACAACAAGCAGTAAGGGGACTACCCAAGAAACTAACACCAAAGAAGAAACAACAACTGGTTACCCCTTCTTTGAATGATTTGTTGAATGAAATAACTGAAGATGGAAATTTGACTAATGTACATAAATTGTATAATACATTTAATGGTTCTAATAAGAAGAGTATTGAGGATAGCATTATTTTACACTTGGATATATATAAGAAGGTTTTGATTGAAGTTGTGGATGATTTACCGAATGAACTTATAAAAGATTGGAAGCAAAAAGGATAGTAGTAATGGAGCTAGATAAGAAACTAAAAATTAAAAAACTTCTAGTTGTACATCCTATTAATTCAAGAGAAGAAATTGATGAATTGGTATCTGAAGCAAACCGGTCCGTTTTTTCCAGTGGGAACCAGAAAGTGAGCTTGATAGTAGGAAGAGTGAAAGAGATTGCAGATGAGACTACAGATAATTGGGATATATTTTTTGTGGAGAAATAAAAACAAGAGGAAATGAACAGACCTAAAAAGACATTCAAAGTGTACTAGAAAGACAAAGACAAGGGTAAAGGAAAAATTGGTGGAGTTCCAAACATTAAGACTATTGACAATCTTAAACCACCACCTTTGGATACTACACCAGTACACTCAATAGATCCAGCAGTTATTAACACTGAAGGTATTACACATGATGATACTAATCCTGAATCAGAGATACTCTTTACCATGAATGTGGATACGCAAGAGGTAAACATTTTTGTGGATAAAGATAATTTAGAGGTTAAAGTAGACATTGTTGATAATGAAAAGATTTCAGAGGAATCGACACAAACAATTGACTCTCAAAAAGCTAAGATCCCAACCCAAACAGAGAAACCGTTAGAGATTGAAAAACCTACTAAAGATAAAGGTACTTGCATAGGGCCACCGAAGATAGAGATACCGGCAGTTGAACTTTCAGAGAAACAAACTAAGGTAGAGGTACACACAAAAACAATGAAACCGACAATCACATAGACATTATAACAGTATGAGAAACCTTTGCAGGTTGAGATGCAAACCCAGACTGATCCACCAGAGGAAAATGCAAGCAAAATGGATACACCTGATGGAAGCAAAGAGGTAATAAAGATAATTGGTCAGACATCTGGCACATCTACAAGTAAATTCAGACCTACCAATGTTATAGAGGTACTTTTGGATTCAATCAAGAAGATAACGGATTGCAATGCATTAGCCTACAAGGCAATTGATATCACTTTACCAATTCTTACGTTGATTGCACCAAATTGTAACATAGATCATATTAAGGATTCTTTAGGTAAATTGAACACATTGTCCAAATTTATTGTTGATAATGTAATAACTATTGACAAGGTGAATGAGGACACAATTAAGGAGAGAGTTGAAAAAGAGAAAAACAAATTCTTTGAAGACACTATAAAGAAGTGTACAAAACACTTGAATACATTATTACCAGTACTTAACTCTACAATTTTGGAGTACAAGGAGCTATATAGGGAAACATGCAAACCTCACCTTTTGACAAAGGACATAGATAAGGATATCAGTAAAACACATAAAGAAATTGATCACATAGGTGATAATATAATTGGTTCATCTAGACATATATTAGTTATTGAGCAGGAAATGGCAGGTTTTGAGGAGAAATTAGAGAACTTGAGAAAGAGAAGGCAAGGATAAGGTCAAATGCCTGGGAACTTAAAGATAAATCTGGTCCTAAGTTGGACAATCTTATCTCTCAGAGAATTGAAATCTCTAAGGCATTACTTCAAGGAGAGAGATCACCGAAATAACACATGCACTATCTCACCGGCACAATCCAACAGACCGAGGCAACCTTGAATGATAGCAACAAGTTTATGCAGAGTCTGAATTTAATTTTGGCAGATATTTTTCAGATTGTATCCAACTGGTAACAGACCTTGAGGTGAAATTCCTACAATCATTTGACTGTTTTTGACAATCTTTGTCATTGATGTCAAAGGGGGAGTAGTGGAAGGAGAAAAATTCTTATTCAAAGGAGATCACTAGCTCAAGGGGAACACATCCTTTTGGATATCAAAATTTGGATAACAGTTTTTTATTTTTCTCATGAGTGTAGCCATCAATGCCAAAGGGGGAGATTGTTGGCATTCTACACTCTTATCAGAATGGTTGTATTGTCATTGATGGCAAACTGATTGACAAACTGATAGGCAATCGACTGGCATTCACCGACATTAAGATTTCTACATACACCGACAAGCACTGACACCAACAAACACTTACACCAGTATTTAGATTACATCGACAATAATATACCGACACTCAAGCTGACATGGAAATATCTTTTATTGTAATATAATTATCCTTTTGTAAGCCGACTTGGTATATTGTAAAAGACTCATATATGTATGAAGTCTTGTAGGTCATTTTGGAAAGTGGTATGTGTGACAAAAGAGGAATGATATGATGCAAAATTGATAGAATAATCTTGTATAAGGACAATAAGGTTTTGGTTATAGACTGAGCTTAAACCAGTACTTAACCTAGCATAGTTGATGTTGATTTGAGTAGTACATTGTATTTGATTTAATCATTCATCTTGTAGGTCGGTGAGACTTCTATTTTGTAGTTGAGCAGTGAGCTCCAGGCTGTTGGCCTTCCTGCATGTGCAGGCCCCTAATGTAAGTAATATTTATTCATTGGTCAGTGAGTGAATATTATGGGTCACAAATCCCACCGAGGTTTTTCCCACACCAGGTTTCCTCATTAAATATCTTGTGTTGTGGTGTGTTCTCTATGCTATCTCTGTTATTCTTGTTTGCTACATTAATTCTTATTTACCGGTACATTGTTTTGGGATACAAAGTTTTAAATAAGTATAAATATTCTATCAACTGGTTAGACACTGACTCACCCCCCCTCTCAATGTCTTTGGGACTATCATTGATTCTAACAGCCAACACTAGCTTAATCTTGTTGGTGTAATATATCAACCAAACATCAACCATGTCGGTCCTCAGCAGTCATCAAGAGTAACTCCACATGTGTAACTTCATCTAATGCAGGTCTTTCACTTCTTTACATTCATCTCACTCAATTGCATATCGGTATCCTTGTTTACCGGTAACTACCTAGATGACTCAATTTCATCATCCTCCATTAGATCTGCACTAGTGCCAACACAACACACCTTCTTCATTTTGGTAACTCTATTTTGTGTGTAAATATAGACATAGCATCATTTATCTAGTTAATCTCACAGTCGGTTTGCCATAGTGGAAAACCCTTCACTTCAAATCTTCCTTCACCATCCTAGTAACACATCTTGTCTTCACATTCTTATATGGTGTGTATCTCCAATCACACTCTCTAGGGGCTTAACTGATCTCAGAATCTGGAAGCATTCTCATCTTCTACTTGATCATCCAGTTTGTTCATTCACTCACCTGCCTTCTGCTTCCAATATTGCACTAACATGACATAGTTGTCATTATGTAGATGTATCTCCAGCTTGACATATGTCCTGGTGGTTTTCCATAAGTCAACCTGCACACAGAGACAATATACTTTATCAACCTATCACCTAGCCTATGATAGATTCTTCATCCAGTGGGAGTACCTCTAGTTAACCTTACAATAGCAATCTGGTTGCCTTCTCATACTTCACCTCCAATGTTGATGTGATTTAGGTAACATTCTACCTCTTCATCACAAACAACATCCAAGCATTCTGCTCATTGTCAACACATTGCTTACCAGCTGACACCCTTTCCTTACCATTGATACACTATACCGGTAACCTATCCATTTCATCCACACAAGTCAAACACTAACTTGTGTACTAGTGACTCCAGTGGTCATTCATCTGAATGACATTCTCTTCCTTACCTTATCGGTGTTTAGCAACACAAGGTGATATCAAAGATATCTCATCATGTACTCCTCCATGATAGTGTTGCACTAACATCTCTTCTACTGGTATTCATTCCATATCGGTTGACATCAATGGCAACACAATGCCAAGAAAGAGGAGACATAAGGAATTTGAAGTTGGCAAGAAGTGATGGTATATTTGAGAAAAGAGAGATTCCTGGTTGGAAGTTATAATAAGTTGTAGATGAAGAAGTTTGGACCCTGTAATATTTTGAGGAAGTTCAATTATGGAAATGCATATGAAGTGGAGCTACCGAATAGTCTAAGTATTTCACCTATGTTCAACATTGTAGATCTTCATGAGTACCATGAACCAGAATTTATTGAGGATAATATTGCAGATCTTGATAAATAATTGTCTCAGAAGGAACCAGATTAGATTGAAAATATTTTGGACAGTAGGATTAGGCGTAGTACCCAGAACAGTTAGTACAAAGAATATCTTGTGAAGTGGAAGAGCAGATTGGTTGAAGATTCATCTTGGATTTCTTAGGAAGAGGTAGACCGCCTTGGTTTCCCTTTGATCCCAGCAAAGTGAGAGGCTCAGTTTTTCATTAACCCTAGATGTCTGATGCAGGAGCATCCCCGATTCACAGCAATCTTGCATCAACCAAAAATATTTTCCTTTCTATGTGTCTCAATTTTGGCTCACCAGATCTTGTGGAGTTGGATTCTACTTGAAGACTTGATCATCTTTCTTTCTTTTAGACCGCATCTCATTTGGATCACTTTCCAGCAAGATATCGCTACTGGTTTCCATGATAGTTTCTTGTTACCGATTGTTCCTTTGTTATCGGTTGCCTAAGACCTATTCTGGTGATCTACCAGAACCAATTATGAAGCTTGTGGAGCCTTGATGTTGATCTCAATGTTTCTTGGTGTGTGGCTGACCTTCTTCATTTTATCCTTTGGATTTTTTGGAGGAATCGCTTGGCGGAGGCCGACCTTGTTCATTTTTGCATGTTAGGTCTTGTTCTTCGGGTTTTGATCCCTTTCGGGCTAACTAGATCCTTTGGATCGATATATATTTATAATCAAGATTTAGAATGCAATCAATTAGAATCAATCAGAGTATTAGATAGATAGACTGTGCCTAGAAGATAGATCTTTCGATTCAAGGTCTCGGTTGTGACCTATTCTACCAAGCCTATGTGTCGGTATGTTGTAGCCTAATTGTTACCGGTTAGATGTAATCAAATTTCATGCAATAAAACTATCTGTTCTGCATTGCCTCCATCATATGTGTGTGTTTCCATTGTGTTTACTCTTGCTGACCGGTCCAAACTGATCTCCTTGAGGTCCCTCATCACCGGTGATTGCTTCAAAATTTTCCTTTGAAATGTCTCTTGCAATAAGATAGGACATTTTTCTTCTAGATGTCTAGAGATAATGGCTAAATATGATAGGCATGACAAGTTTGATAAACATGATAAGAATGATAGATATAAAAAGCATGATAAGTACGATAAGCCTTACAAGCCTAACCAGAAGTATAGGAATCAAAATAACTGCTACTATGTTTTTGATGAAGGTGTTACAGATGAAGAATCAAAAGGAGACAAAGTTGTGTTTATTTCCATCAAGGAAGATGGACCTATACTTGTTGATTCTACTAGATATACTATTGAGGAGAAATATTTAGCTACTAAAGTTGAAGAGAAAGATGAATGGGTAATTGACAGTGGTTGTTCACATCATATGACTGGTGATAAAAGAAAATTTGTGAGCCTGGAAAGATATGATGGTGGAATAGTAAGATTTGAAGATGACAAAGCCTGTGTGATCCATGGGAAAGGTTCTATTTCTTTTGATGGTAAGCATAACATTGATGATGTCTTGTATGTTGAAGGTTTGAAGCATAATATTTTGAGTGTTGGATAGACGGTTGATAAAGGTTATGTTCTACAATTCAAGAACAGAAAATACAAGATCCAAAATGCCTTTGTATAGAGATTTCATATGAAACTAAGAATAAAGGTAATATTTTTCACTTGAATGCCAATGAGAAAAGTTGTTTGATTGCTCAGATTGATGAAAGTTGGTTGTGGCATAGGAGAATGTGTCTTATAAATTTTGATTCAATGATTAAGATTTGTTCTACACAAGTTGTTAGAGATCTACTAAAAATTGTTAAGCCTACTAATCTAGTATGTAAGGAATGCCAGTTGGGTAAGCAAACAAGAATCTCTTTCAAGAAAAAATAGTATACATCAGATGGATTGCTAGATCTTGTGCATACTGACCTATGTGGACCTACAAATGTTAGAAATGTGTAGGGTGATAGATATTTTATGCGACTAATTGATGATTATTCCAGGATGATGTGGGTTGTCTTTTTGAAGGAAAAATCAAAAGCATTGGAAAAATTCAAGATATTTAAAGCAAAGATTGAAACTGAATTTGGATTGAGGGTAAAATATCTAAGATCTGATAGAGGTAGAGAATTTTGTTCCGATGAGTTTCAATTCATTATGTGAGATGCATGGGATTAGAAGACAATTATCTTCTCCTAGAACCCCTCAGTAGAATGGAGTTCTTGAAAGGAAGAACATAATTGTCTTGGATGTTGTAAGGACTATGTTGATTGAAGGGAATGTTCCGAAGATCTACTAGAGAGAAGCTATTAGCATTGTTGTTTACACTTTCAACATAGTTCATCTTAAAGGTGATACTGGTAAGACCCCTTATGAGCTTTGGTTTGGTCATGTTCCTACTGTGAGATATTTCAAAATATTTGGTAGAAAATTTTATATCAAGAGAGATGAGGATATAGGAAATTTTGATGCAAGACATAATGAAGGTGTTTTCTTGGGATATTCAACAAAGAGAAAAACCTAGCAATGTTACAATAAGAGAATGAGAAAGATAGTAGAAAGTACAAATGCGAAGGTGGATGAGAGAATTGGGAAAGAGATCAGAGCATGTGGTTATGATGATGGAAAACATGTTGTTTTAGCTCCTATTTAGACTGAAGAGCCTAAGCATAATGATCTGGTAGAGACAATTAACCTAGATGTTGTCGCTGCCTATGAAGAGGTACAAAAACCTTATAATTAGAACAATTAGAAGACTCTGAGGTATGTAAGACTGAATCTCTCTAAAAAAATCAGATTATTGGTGATAAGAATAAAGGTGTAATGACTAGAATAAGATTAGCTACTGAAGAAGTATGTTTGATCTCAAAATTTGAACCTAAAGATGTTGTTGAAGCTTGTAAAGATGAAAATTGTATGAGAGCTATGGAAGAAGAATTAGGTCAGATCGAAAATAATAATACTTGGGAACTTGTGCCTAGACCTAAGGATAAGAATGTTATTGGTACTAAATGGGTATTTAGAAACAAATTGAATGAAGCTAGTGAAGTTGTCAGAAATAAAGCTAGATTGGTTTGAAAAGGATATTCTCAGAAAGAAGGAATTGATTATGAGGAGACTTTTTCTTTGGTGGCTAGACTTCAAGCTATTAGATTGTTGCTTGCCTATGCTACTTATAAAGATTTCAAGGTATATCAGATGGATGCCAAATTTGCCTTTTTGAATGGTGATCTAGAGGAAGAAGTCTACATTGAGCAGCCTAGTAAATTTTCATTATTATATGATGGGGACATGGTATGTAAGTTGAAGAAAGATCTTTATGGATTGAAACAAGCCCCTAGAGCTTGGTATTCCTGACTAGATAAGTATTTGTTGAAATTGGGATTTACTAAAGGTGCTACTAACAGTAATCTATATTTTAAGATAGAAAATGATAACATCCTGATTGTTGAAGTCCTTATTGATGATATTATCTTTGGAGGTGATGATGAATTGAGTATGAAGTTTTTCGGTGATATACAAAAATAATTTGAGATGTCTATGATTGGTGAGATGAAATTTTTCTTAGGTTTGCAGATTTCACGGACTGAAAAATGTATATTTATATCTTAAACTAAGTATGTGAAAGAATTATTGAAGAAGTTTGGGTTAGACGACTCCAAACCGGTTGGAACACCTATGGTGACTGGTTGTAAATTGTCTAAGAATGATGAATCTTTCAAAGGTAATCAGAGTTTCTACAAATATATGGTTGGTGGACTACTATATCTTACTCAAACTAGATCGGACATTATGCATGCTATGTGCATGGCTGCTAAATATCAAGTTGATCTGAAAGAAAGTGATGTCACTGTTGTGAAAAGGATATTCAAATATCTAAAGGGAAATGTGGATTATAGTCTATGGTATCCGAGGAATGATTATTCCATGATATGTGCTTACACTGATGTAGATTGGGTTGGTGATGTTGATGACTGGAAAAGAACTACCAGTCGAGCATTCTTTTTGGGAAAGAAATTGGTTTCATGGGCTAGTAAGAAACAAGATTCAATGTCCTTATCTACTACTAAAGCTGAGTACATTGTTGCTGCTAGTAATTGTACTCAGGTAGTTTGGATGAAGAAAATGTTGAAGGATATCAGAATTATTTATGATGAGCCTGCCATTATATACTATGATAATTCTAGTGCTATTACATGTCAAAGAATCTAGTGCAACATTAAAAGACTAAGCATGTGTCAATCAAATATCATTACTTGAGAGAGAAAGTCAATGAAGAGAAGGTAAAGCTGGAGTATGTATCTACAAAGGAACAAATAGTTGATATTTTCACTAAGCCTTTGCCTGTAGATACATTTCTCTATTTGAGAGACAAGTTGGGGGTATCTACCCCTCCTATTCAGAACTAGATGCATTAAGTTGCATTAATCTGGTGGATTTTAGAGCCTTGTCATTTTATTCAGATTGGTGAGTTGGAGTTGCTCCTCTGGTGGAGTAGTCTATTGTTTTTGAGAGAGAGATTCAAGTTTCATGTTTCAAAGGGTAGAGTAAATTTGGTTTTTTGTTTTGAGATCTTTTGCATCATTGTCAAAGGATGAGAGAGTTCATGTGAAAAATTGTTTTATATTTCTTTATTTTAGGGGGAGTTTGTTAGAGATATCTTCTTGCTTTGCATTGATTGTTTTTCATATTCATATGTTGCCATCAATGCCAAAGGGGAGATTGTTGGATATTGTTTTTCATTGCTGTTGCTAGGATATGTTGTTGTCATTGATGCCAATAAATTCTTGTGAATTACTCCGGTGTGTGTAGATTGGGAAGATCTTATGATCCGGTTTGCAGTATTATTTTGTTGATCATTGTTTTACTAACATGTATTTCCTTCGATATATTCCTATGTGATTAGATCTTGTGTTGAGATTTTGGGGTATTGTTTGGGATGGTTTTGTGTATCTTTATTTCAGATGGGTCGTAATTTGGTGCTCTGCAAGTTATCTTTCTTTGTGATAGTTACTGATTGGTTATTTTCTTGAGCTTTCAGACGTTGACAAATGAAGATTTGATAAGTGGTGTTGGTGAAATTGTTATTGATGATTCTAACATGCTTGTTGGTGTTTCCTAGTCATGTCCTATTTGTTATGATGATCCACATTGATTGTTGTGTGATTTTTTGATGGCTTATATGAACTGATGATTATCTTCATGTTATATGGTTTTACTGGTGGTGGTTGATCTTGGCATGATATTTTCAGTGGAGACGAGTGTTTGGTAATTTTAATTAGGTCCATGTTATGTCATGTAAATCATTGTATTGGTCCAGTGGTTGATCTTTGTATCATGTGATGTAATTTTGTAATTAAGGGTTGAGGGTTTAACCAACCTTGTTGTCAAGATTGATGATTTGTGTATAGGTGATATATTCAAGTAATTTAGGTGTTGAGGTTATGTCTACATTATCAGAGAGTGGTGTATGTGCAAACAAGAGATTTATCCTTCGGTGTTGTGATTGAGGAGAGATTGGAGTTGTAGGGCAGACATATGTGCTTAACCAGAACTGTAATTAGGCATTTGGAGATGCTATTCTTTCAGTTCATTTCTTTTAGGTTGTAGTCTGAATCTTGTTGTAAGTTAGTGAGACGTCCCTAAGGGTTGTAGCCTTCTGGGTCATTATCTTTTGAGCAGTGAGCTCTAGGCAGTGTGTCTGAATGCATGTGCATTCCCTATTGTAATATTTACACATACTATTGCAGAGTATCATCTTATTGTGGGTAGGTTCCCACCATGGTTTTTCCCTTAACTGGGTTTTACATGTCAAAAATCTTGGTGTTGTGTGTCGTGCTTTAAATTTTCTTATATGTCTTATTATTGTAGTTTATTAGATCTATTTTTGTTTTTAAGTTTGCAATCCGGTGAAGATTGATTCACCCTCCCTCTCAATCTTCCTTCATTATTGTTGCTAACAAGCCCCTTATCCTACTAAAAATTCTTCTAAAGTAGAATAAATAAATTTAATAATTCATTTATTTGTCTGCTTTGTCCATTAATGAAATAAATTCATTTTATTTAATTAATTTAGTCATAAATATGAATAATAATATAATAAATTCTATTTATTAATTTATCTTTAATTTCTTTTTAGGATGAGATATTTAGTAAATTTTATTTATTAAATTATCACTATTTATCCTCTCATAGAGGATAATATCTTCTTTTTCCTAATTTTGAATTCCTCATAATATCCTCCTAATTTTTTGAAAAAGGGAAACTAATTATATCTTTCTTGGATTTTCAAAAATCAATCTTTTTTGGAAATATAGATCATAAATTTTAATTTTAAATTTGCAAATGAGGTATGCACCTTCGTAAATCTATTTTTTTAAATTTCTTCCACTTTATTTTCATCATCTTCATCATTCCTTGAATGGAAACTTTGTTGTGTGCTCGATTAGGTCCATCTGATCAACCAAAAATCATTTTGATCCTTTCCATCCACTGAGTCTCGAGTTTTCTATAAATTGGGACCTCATTCTTCATTCAAATCATCTAACTTTTATGCATTATTATACTATCAAAATCCATTAACCATTTAGAAATTAGCGTCATCATTTTGTCAAAATTTGTTTAGCCTTAGAATCACGTTCCTAGTAAATCTTGAACATCACATCCTTGATTTCATTTCATTTTTGCACCTGCATAATGAGAGCAACATTATTAGAATTATAGATGAAAGGAAGGACACCAAAGCTTTATTAAAGAATCATGGAAGTTTTGGTTTGCATTTAATTCATGGTTTTTTTTTAATATTTATGTTGGCTAGAGTAGGAATGATTTGCATGCTATTTAAGTTTGTGATTAGCTTAGATCAATTTTATGCAACAATTTGATTTCTTAATCCAAAATTTCCATCTACACATCCTTTTTTGATTTCACATCCAAACACATAAAATATGACCTTATAACTTGTGCTACACATCTAACACACACTCAACAAATTATGTCTCAGACCTTTAACATAATAAACATCATTATTTTTATGCTTATGATCAATAAAGATGCTTTCTTTTCCACAAATAGGAGTAGCTTTTTCTCCTACAAACTTAACGGATCAACCATCATATTTCTCAAGTTTAATAAACTTATCTCTATCACCGATCATATGGTTTTAAAATTCAAAGTCAACGATCTACACTTTTAGTTCCACTTTTATATGTAGTGCAGTCTTCACATTTATAGGTTTCTCACTATTCTTTACATCTTTTGAACTTTTGGACTACTCATCCTTCTTTCCTTCTATAGATAGGAATAAATATTGTTCATTTGAGTCATTTCCATATTCTTCTTCAAATGAGTAGGCCTTTGTTCAATAGAAACTCTCATTTTTATTATCTCTATCATCTCTTCTCATATCTCTATTATTTCCTCTATATTTCTCCTTTCCTTTGTTATTATCATTAGGTATTCTAGACCAAAATCTGCTTTATACATATATCTAGAAGCATAATGACCGATTCTTCCATAATTAAAACATTTCAGGCATAACTTACCTGTATACTTCCTATATATAGTGAAAATGGAATGTTAAACTATTTTAAAACCAATGAAGATCCAACCACATAAAACCCTAGTTCTATAATTAAGAATCCACCATACACCAATGAAGAACCTAAAACATGTAAAATATAAAAACCATGAAATATTATAGCATTCACATGCTTAGTAGGGTTTGTTCTCCATTTTTTCCTCTCTATTGATCTTGCTTAATATAGTCACTCTCAGATTTTGTATTGTGAACAAAAGATCAACAAAGAAGAGATTGTGGTTATGTAGATGCTTGATTGCATGAAAGTAGATAGATTGCATTAGTTAGTTAGGGTTATGAAAGGATTAAGGAATCCTTTTTTATAGAGAACACCTTAGAAAATGGAGGGAAAGGATTAAGAGGTGAAATTAGAAATGGTCGGCTAGGATTAAAGGGTAGGTAGAGGAAATAAGAAAATATTAGAGAGATGGTTATGGTTAAATTAAGAGATGAATGGCAAGTGTCGTGGAGGGAAAAAAGATAATGAATTAATTAATTAAATAAAGATATATTTAATTAATAGAAATGGGACCAATTAAATAAATAAAATGTTTATTTAATTTAGGGAAATGATAATTTGAATAAATATAAATATTTATTTAAATGGGGAAAGGCTAGAAGAGGATGAATGAATTAATTAAATAAATAACATTTATTTAATTATGCTAGGACAATTTTAGTTGTCTACACTTCCTAATTCCTCTCTTCAATCTTTTCACAAATTTTTCTTCAATTTCATCCATGTCTTCAATTTCTTTCGAATCTTCTTCAAGCTTTTCTTTAACTTTGAATGCTACTTCATTTCCTTTTTGATGTTATCTAATTTAGGAATCTCAAAGGCAGATAGTTAACCAAGGATTTGATCCTAGTGTACTTATTCATGTCATGACATTCCTCAATATCATATTCCTTAGGTTCAATAGATGTTGGGCAATGTTGCCATTATTTTCCTTGTACAACTTTATTTTCTTCTAGCATTCCACCAACACCTCTAAGATCATTTAAAATTTCATTCACTTGATGAATATAGCCTTCAATATTTTCATCATTAGATATTCTTATATTCTCAAACTTGTGCTTTAGATTTTTAATCTTGGCTTTCTTTATCTTTTCATCACCTTCAAATACACTCTTAAAATTTTCCCCAATTTATTTACCTAACTGCATGCATGTAAATTTCCTAAATACTACATCATTCAAGAAAGTGACAATTGCAACTATAGGCTTTGCATTATTCTCATATGCTTTGATTTCATCCAGAGTTGTAGGACCATTTTAAGGAGTAGTACAACCCTTCTTAATGCTTTCACATATTTCAACCAACATAGTTGCTAAAGGATATTTGATCCTTTCTAATAAGCATATTTTTTGTTGTATTGCCCCTCCCTGACACATCTTCCTTTTATGCATCAATGGACTTTATGGACCTAGTTTAGACTTGTTTATGGTACTCTTGATAGATACTTATGGTTTTATTTATATTTCATATGTTTTTAGTTGATGCTAGACATTGCATATTGACAGTTGATATATTATGGTTTTTTTTGGATGATGATATAGTTAGGACTATTATGATGGTTGGTCACATGTTGGGTTATTTATGATTACTCTTTATATGCACTCTATATATACATGTTGAGGTTTATATATTCTCATGATGATATGGTGTTATGTACTAACCTTACTTCATGCCTATAATGGATAAGATGAGATTTTATTTTTTATTTTTTTTTAATAATGCCTGGTAAACTTTTTAATGTGACTAGCGACGTTTGCATGACACGTCCTCCAGCTCCATGTGAAACGCTTTTGGCCCGAAGCTATGAACCAGTGAGGCCACAGTGGGGGACCTCATCCTCACACTTCACTTGTTCAAACTCACGAGCACAATTGCCCAATGAAGACACAAGGCCTGCGAGCACAATGGCCCAATAGGGGTTTGAACCTTGGTGGCCACTTCACCAATGAAGTGTTTTAACCATGACACTACATGTCCAAAGATAGGATAAGATGAGATATTGATGATGTCATGTTTTCTTTAATTGTATTATTGATGTGATTGTGAAAGGGACAATGTTATTGTTTTCATGGAGGATTGTGTCTGAATGCTAAGTCTGAAACTCAACAATCTTGTGAAACATAGAATGATCCTCAGGCATGTGGGTTGCCTAATCTTGAGGATCAATCTCTAGAGAGGGCCGGTTCCCTAATGAAAACCTCCTAAAACTAACTTACTTTATTGGAAAACGAATAGAAAGCTTGCTGAAAAATGAATTCCTAAAGCTACAAGAGGTGATTGCACCAAAAAGATATTATTTAATCTGTTATCCCAAACCTATAATCAACTATAATAAAGCCCTAATTTTGATTCATAATTAAAATAAGATCACTAAATTCATAAATATTTCACATGAAGGCTTGAAGTTTCAAATTTTGTAGAAGGAAAACTAGATTTTCACAAAAACAAAAGGTTGAAGACTATAAAACACAACATGCAACCTGAATTTTAATGTGAAATCTTCTTGTTCTAGAAAGAATTACTGAGATAAAATAGATGATTTAATATAAATCATGATGTTTCAATCAAATCATTCAAATATCAATATGAATAGAAGAAAATACTGAAAATGAATCCACTGCTATCTTTTATTGAATGTTGAAAAAGACCTATTACAATGCTTCAAAAAAGTTAGCTACAATTCTTTTTCTCTTGTATGTGTAAGTAGAAAAGAAAGAACTAAAAAAAAAGAAGAGGAGAGAAGGATTTATAAAGAAAGTCTTGAGAAAAGAAAGGTTGAACTGTTGTTCCTAAAAATAGCTGAATGGTTTTCTTTTATTTAATCTTTACTCTTCAAAATATGCATGAAGATTATTTCAAGGTCGAATTTATCCAAAAATAATGCATAAAAGGAGGTGGATATGCTTCTAATTGATTGTAAAAAATCACTATGATTCTTGAAGGACTATCTTTACACTTGTTTGACAGTGAATGCCCTTTTGTATGTTGCTCTGTGCAATGCATTTGATCATGCATTCGTGGGCTATCAAAATAGTGGATTGTCCTTCTAAGCATGGTTACTGTTCTATGCATTGTATTCTCCTTTTGACTGTGAATGGTGCTTTCATTAACTCTGTAAGTGATTCATTGTAGGATATGATTGTCTTTTATTCCCTCTTTTAAATTTTATCACAATTACATGCTCCAAAACTTTGAATAGGAACCATAAAATAGATCCTTAACTCTGCAAAGATGTTTCTCTATGCACATGATGTCATTGTATTTATCCTTCAATGATTGCTATTGTGTGTGTAGGCTACTCATTTTTTTAATATCATTTCTATTTATGAGAATCTTTTGTAATATGTATTTCTATAGTTGGAACAATTTCTTTGCACCCACTATCATCCCCTTTCTTTACCATAGGCTATTGTTTAAAGTTCTTACAAGGAATTTGATCTAAATCTTGATGATTCGATATACATCACTATGCCTCTATCACTATACCTACTCCTCTTGACCCTACAACAGTGATATATTCACATAATACTTCTCTAAACACAATCTATGTTCTTTGTAACCATTTCTTATTGTTAAAGAATCATTCAATCTATCTTAGTTCATGAGAGTGCCCTTTTACCTCAGTCTATAATTAAGCTTCCTTGAAGTTCTTGTTCTATGGTCTATCCTTTGAAGCTATAGATGTTCATTAATCTTAGGAAGATGGACAGTTATCTTCTCAATATGCTTCTTGTATTCTTCATGCTAATTGTAATGTTGCCCCTTGAATTCTGCTTTGTATTGCTTTTATTGATGTACTAAAGCTACTTTATGATTGCAATGTGACTGATTTATCCTTTGACCATTTTTGAACAATCATATCTGACAAGGACGTATCCATATTTGAATGATTTGTCTTGACTTATCTATTCTAGGTCTGAGTCAAAACCCTTTAAGACTATGTGGATTGTTTTCTATTTATGATTTCATTCTCATTCACTATATACTGCTATTATGTGTTTTATAACATTGTTATATGGTTTTCATATACAGTAGCTCTATCTTCTTTTACCCTTTATAACTTATATGGGCATTTACTAATCTTAGGTATTGAATTATCTTAAGATGTTGCAACCATCTTTTCTTGGCATCCACAACCTTGAAACCTTGCATGTATGTCATATTGACTTAATTTTTTCCCTTCTCTCTATTTTTTGATTTGGTTTCTTTGTACTTTACTGATTTGTGTATTGGGTCTATGTGTTACTATTCTCATTGGACTGAGTCATTCATTGTAAACCCCTCCACCTTATGGATGCATTCTATTATGACTGTATTTAGGAACCTTCATAGCTTCTATGCTATGCAATATGGTTCCTTCTTCTATGACTTTAGCATTGAATATGGTCCAAGAACTAGACTATATCTGTCTCCTTGTCTTTACTAGTTATTACCCTAATATTATCACTATCTTTTCCATCTGTTTTTCTACTCCAAGGTTGGGACTATGCTTTATCTTCATGATTTTTTTGTGGGCTACTCTGAATGCTCATCTCTTCATTGCTTCATTACTCGGATATCTTTGATACTATGACTACAATAAGTCAATACGTTTGTCCCTGTTCATTGATGGATATCCTATCATAGATGTTACTCCACAACTCTCTTAGGACTTCATATAATTATTTTCATGCACTGCTTGAGATTTGTGACTAATTTTCTATTGACTTGTACCTTTTGTACTATGGTTGTTATGGTCCTTTTGTCATTGTTTTGGCTCAGTGATATATTGTTATAATAGTTCCTTCTTTATGTATTTTATTCCTGAGATCTAGGGCTCTGCATTTCAAGTTTTTCTCACTATTATTTGAGCTTTTTGACAGCCCTATTATCTTGTTCTATGGGTAAGGACTTATCATTACCTTCTTACTACCATATTTACTTGCTCAAAGGCCTTTGAATACTGCAACAAGATATCTTACAATATCTTATCCTTATAGCCTTCTTAGTCTTTAAATGATCATTATTTCTTTGAATGACTTGGGCACTATCATATTTATTGCTTTATTTAACCCTGATCTTGGGCATTATGCTTTGAACTGCCTCTTGTATTGTGCTAAGGGATGTTCTGAGCCTTTTTACCCTAGAGATGATTATCTCTCTGTATCTTTGACTTGATACAATCCTAAAGAAGGGTTGCTTCTAATAATATAGAGCTACAATATATTATCAAATAATTGAACTCAAGAATAGGTGGAGTTTTAAGGCAAAGCCCATAGTATGCATGAAGATTTCTTTTATTAGAATCTCATATGCTATGATGCTGCTTTAAACGTAGGACAAAACACACTCTAAATTAATGCTAATGGCCTTTTACATGAGATATAAGAGATGTGGTATTGAGGAAGACCTATAAATTTTACATGATATGTTGAATAACACCTCCCATAAGTTCTTCTTTTGTCATGAAGCCGTATTTTACGTAAAAACTCCCTTTTACTACTATTGCATGCTTTTGGCTCTCAAGCTTCAAACGACCTTCGGCTCAATGAATTGCAATATGTTTCTTAAGAAACTAGGGTTCCCTTCCATCTTACATAGAGATTTTACCTCACCTTGTGTTGAGTCTATCTTTATTAACTCATAGTTAAGATCAATGCATGAATTTCAGATTGTAAAAAGACTTCAAATTTGATATAACGGGAAAGAGTTTTCCTTGCTTTTCTTTTATTGCGACTTCCCTCCAAAACCATGCATAGTATTTTTTTCCTATTATTTGCATGGAAAGAGGCTTATTTAAATCTCTATGAACATTTGACTCTCCCTTCAAAAAATAGTCTAATTTATTTATCAGATCCTCCTTCATCAATCATTTTTATTTTTCATTAAAATAAATTGATTTTTTCCCTCTATTGGACAATAATGACCAACACCCACAACAAACACCAAATATTTTATATTCACCATTTTGAATTTATTTAAATCATAGCAACATTAATTTTGGCATCCTTGACTCTAAAAGGTGAAAAAAAATGATATTTTAAACGTATCCCATTAAACCAAGACATTTGATTTGAAATTTTTGACTCTTTTGGCATAAAGCTATTTTTGGCCTTGAGATAAAAAAATAGGTAACATTGTGGCAACCTCGTAGGGGTGTTTGCCTACAAAATAATGAATAATAGTAGCCTCGGAATCCACTCGGCATAGGAGTTAAGATAGTGTCTTGCAAAAAATCATACTTAAGCCATGCCTCAACTGTTAGAAACATTTAACAGCAACAAGACTCTAAAACTAGACTTAAAAACTTGTGCTACCAGCACATATGGAAGGGAAATAACTAAAACAAAGATGTGAACCAATGGTTAGAGGAAAGGAAATACTAAAAATAAATCTATTCTACCCTATCCTAACCAAGAATGAAACTTTCTCAAACAAAGCCATTCCCTGGTTTGTTAAAATAACTTCCATTTCTTCCCAATTTTGAATGCTTCAAAATCTTATGAACAACTGAGAAAATATGAGATTTAAATATGTATTCTACCAATTACTGCAATATAGCTTCAAGGATTAAAATAAAGCCTCCTACCTCACTGAGTTGTGTTAGGATTGTTTTGGGCAGATTCTTTCCTTGGGGTTAGGTTTAATTTTTCCCATTGTTTTTGAAATTTTGTCTAAAGTGCTTCTCTTTTTTAAATAGCCCTTTTGGTTGTGGTTTTAATGATAATTTTTTTTGGCCTCCGTTGCATTGGTTATTTTCTTCCCATGTCCTAGGTTAATTAAATTTCATCCCCTCCCGCATGAAACTTAAGGGTTTGTAATTGGTTATGTGCCTAGATTGTCTTAAAGTGGGCCCTGATTGATAGAGGGGTTGTGCTCGCACTAAGTTGTCATATGATGTGGTGGACAATATGTGCTTGAATTGTTAGCTCAGAGCTCGGTGGAATCTTTGTCTTAACTTGGTCGAGTCCTAAGTTGAGTTGGCCAGGGAAACGTTACTCAGAACTCGGTAAGTCTTGTCGTATGTGTTCAACGAGTGTCCAAGAGGGATGTTACGGCTTTGGCAAGAGGTTACTTGGCACTCGATAGAGGTGTTTTCTCCACTTCAACAAATCCTGAGAAAAGGAAAGATGAGTGAAACATTGGCGGCTAGGTAGGACTCAACATGTCAACTTTAGCCTTGCCAAAGTAGCTTTTGTGATCCTGACGAGTGTTGAGGGAGTGAAAGAAAGTGATGAGACAAGTGATGTGACTACCAGTTTCCTCAGGTATGGATATTTGAATTTTTTCACCAGCCATCGATTTTCTAAGATCAACGATGCATGTCTAAACTTGTGTAAAGCTCGTTTGTGCCATCATTATTCACACGAACCTCATTTATGAAGAAAAGGTTGGTGAGTTCGAGTTTTGAATAGCTTCAATTTTTTTAACTAGAAATTGTTAAAAGGGTTTGGTGTGGAGCTGAGAAATCAAGTTGTAAAAGTCTCCAACAACCATAAGGGTCAGAAAGTGCAAGAAAAATTCAATAAGTTCTATTGTGCATTTCTTTAGTTTATTTGAAGATCCTAGTAAAGGAATCAAGTATAGCCCTTTGGAAACCTCACAACCTATAGAACCCAAAGCCAAGAAACAAAAGAAGGATAGGAGCTTTCATGATGACCTAATTGCTCAACTATCTAGGTAATCTTACATACCTAAAATGGGAGTTGGTGTCTTGAAGTTTGTTGATAAGTAGTATGATTATAGGGAAAGCTATTTCAAAATCAGGGAGCACCATCACTTTAACTATTTTTATATGAAGTCAAAGTCTACAATTCCTGATTGTAATCCATGGAGATTAGGATTGGCTAGGTTATTCATTCCTAATTTTTTTCTCAATGTAGACCTAGTCAAGGCCTTAGCAAAATGTTACAATTCGGAAGGCCAATACATCAGAGCCATAAATGGAAGGCCATTAGATATCAACAAAGATATAATACTAGAGGTATTTGGCCTAGAAGACTGTAGAGATTGTGCTAAATAGATTAATTTGGAAAACCTAGAGGTTGAATATGATGCCACAGAAGGTCTTTTCAGAAGAAAACGGTTGCCTATTCATAGACCAAGGTACAAAAATATCTTGCAACAGTTTGTTAAAAATGAGAAGTCCCCATATAAAGTGGATTTGTTCTATAGATGTTTTCAATTTACTTATTATGTAATTTTTCAAGTATTGGGGTATAGTAGGAACCCTATGATTCCCAAAGAGTTAATGTTGCTTGCTTGTGATGTGCAAAGTGAAACTGATTACAAATGTTATGACTACCCCCAATTTGTTGCAGATGCACTGCATGAGTCATTGGTGAAAATACAACAATGTGGTTCAAAACTCACTTTCAAATGGTATTCATTGCTAATGCATATGATATTATTTCAAGGACATAAATATGGTGTGTGGAGCCATTTTCTTATTGTAAAGACTATTCATAAGGGTGTTAAAATGCTAGTCCAATTGTGGACTGCTATTTGGGATAGTGGATACCAACACTCACAAGCTCTTGTATTGGAGAAATATTTTTTCAAAAGAATATATGTTGCATGTGCCGTAGAAGTTCCTTGATTGTCAAAGCAAGTGATGAATTTCCTAAGACCAAAGGAGAAGGAAAGGGAACTCAAGGTGATTATTGACCATAATTGGGCCGACTGGTATTTTGATGAGCAATATACATATATCAGGGTGTATGGATTCAAGGGAATGCTACATATTTTACCATTTATAGTTTCAAATAGATTGGCTGCTTTAGAGATTGTGTGGCAAATGTATGAAGCCTTAACTCCTTTTAGGACCAGTCAAAAGGGATCCTTTTTGCCCATGTGTCTAGAAATTGGTGATTTTGAAATTAATTTAAAGAAGGGATTTGAATAAGTCATTCAGTTGCTTATGTCTTTTCATTTGCCACTACGATTGACAGCTAGGGAGTTTGACCTGGAAGGGTATTATACTTCTGATAAAAGGGCAATGACATTGGGAAAGGTCCAACATGAATTTGAACTAAAAGAGGAATTATTAAGGAATCGTAGTTCTTATGAAGAGGTATAGGAAAGAAGATCAACGTACTTCAAAGTACAAAAAATTGAAAGTAGGAAAAGGCTTGAGGACCCTTCTTATGAAGGACTTTTTTCGGATGAGTTTAATAGGGTAGCAAGGATGGAGAAGATTATTCAAAATGCCCCTGTTCTTTTACCTAGCTTATCCATTTCTCCACCCCCATCTCCAAGTCCATCAACCTTTGCAATGGGAGGACCAGTTGAGGTTTCCCCTTTGGCCAGAATGTCTCCAACACCTCCTTCATTTGCTGATTTATCTCAGAAGGGTGAAGATATAAGAAAATGACAAGAGGAGGTGGAAGAAACCCAAGAAGTAAGGTTGTAACCTTACATTCCACCTGATGAGAATAATGATGATATGATTCAAATAAGTAATTATCTGACAGAAGATGTGAGAAGAAAATCATCAAAATATTTTCTATCTGATGATAAATTCATTCATTCTCAAGAATTTAGATTATTTATGTATAAGTGGAAAGGAAGAGATATTGTTGGGGGACTAAGAGAAATCCCAAATGAGCAATGAGAGTAATGTAACAATAAGTTCTATGTAGAGCTCAAAGAAGAATTTGATCAAATGACACCTAAAAAGGGGAGACAATTGCTTAAGGAAGTTGGGTGTTTGATGATTCCTAGGATGGATTTATCCTCTAGTATTGTTTTTGATAATCTGAGAAGAGATCAGAAGATGAAGGATATGATAAGCTCTATTTTGGTTTAAAGTTTAGACCTTTTGATAAGACTCTTTCTACATGGTGAATGTATCCTGAGGGACAAAGACCAAAGTTGATCAGTGATATGAATGAAATAATGAGAAAATTTATGGTTTATAGGATTAAGGATGTCCCTGCTAGCGATGTAGCTGAATTAAATGTGAATATTGCCCTTTTACATAGGCCAAGATTGAGGAATTTGATGAAACAATTATACAGATTACTCAAGAAAACATTAAATTAAGAGAAGCACTAAGAGATTTAAAAGGAAAAGGCCTATTGTTGGAGGATGAGAACACCATTTCCAAGTTACAGAGAAGAGACTGAGAAGAAAGAGTTGAAATTGCAATAGGAGGTAATGTATTTGAAGAAAGGTCTCATAATGAATAAATTCACATGGGACCAAAGTTATGTCAAGATTAGGTTTGAACAGATATTGCAATATCTACAGGTTACATGGACAAGATATCAAGATTTATTGCATGTTATGCAGAGGCAATGGGTAGTAGAGATCTAGTTAAAACTTACCATGTGACTTGTTTCAAAATGAGGAACTAATCTACTATATTTATGAGTTTATTGAATCTATTGGAGGTCAAGATGCTCAAGTATGGACATACATGTTAAATGAATTAAATCCTACATTATCTGAGGCTGAATAATTGCTAAGTAATCATCACATATTTTATGGATTTATTGAACAAGCTCTGAAAAGATTTGCCAAATTACAAGGCACTCCCCTCCCTTCATTCATAAAAGAAGGCAAAGAACTTAGGACAAAAAAATAATGGAAGATAAAACTTGGAAATTTATGTTTCCACAAGGTGCTAGATAAAGTTCTAGATGATACTGATAGGGTGGTGGAGAATTTGCAGTTGTAGATAAGTGGCTTGTACCAACTGGAGTATAACCCCAAAATCTTAAATAAAGAAAATGCTACTTCAGTGACTCCATATAATGCACACATGGATTCTTGTCAAAGTTTCTTTTCTAGAAAGAAGTGAGTCACGAGAGGTAGTTCTTCTAGCTAGAGTTTTTGTTTTGTTTTCTTAAATTCTATTGTAATTTAATCAAACTGCCTCTTGTTTCTAATATAACCTATCAAAGAGGTTATAACTGTAAAAAGGTAGTGATTCATTCTTAATCATGGTTTGTTATGGTATTCTTCGTCCTTGGTTTTTCCTTGAGATAACCGTTACGTTTTATTCCTTGATGATGAAGCTAGATAGTGACATGTGGCAGGGTATTGGTTGGAAGCTTTGTTTCTCCCTTATTTTTATAAAAGGGAATCTATGGCCATTTTTGAAGGGTTCTGAAAAATGTTATATGGAAGCAATTTAGGAGGGTTTTTCTTGATACAGAGTTATCTTTTTCTGACATATGAAATTGTTGCACATATAGAAATCAATAGAAATATTCTAATGAATTATCTCGTATCTGTTGTTTCTCAATTGTATGCTCTCATTTGTTAAGGACAAATGATGTTGTCTCTATGGGTTTACTTTAGATGTGTGGTGTGATAGTTAGGTTTTATTTAAGGAAGAAATTAAATTCTAGTAGTACATTACAACAACTGAGGAATAGTTATATGATTGTTTAAGTATGATTCATGGGAATTGTGATAGGGTATATTTGTAAGGCATTTATATTCAAGAATTTAAATGTGACTCTTGTCAGTCTATCAAAAACATGACTCCGTGCCTATGAATAACACATTGGTCTAATGATATGTTTGTTTAGTAACCACAATATTTTTTAAGCAATTTTTTTCTCATTTTACTTTTGTTTGTAATAAGGATTTGGATCCTCAGTGATAATATGTTGTGAAATAAGCTCAATAGGGCCAATTTCGAGTTGCTTATTTGTATTAACCTTGTGTCATTGAGATTTATTTGTTTTAAAAGAAATATCGGTCCAGTATGTTATAAATTTGTGAGTATTTCTATAGGTTAACCCACCTAGGTATTGCAGAGCCTGAAGTGAAGATGGAATGTCCATCTTGTCATGATATCCTTGTCAATTGGCAAATAGTATTAAGTTCTTATTGAAGGGAGAAGGCTAATTCTTAGAGAAACTTTATAATTATTTGGAAACAACAAAAAGTTGATTGTGCATGAAAATATATTGGATTTGGTAGGTGAGTGGTGCTTGTTTCACTTGGGTTGCAACCTACTCTTCTTGATCACCTTCTTCATGCTTGGCTTCTAATCTGAAAAAGATGCCTGATTAAGCATCCTCTTGAAATACTCATCTTTGGATTTGTTTTGCTGGTTTCTTTTTTATTTGTTGTCTTATCAACCACAACTGTTTCTTCTTGATTTTCATTCATTTTAGCCATGATACCATGCATAACAAGCTCTTGGACTTTCTCAACCACACTATCTTCACTTACTTTCTCATGGATAAGTGTTATGCCAATCTCAATTCCACTATCTTGTTGATCACAACTTTCCAAATTTGTGAGTACACACATATTCTCTTTATCAATAGCAATAATCAAAGGAAGCTCAATAAATAAATCAACTTGAACCTAAGAATCAATCACTATTTCTTTAACAATAACATGTTGCTCCTGATTTGCCTCCTCTAGAGATGAAAGATTAGTATTTAAATTTGAAACAAATACCTCCAGATCATCCCAAAATGAGTCCTCTTCTTCCTCATTTTTCTTTCATTGTATGAGAGGACTATTTTCTTCCTTGATGTAGCTCTCTTCGGGGGTCAAAACATTAATATTTTGAATTTCTTGTTGTCCTGAAGCTAGTGTGGCTATGATTTGAGTTTCGTTGCTTTCTTCTTTCACAAAAAATGGTAACTCATGAAACAAACCAATTAGAATTAGACAATTATTAGCCTTTTCTTGATTTAAATTGGCAAATCTTCATTTATAACCTCTTTTACCTCTTGTAGTAAATTTTGTTTTATAAATTTCAACTTCTTGTACAGGCATAACAACATGTGAAAGATCTACTCTTTCTTCTTCAAACACCTCTTTTTCTTGATCTACAATTTGATTATCTTAAGAAATCAAGACATCGATGGGTTCATCTAGAACTTGATAGATTTTACTAAGGAATATGAGATCTTCCAAAGGTTTCTCTTCAATATTTATGAGTTGATTTGACAAATTTTTCTCAAGCATGGGTTGCTCTTGGTGAATGGTGGCCTGATTTTTTACATATGTAGCTTCTTGCACAGGGAGAAAACTTCTAAAACTTGGAAAATCATATTAGTGAACCTCTTCTTTTATAGGTTGATTTTGTGTTAGGGTTCCCACAGATACTAAGAGGGGGGGGTGAATTAGTATCTGACCAGTAATGAAATTTTCTTAAAACTGAATATGCAAAACATAAAGTAACAGTATACCGGTATGCAAGAATTAATGTAAATAACAGAATCAAAAACATCCACATGAAAAGAACACCATAACACAAGATGTTTAACGAGGAAACTCGGTGTGGGAAAAACCTCGGTGGGATTTGTGACCCACAATATTCACTTACTGGCCAATAAGAGAATATTACTTACAATAGGGGCCTGCACATGCAGGAAGGCCAACTGCCTAGAGCTCACTGCTCAATAAGAAGTCACACTGACTTACAATGAGGATTTACACAAATCCAATATTTTGTACTGCTTTACAATAGCATCTTCAATGCCAGATTCAGTACCAGTTCTTGCTCTGTTCTTTACATATACCCTTGACCTACAATTCGCACATTAGGTCTGCCTTATAATTTATTATATGCTTCCTATCCATATCCTACAAATTTCTACAATGATCTCTTTTATATACAAGAGTCATTTTACAATTTGCCAAGTCGGCTTACAATAATAAACAAAATATTACATATCAAAAATCCTATCAGCCTTAGTGCCGATATACATGTTCTTTTTTGTGCTGGTGTACATCTTCTGTGCCGGTGCTGGTGTAGATTGATCTTGCTGATGCCGGTGCACTGTCTTGTTTGAGTAATGCTTTACTGGTATAATGTCTTGCCAGTGCCATAGGATTGCAAGGTTGCCATTAATGACAAAACCTTCAATCACACACAATGTCTCATTGGAGTGTCCATATGCCAACATTTTGGATATAAGGAGTTGGTTGGGATTCTTGAATAGGCTCTTCAAAAGTTTCCTCTTGATTAATCACAAGCTCTTGTACTGAAGAGTGTCTAAAACCTGGGAATGAAGACATTCTAGATTTTTATCTACAAAATGAATTTGTTCAACAATAGATTCTTGGGAAATCATAGGTTAAACTTGCTATGTATGGGCTCATTTTACATGAAACACATAGTATTAAATAGCAAAAACTCCTTACCAAAGAATGGATTGGATTATCCTCTTGTTTAAGCACATAATCTTGTAATGAAAAAGAAGGAGCTAATTGTGTAGGTACCTTTTGTAATATGTCAAGAATAGTCTTCATAACCTCTTGTTTTGTAGTTGTTAGCTTTCCTTCATATTCTTCTTTTTGTGTAGCTAACTCCTTTACAATATTTTTGTCATGTTGCTTCTAATATGCCACAAGACATTTCTTATAGAATTGGTCTTGATGAGCCAACTCATCTTTCTCATGTAGATATGCTTGGTAAGCCCACTCATCTTGTTTCTAATCTAAACTCTTGTTAATCTCATCCAGCTGCATAATATAACCTTGTAATATACTTATGATTTCCTTCTATTCAAAATCACCATTTTGGAGCTGGATGGAAGATTGAATAAAGGTGGGTGGGTAGTCATGATGTGCATGTTGGTTCACTATTGTAACTGATCTATTTGAACTAAAACTAGCATTTCGGTTGGTTGGGTATGGCTAATAAGAAGGTGCAGGAGCAATATTTTCATAATACGGTGGTGGGTAAATATACTATCCCTAAAAATTAGACATATTTTCTCATTCAAAGAGCTAGAAAGTCAAAATTAACAAATTTTTTTGGAACATACCAGCACTTCATGTTTGTGAAACCAAAAGATATGAACTCAGAATCACTAGGCGTGTGTGTAGATCTTGCCTCCAAAGGTTGGAATTTCTAATATTCACACCAAAAATCAGAATTGTGTGGAATTTGTTTGGATTGAAACAATCCAAACAGTCTCACCAGGCATGCCAAAAATCGTTGTCACAGAAGATTTCCCTTGAATGCTAAGTCTAAAACTCAGCAATCTTGTAAAACATGGAATGATCCTCAGGCCTATGGGTTGCCTAATCTTGAGGATCAATCTCTAGAGAGGGTTGTCTCTCTGATGAAAACCTCGTAAAACTTACTTCACTAGAAAAAGGATAGAAAGCTTCCTTAAAAATGAATTCCTAAAGCTACAAGAGGTGATTGCACCAAAAAGATACTATTTAATCTATTGTCCTAAACCTATAATCACCTGCAATAAAGCCCTAATTTTGTTTCACAATTCAACTAAGATCACTAAATTTATAAATATTTCACATCAAGTCTTGACGTTTTAATTTTTGTAGAAGGAAAACTAGATTCTCACAAAAATAAAAGATTGAAAACTTTATAAAACACATGTAACGTAAATTTTAATGTAAAATCTTCTTGTTCCAGAAAGCATTAATGAGACAAAACAAAGGATTTAATATGAATAACAACGTTTCAACCAAATCATTCACATAACAATATGAACACAAGAAAAGATTGAAAAGGAATCTCATGCTATCTTTTATTGAATGCTGAAAAGGACCTATTACAATGCTCCAAAAATGTGACCTACAATGTTTTTTTTGATGTATGTGTAAGCAAAAAAGAAAGAACTAAAAAAACAATAGAAGAGAGAAGAATTTATAGAGAAAGTCTTCATATTAATATCCCATAAATGAGGGTACAATATATGGCCCATGAATGAAAATAGGGGGGTTTTTAATTTGGGTTGTGATATAATACAATATTTTGTGTAAATAGGGGGACTTTTAAATCAGGCTGTGTATCGAGAGGGGGTGGAAAAAGGGAGTTTAGGGCAATATTTTTTGAAAATAGGGGGATTATTTAGTATGTCATGAACATAGGTGATATAACCCAGGTTCATTAAGTGAAGCCCGCATGATGAGAACTAGGAACATTTCATTTGGTGTTTTAAATTGAACTTAGGTAATTAATGGGGTTATAAGAATAAGCTTGATAGTTCATAATCTCATGATAAGGAAGCAATGGGTAGATCTTAAATGTATTGAATGTTATTGTTTTCATGATGTGGATATGTTATTAAGATGTTGTTAGTAAGTAGTGACGTTAAGATACCCTAGGGAATGGATGTATGAATGAAATATCTAATAGGATGTTAGATGTTATGTTAGCATTAATTTTGCTTGTGTTATATTTTACTATGATCATTATCATAATGTTCTATGCATTATTTTAGATAGTAAATGATGCATTTGATATGTATATGGAAGTTGATCCTAGTTGCCTATGTTGTATTAGTAGATGTTTTTCTTAAAAAAAGTATCTTTGTTTGTGGTTAGATTTTGTTTATTTCTCTAGGGTATTTTGGTGGGCATTACATATGGTATCAAAGGCCATGTTCATACAATGGGTACTCTAGTTTCATAGGGGCCCATTGTGCTTATTAGCACTTAGCATTGTTGGTATTATGGATGACTTCATCATGTGTTGCATTGGTTTTGTCATGGATGTCAACACTTATCCTTTTGGAGGTCTACATTGTTGATTTGGCACTATGGTTATATTGGTTTATTGTTGAACCGACACATTGTATGGATATTGCCTTATGCACAATCATTGGTATATGCTTCACCAATAGGTTATATTGTTCACCAGCAGTGATGATGACTTGTTATCATCTAGAGATCATTTGGTTATGTCAAAGATATGGATTGGATGTTTGGATTTGGTGTTTTTCTTATTGGTCTAATCAAGTTCACATATTTGCCTTTACCTGTAGATAGGTCTAGGTTATGGACAAGTACATGATATCTATTCCATATCAACGCGAAACATTCTAGAAATGATTTATTGACTGGATAATGTGTAAATGTTGTTAGCACTTTTTTATGTTGAACAACAAAATCAATAACGAGTATAATCTACAACCTAATTTTGAAAGGTAGCCAACCTCAACTATAATTTCAAAGGACTAACTGGACCAACTTAACAAGGATATTTAATCCTTCTTCTCTTCAAGCTCTGCAAGGCCTAGGTAGGTTTACCTATGATGCACTTCAAATGCAGTCTAAACTCACAGACAACATCACCATTAAAGCAGAAATTTCAAACATAGCTCAACAATAAGGAAAGTACTGCAAACTAGCTACATTTACATTGACTCTCAACTACATTGGAGCTTGAGATAGGTGGGTCATTACCACAAAACAGAAAGAAAAGACATTAAATTCTGATTTGATTTTAAATCTCTGAGAAAATCCCAAAATGTGCAAGACCAATGCCTTATCCAAGGGCAAAAGAGTCATACATCAGACTACAAATGAAACACTCATTGCAAATCCATCTTCATCATGAAATATTCCTGCATAAATGCATTACTAAGCTTATCCATAGAAAACATCAGATCCCGAAACATGAACCCCATTTCATTAATGCTTTCTCACAGATTTTAAAATCTTCCTTGAAGATTACCTACAAACAAGCATTACACTAACTGCTCATGACAAACATGATCCTCCTTAAGAATCAAATTTGAATAAAATGAAAGTACATTTCAAAGACAAATTTTGTGCAAATTTGTGCATGCCTTACATACACAAGAACCTGCAACAAATAACACCTATAGCAAGAAAATAAGACTCCATTACTTAAAATAAGACATTACTCTGCAACCTTGAAAATAAACCCAGAATTGAAAACCAAGAAATCTAGAGCCTTTTTCATAGAATTCAAGAAACCTTACAATGAGAAGAAAATCATAATAAGAAGGAGAGGGAAAAAGATTAGGTCTGCAGCCGAAATTGCCAAGTGTCTCTTTTCCAACTGAATTTCAATCTCTTCCTCCTTCCCATGGAAACTACTCTCGAAATATCCCATATTTATCAAAACTAACTCCATAACTACATTCCTCATCCCGAGAGTTTTTCGGTGACATATGATACTTGGTATTTTGAGTAAAAATAAACCTCTGGGTGAAGTAAATCCTTCATATGTGCACATCATTTAAATTTTTCAATATTCTCTATAGTTTGCACTATATCATTTAACTTTGATTTTTCACCCCTTTTTGGCCTGATGCCCTACGACGTGGTAGTCTCTAATTCGCTAATGGGATCCACTGGGTGCCACCTCGGATGACACATCATCTATCTACCACTTGTCTACCTCATCACTGCCACCTATGTGCCACTAGACTGCCATTTGTATGCCACATCATCACCACTTCATCACCACCTCATCGACACCTCCAAACTATCTTTCCACCTGGACCCGCCACCTGTCTTTCAACATTTTGCAATGGTTAACTAGCGATCATCTTTCCATCGTGAAGTCGCGACAGCTGTTGGATCTCCTGAACCTGCTCACTCGTTAACTCTTTGCGATCCACCTGAGTTTTTCGCCATTTCGTAGAGCTTAATGGGCGAGCATCTCCCCTTCGCGAAGTCACGTGGGCCATCCGATCTCCTCAACTTTCTCACTTGTTAATCTGATCCTTCTTTGCAAAATTCACCTACCTCGAGATCCATGCCTACATGGGGTCCACCTGGTCGCCAGTTGTTAGCCTCCTCAGTCACCTTAGGAAGCGCACCCACGCGCGTGGGGTCCACCTTGAGCACCCATCAACACCATCCGTCAAAAGCCTCCAAGGCTTTGACACTATGTTATGGTGGAGCCTTACTTTTAAATATCAAATATTCCCATTTCCTAGCCAATGTGGGATATTTCTTTTTAGCCTGAAACTGCATGTTGAAGGTTTTCTGAGTGTTTTTTGATAACTCAATGATGAACAATAAGTACCTAACCGATACTAAGAGGGGGGGGTGAATCAGTACAGGCACAAAAACTTTTCCCAAACCAATTTGACTGCAAATACTGCAAATGTCTGACAGACAGTAACACCGGTCTGAAATAGAGTGTAACCGGTAAAGCTAAGAATGACTGTGACAAGCATTAACCGGTTAATCACTTAACTTTCCACTCAACTTAATACTACACTTCCATTTCACCCTTATGCATGAATAGGTAATCTATCATCATAAATATAATAACAGCTAGCTCAGCATGATTTACCTTATGACACAAATCACTTCAATCATCACATGAAAAATACTACACATGACACACAGATTTTTCACGTGGAAACCCAACTGGGAAAAACCACGGTGGGGATGAATACCCACAAGCTACTTTTGAACTCTTTAGAAGTCCGCTCTATTAGGAGCCTAGTCCGGTTAGAGACTGTTACAATAGGTTCTGCTAGGAACCGATCCTGTTAGAGATCACCCAGTTAAGGGATGGCTAAATACCTGGTTAAGGGTTAAACCCTATTAGAGGTTACCTTGTTAGAGGATTTCAAGAACTCAATGAGTTTGAGTCATCTTGTTAAAGGATTTACAACAAGCTGGTTAAGGCTACCCGGTTAAGGGATTTTCCAACTGTTGAAGTGGTTAAAGATCAACATGTATTACAATTATCTGATAATAGCACTCAATGCCTAATGCAGATCTGCTTAAGTTCCTTCCTTCTAAACACACATTATGCAGGAATCAATCCTCTTATCTCATCTGGTCTAGCAAGAATCACGTATCTCTACACTTAGATACACACACCATTTGCCAACAACCTCAGAAAGAAACACAACATTGACCTTATAGGAAATAGATAGGTCGGTAGCATAAACCCTAAACCCTAAAACATTTAGGTTAAGCAATTCAAATGCTTCAATCCTGACTGTTGAACACATTACATTGAATACAAAAGTCTTGAACATATCTCAAGAAATTCTCCATCATTCATTCTTCACCGCTTTCATGGCGGCTTGTAACCCATCACGCATTCTCCACTGTTTACAGAGACTTCATACATTCCTGAGGTAGATAGGATTGATCTGCTTGATGCAAGATCCTTCACGCACTCAAGGTGACGTGGCAACATGATCAGATCTTCATTATAATGCTAACTCATCACACAATGTCATCGGTTGAGTCACATAGACTTGGAAGACTTCAACCGAAAACCCTGAGGTTGAGACTACCAACTGGTAGTCATGCAAAACTTCCATATACCGGTTCTCATACTAACATGTCGGTTCACCTTTTCACATATACTGGTTCACAATGTTATACCGGTTCTCTCATATACCAGCTCTTAGTATCATACCGGTTCTCTTTCCAGTTGCTTACTTCCATATACTGGTTCACTCTTCATTATATTGACATCAATGACAAAATACAATGTCATCATATCTTCATACTAGTTCATATATGCCAACAATCTCCCCCTTTGGCATTGATGACAATATACAAGGATATCTGTCCGCTTCATACCTTCTCTCCCAATACTACAGATATCTTCTTCGCTTCACTTCTTCTCCCCCTTTGACAACAATGCCAAAGTGGAGGCACAAGCTTCCCTATTCTGTTATACTGCTCCCCCTGAGGAGTAGCATCCTTCAACACATCAATCCTGAAAAGTATTGGACACTACCATACTTGACTGATGCAGAGCCCATATTTTCTATTCACCTCTTGAAGGGGCAGCACCCCTAATTCACCTCTCAAATAGGTAAATATAGCCTTTGGTAGAGGCTTGGTGAATATGACTGCTAACTGCTCCTTACTGGAAACATGTTCCAACACAACCTCCTTGTTCTGAACCTTCTCCCTCAAGAAATGATACTTGAGCTCAAAGTGCTTGGTTCTAGCATGCAAAACCGGATTCTTGGAAATGTTAATTGCACTTGTATTGTCACAAAATATGCTTACCGGTTCAGATAGAGGAACTTTGAAGCCATTTAATACATGCTTCATCCAAATAGTTTGGGTGCAGTTCATAAAAGCTGCAACATACTCTACTTCTGCTATAGACTGAGAGATGCAACTCTGCTTTTTACTCATCCATGAGACTAGTCTACCACCAAGGAAGAATGCACCACTGGTTGTGGTCTTCTGATCATCTACATTACCAACCCAATTAGCATCTGTGAACACTTTCAGGTTGAAATCATTATTGTATGGATACCATAACCCATAGTCAACTGTTCCCTTCAGATATCTAAGAATCCGCTTGACTGCTACCATGTTGGATTCTCTTGGGTTTTGCTAAAACCGAGCGGTAATACCCACTGCATGTGCAATGTCCCGTCTACTATGCACTACATAATGCAACTTACCAATCATTGATCGGTAATCCTTCTCATTTACCAATGCCGAGTCATCCTCTTTTGATAATTTACAACTGGTCACCATTGGTGTACCAATCGGTTTACTGTCTTCCATGCCAAAGGTCTTCCACACCTCTTTGACATACTTGGACTGAGTAATTAAGATTCCATCTTTCATTTATTGAATCTATTGTCCAATGAAGAACTTAATCTCCCCTATGAGTGACATTTCAAACTCCGTTGTCAACTCATCAGCAAATTCATGACTCATCTTATCATCACCTCCAAAGATGATGTCATCAACAAATACTTCACACATCAGAATCTGATCTCCTTCTGATTTCAAGTAGATATTGTTATCTTCACTTGTTCTTTCAAATCCAATCTTCACAAGATGGGAGTGCAAGCATTCATACCATGCTCTAGGTGCGTGCTTCAGTCCATACAAGCCTTTATGTAGCCTACACACCATGTAACTATCTTTTGATAGGGCAAACCCATCTGGTTGTTCTATGTACACCTCCTCTTCAAGTATTCCATTTAGGAATGCATATTTTACATCCATTTGATATACCTTGAATCCTTTAAAAGATGCATATGCAAGAAGCATATGCACTCCTTCTAATATTACTACTGGAGCAAAGGTTTCTCCATAGTCTTCTCCTTCTTCTTGGGTGTATCCTTTGCACACTAGTCTGGCTTTGTTCCTTACCACTGTGCCATAACTCATTTAGCTTGTTTCTAAAAACCCATTTGGTTCCAATGACATTTTTATGCTCCGGTCTAGGTACCAAAGACCATGTACCATTATTCTCTATCTAGTCAAGTTCCTCCTCCATTGCCTTGATCCAGTCTTCATCTTTATGTGCCTCTTTGAATGATTTAGGCTCAAATTCAGAGATCATACATGAGCTTTCTCTAACCTTTCTTCTTGTAAGAATTCCTGCATCTTTGTCTCCTATGATCTGCTTTGGATCATGATTGAGTTTGACATACTTAGGTATGTCCTTAACAGATTCTTCTTGCTTTCCTTCTTCATCCTCATCTTCATCAGCATCAGCATCCACCAGTGTAGAAACACAATTACTGGTACTGGGCTGATTTGCAACCGGTTCCTAGAAGGTTACTATTGGTTCATCTCCTACTTGTTCACTGTCGATTTCCTCAGGTTTCCTAGATTTTTCATCAACCCTAACATTGATGCTTTCAACAATTCTCTGAGTCCTATTGTTGAAACATTTGAGAGATTTACTCTTGGTGGAATATCCTAGGAATATTCCTTCATCACATTTTGCATCGAACTTGCTCTGATGTTCACTCCTCTTGATATAACATTTGCTACCAAACATTCTAAAGTAGCTTACCACTGGTGTCTTACCGGTCCAATACTCATAAGGAGTCTTATCCTTTCCCTTTTTGATGAGTACCCAGTTTATTGTGTAGACTACAATGCTCACCACTTCTCTCCAAAAGGTGTGAGCAACTTTTCCTTGGATCAACATAGTTCTAGCTGCTTCAACCATAGTCTGGTTGTCTCTCTCTGCTAAGCCATTCTACTATGGAGTTTGGGGGGCAGACAATAGCCTCTTGATGCCATTTTCTTCACAATATTTGTTGAAACCAGAAGTGAATTCCCCTCCTTGATCAGTTCTAAGGCATTTGATTCTTCTACCACTTTCCTTTTCTACCAATGCTCTGAAAGCTTTGAAATTTCCAAAGGCTTCAGACTTGTCCTTCAAGAATGTGACCCACATCATTCTTGAGAAATCATTTGTAAGAATCATAAAATACCTATCTCCCTGCACACTCCTAGTTTTCATAGGACCACACAAATCAGTATGCACATGATCAAGTAAGTTGTCAGTTGTGAAGGATTTACCTTTGAAGGTTGAGGAAGACATTTTCCCCAGTTGACATTCTCTGCACAAAGGATTTTCTGGTTTGCTCAGCATCGGCATTCCTCTAACTACCTTGATCTTACTGGCCTTCACAATGTTATCAAAGTTTACATGGCAGAGTCTCCTATGCAATATCCAGCTGTCATCAAACTTAGCGATAAGACATGTACTTATATTTGCATTTAGCTGAAATAAGTTACCTTTGGTCTGCATACCGGTGGCCATCAAATCACCATTCTTTCCTTTGATTTTGCACGCTCCATTTTTGAATTCTAGAGTGAGTCAACTGTCATTCAGCTGGGCAACACTCAATAGATTGTGTCTGAGACCTTCCACCCAGTACACATTGTCGGCACTTCTCTTTCCATTCAAAGAGATGGACCCTCTTCCTCTGACCATACATGGTGCATCATTACCAAAGCAAACCACACCACCATCATATTCTTCCAAAGATAGAAACTTGCTCCAGTCACTAGTCATATGATGAGAACAACCACTCTCAATAATCCACTCATTGGAATTATCAAAGTAGGAGACAAGAGCCTTCTTGTCTAACACATCTTCCTTTACTACAACAAACACAATATCTTCATTGTTTTCATCTTTCGATTCCTCATCTGTGACACCTTCATCAACTGCAGCAAAACAGTTTCTTCGATTTCCTCCTTTGAATTTCTTGAACCTCTCCGGTTTGTCCTTGTTGTCACCATTAGGATAGTTTATAGCAATATGTCCTATCCAGTTACAAAAAAAGCATTTCGAAGGGAGCTTACCTCTGTATTTACCGATTCCCTTAGGAATTTTCCTGGCAAGAAGAGCTTCAAATTCCATCAGGATCTCCTCATCATCCATTTCTTTGCTCTGTCTTGGTTCACCACTGGTGCTTGCTTCTTTTCCTTTTCTAGATGGTACAACAGAAGCTCTAAAAGTTGATTCAGTCTTTTGAACACTACCATAAAAACTATTTAGCTCATAAGTTGTCAACTTTGCAATGATGGAGCCTAGGGATACCTTAGTCTTGTCTATTGATCTCAACTCCTGAATAGCAACAACCCTTATTGCATAGACCTGTAATAAGGATCTCAGAACTTTGCTTACCATAGTGGAATCTTCTATTTTACCACCTGCACTCTTGATATCTCCAACAACAGTTTTGATTCATATTCCATACTATTGAATGGTCTCACCTTCAACCAGCCGCATGTCTTCAAACTTCCCTCTAAGGCTTTCTTCCTTAGCTTGTTTTACATGCTCATCACCGCCATAGATATTCTCAAGAGTGTCCCATACTTCTTTGGGATTATTTTTATCCTAGACATCAATAAACTCAATGTCAGATAAGTTGTTGATTAGGGCTTCCAGGACTTGCCCATTCTCCTATATTTCTCTCTTTTGATCATTGGTGAGAGTACCAATAGGAATAACAAAAGCATTCTCAACATAGCTCTAGTGTTGAGCACCCATGCTTCTGATGTAAATCTTCATTCTATCCTTCCAAATTTTGAAGTTATCTCTGTTGAACTTTGAAACTTCTCTCTTCATCATTACAATAGGATCTTTCGCTCAAGCGGTTAAGCTTACAACGTAGAGGACCTGGAGGATGCTCTTATACCAATTGATAAGTCAATGATGAACAATAAGTACCTAACCGGTACTGAGAGAGGGGGGTGAATCAGTACAGGTACAAAATATTTTCCCAAACTGGTTTAACTGCAAACACTGCAAATGTCTGATAGACAGTAGCACCGGTCTGAAACAGAGTGCAACCGGTAAAGCTAAGAATGACTATGACAAGCATTAACCAGTTAATCACTTAACTTTCCACTCAACTTAATACTACACTTCCATTTTACCCTTATGCATGAATAAGTAATCTATCATCAGAAATATAATAATAGCTAGCTCAACATGATTTACCTTCAAACACAAATCACTTAAATCATCACATGAAAAATACTACACATGACATAGATTTTTCACATGGAAACCCAACTGGGAAAAACCATGGTGGGATGAATACCCACAAGCTACTTTTGAACTCTTTAGAAGTCCGCTCTATTAGGAGCCTAGTTCGGTTAGAGACTGTTACAACAGGTTCTGCTAGGAACTGATCATGTTAGAGATCACTCGGTTAAGGGATGGCTAAATACTCGATTAAGGGTTAAACCCTGTTAGAGGTTTCCTTTTTAGAGGATTTCAAGAACTCAATGAGTTTGAGTCACCCTATTAAAGGATTTACAACAAGCTGGTTAAGGCTACCCGGTTAATGGATTTTCCAACTATTGAAGTAGTTAAAGATCAACTGGTATTACAATGATCTGATAATAGAACTCAATGCTTAATGCAGATCCGCTTAAGTTCCTTCCTTCTACACACACATTATGCAAGAATCAATCCTCTTATCTCATCTGGTCTGGCAAGAATCACATATCTCTGCACATAGATGCACACACGTCATTTTCCAACAACCTCAGAAAGAAAAACAACATCGACCTTATAGGAAACAGATAGGCCGGTAGCATAAACCCTAAACCCTAAAACATTTAGGTTAAGCAATTCAAATGGTTCAATCCTGACCTTTGAATACATTGCATTGAATACAAAAGTCTTGAACATATCTCAAGACATTCTCCATCGTTCATTCTTCACCTCTTTCATGGTGGCTTGTAACCCATCATACATTCTCCACCGTTTACAGAGACTTCGCACATTCCCAAGGTAGATAGGATCAATCTCCTTCATGCAAGATCCTTCCTGCACTCAAGATGACGTGGCAACACGATCAGATCTTCATTACAATGCTAGCTCATCACACAGTGTCATCAGTTGAGTCACACAGGCTTGGAACACTTCAAACGGAAACCCTGAGGTTGAGACTACCAACCGGTAGTCATGCAAAACTTCCATATATGGGTTCTCATACCAACATGCCAGTTCACCTTTTCACATATACCGATTCACAATGTTATACCGGTTCTCTCATATACCAACTCTTAGTATCATACCGGTTCTCTTGCCAGTTGCTTACATCCATATACCGGTTCACTCTTTAGCATATTGACATTAATGACAACATACAATGTCATCATGTCTTCATACCGGTTCATATATGCTAACATTTTTTAATTGCACCTTGCCTAGGGGTTTCAATGCTACAATCATGCAGAGGAGGAGAACTACAAGGTTGTGGCATTAATCAATACACCTGCTGATTGCAATTTTAATTGAAAACCCCTCTTTTATCAGCCACGCAAGGGAGGATGTGTTGCTGTTTACATGTTTGCATTTGATTAACTTCAAAGTTGATCCTTTATCATGCCGCATAGGAGCTAAACTAGTGTTTGCTGATACCATCCTCCATACACCACGTAGAGACTGCCATTTATACTTGGCAATGAAAGTTTCAGCATTTTAAAAACATGTGTGGGAGGAGTTGTTGCCCTATACACCATGGGTTTTAGCTAATTAATACATGCTATTGCATTCAAAGACAATGCATGAAAAACCCACACCAAGGGAGATTTGATTGATAGAAAGTTGGAGCTTTCTGATTGCTGCAACACGTTGAATGTGTTGAAAGGTTTCAATGCCCCAATCTGCCATGATTTCACAGGAGGAAGCAACTTTACATCTGCAATGCACTTACTTGAAGGTTTCTAAATCATTTTACCTCACCATTCTGGCATAGTATGAATGCACAGTAGGGAGTGGCAATGTCGTGGTCTTTGGATGCATCGTTCTGAAAACTAAACCAATGTTGGCTGCTACCTGGGATGGGGAGGCAAGTGAGGAAGTTTGACTGGGGTTATGGAATTTCTTTTGCACCACAAATTACATTTGATTTAGAAATTCAACAAATTGCCTTCACCATTAGCAGGGAGGACATTGCAATGCAATTGCAATATGCCTGAAAGTTTATTAAACCTTTTCAGCCAGCCATGTTCTTCACCTTCCAATTTGCTTTCTAGTAACATTGCGTCTTTAACAATGTCGCTGAACACTCATCCCAAACTCCACAAATCTCTGCTTTTCAATGATATAAATGTTGTTCCTTCATAGTTAAATCACATAAACATATGATTGCAAAATAACAATTTAAATGTTGCCTGAAAGACACATGAAGTGGCAAGTCAAGTCGGGCCCCAAAGTGGGTCCGATTAAAAAATTTTTTGTTTTCATTCAACTGACCTTTGAAATACCTCGGGCACCTTAAACTTACCTCTGGAAATGATCAACACCATTTTTGGATCATCAAACTGAGTTTTACAACTTTCAGGCACTTGTGCCACATTTTCGCATTTAATCGCGAAGACGTAATTATCAAACCTGTCAAAACACCTTTCTGGATCCTGCCATCTGACAGGCATGTACTCTGATATACAAGCATGAAATCTACCAAACATTTTTTCAAGACGAGTCCCGAGTGAAGAGATATTAATTTTCAAAAATGCCCAACTGGTTTTGTCGACACTGCGGACCTGATGAAGTCAATGTTCAGGCAACACATGATGCCTTTCTTAAAAATATCAAATGATCTATGTAGACCCTCAAATCTGAGACATAGGTACCTTGAAGTACATATTAAAACTTAGAATCCTCAGTTCAACCAAAAGGATGACTGGGTGCAAACGACGCGCTCATGAAAATAGCAACTTTAACTAATAAGGCAATGAAAGTACGGATCACTGAAACAAATGGCTCGAGGAACCCTCTTGAAAACCGATCAAACGGATTGGTTGGAGCTTGAAATTTAAAACAAAGCTTGTCATTTATATCAATAATAGCCCAGAATAAACATTTTGACATGACATTCACCAAGGCAGTTTTTACACATGCAAAACAGAGCTCCGACTAGGTCCTGAAACAAGGACTTTTCAAAACATACAAACTACAAACATATTGAGCTTTGAAAACTAAGAAAATGAATTGCTAGAGACTTGAAATTTTGCATGCTGACTCACATTTATGCATATAATCCAATGCATTTTGAAAATCTTCATGATGATCAACAAGGAAAAAAATATAAGCACTCAAAGTAGGCTACTCAATAAAATCTGCATTTGTGCCTAAACTGCACTTTCAGCTCACCCCTCGAAATGGGTACATGGTAAATTTATCCAAATTGAAATCTAAAAGTTGTACATCACTGTATAGGCCAAATGAAAGGTGTAGGACATGCTTCCCAAGCCTTACCCCCTGAAAATCAACTGGCACCATTTTACCCTCTCTCTAACTAGGTCATTCAAACTGACTCATTTTTTATCATTTGGAAATGCAGGGCAAAATTTTGAAATGGGCCTCTCAAATTCACTCAAAATTAATGAGTCCCAATAGTGGCTCTAACTGGGGATGGTTGATTGCAAAATCAACACAAGAATTCAGAATCTATGGTTAAGTAGACCACCCAAAAAATAGAATACGTCTCTTCTCTTCTCAAAAACAAAGGGCTCCTTATTCTACCCAAATAGAAGGGCATTTTATTGAAAACCACACAATAGAAGCAAAGCAAATGTATGAAATATACAACTTATAAATGGCCTCGGGCCATCAAAACTGAAATCAATTCTTACCTCTGTTAAACACATGATTTTTGTTTCCACAAATCAAAGGCAAGCTAAAATCATCATTCGCATCTGCCTATTCAGAAACACTTCCACTTTTCATCAGTTGATCACATAAAACATAATCATCAGCATGTTCATAATCAATCGATCTTTGAAAACCAAATGGATGGTGAAAGGGCCGGTCACTAGGTGACATAAGAGTGCCATACTCTTCACCATTGCTTCCTGGCTGAAAAGAAAAGTAACCCAAATTATTCTGAACACTGGGAGCATCAGACATATCTAAATTGTTAGTTTGCACAAGAATAAAACATTCATCCTTAATACTATCTTGCAAACTAGAGAGGAAAGATTCCTCATAAAATGACTACACTTCAACTTGTTGATCATAATTTCTATCAGCCTCTTGCATAAGTAAAGACACATGATCATCACTTGTCAATGGTTCTTTTCCCATTTACAACTCTGGCAAAACTACTTCAAATCTGTCATGACTTTTAAAAGCAAGATCAATGCAATGCATATTAATTTTTGAGTTCATATCAACATATGAATCTACATTATCACACCTATCAACCGTATGTACATTTTCATCTTATCCATCACTCAAATCAAACATAGGGAAAGAATCAATATCATAAGTATCATACTTCACACCCTCAAAAACATCATTAGTATCTAAACAGGTACTTGTTGGGTGTGAGAGATTGGACACATTTTTTGGTGCATACCTCTGAAAATCAGCAGCTAAGAGTTCTAAAATTCGTTCACTACTTAGTGAACCTTCTCCTTCATTTTCATTTTCATTTTCCTTGGCTTCATCTTCTGCGCTATAAACATTGTCTCAATTTGATAAAGGTATCAAATCTACAGTGCTCATGTCTTTATACACATTTATTTCATCATTACAAAAACTTACATCTGCATCATAACCTTTATCATGCTGCTCATAAAGTGTTGCTATATGTTGCAACATAGTTTCATAACTTGGGTTGCAAACATCTTGTGGATTGAACTTAACAACAATGTGATCCATATTATTCAAATCTGAAAACCTCAATGGGCTCATGATTATTTGAACAATTACTTATGTTCTCACAAGTTTCTTCTTGCTCTGAATACACATATAAGCTATCATGCTGAAAATAACAATCACCTTCAGCATCATAGGAGGCATATCCACTCGCGGATTCATCTCCTTCACTATACTCAATCTTGTGTACATTTTCAGATTTAATTACTTCAATCTCATCTATCCATTCTTTAATGTAGGCAACACTTTCTTCTCTCAAGGTAGTAGACCAATCAATTGAGTCAAGCTCATCAAGCTCTAAAAATAATTCAATCAAAACAGACTCATGGGGTCTGGCATTAGCTGGAAACTCATTTAATGCAGCTATGAACCTTTCATAAAAAATATATGATGACTCTTCCTCTTTTCTTTTCTCTACTTTCTTTCTTAAAAACTAGATGAATTTCTCTTGGATCTTTTGAAGACATACTGCAATCTCTTTATCAATCCCTTTCAGATTTGACAAAGGATTTCGAGATCTAGGAACTACATCTAGATCCATCAAGTTTATAATATTTAGTGAATCATTATTTGGACAATGCATCTTACTGCTTTACAAACTCCTTTCAAAACACGCGTAGTCATTAATTTTAAGAATCATACACACTTCTCCCATCACTTATGACTGAAATTTTTTTTAAAACATGAAGTATGTCAAGGGTAGATTTCTTTTCCTTTCAATGGTGACTGTTTCACCTTATAAGGAACATATAATTTCATAGATACTTTGAGGAATACCTGGTAAAATCAATGTTGCTACTGTTCACTTCATTTTCCCTTGACTAAGACCTTCAATCTCAAAACTCCAAGCCTATGTTACCTCTTTGTTGCAAGCTCACCAAATCCTTTAAATTTTTTACAATAGTGCACACTGGTGCAGAGATCTTTCAGAGTCGCCACTCACTGCTGTGAGAATTTATAAAATCAATACAGAACATGAACAGATCTGGACTTACACAAAGATAAAAAGATAGCAGACTTTCAACACTTGGATAGGAATTGACTCTCACAAAGACGACATTTCTGACTTCATACAACACTACTAGGCAGATAACAACAGATCTAAACACACTTTCAGATTTACAACACTTTTATGACTCTTTCCTCAAATGGATATGGCCAGACTCATGGATTTGACTTGACAAAATTCTTACATCTCTATCCCCAGTAGAGTCGCCATTTTGTTGGCACTTTTTTATGTTGAACAAAAAAATCAACAACCAGTATAATCTACAACCTAATTTTGAAAGGTAGCCAGCCTCAACTATGATTTCAAAGGACTAACTAGACCAACTTAACAACGACATTTAATCCTTCTCTTTAGGCTCTACAAGGCCTAGGCGGGTTTACCTATGATGCACTTCAAATACAGTCTAAACTCACACACAACATCACCATTAAAGCAAAAATCTCAAACATAGCTCAACAATAAGGAAAGTACTGCAAACTAGCTACATTTACATTGGCTCTCAACTACATTGGAGCTTGAGATAGGTGGGTCATTACCACAAAACATAAAGAAAAGACATTAAATTCTGATTTGATTTTAAATCTCTGAGAAAACCCCAAAATGTGCAAGACCAGTGCCTTATCTAAGGGCAACAGAGTCATACATCAGACTACAAATGAAAACACTCATTGCAAATCCATCTTCATCATGAAATATTCCTGCATTAATGCCTTGCATAAATGTATTACTAAGCTTATCCACAGAAAACATCAGATCCAGAAACATGAACCCCATTTCATTAATGTTTGCTCACAGAGTTTAAAATCTTCCTTGATGATTACCTACAAACAAGCATTACACTCACAGACACAACTGCTCATGACAAACATGATCCTCCTTAAGAATCACATTTGAATAAAATGAAAGTACATTTCAGACACAAATTCTATGTGAATTTGTGCATGCCTTACATACACAAGAACCTGCAACAAATAACACCTATAGAAAGAAAATAAGACTCCATTACTTAAAATAAGACATTACTCTACAACCTTGAAAATAAACCCAGAATTGGAAACCAAGAAATCTGGAGCCTTTTTCACAGAATTCTGGAACCCTTACAATGAGAAGAAAATCATAATAAGAAGGAGAGGGAAAAAGATTAGGTCTGCAACCAAAATTGCCAAGTGTCTCTTTTCCAATTGAATTTCAATCTCTTCCTCCTTCTCATGGAAACTTCTCTCAAATTATCCAATATTTTTCAAAACAAACTCCATAACTACATTCCTCATCTTGAGAGATTTCCGGTGATATATGATACTTGGTATTTTGAGTAAAAATAAACCTTTAGGCGAATTAAATCTTTCATATGTGCACAACATTTAAATTTTTCAATATTTTCTATAGTCTGCACTATATCATTTAACTTTGATTTTACACCCCTTTTTGGCTTGATGCCCCACCACGTGGCAGTCTCCAATTCGCTGATGGGATCCACTAGGTGCCACCTCGGATGACACATCATCTATCTGTGACTTGTCTGCCTCGTCACTGCCACCTATGCACCACTGGACTACCATCTGTAAGCCACGTCATCGCCACCTCATTGACACCTCTGAGCTGTCTTTCCACCTGGACCCACCACCTATCTTTTTCCATTTCGCAATGGCTAACTAGCGATCATCTTTCCTTCACGAACTTGCGACAGCCGTTGGATCTCCTGAACCTGCTCACTAGTTAACTCTTCGCGATCCACCTGAGTTGCTCCTTCTCTACAAAATTCATCTACCTCAGGATCCGTGCCTGTGTAGGGTCCACCTGGTCGCCACTTGTCAGCCTCCTCAGTCACCTCAGGAAGCACGCCCACGTGCATGGGGTCCACCTTGGGCACCCATGAGCACCATCTGTCAAAATCCTCCAAGGGATTGACACTATGTTATGGTGGAGCCTTACTTTTAAATGTCAAATATTCCCATTTCCTAGCCAATGTGGGATATTTCTTTTTAGCCTGAAACTGCATGTTGAAGGTTTTCTGAGTGTTTTTTAATGGCACCTTGCCTTGAGGTTTCAATGCTACAATCATGCAGAGGAGGAGAACTACAAGGTCATGGCATTAATCAATACACCCGCTGATTGCAATTGCTGAAATTTTAATTGAAAACCCCTCTTTTATCAGCCACGCAAGGGAGGATGCATTGCAGTTTACATGTTTACATTTGATTAACTTCAAAGCTTCTCCTTTAACATGCCAGACAGGACCTAAACTGGTGTTTGTTGATACCATCCTCCATACACCACGCAGAGACTGCCATTTATACTTGGCAATGAAAGTTTCAACATTTTAAAAACATGTGTGGGAGGAAATGCTAGCCTATACACCGTGGGTTTTAGCTAATTCATACATGCTATTGCATTCAAAGATAGTGCATGAAAAACCCACGCCAAGGAATATTTGCTTGATAGAAAGTTGGAGCTTTCTGATTGCTGCAACACGTTGAATGTGTTGAAAGGTTTCAATGCCCCAATCTGCCACGATTTCACAGGAGGAAGCAACTTTACATCTGCAATGCACTTACTTGAAGGTTTCTAAATCTTTTTACCTCACCATTCTAGCGTAGTTTGAATGCACAACAGGGAGGAGTGGCAATTTCATGGTCTTTGGATGCATTGTTATGAAAACTAAACCCACGTTGGTTGCTACCTGGGATGGGGATGCAAGTGAGGAAGTTTGACTGGGATTGTGGAATTTATTTTTCACCACAAATTACATTTGATTTGGAAATTCAACAAATTGCCTTCACCATTAGCAGGGAGGACATTGCAATGCAATTGCAATATGCCTGAAAGTTTATTAAACCTTTTCAGCCAACCATGTTCTTCACCTTCCAATTTGCTTTCTAGTAACATTGCGTCTTTAACAATGTCATTGAACACTCATCCCAAACTCCACAAATCTCTTCTTTTCAATGATATAAATGTTGTTCCTTCATAGTTAAATCATATAAACATATGATTGCAAAATAACAATTTAAATGTTGCCTGAAAGACACATGAAGTGGCAAGTCAAGTTAGGCCCCAAAGTGGGTCCGACTAAAAAAAAAATTAGTTTTCATTCAACTGACCTTTGAAATACCTCGGGCACCTTAAAATTACCTCTGGAAATGATCGACACCATTTTCGGATTATCAAACTGAGTTTTGCAACTTTCAAGCACTTGCGCCACATTTTCGCATTTAATCGTGAAGACGTAATTTTCAAACCTGTCAAAACACCTTTCTGGATCTCGCCATCTAATAGGTGTGTACTCTAATATACAAGAATGAACTCTACCAAATGATTTTTCAAGATGAGTCCTGAGTGAAGAGATATTAATTTTTGAAAATGCCCAACTGGCTTTGTCGACACTGCGGACCTGATGAAGTCAATGTTCAGGCAACACATGATGCCTTTCTTAAAAATATCAAACGATCTCCGTAGACCCTCAAATCTAAGACATAGGTACCTTGAAGTACATATTAAAACTTAGAATATGCAATTCAACCAAAAGGATGACTGGGTGCAAATGGTGCGGTCATGAAAATAGCAACTTTAACTGATAAGGCAATGAAAGTACGGATCACTGAAACAGATGGCTTGAGGAACCCTCTTGAAAACCGATGAAACAGATTGGTTGGAGCTTGAGATTTGAAACATAGCTTTTCATTTATATCAACAATAGCTCAGAATAAACATTCTGACATGACATTCACCAAGGCAATTTTTACACTTATGCAAAACAAAGCTCCGACTAGGTCCTGAAATAGGGACTTGTCAAAACATACAAACTGCAAACATATTGAGCTTTGAAAACTGAACAAATGAATTGCTAGAGACTTGAAATTTTTCATGTTGACTCACATTTATGCATAGAATCCAATCCATTTTGAAATTATTCATGAAGATCAACAGGGCAAAAGATATAAGCACTCAAAGTAGGCTACTAATAAAATCTGCATTTGTGCCTAAAATGCACTTTCAACTCACCCCTCGAAATGGGTACCTGGTAAATTTATCCAAACTAAAATCTGAAAGTTGCACATCACTGCATAGGTCAAATGAAAGGCGTAGGACACGCTTCCCAAGCCTTACCCCCTAAAAATCAACTGGATCCATTTTACCCTCTCTCTAACTAGGCCATTCAAATTGACTCATTTTTTATCATTTCGAAATGCAGGGCAAAATTTTGAAATGGGCCTCTCAAATTCACTCAAATTTAATGAGTCCCAACAAATGTATTGAGTCGACATATTGTATCACATCAAGAATTATTTGTAATTGATTTAATTGTAATATATTTAGTGAGCCGAACTTAACATAAGGTATTAGGTTTTGTATAAATGATTGTAAGATCTTATTGAAGATCATCATTATGAGTGTGTGCGAATATTGAAGAGCGAAAATAAGAAGAAACTTGTGCGAATCATGCAAACATTATCTAAAGGTTGAAGGAAGGTTATGAAGGTGTTTTGGCATTCATGGTCAAAGCTTAAACTAGTACTGAATCCAGCATTACAAATGCTATATTGAAGTAGTACATTGTTATTGGATTTAACCATCCAATTGTAGTCAGTGTGGCTCCTATTTTGTGATTGAGCAGTGAGCTCTAAGCGGTTGGCCTTTCTGCATGTGCAGACCTCATTTGTGTACACTTACTATCTATGGTAGTATCATTTGATTGTGGGTAAGGTTTCCCACCATGGTTTTTTCCCTTACAGGGTTTCCATGTCAAAATATCTGTGTCATGTGTTGTGGATTTTGTTTCTCTTTCTATTTCATGCATTTAGTTATACCAGTACTGCTATAATAATTAACCTATTTTACTAGCATTATAGTTTGTTTTACTGACACTAAGTTTCAAATTGGATTAATTGGTTTTGAGTTGTAATTTATATATAACTGGTTGACAACTGATTCACCCCCCCTCTCAATTTTCCTTCTCGATTCTTAACAATGGTATTAGAGCTAAGTCCTTTTTTTGCAGAAGCCTAATAGCTTGAGGAGATCCTATGGCAGCAAATATTTTCAGGAAGGACAATCTGAAACTTGATGGAACTAACTATGGTATATGGAAGATCAGAATGGAAACACATCTAAAATGCATTGGAAGAGATATATGGGATGTTACTAAGAATAGCTATGTTGGTGCTACTCCAAATCAATGTCATCCACCGACAATGGCTAAAGACTTGGAGAATGATTACAAAGAAAGAGAAGCACTTCTGAGTGCATTATTAGGTCAGCAAATCATGGGATTATCAGATAGATCTACTGCTAAAGCTATTTGGGATAAAGTGGAAACATTGAATGAAAGAGATACCACTGTCAAAATTGTAAAATTGGAATGTGTAGACACCTAAAATTGTCCAGTCTAATTAAATAAATATTTTATTTATTTAATTATCTAAGCTTAATTCTTCTATTAATTAAATCAATCTTTATTTATTTAATTAATTCATTTATCCTCTTCTAGCCTTATTTCTCATTTAAATAAATACATTTATTTATTTAAATTATCCTTTTCCTAAATTAAATAAATATTTATTTATTTAATTGATCTCATTTCTTCTATTAATTAAATAAATCTTTATTTATTTAATTAATTCATTAGCTTTTTCTACCCATGACACATGTCATTCATCTCTTAATTCTTACACTACCTACCTCTTTCATTATTTTACTATTTCTTCTACCTACCCTCTAATCCTAGCCAACCTCCTTTTACACCTCTCAATCTTATCCCTCCATTTCTTATTGTGTCTTCTATTTAAGGAGATGCCTTCTTCATTATCAAACCCTAATGACCTAATGCCCTAATGATCATTACTACACTACGATCTTACTTGAGCTCTTGTGCACATAAAATCTGAGAGCAAATATATCAAGCAAGATCAATGGAGATAGGAAGAATGGAGATCAAAACCCTATTGGACATGTGATGGTATCATCTTTGTGATTTTATTTTATTTGCATTGTCATAGGTAATCTTCATGTGTTATGGTGGATCTTTCTTGTTGTTAGGCTAGGGTTTGGTGGTTGAATTCATTTAGCCTTTCAATCTTGTTGTTATTGTTATCCATTTTCACCATATACATTTTGGCACGCCCGGTGGGACTCTTGTCCCTTTGCATTTAACCTCCTTGTTGCAGATCTTGTATTTTTGAAGTTGCAGATCGGACATTTTCGGCAGCATTTTTGGTATTTTCGCGTCTGCGCACTTTCAGATCGCGTTTTTGATTTTCAGGCGCATCTGAGACAACTGGATCCATGTCTGTGTTTTGGCAATATTTCATTTTGTAGGTTCCAGGGAGGCGCGTCTGTGTCATTTTTACTCGCGTCTGTGTTTGGAAAGAGTGTCTGTGGTTTTTACTCACGTCTGTCTCTCACAGAACCGCGTTTGTGTTGCAGAGTCGCATCTGCGTCGGGGGTAATCGCGTCTGTGTATTGCCTGTTTCAAAATTTTGAAATTTTATTGATTCAGTTTTCGGATTTTGCATTTAGGGTTTCAGATCTGGTTTATTTTGAGCTAACATTTTCAGATCTAGCTAACAAAATTGGTGCAGCTTGTCTTAGAAGCAAAATCGTTTGGTTGAAGGCCCCTATTTTCACAAAGTCTTTTGGGTTTTAAAATTTACCTAACTTGTGTGTTTGCAGGAAGGGGTGATTATTTCAAACAACCCAAACTACTAACAACTCTTTGCTGCAGGTCCTTGGCAAGGTTTTTTGATTTTTATTGTGTGCCTTGTTTTCATAGACTAGCAAACACTTCCATTGGTGCACTAAAATTGAATCATTGTTTTTTGTGTCTTGAGCAATAGGCTCTTTTTGTTTAATCTTTAGAGGGCCTATCTTCCCGTGTGGTCATTAGGACTACTAGTGAGAAGAGAATGACCCAAGTGGTAGCGAGGAAAACCCACCTCTTCCGAACCACTATAAACAAATGTATTCATGGTGAAAACTATGGATAACGTGTGCTGATTAGTTCATACCGACACTATGTCTCCCCATAAACCCGTTTGATCAAATTTATTTGATCATTTGTAGGGCGTAACGCCTACTGGCTGGGAGCCTTCTGTATTTACAGAGCTGAAAGTGCCGCATGTATGGCCACACGAGCGGATGCCCTTACTAGCACCTTTTTGTTTTAGAAGCCCAAATCCTTCTAGTTGTTGGGGCAGGAGGTCGGACCTCTGGTAGCGGCACACACACATATGGTTCTTAGTAGAGATACAAAGTTCACCATGGGGAGTTTTCATGGGGACTGATGCTTGGCTGACCCGAGAAGTGAGTGCCGAGGGTGGAGCCAGTGAGGTCAAGCATCTAAGTATCCGCTCTGAATAGCATAGCCTCGAGGGTAAAACCCTATGTGGGATCAACAACTATTATCTTGGCCAGCCATAAGAATTGTGCTTGATTTATTTTAAACATTCAAACATTCAAGACCAAACAGCAAAACATTGTGTCTTTTGTGTCTTCAAGTGTATGCAAAACAATTTTACATCAAACAACACACTTTTCTTGGAGTCATTGTCAGTCTAAACACTTGCAAACATTGAGTCCTCATCAACATTGTGTCCTCTTGTCACGAAAAACAGTCAAACAGTTAGATTTGGTCACAACAAAACGACTTCACAGATTGGAAAAAATTGCACAAATTTTACAGAAACGCATCTGTGTCTGTTTTAACCGCGTCTGTGTTGTCTAGGCGCGTCTGTGAAGGGTAGAATAGCGTCTGTGTTTATAACAGTGTTTGTGTTGAATAGAAACACGTCTATGTCGGGTAACCGCGTCTGTGCAGTATACAGGCACGTCTGTGTTCAAAATTGCAAAAAAAATTTACAGTCCAGCAAACAAAAAGAAATCAGTTTCGGAATACTTGAGCCTCCTAGGTCATTTCTCCAGGTTTCATCTAGCATTCAACCTGTCTTTGGGTCTCACAAAATCCATCATTGCTTTACACCTTACATTACATTCACATTTGTCTAAATTTGAGTCAAAAGGTCACTTGCTTGTCCTCATCATACTTTGTCAACACACTACATACAACAACACTTTGCTAAGTGGTCCCTCATCAAGGTTTCTTACCTTTGGGTCTCATTTGGTTTTACTTAGAGTCAAGGTCAACTTACCTCATCAAGAGAAACTATCCTCTCTTTGGAAGCCACACCTACTCTACTACATACATACTTGGTCTTACACTTTGGACATTGCAAGTACACTTCAGATTCATTTACATTCCATCCAACTCTTGGTCTTCCATACTCTTTCCATTTTTCATCTAGTCTCACACATCTTGGTCAATACCTAGTTCATGGTTGAAACCCGTCTTCAAAAATCTAAGAGAGAAACTAAAGAGGCTCAAGAGTCCGCAAACATGAGTTCTTATGAGTATGACAATGATATCTTTTTCAATTCTGATCATACTACATTACCTAACATGGATGTCTATAGAAACATTCCAAATGTTGAAAACACAGGCACTACAAACAACAATGTTACACACAATGACAATTTGGACAACTTATCAATACATTCAGTAGATGTGGAAGAATCCATTATGAATCCCCATTTCAATCGACTAATTGAGGAAACAATGAGGAGAGATAGACAATACTTCTTACACATGATGGCACAAAGTGGAGCCAAGATACCTCATGATTTTGACATGTCTCAAATAATGGAAAACCGACCTTTGCAACAAACTCACTCCAACATGGATCAAAGGAGACCTAATAGTGGAGGAAATAGAGGACCATATATGGTGCCTGAATCACCATCCTCTTTGCTTCAAAAATCAGAGGTCCCACATACACATGGTCAAGCATATGATACTTACCTTCGTAGACCATTATGGAAGTCTTATGCAGACAGATATACTCAATCACATACTAATGCTAAGGATCAACCACCAAAGCAATTGGATGTTCAAAGGCATGCTCAAAATTTGGACACAAGGAAACCTTGTTTCAAATTTGGGGGCAACACAATGGAACATGACATGCCTGTAGAATATGGTATACATGCGCAAAATAAATATGGTGTTCCTCAACATGAATCTATACCAAGTGCTCCATATATGCCGCATCACTATAGACCTCCTCCATATGAACATGTGTATGATCAATATCATCCATATATGCAACATGCTCCTCCTCCAATTGGTGCCTCAAACATGGGGTATGGTCCAAGAAGTCGATCTCCACCTAAGAGCAATTTGGAGCAACAAATTAGGGACTTACAAAAGAAAATGGAGGACATAAATACACCGAAGCCAACATACACAATGAGAGACATATGTCCCTATCCATTCGACAAGAACATTCCAATGCCTCCATTTCCTACACATTTTGTGACGCCTAAATTTGATAAGTATAGAGGAAAAGGGGATCCTAAGGCACACATAAGACAGTTTTTCACAGCTTGCATTGAAGTAGCTTCAGAAGAGACATATTTGATGAGATTATTCCCACAAAGCTTAGGCGATCAAGCTATGGAATGGTTCTCCCAACTCCCACTTGGTATTAAGTCATGGGGTGACTTAGCAGAGGCATTTATTCAACATTTCTCCTACAATATAGAGACAGACATATCAGTCACTACTTTGTGCAACACCAAGCAAAAAGAGGGAGAATCTTTTGCATCGTTCTTACAAAGATGGAGAAATCTAGCTAGCAGATGCTCTTGTGAAATTCCACAAAAACAAATGGTAGAGATGTTCACACAAAATGTTAACAAAGACATTGGCTATGATCTAAGGAAAGCTTGTTTGTCTACCTTCAAGGACGTTATTGAAAAAGGCTTAGCAATAGAAAAGGTCCTAATTGAACAAGGAGTTATTAAGATATTCAAGGAAAACAAAGATGACTTTAAAGGAAAAGACAAGCCAAGATTTTGGAATAAAAACAAGAACACAGTCAATGATGGTGTTGTTGATGCCAACACAGTGCGACCCAAATTCATCTTTTCAGGATCAAGTTCTACAAACAATCAAGTGAATACTCAAACAACTTCAAGATCACGAAGGAAGTACACCCCATTGGGAGAACCACTTGAGTCAGTTTTCAAGAAGCTAGCGGCAAACAAAGTAATCATAGTTCCAAATTTCCCTCCGTATGAACCAAAGGTCAAACCAAATTGGTGGAATGATGATGAGTATTGTGAATTTCATAAGAGCAAGGGTCATAAGATAGAAAATTGTCATCGACTGAAGAACATCATGCAAGATCTCATTGATAGAGGTGACATTGAGATTGAGGGACACTCATCCAACCAAGAACATGAGATGTTTAAGGAACCATTCCCAAAGCATGACAAGGGAAAAACTAAAGTCACAGATGATCAAGCCAACTATACTAGAGCACCTTAAAACTATGATTCAACTATCAATCACATCTTGATGGACAATCATGTCTCTACTATTATCATCAAGGACAAAAACCTTGAGAATCCTCCTCAGAGACCCAAGATTGTCCTAAGAGGTGTTGGATCTTCTTCCGAGCCTACCTCTGAGTGTCATGTTACAACCCGTCGAGGTAGAATTACTTTGCCAGGTGCTTCAACTAAAAACACTGCTTCTTCATCAACTAAACCTGAGTATGACCTTGTAGAACAGTTAGGGAAGACACCCACGCTCATCTCCATACTTGAACTCTTACGCATATCCCCCACTCATAAAGCTATTCTTGACAAAATCTTGAGAGAAACTACCATTCCTACTGATCTGAACGTGGACCAGTTTCAAGCCATGGTGGGATACCTTTCCGTTCCACATTCCCTTACATTCACAGAAGCCGATGATGCCTCCATAAGTTAGCCTCATAATGCACCACTACACATTGAAGCCTTCATACACAAACATAGAATAAAGCGAGTCCTAATAGATGGAGGAGCTGGTCTAAACATTTGTACATTGAACACCATTAAACAATTGGGATATTCTGATAAAGCAATGAATTCAACAAATCAAATCACCATCAAGGCATATGATGACGAAGAACGCTCATCCAAAGGCACAGTCACCTTACCTCTAAGAATTGGGCCAATTACAAAGGATGTGGTTTGTCAAGTCCTAGATCTAGACCTCACTTATAATATATTGCTAGGACATCCTTGGATTCATGAAATGAGGGCAGTACCATCGACATATCACCAATGCATTAAGTTTCCTCACAATGGAGTCAAAGTAACAGTTAACGGTGATCCTAATCCATTCATATATTGCAATAACCTAAGATCACATACGGAAACCATCATTCCCAGTAATCGTGAAGCTGTTCCTTCTTCTGCATATGTTGATCTTGAGTCATTGAAACCTTCGACATCAAAACAAGGTGAGCTTAAAGGCAAATTTCAGGACAAAGGCATAGGAGAATACACTTTAAATCAGACCATGTACTTACGACAAGTCATGAGTTCTCCAAAAGAATATGGAAGACCACATCCTAACAAACAAGTATCCATCATGATACTTGAATGGGACCCTACTGTCTTTCAAAGATGGGGCAAACTGGAGGAGGAAGATCTATACAAAATGCTTTACAAAGACATTGAAGATGACACACAAGATCACATCAATATACCCTGTGAGAAATATGGCAAAGGCTTCAAGATTTTACAAAAATTTGGGTATGATGGAAGAATCCCTCTTGGGTTACGAAAGGAAGGCATCATTGAACCTTTACAACATGAATTGACTTTCAAAAAGGAACGCTCGAAGGGACTTGGTTTTATGACTTCCAAGATCCACACTAAAAGGACAGAAGAAGCATTACAAATCAAAGCTGCCAAAGTTCAACAAGAGGATCACTATTCCACAGACTCCAAAGAATGGGAATGGGGTTCAGACAAATCCTCCAGTGATTATGAGCTCACCGAGACATTCAGAGAGCCAGATGAACCCACAAAAGAAGAGGAATTTTATAAAAAGTTCAGAGTTGGTCAAGAAACAACCCATGAGTATTCCACACAGTCTTCGTCTCAAGGTTCTAGGGTGAAATCACATAGGATGAGAACACCTATCCCAGAATGCGCTACTAGTGATGACAATTTGGATTCACTCACGATTGAGACTGATGAGGAGAGTGCCATTGATGACCTCGATAATTACCTAGACATACCTGAATATAACCACATCTTCACTCTTAGCCCCGCAAACTCCGAAGAAATTAAAGGCCTTCCCCTGGTTCACCACCAACTCATTGACTAGGATTATGAAGGACTAGCATAGTTTGACACATTCCAAAATGATGAAGCCATTATTGACTATCTTGGCATACGAGATGATCTTCCCCCTGGGGACCATAAAGCAGGATACACTATAGAACTCAACAACATGACATATTTTGGTGGGGGTGTTGGACCTTCCAGTTGCAAAAATGTGAAAATAAGAACAAATCAAGGGTCTTATGGCAAAAACCACACTATGGCGCTATCTAACCCCAAAAAAGTAAAAAGAAAGGATGTATCTGAGGGCGAAAACCTCTCTGAGGCACCCGAAGATGGAAGGCTCAACATTCTCCCAGCATCATATGGGGAAAATTCATCCATGTTGGTAGAGGAGACTATCAAAACAAACATTGACACGGAAGAGGTTCCACATAACATATTCCTAGCTAAATCATTGACAGGGTCCGAAAGGTCACAGTTCATAAGTTTCTTCAAGGAACGACAAATCAACTTTGCATGGTCATACGCTGATATGCTTGGACTGGATCCGGATTTGGTAATGCATCATTTGACAGTCAAACCGGGGGCAAAGCCAGTGAAACAAAAATTAAGAAAAATGCATCCACAAGTGGCATTACTAGTCAAAGCAGAGCTGGAGAAGTTATTGGATGTCGGATTCATACACCCAATTGATTATCCTGAATGGATATCCAATCTAGTTCCTGTCAGTAAACCAGATCGCAGCATCAGAATATGTACAGATTTCAGAGACATCAATAAAACTTGTCCAAAAGATGACTTCCCATTACCAAATATTGACTTGATTGTTGATCTCACAGCAGGCCATGAAATGTTATCATTGATGGATGGATTTTCTGGTTATAATCAAATCAGGATCGCACTCGAGGATCAACACAAAACATCATTCACTTGTCCTTGGGGAACTTTCTGCTGGAATGTCATGCCCTTTGGGCTGAAAAATGCAAGTGCTACATATCAAAGAGCAATGACTACTATCTTTCATGATCTCATGCACATAACTGTGGAAGATTATGTTGATGATCTCTTGGGTAAATTAGTAGATAGAGATACACATTTGGACATACTTTCAGTCGTCTTTGATCGGTTGGAAAAATACAAAGTAAGATTAAACCCCAAGAAATGTGTCTTTGGAGTAACCTCCAGGAAGCTCCTAGGATTCATTGTGTCCAAAAGAGGAATCGAAGCCAATCCAGCAAAGGTCAAGGCTATCTTGGACATGCCACCACCCACAAATATCAGTCAACTTTGATCCTTACAAGGGAGACTCCAATCTATACAGAGATTCATAGCACAACTTGCAGATAAGTGTAATCCTTTTCAACACCTGCTACATAAAAATATCAAATTCAAATTGGATGATAACTGTCAACAGGCTTTCCAGACGCTCAAGGATTATCTCTTGAATCCGCCTGTTCTGATGCCACCAGTTCTAGATCAACCTTTGCTACTATACATATCAGCTACTCCAACAACACTAGGAGCATTCTTAGCGTAACAAATTGCTAGGGGCAAGGAAAAGGCCGTATACTATATTAGTCGCACATTGGTGGGATATTAGCTAAACTACACACCAATCGAGCATGCATGTCTCGCCATGGTCTTTGCTTCACAGAAATTACGACATTACATGCTCACTCATAAGACTAAGTTGGTTGCAAGAATTGATCCATTAAAATACCTTCTCAATAAAGCAACACTTACTGGGCGACTGGCCAAATGGATAATGATCTTGAGTGAATTCGACATCGATTATGTGGACAGAAAAGAAATAAAAGGACAAGCCATCGCAGATCAGTTAGCAGATGCCCCCATGATTGATGATGTTCCTCTAAATTCAGAATTTCTAGATGAATCCATTTTAATAGTATCACATGCAAAGCCATGGCAACTGTACTTTGATGGCTCATACACACAACATGGGGCAGGAGCTGATATTCTCTTTATAACTCCTTAAGGGGATTCTATACCAAAATCATACTGCTTATCATTTCCTTGCACTAACAATATAGTGAAATATGAGGCATTAACAACTGGATTACGGATTACAGTTCAGTGGAAGATCCAGGAACTTCATGTTTTTGGGGATTCTCAACTTGTCATCCATCAAGCAACTGATGATTACCAAACAAAAGATGAAAAATTAATGCCTTACAAACAAATGGTGGATGATCTGAAACAATACTTCACAAGGATAGATTTTGAGCAGATACCAAGAGAGCAGAATCGCACCGCAGATGCCATGGCTACAATTGCTTCATTGATCGATTTACCTCCAAATGAGACCCGCTATGAGTTCTTGGTGGATAACCTTTTGGTTCCATCATATGAGATCACTCCTACTGAAATGATATGTGTTGTTGGTCCTGAATCCCAGTTATATGGTTCCATCTTCACATACCTTCGCGACAATATCCTACCTCCTGATCTATCAAATAACCAACGCCGCACCTTCATTCGCCAATCCTCTCGATATGTCATTTTAGCTGATATCCTATACCGGCGAGGTCTAGATGGCACTCTTCTTAGATGTCTAGAAAGCAACGAAGCTCAGATTGCGTTACGTGAAGTGCATGAAGGGATATGTGGTCCACATGCTAGTGGTCCTACCTTGGCCAAGAAACTCATTAGGACTGGATATTACTGGCCCAATATGGAAAAAGACTCATGTCAGTTTGTCAAGAAATGTAAGCAATGTCAAATTCATGGAGACCTCATACATGCGCCAACACAAGAACTACAGCCACTTGCATCTCCTTGGCCCTTTTGTCAATGGGGACTCGATCTCATAGGCAAGATTCACCCTCCTTCTTCCAATGGTCATAAATTCATTATCACGGCCACAGAGTATTTCACGGAGTGGATTGAAGTTGTGCCTCTCACACAAGTCACTAGAAAACATATTGCTACCTTCATCCTTAACTATATCATTTGCCAATATGGTATCCCTGTTTCCATTATCACTGATAACAGGCAGCCCTTCAAAAATCAGGATGTTCATGAACTCTGTGACCGCTTCCATATTTCCCATCATTTCTCCACACCATATTACCCCCAAGGTAATGGCTAAGCTGAGGCGTCTAATAAAACAATCCTTAAAATCCTCAAGAAGACAGTCGACGATGCTGGCCGTAATTGGCATATCCAACTCAATCCTGCACTTTGGGCCTATCGCACAAGTGTTCGTACACCTACAGGAGCTACACCCTATTCACTTGTCTATGGTGCTAAACCCATCTTGCCTATTGAGGTCGAGTTACCCTCTTTACGGGTCTCTTTGCAAAACATCATCACTGATGAAGATTACAGAGTCTCTCGCTTACAAGAACTGGAACTGCTAGATGAACGGAGACAAACTGCTTTTAATCATCTCAAGGCTTACCAACAATGAATGAGTCGCAGCTACAATCACAAAGTCAAGCCTCGCACATTTGAGGTAGGTGACTTGGTTCTCTGAGAAAACCCCAAGAATCAGCAAGATAGAGAGAAGAAGGGCAAGTTTGAACCAAACTGGCTTGGTCCTTACATCATCACAGCAGTATATGGCTCTGGGGCATATCAGCGCTCAACTATAGAAGGTGAACCTTTGGAGGATCCTATCAACAGCATGCACCTTCGCAGGTTCTACACATAGCTCTTCGGAATATCCTAATTTCAAAAATACAAAAAAAAATCAAAAATTTCAAAAATACAAAAAAAATAAATTATAAAACAAAAAAAATCGTTACTTGGTGAAAACCTGGCAAACAGGCACCTTGTGACACAAAAAACATTGAAAAATCGAAAAAATTAAAGAGAAATAATTTCGTCCAACAGTGAAAACCACTTCGGTGGCGCCCTGGGCAAGTACCATGGTGAAAACTGGGTCACCAATGCCATGCATAGAGACATTGCTCCTCCCTCCTTCAGGATTCTCTTTCATCATTTCACTTTGCACACACTCACAACCTATTCATCCATAATAAACTTACCCATTCCCATCATGGCTTGTTATTGATCTACCCAAGATTGGTTAGCCATTCATAATAAATCTCCCTTTCCATCCAGAATAAATTAGATCCTATCTGTGGCTAAGGCAAATCCTACGTCTAGTAATGGGTGTGGAACTGAGAACATCACATGTTTCGAGGAGTATAATTTTTTTTCCAGCTTTCTTCAGTCTATCCGCATCACAGATCCGCAATAAAGTTTCATCTTCTTCGCAATAAAGTATCAGTTTCATGGATTCAGTCAGTTTCAGATGAGACAGCAAAAACAATGGGCTTCAACAAATCAAATCTTTCAACAGACTCAGACAACATTATGGTTCAGTGCTATCTATCCTTTTTGTGAAAGTAAACATTGTGACCACAATCAAATAAGACTTATACAGGTGACAAGAGACACTAAACTTGAGGACTATAGTGGATGTTGGTGTTGAGTCTTGGTTTTCTTTTGATTTCATCTTCTTTTTTGGTGACATGTCTTTTAGCTTTTCCAGGATGTCCTTGACTAGAGATTCTATCTCCAGGATGTCTTTGACTAGAAAGGCGAGGATGGGGTATCGTCACCTATTTTATTTTGCTGTCTGAGGATTGTCTCTTAGTAATGCTATGACTTGTCCAAGGATATGAGGACACTATGAGTCTAGTATGAATTGGGGCATTCCTTGTTTGTGACTATCTTATCTCCATGCAAACAGGTACAATGACTTTCTGGATCGAACATATGCCTCGATTGTCATAACCTATTTTGCCATAATAAATCTCAATGATGATAACGCACAAGAAGCTCTTTCATTTTCATATCTTCTGTCTTCCATCCCCCTTTCTTGATTGACTTCCATCGTCCTTCTCGAGTCCGTGTAGCCTGCTATTACATGACTAAGTATAATGACACACCAAAAACATTTGCATTTCATGTAGCTGCACCTACATTACCACATATAAGCATTTCATACATACATATAGATTTCACAACTGCATCACATCCTACACACAACACCTATTAGCACAATTTACATTTGCATTATCATATTCATCTGCATTACATACATTCACATTTGCATTATGCATACACATATAAAAACATAAAAGAACAAAAATATTGCATTACATACATATTTGCATCTATATCATAAGCATACATCATAAAATATCTCATCACATAGGTACACATGCATATAGCTACCACAAAGATGAATCATCTCATATATAATCATAAAGTGTCATAATACAATGATGTCCAAATCATATGGCTACAATCACCCGCAGGTGTCTACAATACAAAATGGTACAAAACTGATACAGAGGAACCCACTGATAGCTCCTCCAATCACTGCCGATAATGCTAACCCTGTGGCTGTCATGGTGTCCCATGCCATGTGTCCTGCCCTCATCTCCAATCTAGGGTCCTGAAACACCCATCTCAATGCCTCCCAGTCTCCATCTCGATCGTAGGGGATCAAATCTCCATCGATCGGCACCCACAGAATCCTGTAAACATCCTCCAGGGTGACTGTCATCTCACCCATCGGTAAATGGAATGTGCATGTCTCAGAGTGCCATCTCTCAGCAAGCGCAGTCAGCAAACCCATGTTTGCCTGAAACTCAGGCACATATAGTACATGTCTCAAGCCCATCGCCTCAATGGCAGCTCGGTCCCCAAGTGTCAACTCAGGTTGCAACCTCTGCATTGACGGGAATCTCTCCCGTGACTCCAGCATCGGCAAATACTCCTGCAGTCAAGCAAATCAATCATGTCAGTTATAGTGGCATTCACTGTTTATCACAAAATGCTACTTTTTATCTAAATGCATATGGCTATCTATCCTAGTGACACTCACTGTTCATCACAAAGTGTTGCTTCTATCCTAGTAGTACTCCCTGTTCATCACAAAGTACTACGTGTGTGACACTCACTGTTCATCACAAAGTGTTATTCACATTTGCACTCCCTATTTATCACAAAGTGCTGCTCATACTTTGGGTACTCCCTGTTCATCACAAAGTACTCTATCTTGGTACTCACTGTTCATCATAAAGTGCCTTGATCTATCCTAGTCTTCCTAGAGGACCTGCTTGAGTGTATCCCCTCAGCAACTTATCCAATCGACAGCATATGTTCATCACAGAACTGCCGATTTGACCTAGAAGACCAAAACTTGCATTTTTCAACGCAAACACGCTTACATTACATAAACGCGCCTACAGACTGCACAGACGCGCCTGCACAACACAGATGCACCTATATAACACAAACGTGCCTATGCCAGGCATAAACGCGACTAGACTACGCAGACGCCCCTGCACATTGCAGACGCGCCCGCATTCGACGCAGACGCGGTTCTAGACACAGACGTGCCTGGCACCGACACAGACGCGTCTGGCGGACACAGACGCGCCTGGAACCGACACAGACGCGGTTAGACAGTTTTTGACATTTTTCAACTCTACTTCTAAAGCGCATTTATTGCCCTATTCGACATGCATTAATGACAAAATTAAATGCGTCAAAGTACAAGGAGGTTTGGTGGTACTTACCAGCTCTCCTGCCTTTGCTGGCCTCTGAAATCGACAAACACGGTCGAATCTATGCACGAAAGCCATCGCTGCTGACTGCTCCTGCTCTTTTCTCGCTCTGCACTTTGATCTCGTGAAGGTGTAGATGACAATGAGGATGTATTTTCCCCCTTGGTCTATCTTATAGCCTACCCTAGCCTTAGCCTTCATTTTTCTGAGTCAGTCTTCATTATCTCGTGACTTTGTCACTTTATCCGGTCAGTCCATTCTAGCCTTTCTTTCTTATCAAGAGATTGTCTGCGATCTTTTTAGACATTTTCATCCAATCTCTCGAGGGGGCATATCATTCCCATCCTGGGGCAACTCGGTATCAGTTCATCTTATCTTCTTTGAAACAACGCGACAAGCCGCATTGTCTCAAAGAGGGACAAAATGTAGACACCTAAAATTGTCCAGTCTAATTAAATAAATATTTTATTTATTTAATTATCTAAGCTTAATTCTTCTATTAATTAAATAAATCTTTATTTATTTAATTAATTCATTTATCCTCTTCTAGCCTTATTTCTCATTTAAATAAATACATTTATTTATTTAAATTATCCTTTTCCTAAATTAAATAAATATTTATTTATTTAATTGATCTCATTTCTTCTATTAATTAAATAAATCTTTATTTATTTAATTAATTCATTAGCTTTTTCTACCCATGACACATGTCATTCATTTCTTAATTCTTACACTACCTACCTCTTTCATTATTTTACTATTTCTTCTACCTACCCTCTAATCCTAGCCGACCTCCTTTTACACCTCTCAATCTTATCCCTCCATTTCTTATTGTGTCTTCTATTTAAGGAGATGCCTTCTTCATTATCAAACCCTAATGACCTAATGCCCTAATGATCATTTTTTACTACACTACGATCTTACTTGCAACCACATTCCGTTCTTTGTTGAGCTCTTGTGCACATAAAATCTGAGAGCAAATATATCAAGCAAGATCAATGGAGATAGGAAGAATGGAGATCAAAACCCTATTGGACATGTGATGTTATCATCTTTGTGATTTTATTTTATTTGCATTGTCTTAGGTAATCTTCATGTGTTATGGTGGATCTTTCTTGTTGTTAGGCTAGGGTTTGGTGGTTGAATTCATTTAGCCTTTCAATCTTTTTGTTATTGTTATCCATTTTCACCATATACAGAATGTTACTGGGTTAGGTATGAAAATTTAAAAATGGAAGAAGATGAAAGAATTCCTGCATTTGTGGAAAGAGTTAATGAAATTGTTTTAGGAATACAATGTTGTGGAGGATATTTAAGTGAAGTTGAAATTGTTTCTAAATCTTTAAGAGCTTTGCCATCAGCTTACAAAATGAAAGTGAAAACTATTAATGAGTTGAGAACAATGCCTAATATATCAGTTTCTAGAGATACTTTGGTTGGAAAACTTTCTGCATTTGAGCTTGAAGAGTTTGGTCTTGTTGCTACATTCAAAACTGATATATCTTTTAAAGCATCATCATCATTTGAAAAAACTAATTGGAAAGAACTCTATGCAAAAGAACTTGAAGATATGAGGAGAGAAAATGAAGAACTTGAAGAACTTGAAGCACTATTTGCAAGGAAGATGCCTAAAGGTCAAGCAGGAAGTAAGTGTGAAGGTAAAGCACCTTTCAAATGTTTTAATTGTAATAAAGTTGGTCATATGGCTTCTAGGTGTCCTGATAGACATGCAAGACTAAGGGAGGAAGAAAAAGGAACATATAAACCTAACCTTGAATATCAGAGATAGAGATTTAAGAAACACAAAGATAAGTCATGTTACTATGTAGATGAAGGTGTTATAGATAACTCAGATGAAGATCCAATAGATAGTGGATGGGGTTTTGTTGCAATAAAAGAAGATCAACTGGCACCTATTGTCAAACTAGTAGAGCAGGCACTGGCAGCAAAAAATGAAGAAAATGATGAATGGATTATAGATAGTGGATGCTCACATCATATGATTGGTGATTAAAGAAAATTCTTATCATTACAGGAAACTCATGGAGGTCTAGTAAGATTTGGAGATGACAAAGCTTGTTTAATCAAAGGAAGAGGCACTATATCTTTGGATGGTAAGCATAATACTGACAACATTTATTATGTAGAAGGTTTGAAGCATAATCTTTTGAGTGTTGGTTAGTTAGTGGAAAAAGGATTTCAATTACAATTCAAGAATGGAAAATGCAAAATCATGAACAAAACTGGATTGGCGATTGCAATCGGTAATCAGACTAAAGGTAATATCTTTCACTTGAATACCAGTAATAAGACATGTTTGATTGCACACATTGATGAAAGTTGGTTATGGCATAAAAGACTCTGTCATGTAAATTTTGATTTTATTGTAAAGATCAGTTCAAATAAGGTAGTAAGAGATTTACCTAATATTGTGAAACCTCATAATCTGATATGTAAGGAATGTCAAATGGGAAAGCAAGTTAGAACAACATTTAAGAGAATTTATGAGAAATCCAATAATATTCTTAATTTAATTCATACTGATTTATGTGGTCTAGCAAGAACAAGAAGTCTTTAGGGAGATAGATACTTTATGCTAATAATTGATGATTATTCTAGAATGTGTTGGGTTACTTTTCTCAGTGAGAAATCAGAAGCTTTTGGAAGATTCAAGATATACAAGGCAATGGTAGAGAATGAAATTGGCAAGAAAATCAAATGTTTAAGATTAGATCAAGTAGGATAATTTACATCTAGGGAATTCAATTCATTCTGTGAGGAGAACGGAATCAAAAGACAACTATCAGCACCCTAGACATCCTAGCAGAATGGAGTTGTGGAAAGGGAGAACAAAACTATTATGGATGCATCAAGAACCATGGTGATGGAAGCAAATCTACCTCATGTGTACTGGAGAGAAGCAGTGAATACAACGATTTATACTTTCAATAGAGTTAATATCAAAAGTGAAATTGGTAAGACCCCTTATGAACTATGGTTTGGTCATACTCCTACTCTTAAATACTTCATAATATTTGGAAGCAAATGTTATATTAGGAAAGATGAGTACATTGGCAAATTTGATCCTAGAAGTGATGAAGGAATATTTCTTGGTTATTCAACTAGAAGCAAGGCATATAGATGTTACAATAAAAGATTGCAGAAAATCATTGAGAGTACTAATGTGAAGATAGATGAACATTTTAGAGGAGATTCAAGATCTGTAGAACCGACAGTTGAAATGATTATAAATGAACCGACACAGATTGCACCAATACAGAGTGAAGATCTAGTCACACCAGCATCATCAAAGAACTCAACTGTGATTGAAGAACATCAACATATAATTGGAAATCAGAATAAACCCACGTATTTAAGATTGAATCATTCATAGAATCAGATAATTGGAAACAAGAATCAAGGTGTTATGACAAGAGGAAGATTGGCAAATGAAGAGGTATGTTTAATTTCTCAAGTTGAACTAGCATCTGTTATTGAAGCATGTCAAAATGAACATTGGGTAAAAGCAATGAAAGATGAATTAGAACAAATTTAAAAGAATAATACTTGGACATTAGTTCCCCGGCCTAAAAACAAAAATGTAAATGGAACTAAATGGGTATATAGAAATAAACTTAATGAAGATGGTGAAGTAATCAGAAACAAACAAAGATTAGTTTGTAAAGGTTATTCATAAAAAGAAGGAATTGATTATAATGAAACCTTTGCACTGTAGCCAGAATTGAGGCAGTTAGACTATTTCTTGCATTTCCAGCTCATAACAACTATAAAGTTTATCAGTTGGATCTAAAATGTACATTTTTGAATGGAAAAATTGAAGAGGAAGTTTACATTGAACAACCTGATGGATTTTCATTGACAGATGACAAGGATATGGTTTGCAGGTTAAGGAAAGCTTTATATGGATTAAAGCAAGCTCCTAGAGCTTGGTATGGTAGACTTGATAAATATCTTTTAAAGATTGGATACACAAAAGGTAATGCTGACATCAATTTGCATTACAAAGTCACCAATGATGATATTTTGGTTATTGAAGTATTTGTTGATGATATCATTTTTGGAGGTGAAGAAGAGTTATGTAAAGACTTTTCTAAGAAGATGTAGGAACAATTTGAAATGTCTATGATTGGAGAGATAAAAAAAATTAGGTTTGCAGATTTCACAAACAGATAAAGGTATATTCATATGTCAAACAAAATACTTGAAGGAACTTTTGAAGAAATTTGGTATGGAAAACTTCAAACCGATAAGTACTCCTATGACTACAACAGATAAATTGAAATTAAAAGATGATTCAGCTTCTATTAATCCCACAAGGTACAAATCTATGATTCAAGGATTACTATATTTGACACAAACCAGACCTAATATAATGAATCAAATTGGGTAGGAGATGTAGATGACAGAAAGAGTACCAATGGCGGTACATTCTTTCTTGGCAAAAGATTGATTTCATGGATCAGCAAGAAGCAGACTTGCACATCATTATCTACAACATAATCAGAATATGTTGCAGTAGCAACTAATTGCATTCAGGTATTATGGATCAAGCAAATGTTGAAGGATATAAAGGTAAAATGCAAAGAACCAATAATTATTTATTCTAATAATTCAACAACAATTGATATATAAAAGAATCCGGTATTTCACTCTAAGACAAAGCATGTTTCTATTAAGTACAATTTCCTAAAAGAGGATGTTGAAGCAAATGAAGTGAGATTGGTTTATGTGAATTCTAAAAAGAAAAATGCAGATATCTTTACAAAGCCTTTGCCTAAGGAAACATTTGAATATCTCAGAGAGAAGCTTGGGGTAATTTCCCCACTAGCAGAGACTTGAATAATGAAGATTTGCATCAAACTAGTAGGGACTAACAAAAAAAATATTTTTCTGGCTTTGATGAAGGAGAGCTACTGCTCAGGGGGAGTAGTTAGTTGTATGATATGCTTTGATTTTTAAGTACTTTGACATTTCATTTCAAAGGGGGAGAGATATCTATGGAAAAACTTTGTACTTTGGGGAGAGATGTATTTTGGTTTTGGTTTCCGTTTTGGCACAAAACTTTGTATTGATCTATTTTGGGAGATTATTGGTTTATTGGTTTTTGGCATTCTATTTTTTTGGCACTTAGATTTTTTTCCACATACTGTTGCCATCAATACCAAATGGGGAGATTTTTGGTATTATGGATGATTTCATCATGTGTTGCATTGGTTTTGTCATTGATGTCAACACTTATCCTTTTGGAGGTCTACATTGTTGATTTGGCGCTATGGTTATATTGGTTTATTGTTGAACCAACACATTGTATGGATATTGGCTTATGCACACTGTTATATTATTCATCGGTAGTAATAATGACTTGTTATCATCTGGAGATCAGTTGGTTATGTCAAAGACATGGATTGGATGCTTGAATTTGGTGTTTTTCTTATTGGTCTAATCGAGTTCACATATTTTCCTTTACTGGCATGTAGGTCTAGGTTATGGACCGGTACATGATATCTATTCCGGATTAGCACGACATGTTTTGGAATTGATTTACTGATTGGATAATGTGTAAATGTATTGAGTTGACATATTGTATCGCACCAAGACTTATTTGTAATTGATTTAATTATAATATCTTTAGTGAGCTGACCTTAACATAAGGTCTTAGGTTTTGTATAAATGATTGTAAGATCTTATTGAAGATCATCATTATGAGTGTGTGTGTGAATATTGAAGAGTGAAAATAAGCAGATCCTTGTGCAAATCACAAAGACATTATCTAAAGTTTGAAGGAAGGTTATGAAGGTGTTTTGGCACTCATGGTCAAAGATTAAACCGGTACTAAATCCAACATTGCAGATGCTATATTGAAGCAGTATATTGTATCGTACTTGTGAAGTGTGATATCTACAGCTACAACACAAACACTCAATAGATCATTAGAAGCATGGTTAGAAAATAAGAAGCAAATGAAATATGAACCATGACAAAGCGACCTATTGCCTCCTAAGAGATGTGAGTATGGATTTGCTCTTAGATCTAGATAAGCAATCCCAGTGACTTGACTACACCTAGATGGAGGGTTTGAAACGATAATGATATGCAAAGATGAGATTGATTATGCTAGATTGATCCAAGAGACTAATTAAGCTAAAGATATGCATGATTAAGCTATGATGATGATGTAATTAAGCTAGAAAAGAGATTGATTATGCTATATGATTCAAGAATTATGCTAGAAAATGATCAAATTAAGTTAAATCTAAGATGCAATTGCCTATAACAACAATGCTCAAATGATATGCCTATAATAAGAATGCCTAAGTTGATAATGAGATGGGATCCTTGGTGATCCAAAATGGGGGATATTTATAGGATTTCCAAGGCCAGGGATGAGGTGGCAGGAATTAATGGTCAAGATTGAGTCTGAAGATATCAAGGGTGAAATTGGAGGAGGTTGGAGAAGAGGTTGGAGGAAGGGACACTTGTCATCTTTGTGGTGACAAGTGTCAAGAGGTATTTCTCATGAGAGGGAAAGTGTCCAAGGGAGGAGACATGTGGCCAAAGTGCCATGTATCTCAAGGGAAGAATATCCACACCATAAGAGGTTAGGATAAGGAGGTTAGAATGTGAAAGATAGGATAGGGTTAGGCAAACCCAAGGTTAGGTGGAATGGGTTAGGTTAGAGGGATGGTTAGGTTAGGTGGTTAGAAGTTAGGAGCCATGTGGGTAATTTGAATTTAAAAATTTAAATAATAGGAAAAGACTAATTAATTTTCAACAACTCATAAATTGATTTGATTTAATTAATTAGAGGATTAGAAGAATTGATTGAAATGGGGGGAAGATTAATTAATCAAAGGAGACCATGGAATGAATTTAATGAATAAATCCTTAGATTTATTAATAAGTAGATGAAAGGGAGGATTTAATCAAATTGCTAATGAATGCAATTAAATTAGGGAGGGAGATTAATTAAATAATTGCTTATTTAATTAATTATCTTCAGACCATTTTTAGGTGTATACATTTTGCCCCTCTTTGAAGTGAGGTGTGATGACACGTTGGTTCAAAGAATAATCTCATTTTGATGATGATATTGGTTCACTAGGATGCCCGAGACTTTGATTGATAAATTGTGGTACGATGATGCCCCCTCGGGAGATCAATTGAGATAATTGATTTTTGGAGTGTGTGAATTTTATCCCAATTAGAAATGATTTGATTTTTGCAAGTGTGGTTGATGAAATGTGAGTTCTACAATCATGGTGATGCGGTTCTTGATTATTGATAAAGCTTGATTGATTAGATTGATAAGATCAAGATTAAGTTTGGTTTTAGGAATGACACCTCTCGTATAAGACAAAGATGGTCAAAGCGTCTGGTTTCAGGAATGATATATCTTGTATAAGACATGATCAGAACATTTGGTTCTAGGAAAGATACATCCTGTATAAGACATGATAGAATCAATTTAGATGCAATCAATTGATAGAATTGATAAGGTTGATTGAGCAAAGAACTGATAGATTTGTTGATATCAAGTTGTAGGAAGATTTAGATATGCTGATGTTGGTTCAGTTGAAGGAGTAACATTAAATTTATGTTGGGTCGACAATACCTAGAGAGAGATGAGTCATCAGTCTGATTGTGTACACACTTATGATCATACCTTGAAGATTCCTGCGATAGATTTAACCTTGGATAAAATGAGCATGCAGGATCCCATGCAAGCTAAATGCAAAACTACGACCGGACCAATCACTGGGTTATTGTGTTTTGTCATCATTGAGTTTTTTTTAAATGTGGGAAGTGAGTGCAAACATCGATGGTATAATTAAACCATGATGACCTGAGCACTACTTTCTTGGATTTTTATATTGCAAGTTAGCACAAGCATCGAGGTATAATTGAACCAAGATGACCTGAGTGTTGCTTGCGTAAAACATGCAGTATTAACCATTTCAATGCAAAAATTGGAAATATCTTCGGTGATACTCTGATGATTGTGTCTTTAGACAAATTTGCACATATTAATGATTAATTTACAGACAATAGACAAGAACAATATCATATTCCTTCCTTGTTCCTCTAGTCAGAGACATTCTGGAGTCACTCAGAAATCATGATAGCAAAAATCAAGATAGAAAAGTTGAGCAATCGTGTTAAAATCATTATCCAAAAGATATCATCTATTGAAAGGTGTGTGAATGTTCTTAGACCGATATATGACAGTTTGATGGTGGACAATGTGATCTTATGTTCAACGTTGGATGTGTCTCAGTTTTTGTTTGATAAGAGTTGCCTGACTATTGTTCTTCTTGTTTGATTGAGCTCAAAATGATTGAAAATTCTGCCCCCAGCTAGGTGTAGGATTTTGCCCCAAGCCTAGAAACAAATTCATTATGATATACCCCATGATCCAAACCATGGCGAGAAGCCACCCGGGATGCATGCATATGTACAAAGGCTTTATTATGGATATGAACAACGTTGATGGAAAAATAAATGCAAGCGGAAGGATGCATGAACCAATAGATGGAAGAGCTAGCTGACAGATAGCGCCTATTTTCTAGGTTTTCACCATCTATTTTTATTTCACTTTTTCTCATATTTGATTTTTATTTATTTTTCATTTTTTTTGAATTTTTCTGCTTTTTCACTGTTTTTGAATTTTTCTGTTATTTTAGACATAAAAATTCTTCAGATGCATGCTATTGATGGGTTCCTAGAGTTGATCCCCATCCTATGTTGATAGCTTATATGCTCATGACCCAAATATTGTTGTGACCACAAATGAACCTAACCAATTTGGTTCAAACTTCCATTTCTTTTCTCAATTTGACTGGTTGTGTGGATTTTCTTTTAGTACTAGTTCCCTAACTTGAAATGTTCTTGGTTTGACCTTATGATTATAACTGTAGCACATTATTTGTTGATGTACCTTTAAATGATTAAAGACATTTTGTCTTCATTCATGGATTAATTCTAACTCTTGCAATCTAGATATTCATTGTTATTCATCTAGGATAAGACCTTTTAATGATACTCATAGAGAAGGTATCTCTACTTTTATTGGCAGTATTGCTTCTGATCCATAAACAAGAGAGAAAGATGTGGTACATGTTGGTGTGCGGATACTAGTATAGTAGGCCCATAGAGCAAGGTTCAATTGAATATGCCAATCTTTGTCAGCATCATTCACTATCTTTTTAAGGATTTTCAAAATAGTTTTGTTTGATGCTTCTGCTTGCCCATTCCCTTGTGGATAGTAGGGTGTGGAAAATTTGTGTTGGATCTTCAATTTCTCACATAGTTCTTGGACATCCTGATTCTTGAATGGTCACCCATTATCAGTGATAATGGTCATGGGTATTCCATAGCAACAGATGATGTAGTTCAAGATAAATACAATAATTTGTTTTTTTGTAATATTGATGAGAGGTACTGCCTTAATCCATTTTGTGAAATATTTTGTAGCTACAAGGATGAATTTGTGACCATTAGATGAAGAAGGATTTATTTTTCCTACTAGATCAAGACCCCATTGGCAGAAAGGCCAAGATGTTTCCAAATCATGAACTTTTTGTGCTGGAGCATGAATCAAATTCCGATGGATCTGATATTGTTTGCATGTTTTATCTATCTGAAAAGAATCATGTTCCATAGTTGGCCAATAATAGCCCAAGCATATGAGATTTTTTGAAAGGGTAAGACCACTTGAATGAGTGCCACAAATGTCATTATGGACTTCATTTAAGGCCTTCTCAAATTCTTCTTGTTCGAGACATCTTAAAAGAGTGTAGTCCAGACCTCGTTTAAACAGGGTATCTGCGAGAAGAGTATAATAGGAGGATTGGCGAATAAAGTTTCTCTTTTGATTTTTTGATAAGTCAGGGGGGAGGATATTATCTTTCAGGTATATGTAAGTTTGGCCATAGTGGGAGGAATCATGCCTAAAGAGGTGACAGATAGTTTGGGAATTAGGACAATTATGAGAAGGGTAAAACAAATCTTCCACCAGGAATTCATAACGCTGTTGATTTTCCTATGTTTGAAGTAGAGAAGCAAGTGTTGCCATGGCATCTGCTGCTTTGTTGTCATTCCTTAGAATCTTCTGAAAAGTTATTTCTACAAAGTATTTCTTGATATCATTGACCATTTTTTATAAGGCATTAACTTTTCATCCTTTGTTTGATAATCGTCATTGATCTGATTGATGACGAGCCGAGAGTCTCCAAAGACTTGAAGTTGTGTAATATTCCATTCTATATCTATTTTGATACCTGTTGTATGCAGGAAAAGTGAGTCGATAGAACTCAATATGTGAAAAATGAAGCTCTATGGAGCCTTGCTCACACACACACACAGGACTTCTTGGTGCAAGCTATGGAGTAATGAAGTATCACTCAGCTTCCCAAGGTTGGCCCCATGGTTCTCTATCTTACACGGTCCCTCAAACCAATGTTTTTGCTCTCAGATCACCGAGCAAAATGGTTTAGGGATGGCAAATGCAAGAACGAGGGATGCTTTTGATAGATTTTAGAATAAAATGCATCCTAAGCTATGCATGATCTTAAAATGCAATAAACTAGATTATAAGATGACAAGGTTAGTATAAATACTATCCTAACATGATATATTAGTCTATGATTGAGCTAAATGATAAAGAAAGTATTCTAAACATGCATATTTAGACTAATTCCTAGTTAAAGAGAGGCTAAAATGATGAGCATAAAAATGATATATGAAAGCTTGAATGTATTTGAGCATAAGTGTGATACTACAAACTTGGATGATCTCTCAAAATGGAGGAATGAGAGCTTTATTTATAGCAAAACCAGGGCAATGGATGGTCAGGATTGAAAGAGTTGATCAAGGGTTGAGTTTGAAAGTTGGGGATCCATGTTTGCAATTTGCACCAATGAAATGGTGACAAGTGTCAACATAGGGTTGGGTTGAGAGAAGGGGTTGGAGGCATTAAATGCCTGAGAAGACCTTATGGTTATCTAGAGATAAGGGTTAAGCTTAAGTTAGGCTTACCCACTGAATTAAGAGTTAATCCAAGGATAAACCCTTGTGCAAATGATTAAGAGATAATCATGGTCAAAGCATTAAAGGCTTAATGAGACCCTTGGGTTGGATGAAGGTTAAGTTAGGCAAAAAGTCTCTAACCATGTAAGAGGGTTGAATTAACTATTAATGGTTTGGGAGACTTTGGGGACATTAAGTGGTTGAAGATTTGAAGCCTTTAATGGTTATCAAAGACTTTAAGGGTTTGAGAAGTGACCTCCCCTTGCTTAGGGATGTGATAAAGTTTAGAAGATGGGTTAGGCTAATTAGAAACGATTAGAAGAGTCTAGAAGAAATTAGGAAGGGGTTTAGGAAGGCAAGTGGGAGATGTAGGAAAATGCAAGTGGATGGAGGGATAATAGGATTTAATTGAAATAAAGTTAATTTAATTCAATTTGGTTTCAATTTGGGGAGATTAAATAAATTAGATTTATTCAATTTAGGATAACTATTTAATTAAATTTAAATTTAATTAAAAGTGGATATGGGGGATTTAATTGAATAAAATGATTTACTCATTAAATGGGTATAGTGAATTTAATTTAAATAAATTGAGTAATTTATTTAATTAAATAGAGGAATGTGGGTAATTTAATTAAATTGGATTTAATTAAATAGAGAAATGAACATAAAATATTCATTTAGGAATATGGTCATTTTAATACGTCTACATTTTGCCCCTCTTTGAAGTGACGTGTGTGCACATGTTATTTCAAAGAAAATGATGCGTTATCGTGATTTATGATCAAATGCAATTTTTGTGTCACTCTAATGATCTGTCAGTCGTGCCCAAGATTTGATTTGATGCATGATTTATGATCAAATGCAATTTTTGTGTCGCTCTTATGATTTGCTAGTCGTGCCCCAGATTTAACTTGATGCGTGATTTATGATCAAATGCAATTTTTGTGTCGCTCTTATGATTTGCCAGTCGTGCCCCAGATTTGATTTGATGCGTGATGCCCCCTCGGGAGATGAATCAATATTTTGAAAATTTTGATTTGATTTGGCGATTTGTATTTGGTGTTTATGATTTTGTCTATGTGAAATGTTTGAATTGATTCATCTCTCAATAATTGACAGATTTTAGGGTATAAGGGAGACCGCGACCACATTACATGTCTGGTTGGCCAACCCTAATTTCATTTTCCCTCCTATAAAAGGGGAAAAGTGGTTTAATTTGATTCATTTGATCATTGTTGACTTTGGAGAAAGAGAATTTGGTCTGAAGTCAAAATGCCTATTCCGTATTCCAGGCACTGTTTTAAGCACGTTCGGAGGTACCAGAGACCTGCAGTGTATGGACCACCTGTAAGTCAACACTTTTGACCCTCTTTGGATTTTTGATTTGGTCTTTTTTGGTCATTTTTTTGTTTTTTGAAACTCGGTTTTAGCGTTTTAGCACGTCAAAGTCGCAAAGTAGCGCATCAAGTCAATTTTTAGGGCTGCGTCTGAAATAAAATAGGGTAGCGCATAGGAAGTCTAGGTTAGCGCATATAGTGAAAATAGCGCATGCCGAACGTAGGGTAGCGCTTCAGGTCAGCAGGGTAGCGCGTAGGGTAGACCTAGTGCATAGGGGTTGTAGGGGTTCACATGGGTAAGGGGTTTCAGCGCATAGGGTAAACCTAGCAGATAGGGTCAAACAGGTAGTGCCAGCGAGGCATAGGTTAGTGCATCGGTACGTTTTAGTGCATAGGGTAGGTTAGGTGGCATACTGGGGCAAAAGATTAGCACGTAGAGTCAGTCTAGTGCATAGGGTGAATAGATTAGCACGTAGGAAAAATAGCTTAGCACGTGGGTGGATTTTAGCCCAACGAGAATCTGTTTTAGCGTATCTAGAAAAATTTTGCAAGATGAGGTGATTTGTGAATTTGTTGTGTCATGCTATCATGATTTTTATGGATTTGTCTAATATGAGTGTCGATATAACTTGTTTTGATTTGAGATATTTCAAGTTATGTATAGATATCAATGTGTTGTGTTGATCAAAATATGATTTGTTTTTGCACTCGGTTTCAAGTTCAATATGTGAAGCCTGATTTGTGTTATAAGCTGATATGGGTTGGAAACTTGAGCTATTTTACAAGCTGATATGGGTGGGAAACTTGAGTTGTTTTACAAGTTTATGTGATTTTGGAGACTTGAGTTGTGTTACAAGTTTTGATATGGTTTTTGATAACTTGAGTTGTGTTACAAGTTGATATGAAATGATAGGATTTTTAACTTGATGTAGATAAGCAAATTGCTTCATGTTGTTGATGTGAGTTTGATCGAGATATCTTTGTTTTGATGTGGAAACTGATATTGGATTTGTTTTGCTTGTTGATAGGAGCGCTTGGGTGTGGTTCAGTCACGAGAGTGATTTCTGAGGCCGTGGACATTGATACCACGGTTGACTCAGGCCGACCTCGATATCATTGAGAGATGTGGTTTGACGTCCCTATTGGATATGTCTCGGTTCACTGTGAACCAGGGGCTACTGACAGCACTTGCAAAGAGGTGGCATAGCGACATGAACACCTTTCATTTTGCTACTGGAGAGATGACAGTCACACCAGAGGACTATTACAAGATCATGCGCATCCCCATAGTAGGTGCACTACTACCATATAAGTAGTCAGAGGAGGGTGGTACAGAGGCACTTCACCGCATTTTTCATGATGAGACAGTCTGCGGATATGAGATCTTGTGGCAAGAGTTCTTAGATCTAGATTATGCACCCCTTCCATCAATACTGGCAGGGTTTATTGGTGGATTCCTTTGTCCTGATCGCAGGTCAAAGGGATTCTCTGTGGGATGGGGGCTGGTATTAGAGGAGATGGTTACACAGGGCCAGAGGTTTTCATGGGGATCAGCTATGCTAGCCCATCTGTACAGGGGCTTGCATGAGGTGGTATACCTCGGTTGTGATAGTTTGTCAATCAGTGTGACACTGTTACAGGTATGGTGCTGGAAGCACATTCTAGTGGCGAGGCCATTAGCAAACAGAGATAGGCCCATGGGATGCGCATATGCTTATGGATATAGGGGTCTAGTTGTCCAGTGGAAGCTGGGCAAACTAGAGCATTGGAGGAGAGTATTGGATGATATTGATACGGTCACATGGCGACCATATATAGGATGCAAGGTGTGGGCGGAGGATGGGCTAGAGATGCCTTTTGTGTTCATGATGAGATATCTTATCAGGAGGACCCCATTTGTTATAGAGAGGTTTGTGGTGACCAGAGTTTTGAGACAGTTTGGTCGTCAGTAGGGTATACCTCAGGGAGCTTGCCTATATGCACGACAGAGGCAAGATGTAGCCAATTGGGGCCCGACTATTGATAGCGCAGTGGCAGTGGAGGAGTTTGTTGGGTTCGCGAGGCAGATATGGGATTATGCCCCAAAGATTTTGGATGTGAGCATGACTGATGAGTTCGTGAGATTGTTTGCAGCACGGGCGGTGGCCAGGATATCGGATCTCGAGGAGATGTGGCCAGCATTTGATGATGATGATGAGGAGGGAGAGGGAGATGATGAAGATGATGGAGATGATGGAGGAGGAGGATGGGGGAGAGGAGTCAGAGGGAGATGGGGAGATAGAGGGAGGAGAGGAGATAGAGGTGTGGTGAGAGCGGTTAGATAGGCAGTGATAGATAGGGGGAGAGGTGGATTAGCTATTGGAGCCGGTGGAGAGGGGAGGGTGGGGGAGGTGCTAGCTGCAGTGGGAGGTACTGATGAGACGATGCGACCAATGCAGAGGAGGAGGATGGATGTACTCCCACCTCCAGCACTGAGGACAGGCAGAGTGGGAGGGGTTACTCCTACACAAGTACCGCTACAGGTTCGGGTCCCTACCCATGTGGAGGATGCTCAGATTCAAACCCTACAGGTGACTGTTCAGTAGCTGCAGGCACAGGTTTTGACATATCAGCGGCAGATTGCGCAGTTGACCACTGAGCGGGATACAGAGATAGAGTGGAGGGGGCGAGCGGAGGAGCTTGCAACCAGTCTGCAGAGAGTAGCGGCGGGTGGTCCGATGAGAGACACCCTGAGAGAGCTATCATTGAGAGCTCAGGAGGTGGAGTATTACCGGTGGCATTATGAGGCTGCGATACCCAGGGATCGCTGAGTATAGAGCTTCACACAGTTGAGATCTAGTCGATCTCGAGATACTGGGTTGTGATCCGAGAGCTAAGGTGTGACAAGGCCATCGAGACAGGACCCTCCTAGAGATCCAGGGGCGAGCACGTCTGGAGCCAGACCATCTCCGTCAAGGGATAGTCATACTTGAGAGACGTGGTCTCCGTTGTATTGTTGATCATTTTATTCTTTTTATTGGACACAGTGATGATATATTTTGTACATTGTGATCATTTTTGAGATATATATATATATACAGCATCATTATCTTGGAGCATGTGGTGTGTTTATCTGGATGCATGTTATGTGGGTTATTTCTTTACTTTATGATGATATAATGTGTAAATATATGATATAATGTATGATGCAGGATGTATGTTTTTTGTGAAATGTATCTTGAAAATGAGATGTATGATTTGATATGCTGTGAGATGTATCTTGAAAATGAGATGTATGATAATGAGATGTAAAATGTAAAATGATATGCAACTATGTTTAAAATGATATGCAACTATGTTTTTGGTAGCATCCTCATTCTGCATTTGTTATTCGATATAGCCATATTTTGTTTGCTTTCTTTGTAGGTATCATCATTAAGCATTGATTTGTTTAGGATATGTTGAAAATTTATACAAGCATGATGGTACAATTGAACTATAATGACCTGAGAAAAATTTACATGATATTTGATTTTACAAGATAGCACAAGCGTCAAGGTATAATTGAACCAGGATGACCCGAGTGCATATTTGGCATAAATAGACAAGAGTAAATCATTTGTATGCATGAAGTGGAATCAAGCCTTCAGTGATATTCGATGTATCATGTCTTGAGGCAAGTATTCACACAATACAATTGATCGGATCCCAGATAGAAGACTAAGAAAATATTGGAAGTTCCCCATGATCTCTAGCTTTGAAGCATTTAGTGAGAAAAGGAAAAGAATCCAATAATTGAAAAAGTGCAACATGCAAAACTAGTCAAGATTTTTATGCTATAATGCAACATTCAGTACTTCAGAAAATCATCCATCCTTGGTTTTTTTGGTTTTTTTTTTTTTTGTGAATTTTATGTTTTGCTTTGTGATGAAGTGTAGTTTTGGTTGTTGGATGCCATGCTTCTGTGTTTTGCAAATAGTTTTGATGTCTTGAATGCTCGCTATTTTTGACGATTTTAATGCCCCTAGCTTTGAGTGTGCCTCTTGATGTGAATATGTACAGTGATTTCCAAGCCATGGTGGAATGTGGTAAGAGTATATATATGGATAACCCAGGATAGTGACTATGCTAAGTATGTCTTGAATGGATATGTGCTAAGTGTCGAGCGATGGCCGATAGTGCTTTTAAGGATACAGATAAAATCGTATGGAGATAGATAGAGGAGCCGTTCTTTCACAAGAGAGCCTGTTTACCAGGTTTTCACCATTTGTTTTTATTGTACTTTGTGTTTTTGCTTTTTCTGAAATTTTTTTTTTTTTTGTTTTTTTTTTTGCTTGTTTTGGCTTTTTCCGTGCACTAGGCTACTTAAGTGTAGTATTTCTTCAGATGAATGTTGTTAGTTGGCTCATCGAGCACATCTCCTTATGAAGTTGTGAGCTGATAGACACTTGATCCATAGACTGATATGATGACATAGGGACCCAACCAGTTAGGTTCAAACTTCCCTTTCTTTTCTTGATCTTGCTGATTTCTTGGATTTTCTTTGAGGACTAAGTCACCAACTTTGAAGTTGCGAGGGATGACCTTGTGATTGTAGCTCCTGCACATGTATTGTTGATATGATTTGAGATGAGTGTAAGCATACTGACGTCTTTCATCTAATAGTTCAATTTCTTGCAATCGATTAACTCTATACTCTTCATCTGGGATTAAACCTGTCAAAGAGACTCTGAGAGATGGGATTTCTACTTCCAGGGGTAAAATGGCTTCTGATCCATATACCAATGAGTATGGTGTTGCTCCTATAGGTGTGCGGATGCTGGTTCTGTATTCCCAAAGTGCTAGATTGAGTTGGACGTGCCAATCTTTGCCGGCATCATTTACTGTTTTCTTGAGGATTTTTAGTATTGTCTTGTTAGATGCTTCCGCTTGACCATTTCCCTGTGGATAGTATGGTGTAGAGAACCTATGTTGGATTTTGAATTTTTCACATAGTTCTTGTACATCTTGGTTTTTGAAAGGTCGTCCATTATCTGTGATGATTGAACTTGGAATACCATATCTGCAGATCAGATAATTGAGGATAAAAGAGGCAATTTGTTTCCCAGTCACTGTGGTCATGGGAACTGCTTCTATCCATTTGGTAAAGTATTCTGTTGTTGTTATAATAAACTTGTGTCCATTTGAAGATGAAGGATGAATTTTGCCAACTAAGTCTAGTCCCCACTGACAAAAGGGCCAGGATGTTGTAAATGGCTGTAGTTCGTATGCTGGAGCATGTATCAGATTGCCATGGATCTGGCATTTAGGACATTTCTTGGCGAAGTGATATGAGTCTTTCTCCATTGTAGGCCAGTAGTATCCCATTCTTAGAAGTTTTTTAGCAAGAGTAGTACCACTTGAATGTGTGCCACAAATACCTTCATTAAGCTCATGTAAAGTGGAATTAGAATCATTACGATCAAGGCAACGAAGAAGAGTACCATCTTGTGTGGGGAAAAAGTGACACTAAGGAAACATGCCCTAATCTCACTTTCAATCACACATTTGTGGAATACGAAAGAGCCTAGAGGTATCACACAATTGGCTACTTCTTTTTGTGGAAGAGAGAGCCATGGGCTACCTATTAGGATTTCTATTCCTTTGTTGCAAATGATAGATAAAATGATGCAAGCTCAACTACTAGCCCTAGAGTGCAAGTATGAACTAGTAACAAGATTGCAAGATTGAGATTAAGTGATGAAAAGCTATAAACACAAGGATAAAAGGAGAATGCAGATGTGTACCTAGTGTTAAAATCTGAGTGGAAATGTTCGCGACGGGGGCGCGGGCGCCACTGTCCTAATTTTGCACCTGAAACTGTTGTTTTGCAACTTGAAAAGCTGTCAGAAATGTTGAACTTGTTGTCTGACAGAAGGACCAGGGCGCCCAGCGCCCCTGTCCCAGGGACCAGGGTGCCCAGTGCCCCTGTCCTGGTAGGACCAGGGTACCCCACGCCCCTGTCCTAGCTTTCTAGGTTGGAATTTGGTGTGAAGTTCAGTCTCTGTCTACTTCCATCGGATCTGCAACTTGCGGCGTTGTCCGAATCCCGAAACCTGCACTTATATATGAAAAGGTGTGGTGGGCGGCTATATAGGGTTTTGCCTTAGTCAAACCCCCGCTTTGGTGATTTCCACCTCCATGAATAGCCAAGTTGTATTGTAAAAGTAGTGTATGTGCAGACCTTGTGTGTGTGCAAGATCCTAAAATGCAAGTAAGCAAACTAGAGCAACCTAGAAAGTAAACCCTAATTGCTTGCAAATGATAATGTAAATGCTCCAAATCAAGATGTAAAGAGATCTAAAGCATGAATACAAGTGATATAATGAGGCTTATGCAAAGACATGAAAAACAACATGAAATCATACCCAACCTCAAGGGAGGGGTACAAGCCAATCTTTAGTCGGTGATCCCCTATTGCTCTTCCATGCCTTCAAAGCCCTAAATGGATGAATGAAATTGATGAATGCTTGATGGATGGATGTTGAATGTTGTTGAAGTCTTCAAAGATTTGCTCTTTCACTGCATAGAAGGTCCTTGAAACCAAAAATCTGGATCCTTTCAAATGAAGAAAGAGAGCTCTTATATATGAAACCCTAGGTCTTAATTTCAACTTTTGGCCAACCTAGAGATTGAATCTCCCACCAATTTCTTGGGGTTAAGCTTTATTTTATGATTGGATCGCGCTCCTAAAATTTTGGGAAAAATGTCCGGGACCATGTGCACTCCGAGCGCCATGGTCCCGACAACCTTTCACCAAATTTTCAAGGCCATCAGATATGATGATTTTAGAGAGAATCCTGAAGTTACAGGTGATTTCGAGATGTTTTGACCCCCGAAATCAAGTCCCCAAGTTCAAAATAGGACCTAATTAGGGTTTTTGATTAAATGATGTATTAGAGGAATAAAATGAAAGGGGCACACTTTAATGAAAAGGGCCCAACTTTATGATATGGGAGATGATAAAATAGGACCTTAGACCTAATTAATTTGATTAATTAAGTGCTAAAGGGGAAATGCAATGCAAAATGCAAAATGCGCCAAGGCGGGTGCTAAACTAGGTGTGAAATTGTACTGCTTTAGCAAGTGCGTACAATTTACGACGCTACATTTAGCCCCCACTTTAGCGGTCATATGAGTACTACGTGCATATGCAAGCTAAAGTACAGAAAAGTAAACATTATTTGAAAAAGGATATATCCATAAGTCTGTCGAACGAAGCCCCCAGCGGTATCTGCAGTACACAGTTAGGAACCACACCCTACAAAACACACATTAGATCACAAAATCACCTAATGCTTACTAAGGAAGGTGATGAAAATTCGAGGGTAGCTATATGCCCCCCCCTATTTCGGCTTGCTAATTTTAGTGAGTTGAAACAGGGTATCATGTTTACCACTTCGAATTGTTAAAGAATATTGATGACAAATGCTCATAAGAAGATTTGATATGAGATCAAAAACTAATGGAGAATCATTTGGTAAGAAAGAGGACAAAATCTCAATTCCAACACAACAAAGAGTGTGAGGATTTGAGAGTTCTCTAACACAAGATGAAGGATGTAAATGGAAACAAAATGCAAAGAGAAGAAAAGAAAGGAAAAAAGCATGAATACACATATTGGTGATCCATGAGAAGAATAGTGAGAGAGAAAACATGGACTTCTCACCCCTAGATCTTGTCTAGGTGATCCATGGGAAAAAGGACATGGAAAACTAGCCCCTAGAGTCTGTCTAGGTGATCCATGTAAGGGAGGAGAGTGAGAAAGTCTAGCCTTATGCCGCTAGTTCCACTCAACCTCGTGCATGTGTGTGTAAGGGAGGTTAGAAGCACCTCATAGGAGTCTATGCCCGAGTATGCTACAACCTGTATATGTATAGTACAAAAGCGCGACATCTCACTCTAAGAGTCTGTGCTCTGGTTCTGAGAATAATCACCTTGCATAAAAGAAAAATGGAGACATCTCGCTCTAAGAGTCTGTGCTCTAGTTCCGAGAAAGACCCATTGCTCAAAAAGTGTAATGTTTATGTCATAAGCAAAGTAGAACAAGGATACCTACCTTCATCACAAAAGAAGATACCCCAGAAATGCAACAATGTCATAGATCCAAGCAAGAGAGTTTTGCACTCTTTAAGCAAGGATAAGATAGTTGAAAAAGAGATATCTTGTAGTATGTGTAAAGGAGATCCTTAGAGGAGAAGAGATCTTTGTACAAAAGACACCTATCCCCGAGAGGAATTGTCTTAGACAAATATAACATCTTCTAGAATAAGACAAAGAAGAGAATAAGAATGCAATACTTCCTTCTTTTGCGAGGTGAAAGTGATTCTTAATGAAGGATGACGCTCTTTTTAACCCAATTAGGAGAGTGAATTCATTATGGATGTATTTTACCAAGTGCAAAAGAGGTTGTAGTCAAGGACTTACACCTCTTGTAAGAGAGAATCCTTGAACAAACAACAACAAATGCATACAAGGAATAACATCAAGTAATAAAGTTCACACCATCCACGAAATAGGAAAAAGTGGATCCTTAGATAAAAAATAAGGAGAGATCATTGCCTCCCAAGGATAAGGACAATGAGAAGGACTTACACAATCTTCTAGGGAGATATTTAGATATAAGCAAAATGTACTACATACTCACATGAGTTCATGCGAGCAAGACATTAGTGTATGTAAAATGCTCCTCACAAGAAGTGGGTAGGATAAGAAAGAGAATACACATCTTCTCCCATATCTAGGAAAAGAGGATTCTAAAGAAAGGATGATCAATATTTCCACACTATTACCCAATAGGAACAAGAGATAACATAGAAAAATTAGGCTATTATGTTGCTTCAAAAATATGACTGCACTTGAAATTGTACCATCATGAATGACAATGAGCCCCCAGTAAATGAGCTACCAATGTCACATAATGATGAGCAACATAATAGCCATTAATGTTATTTAAAGACATGATAGATTGAATGAGGTATTTGAATATGACATGCTAAATGCTCAACTATAAGTGAGATCAAAAACATGTATAAAATGATAAAAATTGAAGAAGAAAAGTCACAAGAAATCTTAGAAGAGGGATGAGTGTAATCTATTAGAGCCTTATCCCTGGAGGAAAGGACTTTATGATGAATAGGAGATAAAGATTCATAAGTGGATTTAGAAATTTGAGGGGAGTCATAAAGAGATTTGTTCATCGTCAAGATTTCCTTATGAGGGGAATGAGAGTTGATAGAAGTAGAAGATGATTTAGTTGAAGTGAGATCATCATCACTACTAAATATAGCGTTCACATTGAGAGATGGTCTTTTAGATGCTTTGGTGGGCTTAGAAAGATTATATCCAAGTCCAAATGAATATTCATGCATGTTATGTTCTAAAGGAACTTTAATTCCTTGTTCATTTGTGCCACAACCATTTCCATTATAGCCACTCTTAGCCAAAATGTGAAAACCACGACCATAACGATTAGCCATTTCAGAAAGAAAAGGTGGTTTTTTATAAGACAAAGAAGCAAATTCTTCAAAATTAGAGGTGTGAGGAGAGGAAGTTTGAGAAGCGGCCACAAAATTATTGCACATAGGTTCAGGTAAGACTGATTGATCTCTAGTTTCTTCCTTCTTTTTAACTTTAAGCTCTCTAGGAGGAACCCTATACTCACCTACAAAGGTGGGATTGAAATCAAGAGATCCCCAATCATCTTCTGCAAGAACCTTCTCATGATCAAAAGCCTTTTCATGTGTAGATTCAAGTTGAGAAGAATCTTCTTTAGGAACTTTAGGCTCATCCAAAGAATTTTGATTATCAGAGGGTGATGATTCATCCATAGGTATCTTGTTTAACGAGTCATCACTGGAAGAGGAAGGCTTAGAAAAACTCCCTTTGGAAGTAGATGTTTGCAAACAAGCTTGAAAATTAGTATCACCTATCAAAGTATATGTCTTATTATTATAAATAAATTTAACTTGTCTATGCAATGTAGAGGGGACAGCTTGCATACTGTGAATCCAAGGTCTCCCTAATAACAAGTTGTATGTTAGATTTCCCGACATAACATGGATAGGAGTAGGCAAAGTAACAGGTCCCACTGTGATGGGTAAGGTGATAATACCTAATGAAGACTTAGCCACATTATCAAAGCCTTGGATGGGATGAGAGTCAGGCTCAATAAGGGATGTATCCACATTCATCTTATGCAATAGATTAATGCTACACACGTTAAGGCCTGAACCATTATCTACCAGTGTTCATCTTATAGCAGTGTCATTTATGATAACCACAATCATCAAGGGATCATATCGATGTTGAATTTCACTAGTAGGCAACTCATCATGAGTAAACACAATTTGAGCTTTAGGATTCATCACAGAGTTAACCAAAGACACTATATTCCTAGATGTATTAGGTGGAGGAACATTCAAATCTTTCAAGGCATCTTGTAACATTCCATGATGAGCGGAAGAAGTTTGGATCAAATCCCAAAGGGATATCTTAGTAGGAGTAGTTTTAAGTTGTTCTATGAGATCATAGTCCTTACTAAGCATTTGTGAAATATGAGGAGCTTGAGGAAGAATAGGTTGGGAAGGAGGAAGTGAAGTTGGGATAACTGGAGGAGGATTAGGTTGCCTATTGTTTCTTGTGTTATAGGTATGAGCAACTGCATTATAACTCTCTCTTGTCAGTTGCTTAGCATACTCATAAGGGCTCTTAGTAGAATAACCTCGTTGCACAGTAATAATAGGTTTCTTAGGAGTGCAAAAAGAATCATTAGCATAACCACCTTGAACCACTAAGATAGGCTTATTTAAAGGTTGAGAATTTTGAGAAGGACAAGCACCTTGGACAGTGAAGAGAGGTTTGTTAGGTGTTTCATTCACATGTATCAGATTGATTGAGGATGGTTTAGAGGAATGAACAGAAGTGTTGGAAGAATTGTTGATAGTCTTCTCTTGCACTAAAATCTCATCACGGATTAAATCAATTTTAGGAGAGAGACAAGGGGTAGGCATTGATGTTCTAGTAGGTAGAGTAATACTAGGAAAGGTCATATCATCCTCTATCATCAAAGGACCCACATGGGGAATAAACTCTCTAGGAGAAGGATCAACATTACTCTCTAAAGTCTCACTTTTGAGAGGGAGATCTTTGAAAGAGATGTTAACCATCTTGCCTTGAACTAGGGTTTCCTTATGAGTAGAACCAAGTTGAGGAGAGGGAGAATAATTGAGATTCAAGGAAGGTGAGAAACTATCAAGGGGGTTTTCAATCTTGATTTCATCCCCTTTGGCTAGGGTTCTCTCATGGGGTATAGAATAGTCTACACCTTCTTCTAATGGTTCATCCCAAATAGTGAAGTTGTTGAAAGGAATGTTTGAAGTATTGTCAATTTCGAGAGAGGAGATAACATTGTTTATTAATTCCTCATCCTTAGGAGGGAGAGCATCAATAGATGTGTTAAACTCATCCTCTTTCCTCAAAATATGTTCAATATGATCTTTAGGGGAGAGAGAATTAAGGAAATTGCTTATTATTTCATCTTCTTTCTCTAAGGGATGCTTATGGGTAAGAGAGACTTTAGGAGAAGGGTAAGCATTTATCATTAATTCATCATCTCTAGTGGGAATTTTGTTGGAAAAGGAAATGCCATCACTAGGGAATGTAGGGATCATGTCATCTTCTTGCACAAAAGGATCCTCATGAAGGGATTTTTTTTTTAGGAGGAACATGAACATATTTCTCCAAAGATTCATGCTTAGGAAGGAGATCTTTGAAAGAAGTGTTCATAACCTCTTGTTGCACTAACATGCCCCCATTGGAAGGACCAACTTTAGGAGAAAATAAGTCAATGTCCATCAATACCTTTTCACTTAGAGAGGCATCATGTAGGGAAGGTAAAGTAACATTAAGAAAGGTGTTTATGATACCATTCTCTTCCTCTAGGATAGCTAAATAGGAAGGGCACATTTTAGGAGAATTGTCAAGATCACTCTTAAAGTCTTCATCCTTAGAGCATGGGAGAATCTCAAAGGGATTGGTAGCAACTCTTTTAGGCACTAAAATGTTGTTATAGATGGGGGGAGGTTCTTTAGGAGAAGGAAAAATTGAAACAAGGGAAGCTAACCCATTATCACATCTATGGAATGAATGCATCATGACATCAATTTTCCTCTTTCAAATGATAACACATGCAAAATAGAAGGAAATGTTTAATTTTAACCAATGAAAGCACTTAGAATGTAGATTTAGAAAATGAAATAAATGAGTTCCTAAATCAGATTTGAAATTATTGATCCCAATTAAGCTATCCACAAGTTCAACTTTGAATTGAAAAATTAGGGTTTTAGCAAAAATTTCCTCTAAATTTTTTAATCTTGCAAGAAATTAAAACTTGTAAATACAAATTTGAATTTGAAATAGCATAAATACTCAAATTTGAAAACATAAATCAGAATTAGAGAAGATTGGAATTCACCTCGGGTTCACCAAAATGTGTGGGGAAAAAGTGACACTAAGCAAACATGCCCTAATCTCACTTTCAATCACACATTTGTGGAATACGAAAGAGCCTAGAGGTATCACACAATTGGCTACTTCTTTTTGTGGAAGAGAGAGCCACGAGCTACCTATTAGGATTTCTATTCCTTTGTTGCAAATGATAGATAAAATGATGCAAGCTCAACTACTAGCCCTAGAGTGCAAGTATGAACTAGTAACAAGATTGCAAGATTGAGATTAAGTGATGAAAAGATATAAACACAAGGATAAAAGGAGAATGCAGATGTGTACCTGGGGTTAAAATCTGAGTGGAAATATTCAGGACGGGGGCACGGGCGCCACTGTCCTGATTCTGCACCTGAAACTGTTGTTTTGCAACTTGAAAAGTTGTCAGAAATGCTGAACTTGTTGTCTGACAGAAGGACCAGGGTGCCCAGCGCCCCTGTCCCAGGGACCAGGGTGCCCAGCACCCCTGTCCTGGTAGGACCAGGGCACCCCATGCCCCTATCCTAGCTTTCTGGGTTGGAATTTGGTGTGAAGTTCAGTCTCTGTCTACTTCCGTCGGATCTGCAACTTGCGGCGTTGTCCGAATCCCGAAACCTACACTTATATCTGAAAAGGTGTGGTGGGCGGCTATATAGGGTTTTGCCTTAGTCAAACCCCTGCTTTGGTGATTTCCACCTCTACGAATAGCCAAGTTGTATTGTAGAAGTAGTGTGTGTGCAGACCTTGTGTGTGTGCAAGATCCTAAAATGCAAGTAAGCAAACTAGAGCAACCTAGAAAGTAAACCCTAATTGCTTGCAAATGATAATGTAAATGCTCCAAATCAAGATGTAAAGAGATCTAAAGCATGAATACAAGTGATATAATGAGGCTTATGCAAAGACATGAAAAACAACATGAAATCATACCCAACCCCAAGGGAGGGGTACAAGCCAATCTTCAGTCGGTGATCCCCTATTGCTCTTCCATGCCTTCAAAGCCCTAAATGGATGAATGAAATTGATGAATGCTTGATGGATGGATGTTGAATGTTGTTGAAGTCTTCAAAGATCTGCTCTTTCGCTGCATAGAAGGTCCTTGAAACCAAAAATCTGGATCCTTTCAAACGAAGAAAGAGAGCTCTTATATATGAAACCCTAGGTCTTAATTTCAACTTTTGGCTGACCTGGAGATTGAATCTCCCACCAATTTCTTGGGGTTAAGCTTTATTTTATGATTGGATCGCGCTCCTAAAATTTCGGGAAAAATGTCCGGGACCATGTGCACTCCAGGCGCCATGGTCCCGACAACCTTTCACCAAATTTTCAGGGCCGTCAGATATGATGATTTTAGAGAGAATCCCGAAGTTACAGGTGATTTCGAGATGTTTTGACCCCCGAAATCAAGCCCCCAAGTTCAGAATAGGACCTAATTAGGGTTTTTGATTAAATGATGTATTAGAGGAATAAAATGAAAGGGGCACACTTTAATGAAAAGGGCCCAACTTTATGATATGGGAGATGATAAAATAGGACCTTAGACCTAATTAATTTGATTAATTAAGTGCTAAAGGGGAAATGCAATGCAAAATGCAAAATGCGCCAAGGCGGGTGCTAAACTAGGTGTGAAATTGTACTGCTTTAGCAAGTGCGTACAATTTATGATGCTACACATCTAGACCTCAACGATACAAGGTATCAGCGGTAAGGGTGTAATGGGCAGCTTGCCAGATAAAATTGCATTTCTGGTTATGGGATTTCTCAATGGGTAAGATATTTTTCTTGAAGTAGTCGTATATTGGTCCATATAGCGGAGAATCTAAACCAGTCAAGGTATAGATAACATGGGATTCAAAGTGGTCATAGGCGGGGGAGAATAGTTGCTCTACCAAAAACTCATAACGACACTGTTGCTCTAGAGTTTGTAGTAATGAAGCGATAGTAGCCATTGCATCGGCTTCTTTGTTGTTCAATCTTGGTATTTGCTCGAAGGTGATGTGCACAAAATACTGTTTGAAGTCATCCACCATTCGCTTGTAGGGTAGTAGCTTGTCATCCTTTGTCTGATAGTTGTTGTTGATTTGATGGACGACTAGTTGTGAGTCTCCATAGACCTTTAACTCTGTGATTTTCCATTCTATGGCCATTTTGATACCTATAACCAATGCCTCATATTCAGCCACATTATTTGTGCAGGGAAACATAAGCCTATATGATCTTGGTATAGTGTGTCCTTCAGGAGTGATGAATAAAATGCCAGCACCTGAACCATGTTGTGTATAGGATCCATCAAAGTATAGGGTCCATTGTTTGGTAGAAAGAGCAAGAACGTCCCTGTCTAGAAATTCAATCTCCATGGTTTGTTGTCTTGGTAGCGGTGCTTCAGCCAGCTGATCTGCAATTGCTTGTCCTTTGATGGCTCATCTTTCTATGTATTGAATGTTGAATTCACTAAAAATCATGACCCATTTAGCCAATCGGCCTGTAAGAGCTGCCTTACTGAGTAGATATTTGAGAGGATCAATTTTTGCGACTAGCTTAATGGTGTGTGCTAGCATATAATGTCGGAACTTCTGAGATGCGAAGACCACTATTAGGCAAGCCTTCTTAATGAATGTATAGTTGAGTTCATAGCCATTCAATGTCCTACTGATATAATATATGGCTCTTTCCTTTCCTTGTTGATCTTCTTGTGCCAATAGTGCCCCTAGCGATATATCTATTGTTGAGATATATAGGATAAATAGTTTTCCTGCGGCTGGTGGTACTAGAACTGGTGGATTCATCAGGTACTGTTTGATTTGGTAAAAAGATTCTGCACACTTGGTCTCCCATTTTAATGGTACATTTTTGTGTAGTAAATGGTTAAATGGTAGACTTTTATCTGCTAGTTGAGCGATGAATCGCCTGATTGATTGAAGTCATCCTTGTAGAGATCTGAGTTGACTGATATTCTTTGGTGGTGGCATGTCCATAATGGCTTGTACCTTTGCTAGATCTACTTCGATACCTTTAGCTGAGACTATATAGCCTAGTAACTTGCCTGATGTAACCCCAAAGACACACTTCTTAGGGTTGAGCCTGACTTGGAATTTCTCCAATCGATCAAAGATCTTTGTTAGGATGCTGAGATGTTCTTCTCTAATGAAAGATTTAGCTAGTAAATCATCCACATAGTCTTCCACAAATGTGTGCATCATGTCATGGAATATTGTTGTCATTGCTCTTTGATAAGTGGCCCTGCATTCTTTAAGCCAAAAGGCATAACATTCCAACAGTACGTTCCCCAAGGACAGGTGAATGCGGTTTTATCTTGATCCTCTAGGGCTATTTTGATTTGATTATAGCCTGAGAAACTGTCCATTAGTGAGAGCATTGCATGGCCTACTGTAAGATCTAAAATTATGTCGATACTGGGCAGAGGAAAGTCATCTTTTGGACAAGCTTTGTTGACGTCTCTGAAGTCAGTGCATATTTTAATACTACCATCTAGTTTTGATACTGGAACGATGTTGGAAATCCATTCTGCATAGTCAATGGGTTGGATGAATCCGACATCTAATAGTTTCTTTAGTTCAGTTTTGACCATGAGTGCCACCTGTGGATTCATCTTTCGTAGCTTTTGCTTGACTGGTTTAACTCCTGAAGAGATGGACAAGTGATGCATGATTAAGTGTGGATCCACTCCGGGCATATCAGCATATGACCAAGCAAAGTTAATTTGTTGTTCTCTAAAGAAAATGATGAATGTTGATCTTTCTTCCTCTGTCAGAGATTCTGCAAGGTGTATGTTTTTGACTGCTCCTGTGGTACCAATGTTGATTGATTAAGTGGGCTCAATCAATATGGGTGATCATTCATGAAAGTGCTCAGGAAGAGTGTCAAGTCTCCCATCGTTAGGTGCCTTAAAAAGGTTTTCACCCTCAGATGCGTCCTTTATTTTTACTTTTTTGTGATCTAGAGCTGCCATTGACTAGTTTTGAGCATCAGATCTTTTACTTGGTTCATTTTTGCGACTGAGAGACTTGGCACTCCCTGGTTTGTAGACATTGTTACTTTGTTCACTGGTAGATCCTGTTTCTGGATTTACAATACATAGGTAATGGATAATAGATTCATCATCTGGAAAAATTGGTATATCATGGATTTCAGGTTCATCCCAATCAACGAGGTCAGGAAAGACAAGCGGTAAGGAATCGTTAGGTGGATCAAGTTCTGCTATTGTAAGTGTTAGGATAGAGTTTTCATTGTGATTGTTCTTGTTTCTAAAGAAGTCCAAGATTTCGTCAAGGTCTTCAATTGTATTATCTTCCATATAGACTTGTTCATAATGTTTCTGTTCACTTTCCTTGGCATCATAGATATATTGTGGTCCGAATTCAAGAGGTCTATCTTCTACATTATATTCTTCTTGAGAAAGAGATATAGAATCAGTATCATTAGGGATATCTGTAGTAGCATTGGAGCAGGTACCCCATTCATATTCATTAGAATCAGTCTCTGAGGCATCATCCTAGATTCTATCAGTGCTGTAAACTGGTATGTTGTATGGTGAAAACAAATCTTAGATGATGGATACCATTTTGATAGTTTTTGTTGATTCTGTGTCAGATCCGGCTTCTATTTTCTATATTTGTTCATAGACTGTGTTTCCTTGGAGAGATATAAAGGTATCCGGAGATGATTTTATTGGTTCTTGAGATATTGGTGTTTGAATATGAGCTACTACTGCAGATATGGCCCTTTTGTGTTTTAGAAGCTTTTCCTAATGTAACTTCTGATCTTGATGTTCTCGTGCCTTGCGGATTGTTTCTACTAATTCAAAGAGTGCTTCCCACTAGGATTCTTCTTTGTACTTCTTCTTTACTTTCCATTGAGGTTTTGTAGTTAGGTGGGGTGGCCTTTTTAATAGGAAAGTGAACTCACAACCTAATCCTACTTTGTTTCTACTAGGATGTGAAGGAATATCTATGGGTTCAGTGACTCCTTCTTTGCATTTCCCAATAGGTCTTTTACCGTCATATCCCATTTGCTGCATGATTAAGTATCCTTTTCCATATAGGTGTGTAGGCAGAACAATGTCTAGAGTAGCTACTCTGTTATCTTCTTCCTCATCTTTGTATAACCAACTAAGAATATCCTTGTCTTCTGATTCATGTGCTAGAGTGCCCTATTGGATGAAGGTATCATCAAATTTGGTGATGGGCTGAGTGACTAGATGTGTTGATGTAGTAGGCAATCCATGAGATCTAGGTGATGTTGGCAATTCGGCCAAACATAGGGGTTCCAAAGAGTATCCTCTTATGCCTTGGTCTTTGATTTGCATTTTCTGTTTGAAGTCTCCAAATAAGGAGTTGGACTTTGTTGTTTGTAGATCTGATGTTAAAGATTGTTGTTTCTCTCTATTATGAGGAACCAAACTATCTTGGGCTGCCCCCATTGCATTGCAATGTTGAAATGGATTGTGATCAGCAAATATGGAGACTTCTTGTCCGTCATAAGGAAATTTGACACACTGGTGATATGTAGAAGGTACTGCTTGCATTTCATGTATCCAAGGTTGCCCTAACAAAATATTGTAGGTAAGATCTATGTCTAAGACCTGACACATAGTATCCATTTCCACTGGTCTTACTTGAATGGGTAATATCACAGTTCCTTTAGAGGACCTTTCCTCGTCATCATATGCCTTTATGGTAATCTTCTTGCAAGGATCAATAGACTCTTCTGAGAAGCCTAATGCACGGATAAGCTTTAAAGTACATATATTAAGTCCAGCTCCTCCATCTATTAAGACTCTTTTTACTCGGTGTTTGTAAACAATGACTTCAATATGGAGAGGAGTATTATGCGGATGGCTTAAGGAAGTATTGTCATGCTTTGAGAAGGTGAGGTTATGAGGTCCTGTCATATGGGTGACCATGGCTTGAAATCTGTCTGTATCCAGATTTTGAGGTACATTAGTTTCCAATAGTGCTTGTTCCAATATGTCTTTGTGCTTTGGTGATAGTTTAAGCAATTCTAGTATAGATATCTGAGCTGGAGTTTTGTGTAGTTGGCTAACCAAGTCATATTGGATTTTTGGTGTGGTAGTTGTAGGTGACGTATGTCCTTTTAAGACATATTTCTGAGTTCGGGTTGTTACATTGACAGATTCATGATCACGCTTATCTCGGATGGTGATGACATTTACTTGATGATCTTCAGCTGATATGTGATTTATGGTGTTGTTGTAGATATGGTTGATATGAGCTCTGCGTGTATCATTCAAGGTTGGAGCTCCATCTTTTTTATAATTTGGAAGAGGATTTTTAAAGGCTCCATGATCACCACTTGTTTTGAGACCATATACTGTTAAGTCACCTTGATCAATCATATCTTGCACCACGTGTTTTAATCTCATGCAATCATTCGTCTAATGACCCTTGTTATGATGGTAATCACAATAGTGTGAATCATTCCACCAAGGTGGTTTGATTTGGGGTTCATAGTTACTGATTGGAGGCAAAGAAAGAATCTTGTGTGCCAAAAGTTCTTTGAATGTTGATTCTAGTGATTGCCCTAGTGGTGTGAAGATACACTTTTGGAAATTGTTTGTGTTGTTGCGTGAATTGTTGTTAGGTTCTGGATTCATGTTTTTGCTTTGAGTATCATTGGTGTTGTTTGTGTTGAGTTGTCCATGATCAGTGTTTGGTGCATATGTGTTAGCATTTGGATTAGCATTTTTAGGATTTTTCGTATTTTGAGGATTTCCGGATAATGCGAGCACGGGTTGCTTAGATTTGGGATCATGTGATTCATTGTTGCCTTCGTTTTTATTTCGAGCCCAAAATCGAGATTTGTCTAGGTTGGTGTTGTTCTGGTTATTGTAGTTTGATGAGTTTGTTCCTTCCTTGTAGAACTTGAGTGTTCCCTTTTTGACACATGCTTCCTCTACTTGAATGCCATTTTCAATCAATTTAGCGAAAGATGGTATGCATTGAAGTTTTAGCCTGTAACTCATTTCACCATTCAAATTGTCAATGAAGATTTCCATTTTTTCCTTTTCAGGAATATCTCGAGGATATCTGGATACTATACGTCGCCAGCGTTGAAGGAACATCATGAATGTTTTGTTGTTCTTTTGTTTGGTGTTGCAAACATCTAGCATGGTTATGGCATGTTGGATGTTATAGGAATATTGGGTTATGAATTTGTTAACCAATTCATCAAATGATTTGGTAGGTGGTGTAATTTTGGATAACCATTCCATTATTTGCCCTCTCAAGCTTCTTGGGAATAACCTCATCAAATAGGTGTCATCATGAGCAAATTCAAGACTCATTGTGCAAAATTCTCGAACATGATCTCAGGGATCACTTTTCCCATCATATTTATCAAATTTGGGAACGTCTAAGTTTGGAGGAAAAGGCACCATGTTCAATCTTCTGTCAAATGGATAAGGACAAATTTCATTTAAAGAGTACCGCACTATTGTCCCTTGTTGCATGTCATGTATTTGTCATTGTAACATTTGCATTTGTTGAGTAAGAGCAGCCAAAGGTATATTGTCTTGTTGAGGGAAGAGTTCTTCCCTTGTATTAGTTCTCAGCTGAAAAGGTGTGGTAAATGGTATATTTTGCTCTAGAGTTTCTAGCTCGGGTATACGCATTTCTGGTATGTGTTGTTCTGGAATGTATTGCTCAGGTATGTGTTGTTCAAAGTTACGAGTTTCTTCTTCTCTTTGTTATTCTTGATATGCATATTGTCGAGATCCAGTTTTAAAGATGTTTGTGTCTAAATCTTTGGGAAGTTTAATGCCTTTACTTGTGAGCATGAGCAGATATTTTTCTTTGTCATTTTCCATGAGCCTTTCGACAAGTTTTTGGAATGAGGGGTTTTCCTGACATTCTTGAAGAAGCGCTTCAGAAATTTCAATTTCTTCTAAGTGTGGAACTTCAAAAGGATTTGACAATCTTCGATTCATACTAGACTCTGCGTGTGTCTCGCCTTGTTGGTTTCTTTGAGAGCGAGTAACAGGCATTTTAGTAGAAACTTTCAGTGATGAAGGGGACAAAATCCTCAGTGATATGTTACTTGGGGGTGGGTGGTTATGGTCGAGATGTGTTATAAGTGATACACTCGTCGGGCAAGAATGTTGGATTGAACTTTCCTCCATAGTTTATGATTTGATTAAAAGAAGACTTTTGACAGTAGGATCTTGTTTTTAAAGGTTCTTTGTCAAATTCATTGGATTTGTTTTGGATATAATGTTTGACGTGATGAAGGAATACCCGATGAGATTTGAAGAGTTGATGATTGATGTATAAAAACTTGTTTCTCTTGATGAACTTGGAAAAACTAGGTTGTTGTTTCTTCAATGTGATGTTACGATAAAGGTTCTTTCTTCTCAGAATATGGGGATTAGTCATGCATGAGTGATCAATGGTTTCCTTTGATTTTTTTAGATTCGATTGATCTTGTTTGGAAAAGTTCAAATCCTACTTTATCAAAGTGAAGGTTTAGATGCCCCTTCACGACAAAGCATGTCAAATGATATGGATAAAAGCCTCCCGATATGGAGACTTGATTTGACAATTTGAAAATTTTAAACAAGTGTTTTTGAGATGAAATCCGTAAGATGGTAAACGATTTTGTTGATACTGATGATGAGGTTTCGGGATTATGATAAGATAGATATGTTTTATCGTGCGATCAGTTTAGGATTTTTACAACGTTTGTTTTGACACAAATTTAGCTCAAGAAATAGTTTTTTAACGGTTTGTTTTTGTCACTCTGTTTTGATGAAAAATGATGTTGATGGAAAAGGCTTCTGAAAATGTTTTCGAAATTTTTTAAAATTCCTCACTATTTTGCCCTTTGTTTATATGTTTTTGATCATGCGCTAAAACAGAGACAAGATGCGCTACCCAATTTACTTCACGCGCTAAAATAAGGACCACACGTGCTGGGCTGCCCCCAGACACGCGCTAAAGTTTTGACTGTTTAAAAATTGTTTTCTATCTATTTAAAAAGTCATGCGCTAGCCTGGGCCTATAACGCACTAACTTTTGAACTTGATGCGCTAATGTTTGGTTTTCACGTGCTAAGCTGATGCTTCCACGTGCTAGACTGTTTCTCTGATACGCTAAATGTTTCAACATTGGTTTGATTTAGGATAAAACGCTATTGTTTGGAACCGACGTGCTAACTTGATGGATGGATGCGCTAACAAAAATACCTTATGCACTAAGAAGTTGGTCTTATGCGCTAAACTACCCTGATTTTTCTTTTGGTTGGTTTTTTTTGTAAATTTTGAATTTTTGTTGTAAATTTTTCAAGTTTGATGGATGATTTTCTGAAGTAGTAAATGCAAGCACGGCACAAAAAGTACAACCATTTTGCTTAATCTAACAAAAAGTGTATGTTCTGCAAGGATGTGTTCAAATCCTCAATGTTTTAACAGGTTTGGATACGAATAATACACTTTAGAAAGACTCTTTATTCAAAGGTCATAAATAACATCATAGCCCACTAGTCTCGATACTCCGTCAGCTCAAACAGTCGTGTCACCACCTAGAGGGTGCCCGATTTTTTGCCTTTTGCCAGAAATTAACTCAAAGTGAATTGCTTCACAATTGAGTAGTTATCTTGGGAGATATATGGTGAGTAATCTTGGGGGCGGATTCTTCCCCACCCTTGCACTATGATGTTATAAATGTCTGGTTACTGACTCGGTTCAAAGCTTCTATTTCTATGGTTCGTAATCAGGCTTCCCGTTCGACCGTCAGTGATAAACTCCCTCAGGAGGCTTCCTAACCTTTAGAACAAAGGCTTTACGTATCTCGAGGATACTGGGGGAAGGCTAATCGCTACGCACAACCGTTGAAAAGGACTTTCGTCACTTTCAACATTTGATTATAGTGGGTTGGAATTCTTGGCGTCAAATTCGTTTCCCACTTAGGTCGTTCCCTTCACATCGGCCATAAACGACTTTAAGAGTTGATTCCAACTCCTCGGGAAGGCAGGCCTGCTAAAGGTTTTATGCTTGAAATACATAAAGCTTTAAGAGTGGTGCAGCTTTTTGATCACCCAGTTAAGGGGAAAGCATATACCTTCCACTTTCGAGACAAGGCAATCAAAGTTCTTTTTAAGCCTGCAATTCAGTGATTTGCTAATCTCTACTTGGAGATGTTGCTCCAAAAAAACATGGTGTTCATTTTAGTTCCTCAAAGCAATGATTATTTTAATCTAGTGAAGGAACCTGGTCAACAAAGCAAAATTTTCGATATGGTCAACAAAAGAAAATAAAAAATGGGGAATAACTTCCCTCTTTTGATTGTAACAAAGCTTCGTAAGTGAGGTTCTTTCCTTTGCAAAATTTAAAAATGAATCATTTTATACACCAAAGGATGGTGAGGTTCTTTTTATATCTACTTTTGCAAAAGGAAAATTTGTTTTGTTCATTTTAGAGCTTAAAATAAAGTTTTTCTCCTATAAAAGCAAGAAAATTTTCGATAGCAGTTCTTTTTATAGCCCAAAAGAAATAAGTGAGTTCTATTTTAAGAATAAAAGATGTTTAAAAATTTAAACTAACTCAACTAAGTTAGTGAAAATCCTAACCATCTAAATATTCTAAGATTAAGCTCCTTTTTGCAACAAATTTGTTAGAATCCTGCAAGAAAACCAGAGAAAAAAAACGTTAGATGATTTGGTGGACTTCCACAAGTCTAAATTTTAACTTTCGGTTACAAATTTTTAGTTCTTTTCTTTTCTGTCTGTGATGCGCTACAGAACAAACTGTACATGCTACAAAATCTCAGTGATGTGCTAAAAGAAACCCATGATGTGCTATACTATCTTTGGGATGCGCTATTCTGTGCACCGAAAGCACTGCTCTATTTTTCTCCCGCGTTGATGCCTACAGAAAACTATTAGAAATATGATGCGCTAAGGAAAAGACTTTACGCGCCATAGAATAGACTGCATGTGCTAAAAAGTGAGCTGGATGCGCAATCTAACAGACCCGACGCACCAAACTATTTTTTAGATGCGCTACTCAATTTTTCTCCCGCGTTGATACCTACAGGAAAATATTAGTGGAAGTCATGCGCTAAAGAATGGACTTCACACGCTAGAGTATAGACCCCACGTGCTAAACAGTAAGCGGGATGCGCTAGCCTGTTAATCGGATGCGCCAGGGAATGTTTCCCATGCACTGATTCCTATTTCTTGCAGACCTGAAAAAGTGGTTAATTTCAAAAACCGATTTGATATATGGGGTCAGGCCCCACGGTGGGTGCCAGAAATGTATGTGGAAAAAGCGGGTCGATAGAACTCAATATGTGAAAAACGGAGCTCTACAGAGCCTTGCTCACACATACACAGGACTTCTTGGTGTAAGCTATGGAGTAATGAAGTATCACTCAGCTTCCCCAGGTTGGTCCCATGGTTCTGTATCTTACACAGTCCCTCAAACCAATGTTTTTGCTCTCATATCATTGAGCAAAATGGTTTAGGGATGGCAAATGCAAGAACGAGGGATGCTTTTGATAGATTTTAGAATGAAATGCATCCTAAACTATGCATGATCTTAAAATGCAATAAACTAGATTATAAGATGACAAGGTTAGTATAAATACTATCCTAACATGATATATTAGTCTATGATTGAGCTAAATGATAAAGAAAGTATTCTAAACATGCATATTTAGACTAATTCCTAGTTAAAGAGAGGCCAAAATGATGAGCATAAAAATGATATATGAAAGCTTGAATGTATTTGAACATAAGTGTGATACTACAAACTTGGATGATCTCTCAAAATGGAGGAATGAGAGCTTTATTTATAGCAGAAATAGGGCAATGGATGGTCAGGATTGAAAGAGTTGATCAAGGGTTGAGTTTGAAAGTTGGGGATCCATGTTTGCAATTTGCACCAATGAAATGGTGACAAGTGTCAACATAGGGTTGGGTTGAGAGAAGGGGTTGGAGGCATTAAATGCCTGAGAAGACCTTATGGTTATCTAGAGATAAGGGTTAAGCTTAAAATAGACTTACCCACTGAATTAAGAGTTAATCCAAGGATAAACCCTTGTGCAAATGATTAAGAGATAATCATGGTCAAAGCATTAAAGGCTTGATGAGACCCTTGGGTTGGATGAAGGTTAAGTTAGGCAAAAAGTTTCTAACCATGTAAGGGGGTTGAATTAACCATTAATGGTTTGGGAGACTTTGGGGATATTAAGTGGTTGAAGATTTGAAGCCTTTAATGGTTATCAAAGACTTTAAGGGTTTGAGATGACCTCCCCTTTCTTAGGGATGTGACAAAGTTTAGAAGATGGGTTAGGCTAATTAGAAATGATTAGAAGAGTCTAGAAGAAATTAGGAAGGGGTTTAGGAAGGCAAGTGGGAGATGTAGGAAAATGCAAGTGGATGGAGGGATAATAGGATTTAATTGAAATAAAGTTAATTTTATTCAATTTGGTTTCAATTTGGGGAGATTAAATAAATTAGATTTATTCAATTTAGGATAACTATTTAATTAAATTTAAATTTAATCAAAAGTGGATAGGGGGGGATTTAATTAAATAAAATGATTTAATCATTAAATGGGTATAGTGAATTTAATTTAAATAAATTGAGTAATTTATTTAATTAAATAGAGGAATGTGGGTAATTTAATTAAATTGGATTTAATTAAATAGAGAAATGAACATAAAATATTCATTTAGGAATATGGTCATTTTTATACGTCTACACCTGTAACCAAAGATTCATATTATGTTGTATTGTTGGTGCATGGCAAACTTAATTTATATACTTTTGGAATCATATGACCTTGTGGTGTGATGAATAGAATACCTACTCCTGATCCATGCTGTGTATATGAACCATCAAATTATAATTTCCATGTTTTTGTGGTGACCGTTAGGATATCAGCATCAGAAAACTCAATTTGTAAAGGATGATCATTTTGAAGTGGTGCCTCTACTAGTTGGTCTGAAATGACTTTCCCCTTGATAGCTTTTCTATCTACGTACTCAATAACAAACTTGCTTAGAATCATGATCCATTTTTCTAATCTTCCTGTTAATGTTGCCTTGCTAAGTAAATACTTCAATGGATCAATTTTAGCTATCAAATTGATGGAGTGAGATAATAGATAGTGTCTTAATTTTTGAGAAGCAAAAACTACCGCCAAGCATGCTTTTTCTGTTGGTGAATAGTTGATCTTGTATCCTACTAATGTTCTACTGATGTAGTAGATGGCCCATTCTTTTTCTTCATTATCTTGTTGTGTAAGCAGAACTCCTAATGATATTTCGATGGTTGATACATAGAGTAATAATGGCTTTCTTGGAATTGGTGACATTAGGATGGGTGGTTGCATGAGATAGGCCTTGATCTTGTTGAACATGTCCTCACATTGATGGTCCCACTTGAAATGAACATTTTTGTGTAATAGATGAGTAAATGGTTGACATTTATCTGCTAGTTGAGCAACAAATCTTCTAATTGACTGGAGTCTTCCTTGGAGAGATTTGAGTTGACTGATATTCTCAAGAGATGCCATTTCCATGATTTCTTTGACCTTAGGTGGATCTACTTTGATACCTCTAGCTAAAACAATGTATCCCAATAGCTTGCCTGAAGTGACACCAAAGGAACATTTCTTAGGATTTAGCCATAGCTTATACTGTTCTAACATGTCAAAGATCTTTTCTAGTATTCCTATATGGTCTTCTCTATTGTATGATTTGGCCAAGATGCCATCCACATAATCTTCCATGAATGTATGCATCATGTCATGGAATATCGTTGTCACAACTCTTTGATATGTAGCACCTTCATTCTTTAGTCCAAAAGGCATGACGTTCTAGCAGAAAGTACCCCATGGACATGTGAAAGTTGTATTTTCTTGATCTTCAGGTGCTATTTTAATCTGATTGTATCCAGAGAAACCATTTTAGAGAAAACATTGAGTGTCCAGCAGTTAAATCTACAATGATGTCAATGTTAGGTAAAGGAAAGTCATCCTTTAGACATGCATTATTAAGATCTCTGAAGTCTGTGCATATTCTGATACTTTTATCTAGTCTGGAAATAGGAACAATGTTGAATACCCATTTAGGATAAGCTATAGGTTTGGTGAATCTTACATCAAGTAATTTCTTTAGTTCTGCTTTGACCAGTAGAGTGATATGTGGATGCATCTTCCTTAATTTTTTTTTAACTAGTTTGGCTCTTAGACTGACATTTAAGTGGTGCATAATAAGCTCTGGATTCAATCCTAGCATGTCTGTATATGACAAGGCGAAATAGGTTTGTCATCGTTTGAAGAATTCCATATATTGTTGGATTTCTTCTTCTGACAAGGAAGTTGGTGGATGTAGGATCTTTGGTTGCTTTCTTGTCCCAATGTTAACTGCCTCTATTGGTTAGATCAAAATTGATGACCTTTCTTGATAGTACTCAGCTAAAGTGTCAAATCCCCCATCTTCTGATGCCTCAAGAAGGTTTTCACTGTTAGATGCATCCTTTCTTTTTACTTTTTCCTGATCTAATGTTACCAAGAAATGGTTTTTAGCATTAGACTTGATATTGTTTTTGTTAGGTCCCGGAGACAACTGAGAGGGGGGGTGAATCAGTTGTCCAATAAATTAAAACTAAATTTAACTTAACCAAAACTTAATGCTTAATGCCAGTAAACCAAACTTTATGCCGATAGACAGTTTTATTAGTTAATTGTAGTACCAATAAAGATTAATGTATGAAATAGAAAGACAATAACATCCACAACACATAACACAAATATTTGTACGTGGAAACTCTGTAACAGGAAAAACCATGGTGGGAAGCTTTACCCACAATCAGATGATACTACTATAGATAGTATGTGTGTACAATATGGAGTCTGCACATGCAGAAAGGCGAGCTGCCTAGAGTTCACTGCTCAATCACAAAATGGGAGTCACACTGACTACAATTGGATGGTTAAATCCAATGATAATGTACTGCTCAAAATAACATCTTCATATGCAGGATTCAGTACCAATTAAGTTCTGATTATCTTCTCAAAACCTTCCTTCAATCTTCAAATGATGTTTGCATGTATAGCTCTTCTTATTTTCGCATATACCTTGTAACCATTTTTTTTTCCAATCGCATATCAATCTCACAAATGAGATCTTACATTTATACCATAGCCTAAGACTAATTGAATAGGTCGGCTCACAAAGAATATTACAATAAAATCAGTTACAAGTAAATAAATATGTGAAGCATCATGTCAGCTCAATACATTTATAATAATAACAAATCATCTCCATAACGTGTCATGCTGATCTGGAATAGATATGCTTGCTGGTGCATAACATGGACCTATTTGCCGGTAATAGAAAATATGCAAACCCGAATAGACCAATAACCAAATCGCAAAAACCAAGTGATCAAATAATGTCTTTGACATAACCAGGTAGTCTCCAAGTCATTCCAAGTGTCGGTGAACAATATACCCTGCCAGTGAACCAAATACCGGTGACTGTGCATAAGTCACTGACTTGCCGGTGAACATAACCAAAGATCTCCAAGTGCTGATAAGTGTTGACATCAATGACAAAACCATATCAACATATCCAAAATACCAAAAATCTCCCCCTTTGGCATTGCTGGCAACATAAGATGGAAAAACCATCAAAGTGCCAAAACAGAAATGCCAAAAACCAAAAACCAACAATCTCCCAAAGATATCATTTACCAAAAATCAAAATACATAATGTCTCTCACCTAGCAATAATCTCTCCAAAAGATAATGTGTTTTTCCATAACATCTCTCCCCCTTTGACATCAAATGCCAAAGCAATACAAAAGCCAGATTCAAATACAAAATACCAACTCATTACAAAAATACCAACTACTCCCCCTGAGAAGTAGCTCTCCTCATCAAAAGCCAGAATAAAATATTTCTCTGTTAATTATGTCGGTTGATGACAAACATCAATTGTCTAAGTCTCTATCGGTGGGGGTAGAACTCCAAGTTTCTCTCTGAGATATTCAAAAGTCTCCTTAGGCAAGGCCTTAGTAAAAATATATGCAATCTTCTCTTTAGTATTTACATAAACCAATTTCACTTCTTTTGCTTCAACATTCTCTTTCAGAAAATTGAATTTGATAGATAAATGTTTAATTTTTAAGTGAAATACCAGATTCTTAGATATATCAATTGCTTCCATATTATCACAGTAAATAGTTATAGGTTCCTTGCATTTTACCTTTATGTCCTTCAACATTTGTTTAATCCATAATACCTATGTGCAATTAGTTACTGCTGCAACATATTCTGATTCAGCTGTTGATAGTGATGTATGTAATACCCTTAAAATGGTCATCTAAACCATGAGCCCCTAATCTCGACAACGTCACCAAGGTCCTAACCAAAGGCAATTAAATAAATCTTGAGCACACAATTAATCTGTAAAATCATCAAATGTCACATGGAAAAATTAATCAACCAATATTAATTAAATATTTATTTAAGTAATTAAATCATTTCAAGTAAATCATTTTAAACAATTATCTTATTTATTTTAATTAATTATCTTTCACATATTTAATTAAATAAATCAATTTTCCATAAATCTTCAAAAAAGGAAACAAATCAAGAAAGAGGAATTGGAAATTATGAGCACAAATCTTCAAAAAAGGAAATAAATCAAAAAAGGAATTAATTGACAAAAAAGAATTAAAATTTGAGAAAACAAATGAATTGGAGATAATCTTAAAAAAAACAAATTAAAAATTGATAGATAATCTCAAAGAAAGCAACTAAAACAATTAAATCTTAAAATTGAATGAAATAGAGAATAAATCAATTTTTTCTTGATTTTATCTTAATTTTAGTTCAATTTCCTTTAAAACTGAGAAAAGCATCCAATCACATCAATTCACCTGGATTGTGCTTCCTCTTGGAAAATCTTGACCTTATCATCATTTGATCTTAGCCTTTGGTTTCTTTCTGAATTTTCTATAAATTCAGGCTCTCATCTCTCATTCAAAAGATCTTGGAGAATATATTGTTATTATATTGTTTTTGCTCTAGGTTCATTGAGAATATTGCATACATATTTAGATCATTTATCTCATTTATTGCTTAAATCTTGTTAGATTAATCTTGCATCCATCTAGCATTAATATCATGCTCATATAGATTAAAATCCTTCGACTTGGTGTAGTCTAGTCACTGCATTGCTTATACAAATCTGAGAGCAATCTTATACTCGCATCTTTTAGAAGGCAATGGGCCGATTTGTTATGGTTTATTATTCATTGATTATATCTAATTAACCATGCATGTAATGACTTGATTGAAGTGTTGTGCTTACAGATACAGGTTCACTTTTCACACACACATTTCTCGTGCCCACCATGGGGCGCGAACCTACAAATACACGATTTCTAATATTTCTTGAACAAATTTAATGTTTGGTTTTTATAACTAATAAACATGTGTTAAATTTGCAGATAAAAAATCTTTCTTTTTGTTTGTTCTTCTATGATAGTCAAAACTGGTCTCGGTTTGGAAGGAATAAATTTTTATTGAACTGTTAGATCTAAATAAATTTTTTATATGTTGTTGAAAACCAAGTTTTCTACATGTTCACTGAATGGATTTTCCTAACTATTTTGGGTTTGAAAGTTATGATTGACATAGTGCAGGACTATCATTTTACTTATTCTTTTGTGACAGTCAAAAATGGTCTCGGTTTGGAGAGCATAACTTTTTATTGAACCATGGGATCTAAACCAAGTTTTTATATGTTGTGTAATAAAAGGTTTTCTACAGTTTCACTGAAGGGATTTTCCTAAAAATCTTGGGTTTGAAAGTTATGATTGACAGAGTGCAGGACTATCATTTTACTTATTCTTCTGTGACAGTCAAAAATGGTCTCGGTTCAGAGGGCATAACGTTTTATTGAACCGTTGGATCTAACCCAACTTTTAATATTTTTTGTAAATAAAAGTTTTCCACATTTCCACTGAAGCGAGTTTCCAAATTATTTCTGGTTCAAAAGTTATAAATGACAGAGTGCAGTACTATCAAAACTGTCATAACTAGGATAGTCATAAAAAATGAAAATTCTTGTTAGATTAGTTTAATTTATAGTTTGCATGCTAGAATTTTCTTTTGATATTTATTTTTTATGTTGTTTTGGAAACTAATTTTGGGATTTTAATGTTTTCAGGACGCTTGTCAAAGAATATATCAATCAAACATATTCCTGCCAAAGAATCAAGAAGAAAATGACTGCTGACATATTGGTTTTGCAGGTTGCCTAAGGATTATTGACTAAACATTGTGTATTCATTTAGTATTTTCTTAGGCACTTAAATTGCTATCTGGTTAAAGAAAAAATCTGTCTTTCATGTTTTCAGAAAAATCTAAGAGGTAGGAGAGTATGCTCTTGTCTTTTATAGACAATCAGAAATCTAGACCCTCAAAGCTTTTTTCTAAGTTTTGAGATTTGTGTACCTTTAGTGGGCCTTTCACAGTGGGAAAAAGTAATCACCCTATGAGAATGACCCAAGTGAGTACAGCTAGACCTAAGCATTACAACTCACTATAATAAATAGGCCTTTGGTGATTAAAGTCTCAGAGGATGGGATTATTTGAATTTTCTCTTTGAGATCTCTCATATTGAGCATTTTGTAGGGCCTCACAGTCTCAATCACGTTTACGTGACTACATCTTGTTTCAGTACCTTGTTGGGCTATAGGCCTCAATCATGCTTGTGTGACTTCAAGGGGTAATTTCAAACGAAATTCCTGACTAAGAACTATAAGATAGAAGCTACCTGATTCACCTCCAAAAGGTTGATAATCTTTGTGCAAGAGAGATAGTAACTCTCCCAAGACACTTGCCATATCGTGCCCCCATTAGCATTTGGAGTTGGCTAATACGGCATTGAGAATCCATTGCATGAGACTCAACGGTCATATTCTGATTAGCTATTGGGTGTGTACCTAAGTCAGCAAGCAAAGGTTTTCTTCTCTAAGCCAACTTCCATAGGGTTAGCGTGTTGTGATTGAATTATTATATATCTTGTGTATTTTCTATGTTTTCATCCCTAAAACTAAAATTGGAATACCAAAGCTAGAGAAAACAACAAAAAAAATCAGTGATAAACTCTATCTATGTCTAAACTGGCCTCTATCAGTCATTGAAACATCAATCCTTATCAAAAACTAGTAGTCCTCATTCATTGAAACTTTGTCTGTCAGAATCTCGTCTCTGTTCAATCCTCTGTCATATGAATTCCTGATCTTGTCAGTCAAAATAGTCAAAGTTTCCCATATCAGTCTACAGCGAGCATAAAATTGGTTATCATAATTCAAAGCATAAACAACCTTGATAGTGTACCTCTGTCATTGCGTTGCATGATTTTGTCAATCATCTTTAAGCTAGTTCAAACAAACATCTTATCAAACCTAAGTTAACTTAGATAACGTCTTACACAAGATAGATCGTTCCTAAAACCAGACCAGATCTAAAGTTACTTCTCTTAGTTACTACGTTAAACAAACTACTAGCTACAATTTGATCTTGACTTCTGCAACACATCTCGCTCTTGGTCCTGTCGGTTAGAAATGCCTGTTCAAACCAGAAGCTCTCGTAGCAAAACAGACAAAGCAAAAGAGACACCCTTTTTTACTAAAGAGAATCCATTCTTTGTGGGAGATCCCTTTTACAATAAACCATCCTCATCACAGATACCAGTTTATGACATACCCATCTTTGGTCAACCCCTATCTCCCACCATGTCTGGGGAAAGACAAGAAAAAGAAGCCAGTAAATGAAACACCCATGAAGATTTCAGCAATCAGGCCACTGACAATGATTCATCAACTAAATCTGAGCTCCTTGAACCTCTTGAAGATGAAGTACATAGATGTCAAAATAATAAAGAATTCCAGAAAATGATGAGAATCATCATGGCTAGGGAAAAAGAAGACTATTTCCTAGAATTAGCAAAACAAGGTGCCAAACTCCCTACTGGTTATAATGTGGAGGCCCTCATTGCTAAAGAGGAAGAGACACAATGGGGAAAAATAAGAAAACAAATGCAAGCATTGCAAACGGCGGTCACAAAAATAGAAAACAAAGATAAGACACCAAAACAATATTCTCTGGACAAAATATGCCCATTTCCATTTGGCAAAAATCTTTACATGTCTCCATTTCCTTCACGAGTTCAGATACCAAAATTTGACAACTATGATGGAACCTTAGATCCTCAAGATCACATCAGAGAATTTTGTGCCGCTTGTATAGAGTTTATGCATGATCAAACGTACCTCATGCGCCTTTTCCCAAGGAGTTTAGGGGGTCAAGCAATGGAATGGTTCACAAGTCTACCCAAAGGGATAAAAATGTTTGAAGAACTAATCCAACTATTTTTACAACAATACTCGTACAACATTCATCACCCAGTCACTATGATAGAGCTTTGCAACACTAGATAAAAGACAGTAGAACCCTTTCTCACTTTCCTCCAACGATGGAGAAAGATGTTCTCTAGATATTCACGGACTATCCCGGACCTTGAGAAAATGGATATCTTTGTCAACAACTTAGTCCCTTAATTGAAGTACAGTGTCCAGATGCAAGTGCATCCTTCATTCAATAAAATGGTAGATAACACCCTCAGAATGGAAGATGTGCTCATAAAAAAGGGGGATATCTCACTTTGGAAGGAAACACAGTCAAGTTCTAGCTCTAAAGAAAAGAGTAAATACTCGAAATATGGCAAAGATAGCAACAAGAATGTCGTCAATAATGGAGTGGTAGATATCATCCAAATGAAAGCAAAATCCACAATATTTAACTTGGCCAGTGGCACACAAACGCTCAAGGCAACTAAAACTACAACGGAAAATCCTCCAAAGAAGACAAGAGAGTGGTTCAAAGACAAACCTTGGGTCTCAAAACCTAAACGTGATTTTACTCCTCTAGATGAGTCATATGAGTCAGCTTTTAAAACTTTATTGGCAAACAATCTGATAGCATTACCAAACAATTCTAGACCATACGATCCAGAAATTAGACCCAAATGGTGGAGAGAAAATGAATATTGTGACTATCATCGGAACAAGGGACATAACATAAACAATTGCATGAAAATCCAGCATAAAATTCAAGATCTCATTGACGCAGGCAAGATCATTGTTGGAACTCATGCAACTAATGTTGATCATAAGGCTTTTAAAGACCCCTTATCCAATTATGAACAAGGGGAATCTTCCAAATCCAAGGGAGGAGCTAGAGTCAATTATACCTACACTAATAATGATAATTTGATCAACATGATTGAATCTATGCAACTTGAATATTGCAACATGATCATCATCCAAGATCACCAAAGTCAAGCACAGACTGCTAATGTCATGACTCGTGCTCAAAGGAAGATTTCTCTCCCAGGAGCTAGTTCCTCCACTTTTGATCAAACAACATCAAAACTGCCAAATAAAGAAATAGACACAATCATGGCCAAATCAAAGCAACTAGTTTCATCGTCTTCTCCTGGCTATAGTATTGTTGAACAATTAAAGAGAACCAATGCTCAGATCTCCATTCTAGAACTGCTTAAGATCTCTTCTGCTCATAAAGAAGTCCTAGACAAGGCTCTACTTACCACCAATGTTCCTAAAGATTTAGATGTAGATCGGTTTCAATCTATGGTAGGTCACCTGACCTCCCCTCATTACCTCACGTTCTTTGAAGAAGATGACAACTCACTGAGTTATCCACATAACCAGCCATTACACATTGAAGCCATGATCCATAAACACCGCGTTAAACGTGTTTTGATAGATGGAGGCGCTGGGTTGAATATTTGTACTTACAATCTATTAACATAGCTGAGATTCTCTGAAAATGTTATTGATCCAACAAAGAAGATAACAATCAAGGCTTATGATGAAGAAGAAAGAACTTCTAAGGGACTAGTATCATTACCAATCAGAGTAGGACTTGTGGAGAGAGATATCATTTTTCAAGTCCTGGATCTTCATCTTTCATACAACATCTTACTGGGTAGGCCATGGATTTATGAAATGAAAGCAGTACCATCTACGTACCATCAATGTCTGAAGTTTCCTTATAATGGAGTAGAGGTTAGTATTCCTACCGATACAAGCTATGCCTGCAATGCATTAATGCAAGGTGCTGATGCTTTTGTTCCTAATAATAGAGCAGCTTCCATAGCTGAAAGTTCAGAATCTCTGCTAAAAGATTTGGAAAAGAAACTGAAAATCACAAACACTGGCATGGATGGCTACAAGATAGAACCTATACTCTCACTGATGTCATTTCCTCCATCACCAAGATAGTTGGGAAAACCGTCAGCAAGTATGAAGCCACAGATTTCAACCCCAAAGGTCATTTATGATGGCACCTTTATACAATCCTTTACTTCTCTTGCAGGTGAGATAGAAGGAGATGATGTCCTTAAATCACTTTTCAAAGAAGACAATGCAGATAAAGAAGTATGACATTGTGCAATTTCTCTGACACAATATGGTCTAGGCTATAAGATGCTTCAATGCATGGGATATTCAGGTGTTGGTCCCCTAGGTAAGCATCAACAAGGTATCGTTGAACCCATTCAACTGCAAACTAAGTCTGTCAATGATAAAGCTGGACTGGGATATGATCCAAACAAGCACTCAGATCAAAAATGCACACCTCACTATCAATGTAAGTGGAAGAAAAAGGTACTACCTTTAACCATACAAGAGATTAATTCTCACCAAACTCAGGAAGAGGGTGACGTTGAACAACAAGAATTGCCTACCCAAAGAAAGGAAACAGATGAAAATCAAGTTCCAATCCTTTCAACTATCATACCACAGGAAGTAGAAATCCCAGAGGATATGAGAGACGAGGTATACAGAATCAGAGAATTGTTTGCACCACTAAATGTTCTAGTCACATATACTGACATACAACAAGTAGATGACTCAGAAACTGATTCAAATGAGTATGAATGGGGTCTAGATCACATCTCCGATACATCTACTACAGACACACTTGAAGAACTCAGGGACACTGCAAATGACACACAAGGGCTGATATGCCTAAGAATGCAAAAGGAAATAGAGGATATCAGATTAAAATGACAAGAAGATTATGACCGACAGTTGGAGAAAGAAAAGACACAAGCAAGTCCTTCACCTACCAACCCTCCTAATGAGATAGGACAAATCAGGTATGGAATTACACAAGAAGAACTAGAATCTACAACAAATGAACTAGTTATCAGTCCAGAAGAAGCTGAATGGAACAGATGATAGGGATTAATAGAACCATCTAAGTCATATCCACAAGTCTGTCAAGTACAAGCAATCAATGAACTAAATCATGAAGGAAATTGCAGCATCAAGGATGTGGGCATTGATACTATATATGCCTTCACTAACCACTTGAAGATAGGTCAACAAATCCATCCTATGACTCTGATGACTTGGATAGGAGCTCTATCTATGACAACAACTATTCAACAGTGCATTATGACTACTCTGTGATGAATGATGAGATACTATCTACTGTTATACCATGGTATGTAGTCCAGTCTAAAGTAGGTGATGATGCTAGAAGTAGGTCAGTTGAGTTAGGTCCAATAAATACTAACATGAATGACGATAATCGTGTCATAACTCTTCCTGGTCTCGAGACACATACGTGAGGTAGTATTCTGGAACTCGACTGGTCGGTCTGAAACAATGATGATAGTACTGTGATCTCCCTTGAGCCTATTCCAACCTTATCCTTAATACATCTAGAACTTGATAATATTCTTTATAACCAACCCTTGAATGTGCCTACTTTTGCCAATGACTATACACTAGCCTACTATCTCAATGCAGTTGAACCCATGTACTCTTCCACCAGTGAACAAAATGAAAACATGACTGAAGCAGATATCAAGTATCTTAGTCGCAAAAACAAGAAAAATAAGAATAAAAGATCTGATAGCGAAAACCACATTGTGGCGGTGTTAGACTCTAAAAAAGAGAAAATAAAGGATGTACCCAAAGGTGAAAACCTCTATGAGGTGCCTGAAGGTGAGGTACTTGATATACTGCTGAGCCGGTTCCAGCAGAGATATTCCATATTGATCGAACCAACTTAGCCAGTGAACATTGGGAGTCAAGAGATACCGCATGTCATTCATTTAGCCCAATTACTGTCAGCAGAAGAGTTACAAGATTTCAGCAATCTGTTTTTAGAAAAGAAGATTAACTTTGCATGGACATACTCAGATATGCCAGGACTAGATCCTGATCTCATCATGCATCATCTCTCTATTATGCCAAGAATTAAACCAGTCAAACAAAAACTTCAAAAAATGCATCCTCATGTGGCACTACTAGTCAAGGCTGAACTAGAGAAATTGCTAAAAGTTGGATTTATCAGAGCTATAGACTACACAGAATGGATATCCAACATAGTACCTGTATCAAAAGTAGACAAATCTATTAGAGTTTGCATAGATTTCAGGGATCTCAACAAGGCATGTCCAAAAGATGATTTTCCATTGCCCAACATTGACATGATAGTAGATATGACTGCTGGATACGAGATGTATTCATTAATGGATGGATTCTCTAGTTACAATCAAATCAAGATAACACCTGAAAATCAAGAGAAAACAACTTTCACATGTGCATGGGGAACCTTCTATTGGAATGTTATGCCATTTGGTCTAAAGAACACAGGAGCAACCTACCAAAGAGCAGTAACCACTATTTTTCATGATATGATGCATAAAAACATGGAAGATTATGTTGATGACACCCTGGTAAAGACTATGAAGAGATCTACACACATTCAAGAGCTAGGCCTCATATTAGATTGAATGGAAAGATTCAAGCTTCGCTTAAACCCAAAGAAATGTGCATTTGTGGTAACCTCAGGAAAATTGCTTGGGTACATAATATCCAAGAAAGGAATTGAAGTTGACCCTGAAAAGGTCCAAGCTATAATGGAGATGCCTCCACCAAAGAATATTAGTCAGATGAGAAGTCTACAAGGCTGTCTTCAGTCCATAAGGCATTTTATATCTCAGCTAGCTGACAAAGCTCAACCCTTCACGAAGGTATTAAGGAAAGGGATTCAATACAACTGGGATAAAGATTATGAACTACATTTACAACAAATCAAAGAATATCTTTCTAATCCACCCATATTAATGCCACCGATTCAAGGTAAGCCACTGATCCTGTACATATCAACTACAGATACTTCACTGGGGGCACTTCTAGCACAATAGGATGACAATAAAAATGAATGAGCTATCTATTACATCAGCCAAAAATTGGTGTCATATGAAATGAATTACACTATAATAGAAAAAACATGCTTAGCATTAGTCTTTGCATCACAAAAATTAAGGCACTATATGTTGGCACATTCTGTTAAGCTGGTAGCCAAGATTGATCCACTTAAGTACCTTCTCAGTAAAGCAATGCTTACAGGAAGACTGGCCAAATGGGTTATGGTCCTTACAGAATTTGACATTGAATATGTAGAATGTACAACTATCAAAGGACAGGTTATCACAGACCAACTTGTTGAAGCTCCACTTGAAGACGATCAACCCCTGCATACAGAATTCCTGGATGAATCAATCATGCACCTTACTGAACAATCATAGAAGATGTTCTTTGATGGGTCTTTTACTCAACATGGCTCTGGTGTCGGGATACTATTTATTACTCCCCAAAAATACTCAATTCCAAAAGCTTACAAGATTCTCTTCCCTTGCACAAACAACATTGCAGAATATGAAGCTTTGGAAAATGAGATCAAGTTGGCCATCGAGTGGAAGATCGTGGAAATACACATCTATGGAGATTCTCAACTCATTATCAACCAGATCAATGATCTATATTAGACGAGAGATGAGAAACTAATGCCTTACAAGAGGATGGTGGATGACCTCAAGCAATATTTTACTTCTGTATCATTTCAACAGATACCCAGAACAGCAAATAGAGTAGCGGATGTGATGGCTACTTTGGCATCTATACCACAGCTATAGGAGTCTAATTTTCGCTTTGAATTCCTGGTGGAAGAGTTACATTACCCTGCCTATGATTCTCCTGAGTCCAAGGTAGTCTGTTCTATTTTTGGACATGACTCATCTCGTTATAGCCACATTTACTCTTACCTACATGACCAAGTTGTCCCTGCCAATCTTTCCCAAAATGAAAAAAGAAACCTAATCCAAAACGCATCATGGTACGTCATCATTGCTAACAACCTATTCAGGTGAGGTTTAGATAATACTTTTCTTAGATGTCTAGAAACTGAGGAGTCCCAACGCGCATTATCTGAAGTTCATGAAGGTGTTTGTGGATCTCATTCGAACGGTCTAAATTTAGCGCGAAAACTACTAAAGGTTGGCTACTACTGGCCAAACATGGAGAAGGAAGCCATAAAATTTGCTAAAACCTGTAAAAAGTGTCAGTTACATGGGCACCTTATCCATGCTCCTGCAAGGGATCTTATACCATTTGTAACGCACTAGCCCTTCCAACAATGGGCATTCGATCTAATAGGACAAATATATAATGGACATAAATTTATTATCACTGCCACTGAGTACTTCACTAAGTGGGTAGAAGCGGTTCCGCTCATCAAGGTGACAAGAAAACAAGTGGCTCTCTTTATTCTTAATTATATCATATGTAGGTATGGTATATCTCCGTCCATTATAACTGACAATGGAGAACAGTTTAAGAACAAAGATCTGGATGAACTCTGTGAGAAATGTAAAATCAAGCAACACTGGTCCTTAGTATATTACCCCCAAGGTAAAGGACAAGCAGAGGCATCTAACAAAAACCTACTAACTATCTTGCACAGAACAGTGAATAAATCCGAGAAGGATTGGCATCTGTAGCTCAATCCTGCATTATGGGCTTATAGTACAAGTATCAGAACACCTACTGGGGCTACACCTTTCTCTTTGGTGTATGGGTCCGAAGCAGTATTACTTATTAAGGTAGAAATATCATCCCTAAGAGTTTCCTTGCAAAGTCTTATTATTGAGGAAGACTATAGAATATCTAGGTTGCAAGAGCTCGAATTGTTGGATGAGCGTTGCCAAGTGGCATTTGATCATCTTAGAGTGTATCAAAAGAGAATGTCCAGAGGATATAACAAGCAAGTTTGACACCGATAATTTTAGGTTGGTGACTTAGTTCTAAGAGAGAATCCTAAAAATCAATAGTTTCGAGACAACAAAGGGAAGTTTGAACCCAACTGGCTGGGTCCCTATATCGTTACTGCAACTTTTGGCTCTGGTGCTTATCAACTCTCAACATCAGAAGGAGAACAACTCCACAAACCGATTAACACCATCCATCTGAAGAAATTCTTCACCTAAATATTCTCTACTCCAGCAGCTTATACAGTGGAAAATGTCCTGAAAAAAAAAAATCCTAAAAATCATAAAATGTCGTGAAGAAATCCTAAAAAATCAGAAAATGTCCTGAAGAAATCCTAAAAAATAGAAAAAGTCCTTAAAAATTCCTAAAAAATCGGAAAAAGTCCTTAAAAAAATCCTAAAAATCTGAAAAAGTCCTGAAGAAATTTAAAGAAAAAAAAAAAGAAGAAAAAAAGAAAAAAAGAAAAAATAGAAAAAAAAAAAAAAAGAAGAGAGAGAAAATGCCCTAGTGAAAACCTGGTAAACAGGCACTTTGGTAAAAAAAAAATATATATATATATGAGTTTCTGCCAAGAAGGTGAAAACTTGGCAAACAGATGCCTCTTGTACTCAAACGCTCCATCTATCAATGCAACATTCACATTCCCGCTTTCATGCATCTTTGCTTTCGCTTGTACATATTTCAGTCACTTTGGTGACATCCTAATTCATTGGAAACCTCATGGCTTGAAACCGATCAATGTCCTAGTCTTAGGTAATTAACATAGCACATTACATGTCCTGAGCAGTATCAACCAAGTCAATCTTACGTTAGTGAAACCTGGGCATCCACTCCGAGTCAGTTACCTATCTCCTGACTACTGAAGAGTTTTATCACTAAGTTAACAAACAAAACAAAAAAACTGAAAACAATCACTAAACAGTTTGAGCTATGCATGAAAATTTTCTTTGTGTGTTGTCTTTTATATTGGTTTTCGATTATTATCCCTCTGAGTAATTCGAGGAAGTCTATCTTGACTAAGAGGAGCAAGGATTGGGGGCATAATATCTTCTTTGTTTTATGCTTGAAGGAATGATCCCAATGATCTGGAAACATCTAAATTAGCTGGGTGTCTATGATAAGAGCCTTCACATCAAAGTGAAATCACCTCACATACCTCGACTCCACTTATTTGAATGCTATAGGGAGATTCCCATAATTTCTTTGTTTATTTTGAGGGAATTTCTTTATTGTGCATTCTAGGTCCCTGCAAAATTTGTCCAAGGATATGAACGAAAAAAGGGTCATTGCAGACAAGATAATTAATATTGCACATGAAAAACAAGGAACTCTAATTTGCCTGCTATAATTGTAAAACTCTCAATGATGAAAATTAAGCTTTTCACAATCCAGTGACTAGGTTTAGGTTGCATTTTGCATCTCATCTTGCATTTCATTCTACATCTCGTGAATGTAGAGTGATTTCGGTATGGTAACACTAATCTCTGTATCTTCTGAATGAGAGTTGGAAGCTTCATCATTTCTTAGCTAAGTGGTCTCTTTTCATCATTTCTCCGATCGAGTACTTGTGTATTGAGATGTTAGCTGCATACATGAGCATTTAATATATAGATTCATAATTTTCATTTTATACTTATTTGCATTCATATTATTGCATGAAGAAAAATAAACATTTGCATTACTAGTTACTCATTCTCCTCATTTATTTGTATCATCATTTATTTGCATAAAAAGAAACAAAAATAGACATCCATATCCATTTGCATTACATACATCCATATTGAAAAAATATGCATACATGTAGAATAAAACATATAGAACATCATCTCATAATCAATCAACACAAGTATGATGAAATTAAATCAAGGGCTCGTAAATTGGCTATCCTGAGTCCATTTTCGGGATCAAAATCAAAATTCGAGATCATTTTCCTAATCAATTTCACAATTTTTGGACCACTTAGCGCACTTTTCATCAAAAACTCATTCTCTCTTCTAAATGCGCTCAATTTCTCGTTAATCAACGCTGAATCTCAATTTAATTTCTACAAATCAACTTTGCACTCAATTTCTTATCAATCAACGCAAAATTTTCAAATATTCCCCTTAATCAATTTGTGCTCAAATAACATAGCATCATTAAAACAATTGCCTATCATCATGTACCCTCACTATCTTTCGATTTCGCTCCCGAGGGGGCATACTCATGACCTTATGATCTTACATCTTCAATGTCAAGAAAATTTTCAAATCTTCATCAAAATTCGAGCAAAAATCTTTTTCAACTAAAAAAAATTAATCAAATAAGACCTCATTGCTAGGGGCATCTCAACTTCATTGCTTTATATCAAGTTGAGATTTCTCAATCATCTGAATCAAATCAATCTCTAGGGGCATATCAGTTTCATCGCTTCATATCAAACTGATATTTGTCTTTTATTTGAATCAAATCAATTTCTAGGGGGATATCAGTTTCATCGCTTCATATCAAACTGATATTTGTTTTTTATCTGAATCAATCTCTTAACGTTAATCAGTTTCATCATTTTTCATCAAGCTAATTATTAGTTTAAACTCAATCAAGGGTTTAAAGAGTATTGTTAATCACACTCAATCTAAGCAGGTGTTTGGTATTCATTTCTTGATCAAGCTGAACAGTTTACCTTCATCGTATCTTGATCAATCAAGTTCAAGATTGATTTTTATCATCACTCACTGTGTCTAGATCAATCAAGTTCTAGATCAGTAAGATCCGCTTCTTTATCAATCAAGTTCAAGTTCGATATCTTTTATTTTCTATCGTTCCTAAGTTCAATCAAGTTCCAAAATGGTATCACTTTAATCAGACTTCATTCAACTTTGTCGCTTCGAATCAAGCTAAACACCTCGCTTTTCATCAAGTTTGTGATCAATCAAGTTTAGAACTGACATCTCCTAGACATCAAATTTTCTTTGAACCAACATGCTGCTCACACATTAATTCAAAGAGGGGAAAATGTAATACCCTAAAAATGGTCATCTAAACCATGAGCCCCTAATCTCAACAACGTCACCAAGGTCCTAACCAAAGGAAATTAAATAAATCTTGAGCACACAATTAATTTCTAAAATCATCAAATGTCACATGACAAAATTAATCAACCAATATTAATTAAATATTTATTTAATTAATTAAATCATTCCAAGTAAATCATTTTAAACAATTATCTTATTTATTTTAATTAAATATCTTTTGCATATTTAATTAAATAAATCAATTTGTCATAAATCTTCAAAAAAGGAAACAAATCAAGAAAGAGGAATTGGAAATTATGAGCACAAATCTTCAAAAAAGGAAATAAATCAAAAAAGGAATTAATTGACAAAAAAAGAATTAAAATTTGAGAAAAGAAATCAATTGGAGATAATCTTGAAGAAAACAAATTAAAAATTGATAGATAATCTCAAAGAAAGCAACTAAAACAATTAAATCTTAAAATTGAATGAAATAGAGAATAAATTAGTTTTTTCTTGATTTTATCTTAATTTTAGTTCAATTTCCTTTAAAAATGAGAAAAGCATTCAATCACATCAATTCACCTAGATTGTGCTTCCTCTTGGAAAATCTTGATTGCTTATCATCATTTGATCTTAGCCTTTGGTTTCTTTCTGAATTTTCTATAAATTCAGGCTCTCATCTCTCATTCAAAAGATCTTGGAGAATATATTGTTATTATATTGTTTTTGCTCTAGGTTCATTGAGAATATTGCATACATATTTAGATCATTTATCTCATTTATTGCTTAAATCTTGTTAGATTAATCTTGCATCCATCTAGCATTAATATCATGCTCATATAGATTAAAATCCTTCGTCTTGGTGTAGTCTAGTCATTGGATTGCTTATACAAATCTGAGAGCAATCTTATACTCACATATTTAGAAGGAAATGGGTTGATTTGTTAAGGTTTATTATTCATTGATTATATCGGATTAACCATGCATGTAATGACTTGATTGAAGTGTTGTGCTTATAGATACAGGTTCACTTTTCACACCCACAATGTACAACTTTGTTTCTTGCTCAACCATGAAATTAGTCTACTACCAAGAAAAAATGCTCCGTCGGTGGTTCTTTTTCTGTCATCTACATCTCCTACCCAATTAGCATCTGTGTATGCACATATATCAAATTTTTTATCTCAAGGATACCATAAGCCAAGATTTGTAGTGCCTTGTAGGTACCGGAAAATCTTTTTTACAGCTGATTCATGATTTTCTTTAGGATTACTCTGAAATCTTGAGACAATACATACTGCATTCATAATATCAGTCTTGTTTGTGTTAAATACAGTAAACCTCCTATCATAGACTTCTATCTATTCGGATTAATAGGTGTTGATTCATCCTTCAAAGATAGTTTATCAGTTGTAGTCATAGGTGTGCTTACTGGTTTAGAGTTTTCCATGCCAAATTTCTTTAGTAATTCCTTCAAGTACTTAGATTGACATAAGAATATACCTTTATCAGTCTGTGAAATCTACAATTCTAAAAAGAATTTTATCTCTCCAATCATAGACATTTCAAATTCTTGTTGCATTTTATTAGAAAAATCTTTACACAGTCCATCTCCTCCAAAGATTATATCATCAACAAAAACTTCAATAACCAAGATGTCATCATTAGTCACTTTGTAGTATAGATTGTTGTCTGCATTACCTTTAGTGTATTCAAGCTTCAAAAGATATTTGTCCAATCTAGCATACCAAGCTCTAAGAGCTTACTTTATTCCATACAAAGCTTTCCTTAACCTGCAAACCATATCTTTGTCATCTGTCAAAGAAAATCCATCAGGTTGTTCAATGTAAACTTCTTCTTCAAGATCTCCATTCAGAAATGCACATTTAACATCCATTTGATATACTTTATAGTTCTTGTGTGCTACAAAAGCCAATAAAATTTGACTACCTCAATTCTAGCTATCAGTGCAAAGGTTTTATTGTAATCAATTCCTTCTTTTTGTGAATATCTCTTACACACTAATCTTTCTTTGTTTCTGATTACCTTGCCATCTTCATTAAGTTTATTTCTGAAAACCCATTTAGTTCCAATTACATTTTTGTCTTTAGGTCGGGGAACTAATGACCAAGTTCTATTCCTTTCAATTTGTTCCAATTCATCTTCCATAGCTTTAATCCAATATTCATCTTCACATGCCTCATTAATAGTTGTAGGTTCAATTTGAGAAATAAGACATACCTCTTCATTTGCCAATCTTCCTCTAGTCATAACTCCTTGAAATTTATTTCTAATTATCTGATCTTGAGAGTGGTTCAATCTTACATACCAGGGTGTTTTTACTTGTTGCTATTCTTCAGTGATTGTTGAATCCTCAGATGATGTCGGTGTAACTGGATCAACATTTTGTACCGGTGTACTCATAGTAGATTCATTTGTGATTATCTCTATTGTCAGTTCAGAGTCCATGTACCTTGAATTTCTTCTAAATTGTTCATCAATCTTCGCATTTGCACTTTAAACAATTTTCTGCAATCTCTTGTTAAAACATCTATATGCCTTGCTCTTAGATGAATAACCAAGAAATATTCCTTCATCACTTCTAGGATCAAATTTGTGACTATACTCATCTCTTCTAATATATCATTTACTTCCAAATTTTTTGAAATATTTAAGAGTAGGAGTATTACCAAACCATAGTTCATGAGGGGTCTTACTGGTTTCACCTTTGATGTGAACTTTGTTGAATGTATAAACTGATGTATTGATCGCTTCTCTCCAGTATATATGAGGTAGATTTTCTTCTGATATCATACTTCTAGCTGAATCTAAGATAATTATGTTTTTCCTTTCTACAACTCCATTCTGCTGGGGTGTCTGGGGTGCTGATAGTTGTCTTCTGATCCCATTCACTTCAAATAATGTATTAAATTCCTTAGATGTGAATTCACCTCCTTGATCTGATCTCAAACATTTGATTTTCTTGTCGGTTTCATTCTCTACCATCACTTTGAATAGTTTGAATTTCCCAAATGCTTCAGATTTCTCCCTGAGAAAAGTAACCCAACACATTCTAGAATAGTCATCAATGATTAGCATAAAATACCTATCTCTTTGTATACTTCTAGTTCTTGTTGGACCACCTAAATTAGTATGAATTAAATCAAGAACATTGTTAGATTTTTCTAGAATACTCTTGAAAGTTGCTCTAACTTGTTTTCCAAATTGGCATTCCTTACATATAAGATTGTGAGGTTTAACAATCTTAGGTAAATCTCTTACTGCCTTAGTTGTACTGATTTTCACAATGCAATCAAAACTTTCATGACATGATCTCTTATGTCATAACCAACTTTCATCAATATGTGCAATCAAACATGATTTCTCATTGTTATTCAATTGAAATATATTACCTCTAGTCTGATTACCAGTTGCAATTTATAAACCAGTTCTGTTTAAGATTTTGTATTTACCATTCTTGAATTGTAACTGAAATCCTTTCTCAACTAATTGACCAACACTCAAAAGATTATGCTTCAAACCTTTAACATAGTAAACATTATCGGTATTGTGCTTACCATCAAAAGATATAGTTCCTTTTCCTTTGATCATACAAGCTTTATCATCTCCAAATCTCACTAGACCTCCATTGTATTTCTGAAAGGTTAAGAATTTACTCTTATCACCACTCATGTGATGTGAACATCCGGAATCAATGATCCATTCATCCTTATCTTCAATTTTAGCTACCAGGGCCTGCTTTACCAGTTGAACAGTAGGTACCGATTGATCTTCTGTTATAGCAAGAAAATCTCATCCATTGTCCGTCGTTTCCTCATCAGAATCATCAGTGAATCCTTCATCAACTTAATAACAAGATTTATCTCTATTCTTCTTGAATTTGTATCTTTGATAATCAAGGTTAGGATTATATGTTCTTTTAGCTTCTTCTCTTAATCTTGCATGTCTATCAGGACACCTAGAAGCCATATGACCTATCTTATTGCAGTTGAAACATTTAAAGGGTTCTTTACCTTCATACTTACTTTCAACTAGACCTTTAGGAATTTTTCTTGCAAATAGTGCTTCAACCTCTTCCAGTTCTTCATTCTCCTTTCTAATTTCTTCAAGTTCTCTTGCATAAAAGGCTTTCCAATCAGATTTCTCTGATGATGATGATGTTGTTGTAGATGATGATGATGCCTTGAAAGAAAAATCTATCTTTATAGTAGTAATGGGACCAAACTCCTCAAGTTCAAAAGCTAAAAGTTTTCCAACCAAAGTGTCTCTAGATACTGATGCATTAGGCATTGTTCTTAATTCATTTATAGCAGTAACTTTCAATTTATATGTCAGTGGCAATGCTCTTAAAACTTTAGAAACAATTTCATCTTCACTTAAGGTTCCTCCACAACATTGTATACCCAAAACAATTTCATTTACTCTTTCCATAAAAGCAGAAATTATTTCATCTTCTTCCATTTTCAGATTTTCATACCTGACCCGGAAGCATTCAAGTTTTGCAATTTTGACTGTGGAATCTCCTTCATTCAATGTTTCCAATCTGTCCCAAATAGCTTTAGCAGTAGATCTATCTGATAATCCCATGATTTGTTGATCTGACAATGCGCTCAAAAGTGCTTCTCTTGCTTTGCAACCATTTTCCTCATCTTTAGCCAAGTTTGGTAGATTAGGTTGACCTTGAGTAGGAGTAGTATAACCATTCTTTGTAACATCCCATATGTCCTTTCCAATGCAATTCAAACATTTTTCAATCCTGATCTTCCATATGCCATAGTTAGTTCCATCAAGTTTCAGACTATCCTTCTTGAAATAGTTAGAAGACATTGGATCTCCTCAAGCTATTAAACTTCTGCAAAAAGAGGACTAGGCTTTGATACCAATTGTTAGGTCCTGGACACAACTGAGAGGGGGGGGGGGGGGTGAATCAGTTGTCCAATAAATTCAAACCAAATTTAACTTAACCAAAACTTAATGCTTAATGCCAGTAAACCAAACTTTATGTCGATAGACAGTTTTATCAGTTAATTGTAGTACCGGTAAAGATTAATGTATGAAACAGAAAGACAATAACATCCACAACACATAACACAATTTTTTTGTGGAAACCCTGTAAGGGGAAAAACCACAGTGGGAAGCTTTACCCACAATCAGATGATATTACAGCAGATAGCATGTGTGTACAATATGGAGTCTGCACATGTAGAAAGGCAAGCTGCCTAGAGCTCACTGCTCAATCACAAAATGGGAGTCACATTGACTACAATTGGATGGTTAAATCCAATGATAATGTACTGCTCAAAATAACATCTTCATATGCTGGATTTAGTACCAATTAAGTTTTGACTATCTTCTCAAAACCTTCCTTCAATCTTCAAATGATGTCTGCGTGTATAGCTCTGCTTATTTTCGCATATACCTTGTAACAATCCTTTTTTCCAATCGCATATCAATCTCACAAATCAGATCTTACATTTATACCATAACCTAAGACCAATTGAATAGGTCGGCTCACAAAGAATATTACAATAAAATCAATTACAAGTAAATAAATATGCGATGCATCATATCAGCTTAATGCATTTATAATAATAACAAATCATCTCCATAACGTGTCATGCTGATCTGGAATAGATATGTTTGCCGGTGCATAACCTAGACCTATTTGCCGGTAACAACAAATATGCAAACCCGAATAGACCAATAACCAAATCGCCAAAACCAAGTGATCAAATAATGTCTTCAACATAACCAAGTAGTCTCCAAGTCATTCCAAGTGTCGGTGAACAATATACCTTATCTGTGAACCAAATACCGGTGACTGTGCATAAGTCACTGACTTGCTAGTGAACATAACCAAAGATCTCCAAGTGCTGATAAGTATTGACAAGTGTTAACAAGTGTTGACATCAATGGCAAAACCATATCAACATATCCAAATACTAACATTTTTGTTTATTTTTCCTTTTGTGACTGGGAGATTTGGCACCCACTTGACTGGAAGATGCGTTGTTGAAATTCCTGGTGAAAGTTGTTGCAAGTTCGATTGCATTAAGATATACAGATATGGCATGGTAATTCAGAAAGGTATCAATGACAGTATGTGCTTCATTTTCCCAATCAATAAGTTCGGGGTGGATTAGAGGTAAGGGATCCTCAGGTTGAGATGTTTCGAGGGTATCAAGGGTCATGATAGATATGTCAAATTTTTCGATATGTATGTCAATGTCTAGAATGGTACCCTCATCAGAATAACCTCACACAAGGAGTTTTTGATCATCCTAGATTAAGTCCAAGCTAGTCGAATGTGATTCTAATTCAAGTGATCCAGTTCCTAAAGTTTGCCCTGCATATGTGTGAACTACATCGACTCCTACATCTTCTTCAAAGCAATTTTCTTCAATTGATTCCTCAAAGTGATAGGAATCCCATTCCCATTCATCAGAATCTATCTAACTTGCAGCTTGCAATCTACAAATTTGTTCATATATCTTTTGATTTGTTTCTTCTTCTTTTCTTGCTATATCTTTTCTTCTTTCATATTCAACTTCTTCTGGACTGAGATTGAGTTTTGTCAACCTTGCTATGAGTTGTCCTTGAGTAATACTGGTTTCATGCTTGTTTTGATTGAGATTTAATGCTGCTTGGGAGGTGTTTTTAGTTTGTTTTCCCTGATGATTTGAGGCTTGCTTCTTTTACCGTTTCATGTTTGCTTGTGCTTGTTTCTTAGCTGATGTTTCTTCTCTTTCAATTGCCAGTTTTTCTTGTCTATTTTCATAGTCCTCTTGTTGTTGGCTAAAAGATGTGTCTTATGGTAGAGTAACTTGTCCATACCCTAAGCCTACTTTGTCTATAGTCTATTGAGTGTAAGATTGGATACGTTCTGATATACCTTCTTTTCTTTTTCCTATAGGACCCGTTCTAGTGTATCCCATTTTTCTAAGAATGCTAAACCCTTTTCCATACTTTTCTGTAGGTATGCGAACATTGTTGATCTTTTGTTGGACTTCTTCATCCTTGTATAGCCACTGTAGTACATCTTTGTCTTTTATTTCCTATGATAAGGTCCCAACACTAACAAATGCTCCATCAAATATCAGAAGATGTTTCACAATTGGTTGTTGTTTAGAGTTTGATGGTTTTCCAAAGGATTTAGGAGAAAGTGGTAATTGTGATATTGAATATTCTCCATTCCCTCGATCTCTTAGCTGCATTTGTTTTTCCATACTTGAAAAAATTAAGGCAAATGATTTTCTTTAGATTGTGTGTTTGAAGATGATGCCTCCTTATTATGAGGAAGAACGACCTCTTGAGCTGGTTTGAGATTACTATAGTACTGAAATAGATTTGAATCTGCTAAGATCGTGATTTCCTACCCATTGTAGGGAAACTTTAGGCACTGATCATATGTTGATCAAACAACTTGTATGTCATGTATCCAAGGTCTTCCCAAGAGTATGTTGTATGATAAGTCCAAGTCTAGAACTTGGCATGTTGTGTCTTTCTGTAAAGGTCCCACTCTGATGGGTAACATCACAATTCCTTTAGAGGAACACTCTTCTTCATCATAGGCTTTGATGGTGATCTTTATTTGGGGATCAACTGCATCTTCTAAATAACCTAGAGCACGAACTAGACTCAAAGAGCAAATGTTTAAGCCAGCTCCTCCATCTATTAGGACACGTTTAACTCACGTCTTATGAATGATGACTTCGATATGAAAGGGAGAATTGCAAGGACATGTCATCTTCTTCAGTGAATGATAAGTAGTGAGGGGTTGTGAGGTGTCCCACCATGGTTTGGAATTGATCTATATCAAGATCTTTGGACATTGTTGTATCTACTAATGCTCTTTCAAGAATTTCTTTGTGTGTAGGTGAAAGCTTTAAAAGTTCTAAGATGGATATTTGCACGGGCATTTTCTATAATTGCTCCACTAGATTATATTGTTTTGCAGTGGATGAGATGTTAGTGGTAGGACCCGACAAAACAAGTTTAGCTTTGCTTCTTGTGATAGCATGAGCCATTTCTTGATTTTTCTTTTCTTTAACTACAATCACATTTACCACATTATCATATGTATGAGCGTAGTTTACCTTTTCTTTACCCTTACCATTATTTGTTGTTGATGATTCACCCTTCTCATATTTTGGAAACTAAGTTTTAAAAGTTGTATGAGATTCATTTTTTGTATGTCCATCCACAGTTATTACTCCATTATCAATCAAATCTTGGATGACATGTTTCAACCGCTGACAATTATTTGTGTGATGTCCCTTGTTTCGATGGAAATCGCAATAATGGTTATCATTCCACCAAGGGGGTTTTACTTGAGGTTTGTAGTTCCTTCCTTCTAGCAGAGTAATCAATTTGTTTGCGAGAAGTGTCTTTAGTGCTCACCCAAGGGGTTCACCAATGTTTGTAAATTACCTTCGAAATAAATTTTTGATAGTTGTTGTTGGTGTAAATAAATATTCATTTTGGATATTATTACACTTACTTAAGTTAACTTAGGATAATGCATCTCTTCATAGTTTGGATTTGAGACACTTAGGGAAGTGTACACTTAGGGATAGAGCTTGTAGGAGAAATTCCACCCTTTGTGGTCTTATTTTGCTGTTACACTCCACATTCAGTGGGTCATCCACCTCTTGTAGAATATTATATTATTTCTCCTACCTACCTTTGTTTCTCATTGAGCCACATGTCATATTTGTGTGCTCATACATCCATATGGCCTTGCCTATACAAGCAGACCTCTATTCATTGTATTGGTTAATCCAGTTGATCATTTGTGTATATTGATGAGAATATAGTTTGTTCTTGTCATTCAATTGTCTCTTTTATGCTTTTCATTGTGCCCTTGATCTTGGCAAAATCCTACATGGTATCAGAGCCATTGGGGCTTCATTGATCAATTTTTGGAGACATCGTAGAAGGCTTCTATTTTCGGATTTGGGGATCTTCATTTTTTGGGGGCGTCATACAGCGATTTGGATATCACCGTTGAATCCGGGAGGCCGTTTCCATAAATTTCGACTATAAAGTCGACCTATTTTGGTGAGAAATTTTTTTTCCCCATTTTGGCTATTATCGTACAGATTTCGAAAAAAAAAATTTAAAAAAATAAATTTATTTTTTCAAAAAATTTCGAAAAATTGAAAAAAAAAAAATAAAAAAATTAAAAAAAAAAGAGGTGTTTTTTTTAGGGGTCTGCAGACCCCCCATGCAGGCAGTACATGAGTTGCAGGTATTGCAGGTTTGTACCTGCCATTGACGCCGCCGCAGACCGCCGGTACCTGCCGCCGCCGCTACTGATGCGTCCTCTCGCTGCAGAGTCTTCCAGTGCCGCTGCCAAGAAACGCCCCGCCCACTGCTGAGACCCACTGCCGACCGCCGCGCCGTGTTCCTGTCGGTGCCCAGGATTCCCTGTCGGCCGCCTCGGTTTCTCCCACCCACCGGTCTTTGCACGCCGCCAGCTCCGACAGCTCCTACCCTCCCTGCTCCCGGCCGCCGCTGGTTCCTCGGCTCCGGCCACCTCCTCCGCCGACGACCACCTAACCCGAGCGGTAACCACGTCCGCCACGTGGCAGGCGGCCACTGACCCGCGAGAAAACAGTCAACTGCTCCACCACGTCAGATCTGTACAGTCCGTACTGCACAGTCACTGCGCCACGCAATCGTCCGTACAGTGCCACGTCATCCGTACGGTTTGCACAGTCATCTGCACAGTCAACAGTCCATACAGCACGGACGCCCAGTCAGCAGGGAGGCGAAGTTTTTGCGACGGTCATACGGCCGTCAAATTTAACATAGTGACTTGCTGACATTAGTGCCACATCAACATTTTTTGAAATTTTTTTGACCCCTCTCCATTGGGCTTTTCAGTTTTGCAGTCCAACTTTGGAAGGCCATATCTTGCTCATTTTTGCTCCTTTTTTGGTGCAATTTTTTTTGAAATGGGCCAAAATTTCATGATCTTCATAGTGGTGTGGTTATTTTTTGATTTTGGTGCATGGGGTTTTTAGAATTTTCAGATTCTCTCAGCTGTACCTATCCAATCCTCAATTTTGCAACTTCAAAGGCCTCGTTTGAGCTCATACGACCTCCTTTTCAGGTGCCGTTTTTTTTTTAAAGTGCTTATTTTTTCGTCTACTTTCAGAATCTATGATCAGATTGTAGAGATTTTGAGTGAAAATTGTACTTTCAGATATTGGTCTTATTTGGCCTATTAGGTACTTGTAAATTGCTTGGATCTTAGTTAGATCTCTTGCATTATCAGTTTGAGACTCTTTTGGCCTTATTGAGGCAGTTGTAAAATTGTAAATCAGAAGTCCACTTTGCCATTTTTTGCAAGTGGCCCATTGTATATGCACTACTTATAAAGTGCCAAAATCATCACATTTGGGGGGGGGTTCTTTGATTGAGTGAATTTGGGGGGGTGTCTTGTGTGATTGTGCCTCTCTTTGTGCTCTTTCCATTCTTTTTACAATGAGTCCTAATAAGTTTCCACCATTAACTCCACATAATTATGCATCATGGAAAATTAAAGTATGGAGTAAACTAATGGAAAAGGGTCTCACACACTACATAGATGGAGCAATAACAGCACCACCTGATCCTAAGGTTGATCCAATTGCTCAATTAGAATGGCTCACAAAGAATTGCATGGCTCTTAGAACCTTACGCAAGTATGTATCAGATGACCTCATTTTCCACATTGAGAAGTGTAAAACAATTAAAGAGGCTTGGGATATGTTTCAAAAATTGTATGGACAAGTTGATGAAATCAGAGGCTATCAGATTGACAACGAGCTCACCAACTTAGATCCCAAGAGTTTTGATACAACCCAAGATTATGTCACCAAAGCAAATGAGCTAAGAGCAAAGCTTAAGGATTGTGGAATTGCCAAAAAAGATGCTCAGTTGATCTTCAACTTGTTGGATAAGCTTGCACCAGAATATGCAGCGTTTGTGTCTAGCTTCCAAACTCATCATTTGACAGTGGGGAGTTCTTATGTTATGCCTTCATTTGATGCTTTCATAGAAATGTTAATATTGGAACAATCTAAGTTGTTGAACATGGGGTTTCTCAAGTCTTCAAAGTCCAAGGCTTTGGTAGCAAATCAAGGAAGTCAAGGCAAAGATTCCAACAAGAAGAAGAAGCAATCCAAGTCTAAGCCACACCAAGAAAAAGGACAATCATCCTCTCCATCACAAGGCAATTTTTCATCCTCTTCCAAGAAGGGGACACCACCTAAGAAGGATAAACCAACTTGTGCATATTGCAAAAAGTATGGTCATGATGAGCATCGATGCCACGCAAAGCAAGTTGATGAGTTAACCAATCTTCTTAAGAACAACAACATCAACTTGTCATCCGCCTACACAAAGAAGGATTCAACTCCTTCCTCTTCCTCAAAGTCTAAGGGAAAAGGGCAAGCATTTGTGGCTACAACGGGTTCTTCACAGCAATGGATACTTGACTCGGGTGCCTCATATCACATGGGTTCTACAAAGGAGCAGTTTTCTTCATTGGAGCCATCTAAGGTACCTCACATTTACATAGGTGATGACACACAAGTAGAGGTTGAAGGGAAAGGTTCAGTTGACATGGATGATGGAACATTTGAGAATGTTCTCTATGTTCCTAACTTGTCTACCAACCTTCTCTCCATCTACCAAATCACTCACTATGGGAATGGGAAAAAGGTTGAGTTTATACCAGATTCAGTTGTGGTAAAGGAACTTGATAATGATGCCTTGGTAGCAGTGGGACAAGTCAATGACAACTCAATGCTTTATTCATTCTCCCACTTTGTGCCAAGTTCACCTTCTAGGGCCTTGCTTACTCATTCAAATTCAGAAAGTAAGCTATGGCATGAGTGGTTTGGTCACCTCAACTACCACTATCTTTAGCAGCTCAGCACTAAAGACATGGTCACAGGTCTACCTCGAATCAAATTTTTAGAGGGTGTATGTTCAGGTTGTTCCATGGGCAAGCATCCCGAAGAGAAGTTCGATAAAGGGAAAACTTGGAGAGCTTTGGAAGTTCTTCAACTTGTTCACAGCGATGTAGGAGGTCCATTTCCAGCACCTTCATTCAGTAAGGCCTGCTATGTTCTTACCTTCATTGATGACTACTCCCGCTTCACTTGGGTCTACTTTCTCATTCATAAGAGTGACGTATTTGACAGATTTCAGGACTTCAAGACTTGTGTGGAGAAGCAATCAGGGAAAGTGGTCAAGATTCTTCACACAGATAATGGAAGGGAATATGTGAACAAGAGACTTGAGGATTTTTGTACATTTGAGGGGATTGATCTTCAGCATTCTGTTGCATACACTCCACAGCAGAACGGGGTTGTAGAACGCAAGAATAGAACTCTCAAAGAAATGGCTAGCTGTATGATACATGCATGTTCTCTTGATCCCGCCTTTTGGACAGAGGCTATCAGTTGTGCCACACACATCCAGAATCGGGTTCCTCACAAAGCTTTGCAAGGTATTACTCCTTTTGAAGCTTGGGCTGGTAGGAAACTGATTGTGAGACATTTCAGAGTCTTTGGGTGTCCAGCATGGGCTCGCATACCTCCACAGAAATGCAAGGCATTGGAACCTCAGAGTCAACCTTGCATATTTGTTGGATATCTTGAGGGTGTTAAGGCATATAGATTGATGAATCTAGAGACACATGAGGTATTCATTGAGAGGAGTGTTCACTTTGAGGAAATCTCTCCTAGCTTATCCTCTCTACCTCCTCCACCTTCCTCCATTGTGGATAGTGATGTTAGTGATTCAGATGATGAGACTCCCTCAACTCCGACTCGCAGGGTTCCACCTCCGCAGGGTCCACTTGCAGTTGAGGAGCCTCGTTCTCCACCTCCACCTAGGCCTCGTTGGGCTCGACAGACACTTGAGTCCGTGGGTTCTCTTGTTGGGGATCCTTCAGATACACGGAGAACTTGATCACAACATCAGGATCTTCCACATGCATTCATTGCTACTGCTTCCGATCCACAAACATTTAGGGAAGCATCAGGGGTTCCTGAATGGGACCAAGCTATGGAGGAAGAGTATAGTTCCTTGATGAGGAACAACACATGGGATTTAGTCCATCTCCCTAAGGGGAGAAAGATGGTTCAATGTAAGTGGATCTATCGGACCAAGTTTGCAGCGGATGGTAGTGTGGATAAGTATAAGGCTCGGCTTGTTGCAAAGGGTTTCTCGTAGGTTGCGGGTGTTGACTATAATGAGACCTTTGCCCCCGTAGCCAAGATGAACTCCATTCATTTGACACTTGCTATTGTTGCAGCTCATGGTTGGGCTGTACATCAGATGGATGTGAAGAGTGCTTTTCTTCATGGTGATCTTGATGAGGAGATTTTTATGGAGCAGCCACAGGGTTTCATCCAGGATACTTCCTTAGTTTGCAAACTAAGGAAATCTCTCTATGGCCTTAAGCAGGTCCCCAGGGCTTGGTACGCCAAGATGGATTCCTTTCTTCTCTCTGCAGGGTTCACCAAGTGTCATTCTGATCCGAATGTCTACATTTTGCGACAGGATGACTCTTAGTTGATACTTGTGCTCTATGTTGATGACTTGATCATTACAGGGAGTACTTCATCCATCATTGGCAGGGTCAAATCTGCTTTGCATGATAGATTTTCTATGACTGACTTGGGTCTTTTGCACTACTTTCTCGGGATAGAGATTTCACAGTCACCTTCCGGGATTACACTATGGTAGCCCAAGTATGCTCTTGATCTACTTGCATGCTTTCATATGGCTGATTGTAAGCCTGCCCTGACTCCCTTTCTTTTAGGAGTCAAGCTTGAGGCTCAGTGTTCTTCTCCACTCATTGATGCCACTTTGTATCGTCAGCTTGTGGGTAGTCTCATCTACTTGACTCATACATGCCCTAATATTTCATTTGCAGTTGGCATGGTTTCCCGCTTCATGCATGATCCACATGAGCTTCATTGGAAAGCCGCCAAATGCATCCTTCATTACATCCAGGGTACACATCACTATGGGATTCACTATGTAGTAGGCACAGGACTTCGCTTGGTTGGTTACACAGACTCCGATTGGGCTGGCTATCTAGTTGATTGTAAGTCTACTTCTGGTTACAGTTTTCACCTTGGTTTGGGCCCCATTTGTTGGCAGAGAAAGAAGCAACATGCTATTTCTCTCTCTTCAACTGAGGCTGAGTATCGAGGTGCTGTTAATGCAGCGACTGAGACCATTTGGCTCCAGCAAATTCTCATAGAGTTTGGTTTCACCACTCCACGGCCAATAGTTCTACATTGCGACAATCAGAGTGCTATTGCGATCTTGAAGAACCCGGTCCAGCACCAGCGGACCAAACACATCGAGATTCATATGCACTATATCCGAGCGCTCATTTAGGAGTAGTTCATTGATTTGCAGTATTGTCCTACAGCAGAGCAGGTTGCTGACATATTCACCAAACCTTTCACCGAGAGTAAGTTCCAGTAGTTGCGAGCTCTCTTGGGGGTGCGGGATGTGTCATTAGGGGGGGTCAACTGACTTCTCCTTCCTCTCTTATGGGGGGGACTTTTTCCTCTTTTAGGTTTTGTCCTTCTTCTTTGAGAGTCTTTTGTACATTCATCTCTCTTTTGGGGGGGAGTTTTTTACCACTAGGTTTTCTCCCTTTCTCCGTTTGTGAGAGATTGCATTGCATAGTTTTGCTTGCATTTGCATATTGTACATGGGTACCTATCATGGCCTAGTAGCTGAGACCCATCTTGCATTGTTGACTTGAGTCTTCATTCCCCTAAGTTGCACTTAAGGGGGGGTGTTGGTGTAAATAAATATTCATTTTGGATATTATTACACTTACTTAAGTTAACTTAGGATAATGCATTTCTTCATAGTTTGGATTTGAGACACTTAGGGAAGTGTGCACTTAGGGATAGAGCTTGTAGGAGAAATTCCACCTTTTGTGGTCTTATTTTGCTGTTACACTCCACATTCGGTGGGTCATCCACCTCTTGTGGAATATTATATTATTTCTCCTACCTACCCTTAGTATTTCTTACCTACCCTTGTTTCTCATTGAGCCACATGTCATATTTGTGTGCTCATACATCCATATGGCCTTGCCTATATAATCAGGCCTCTATTCATTGTATTGGTTAATCCAGTTGATCATTTGTGTATATTGATGAGAATACAGTTTGTTCTTGTCATTCTATTGTCTCTTTTATGCTTTTCATTGTGCCCTTGATCTTGGCAAAATCCTACAGTTGCTTTTTGGTGATTGTTGTTTTGTTAAGTCGTTGCTGAGTGATTGGATAAATTAAAAACTAGTTGTTTTGGTTTCACATTGTTCTTATCCACTATCCCATCATTGACGACATTATGATTTCTATTCCAAAACTTTGGCTTATCATTGTTGTTGTTGTTAGTGTTTTTAGGAGGGTGAACTCCTTCTTTGTATATTTTCAACTCACTTCTCTTTATCATGGCTTCCTCCATTCCAATTCCATTATCAATCATCTTTCCAAAACTTTGATGTCCTTGCATTTTTAGATGATAACTCATTTGATCATTTAGGTTGTCGATGAATATGTCCATTTTTTCATACTTACGAGGATATCGTGAAGCTAACCATCTCCATCTCTGTAAAAATGTCATGAAAGGTTCTCCACTCTTTTGTTTGGCATTACATAGGTCTATCATTGTTACTTCATGTTGTATGTTGTAAGAGTATTGTGAAACAAACTTATCCACCAATTTTGAGAATGATTTGATTCCATGTGGAAGTTTGGGGAACCATTCCATAGCTAGTCCAGTTAAGCTTTTTGGAAATAATCTCATCAAGTAGGTATCCTCATGGGAAAACTCCATACTCATTGTGCAAAATTCTCATATATGATCTTGGGGGTCAGTGCTTCCATCATATTTTTTCATATCTGGAGTTTCACAACCTATAGGAAATGGTATCATGTTTAGATTTATGTCAAATGGATAAGGACAGATTTCTTGAAGTGAGTATCTTATAACATTTCCTCTTTGCATATCTTGAATTTGTGTTTGCAATGTTTGTATTTGTCATGAGAAAGTTGTGATAGGATTATCAACATGATTTGTTCTTGTATAACCATGATTTTGCATTCTAGGAGGATCTTGATCTCTTCTTGTATCATCTCTACCCCTTCTTGTATCCTCATTGGATTGAATGTTATCTAGAATTTCTATGTCATCCCTTTTGGGAATGTAAGTTTCCTCATTGGTTCTAGTGTTATTAGGAATTGACGTGTCATTAATTTGAGACCAAAAATATCCTCATGTTGTTCGTTATTAAAGGGGGGGTCACTTCTCTTTTGTGTCAATTTGTTCACACCAAAATCTTGGGGGAGTGTAGCACTAAATTTTGCTAACATTAGGAAATATTTTTATTCATCTCCCTCCAATATTTTCTCCACAAATTTATCGAATTAAGGATCTTTTTTGATGTCTCTGACATGTTGTTCTATTATTTCCTCTTCAACTTGTATTTCATCTTTGTGTTCCATGTTTCTATAATCTTCGGTTATTTCAAATGTTTCTATTTCTATTTCTGCAATCCTTTGTCTCCGAGCCCTGGCTAAAACGGGCATACACGTGTGTTAGATATTGTGCTAGGATTCGATTGTCCAAATTTTTTTTCGATAAGTGATCAATTGTCAATGTAAATGTGATAAAATGATATGACACGAAAAGATGATTCAAGTGTTTTAAAAGTTTGCAAGTTTTTCAATCTTCAGTTTTGGAGTGAAATGATGATGATTTTGATAAAAACCATGTCCAATAGGAACGATATATCCTACGATGTGGGACAAGGTTATCCTGACCAAACATTGTAGTTTCATGATAGAGGATGATAGATCCCAATGAGAAACTATGTTTTGAGTGATCAGTTTATCAAAGAGGGTGATAATGCACTTTGAGATGTTAGATCTTGAACTTGTTGAAGGTGAATACTTGAAAATATTGAGGTGTCTATTTCTAGAATCCGATTTAACATATGATAACTTGACCAAGCAAACCAAGGAGACAATCTAAGCATAGAATGATAGATAACAGGTGTTTAAGCTCATTGTAAACTAACCAAGCAAATATGACAGATCTGAAAAAGACATGCAAGAAGACAGTTCTGGACAGACAGAGACATAAATTCGTATGACACCTTATACAACCCCGAATGACAATTTTGACAGGCTCATACGACAAACCAAAAATTTTGCATGACAAAAGACATAAACTCATACGAACTTTCTCATAGAACTAGACGACAAAAGATGACACAAAATTCTCTACTAAAATGAATCGTACGATAATTGCCACTGGGCTAGACGATAAAAGATAACACAAAGTTTTCTGCTAAGATGTGTAGTGTCCACCCTTGACTTGACTTTTTTTACTAGAGTTGACTTTTAATTCATGCATGATAGACATTATTGGGCATAGGCTATTTTAGAAGATTTATATGATGTTGATACTATCATTATTGAACGTGTGATTTATTAGACACTATATAATTATTATGTGATTGACTATTGAAAGATTATATTGATCATGTGATTTTATGAGCATAAGTGTTGATGGATTTTACATGCCTTACTATAATCATGAATTATACTAATCATGCACTTGATGATGTTTTTATGTACTGACCATATTTAATGATTATGTATGATGAGTTGATCTTATGGTGTGTTTGATTATTGTATGGTTGTCTTCAGGATAGAGACAATGCCACATCACTCATTGCGAGCGGGATGTATCGTTGTGATTCTCTAACCCTTGTTTGCTATAATATGTGTTGTCCTTTGTTGTATTTTTGTTGTCCTTTCATGTATTTGTGTTATCCTTCATTGCATTTACGCTGTCCTTCAGTATATTTGCACTATCTTTTGGGTAAAAGCATTGTCTTTAACTGCATAGGCGCTAAACTATTAAACACAAGCACTAACCTGTAATGCAAAAGCGCTAAACTTCAATGCGAAAGCATTGTTCTGCCTGTCTTTGGTGTTTTCACTATTTTTCTAGTCAGATTTGGATTCTTGAGTTTGGTTTCTTCCAAGGGCTTTTTGGGATTTTTGTAGACATTTTCCAGCTACTATTATTTATCAGTTTGATGTGATTTTATGTTTTATATGCTGAAACATTCTTGGCTTATTTATTGTTGAAGATTTGAGTATTTTCTTATATTGAGATGTTGCAATGGAAAAATGGTATTGTTATGGAGACAACAAGATGTGATTGTTGTGGAGACAATAAGATGTTATTGCTATGGAGACAACAAGATGATATTGTTGTGGAGACAACAAAATTTATATGTTTTATTGATGGAATATTTCTTATATGATAAGGATTTCCACTTTGAGGCTCATTTTGCATTGTAATGGATTTAAGCCCTTTGCGCTCTTTAGCTATGGCTTTTCCTTGTATGTTTCATGTGTTGTTGGGCTGCATGATGAAGTTATGGATCTCTTCTTGGAATTTGAATTGGATCCTCTTTTCTACTATTATTTTTGGAGCATGGTAGTTCATGGATAATAAGTGTAACAAGAGCGTAAATTATGATAATGTAATTTATGTAATGAAATTCTTATCTAATGGTTGTAAAAGAAATCATGCTTATGAGAAATGATTATGTTGTTCTAGTTATAGTAATAGCTTTGGTTATGGTACATGATTGTAATGATGAACCCCGAGTTGTATTGTAATGCATTTATATTAAATGAAATGGATGCATGAGATGTGGATAAGTATTATGGTTTGGAACTAAATGATGCAATTTGTATTCTTGATGAGCCATGTTAAAAGGAAATAATATAAATGTTATGATAATGGTATTAGACTTAAATGATGTATTTAACTAATGCATTAAGTGGAAGAAATGTTATGCCTTGGTAGGATGTATGAGTATGAGTAATATTGGAAGATATCTTAGGACATGTTTATGTGTTGTGACTAAAGAATTTGAACTTATAGTATCATACTTCGTAGTCAGTGATCTAATGGTAGGATTGAAATCTTATAATGCTTGGGATGTAATTGAATGGTCCTTATGAAAAATATTGTATGGATGTTCTTAGTGAATGAATTACTAATCTTATTAATGGAAATTACTAGTAAGTGTATGGATAGATAGTAAAACGAATGCTTGTCTTTTAGAAAAGGATTAGAATGTATCATGTGTTATGGTTAAGATTATATCTCCATTTGGTGGATGGTATTAGTTGTTATGGAATTAGGATATTGTATCTTAGTTTGTGTTGAGATGAATTCATGTAGTTACCTGATTTGTAATAAAATGATTGTTGATTAATTGATATAGTGTAAGAGATTTTATGAGAATTAAATGGGCTATGGATTAAATGGTTAGGAAGACTTTGTGATTATTGCCTTATGTACTTTAGGAATCATGATTAAGTAATAAGTATGCTAGGAGCATAGAATTATAAATGATTATGTGGAAGTTAATTGTAAATGGAAATTATGTTAATGCAATGTAAGGGTTAATCTTGGTATGTGAATGGTGATGTTCATAGTCGAAGGTTGGTTAATGGTAAGAAGAAATATTTGAATTTGGTGTATAAAATGAACCTAAGAGAAAAAGGGAAATAGCTATGCATTGAAAGATAGAATCTCATATTAAATGAAAGATTATGAAGGTTACATATCATGAGTGTTAGGTATTGCTATCGTGTACCTATGCTTGAAAAATGATTAAGTTTTTAAGTATTGATATAGAAGAAAGTAAATGTTTATTTCTTATGTACGTAGATTAAGTAATGGCATTGAGATATCCCAGGGAGTTAGTAGTAATGATTTATTGTATTCCGCTTGCGTAATTATTTGAATAGCTTGAGTGAATTATTCTATGTTCATAACACTTAAATAGTGTTGTGTGCTTGTTGCATTGTTTAAGTGATGTTATGTGTTGTATTGTTAAATAAAAAATAAAAAATAAATAAATTAGTGTGTATTTAGCTATATTTCTTTGGGGTATTTTGGCAGGAATTATAAGATGACTCGCACGACAATTCTCACTGGAACAGATGATAAACTAGATGCCTCATACGGATAATGTAATGCCCTGCCAGGAAACCCCGAAGGGATAAAGCTAAAACACACAATGGAGTGGCACGACAATTCTCACTGGAACAGATGATAAACTAGATGCCTCGTACGGATAATGTAATGCCCCGCCAGGAAACCCCGAAGGGATAAAGCTAAAACACACAATGGAGTACAATATATATATATATATATATATATATATATATATATATATATATATATATATATATATATATATATATATATATATATATATATATATATATATATATATTTAATAAGACACAACATTAAGATACATTGAGTTATCTAAAGCTTCGATGACATAGCAGAAGAGTAAACAACCTAAGGAGTTTCCCAATGTGATTACGTAACTTAACACCTAACTCAACTCACGACATTTGATCCAATTAAGTAGGGTATCTTAATTACATGTTATTACTTAAAACATGGATATAATTTATTCTGTAAATTAAAATTATTTAGAAAATAGGATGCATTCATCCATTAAGGTTGAAGATGAGGCTAACATGAGGAAATTTACCCATTAAAGTTAAAACATAGATAACATGTGGAGGTTCATCCATTAGAGTTAAAATATAGGCAACTTAATGAAGTTTATCCATTAGAGTTAAAATTAGATAACATGATGAGTTCATCCATTATAGTTAAAATATAGCTAATAAGACGAAGTTCACATATTAAGGTTAAAATGTAAATAACATAATGAAGTTCATCCATTAGGGTTAAAATATAGATAACTTGATGAGTACATCCATTATAGTTAAAATAAAGCTAATATGATGATGTTCATTTATTAAGATTAAAATGTAAATAACTAAATGAGTTCATTCATTTTAGTTATAATATAGCTATTATGATGGAGTTCATCTATCAAGGTTAAAATGTAAATAGCTAAATGAGTTCATCCATTTGAATTATGATTTAGGTAATATGACGAGTTCATCCAACAATGGTTATCCAATCATTTCGTTCAAACTTTTCCTTAACCATATACCATGCATCTAATTTCATTACATGCTTTAATTTCATCATAACCTAGTGAGTTCTTTCCATGCATACTTAATTGTATTATCAATAACTAAAATTGAGTACATTCTATTATTCAAATCTACATCCTTTCATGATCCACATTCCTACATTTAATTAAGACAACTGCATACATGCATTTACGATTAATTTCATCTAATCCACTTATACATTCTATCAAAATGCCATCCATTCATGCTAACACTAAACATGAAACATAAGATCAAAAGCATCACATAACACCAAATTGATATCGGAGTTCACCCCTAAAGGGCTACATCTCCAGGTCTGCTCAACTACAAGACCCCTCTAATTATTTAAATAAGTTAAGGATACATAATGTTCACATTATTTACAATCCTACCATCAAGGTGAACATAACCAATATACAAATGACCACATCGGTCAATAAATACATAAATGATCCCTACATAGAAAAGGATCCAATTGATCATATTAAAAGCAAATGCAAAGGTCCATTGCCTGATGGTACTCTAACTAGAGACTTGACCAACTATGGTCAACCACAAATAAACACTCGACACCCGCGTAAAGGACAAGACTAGTTATAACACCATCACAAGGCAACAACGAAACTAGAGACCGATGGCATAAACAGGTACCCCAAATCAACCAGACGATAGGGTCCAAACAAACATATCAAGGCCTCGCAATTACTTAAACAAAAGCGAATACATAAATTAAACTTGCAATACTACCATTTGTCTATTTCACAATACCGAGGAAGAATATAAATAACCCATTTATTTTATCAAACGAAGATATCATTAACTTACCCATTTTCCAATCGATACATTATTAAATTTCCGTTAATTCTAATAGCATATCATTTAAGTTTTCAAAAAAAAATATCCAATGATAAACATTTCATTTTCCAACTGTACTCCTATACTTTAGTATTCCATTTCTAAAATTTCCCAGATGACCTATAACATTCAAATCCAAAAATAATATATTATTTTAAACATCACCAAATAATAAATATATTTTATTTCAAAAATTTCCAATAAAAATATTATTCTATCTATTCCCAAGGAGTATTTCCTCATTAAAACAGATACCCAGATTAAATATTAATCATTATATATTTATCAACCCCTGGATAATAAAATATAAACAATTAATAATTTAAAACATGATTTCAAATTAAATATTATTTAATATATATATATTGATGTCATAGAAATGGGGACAAGGCAACAACAAAGTTCAATGTTAATAAGTTAGTTTCAACCATAAAAACAAAACAAAGAACTAAAAACCATTCCAAACATATCAAGAGAGATTTCAAAAAGCATGAAAGAAGTTTAACAAAATAAAAGAAAGGAGAAGAGCCTCCCTAAGATGCTTCCATGATGCCTTTTGATGCTTCTCCCTTGTTTCTCTCCTCTCCAAGTCCCAAATGAGTGTAGCTCTCAGCTTTTAGCACTAGCCATGGATGCCATATGGAGATTCAAGATGGTTGAATATGATAAGCAAATACTATGCAAGAGTAGATAGTGATGCTATGAAAAAGCTCTATGCTAATGCCAGTATAACAACAATACTCTAAAATGCTTCCTTTTGCTTGAGGAGAAGGGTTCTATTTATAGAAGAAATGGGGAAATGAAGGGTTAAGATTGAATGGTTTAATCAAGGGCCAAGTTTGAAAGTTGGGGATCCATGTGCACAATTGGCACCAATAAAATGGTGACAAGTGTCAACATAGGATTGGGTTGAGAGAAGAGGTTGGAGGCATTAAAGGCCTGAGAAGACCTCATGGTTATCTAGAAGGTAAGGGTCAAGTCTAAATTAAGATTACCCATTGGATTAAGAGTTAATCCAAGGATAAACCTTTGTGCAAATGATTAAGAGATAATCATGGTCAAAACATTAATGGCTTGATGAGACCTTTGGGTTGGGTAGAGGTTGAGTCAAAACAAATGTTTTAACCATGTGGGAGGGTTTGAGGTAACCATTAATGGTTATTGGAGACTTTGGGGATTAAGTGGTTGAAGGTTGAAAGCCTTCAATGGTTATCAAAGACTTTGAGCCATTTAGTGGTTGAAGGTTGAAAGCCTTTAATGGTTATCAAAGACTTTGAGCCATTTAGTGGTTGAAGGTTGAAAGCCTTTAATGGTTATCAAAGACTTTGAGGGTTTGATTTGTTGAACACACAAAGCATTAATTGCTTTTCAAAGACTTTGGATTCTTTGAGAAGTGACTCCAATTTGCTTAGGAATGTGACAATATTTAGGGGATGGATTAGGCTAATTAGGAAGGGTTTAGAAGAATCTAGAAGGGGTTTAGGCATACAAGTGGATTTTGTAGGAAAATGCAAGTGGGAGAAATTTTGGTATTTTCAATTAAAATAAAATCATTTATTTCAATTAAATGGTGTAATTTGCATTTGGATAAATATTCAAATAAATATTAATTTATTTAAATGAGAAAAATGAAGATAAAGCATTAAAATGCTTGAAGACTTTGAGGGAAACCATTAAAGGCTTGAAGACTTTAAGGAAAACCATTAAAGTCTTAAGAAGATTATAGAAGGAAGCCATCAAGTTTGAAGACTTTAAAGCCATCAAGTTTGAATACTTTAAGGGAAACCATTAAAGGTTTCAAGTGGGTGAGGATAAATAGGATTTTAAATAAATAATTTATTTAAAATAGTTGTGCAACTTGCTTTTGTAGGAAAATACAAGTGGGTGGAGGATAAAGGTGATTTTAAATAAATTATTTATTTAAAATAATTGTGCAACTTGTATTTGTAGGAAAATGCAAGTGGGTGGAGGATAAAGGTGATTTTAAATAAATGATTTATTTATTTAAATGTGAGAGGTGGGATTTTGGGGGTTTTAAATAAATATTAATTTATTTAAATGTGAGAGAAGATTTAATTAAATAAATATGATTTATTTATTTAATTAATGGTCTGAATTTGGTTAAGTGAATTAAATCAAATAAATTGAATAATTTATTTAATTAATAGGAGAATAGGGTTAAGATGAATTAATTAAATATTAATTTAATTAATTATTAATTGATGGTTAAATAATCAGATAAATACTAAGTATTCATTTAATTAAGTGGATAGATTTATGTGACTAAATTTGCCCCTCTTTGAGACGGTGCGGTTTATTGCGTCGTTTCAAAGAAAGAAAAATAGGTGTGAAGAAATGCCCCATAAAATATAAATTTAATGGGTGGTATGCCCCCTCGAGAGATGGGCCGAATTTTGTTTTGAAAAATCGGGCGATCTCTCGAAAAAGAATGCAAAGTGGAGGGGAGGTAGAATAGAAGAAATTAGAACTAATGATGAAAGAATGGGAGAAAATGGAGTGAATATGAAGAAACAACAAGCCAGCAAGTACCCTGAGGTCATGCAAGAGATACATAGCAGATGTAGTGTAGGGTTTTGATTGATGCTATACAATTGATCAAAATTGGTTGGACAATCTGGTGCAATCGGTTGAATTGCCCCGGTCAAGTCAAAGCGTGACAGTTGATGTCAGTTGGTTGCTTGGACATGATAAAGTCTGAGTAAGTGAATCAAAGTGACCTGATGGTGACTTAGACAATTGATGTAATTGCCCGATGAAGTCAAGGTATATGAAGCAAAATACTCATTGAGACGTAGACAATTGATGTAATTGTCCATTGGATTGTGTTTGATTGGTGGATCAATTGATAGTGTGTGCATGGGATGGATGATTGTGGTGAATCATAGCAGCCCCGTTGAGACTAGGTCATTATGATAAATGCTTGATGTAGTCTAGGATTACCATGATCGATTACCTGTTGAGACCCGAAGATACGTGATCAGAGTATCTGTTGATAGTCTAGGTGTGCGTGAGTTGATGTACCTATGCAGATAGAGTAACTTTCTTGACTTATTGGATGACTTAGGATAGGAAACACAATCCCTCCTATTTAGAGATGGATGGTGATGAACGTGGCTTGATTAGGTTGATTGGGACACGATGTAGGGTATGTGATGCTGATTGTTGAGATGGGGAGGGTTGGGGGGGTTCAATGTTAGATAGAAGAAATGGAGGACCTATTACATTCCTATGGAAGAAGAGGAAAATAGAGTATCCATTGTCATTACTATGTATGAATGATATGCAGCTATTTATGAATGTATGGATGGATGGAATGCAATGGAATGCAATATATACAAATGAGATGGAATGATGATCCATGGTGCATTATTTTTCATCATTGAGCTTTAAAATGTTGTAAGAAAATACAAGCAACTTGACATAAAGATTCAAGATGACCAGAGTCTTTCTTACATGGATTTTGATATAGCAAGTTAATACAAGCAACTTGATATAATGGATCAAGTTGACCTGAGTATTGCTTGCGGAACAGATAAGGATTATCTCCTTTCATGCATGACTTGGAACATCCTCCTTGATCTTAGGCTGATCATATCCTGAGACAAGTGCATACCGTAATAAGAGATAAAACCTTTATCCAATTTGGATGAGGTAGGAGGAACCAAAGAAAGAGAATTGTACCTGCAAACAAACAATATATACATAAAGAATAAAGAATATGGATCCTTGGTAATGGTTCATGCTCATATGGTCGAGGTATACGCTGTAGTCAGCAAGCTGCAATGATCTATGACTGCATTTTGCATAAGATCATGTAGCTTGGTGAACTTCCCACGTAGACACCATTAGTACATGCCCCAGTACTTCATCGGAAGTAATGCGCAAATGATACAAAACAATGCTGAAAGATCCCGATACAAATAAACAAACGATTGTACTCATAAATCAACCAAGTATTTGATAGCTTAACATAATTTTCTTGTCAAAGAAAATGTCATCTTGTCTTTGTTTTGATAAGGAAGGATGCATCCTTGTTTAAGACAGTTTGGATTGTTGATGTTGATTGTGTTGGTCGAGTGATAAGTGGTCATTTGTGTGAGTATTTTGTATCTGATCGGATGAATATGTACAAGGTGTTGTCATGTTTTTTTGGGTGATTTTCGATGGTTTTTCGATGTTTTTGGATTTTGTGTAATAGTTTTTGAATGTTTGTGGATTTTGTGAGTCATTTTTGAATGTTTTTGATATTTTCTGGGACATTTTTGAATGTTTTTGTATTTTGCGAGACATTTTTGAATGTTTTTGTATTTTGCGAGACATTTTTGAATGTTTTTGCCAATGAATCACCAGTAATGTAGAATCCACTTCCATCATCTAGATTGTAAGGGCATTGCCCCCAAGTTGGACATGATTTATGAAAAAGCGGGATGCTAGACGCATGAAGTACTTTCTTGGATGACAGATCAAATAACAAGCCATGGTTAGATGGATGGATGTGTGTATGTATGAATGTGATCACAATGAGCTTGAAAGATACTGGAGCCATTGCCTTTATGAGTGGCACCTGTTTGCCAGGTTTTCGCCATCGTACTTACCCAAGGTGCCACTGGAGTGGTTGTTCACCATTTGGATGCATGATTTTTCTTTACTTTTTTGAATGTTTTTGTATTTTCTTTAGGACATTTTTCTGAATGTTTTTGGTATTTTTCTGATATGCAGGGGAGCCTGATGCCTTGTACACCCTAGGTATAAAACCGTTTGAGGTGCATGCTATTGATTGGATCTGCAAGCGGTTCTCCGTCTGATGTAGCCAACTGATATGCCCCGGACCCGAATACAGCAGTGACAACATATGGGCCGAGCCAATTTGATTCAAACTTGCCTTGATGTTCTCTGTTTGGTTGGTTGCGAGGATTTTCTCGAAGAACAAGATCACCTACCTCAAATGTACGAGATCTAACTCGGTGATTGTAGCTTCTACTCATGCGCTGCTGATAGGCTTTGAGGTGATTGTATGCAGCTTGTCGCTTCTCATCTAGTAACTCTAAGTCCTGAAGACGGGATACTCTGTATGCTTCATCATCGATGAGATTGTGCAATGAAACTCGTAAGGATGGTATCTCGACCTCAATAGGTAAGATAGCTTCAGCACCATAGACCAATGAATAAGGAGTTGCACCTGTAGGGGTTCGAATGCTAGTTCGATATGCCCATAATGCTGGATTCAATTGAACATGCCAATCACGACCGGCATCATTGACCGTCTTCTTTAGGATTCGCAATATGTTTTTATTGGATGCTTCGGCCTGACCATTGCCTTGTGGGTAATAGGGAGTGGAAAAGCGGTGTTGGATATGAAATTTCTCACAAAGCTCGCAGACATCCTGATTTTTGAAAGGAAGACCGTTATCTGTGATGATGGACATGGGCACACCATACCGGCAGATGATGTAGTTGAGGATGAATGAGGCGATCTGCTTGCCGGTGACTTGGGTAAGCAGAACAGCTTCGATCCACTTGGTGAAATATTCGGTGGCGGTAATAATGAATTTATGGCCGTTGGATGAAGATGGATGAATCTTACCCACAAGGTCAAGGCCCCATTGACAAAAAGGCCATGGTGTTGTGATTGGTTGCAGTTCTTGAGCTGGTGCATGTATTAGGTCGCCATGAACTTGACATTTTTTGCACTTCCTGACAAAGTAGTAGGAATCCTTTTCCATAGATGGCCAATAGTATCCAGCTCGCATGATCTTCTTGGCTAGTGATGGACCACTTGAGTGAGTCCCGCAAATTCCTTCATGTACCTCTTCCAAAGCCTTTGTTATCTCACCTTGTTCTAGACATCGAAGGAGAGTACCATCAAGACCGCGTCGGTATAGGGTTTCGGCAATAATGGTATATCGAGCGGTTTGGCGAATGAAGGTTTTACGTCGGTTATTTGATTGGTTGGGAGGAAGGGTGTGATCGCGGAGATAGGTGTAGAACTCACCATACCATGGGGATTCAGAACCAACAAGGCAACATATCATTTCAGATTCGAGGATATCATAAGCAGGGATCCAAAGTTGTTCTACCAAGAACTCGTAGCGTGTTGAATTTTGTGGAAGATCTAGTAGAGATGCGATGGTAGCCATAGCGTCAGCAGCTCGATTCTGATCTCTTGGTATCTGCTCAAAAGTGATAGTAGTAAATGATGTCTTTAGATTGTCCACCATTTGCTTATATGGCATGAGTTTATCATCTTTGGTCTGATATTCATCTGTTGCTTGTCGAATGACTAGTTGTGAGTCGCCATATACTTGCAGTTCTTGTAATTTCCATTGTATGGCTAGCCTGAGTCCTGTGATCAAGGCCTCATACTCTGCTATGTTGTTGGTGCATGGAAATGTGAGCCTGTAAGACTTCGGGATGCTATCACCCTGAGGTGTGATAAACAGAATGCCTGCCCCTGAGCCGTGCCTAGTGTATGAACCATCAAAATATAGTTTCCATGGTTGTGCTGTTGTGATCATGAATATCTCTTCATCTGGAAAATTGGAAATGAGAGGATGATCGCCTATGAGAGGTGCATCAGCCAACTGATCTACAATTACTTGACCTTTGATAGCTTTACGGTCCACATACTCAATGTCAAATTCACTTAGAATCATTACCCATTTGGCCAAGCGACCTGTCAATGCTGCTTTGCTGAGTAAATACTTGAGTGGATCAATCTTTGCGATGAGTTGTACCTTGTGTGTCAACAGATAGTGTCGCAATTTAGTGGCTGCTAAGATTACTGCTAGGCAAGCTCGCTCAATAGGTGTGTAATTGAGTTCATAGCCCACTAGTGTGCGAGAGATATAGTAAATAGCACAGTCTTTTCCTTCTGCATTATGTTGTGTCAGTAGCACACCCAATGCTGTACTTGTCACTGAGATATAAAGTAACAACGGTCTACTTGGATCTGGTGGCATCAGCAATGGTGGATTCATGAAATAGTTTTTAAGTGCGTGAAATGCTTGCTGGCATTTGTCATCCCACTGAAAGCGGATGTTCTTGTGTAGCAAGTGTGTGAATGGGTGACACTTATCAGCCAATTGTGCAATGAATCTTCGGATGGATTGAAGCCGTCCTTGTAGTGTCCTTAGCTGACTGATATTCTTTGGAGGTGGCATGTCCATGATTGCCTTAACCTTTGCTGGATCGACCTCAATACCTTTGCTTGAGACAATGTATCCTAGAAGCTTCCCGGAGGTCACTCCAAAGACACATTTCTTTGGGTTGAGTCGAACATGGTATTGTTCCAGTCTATCAAAGATTTGATCTAAGATGTGAAGATGTCCTTCTCTAGTAAGTGATTTTGCTAGTAAATCATCCACATAATCTTCCATTATAGTATGCATCATGTCATGGAAGATGGTGGTCATTGCTCTTTGATAGGTCGCTCCTGCATTCTTTAGACCGAAAGGCATTACATTCCAGCAGTATGTGCCCCATGGACATGTGAAGGCTGTCTTATGTTGGTCCTCTGGTGCGATCTTTATTTGATTGTATCCTGAAAAGCCATCCATGAGTGAAAGCATAGCATGTCCTGCTGCCAAATCTACTATGATGTCGATATTTGGTAGAGGGAAGTCATCCTTAGGACATGCCTTATTCAGATCTCTGAAGTCTGTACAAATGCGGATGCCCCCTTTTGGTTTGCCAACTGGTACAATGTTGGAGATCCATTCTGCATAATCAATTGGTCTAATGAAACCAACATCCAGGAGTTTCTTGAGTTCTGTTTTGACTAGCACGGCAATCTGAGGATGCATCTTACGAAGCTTTTGCTTGACAGGTTTGGCTCCTTTTGCTACTGTGAGATGATGCATGACTAAATCAGGATCAAGCCCAGGCATGTCTGCATATGACCATGCAAAGTTGATCTGGCGCTTCTGGAAGAACTCTATGAATTGAGGCTGTTCCTCTGGAGTAAGAAGAGATGCCAGATGTATGATATGAGGGTTTTCAGGAGTCCCCACATTGTATTCTTTGGTTTCCTTGATAAGAATCGTTGATCGTTCCTGTTGTGTACTAGCAGGGAGGATGTCAAACCCTTCATCCTCAGGCGCCTCAGAGAGGTTTTCACCATTGGATACGCTCTTTCTTTTTACTTTTGTTGGATCAAACAGTGCCACAGTGTGGTTTTCACTGGAAGATCCATGTTTTATTGTTATGTTTTTGCAGCTGAAAGGTTTGGCATCCGCCCCAAAGTATGCTGCACTATTAAGTTCAATGGCGAATCCAGCTTTGTGATCCCTGCTTGGTAGATTATCCCTTAATTCCAAAAAGTCAATGATAGCCTCATCGTTTTGGAAGAGGTCAAGACATGGGGGATTTGGTTGGTTCCATTCGATGAGTTCAGGGTGGATAATGGGCATTACTTCATCGATTAAGTTAAGTGCGGGAGATGTATCGATGAGGGTTAAGACAGTGTGGTGAAGGTCGTTGATGGTACTCTCCCTGTCAGAATCTGGCGTAGGATGAGACGTAGGGTCTGTGGAAGATGTTTCCATCTCAAGTACCCAAGTGGTCTTTATCTGTGCTTCTCCGTAAATAGGAATGTCTTTGTGTGGCAGAGGTGGTGACGTGTCTTCCTCATCTGAAGTGTTAAGCTGTACAGAATCAAATTCCCACTCATGTGAGTCGGTCTCTGAATCACTTTCCAGCATCCGATTGCTATACCATACTGGGATGTCACTGGAGTTGAATACTGCAGGTGTGATTGGTTTATGTACCTTTGAGGTGATCGGTGCTGCAGGAACTGTGATGGGGTTTAAAGGGTTTGTCACTGGAAGTATCGACAGTGTTGATTTAGTGGCTTCTATTGGAACGGCTGGTGCCATAGATGCTGCTACGGGTTCCAATATAGTTGCTGCTATGAATGGTTTTATTGATGTGATGACTGCTGTGGATGGGATTACTAGTTCGATTGGTGGGATTTTTGGCACTGATGACGGTTACGGTGGGTTTGTGAGCCTCGATGGGGCAGTGACAATATTGCTTGATGGTGCTTTGATTATGAAAGGTGTCCTCTTTACAGTAGGTGGGCAAAATGGTTTGCTAGGTTTTCCTTTAAATCTGAGTTTAGGAAGGATCTCTTTTTCAAAGCCTAGGCCTGTATTACCTTTGGGCTTGAACTCTGGCAGCAGCGGTTCATGTCGTCCTTGTTTGCAGTATCCCAAAGCACTCTGACCATCATATCCCATTCTTTGCATAATGAGGAGGCCTTTGCCATACTGTTCTGTAGGAAGTGTAACTCGCGGTATGTCAGTGGTGATGGGATCTTTATAGATCCAGTCTGCTAGGTCCTCATCTTGTGTTTCTTCCTCTTGACTCCTTCCAAGGATGAAAGGTGTTAAGGCACATGCAGGCGTGTTTAGTGGTTGCTGGAGTAACTGCTGTGGTTTACCATGTGTTCTAGGAGAAGTAGGCATTTGTCCCACACAAAAGAGCTGACTTAAGTTGTATTCTCCAGGACCTTCCTCTGCGACTTTCATCTTAAGCTTTTCTTGCTTGGGTATAGGAGTGTTTGAACTGGCAAGAGAGGCGGGATTTACATATGATGTGGAAGAAATAGCTTCGCTATTATTAGGAACAGTAATCTCCGGTTGATGGCTGATATTATGGCAAAATGCGAAGGGATTTGCATCGCCCAGGATTGTGATCTCTGCACCGTTATGTGGGAACTTGATACATTGATGGTAGGTAGATGGAACGGCTTGCATGGCATGTATCCAAGGTCTCCCTAATAATAGATTATATGGCAGAGGAAGGTCCAGAACCTGACAAATTATGTGTTTTACCACAGGGCCCACTCGGATTGGTAGGACCACAGCTCCTTTAGATGAACGCTCTGCATCATCATAGGCTTTGATGGTGATCTTTTTGCGAGGATCCACTGATTCTATTGCATATCCCAATGCTATGACCAATTGTAGTGTACAAATGTTTAGGCCTGCTCCATTATCTATCAAGACTCGCTTGATCCTGTGTTGGTTGATAAAGCCTTCAATGTGTAGCGAAGCATTATGAGGTTGTTGGAAAGAAGAGTTGTCACTTTCAGAAAAAGTGAGACAAGGTGATGACTTTAGATTTCCAACCATGGCTTGAAATTGGTCTGTGTTCAGGTTTGCAGGGACTGACGCCTCTTGGAGTGCTTGATCCAAGATAGTTTTATGAGAGGGTGACAGACGCAATAGTTCTAAAATGGATATGAGCGCAGGCATTTTATCTAATTGTTCCACAAGATTATATTGCTTTGGGACGGAGGTGGTGCCCTGTGGAGCTGCCTTGATGGTGACCTTGCCACGACGTGTAACAACATTGCAATTTGAGGTGGGATTTTTGAAGGTTATAGTTGCAATTTGTTCACTGGCATCATACAGGTGATTTACAGTGTAGTTATACGCAGCCTGCGTATAATCAGTGGTATCAGTACCTCGCTTGGAAGTGGAAGGACCCCTTTGATCTTGTGATGGAAGTGGATTTTTGAACATCAGATGATCATTATTGGTTGTTTTTGGGTCATGTCCTTCAATCTCAATTTCTCCTCGATCAATGAGATCCTGAATGAGATCTTTCAATCGGTGACAATTACTTGTCTTGTGTCCTCTTCCTTGATGGAACTCACAATGTTCAGTATCTCTCCACCATGCCGGTTTGACTTGAGGCTCATAATTTGATAACTTAGGTAAAGTGATCAAATTCTGAGAAATGAGTTGTCGCATCATTGTTTCAATGGGTTCCCCTAAGGGAGTGTACGTGCGTTTTTGTTTTTGTGGACGGGGTCTTGGTTCATCATGAGATGTGATGCGACCTTGATTAAGAGGAACATTTGTGTTATTTTGAGGTGGAGGATTTTGTCCTGCAAACCGAACCACAGGTTGTGCATTTTGGACAGTCCGAGCATCCACAACTCCATCGTTGACGATATTCTTGTTCTTGTTCCAGAAGTTCGGTTTATCACTATTGAAGCGCGGGCGAGGACCATCTTTGGGTTCATTAAAGATTTTGATGAGTCCTTTTTTTGATGAGTGCCCTTTCACATTTTATACCTTTGGTGATCATATCGTTAAAAGAATCTGTATCTTTGACATCCAGGTGAAATTCCATTTCTTCGTTTAAGTTGGAAATGAAAATTTCCACTAGTTCTCATTCAGGTAACTGAAGAGAACGTCTGCTAGACATTTGGTGCCATCGTTGCAGGAATACTGAGAATAATTCACCTGGTCTTTGTTTGGTGTTGCATAGATCAGCCATGGTGATGTCGCGTTCAATATTATAAGAGTAATGAGATAGGAACTTCTGGATGAGTTCCTCAAATGTTCGTATGCCACCTGGAAATCGAGAAAACCATGATGTGGTTGTTCCTCCCAAGCTTTGGGGAAAAAGGTGCATTAGGTATGTGTCCTCATAAGCCACTTCAAGACAAGCAGAATGAAATTCTCGGACATGATCACGGGGATCCCCCTTTCCTCTATATTTTTCAAATTTGGGTGTTTCAAACCCGCGTGGAAAGGGTGGCATATAAAGATTCCTATCAAACGGATAGGGACAGATGTTGTTAAGTGAGAATTGATTGGTCTTAACACCACTATGAAGTTGTTGGGCGAGATTCTCGACTTGTTGCCGCAACATCTCCATTTCATTTGGAGGAGGAGGTGGTGGGTTACCTCGAGGAATGTTATATCTGATGTGATCTCTACCTCTTTCCTCCTCATGGCGACTTTGTCTTTCTGATGCATGTCTTAATTGGGCAAGATCAAAGTCAGAGGGGAGTTTGGCTCCTTCTTGAGCAAGTTTTAAGAAGTGAGCATCCGCATTACTCCTGAGTATTTCGTCAAACAGTCTGTTAAAGAGAGGGTTATGCTGGGCCCTCTCTATTGTTGCAGGAGTGGGAGTACTTGGGTTTTCGTCATTCACATTTCCTCCAAGTGCTTCTTGAAATTCATTGAGGTTGTCCTCTTCTTCCTCAATTTCTATTTCTCGTTGCCTTGATCGGGATCGGGTTTGAGTCATTTTGTTTACAAGTTTGGTTTTGAAGTTGATTGAAGATGATGATGAGTTGTTGATGAAATGAAAGATTGATGGTTGGTGATTTGTGTTTGTATGTAGATTTCTAGCACTTTGAGATAGATGTAACCGAAATTCCTTCTTTGAATTGCTTGCTTGTTTTGATAGATTTTGGATGTGATAAGGTGTAGAGAAATCTGAGATGTGTTACAGATTTAGACTACCTAGCAATGAGAGGATTCACTCATGAACTAGTTTTAACCTGCGTAGATGTGTCTCTTAGGATGAGCTTATCCTAGATGTAGAAACAATCTAAAAAGTGATGTGATGTGTTTGATTCAAGCAATATCTAAAAGAGAACTTGGGACAAGAACCTCTTAATGTTTTGAGAGTTTTGGGATGAATTGATGATGGAATAATGATGTATGAATGAGATGATGGATGTTTTGTTTTCAACTTCAATAAAAACTTTGTGTTACAAATGGAACAAACTCTACTTCTTCCCTTTCAGGAGTTGGTGGCATTTCTCGAGCTGTGTTGTAGGTGATACAGATGTTTGGGAAGAAGTTGGGATTAATCTTTCCTCCTTGATTTTTGTGATAACTCAGAGCTCTATATTGCATAAAAGCTCTGCGGTTCAATGATTCGGAATCAAACTCGTTTGTTTTACCTTGAAGATAGAGATGCATGCGATGTAGAAAGACTCTATGTGAGACAAAGATTTGTCTATTGAGATAGAAGAATTTCCTCCTTTTGATCAAAGCCTTTGAGCTTAACGGTCTTCTTTTCAAGGTAATATTCTGATGACACTTCTTCGTTCGCAAGATGTGAAGAATGGTCATAAATTTTGTCTCTTTGTTGTTTGTACTTTGTTTTTGGTATTTTTGTTTGTTTTTGAGAAATGTTGGATGAATACTGTGTTTTTGGGATTGATTTTCTGATTTTTCTTTGACAAGGAAACAAAGCAAGCACACAAACACAAGAATGTTGCCTCAAAGGCACAAATGAGTATGGGTCTAGATCAACCCAATCCTTGGACTTGTTTTTGACCCTTCCTTTAGATTTATTTTAAGGTGTATTTCCAAAGCCTGAAGTCGGCTTAATTCGCACTAGGTCTGTAAAACGAACACACTTCAAACACTTTTTATCCCTAAGGTCAAATGGCCAGTTGTGATAAATTTAGCCCACATCTTGATATTTCTTCGACTTTGGTACTACATACCTTATGAATCCCGCCGTGGTAGGTAAGGATGTGATATACTAAGTCTTGCACGAGCATAACAAATAGATGATCCCTATGATGGGGGAGTCACCACTTTTATCAAGCCACAAGTGACTTTTCAAAAAGCTATGTTTCTACTCAAGGAAATATGTATGGTGAGTATCTTGGGAGCAAAACCATCTATGCTCTTGCACTAAATTATATCTCAAATATCCTCAATCAATAGAACGGGTGGGCTACTACTTTAAAGGTGTTTAGTCATGTTCAATATTTTTGGACATAAGTTCATTCTGCAGTGACTCACTTAAGAGCCTTGTAACTGGTGGTGGGGCCCATTTGTCCTTTCGGCCAGTTACACTGTAGGAACAGCTATACCCAAGGCTACAGCTTTCGCTCACACCTGATTTCTATAGCGGCTCGAAGGATTTACTGCTCAAGGTCGTTCCCAAGAGTGATGTGTCTCTTGGCAGGCCTCTCTTAAAAAGATAAAATTTTGAGTGTTACTAACACTTTTCTCTTGCACCTAGGACCACGAAAGCCAAGGGAGAGGATAGTGTGTGTTAGAAGTAGGACCACTCAACCAACTCTTTGCACAAGTGTGCCAAGCACGAAAAACACTTGTTCTTTTTAATCTATCATTGCAATGTGATCTAACTATTTGGAGATGTTGCTCCAACAATCATGGTGTTCTTTTTAATTTTCAAAGGCAATTGTTTGAGTAAACTAGAATTTGAAAATCGTGGTCAACTTAATGAAAAATACGTTTGCATGAAGTAAAATTGCTTTGAAAATGAGACAAGTTGATTGTGAATTTTATTTGCACCAAAAATGGAAGTGTGGATTGTGAGTTTTATCTTGATGCAAGAAATAAAATTTGCCTTGTTGATTTTAAGCACCAAAACGAAGTTTGTTTCCTAACTTGCAAAAAAAAAAAAAAAAAAAAGTTGTTTTTGTATAAGTTTGTGGTTCTTTTTACCTTGGAACAATGAAATTCTTTTTAAGAGCCCCAAACAAATGTGTGATTCTTTTTTTAAAAGCCCAAATTTGAAATGTGAAGTTAATTTTAAACCAAAATAAAAAGTGAATTCATTTTTAAAACCAACTTCAAAAAACAAGTTAGTAAAAAATATAAATCTACTTTTTAATCTAATTTAAATCTGCACAAAAGAGAAAAATAGTTAGTAAAATCCGCCTATTTGGTGGGCTTCTACAAGCCTAATTTTTTTTTTTTTTGGTTACAAGGTGATTTGTACAACATTTTGTTACAATAGCGCTAGTCTGCGTTTGAACAGAGGCACTATTTAACACAAACGCACTAAAAGAAAGGGAAAGACAGAGAAGGGAAAAGCACTGAAACAGAGTGAATAGCACCAAAATAATGTCAAACGCACCAAAATAGTGTCAAAAGCGCAACCTGTGTGACATTTTCAACATTCAAACATGTTATTGGTTAAAAAAAAAAGTTGATCTTTTTGGTGTTTGGATTCACATCGGGTTCACCAAATGATGTCATAGAAATGGGGACAAGGCAACAACAAAGTTCAATGTTAATAAGTTAGTTTCAACCATAAAAACAAAACAAAGAACTAAAAACCATTCCAAACATATCAAGAGAGATTTCAAAAAGCATGAAAGAAGTTTAACAAAATAAAAGAAAGGAGAAGAGCCTCCCTAAGATGCTTCCATGATGCCTTTTGATGCTTCTCCCTTGTTTCTCTCCTCTCCAAGTCCCAAATGAGTGTAGCTCTCAGCTTTTAGCACTAGCCATGGATGCCATATGGAGATTCAAGATGGTTGAATATGATAAGCAAATACTATGCAAGAGTAGATAGTGATGCTATGAAAAAGCTCTATGCTAATGCCAGTATAACAACAATACTCTAAAATGCTTCCTTTTGCTTGAGGAGAAGGGTTCTATTTATAGAAGAAATGGGGAAATGAAGGGTTAAGATTGAATGGTTTAATCAAGGGCCAAGTTTGAAAGTTGGGGATCCATGTGCACAATTGGCACCAATAAAATGGTGACAAGTGTCAACATAGGATTGGGTTGAGAGAAGAGGTTGGAGGCATTAAAGGCCTGAGAAGACCTCATGGTTATCTAGAAGGTAAGGGTCAAGTCTAAATTAAGATTACCCATTGGATTAAGAGTTAATCCAAGGATAAACCTTTGTGCAAATGATTAAGAGATAATCATGGTCAAAACATTAATGGCTTGATGAGACCTTTGGGTTGGGTAGAGGTTGAGTCAAAACAAATGTTTTAACCATGTGGGAGGGTTTGAGGTAACCATTAATAGTTATTGGAGACTTTGGGGATTAAGTGGTTGAAGGTTGAAAGCCTTCAATGGTTATCAAAGACTTTGAGCCATTTAGTGGTTGAAGGTTGAAAGCCTTTAATGGTTATCAAAGACTTTGAGCCATTTAGTGGTTGAAGGTTGAAAGCCTTTAATGGTTATCAAAGACTTTGAGGGTTTTATTTGTTGAACACACAAAGCATTAATTGTTTTTCAAAGACTTTGGAGTCTTTGAGAAGTGACTCCAATTTGCTTAGGAATGTGACAATATTTAGGGGATGGATTAGGCTAATTAGGAAGGGTTTAGAAGAATCTAGAAGGGGTTTAGGCATACAAGTGGATTTTGTAGGAAAATGCAAGTGGGAGAAATTTTGGTATTTTCAATTAAAATAAAATCATTTATTTCAATTAAATGGTGTAATTTGTATTTGGATAAATATTCAAATAAATATTAATTTATTTAAATGAGAAAAATGAAGATAAAGCATTAAAATGCTTGAAGACTTTGAGGAAAACCATTAAAGGCTTGAAGACTTTAAGGAAAACCATTAAAGTCTTAAGAAGATTATAGAAGGAAGCCATCAAGTTTGAAGACTTTAAAGCCATCAAGTTTGAATACTTTAAGGGAAACCATTAAAGGTTTCAAGTGGGTGAGGATAAATAGGATTTTAAATAAATAATTTATTTAAAATAGTTGTGCAACTTGCTTTTGTAGGAAAATACAAGTGGGTGGAGGATAAAGGTGATTTTAAATAAATTATTTATTTAAAATAATTGTGCAACTTGTATTTGTAGGAAAATGCAAGTGGGTGGAGGATAAAGGTGATTTTAAATAAATGATTTATTTATTTAAATGTGAGAGGTGGGATTTTGGGGGTTTTAAATAAATATTAATTTATTTAAATGTGAGAGAAGATTTAATTAAATAAATATGATTTATTTATTTAATTAATGGTCTGAATTTGGTTAAGTGAATTAAATCAAATAAATTGAATAATTTATTTAATTAATAGGAGAATAGGGTTAAGATGAATTAATTAAATATTAATTTAATTAATTATTAATTGATGGTTAAATAATCAAATAAATACTAAGTATTCATTTAATTAAGTGGACAGATTTATGTGACTACATATATATATATGTATAAATCTCATTAATAAAATATATATTAATAATAATTTAATAGTCATAGATTTCGAATTAAATATTAATTAATATATATTTATTAATCCTCATTAATAAAATATATATGAATAATAATTAATACCAAAAAAATAAATTAAAAAAAAACTATTAAAATAAACTTTTCATAAAACAAGTTTCATATTGTATATGTATTTTTCTTTTTGGTTTTAAAAAAAAATAAAATTATTGGGGAGACCACTGCGTGGCCCACCTCCCATCACGAAAGAGGTGGGAAGTCCCCGCAGCTCCCCCACAACCACACTATGGATGCAGGGGGCCTCTACGGCCACTGTGGACTCAGAGTTTCCATGCGACCACTGTGGACACAGGTACCCCTATGGCCACCGTGGTCATGGCATTGCGGAAATCTCACAAGGAGAAGGGGAAAGGGAGGCAGCGTGAGTCGAGCCTCGGCTCCTCCGCCCTCCAAACCCTAGCCCCAAATAAAATTTAAATTTCTTTTTCATTTTATCATTTGATTTTAAATCAATCAATAACCCCATAAAAAAATTTAAAATAATAATAACTAAAACCCCCAAATAAAAAAATAGACTCATAAATTTTCTGAGACAAACAGAGAATGGATTCAGCCATTCTTAAACAAACATTTTCATTCTCAGGCAACCCATTCTGGCGAAATTTTGCTAAGATAACCCCCTCTTAGGGTAGAATTAGTGAATCTACTTAATCTACAAGCATGAAATCCAGCTAATTTAACAATCTTTTCACAATACAAAACAATGCAAACCAATTTTTTTTTTCTTTTCCAAAGCTAAAACTCAAATCTGAGAACATTCATGGATTTTTAAACCAGAATTTCATGAAGAACAACCAAACACAATTTTTGATTTAACAATGAAATAAAAAGGTAAACAAGAATCCTACCTCTTTTAGCATTCCTGGCAAGATTTTTTAAGAAGAGCCCAACTTGCAGCTGTAGAAATCCTTCCTTCCCAAAATCCCCAATTTTCTCCATCCAAAAATATTTTTCCCCAAAAAAATCAACAACCCCAAAAATATTTTCCAACCTAGGTTAAATGGAATAAAATTTGACCTAATCTCCTAATTTCGAATTTAAACAGTTTTTAAATAAAAAAATGAAAAAAAATCATTATTTTCAACTATTCAAATGATCTAACTTGCTTTTCCAATTAAAATTAAAATGCTTCATTTAATTTTAATTTTCTCAATATTAACAAAGCTAACATTTATATTTCACAATATTGATGAGGGTAAAATATTTTAATTAAATTAAATGCCCAAAATCAATGTTCCACACTATATCAAATATATATATAAATAAAACTTGCTTTTCTAATAAAAATTGATTTTCTTAAATAATTAAAATTAACCTTTCTATTTTAAAAAGCAAAAAGGGATTAAATTATTTAGATAATGCTTGTCGATCCATAACCTAGACCTATTTGCCAGTAACAACAAATATGCAAACTCGATGGTACCAATAATTAAATCACCAAAACCAAGTGTCCAAACAATGTCTTCGACATAACCAAGTAATCTCCAGATGATAATAGATCATCCTCAGTGTTGGTGAACAATATAACCTGTCGGTGAACTAGATACCGGTGACTGTGCATGTCACTGAACATGTCGGTGAACATAACCAAAGATCTCCACAAGGATAAGTGTTGACAAGTGTTGACATCAATGACAAAACCAACGCAACACATCCATAATACTAACAAAGAAGACATCATCTGAGTCTTTGTTGACTGAAAAGGACAGAAAATCATGTTGGAGCGAAGAAAATCTACCATAAACAACATCAAGTCTAACCCATTTATTCTCATCCCAATAATTACAGACCATAGAACCAACCCTCCTTTTACAATCTTCAATGATATGGCTGCAATCCTGGTTAAAAAGAGGCTCATCTTTGATCTAGACATCCTCCCAAAATCTGATTTTGTTACCTTTGCCAAGGACCTATCTAGCTCCAGCTTTAGCAACTTTAATAGATTTTATCATACTATTCCAAATTAAAGATCCAGTAGGGATATCTTCATAATAGAGAATGGAATGAATGGGCTGATTATGGATGTATTTGTCAAACCACGCCCTACTCCAATCTCTCTTAATACCATAGGCCCTCCAAACATGTTTGGCTAACAAAGCTTTATTGAAAGGTTTAAGGGATTTGATACCTAACCCCCCACTACTTTTAGGACCACAAACTTTATCCCAAGCAACCAAAGCAATCCTTTTCTTATCTTCCACACCAGACCAAATAAATCTTTTCTGAATTCTTTGTAACGCTTTTGCAAATTTGACCGGTATACTAAACAAACTAAGAGCATAAACAAGTAGATTCTGAAGGGTAGTTTGAAGAAGTTGGAGCTTACCAGCCTGCGACAACATACAACGTTTCCATCCAACCATTTTTTTGTTGAACTTATCAATCAAAGAATTCCAGAAAGAGTTTGGAGGAGACAAACCAAGAGGGAGGCCCAAAGAAGTAGAGGGGAGCAACTCAACATTACAACCAATTATGTTAGCCATCCTCTGCTGCCTCAACAAGGGAGTGTTGATGAAGTAAATAGCAGATTTCTCCCAATAAACCGGTTGGCCAGTAGCAAGGGAATAAGAGCTGAGAGCATTTTTGAAGGCAGAAGCTTCACTCATAGAAGAGTATCCCAATAATATAGTATCATCAACAAATTGTTGATGAGTGCAGAAGAAATTAGTTGAAGAGGGTTGCAATCCTTTGATGATCCTTTTCTCCTTCAACTTTTGAATCAATCTACTCAAAAATTCTGCCAAAATAGTGAAAAGAATGGGCAAGATAGGATCTCCTTGCCTGAGACCCCTTGAAGGCTTAAAAAATCTAAAAAGAGATCCATGAACAAGAATAGAAAAATTCAGCGTAGATATCAGCTCTCTAGTAATTTTGATAACCTTCTCATCAAATCCAAAGGCTTCCATGATCCTAAAAAGAACTTGCCATTCAAACCTGTCATAGGCTTTTGCCAAATTGAGCTGTATGAGGAATCCCTCTTTGTTTGCAGCATTAAGAGAATGGATATTCTCATGCACAAGAATTATAGAGTCCAAAATCTGTCTACCCAGGACAAATTCTTTTTGCTCCTTAGAGATAACAAGAGGAAGAACAACCAGCAATCTAGAAGTCAGGACTTTTGAGATTATCTTGTAAAAAGAATTGCATAGACTTATTGACCTAAAATTACCCATAGAATCAACTCCAACCACCTTAGGAATTAGAGTAATGAAGGTAGAGTTGATTTCTTTAAGAATTCTTTTGAAACCAAAGAATTCTTTGACAAGATTGACCACATCAGCCCCAATAATGTGCCAATATTCCTAAAAGAAAAACATGGGGAAGCCATCTGGGCCTGGTGCCTTATCCTCTTGGAAGGAGAAAACAACTCTTTTAATTTCATCAACTAAGGGGATGGAAGATAAAATCCTATTCTTATTAGGTCCAATAATCTTAGGGATATTTTCAACTAGATCTTGCTGCTTAACAAGGTCAAGTTCCTTGCTATCCATCAGAAGGTTAGAGAAGAACCTTACAGCTTCATCAGCTATATTGTAGTACCCCTTCACGATCGAACTTATTAGACTAATATTATGTTGCAGTTTACTATTCAGTTGACACTTTATTGCTCGACATTATTCAGACGTATTTGATATTATTTCATGTTTATCTGGATATTAGATGCATGAGCTATTTTCAATATTTCAGTACTGGTGATTTGTAGTATTTCATGGATTATTGCTTTGCACTGACATCTTACTTTATCTAGGCAATGTGTCATATATATGTTGTGTGTCTGCGATTGTATTGGATGCAAGGGGACGATTTTCCTTCACTCATTTCGGTGAGACAGGGAACATCACGATTCTCCTTCATCGGTGTGTGTGTCGTGTATTCTATATTTATATGCATGCATGTGTGATTCGATGATGCAGGATATTGCAGGTACAAGTACCGAGTAGGTACGGGGTATCGTCTCCACCTGGCTTCACAGGTCTGAGCATGTCTTATATGTCCGATGGGAGTGGAGGAGATAGCTGTTGACCCTAGTTCTTACCCTCAGTCTACTCTTGTGAGTGTCATCAGTCGGTCGTCCATTCCATTTGTTCGACCTTTGAGTCTTCTTGTATTTCCTCGATTTGCGTACCATAGTGGTTCGGTTATTTATTTAAGTTTAAGTTGTCATTCATTGTTGGTAAAAGCAATTTATTCATTATTATGCCTTTATGTCTTGAACCTAGCTTATTTGGTTAATTAATTAGATTTAAATCTATAGTTGTTTTATTTTGGAAAAGTAATCATGTTTAAATCAAATGGAAGAAGTAAAATAAATAAAGTTAATTGCTTTTAAGAAAAACAAAATAAAGTTAAATTATTGATTTCTATTTTAGTTGAAAAGTTGATTAAATTCTAAATGTGAGAAATGTATTTTTTTTTCAAAAAAAAGAAATTCCCATTTATTTTTGGAGGAATATGGAAAAAAGTCAATTGTTTTTATTTAAATGTTTTTTAATAGAAAAATATTTCAACCTAAAAGATTAGGTTAAAATATTTTTCCTATTTACCCTTGTAAATATTTTTGGAAGCATATGCTTGTTTGGAGGAGAAAACAAATTCTAGAAAAATTTCTTGGAAGGAGGATTTTGGGTTTTGATTTGGCTTGGAATTATGTTGAAGCTCACAATTTCTTCTTGGGAACTCCAGAGGTTGGTTGAATTCTTCTTGTTTATTTTAAAAAAAATCCATGCTCCTTTCCAATTTCTGATTGTTGTTAAAAGTTTGGTTTTATGAGTATTGGGATATGAATTTTTGTTTGCCATGAGATTGTTGAAAAAAAATCCCATCAATTTGGTTATCAAATTTCAATCTCAAACTCTCCCAAAGTAATTTCATAATTTAAATTATGTTCTTCATTTTGTCTATGCAAGAAATTCATTGTTCTTGGTGTTTGTAGTTGGGTTATTTTTGTGTTTTTGAGTAGAGATATGCTGACAAAATTTTGCCAAGTTTTTCCCCCAAATAATTTCTTCCTGGTAATTTCCAGATTGGAAAAATAATTATGAATTAGATTTCTTCTTGTCCATTCTTGTTTGAGCCAAAAAAACTCAATTGGAGAATGGAGATCAAGCTTGTTCCCATTCAATTTGATTTTAGGAATGAATTGGGTTGATTTGGGAGACTTCTTCCTATCTCTGTTTTGTCACAGAAGTTTTATTGCTGGTAAAAAAATTTTATTACCAGTGATTAAAATTAACATTCTATTTGTTCTAAATTTTGTAAAAAAAAAATTAATGGGGGATTGTTTTATTATTATTATTTTTTAACAGAGATTTACCTTTGTATTTCAATTGTGTCTGCTGATTATCTGAGTTTTATTTAGAAAAAAAAATTTAAGTTAAAAATTAAAAATGGGGTTTGGGGCAGTGGCGAGGAGCTGGGCTCAACCCAGCCCACACACCCCTTCCCCTGCAGCTTGCTGCGTTCCCAAGCTTGAGGTTGCAGCAAGCGCTGCTACCTCATGCTTGGGGCAGCAGCACTTGCTGCCGTGGAGGCCTTGGGCCCCATGTAAACTTATTTTTTTTAATTATTTTTTTTAAGTTAAAAAAAATAATAACATATTAATGTTAAAATATAATAATTAATGTTATTTTTAAAAATAAATAATAATATTATTGTTATTTAAAAATAATAATAATATTAATATTATTTAATATTAAATAATAATATTAAAGTTATGTGTTATTAATAATGATATTAATGTTAATTAATATTACTTCTGTTTAGTGATTAGTTCTATTTTTTTCTTTGTACTTTGGAAAATATATAAAAATAAATGGAAGTTATTATTAACTTTTGGAATAAAAGTGAAATTGGTTAAATTAAATATTAATTTTCTTTATATAAGTAATGTAATATAATCATATGATATTATATTCAATGAATATATATTATATTGGGATTATTTTATATTATTTTATATATCTGTTTAAATTCAATTTAAATGTTGACTTGGTTATGGTCAATTTGGGTAAATTATAATTTAATCATAATCAATTGATTGGGGGTTTAAAATTTTTAATGTGGTTCCAATTCAACCTTATTAGACATGTGACTTCATTGTTTCTTTATGTTAAATAGATGCGATTTCTTTATTTCCAGAAATCTTTATTGCAAGTATTTTATGTTGTTGACTGCTTAAAAGAAAGATTGCTTGTGTAGGATCTTGTGTTAATAATATTTGCAGTCTAGTTGTTTAAATGTCGTTGCAATATTGTTAAAGTTGTCATTATGTCATTGATTTTTACCCCTTAGTCAGGTGTCGATGTTTAAACCCTGAGGATGTGAGCTATTATGTGTTATGTTCCTAATGGTCAATCCTGGGTTTGTGATTGTGAGTCCTTCACCTATGTAATGTCAAGATTAGATATGGCTGTCAGTTTCGCCATAGAGTTCTCATAGAGAGTCATATCCTGTTAGTGTCCTAGTAGAGAGAGTGGCTTTCGGGTGGGGGCCGCACCCAAAGTGGATGGTAGGATAACCCCTCGAAAGTCAGCTATTAAGTGATAACCTAATAGCTTGATTAGGGGGTGGGTAGTTATTAAATTAATTAAGATAATGTACCTCACACATGGTTGAGTGCTTGTATAGGCTCAAGGTGTTTGGGAAGGCTTGGAATGGCAACCCTACCACCTTGTCCTCATGAAAGGTTGGTAGGGTCTGCATGATGCTTAGATGGAACTGGGGGTTCGGTAGAGGTTACCAGGATAACCCAAGATGGGGGTCGGGACCTATGGAGACCTACCTGGGGTAACCATCTTAAGCCATGTGATGACACTCTCTCTTTAGGGTCACTAGTGTTTTGTGAGTTGAGTCACTTGAGTACTGCGGAGTCATGTGTACTGTTGTACTTGTTTTATTCTTGCTTGAGGGTCTTCTGCTATCTCCTAGCACGATGGGGTGGTTCCATTACGGGATCACATGGTCGGGTGGTAGTCCCACTTCCCATCGGATATCTTGTTCTTACCTTCATGCGAGGATTGGCTTCGCCGGTGTATCTTGGTTCATGCTTCGTGTATCAACTCATGTTCTTGATATTGTACCTTTGAGGCCTGTGTGGTCATTGTATCAACAACTTTGTAACCTTTGTACTTTATTGTTCTATGGAAGCCATGTAATTTATGGAATGTTGTAATTTAAGTTCATTGGATGTATGTTGTTTCAATTATCTTTCATCTTATGTATAAATGAATCATTGGAAGTATATATGTTGTAACTCTTTAAATCTATCTTATTGGAAATCAATTTATGAGTTTGAGTTATTTAATCATAATCGACCTTCCCTATTTAGATGGATCATTGGATTAACATTGTGTTGTAGTTTTAATTAGAAGTAATCTTCATTGGTAACCCTTTAGGATGTCAATGACAGACTTCCACTTGTGTTATTATTTGTGCAAAGTTATAATTAATACACTTAATCTTTAAAAAAAAAAAAATTATTTCACCCTTTAGTTGCCTTGTAGTGTTGCAATCCTTTAGGGTTCCTGGGGGGGCATTACATATATCATCATCTTTGACAAGAGTTTTATCATTAACAATCAATCTGGAAATTCTACTTGTTGCTTTATACCTCTTTGATGTCATATGAAAGAATTTAGTATTTCTCTCACCAACCTCTAACCAAATTGCCCTAGATCTCTGCCTCTAGTAAATTTCTTCTCTTGAAATAGTGTTGTGTAATTTGGCTAGAACCTCATCTTCTTTAGCCTTGGGGACATTCTTATAACCATGTTTCTAAATAGAATTTTGAATCTATTCTAATTCCTCCTTGAGCTTCCTCTTAGATTCAAAAATATCCCCAAAAACCTTTTTATTCCAAACCTTGATGTTATCTTTGATGTTTCTTAACTTTTTGCAACTTTGAACATGGCAGAACCATCCACAGTTATATTCCACCATTTGGAAATGGAAGCTTCCAAGGAAGGGTGTGAGATCCACATTTTTTCAAACCAGAAGGGAAAATAGTGTTTGCCCTTAATAGAATCAACAACAAAAGAAATAGGATAATGGTCTGATCCAATTCTTTTAATAACGGATAGAGAGCATCTATACTTAAGGACCCAGTCAGGAGTAATAAGACATCTATCAAGCCTTACCTGAATAAGTTCTCCTCCATCCCTTCGATTAGACCAATTGTAGGAAGCTCTAGAAAGGTCAATGTCAATGAGGGCATTGGCACTGATAAAGTCCATAAGATCAATCCTGCTATCCAGTTGAGCTTGGGTTCCACCAAATTTTTCAATTTCCTGCAGATGAGTGTTGAAATCTCCCATCAAAAGCCAACTATCCTAGGCAAAAGTCCCTCTTTTCTGCTGTATTTTGTCCCAAAACTTGCTCCGAGCAGCTTTAGAGTTGGGGGCATAAATGTTGGTAACCACCCAGTCCTGTCCTTCAACAATGCATTTGACTCTCATAGAAATGATATTAGCATCTTCATCAATCAGGTCTCCATCAATAGTTTTCTTATTCCAAAATATGGCAACCCCACCAAATGCTCCATTAGAACTATTGCCACACACACCCCCAAGTTTAAAGAATTTTAATTTTTCAACATTTTCCTTACTCATTTTAGTTTCCTAAACCAGGATAATGTCCGACTTATGATCTCTGATAAAATTCCTAAGCACATCCTCCTTATGGAGGCCATTTAGGCCTCTAATGTTCCAAGATATTACCATCATTTGGAAACCTGGGAGCAAGATTCCTGAATGGTTCGATGCCTTCCATCAGCTATATTTTGTTTGCTCTCCTAGTCCCTATGCCACTTTATAGTTTTGCACCCCTGTGGAGATTTGGAAGGTCCAATATCCACCTTAAATCTGGTTCTAGTTTTAACCCCATTAGTACATCTTGTTTTCTTGTTTTTCTTTTTTCCCACTTCTATTAACTCTTCATCTTCTTCATTTTTATATATAGACTTCTTACTATTCCAAGGTTCTCCTTTTCACTGAGATGAGGTGGGTGAATCAGTCCCAAAGTTCTAGAATAGAGAGTTAAGGTTAGGTTAACCTCGGGCGCTAAACTGGGACTTTTCTTCAAAGATTACATTTGGAGCTTCAAAGCCTTTGAACACACTTTATTACATTCCTGATTTGTTTCTTTTGGAATCTCATATTGTGATTCATTTTTGTCTCCAATCTCACTGTCTTCAAGAGTTTCTTCTATAGTTACATTTTCTTCTTCTTGAATTTGTAAATCTTCAAAGTCATTGCTTGTTTTAGCTTCAGATACATTCTCTTCATCCTTTTCTAATTTCCTTCTGAGGAATCTCCTTGGAAGGACTAGCTTTCCTTTCATCCCTTGTTATATCTTTTGAGTTACTAGGGAATCCAATTCCTCCTTTCAATCTACCCTCCTCATTTTTGTTCAGCTTCTCTTTCCAGGTCTGTTTAATATGATTATTGTTCTTTTAAGCATTCTTTGGGCTACTAGGAAAAGCCTTTGCCCAATGTCCAACTTTCTTACATGAAAAGCACATGAAAGGGAGGGATTCAAACTCTATGACTTGTTCCCACTTACCTAGCTTGGAATTTATTTTGATACAGCTAGGAAGGTTCATGTTCTATGAGATATTAACATATGTCCTCGCATACACCAGTCTCTTTCACACTATTGTCATAGAATCTATGGCCACAAGCTCCCCGAAGGATTTAGCAATGCCTGAAAACACGTCCTCCAACCAAAATTCAAGCGACAAACCAGGGAGCTGCACCCAAACTGGAGCAAATTCAAAAAATGAGTCATTGAGCTCCATTTTTGGAGACCATTTTCTTAAAGATAAAGAAGACTTCCCAAGCATCCAGCGTCCTCCACTCAGAGCCATTTCCAAGTCTTCACCACAGGAGAAGGAAAAGACAAGCAAACCCCTTGATAGGGCTGAAACATCAACCTGTCCTTTCACCCTCCATTTTCTCTTCACAAAAGACCTAACAACTCCAATATTAGGTCTGGGTCCAACAAATTTCCCCACAAGAGAAAATGGCATAAGAGAAATACTGTGATCTATGACCACGTCTGGTACAACAATAGCTAATCTGCCTACCTTTCTATCAGAAATATCTTCCATGGGGGGAAAGGTAGATTTACCAGTAGGTTTGTTTGCAAAGAAACTGTTCCAGGATTTGACCACCTTGTCTCCAACCATCTTTTCTAGCTCTGCATTCAAGATCTCATGACCCAACTTTATAGAATCTTCAGTATTTTTAAAGTCAAGAGGAGGGTCTAATATGTTCCTTAAACCAAAAGAATACAATTAAGGTTACCACATGGTTGGGGTTCCATTATAGGAAATGGTTATTCTCCATACAAAATGATACCTCCTTAAAAATACAAATTTGTAAAATATAATAATTTTTGTCAAATTTTTATGTTTTTACAACATTGAGAAATTAAATTAAAAATATTGAACCTATGAAAATTTCATGAAAATTCATAATAGTTTACAAACTTTAAGTTTTGCATAAACATATTTTTTTAATAAAAAATATCTGCCACCCCATTTTAATGGGTTAGAGTTGCAAAGGAATATTTTACAAATGCATTTGAGAAAATAGTTGTTTGTGACAACATTCATAAGACTTTGTGATGAGTTCCCTAGCGAATAGAAGCTCACTGCGATTTCTCAAAGACCATTCAATGAATCTATCCTAGAAAACTTGTGTTCATTGCATAAAGCTTATTTTTCAATTGATTAGAGTAGGTAAAAGGTGAATAAAATAAACTTTTCCATGTTCTTTCAACACCCTTCTTTTGTGTGAAATTTTTTAGACAAGTCTCTTACATAGATTATTAATATCCTGTGGCATCACATGTGGAAATGGCATATGTGTAAGTGTGATGCATTACTATTAGTGTGATAGTTTTTGGTTTCAAAAATATATAGTTGTATTTCGGTAAGTTTTTTTCATGATGGGTTATGGGAATTATAGTAACGAGAAAACTGTCAAAAAAAAAATTAGGTAAATTTTCATAAAGGTATCCAATTATTAGGCTAAAGATCCATCAATGGAAATATGAGAAATATTTCTAATGAATAATTCATTAAAGAAATATCAATAAAGTTTAGACTTGCTAATAATAAAGGACATATAAAACAAGACATATTGATTGAAAAGGTTCTTTCACATTCTTGATCTTAGTATGTGAATGACTCAAAATTTAATAGTATTACATTTTTTGTGGTTGGATTGGTTTGAATGTATCTTACTCCCTTAAAATCAAACTCTTTCCAATATAACCAATCTTATATACAATAGGATAAGGTCTTTACCATATTGATGAGATAATTAGGAATAAGATGACCACAATCAATATTAGAACTAGACTTAGATCTAAAAATTAGAGCATTCTTATCTATAGGGGTATCTTTGCAAATAGATGAAAGTGGGTGACCATCAATAGAAAGATCCATATATAAAGGAGGAATCCTATAATCCTTATCACTCACTTTATGTTCCTTAACAAATGAAGGTGCAAAAGTGAGAGAATCACAATCATCCTCAAGATTGGCCACAGGTGCAGATGAAGAAGATGAAGCTCTTAGTGATGTAGAAGTAGTCAAATAGCTAGCATGAACCAAAATATTATTTTTTTCAATCACTTAGCAATACTTGTAAGTATTTTCATCTATTGTTTTTTTATTAGAGATAAAATAGACTTTGAGGGGACACAAAAGCCCTTACACTAGGAAACCCACAATAAAAATGTTGCAACAAGATAACTAACAAAGATAAACACATCCAAAAATTAACTAACATCAATAAGGTAGTAGAGAACAAGCACAACCACCCACCAAGCCTAAACACTCAGACAAGAGATGTCAGCAATGAGAAAAGGGTTTTACAAGACTCCCTTAACTTGGAACAAGGGCTTTGGCAAGGCACGGGGGCTTCAATTAATGAACCTAGGTTATAGCATGTATGTTCATGGCATACTAAAGAATCCCCCTATTTTCAAAAAATATTTCCCTAAACTATTTTTTTGTCACCCCCTCCCAATCCACAAGTTGAATTAAAAGCCCCCATATTTTCACCAAATATTGTTTTTTTCACAGCCCAAATTAAAAACCCCCATATTTTCACCGATAGGCAAATATATTATACCCTCATTTTTAGGATATTAAACCCCCAAATATGATTACATGTGATATAATATTGCCTATCCAATGAAGCCCTCGAGTGGCAAGGCTCCCTTAACCTATTCACCAAGGGTTTACCCATGAAACCTAGGATCAACTAGCACTGATCAACAAAGGCTTCCAAAGAGAAAGACACTTCAAAGATCAATCAAGATCCAAGAAACAAGGGTATAGCCAAAGCACCCTTAACCTTTAGTAAGGTTTTGACATGGCTCCCAAAACCATCGAGTTGAAACCAACAACGAAACTTTGGCTAAAACTCATCTCTCCTATGTCAATGGGAATTAACCAGGGTCCCATAACCACCAAAGGATTTTTTAAGGATCCCTTAACCTATTCAAAATGGTTTTTCTAGGCTCCCTTAACCTTAACAGTGGGTTTTAAGAAGGCCCCCATAACCTTAACTTAAAAAAATAAAATAAAAGAACAAAGCGAAATAATTGGAAGAAATTGGACCTCCCAAGAAACCAAGCAAAAGAAGAGGAGTAGAGGGTTTTGAAAGGCTCACAAAATAATCACAAAGGGGCTAAAACTGTACCTAAAAAGGACCATCACCAAGTAGCCATAGCCTCCAAACAAAAAATTCATACCTCGTTGGAAAAACTCCTTTGTACCTCAATAAGAAGAGAATCCCACCTCAATAGGAGTAGCTGAGGAGGATTCCACCAAAAAGAAAGGCCCAGCTAAAAACTTTCCTACATCCAAGCACCCAAAAACGAGATCAACCCCCACAAAACTACATCCAACCTCTCCTACGAGGTAAATCCCCACTTACATAGAGAACACCACCTCAATAAGACCTACAAAAGAGGGAGAAAGTAGTAGAAAGAAAGAAACCCAACCAAGGACACAAGAACAACCCCACCTTAATAGGAGCCAACTCCACCTCCATAGGAGTAACATAGAAAAAGATCAAGGGAGAAGCAACAAAATCCCACAAGTAAAAAAAGAAAACCAGAGACAACCCTTAACCAAAAACAAGTAGAACACACACTAGACTATGCCCTTGAAAATTAATAGCAACAGTCTGACAAAGAAAAAACAAGTAGAAGTCAAGACAAAGGAGAAAAAGACACACAACCCATAAGGCTAGGCCCCAAGATAATGAATAAAATAGCCATAGAAGAAAAAAAGCGAATAGGGGAACAAGCCCAACAACACAATAGAAAGAAACCACAATAGAGACCAAAGAAAAAGACAAAAGAAAAACCCAACAAAAAAACATATCAAAGAATACGAAATGACAATAGAGAACAGGGCAATAGAGGCCCACCATGAGCTAAGCCCCAAAATAGGGAAGCCAAGAGGACCCGAAACATAGACTAAGATAAAGACAACCCATAAACCCTAGCTCCTTCAAGAATGCACCCACATCTATGCAGTATCACCAACCAAGAACCAAACACCATGCCCAAACCCAAAACAAGAAAGGCAAAAGGCAAATGGGAACAAGAAACAAAAAGGCTGCAACCAAGAACACTAACTAGCCAAACAAAACCCACACCAATGATAGAAAAAACACACACCAACCAAAAAACCCTCCCAGACCACCACCCAGAACAAAAAACAACACGAAAAAGAAGGAGGGAGCAAGCACATCATCATCGTCTTATTCATCATCCTCAGACTCACCGAGATCACCTAGCAGAAAATCATTCCTACCTCCTCCTTCAAACAAGCCGCCTCTCCTACCCATCACCTCTTATGTGATTGTCACCTATTGTTACTACACATTCTATTATAATAAATAAATTTGAATTTTTATAAAGTTTAAAATGTATAACACCCACAACATAGATCTAAGGATGGCCTAAAAGAATATTGTATATTAAAAATCTAGGCATCACATGTAACATAGTATCAAGTACATGAAGCCCATGAATAATGTTCAAGTAACAAAAACAAAGAGACTCACAATCCACATTATCAAAAACCTTATTCGTGACTTTAGAATCAATTTACTAGTATAGATAATTAACATTGATTGTGTCCAAAAATTCTTTACTGAAAATTTAGAAACCACATAAATTATCAAATTAAGATTGATTGATCTAATTGTCCCCATACTTAACTCTTAGAATTATTCCAATAAAGAGGCTCAAGAATTAGAATTATTTAGGAGTAATATTCAAAAGAATCACAATCTTCGCCAAAACCTACCTTAAAAAATATGTATAATCTTATTTGAAACATCAAAACCCAAAGAGAATTTTTAGTTGGATTAATCTTAAAAGTTGATAGATTAAATCATATCCCTCATGAATTTTTTTGTCGACTTTGGAAGAAGTGGTAATTTGTTGGATTTTTTCTAGCCCCTATTCATTTGTTAGTATGTGTGTCCACTTTTATGGTAACTATTTATGGCATGAAAGTAGGTATATCCTTAAGAGAAAATGGTTTAGCATGAAAGGAAGGAAATAATGATTCATAAGTTGTGTGAATTGTTGTGGGATAAATTATAAGAATAGGATCACCATGACATCAAACAAATGTAAATAAAATACATTAATTAAAATAAATGGTACTATCTATGATCTATTATGAAAAATAATATCCAAAATAATAACTACCTTTGATAGGAGTACCATTAGAAAAATGGCAGTCTTAGCTTAGAGGCATTAGATGAAGAATAAAATCCCAAGAGAAATTTTAGTTGGATTATTATTGAATGTTGTTTTACTAAATTATATACCTTATAACTATTTTTTCTCAACTTAGTAGATGAAAAAACTAGTGGGTGAAATATAACAATATGGCTCCTAGTTATTGATGGTGTGTGTCCAAATCTATGATAAATCTAAGGATTAATTAAGGTAATGATAAGAAGGTATATCCTTAGTCCAAGATATTGTTTAGCACAAAACATAGAGCATGAGGATACATAAACCATGTGAATAGTAGTAGAATAGATTATAGAAATGTGATCACTATGACACATAGGAATAGTTCCCAAAGATGAAATATTATGGAACAAAGGAGAAGAGTTAAAATAAAATATAGAATCATATAGTAGTATGTATCACTCCCTTAGGCACTCAAAGCTATGGATGCTAGAAGAATAAAATAGTGAAGCGCCAATGTGCATCGCCCTAGGCCATATGTAAACATGGAATATGATATGGTAACTAATAACATAATAGTACATGTAAATAAAATATATTCATAAAAATAAATTAAATCTTAGATATTCTAATAAATAGGCTCAAGAATAATAACTAGTATTGTGGGATTAGTATTAAACTATACCCATTATTATTTTCTTGTCAATTTATGAGGTGGTAGTAAAGCTGGATTATTGCATGATAAAACTAGTGGGTGAGATAAAACAATCTATCTCCTACTAAATTGTCAATGTGTCTTCAAATTTATGTTAAACAGTATAGATTAATTATGGAATAAAATGTAGGTATATTCTTAGGAAGAGATGTTTTAGAATGAAAAGTAGGACATTAGGATACATAAACTGTGTGAATAGTAATAGAAAATATTATAGAAATATGACTACCATGAGACATGTTATCACTGTTTTTTAAATTTGGGTTCTTTCCCCATAATTGGCTATGTTTTTTTTTGAAAATATTCGTATGGGGTGGCCCCAAATGCTTCAGCTCTATTCTAAACCTAGAGGGTTTAAGGTTTTTCTAAGTTTTAGGCTTTATCTTTTGTATTAAGTCCCCTGGTTTCTATTCCGTCGTTACTTTATTTCACTTAAGTCATGGGTCGCGGGGTCGTAAGAAGTGTCTCCCCCCTTGCTATTTACCTAGGCGGTTGTGTTAATTATTTGAAAAATTTTCGCCTTTTATTATTTCCTTCTAAAGTGCTGGGCCCAGTAAACACTGATCAACTTGGGGAAAGATCCGACGGTTGGCGCTATTTCGCAAGGGATAAGTGTTCACCCTTTAAGGCTGCGAAATAGCGAGGATGAATATCAGCCGTCCATGTGTCATGCGGAGGAAGTAAAGGTTGCGGCCGTCAAAGAAGGTAGGGCCCCCCTACGTGGTCTTCTCTGGCGTATTAGAGGGCAGCACGTGGCACGGGTCGCCACAGTCAGCATGTTAAGATTAAGGTTCAAAAGTGGGCCCCAGAGATGAGTCAGCTCACAGGTGGAGGTGACTTGGTAGGGACAGCTCTTACAATTCATTGAGACCCCGTGGCTCCTTCTAGCAAATGAAAAATCGACAGGTCAGCTTCGAGAATGACAAGGCGCCAGGTGTCCATGGCATGTCCGTGGGCCCACCTCTTCTGAAAGCTTCTAACAGGGTTTAAATGCTGCGCAAGTTGAGGTAGGATCTAACGGCTCGCGCTATTTCGCAGGGGTAAGATGCCCACTTTTTATGGCTGCGAAATAACGAAAGTTAACCTGGACCGTCCACGTGTCTTGATGACACGCGGTCTAAAAGGAAGTTGTGGGTCCCTATAGTGTATGCTTGACAAATGAAAATGTGACAGGTCGGCTCCGAAGATGACAAGGCGCCAGGTGTCCATGGCGTATCCGTGGGCCCACCATTTCTGAGATAGACCTGTTGAGACTGAAGTGGGGCCCCCATGGTTCTTCTTCCGGCAAGTGACAGAGAGACAAATCAGCTCAGTGGATGACTAGATACCAGATGTCGGTGACGACGCAATGGGCCCACCATTCCTGAGGACTTTTTGGAAGGATTAAAAGGTGATCAACTTGAAGGATGATCCAACGGCCCACGCTATTTCGCAAGGGTGAGGTGCTCACTTTTTAAGGCCGTGAAATAGCGAGAGTTAATGAGAGCCGTCCACGTGTCACGATGATGACATGGCAAAAAGGGTAAAACATGGGCCCACCACAGTATAAAGAGCGACATTCAGCCAGTATCAAAACAGAATGTGAGAGGATTTTCTAAGCCAATGGTCGGATGCCGCGTGGTATTATGCAGCCAATAAAAAGACAGGACTTAGACTAAGGACAAAGCCGTCAAAATGAAATTCACAGAGAGACACTTGCAGAAAGACTGCGACCCGTTGGAGCTAAAATATGAATTCTTGTATGAATTCGATTTTGAAGGGACGGCCGAAGCATGCGGAATCAATGTTATAGTTAAGGCCCAGAGTACAAGCATTTGATTTCCTAACAACCAAGTAAGGATACCTCTTAAAAGGATTTTTGCAGAGGAAGCAAACGCAGAGTTATCTTTTACAAATACAGAGAAGGCAAATTGGTTGCAGGGCGAATTTCTTCAAGCAAGCATCAGGTTTTTTTCATATTTTGCAGCCATTTTTGTGTTGTAATAAGTGAAATTGTTCTCGTATAACAGAAGTGTTTTCAGAAGTGATATTCATCTGGTTGTATTGCAAATGGCTCCTAAAAGGGAATTTTCTGGTAAAGTTGATTATCTGGATAGAAGTGTATGTGATGACTTTTTAGAGCAGTTGACGCTGTCAACTAACCAGGCGTCCAAGGCCAAAGAGTTAGTACCCAGGGCTCCTCGACTGAAAATTGGAGAAGGATTATATGACAAGGGTAATTGGTTAAGAGACCCGCAGGTGGGATTGTCTGGGTTGGGGTTATTTAAAGTCGGTTTTGGAATGAGGAATTCTCCTGCGCCTCAAAATAGCATTTGGGAATTAGATGTTGGGAGATTGGTAGTCCCAGGGGTGTTCATGGATACAGATTTGTTAACCCAAATGGCATTGAATTATGATTCAGTTACCAGGTGTATCCGGGATGTGAATGGAAAAACCCTCGTGGGGATAAATGCAGAAGAGTTGAGAACAGCGTTCGGGCTTAGTGAGTTTACCAACTTCTTGGAACCTATAAACTTCACACAATTAGCTCAGGTATACAGGGCACAGAGAACTCATCTCAGGAATGGGCCTCTCAAAGAACTTTTTCTGAAAGTGGGAGGGTTAGCAGTTGTAGGGCCCAATACACAAGAGCCTTTTTCACTAAGTATGTTTACCTTGAGGGCAAAAGGGATGTACTGGGCACTTTGCCAAGTTCTAGGAGAGGATGCTGACTCTAATATGCCAAATCATTATCTATTAATGATTGTTCAAATTCTGAATCCTTCTCTTGCTATTACATTTGATTATGCTTCCTATATTGCTGATGCTATCCATGGAGGATTGATAGGGATAAAGAATGGAAAGGTGGATAGGCCATTTGGGTGGTATTCACTATTGATGCACCTCTTCCTCTTCAAAGGTGGAGATTATTTCGCCAGTGGAATGGACCTGGTAAAAGAAAAGGAGGGAGAAAAGATGCCGGTGCAATTATGGAGTACTGTATTGTCATGGGATAGAGAGGATGCAAGTTTTCTAAAGTTTGATAAATATTTTGCATCCAAGATAAGGACTCTCCTTTGCTCTGACAATCCAAGAGTCCCCAAGGTTCTTCTGGAATTCTTAAGACCAAAAGAATTCGTAGAGAGTATCAAGATAGTTCATAACTGGGGTGATATGTACTTGTATCCAGTCTCCACAGTTTTTAGGGTCTTTGGTTTCAGAGGCACCCCATTTTTGTTACCATACCAGGTCCCCCTCAAAGTGGGAATAGCTGAGATTCTCAGACAAATTGGTGACTTGCAAGAGGCAGAGTTAACCGGCAGAGGTAAAGGGACTATTTTCCCTACAGCTACAGTAGCCCACCAATTTGTAATCACCAAGGGAGGCTGGAAATGTTTTGAAGATTTCCTCAAACCCTACCATTTGTCCACTGCAGTGTCTAAATGTGCTGATCCGGAGAACTTCTACAATGGTGTATTCCGGAAGAAAGTAGCATGCAGAGCTAGGCCCCATCAATTCCACTTTCTTGAAGATCTCATCAGAAATGAATTTGATTTAGATGAACAGGAGTTGAGGAAGGAAAAATGGGTGGCTTACAGGAAGGCCCTGGATTTTGTGCATCAATTTGATGCTAGCTATGACCCATTGTCTAGCTTCTTCCCATTGGAAGAAAAGATAAAATTTTTGATTATTTGTTTTGAGGATGTGATGCAGACAATAAAGGAGAAAAGGGAAGTTGTAATTAAAAACAACCCTAAGAAAGCAAGAATGATTTTGGGGAAATCAGCTCCTACTAAAGCCATCCCTCCTGGTGATTACACCCTGCATAAGAAAGCAGGTTACAGTGTGTTGGTGTCTGCAAGAGGGGAACCCTCTTCATCCAAAGGAAAGAGGAAAGCACATGAAGTCATTGACATACAAGACAGCCCAAAGAAGCAGAGGGTGGGGAAGGAGGTGCAATCAGATACACCCTTATATTCCCCATCCCAATCCCCTCTCCACATTGGAGATGAACAAGCAGCAACTGAATACCTCTCTCAGTTGGGCAGCTTGGGGGAGATTGCGTATACATATGATGAGGTGGAAGAAGGGATGCCAGAAGAGCCCATTGAAGCACAAATGGACATCACTTCAACTAAACTCAAAGGCCAGGAGTGGGATCCTGAGATAAAGAAGGCCACTAGTGCCTTTCTAGCGGATGATAGTTTTGTCACATCTGAAGCATTCGTGCAATTTATCTGGAAACAACATATAGATAAGTATAATGCTAGATGTGAAACAAGAAAGGCAGAACAACCTGATAAAGATCCAGCCTCAGTAGAGGAAGAAATAAAACAGGAGATGATGGAAGAATTCAAAACCATCACTCCTGAACAGGGAAGAGATTTAGTAGCATAAGCTGGAGTGCTCATTCTACCAGAATGGAATATTGCTGATGCTAGATGCAGTGAGAAAAGAAACCAAACCCATGGAAGGGGTTACATTCAGTAAAGACAATGCTGCTCTAGTCATGTGGTCCCTTAAGAGAAATGAGAACAAGAAGGGTAAAGACATCACAGGGACAAGTCACATTGGTGGATTAATGGTCAAGAGAGTAGAGAGTACAGGGGTAGTAGAGGCTGCTAGCACAGTGTTGGAGACTGCCAAATTTAGTGTTGCAGTAGCTGAGAAGAATGCTAAAGAAAAGGAGGCCCTCCAGCTCAAATTGGAAACAGTCTTGAAGGCTTATGACAGTGCCAAGGAGGAAATAAGAGGCAAGGAGAGTATTATTGCCAGATTGCAGAGCCAATTAGCAGGACAACGTCAACAGGGTGAGTCTTCAACATTAATGATCACCTCTTCTCCTGCAAGACCTCCACCTACTAGCCCCATTATTGAGCTCCCGCCATCTCCTGCACCTTCCAGCTCTCAGATGATAGAGATAATTCCCCAAGAATTGGAGAGTCTTAAGCAAACTCAGGCCTATTATGCAGTGAAGTATGAAGAAAAGATCAAGGCCACAGTCTCCAGTTTTGCAGACACTATAAATGCTTCACTCCTTCACAATAGTGTAGGAAAAGTCATGGAGATATGGACTGAGTTGAGAAGAGATAAGGCCATCTTGACACCCATTTTTGACAGATGGAGGCCTAGGGAGCAGGATTTGGAGTTCATGTGTGTTTCCTGTGATGAAGCAAGGGCCAATCCCATTATAAAGGCTACTTCTGATGTTGCTAAAGTTTTAATGCAATTAGCTGCAGATGTAGACAATATGGACAGGAAGGTCAATTTGTGCAAAAAGGAATACATTGATCAAGTTTTTGAGTTGCTTCCAGGAATTTTTGCCAATCCAGACCAGCTGAAAGACAAGCAGGTATGGCTCAATGAGATAGATGCTAAGTTGTCAGCAAGGGTCAAAGGAATCATTGATCTCGATGACACCTCATTCTTTGTTCTAACCATACAGGAAATAGAAAGAATTAAATCACACTACAGTTTTCTTAACTCAGAAGTCAACAAACTGAGGAATTCTTGGAAAGGGTTGACTAAGGTTAAAAGTGATGTGTTAATTTTCTATGGCCGACCGAGGAGACGTATAGTGAGTGGGGAGTTAAATATTCCACTCGAGATCCGGAGCAGTTAGAGAGCGTCCCTGAAGAGCCAGAAGAGGTTGCAACTGAACAACCCGTCCAACAGAGTGCTGAAGAAGCTGAAAAGAGCACATAACTGAAATTGTAACTTCTTCAATTTTTGAAGTAATTGTAACAAACTTTCCTCGAGAAGTCCGAAGCTTAGTGCATCCATATTGTTATAAATGGATACCAGGACTAGAGAGAAAGGGATCACAAAAATTTTGTAAGAAAATGCTGCAGAAATATTATCTGAGCTTTTCCAAAAGATTAATGGAGAATCAGACTTTTTGTAAGATCTTTTCAAATGAATATCAATATACAGGCCGTCAGTTTTGAGTAAAGCTCTGTGTCGTCTTCAAATTTGTCCTTAATTGTATTTACTCTTTCATTCAGAATAGTCTAGGATTTTTTTGTTTGAATGGAATTGTAAGACAATCTCAGTATGGGTGTTTCTAGCTTTTCTCTTTAGGAGGGAAATTAAACATGCATGACCACTCTATCAGTAAATACTTTAGGAGAAACTTTGAATTTTGAGGACCATAGCTTATTTTGAAGTGATTAAATTCTTATTGATGCTAGGCATTTACAGGGATAAATGGAGACCAAGTTGATGGGAAGTATAGAGATATTTTATTTCAGGAGTTTTATTTGAGTTTGAATGACTCTGTAGCCTTGGATAAAGCACTGGTATTAATCAAAGGCCGTTTATTGCATACTTTGTTGATCAAATATGTTGAAATTGAATATTGTTTCGTCCTTTGTTTTCAATTGTTTTTTCGAGGTGAATGGATCCACTGGTTTTCTGGACTGGTTTGCTGTGGATTTGTTGCTTAAGATGTGGAGTTAATTCACAGAAGGTATACCCACCTGGGCTCAAAGAAAGGTCCGAAGTGTAGAAGGTCTAACCAAACCTTGTCATATGTTGTCTCTAGAATCCCTTTCTCCTTGATGTCTCTTCGGCATTCATTTTAGATTGTATTATTTTAAGGGCATTGAAGAGGAATCAGATTTTGAGAACAACAAAAGTGGCGACTCTGCTGGGGAGAGTTATCACAAAGATATAGACACAGAATCTGTGCCAAGCTTGTAAAAGGTATTGTTGTTGTTTCTGAGTAAGACTGCTTGCGTTTATATTTCCCATAGTTTTGTGGGTGGCGACTCTGTTATTTTTGAACCAGTCCTTGTGAGATATAAGCTTTCTAAAATAAAGACAAACAAGATGCAAGGAAATAAGCATACAAGATCAGTCATGAAGAAACATCCTCGTGAAACCCTGCAAGAAGGTCTGCCAGAGCAATCATGAAGAGGCCAGAAGAGATCTGTGATGCATGAGCCATCAAATGCTGCATGGGTGCAGAAAAACAACAATACTGGTAAGATGCCTGACCGACCTGTTTATGCAAAGTCAAATTCATCTTCAAGAGATTCGGATCAGGATATTTTAGGTTTTCATTCAGGATTGTTTGGAAATATTGATGATATGCCTATTTTAAGTTGAGATTTATCACATGTTAGTGTTTCTGCAAAAGATGGAACTAGCTCAAATGCAATTAAGCACTCTGTTCCTAGGACAATAGATGGGAACATTAGTTTGATTGATATAGATCAAATTAATGCATCAGATTCTGAAGAAAATTATCCTGATGAAGATAAGATGTCTCAAGAAATTGAAGAATTAAATAGAAGAGTTCATCATTTAATATCCTTGAGGGCCCAAAAGGAGGCAAATAAGGAAAAGGAAGTTAAAGCCAAAATGATGGAGAGAGATAGGCTTCTTAGACAGATAGCTGATCTTGAAGTGCTTGCCAAGGACAAAGAAAAGAGTGATCAAGAAGGCCCGGTGATCAGGGAGATCTTAATCCCTAAGATTCGACCAGTTCCTAAGTCAGTAGCCCAGCCAAGTAAAGAAATTCCTAATGATTCCCAGCTCCCTAAAGTTAATTTAGACAAAGGGAAACAGATATGGGTAGATGATGGAGTAGAGTCTAAAACTGCAAAAGGGATTTCTCATAGGATCCTAGCACATGAGAGAGAGATGGAAAGGATGAGGAAGGAAAAGGAAGACCTCCAAATGGAGTTGGAAAAGGCTGAGTTAGAAGCTGCAAATCAGGAAGTTAAGAGAAAGATTAACTACCTAAAAGCTCCCCCTATTACATTCCCATCAGAAGATCTTAGTAAGCCTAATCCTCAACAAATTTCTCTCCCTCAGGTCAATACCCAACCAGCAGTGCACACTAACATTGCTTCAGCAAGCCACATACCTTCAAATAAGCAGTACACCCAAACATCTCAATCCCCAATCCCGAAAGCTAAGATGATCATGGGGAATAATAATACTGTTTCCCCTTTTCAAAGAAGGCCGATTAATCTAGAACAATATAAGAAATTGTTTTTTGATGGGATCCTAGGTTATCCAAATCATGTTCCCATTGAGTTAAGAGACAAACTCCATAAATTTGCCGGGAACAATGCAGTCAGTGCTGAGGAACATCTCAAATCTTTTGGGGATTTGATAAATGATTATGAGATAGTTGATGAAGATGTGATTATGAAACTGTTTGTTCAATCCTTGGTTGATGATGCAAGAGATTGGTACAGAGGTCTTCCAGTGGCTAGCATAGGTTCATGGGAAGAGTTCAAAAATTGCTTTCAAGAACAGTATGGTGATAAGACTAATGTAAGTTTCATGCTAAATGAGTTCAATAACATTAGAAAATCTGAAAATGAAATAGTCACTGATTTTAATGCTAGATTCCAAAAGGCTATGCATAGATTGTATCAGGTAATGAGGCTAGATGACAATATGTGCCTTAATACATATTATAATGCATTTGATTCCAAAATGGCTTACATTCTCAGAGATAAAAATCCTCATAACCTGAGGGATGCCTTTAGAATTGCCATAAATGTTGAAAGTAATAGAAAGGCATCTGGAAAATTGGGAAGGAGGACAGATGGAAGATTATGGCATGAAACCAAACAGCAACCTAACAAAGTTGCTAAAGAAGAGGATAAAATAGAAAAACTGGTTACTGCTATGAAAGATTTGACTGCTAAGGTTAACAAAAATGATAAACCTCATTACAACTGGCAAGATAAACCTCCTAGATTACATGATATGCCATACAATAAAAATTGGAAGGATGGTAAACCCCAAGTTGAGAAGCCTAAAATTGCTCAAAGCCAAGACACACCAGATCCTTTGAAAGGTAAGACTGTTAACAATATAGAAAATACTCCTTGGTGTATTGCTTGTGATGGACCACATTCTCCTCATCAGTGTGCAGTGGCTCAAGCTCTGGAAGAATCCATGAGACCAGAAGCAGAGCTTGATATTAATATGTTTGAAACTATCATAGAAAGTGATGAGGAGTCTATGCAAAGTGAATGCAGTGATGTGCTAGATAACGAGAGATTAGTTCAAGGGCAGTTAGCCGTGGGTTGGCACCCTACATTGAATGTGGTAACAATTGAAGATGAAGAAGTTCATCTTAGGAGGCCTAGTGAAGAAGAGGTTAGAAATCTCACTAAGGCTGCAATTGCCAAAGCTAAACATAATTACAATCTGAGAAGCACCAAGAGAGATACTGATCAAGGTGAGCCAGGTTCCATGTTTGTAAAAGAGGTCACTAAAAAGGGGGCATCAAGCAGTGTTATTGCTACTGTTAGAGCTAGTCAAGAAAAGGAGGAACAAGTTAAAGATTTACCTAGAACTACAGATACCAAAAATGCTGGTGATGTACAAAAGGTGGAAATAATAAAAAGGGCCAATCAACTCAAAGTAGAAAAGGTCAAGGCTAATACTGAAAAGTGTAATTATTCCACATTTAATATGGCCCAAGCTTTAACTCAAATGAAGGTCACTGTCCCATTAGTGGAGTTATTAAAGATTAAGGAACATAAGGATGCAACTTTGTCTCTATTCTCTAGTATATCTGATGGTGACTCAGTATTACCCATCGGTTCAGATAAAATTGGGAGGGATCAAGAGATTCAAACTCCAGAGGTATATGTTGGAACCACTATCACTCAGGAGCCTTCTCAAGTGGACCCCTTTTATGTTACCCTGTTAGTCAATAACCGGTTAATTAAAAACTGCATGATAGATTCAGGAGCAGCTGCTAATGTGATGCCCTATGGTGTCATGAAAGAATTAGGATTGTCAGTGACTACTGTGTATGGGAAATGTTATGCCATGGATAACAGAGAAGTACCTGTGATAGGTACAATGAAAGATGTAGAAGTTAAAATAGCTGCATTTCTTGAAGCTACTTACAAAATGGATGTTATTGTCACAGATACTAAACCCCACTATGGCATGTTACTTTCTAGACAGTGGGCTGTAGCAGTGGGGGGAAATGTTCAATTGGATCTGTCTTATGCTACTATTCCTGTTGGTGGCAATAAGGTCAAACTATACAGGGAGCCACGAGCTCCTAAGGTAGTTGAAAATGTGGACCCTAGTATGCTTAACTGTATGATTGATGTGGATTTAGATAATTTCAGAATTCAGCCGGTATTATCTCAACTGAAGAACACTGACCCAATTGTAGTTGAGCTACAAGCACAGCAGTATGGATTGTGGCAAATGTATTTTGATGGAGCTTGTTCCAAAGAAGGGTCAGGAGCAGGGGTTCTTTTTGTATCCCCATCAGGTATAACCTTTAAATATTCATTCTTATTGGCATTCCAATGCACAAATAATACTGCAGAGTATGAAGCTCTATTATTAGGACTTGAGGTTGCAAAAAGGCATGGAATCCAATTATTGAAAGTGATGGGTGATTCAGAGCTGGTTGTCTCTCAGGTAAGATCTAAGTATGCATCCAAGAATGATAAATTAAAGCAATATAAGCATGCTGTTTGGGATGTTATTGAATATTTTGATGCCTTTTCTATCAACTGGATAGAGCGAACAAGAAATATTATGGCAGATTTCTTAGCTAATGTTGCTTTAAAAAATGATGATGCAACACTAACTGGTATTTCTACTGTTGAAATAAAAGCTAGGCCTGCTATTCCTGATAATGTATATAATTGGCAAGTTTTTGCTGATGATGAAGATATTCTTAGGTTCATCCAATGTGTTGATGATTATGATGGACAAAAAATTGATTGTAATGCATTGGTGGAAGTAGTGGATGGCAGAGAGACAGTGTTTGGAAATGATATTGTCCAATTGGAAACCAATGAGATACCTAAAGGGTTGGTGGAGTTAGAAAGCATGTTTAGTTATAATGACAGTCATCTACACCAGCAATCTACCACCAAGTTAGAAGAATTAGAGGAGGTCAACTTGGGGACAGAATCATCCCCCAAGTTGGTATATATTGGAAAGAAGCTACCTCCTCATGTTAAGACTAACCTAATCAGTTTACTGAAAAGGTATAAGCATGTTTTTGCTTGGTCTTATGAAGATCTAAAGGCGTATAAACAAGATCTTTTTCAGCATGAAATTCCCTTACTTCTAGATGCTAAGCCTTTTAGACAGAAACAGAGACCTATTAACCCCTTGTTAGAAACAAAAATGCAACAAGAGTTGACTAAATTGAGAGAAGGGGGGATTATCAAACCAATCAGACATTCTTCATGGGTTTCTAATTTGGTCCCAGTGAGAAAAAAGAATGGAGACATCAGATTGTGTGTTGATTTTAGGAACCTTAATGTTGCCTCTTTAAAAGATAATTATTCATCCCCAAATATGGAAGCAATGCTACAAAGAGTGACAGGATGTGATCTTCTATCCATGATGGATGGTTTCTCAGGATACAATCAAGTGTTAGTAAAGGAGTCAGAACAGTTCAAAACAGCTTTTACTACCCCATGGGGAACTTATGTGTATGTGAGAATGCCATTTGGATTGAAAAATGCAGGGGCTACATTTCAAAGAGCTATGGATGTGGCTTTTAAGGAATTCATTAACATTATTATGGTGGTTTACCAAGATGATTTAACTTGTTTCTCAAAGAGAGCTGATGATCACTGTGGACATTTAGAGAAAGTGTTTGATAAGGCTTTGGAATTTGGTGTATCACTGAATCCCAAGAAATGTCACTTTGGGGTCACTGAAGGAAAATTATTGGGACACATAGTCTCCAAGGAAGGAATAAGAATAGACCCTGAGAGAATTGAAGCAATCAACAAGGTGTCTGAACCAAAGAATGTGAAAGGAATTCAGTCCTTTTTAGGCAAAGTGAATTTTGTCAGGAGATTCATTGTGAACTTTGCTGAGATAGTGAAGCCTATTGTCAAGTTGCTCAAGAAGGACGCAAAGTTTCATTGGGATCAGGAAGCCTCAAAAGCTTTTAATGAGATTAAAAAAGCAATCCAGGAAGCACCAGTGTTGAAGTCCCCGAATTATGGTAAGCCTTTTTCTCTGTTTTCTTTTGCTTCATATCACACAGTGGCTGCAGTATTATTGCAAAAGGATAATGAGGGATATGAACATCCCATAGCTTTCTATAGCAAATCTTTGCAAGCGGCAGAATTAAAATATGAAACCATGGAGAAACAAGCTTACGCCTTGGTTAAAGCTGTTAAAGCCTTTAGGCCATATTTGGTGAATGCAAATATCACTGCCTATGTTCCACATGCTGCAGTTAAAGATATTTTGTCTCAATCTGAGGTCACTGGGAAGAGATGTAGGTGGATCAATAGAATTCAAGAATTTAATCTGGAGATAAAGATTACTAAACTGGTGAGAGGGTTAGGTTTGGCTAAGCTCATGACTGAGTCAAATCTTATGAATGTTGAAGTACACAATGTTGAGGTTAAGGATACTCTGGTTACTAGTATTGAGAGACAACCATGGTACACAGAGATAGTCCAAGTATTGAAAGGTAATACGTTATCAGAGGGAATGACACACAACCAGAAGAGAACTTTGAAGCTCAAGTCCCAGAAATATGTCCTCATTCAGGGTGATCTTTTTTGGAGACAAAGAGATGGGGAGTTGCTACTGTGTTTGGATGAATTTCAAGCTAAACGGGTGTTGAATGAGATGCATGACGGAGTATGTGGAGGTCACTACTCAGCTAAGACTACTGCTGGTAAGATAATACGGGCTGGGTATTATTGGCCTACCTTGTTTAAAGATACTCATGCATATGTTCAAAGATGTGATTCATGTCAGAGATTTTCTTCTAAGCTCAAGTATGGAGGAGCCCTACCACTAAATCCAGTCTCTGTAGAAGCTCCTTTTGTCCAATGGGGCATTGATTTTGTTGGAGAAATTGCTGAGAAATCAGGAAGAGGTCATGGATGGATTATAGTGGCCACAGATTATTTTACCAAATGGATAGAAGCTATTCCCACAAGAAGAGCTACTAGCAAAATTGTCATTGATTTCTTGATGGATAATATTGTGACTAGATTTGGAATACCTGCAAAATTGGTAATGGATAATGCTATGTGTTTTAGATCAGAAGAATTTGTAGGTTTTTGTAACAGTCATGGTATACTTATGTCCTACTCATCGCCTTATCACCCTCAGGGGAATGGACAAGCAGAATCAAGCAACAAAAGCTTGCTAACTATCATCAAGAAGATCCTAGAAGAAAACAAAAGGTCTTGGGATCAAAAGTTGAAATTAGCTCTGTGGGCGGATAGAATAACAGTCAAAAAATCCATTGGAATGTCACCTTTTGAGTTGGTTTATGGTACCCAAGCCAGATTATCGGTAAATAACCTTCTTCCAGTATATAAGTTTTTGCAGGAAGAGAGCATGGAACTATCTGAACCAATGGAGAACAGGATGATCCAACTTGTAGAGGTGGAAGAGCTTAGAACCTCTGCTCATCAGAAAAATCAGAAGCTCCAGCTACAGTCAAAGTATCTTTTTGATAAAAGAACATCGTTAAGGAAGTTTCAAATTGATGACATGGTTCTTCAGTGGAATGCAAAAGGGCAGGATAAAGGAAAGCATAAGAAATTTGAATCACTCTGGATTGGCCCTTTTGTAATTTGTGACTTGAATGGTAAGGATTCATATTTTTTGAAGAATATGAATGATGAGATGCAGGAATTTCCAGTGCATGGACAATTCCTGAAGCACTATTTCTCTTAATGTCCATGCACAGTAGGTCCTTTGTTTGTATATATTTTGTTTTCTTTCCTGTTTTCCTGGTTTTGGTCTGTGTTTCGGTCTGTTTCTCTAGAATTTCTGAGTTTTCTTGTGTTGATTTCGCAATCAACCATCCCCAGTCAGAGCCGCTGTTATCACTGTTTTTTAAATTTGGGTTCTTTCCCCATAATTGGCTATGTTTTTTTTTGAAAATATTTGTATGGGGTGGCCCCAAATGCTTCAGCTCTATTCTAAACCTAGAGGGTTTAAGGTTTTTCTAAGTTTTAGGCTTTATCTTTTGTATTAAGTCTCCTGGTTTCTATTCCGTCGTTACTTTATTTCACTTAAGTCATGGGTCGCGGGGTCGTAAGAAGTGTCTCCCCCCTTTCTATTTACCTAGGCGGTTGTGTTAATTATTTGAAAAAATTTCGTCTTTTATTATTTCCTTCTAAAGTGCTGGGCCCAGTAAACACTGATCAACTTAGGGAAAGATCCGACGGTTGGCGCTATTTCGCAAGGGATAAGTGTTCACCCTTTAAGGCTGCGAAATAGCAAGGATGAATATCAGCCGTCCATGTGTCATGCGGAGGAAGTAAAGGTTGCAGCCGTCAAAGAAGGTAGGGCCCCCCTACGTGGTCTTCTCTGGCGTATTAGAGGGCAGCACGTGGCACGGGTCGCCACAGTCAGCATGTTAAGATTAAGGTTCAAAAGTGGGCCCCAGAGATGAGTCAGCTCACAGGTGGAGGTGACTTGGCAGGGACAGCTCTTACAATTCATTGAGACCCCGTGGCTTCTTCTAGCAAATGAAAAATCGACAGGTCAGCTTCGAGAATGACAAGGCGCCAGGTGTCCATGGCGTGTCCGTGGGCCCACCTCTTCTGAAAGCTTCTAACAAGGTTTAAATGCTGCGCAAGTTGAGGTAGGATCTAACGGCTCGCGCTATTTCGCAGGGGTAAGATGCCCACTTTTTAAGGCTGCGAAATAGCGAAAGTTAACCTGGACCGTCCACGTGTCTTGATGACACGCGGTCTAAAAGGAAGTTGTGGGTCCCTATAGTGTATGCTTGACAAATGAAAATGTGACAGGTCAGCTCCGAAGATGACAAGGCGCCAGGTGTCCATGGCGTATCCGTGGGCCCACCATTTCTGAGATAGACCTGTTGAGACTGAAGTGGGGCCCCCATGGTTCTTCCGGCAAGTGACAGAGCGACAAATCAGCTCAATGGATGACTAGATACCAGATGTCGGTGACGACGCAGTGGGCCCACCATTCCTGAGGACTTTTTGGAAGGATTAAAAGGTGATCAACTTGAAGGATGATCCAATGGCCCGCGCTATTTCGCAAGGGTGAGGTGCTCACTTTTTAAGGCCACGAAATAGCGAGAGTTAATGAGAGCCGTCCACGTGTCACGATGATGACATGGCAAAAAGGGTAAAACATGGGCCCACCAAAGTATAAAGAGCGACATTCAGCCAGTATCAAAACAGAATGTGAGAGGATTTTCTAAGCCAATGGTCGGATGCCGCGTGGTATTATGCAGCCAATAAAAAGACAGGACTTAGACTAAGGACAAAGCCGTCAAAATGAAATTCACAGAGAGACACTTGCAGAAAGACTACGACCCGTTGGAGCTAAAATATGAATTCTTGTATGAATTCGATTTTGAAGGGACGGCCGAAGCATGCGGAATCAATGTTATAGTTAAGGCCCAGAGTACAAGCATTTGATTTCCTAACAACCAAGTAAGGATACCTCTTAAAAGGATTTTTGCAGAGGAAGCAAACGCAGAGTTATCTTTTACAAATACAGAGAAGGCAAATTGGTTTGCAGGGCGAATTTCTTCAAGCAAGCATCAGGTTTTTTTCATATTTTGCAGCCATTTTTGTGTTGTAATAAGTGAAATTGTTCTCGTATAACAGAAGTGTTTTCAGAAGTGATATTCATCTGGTTGTATTGCAAATGGCTCCTAAAAGGGAATTTTCTGGTAAAGTTGATTATCTGGATAGAAGTGTATGTGATGACTTTTTAGAGCAGTTGACGCTGTCAACTAACCAGGCATCCAAGGTCAAAGAGTTAGTACCCAGGGCTCCCCGACTGAAAATTGGAAAAGGATTATATGACAAGGGTAATTGGTTAAGAGACCCGCAGGTGGGATTGTCTGGGTTGGGGTTATTTAAAGTCGGTTTTGGAATGAGGAATTCTCCTGCTCCTCAAAATAGCATTTGGGAATTAGATGTTGGGAGATTGGTAGTTCCAGGGGTGTTCATGGATACAGATTTGTTAACCCAAATGGCATTGAATTATGATTCAGTTACCAGGTGTATCCGGGATGTGAATGGAAAAACCCTCGTGGGGATAAATGCAGAAGAGTTGAGAACAGCGTTCGGGCTTAGTGAGTTTACCAACTTCTTGGAACCTATAAACTTCACACAATTAGCTCAGGTATACAGGGCACTGAGAACTCATCTCAGGAATGGGCCTCTCAAAGAACTTTTTCTGAAAGTGGGAGGGTTAGCAGTTGTAGGGCCCAATACACAAGAGCCTTTTTCACTAAGTATGTTTACCTTGAGGGCAAAAGGGATGTACTGGGCACTTTGCCAAGTTCTAGGAGAGGATGCTGACTCTAATATGCCAAATCATTATCTGTTAATGATTGTTCAAATTCTAAATCCTTCTCTTGCTATTACATTTGATTATGCTTCCTATATTGCTGATGCTATCCATGGAGGATTGATAGGGATAAAGAATGGAAAGGTGGATAGGCCATTTGGGTGGTATTCACTATTGATGCACCTCTTCCTCTTCAAAGGTGGAGATTATTTCGCCAGTGGAATGGACCTGGTAAAAGAAAAGGAGGGAGAAAAGATGTCGGTGCAATTATGGAGTACTGTATTGTCATGGGATAGAGAGGATGTAAGTTTTCTAAAGTTTGATAAATATTTTGCATCCAAGATAAGGACTCTCCTTTGCTCTGACAATCCAAGAGTCCCCAAGGTTCTTCTGGAATTCTTAAGACCAAAAGAATTCGTAGAGAGTATCAAGATAGTTCATAACTGGGGTGATATGTACTTGTATCCAGTCTCCACAGTTTTTAGGGTCTTTGGTTTCAGAGGCACCCCATTTTTGTTACCATACCAGGTCCCCCTCAAAGTGGGAATAGCTGAGATTCTCAGACAAATTGGTGACTTGCAAGAGGCAGAGTTAACCGGCAGAGGTAAAGGGACTATTTTTCCTACAGCTACAGTAGCCCACCAATTTGTAATCACCAAGGGAGGCTGGAAATGTTTTGAAGATTTCCTCAAACCCTACCATTTGTCCACTGCAGTGTCTAGATGTGCTGATCCGGAGGACTTATACAATGGTGTATTCTGGAAGAAAGTAGCATGCAGAGGTAGGCCCCATCAATTCCACTTTCCTGAAGATCTCATCAGGAATGAATTTGATTTCGATGAACAGGAGTTGAGGAAGGAAAAATGGGTGGCTTACTGGAAGGCCCTGGATTTTGTGCATCAATTTGATGCTAGCTATGACCCATTGTCTAGCTTCTTCCCATTGGAAGAAAAGATAAAATTTTTGATTATTTGTTTTGAGGATGTGATGCAGACAATAAAGGAGAAAAGGGAAGTTGTAATTAAAAACAACCCTGAGAAAGAAAGAATGATTTTGGGGAAATCAGCTCCTACTAAAGCTATCCCTCCTGGTGATTACACCCTACATAAGAAAGCAGGTTACAGTGTGTTGGTGTCTGCAAGAGGGGAACCCTCTTCATCCAAAGGGAAGAGGAAAGCACATGAAGTCATTGACATACAAGACAGCCCAAAGAAGCAGAGGGTGGGGAAGGAGGTGCAATCAGATACACCCTTATATTCCCCATCCCAATCCCCTCTCCACATTGGAGATGAACAAGCAGCAACTGAATACCTCTCTCAGTTGGGCAGCTTGGGGGAGATTGCGTATACATATGATGAGGTGGAAGAAGGGATGCCAGAAGAGCCCATTGAAGCACAAATGGACATCACTTCAACTGAACTCAAAGGCCAGGAGTGGGATCTTGAGATAAAGAAGGCCACTAGTGCCTTTCTAGCGGATGATAGTTTTGTCACATCTGAAGCATTCGTGCAATTTATCTGGAAACAACATATAGATAAGTATAATGCTAGATGTGAAACAAGAAAGGCAGAACAACCTGATAAAGATCCAGCCTCAGTAGAGGAAGAAATAAAACAGGAGATGATGGAAGAATTCAAAACCATCACTCCTGAACAGGGAAGAGATTTAGTAGCACAAGCTGGAGTGCTCATTCTACCAGAATGGAATATTGCTGATGCTCTGGTGCTGGATGCAGTGAGAAAAGAAACCAAACCCATGGAAGGGGTTACATTCAGTAAAGACAATGCTACTCTAGTCATGTGGTCCCTTAAGAGAAATGAGGACAAGAAGGGTAAAGACATCACAGGGACAAGTCACATTGGTGGATTAATGGTCAAGAGAGTAGAGAGTACAGGGGTAGTAGAGGCTGCTAGCACAGTGTTGGAGACTGCCAAATTTAGTGTTGCAGTAGCTGAGAAGGATGCTAAAGAAAAGGAGGCCCTCCAGCTCAAATTGGAAACAGTCTTGAAGGCTTATGACAGTGCCAAGGAGGAAATAAGAGGCAAGGAGAGTATTATTGCCAGATTGCAGAGCCAATTAGCAGGACAAAGTCAACAGGGTGAGTCTTCAACATTAATGATCACCTCTTCTCCTGCAAGACCTCCACCTACTAGCCCCATTATTGAGCTCCCACCATCTCCTGCACCTTCCAGCTCTCAGATGATAGAGATAATTCCCCAAGAATTGGAGAGTCTTAAGCAAACTCAGGCCTATTATGCAGGGAAGTATGAAGAAAAGATCAAGGCCACAGTCTCCAGTTTTGCAGACACTATAAATGCTTCACTCCTTCACAATAGTGTAGGAAAAGTCATGGAGATATGGACTGAGTTGAGAAGAGATAAGGCCATCTTGACACCCATTTTTGACAGATGGAGGCCTAGGGAGCAGGATTTGGAGTTCATGTGTGTTTCCTGTGATGAAGCAAGGGCCAATCCCATTATAAAGGCTACTTCTGATGTTGCTAAAGTTTTAATGCAATTAGCTGCAGATGTAGACAATATGGATAGGAAGGTCAATTTGTGCAAAAAGGAATACACTGATCAAGTTTTTGAGTTGCTTCTAGGAATTTTTGCCAATCCAGACCAGCTGAAAGACAAGCAGGTATGGCTCAATGAGATAGATGCTAAGTTGTCAGCAAGGGTCAAAGGAATCATTGATCTCGATGACACCTCATTCTTTGTTCTAACCATACAGGAAATAGAAAGAATTAAATCACACTACAGTTTTCTTAACTCAGAAGTCAACAAACTGAGGAATTCTTGGAAAGGGTTGACTAAGGTTAAAAGTGATGTGGTTAATTTTGTATGGCCAACCGAGGAGACGTATAGTGAGTGGGGAGTTAAATATTCCACTCGAGATCCGGAGCAGTTAGAGAGCGTCCCTCAAGAGCCAGAAGAGGTTGCAACTGAACAACCCGTCCAACAGACTGCTGAAGAAGCTGAAAAGAGCGCATAACTGAAATTGTAACTTCTTCAATTTTTGAAGTAATTGTAACAAACTTTCCTCGAGAAGTCTGAAGCTTAGTGCATCCATATTGTTATAAATGGATACCAGGACTAGAGAGAAAGGGATCACAAAAATTTTGTAAGAAAACGCTGCAGAAATATTATCTGAGCTTTTCCAAAAGATTAATGGAGAATCAGACTTTTTGTAAGATCTTTTCAAATGAATATCAATATATAGGCCGTCAGTTTTGAGTAAAGCACTGTGTCGTCTTCAAATTTGTCCTTAATTGTATTTACTCTTTCATTCAGAATAGTCTAGGATTTTTCTATTTGAATGGAATTGTAAGGCAATCTCAGTATGGGTGTTTCTAGCTTTTCTCTTTAGGAGGGAAATTAAACATGCATGACCACTCTATCAGTAAATACTTTAGGAGAAACTTTGAATTTTGAGGACCATAGCTTATTTTGGAGTGATTAAATTCTTGTTGATGCTAGGCATTTACAGGGATAAATGGAGACCAAGTTGATGGGAAGTATAGAGATATTTTATTTCAGGAGTTTTATTTGAGTTTGAATGACTCTGTAGCCTTGGATAAAGCACTGGTATTAATCAAAGGCCGTTTATTGCATACTTTGTTGATCAAATATGTTGAAATTGAATATTGTTTCGTCCTTTGTTTTCAATTGTTTTTTCGAGGTGAATGGATCCACTGGTTTTCTGGACTGGTTTGCTGTGGATTTGTTGCTTAAGATGTGGAGTTAATTCACAGAAGGTATACCCACCTGGGCTCAAAGAAAGGTCCGAAGTGTAGAAGGTCTAACCAAACCTTGTCATATGTTGTCTCTAGAATCCCTTTCTCCTTGATGTCTCTTCGGCATTCATTTTAGATTGTATTATTTTAAGGGCATTGAAGAGGAATCAGATTTTGAGAACAACAAGACATAGGAAAACTTTGCAAAGGTGAACTATCAAAAAATGATGGATGAGAATTATAATTAAATAACAACATAAAATTTGTATTGATGACTCATTAAGACACTCAAAGGAATGGCCACTAGAAATATAAAACAACAAAACTCCCAAGTAAATAACTTTATCTAGAGATAAAAATAATATAAACATGGAATATGATATCACAACTAGTAATCTAATATCACATACATGAAAATGAAATATATCTATCAAGGAAAATTAAAGCATGATTATTCTAATAAATAGTCTCAAGAATAGTAACTAGTATTGTAGGAGTTACATTATAAAGATTAGCGATCTTACATAATTCTATCTTCAAAGGTTTCAAATGAAACATCAAATCCCAAAAAGGAATTTTAGTTGGATAATCCTTAAACTTTAATTTATTAAATTTATCCCCTGTGATATTTTTATCAACTTAGGAGGAGGTAGTAAATTTGGATCGTTGGATGACCAAACTAGTGGGGATGTGTAACACTATACCCCCTAGTATTTATTGATATGTGTGACCAATTATATGCTCTCTATAGGTTAATTATTAATTATGACATAAACTAGGTATATCTTTGTGAGGAAATAAAAAATGGGGATACATAATCCATGTGGATGGTAGTAGAATGAATTATTAAAATATAAGATCCCCATGATACATAGAAATGATTCTCAAAAGTTAAATATTGTGGAATGAGGGAGGGACAATGAGATAATTAGCATCATATCATAGTATGGATGAATTCCTTAAGCACTCAAAGCTATGGACACTAGAAGAATAAAATAATAAAACAAACATATGTGCATCACTCTAGTCTATTTGCATTGAAAAAATATGAATAAGCATGGAATAACATATCATAGCTAGTGATCTAACATCACATACATGTAAATGATAAATATTCATCAAAGTAATTGAAATATTTTTTTTTCTTATAAATAAGCTCAATAATAATTTTTATTTTAGTAGTCACATTATAATGAATAGTGATCTTATTCAAAACCTACATTTATGGGTTTCATATGAAGTATCAAACCCTAATGTGAAATTTGAGATATATTATTCATAAGAGTTGATCAATTAAATTATACTTGATATGGATATTTTTGTTGCCATAGTAGATAATAAATTTTGATTGTTAGATGAAAAAATTAGTGGATGAGATATAACATTGTATCCCCTTATCAATTGTTGATATGTGTGTCCAATTGTATGATATTGACATACTATTATGGATTGAAAAATCAATATATCCTTAGGAAGAGATGATTTAACATGAAAGGTAGGATATGAGGATGCATAAGCCATGTGGATGATGGTAGAGAAAATTATAGAAATAGGATTACCATTATACATAGGAATTATTCTGGAAGGTAAAATATCATCGAATTAGAGATAATCACTAAAATAAACAACAATATATGATAGCATGGAGGACCCACTTAGGCACTCAAAGACATGACCACTATAGGATTAAAATGATGAAGCATCCATGTGCATTCTTATTAATAAACATGAAATAACATATCATAACTAGTGATCTAACATCACATACATGTAAATGAATATCTTTATCATATCATATACATATTTTAATATTATAAAATATATCCTGGTTAGGGTTATAAAACATATGCATTATGAAACACTAGGAAATATATCATATGAAACAAACATATAAATACAATCATTTCATGTGGTCTCATCATGAAGGAAAGCCTAATAATCATCCTTAAATAACAAATAAGGATATATAATAAAAATTAGATCTAGTATGAGATCAAAAACATTAAAGATTAAACCCTATATCAAAGAGGCATAAAATAATGTGAGTCTTAACCAATGCTCCACAGTCGTTGGGGATGCAAGTATGCGAGGGCATGGGGACAAGGGGACAAAGAGCTTAAGTTTAGGGATGATGGGGGGACGACGATGGGGGGTTGTGCTCATATACAAATAATACTTGAAAAACTTGTTATGAAAAGATGTATAAGAATTATATTTCAAATGAAACTATGTAAAATTAATAAAATAGAAAAATTGAAAATCAAAATACTAAGCACAGAGAATTCTTGAATACCAAATAAATTTTGATAGATGAAATTGTCAAATTGGAGATTACTATTATATCAAAAATATGATTTATGATCATTATTCATCATTGGCTTATTAGTTATTAATTTCTTAGAATTATAGTTTGAAGGGGGTTTGGGGGAAACGCCAAAACAAGGTTGAGGGTAGCAACCCTAGCAAGGGTCTGGGAGAGAGAGAGATGTAGAGATAGGTCTAGATCTTGGGGGAAAGAGAAGAGAATGAGATAGAGAAAGTGAAATAATACTGATAAGAGGTTGTTGATTACTGAAATTTGACTAAGTTTGAAGTTTTTTAAATCTTTTAAAACCTAGAATCTGCATTATAAGTCCTAGAGATTTGAAACCGCTCTCTAGAATTCTACCAATATATACATGTAATATATACTTAAATTTTATATTTCATGTATATATCTAATAAAGAGAATGATATTGGCTTGAAGACAAGGATGTCAATTTCACAAATTTTCCAAAATTTTTGCTTAGGCTTCAAATTTCTAAGTTGGGGCTATGGGAGACTCGTAGGCATCCCGAGACAGCCAAGAGATTCCTAGCAATCCTCGAGATATCTTGGAGACATCTGGATGTCCTCGGCGTCTCTAGACGTCCTTGTGGTGGTGGTGAGATGGCGGGGTATGCCTCGCCCCATCCCCGCATCTTGGAGGCGTTCCCATCTCAGAGACTCGAGGGTTTGTGGGGGGAATGTGTCCCCGTGGTTCACTAGTCTAAACCATAACAAATAAAGTTATAGAAAGGTACAAGTGAAATGTAGATTCAAATCATAGTTAAAAGGTATACAATCAGAAACATCATATATAGAATCTTAATGGAGAAGGATAAAACCTTAAGTGGTGTAAAATGTTAGGTTTCACCATACACCTACAACTCTTTGTGTCCAAAAAATGAAGATCATGCTTGCAAAAGTGAACATTGTGCACATTGAAATTCGGTTATGGAATAACCTATTTTGATTTTCTTGAGTGAAAATGTTTCACATCAAGCTAATACACTTCTGTCTAGAAATATGTGTTGAGAAACATTGTTTTGGAACTTGTTACATGAACGCATTTTTCTTTGTTCAAACCTTTAGCTAAACCGATTCAATGATAATGAATAAAGACTTTAGGACAACTAAAATTCATATAAGATACTGATACAAACTTGATGTCACAAGATTAAGATTTTGATACTCATAAATGTACACATGCAGTATAGTTTCCTAATTGAATTGGGTTATTCATTAATTAAAAGTGTTTGATGAAAAAAATTAAAATTTTTAATATTTAAATCCACTTACACAAAAATAATTTAGATCAATTCTACACTTACAAATTTAAACTAAGATAATACATGATTAGATGAAAAACTAGATCTAAATCCTAAAAATAAAAGAATGATCCAATCAAATACCAAAAAAACATATTTTCCACCATTACAACCATTTAATGTGATTGTTATATTGCAGATACCGTGAACTTTCTTTTGTTATGCTTAAGCGGAGAAACGTGCCTTTCAAAACATTTTAAAATCTTTCTAAAATCAAGGTCATTTGTGCAAATCAATCGCTGATACGCTTTCCATCCTCACAAATCTATGATCCAATTTTTATCTTATTTGTAGCCACAAAAATCCAAAAAAATATAATTAAGTTATTTATCTGGACACTCAATTGAGACTTACAGTTTCACCATTTCTTCAAAAGATTTTATTCGATAGCCTGCATGAAAAGCTTTTACAGAACATGCACAACTGTTCCTGCTGCTTTTCTTTAATCGTGGAATGCTTCGATTGAAAACCTGGTTGAGGAGGAGCCTGACATTGTTTTCTCAGAATGCCATTCGAATAAATGCAATCACTGCAATTAAAAAGCAATACTAAAATTAAGATTACCCTCTGAGTATATCTGTGTAATGGTGCAACTGTGAAAAGATGAAATTACCCACGTTGCAATACAGTCCACAGCATGAACTTTGCAGTTCAAAGAATGTTAAGGGAAACAAACTCAGCTAGACAACCCAAAACCAATAATTTGAAAGCTACAGGAATTTAATTTGGTTGTACAGAAAACTGAGCCATATGGATATAATTATGCTCAGCTCTTGTCATAAATTTGACAGAGATACCATACTTTTCAACATACAAATGATAAGCATTTGCAGCATAGAAAGAAGCAAATATAAACAACCAAATGATGTGTCGTAGTTGACATTCATTACAATTAATTTTCACAGATAGAAGTGCTAACACTCTTACCTCCATTGCAATAAGATTGATTTGATGAAAGATTTCCTCTGCTGTGCGACAGGCAACATTTGTATCTAGTCCACTCTGCTCTTCCATTCTACTGGAAACAAAGGAAAAATCTCAGAAGAAAAACATGTTCATGGATTAAAGACAAAAATAATTCACCCTCTATGATAATAGTTTGACTGAAACAAAATAGATTAGATTAGATTTTGTAAACATTTTTCCTTGAATATTTCAGATTCCCTTTAATAATCTATCATCATGAAAAAAAAAAGTTTAGATAATCTAAATATTGAAAGCAGACCCTTGCTACAGGTGATAATAAAAAGACTACATTCTAACAGCCAATCACACACACTACTGCTTGCACCATCAGGTATGAAAAACTTACGGTTTTAACAGTACAAGAATCGTGCTACTTGTATATAAAGATTGCTGTATTCTAATACAGAGAAATAGAAAATAAAACTTCATTAAAGCAATAACTTGTAGTTGGAAACTAAAAACTTTTTGACTATAAGAAAATCTTTAAATTTGAAAATTTACAGAGCATGCAATCGGTTTACTTGAGGTTCATTAATGGCACGTGGAGGGATACTGTTCCCTAAAAACACCGATTAAGTGTAGCTTATTTTTCTAATTAACAAGGTGTGGCGACAGATCTATCTCCCTGCTCTATGTACACTCAAATCCAGACCTCTTAAACAGATCCTAGAAGTCGTTTCAACAAACTGAGGAGATTCCGGTGTATAAATACATATTATTAAAGATATTTCATAGGAATTTTTGGATTACTTATTATGTAAATATTTTTTTTTCATTAGCGATTCAGGATGAGAGATAGTAAGAGATAGAGATAGTAAGAGAGGAGATTTAGGTGTATAGGTACATATTATTAAAGATATAAGATTTTCATAGAAATTTTTTGGATTATTTATTATGTAATTATTTTTTAACCATCAGTTCAGGATGAGTAGTAAGAGAAGAGAAAGTTATTTCATTTTGATAATAGATTGTGTTATTCAAAAAAAAGTTTTTGATTATAGAACAAACAAGTTTTGAAGGGATCCGAAACTCTTTAACAAAGATCTACATCAAAACCTAGTAAAGAGACAATTGAAAGGAGGATACTAGTACAAAATTTTAAGGGCTTCTGCGGCCTCAATTTTCAGTTGAGTCATGTTTAGAGCAATTTTCTTAAGCTTGAATTTCTTGTTTGGCAGATTTCTTCTTCAAATTAGCTCTAGCTCTTTTACAAGGCCCAACCATTTTCTCCTATTTCTTCCCAAGGCATCCACATCCACAGTAGTTCCTTCCTGATGGAGGGATTCAAGATTTCCAACCATGGTGTTTATGCTCTCAACAAAATTCTTCGCCACTTTATGACTGTAAGTGACCAAAGATATCATTTTTTCATTAACTTTATGAAATTTATTCTCCATCTGACTCAATCTGCCCTCAAACTCTTTCTTGAGATTATCCTCCACCTGGGAAGTTTTCCTATCGTAGTCTTTCTTCATATCACTTACCATACACACAATTTTTTGTATGGAGTCCACAAATGATTTTCTCTGGTCCACCGTCCACTATTCTGCAACTTGAATTTCTTGTTTGTTGTTAATTGCCCAGAGTTTGACATTGGTTTCCTTGATCTCATGGAAAGCCCATTTAAACATCCTAAATTTGTCCACAACAGCTTCACGGGCCATGGATGGAACATCCTCTGGGTTCTCCCTTTCCAGACTAAGAAAAGAGGAGTTAGCATTGAGATCCTTCGGGAAGGGGGGTCTATCACGCTTGGAAGGGGCCTTATCCAGGATAGAATTATGAAAGGGTTGAGAATCAGAATTGGAAGTAGAAACAAGGGAAGCTTTGTCTCACTTAGCGTTGTGACCAATCTTCAAAGAAGACTCTGGCCCAAAATGAAACTCTTCCATATCAGTATTCCATTCTTCCTCATCAGAGGAAAAGCTAACATGATTGGCTTCCTCAAACTCACTAAAACCTTTAGGAACCCTAGTTGAAGGAGAAGGCAGGGTTTTAATATGTTCATGGATTAAGAAAAGCAAACCCCCATGAAGGACAAGGAATCTTTTATTTTTTCTATGGTCCTTAATGCTCGCATTGATGAATGCCATCAGAAAGAAGGGAAAGGAAATCTTCACTTTGTGCCTGAAGTGATTTAGCAAAACAAAATGATGCTCGCAGGCCCTAGTGTATCTATCATCAAGGGTAACATATTTCATTAAAACAACAAGAACTCAACGTCAAATTGATTTGATAGTACCCATGTCGTAGCTACTTTTATCCACATTGGCCAGCTTTTCCCTCTCCTTCTCATTTATGGGAAATCTTTTGATAGTGGAATCAAACATTTTCCTCTCTATAAAATTTCATGCCTTCCATTGATAGACTAGTGACCTCAGCAATTAGCTTCTCATCAATCTCCACCTTCTTTCCCTTAATTTGGATTTTCCCATCCTTCAAACCCTTGGCAAATTTCTTTGTGACATTAGCATGTGCTCCATGCAATCTTTCGATGAATGGGGTAAGACTGTCACAATCCAAAATACACCATATTGTTTTATTCTTCCTAAGATCTTTACAATTTAAGGGTTCAACCCTTTTCCTTTCTCCTCCCATAACATCAATAATGACTAGTGTGTGCAAGGCAAGACAATTCCAAAATGGGCCACAAAATACCCAGAAATCATGTGAAGCAGCTAGAAATAACACAAGAATGACACACTTAATCGTTAAAATTTGAACCATCATATTAAATAGTGACATGATTATTTAATGTTATAGTTTGTCTCGCCTGGGCTAAATCATATAGCATTAAGGCCTTAACATCGACTGATAAACTATCACCAAGCCCCCACACTTTTTCATCATTACTCCTTACTCCCAAATTAGCAAAGTGGTCAGCCAACCCATTAGTTTCGTGATAGGGATGGGAAATATTAAAGTTTTGGAATAATTTTAATATATCCCTAGCTTCCTAAATCCAACTTTTAATGTTCCAAGAAGGTTCTTGTTTTCCCGTTAGGCATTGGATAATGTTGTTACAGTCTCCCTCAAGCCATACTGAATTAGCATTAATATTTTTTGCCAACATTAACCCATGGTAGGTAGCCACAACTTCAACAAGGTGGTTGGTATGACATCCAAAAAGAAAAGTTACATAACCTAATCCAATAAATTTCAAGTTAAATACATATTCTTTTCAAATATAGCTTTCGATTTACAAAGACTGCTTCGAACAAGACAGATAATTTCCAAACCTTAATTGTTTTTGCACATTCCTAATATGGAAATAATAAAAAATGAAAAATCTTGAAAGGATTAAAAGGAAAGAACAATCTAATCACGAAATGAACTAATCCAAAATGATCTATGAAATTATTATTCATTATATGATCTAACATGGATGAAGCATCCATGTGAATCATGGCAATAATCTCTCAAAACTAATGGTCTAACATCAAATAAATATATATAAAATGCATTAATTAAAATAACTGATACCTATGATCTATTCTGAAAAACAATATCCAAAATAATAACTAGATTTTATAGGAGTACCATTAGAAAGAATGGTATTTCTAGCTAAATCCTACCTTTTAGATGAAGAATAAAATCATAAAGATAAATTTTAGTTGATTTTTTTTAATGTTGTTTACTAAATAATATACCTTATAATTATTATTTTTTAACTCAGTAGGTGGTGAAAAAGATGGACTATTGGAACTCAAAACTAGTGGGGGAAATGTAACAATATGGCTTCTACTGAAATGATAACATGTGTCCAGATCTATGATGAATCTAAGGATTAATTATGGAAATGATAAGAAGATATATCCCTAGGAGGATATTGTTTATCATGAAACATGGGACATGAGGATACATAAACCATGTAAATAGTAGTGCAATAGATTATAGAAATATGATGGAGTAAGGAGTAAGGAGTAATGAGTGTCGCCAAGCCCCCACACTTTTTCATCATTACTCCTTACTCCTTACTTGACATACATAGGAATAGTTCTCAAAGATGAAATATCATGGAACAAGAGAGAAGAGTTAAAAGAAAATATAAAATCATACAATAGTATGGATCACTCCCTTAGGCACTCAAAGGTATGGACACTAGAAGAAAAAACAATGAAGCATCCATGTGCATCACTCGAGGCCATATGTAAACATGGAATATGATATGGTAAATACTAACATTACATCACATAGGAATAGTTCTCAAAGATGAAATATCATGGAACACGAGAGAAGAGTTAAAATAAAATATAGAATCATACAATAGTATGGATCACCCCCTTAGGCACTGAAAGGTATGGACACTAGAAGAAAAAACAATCAAGCACCAATGTGCATCACCCTAGGCCATATGTAAATATGGAATATGATATGGTAACTACTAACATAACATCACATACATGTAAAATAAAATATATTCATAAAAAAAAATTAAATCTTAGATATTCTAATAAATAGGCTCAAGAATAATATCTAGTATTGTGGGATTATTATTATATATTCATTATGATTTTTTTTGTCAATTTAGGTGGTGGTATTAAAGTTGGATTATTAGATGATAAAATATTGGGTGAGATACAACAATCTATCTCCTATTAAATTGTCAATGTTTCTTCAAATTTATGTTAAACACTATGAAGTAATTATGGAATAGAATGTGATAATGGTCAAGATAGAAACAAAATCCTATGTGATAACTTTTTTAGATGGGAGAATAAATTTATGTTAATCATAAAGCCTTGGCACCCTGATTTCAACCCTTCTACTGAAATGTTTAATAAGATTCCAACTTGGATTAGGCTCCCTAATCTCCCATTGCATTTATGGAATGATTCTCTTTTAGAGGAAATGGGTAATGCCCTGGGAGATTGTTTGATGATAGATGACGAATCCTTCGATATTTTCCATTCCACATTTGCTCGCATACTAGTTGATTTGGATATTTGAAAAGGGCTGCCTATTGAAATTATACTTAGATATTCTAAGGGTTCTTGGGTCCAATCCTTGGACTATGAAGGGATCCCCTTTCATTGTAGGGGATGCTTCAAAACTGGTCATGTTGCGGCACATTGTGGTTTTGAGAAAAAGGCGTCAACAACCACATGGTGGAATGGTGTTTCTCATCAACATTATATGGTCAAGAAGAAATCTGAACAACCTAGGAGTTTTTTAGATGTGGTTGCTATGGAATCTCAAGATCTTAGGGCATCCCATGTTGGGGTTTCTAAAATTGTGCTAGACTCCAGCTAAATCCCCTAACGTGAGAGTGGATGGACCTCGTGATACTATTTTTGGAGATAATGTTTTGGCTATTACTTCTAGTGGCCTTTTTGATAAGGCTAAACCAGCAATGAGGTTTAAAGATGATATTTCTGAGACTATGACTGTTGGCTTTCTTTTATAGAATAATGGTGCACTGGAGTGGTATGGCAAGGCAATGCAAGTGGAAGAGGGTTGTATTTATGTCAAGGGGAAGAAATCTAAATTCTCTAAGCCCTCATTTGGCATGACTCTCTTCTCCCAAAAGATTAGCTCGAAATGTAAATCATGAAGTTTCTTGTTTTGGGACTAGTTTTGGGCTGGCTTTTCCAGCACTGGTTCAGGGTGGTCGGTTGCTAGTTGTTCTTTTGACAATCTTTTTTTTGGGTTGTCTGAACTTTCTGCTTGGACAACTTTCTAGTTGTGGGTTCCAGATCCTTTCAAAATCTGTATGTAAAGGGTTTCGTGTCTCTTCAAAACTTGATTTTGTCTTAATAAAAAAATATGGAATAGAATGTAGTTTTATTCTTATGAAGAGATGTTTTAGCATGAAAGGTAGGAAATTAGGATACATAAACTTGTAGCATCCTAAAATTGCACCCCTTGCAATTTTTTATCACATTTGGGCCTTCGTTGTAGTGTTTGCACCCCTTGGCCTAATCAAAGACCTGATTATGCTCATACAAGTCAAAAATGTCATCTAGCTCAAAGTGCACTCCATATGCCACTTTGATCTTGCCCCAAAATAGGGCAGGACCAAGGCGTGGCACCCTGATTCTCACCAAGACTAGGGCATGATGCCCTGGTCCTCCTTAATGGGGACCCATTTTGAACCCCCTAACCCATCTCAAATTTGAGGGGGAAAAACCCCTCCATGTCGTCTCATGTCAGCAAATTTATCAATTAATCTGATAGGCAAACTTATATAAGAGGAATTTCCCCTCTCATTTGAAGATCCATCCATCGATCCATCAAGCATCCATAATAATTAGACGGCATCCAAGAGATCAAACATTCAAGAGAAATTGAGCATTTTTAGTCTTCCTTCAAGCTTTGGAGCAACAATGGAGTCAAGATTTCAAGCATTGAAGAGGAGATCATCATCTTAATTCATGAATTCCTAATTCCATGTGGAGGCAACCAAAACTTCACAAGGAGGTATAAGAATTTCAGTTTTTAGTCAATTCAACATCCCCTCAAAGAGGAGGATTTCTACTTTCAATCATTTTAATTACATTATTTCAACCACATGGTTAATTCCAAAATCAAGGTTTGACCTAAAGGAAAACCACTATCCCCAACACATTTCCCTTTTCTTCTATGTGTAGAAAAACAAGTGTGCAACTGTAACGGTCAAGATAAGCTTTAGATACAGAGATGAAAAAACCCTTTTTGAAGCTCGGAAATCTCAAAGGACTAAGAGGGGGTGCTTGTTGTGACGTATTCACACATCGCCCCATTGCAAATGGGGACCTCTGCTTTTTTGCTTTCTGGGGTTTTCTTTTTAGGTGTTTAGGGTTTGTCTGTTAGCCTTTGCATTTTGAGTGTCGCCAGGGGATCAATAGGATGGTAGGCTTTGCTTGAGCCAAGGGAGTCAGCAGGTGCTCTAGGTTAGGGTTTCTTTGAGAGTCTTCCTTAGGGCCTGGTTTTGCTCTTGTTGCTAATTGTGTCTTGCTTTGTGAGTGGGTATCATTCTTGAAGGTCCGAGCTAGGTCAAGTTGGTGAGTGATGAAGTCTGGAATGTCATCCTGATCTTCAAATGCCCTGAAATTTGTCTAAGTCTGGAATGTCCTGATCCTGAAATTTGGCTAAGTCTGGAATGTCTTGATCCTAAAATTTGACTAAGTCTGGAAAACTGAAGAATCCTCCAAAAACTAGATTTTGCAATATAACTCCTGGAGGTCCGAAACCACTCTCAAACATCCTGGAAGTATATATGGAATATAACTTAAAGTATAAGAAAGAAGATCATTTTATATTCCATAAAATGATCCTACGGATAGTCCAAAATGTCAAATTTTGCTCTTGACCCTTCCAAAGGGTCCAAAGTGAATTTCGCTCCTGACCCTTCCAAAGGGTCCAGAACGAAATTCTCCATAAGACATTCTACTTTGACCAAAACCTAGACCTAATGCATTCCCAGGCTTGAATGAAGGTAAAAACGCTTGTTTGAATAAAGAAATGTGAAAATGAAGTTAGGATCTTGGCCAAGAATAGGGATTTCGCTCCTGACCCTTCCAAAGGGTCCAGAGCGAAAATCCTTGAAGACCTCAAATTCTCACTTATCAAAGCCAAATTTCTAGTTCCTAAGGCATTTTTGAAGGTATTTTTGAATGTTCTAGCCTTGTCAAGATTGAAAGATGAAAGATGTTGGCCTAAAGGAGAATTTCGCTCCTGACCCTTCCAAAGGGTCCAGAGCGAAATTCATCATAAACCTTATTTGTTGCCTTGAATAGAATAGAAACCTTGTTCCTGATGTGGAAAATTATCTAATTTTGCCTCATGAGGTGGTGTGAAGTTTGAAAAGTGAGCAATCTAGCCTAGAATGAGATTTTCGCTCCTGACCCTTCCAAAGGGTCTAGAGCGAAAATCTTCTTGAAGCTCATTTTCTTTCCTTGTTTGACTAAATTTTGATTTGCAGGGTATCTTGGAAGGAAGGTGGGACATCCTTGTTGCCTTTGAAGGTTTGAAAGCATATGAAAATGAAGGATTTCGGACCAAAAAGGAAATTTCGCTCCTAACCCTTCCAAAGGGTCCAGAGCGAAATTCCTAAAAACTCATATTTTTGCATTGAAGGAGGTCACATTTTTTATTTGTTATGATGTAGATGGAAGAAAAATAACTTGTCTTTTCCTCTTGAGGTCGTTTTAAAAGGGAGAAATGAAGGATCTAGCCCAAGTCAAGATTTTCGCTCCTGACCCTCCCAAAGGGTCCAGAGTGAAATTCCTTATAAGCCTACTTTTTGACCTTTCTTGGACATGAAACCTTGTTCCTAGGGAAATGAAAGATGAAATTATACCTTGCAAAGAAGTTTCAAGTTGAAAAAATGATGATTTTTGGTCAAGAATGAGAATTTCATTCCTAACCCTTCCAAAGGGTCCAGAGCGAATTCTCTCAAAACTTCTATTTGCTATCAATTTTGTGCTAGATCAAGTGTGGGCTAAGGTAAAATCAAGGAGAAGTTGCCCTTGAGAGCGACTTTAAGTTGCTAGAAACCATGAAAGATGAAGGAATTGAGCCTAAAAGTGATTTTCGCTCCTGACCCTTCCAAAGGGTCCAGAGCAAAAAACCTAAAAACCATCTTTTCTTCCAAAATTTGAGAAAATCCAAGCTTGGACAAGGGTGTGAGAAGTCATTTGGATTGCCTTAGAGTGGATTTTGGTAGCCAAGAATGCAAATTTTGAAGCCAAATGAGAATTTCGCTCCTGACCCTTCCAAAGGGTCCAGAGCGAAATTCTTGAGATCACCCCTTTTTCCTTGCAAATCAAGTCAAGATTTTGATTTTATGACCTAGAGAGGAGTGAGAAAAGGTGTTCTAAGTCTTGGAGGTAATTTGAAGTTGAAAGGATGGAGAAATAGCCCTAAAACAAGATTTTTGCTCCTGACCCTTCCAAAGGGTCCAGAGCGAAAATCCCAAAATCAACCTATTCCTTTCAAATTTTTGCTAATCTATGCCTAGACCAAGGTAAAAGATGCCCTTGTAATTGCCCTTGAGTTGATGGTTGTCTCCATAAATGATGATTTTAGGTCAGAGGAGGAAAATCTCTCCTGACCCTTCCAAAGGGTCCAGGGCGAAAATCCTTCAATCACCTATTTTGCCTTGCAAAATCAAGTTAAACTTAGGTTGGATGAAAGAAGAGCAGTATTTCCTTGCCTTGTGAGGTGGATTGAAGTTGAAATGATGAAGAAGTGAACTACAAGCAAGAAATTCGCTCCTGACCCTTCCAAAGGGTCCAGAGTGAAAAACACTAAAACCATCCTTTTCTCCAAATTTTGTGCTAAGTCAGGCCTATACTAGGGTGAGAGAAGCTATTTAGAATGCCTTGGAAAGATGTTTCACCTTCAAAAATGTGAATTTTGAGCTAAAATTGGAATTTCGCTCCTAGCCCTTCCAAAGGGTCCAGAGAGAAATTCATCAAAATCCCTATTTTCTCCTTGTGTCAAGTCAAGACTTTCAGTCCTAAGGCATATTTGAGGTTGAAATGATGTTTCTTTGCCCTGTAGGATGAACTGAAGTGAAGGAGATGAGGAATTAAGACCTAAAGCTTGAATTTCGCTCCTGACCCTTCCAAAGGGTCCAGAGCGAAATTCTTAAAACCTCCATTTTTGCCTCAAATTTACATCAAGCTTGGTGTTGGTTCTGAATGAGAAGGTCCTTAGGCATGTATCTAAGCAAGTACGGTTGCAAAGTGAGAACAATTTGAGCCAGGAATGCAAAATTCACTCCTAACCCTTCCAGAGGGTCCAGGGCGAAATTCTTATAGGGCCTATCCCTGGAAATCCTCTTGAACAAACTTAATTTTGATGTCTTCTTGTTGATGATTTAAGGTATAAAATGCTATGTTGAAATGAATTTATTATGTGTCCTTAATCATCTTTTTGTTTGTCTTGTAGTTAAAAGGGGACCAAAGCAAGACAAGGACGACCTTCTCCAATCTAGCATCATCAGGGACGACCTCTTCCAGTCTAGCATTCGAAGGGAAGGTACACCATCCATACTGCACATCGAAGACAAAGGAAGTTAAAGCAAGGGTTCATTGAAGAAGCAGACAGTTTCATAAGAGTTAATTAAAGCTAGCTTCTCGGCAACATCAAATTGAATATCTACCAAGTCCCAAGAGTCAGACAAGGTGGCATCCCAGTCATCACTCCTCCAATCGGATTGGTCCACCTCAGCATGTCCAGATTCAATGTACCTGACTCATGGGAGATGGCACAAACTTCGATGTACCTACCCCGGTTCTCCATTGGTCGAATATTCCAGAGAAGACACGTGTCCAAATAATGCAATTATTTCATTGGCCAAATTTGAGTTTGTTGTAACAAACCCTAAATAGGGTTTTCATTGTAAAATCTCGGCCTTTGATCTCAAGTTGATCTGAGCCATCAAATTGTATTGAGGGCACTATATAAGCCCTGGCTCCTCATTTGTAAAGGCTAATAGTTAGTCAATTGTTAGCTAATAGAGAATAGTTAGTCAATAGTTGATAATAGGTGAATAGTTAGCTAATAGTGAATAGTCAATTGATAGAATAGCAATTAGAGTATAATAGCAAGAGAAGGCAAAGATTGTTGCCAAGATGTTGTTGTAAAAGACTTGTAAAACTTCATTGAAGAAATGGTGAAATCTATGGGTCAATTCAACAATTTGCATGGTCTTTATACTTCTCAGATTAGATGAGTGGAAGAAATGTGTTTGATTGATGGTGAAATTTGTATATCCATGCTACTAGCAGTTTGTTGATTGCAAACTTGCCTTGTGTAGTTAACTGGAATCATTTAGCTTAAGCTTAACTTCAATTGTCGCTTCTTCACTGATATGCATCAACCCGATGGTGTCTATGCCTGTAGCGATGATCTGAACATCATAAAGTTTTCCTCCGAAGATCGCACTAACCTTGTGGAGATGGTCCTAGGATGTCAAAACAAGATTTAGTTAAAATTTCATCAAAGGTCATTCATTGCTCCTACATTCTTAGTATCAGAATTAGATCCTTCCCTCGCCCTCATCCTTTTTCCTTTTTACAAAAAAATCTAGGCTAGTGAAATCCTGTGATTCCAGCAAATCAGACGTTTAGGTCGTCAAGTGTAAGTCCCCTTGTGATTCCAGCAAAATCACATCATACCACAAAGAGCTTATCCACACGTAGAGATCCTACATAATAGAACCTTGGAGTTACTCTGACTGATCCTTCGGCGAGATCTTCAGCAGTCAAGAACTTTGCTCAAGAGAGGATAAGATACCTCTGGGTATTTTATTTTGTGTTTGCATGTGCATAAAAAACACATCAACAGTGCCCTGGTCCTTGCACATAGTTCTTGCTACTTTACAACTTGATCCAGGTGCATGACGAAATCCCAACTTTACAACTCACTATTTTCTCAGATTTGGCTTCATTCCTTGCATTTAATCCTAATTCAACTAGTCAACTTATAAAAGAGGGTCAAACACATTCCACTTCAGTCAATCTACTTAGTATTCAGTCCTAATCTGATTAATGATTGAATCTACCGGATTTCCCCCCCGCTTTTGAATGTGGTGAATTTACTAAGCCCAAATTTTTTCACTTTACAAAACTATGTGAATAGTAGTAGAAAATATTATAGAAACATGATTACCAAGAGACATAGGAAAAGTTTGCATAGGTGAACTATCAAAAAATGATGGATAAGACATAATTAAATAACAACATTAAATTTGTATTGATGACTCATTAAGCCACTCAAATGTATGGCCACTAGAATAATAAAACAAAAAAACACTCAAGTGCATAACTATATGTAGAGATAAAAAGTAATGTAAACATGGAATATGATGTCATAACCAATAATCTAACAATCACATACATAAATTTAATGAAATATATTCAACAAGGAAAATAAAAGCATAGTTATTCTAATAAATAGGCTCAATAATAGTAACTAGTATTGTAGGGGTTACATTAGAAAGATTAGTGATGTTTGCAAAATCGTATCCTCAAAGGTTTCAAATGAAGCATCAAATCCCAAAGAAACATTTTAGTTGGATAATACTTAAATTTTGATTTATTACATTTATCCCCTATGATATTTTTTGTCAACTAAGAAGGTTGTAAATTTGGATCATTGGATGAGAAAAACTAGCGGAGATGTGTAAACACAATATCACCTAGTATTTATTGATATGTGTACCCAATTATACAATCTCTATGGATTCATTATGACATAACTAGGTATATCCTTAGAAAAAAAAAATGAAAAATGGGCATACATAAGCCATGTGGATGGTAGTAGCATGAATTATAAAAATAGAGGATCACCATTGTACATAGAAATGATGCTCAAAGGTTAAATAGTCAAAACTAATAACTAGTATTCTAGGCATTACATTAAAATGAATAGTGATTTCATTCAAAACCTACATTAATGGGTCTCATATGAAGTATCAAATCTTAATGAAAAATTTGAGCTATATTATTCATAAAAGTTGATCAATTAAATTTTACCTGTTATGGATTTTTTTTTACTTTTAGCAAACAATAAATTTTGATTGTTGGATGATAAAACTAGTGGGAGGGATGTAACATTTCATCCCCTTATCATTTGTTGATATGTGTGTCCAATGGTATGATATCTACGTCTATCATGGGATGAAAAATTAATGTATCCTCAGGAAGAGATGATTTAACATGAAAGGTAGGATATGAGGATGCATAAGCCATGTGGATGATGGTAAAGAAAATTATAGAAATAGAATCACCATTATACATATGAATTGTTCTTAAAGGTAAAATATCATGGAATTAGGGAGAAGCACTAAAATAAACAACACCATATAATAGCATGTAGGACTCATTTAGGCACTCATAGACATGACCACTATAGGAAAAAAATGATGAAGCATCCATGTGCATTCTTATTAATAAACATGAAATAACATATCACAACTACTGATCTAACATCACATACATGTAGATGAAGATCTTCATCATATAATATACATATTTTAATATTATAAAATATATCCTAGTTAAGATTATAAAGCATTTGTATTATGAAAGTCATACACCTTACAAGGAATACTAGGAAATATATCATCGGAAACTAACATATAAATACAATCATTGCATTTGGTCTCATCATGAAGGCAAGAAGAACAATCATTCTTAAATAGAAAATAAGGATACATAATAAAAAATGCATCTAGCATGAGAGAAATTTTTTTTAAAAATTAAAAATTAAAGATTGAACCCTATATCAAAGAGGCATAAAAAATAATGCGAGTCCAAATCATAACCAATAAAGCTTAGTAAAGCACAAATGAAATGTAGATTTAAACCGTATTCAAATCAAAGTTAAAAGATATACAATCAGAAACACATATATAGAATCATAATGGAGAAGGATGAAACCTTAAATGGTGTAAAATGTTAGGTTTCACCATTTTATGTAACAAAAACAAATGTTCTCACTATAATTTTCATAGATCAAATAATAAGATAATAATAAAACCCTTGGATTTTGAATTGAGAATTTTAATTTATAATGTAAGTAATGCATGAATTAAATTTATAAATGAAATGTCATTGATGGGGTTGTGCTCAAATGGCAAGGCCAAAAGGCTTTCATGTTGGAGATCCATGTTCAAATCCTCAAAAGTGATATATGTGTGGCTTCTATGTTGACTTGAGTTGAACAAGTGGCTTATGTTGCTTCTAAGTTGTATATGTTGAATGGGGAGGAGGTCCCCCTTGTGAACTCCATCTTTGCAACCTTAGTTGCAGTATTACAATATTAAACCAATTCATTACAATGTCAGACTAATTGACAACTATGCTAGGAAATCTATATGTACAAGACAACAATTACAAATCTACTCTTTGTGTCCCCCAAAAAATGAATTTCATGCTTGCAAAAGTGTATTGTGCACATTGAAATTCACTTATGGAATGATCTATTTTGATAGTCTCAAGGGGAAAAGGTTCACCTCAATCTAATACACTTTTGTCTAGGAATATCTGTTGAGAAACATTATTTAGAAACTTGCTACAAGAATGCATTTTTCTTTGTTCAAGCCTTTAGCCAAGCTAATTCAATGATAATTAATAAAGAGTTGAGGACAACTAAAATTCATTTAAGATGTTGATCCAAACTTGATGTCACAATATTAAAATTTTGATGCCATAAATGTACACATGCACTATATTTTCTTATACGATTTGATTAAATTGAATTATTCATTAAATAAAAAAGTTTGATTAAAAAAAAATTAAAATTAAAAATAAATTATTTTCTTATACGATTTGATTAAATTGAATTATTCATTAAATAAAAAAGTTTGATTAAAAAAAAATTAAAATTAAAAATAAATTATTTGGATCAATTCTAGACTTACAAATTTAACCTAAAATAGATACATGATTAGATTATAAATTAAATCTAGATTTTAAAAATAAATAATAATTAAAATAATAATCAAATCAAAATCCAAAAACATATTTTTCACCCTTGCAACTATTTAATGTGATTGTTATATTCTTGTCCCCATCAACGATTACCGTGAACTTTCTTTTGTTATTCTTAAGCGGGTAAACAAGCCTTTCAAAACATTTTAAAACTTTTCCGTCATTGTGGAAATCAATCGCTGATACCGTTTCCATCCTCACCAATCTACGATCCAACTCGACTTGAACTAGTTCAACTATTAAAAAAAAATCAGAATCCAGCTTGCTTCAACTATTGAATTTTCCTTTTTTATTTCCATTTTTTTTCTTATTTGTAGCCGTAAAAATTAAAAAAATATATAATTAAGTTATTTATCTGGACACTCAATTGAGACTTACACTTTCACCATTTTTTCAGAAGATTTTGATAGGCTGCTTAAAAAGCTTTTACAGAGCCTGCACTACTTTTCTTTGCTGCTTTTCTTTAATCGTGGAATGCTTCGACTGAAAACCTGGTTGAGGAGGAGCCTGACATTGTTTTCTCAGAATACCAAGTGGATAAATGCAATCACTCCTATTAAAAAGCAATACTAATATTAAGATTACTTTCAGAGAACATTGAACATATCTGTGCAATGGTGCAACAGAGAAAAGATGAAATTACCCACGTTGCAATACAGTGCACAGCATGAACTTTGCAGTTCAAAGAATGTTAAGGGAAACAATCTCTAGACAACCCAAAAAGCAATAATTTGAAAGCTACAGGAATTTAATTTGGTTGTACAGAAAACTGAGCCATATGGATATAAATATGCTCAGCTCTTGTCATAAATTTGACAGAGGTACCATACTTTTCAACATGTAAATAATAAGCATTTGCAGCATAAAAAGAAGCAGTATAAACAGCCAAATGAAGTGTTGTAGTTGACCTTCATTACAATTAATTTTCACAGATAGAAATGCTAACACTCTTACCTCCACGGCAATAAAATTGATTTGATGAAAGATCTCTTCTGCTGTGCGACAGGTAACATTTGTATCCAATACTCGTGGACATCAATTCCATGGCAGAGAAAACGAAATATACTATGCTCTTCCGTTCTGCTGGAAACAAAGGAAAAATCTCAAATGGAAAACAAGCACATGGATTAAAGACAAAAAAAGTTCCACCCTCTATGATAATAGTTTGAAACATTATAGATTAGATTTTGATTTTGTAAATTTTTCATCAATATTTCAGAATCCCTTTCATAATCCATCATCGTAAAATGTTAAAAGAAGGTTTAGATAATCTAAATATATAGATCACTATTATTAAATATTGAAAGCAGAGCCTTGCTACAGGTGATTATAAAAAGAAACTTGTAGTTGCAACTAAAGACCTTTTGACTATAAAAAATCTTATAATTTGAAAATTTACAGAGCATGCAATCGGTTTGCTTGAGGTTCATTAATGGCACATGGACGTATGCTGTTCCCTAAAAACACCGATTAAGTGTAGCTTATTTTTCTAATTAACAAGGCGTGGCGACAAATCTAACACCCTGCTCTATGTACACTCAAATCCAGACCTCTTAAACAGATCTTAGAAGTCACTTCAACAAACTGAGGAGACTTCGGTGCATATATACATATTATTAAAGATACTTCACAGGAATTTTTGGATAATTTATTATTAAGTGTTTTTTTTTTCATCAGCGATTCAGGATGAGAGATAGTAAGAGAGGAGATTTAGATGTATAGGTACACATTATTAAAGAGATGAGATTTTCACAGAAATTTTTGGATTATTTATTATGTAACTATTTTTTCACCATCGGTTCGGGATGAGAAGTAAGAGAAGAGGGAGATCTTTCATTTTGATAATAGATTGTATGATCCAAAAAGAAAAGTTACATAACCTAAGCCAAAAAAATTCAAGATAGATACATATTCTTTTCAAATGTATCTTTCGAATTAAAAAGACTGCTTCGAATAAGACAGATAATTTCCAAACTTCGATTGTTTCTGCAACATTCTTAACAGTAAAACGAAAGAAATCGGAAAAGCTTGAAGGCATTAAAAGGAAAGCACAATCTAATCACTACAAGAACTAATCCAAAACGATCTGTGCAATTCTTTAATACTGTAAACTAAGATCAGATCTGTGCAATTCTTTAATACTGTAAACTAAGATCAGTAAAAGAAAAATCTTGATGAACACCCTACCAAAGGTTAAATCCTACATACTTGTGTTCCGCCGAATCGGAGCAAGGAAGAAGAAGAGCAAATCTAGCGCATTTCCGAATCCCTCTATATTTTCCCACGGCTTTCTTGAGCTTTTCTTTCAAAGAGTACTACTTTCCACAACGACTCTGCTCCGCCATTAAAGTTCAAGAAAGCCGTGGAAAAATATCACCACGGACTCTACCAATCTCAGCTATACCTAGCCGATTTAGCAAATCCTTCTCCGCAATTGTCTAATATTTGCAAATCCTGGATAAGAGAGCCTCGATTCGAACAAAGCTCAAGAATCCGTTCTGCTTTATCTCTGAGCATTCGGACCATCCATTGCATATCTTCAAAGTTTCTGTGGCCCTTATCATTTGCCTGATCTCTTTCGCTATTATTAGAGCGACATAGACTGGACTAAAGCTAGTATAAAAGCCATGTCAAGAAAGTATTTTAACTGGCCATTCATCTAATGGGCTCTACCGGTATCAAATAAAGAAAAGAAAACAGACAAGAATTGTGGACACGCCAGCTGGATCCAACCCCCTTAATGAGAATGATCATGGGAAGTTACTAAGAAACCTAATGATCATTCATAAACGCATCGCTTCAATCATAATGTTTGATACGGACCCTTTCGTTTTCTGAGGGGACGTGTCTGCCACGTGGAAAAACCCGCACCCGTCGTTATGCGGTCAGACATAATGCTTTTTTCTTTAAAGGATTTTCAGAAACATACACAATTATTGTTTCATGCGTGACATGACACAAAGTCAAGGCAGAGTAGGTTTTGTTTTTATTATTCAACCTAACCTTTATCTTAAATATTTGGGCAATCCAGACGAAAAGACGGATTGTCTCTGGTGGGAGGGTTATATTGCACGAACACAAAATTTACTGGCGGACTTAAATTAGTGCACACGTGTAAGGGTAAGATTTGTCTACCTTGTACAATTTTCTTGAACTTGTTTGTCTCTAATGCAACGATTAGGGTACCTATATGTACATTTTGCCCCCTCTTTGTTTTTTTGGTTTTGGACTCTTGTTTCTCAAGGAATGATTATTCTCCAACGTATATTTTTTATTATTAATTTATTGTTTACGATTAGGATTGTTGTTTTTAATGGAATGATTTGAAGGTTGTCTTATTTTTTATCTTTGTGTGTTTTTAAGTCTCGAAATTATTTTTTGACTTTTACATAGATTCGATCTTTGGTATCTTTTTTTTTATTATATCAATTTAAACGAGCAATATGGTCAAACTTGGGCATAATTTGAATTCATCATGTTTAAACTTGAGCAATATAATGTTATGTATAAAGACAAATTCTAATTCATTATGAACATCTAGGAATCATCGAGTGCATCAAGATTTCATGTCAAGGAATTATAATGAATAAGCTTATGTCAATAAGAACTAAAACTACATCATTATTATTAAGAGAATCCTTTGAATTTTATCTCTATGCAACTTTTAGTTTGAAAATTACCTAGATTGATTTTTAATTTTAAATGTTATGTTGGGCTTAAGTTGACCTACCTTTTACTAGCTTTTATTTATAAATTTTGATCTCAACATGTATAAACTTGCACACTAGAGTGTTATATATAAATACAAGTCCTAATTCATTATTAAAAATCTAGGAATCATTAGTACAAAATTTTTTTAGGTTCAATAATTATAATGAATAATCTTATGGACCATAAAAAACTACACATTACATTATTGTTTTAAATAGAAAACTTTGATTTTTTTCTTATTTTATTTTTACAATTTTTTTAGTTCACAAATTACCTTTTGATTTTATTTGAAATGTTATTGTAGGCTTAATTCAACCTACCCTTTTCAAGCTTCAATTTATCAATTTTAATTTAAAATGACTAAACTTACACACTAGAGTTTTATATAGAAAGACACATACTAGTTCACAATGAACATTTTGTAGTCATTGAGTAAATCATGAATTTAGGTCAAGGAATCATAATGAATGATCTAATGTCATTCAATGTTTTTAATGGAAAAAATTGAATTTTATCTCATTAAATTATTTTTATCAATTTTTTAGTTTAGAAATTGCATTTTGATTTAAATGTATTTTTAATTTTATCATAGGCTTAATTCGACCTGCTTTTTCCTAGCTTTAATTTATCAATTTGAAGTCAATTTATGCCTAAACTTACAAACTAGAGTTTTATTTATAAAGACGAATCCTATTCATAATCAACATTTGGTAGTCATTGAGTACATCATGAGTTTAGCTCAAGAAATTATAATGAATTATCCTGTCATAAAAAACTACACATTACGTTATTATTTTTAATTAAAGACTTTGAATTTTATCGTATTTTATTTTAATGCATTTATTAGTTTAGAAATTTCCTTTTGATTTTTTATTTGAAATGTTTTGGTAGGATTAAGTGGTTTTACTTTCTACTAGCATTAATTCGTCAATTTAAACTCTAAATGTCTAAGGTTGCATACTTGCATTTTATATATAAAGATGAATCCTAATTCACGTTGAACATTTGGGATTCATCGAATACATCAATATTTATGTCAAAGAATTATAAGGAAATGTTTTCTGTCACAAAAAAACTACACATTACATCAACATTAATCGTGCATATTGGATGATTGGTTCATTTATTGCTCAAAATATTGATTTATATCCATGGGTTTGATTAATGATAAGATCCTTGCACATAACAATGTATTAAAGATGTTCATCAACACTGCTAATTTTTAGACATAAATTCTAAACATTGAAGCATGTAAATCTTAGGTTTAGAGGTGTGAATGTTGTTTCTATAGACAAAGGGCTAACGAATAAACAAAGGTATAATTAATAGATGTGGACATCATTTATGTGGCCCCACCCACTACAAAAAAAATTAGAACATAACATAATGGAATTTTTAGTTGATAGGCATCACCCAATAGAGTTTAAAATAATAATTATAATGATGAACCGCTAATAGCCTTTATCACCAAATATTTTATATTAAATCATAGAGATAAGTACCCCCTTTATATATTTCAATGCATATTTATTGTTGTGGCATTGTCATGTCCACTTTCTAAATTTAGCACTTCCTATTTATAGTAAGACTGGTTATCTAAATATAGTAAGCCAATACTTGCAGATAAACTAGGAAAGTATATTAAATGTCAATATGAATTAGTCAAATAGGAATTAATGGTAAATTAATAGATGTTATCTAAACCATTGCTAAAATCAAAGGATGGTTTGGGTTTGTAAAATAGCAACTTTGACTCAAGTGAAATGGAAATTGATAAATAAGGAGGGACAATTGGCAATTTTGTTATAGAATGTTAAGAGGTGTTTGACAAAATGAAAAGTGGAAGTTTATCACTTTGAATACAAACATATTTCCCTCTTATGCCCTAGATTTTGGCACCCAAGAATGAATTTTAACAAGTTTTTATTAAAGACAAAAGGTTAGAGCCCAATGATCTTCTAGTTAATTTTGATGTGGTTTTGCTTTTCACCAAAGTCCCCATTCCTAACTTTGTTGAGATTGTCAAGAGGAAGACTCATGGGGAAATTGCTTCCCCAGTTGAGCTCTGCCTCAGATCTACCTTTTTCTTGTTCTAAGATGTCATCTGTGAACAAGTGGATGGCGTAGCCATGGGCTCCCCTCTTTCTCCTATCATTCCCAACCTTTACATGGAGCACTTTGAAGAAGTGGCTCTTCTCTCTTTTCCTCTCAAACCAAGGTGGTGGAAACATTATGTGGATGACACTAATGTTTGCAGTCCATGTGACCTTGAAAAATTGGAAGAGTTCCATAACCACCTTAATAGCTTAGCCCGATGCATTTCCTTCACCAAAGAGCTTGAAGCTAGTAACCAACTCTCTTTCCTGGACATTCTTCTCTTAAGAAAGCCTGATGGCTCTTTAGGTCATCGAGTTTGTTGCAAAGCCACCCACACTAGCCTCTACCTTCACTCTTCTTCTCATCACCATCCCAACCAAAAAAAAGTGTTCTCAAGACTCTTTCCATGAGAGCTTATCACATTTGTGATGAGGAGAACCTTTGCCAAGAGTTGGACCATCTTTGTCATGTCTTCATTTTGAATGGATACTCTAATAAGAAAATCTATAAAGCCTTCAACCAAGCCAAATCTCGCTTCCATTCCTTAACCATGCCTACCAATCCTCAAGTCCTCCCTTGTGCTTCCATTCCTTGCATTGAAGGTGTTTCCCACAAAATTGCCAAGATTCTCCTTAGAAAAGGTCTTCGAGTTTCTTTCAAACCTTTCCCTATGTTGAAGATTTGCATCCCTCCTCTCAAAGATAAGAGTGATGTCTTTCTTGATTCTAGTGTCTATAATATTGTTTGCTCTTGTGGAATGCCTTATATAGGTGAGATTGGACTCTCATTTTGCACCAGAATCAAAGACCATAACGCAAATATCAAGCATGAGCGAACCCTCAAGTCAGCCCTTGCAGACCACTCCCTCTCTACCAAGCACCACATTTGTCTTGAGAGCACCCAAATTTTGTTCAAAGAAGATAAATTCTTCAAAATAAATCTCAAGGAAGCCATTGAGATCTACAATCACCCTTCCAACCTCAATCGAGACGATGGTTGGAGTCTCCTGGTGTATCCCGGCAACCCTTATTATCCAAGCTATGTTAGTCTTCTTTTTCTTGCTTATCCTTTTCCTTTCTTCCTTGTCTCTCTTTGTCTCCTGGCATGTCGGCTCCACTCTCTTATCTTGTATGTCCCTCGTCTCCCCTGCACGCACACACACACACACACATATTTTTATATGTCTATATCTTTATTCATATTCAAATGATTGTTTGGTTTTTGTTTGTATGTTTTTAGACCTTCTTTTCTTTGCATGTGTTTGTGTGTATATTTTATAATATTCTCATATATGTGTGTGTGTGTGTACATATATATGTGTGTATATATACACATACATATACACACATACAAATGTATGTATGTATGTATGTATGTTTATTTTTTGTCTTATGTTTAAGTTCTTCTTTCTTTGCATGTGTTTGTGTGTGGTTATATTTTTATTTTTCATACATATGTATAGATTTTATCAATATATATGCAAACATAATTGTTGTGCATATATATTAATTTTCATACATATGTATATTTTTTTGTCAATATATATGCAAACTTAATTGTTGTGCATCTCTCTCTCTCTCTCTCTCTCTCTCTCTCTCTCTCTCTCTCTCTCTCTCTCTCTCTCTCTCTCTCTCTCTCTCTCTCTCTCTCTCTCTATATATATATATATATATATATATATATAATTTTTTTTTTATTTTATAAATTTAATTTTCATCTTCTTTTTTAATTTTAGTTAATTATTTATTTTTTAAGTTAGGTTCATATATATATATATATATATAATTTTATTCATGATTATTTTTAATTTTTAATTTTGTCTATTCTTCTTCTTTTTGTTTTCTCCTTTTTTGGGGTTCTTTCCCTTTGAACCTTTGACCATCTTGATCTCTCGATTTATGTGCCTCATTTCTCTCTCTCTCACCCTTTCCTTTAATTGTGCTTGGTTTGCAACTGAACATCTTATTTGATTCCTTTGGCTCTCATTATCCTGATGATGGATTATAGAGTGTTATTCGAAAGGTTGATACAAAAAAAACTATACAAAATTGACTCTAGAAACTAATCTCACTCTATTCTATGGATTGTGGAAATATCTTAGCATTGAAGTTTCTATTTATTTAGTTTTAGTTTGTAACATTGATTCATTCTATCTTGTCAATTCTAATCGGCTAATCTATTTCTTTAATGGATGATAAACTAATGAAGAAGGATCTCTAAGGCTGATAAACCAAGGAGATTGAGGCTCAGAACTAGTGGTCCAAAGAGTCTCAAAGGGAAATATCATTTGGAGGTTGTATTGGTGTTGAATGCTTTCTGTTTGAAGTATTTTTATAGTATTTTGCAGATGTGTTGTACATGTTCAAAGTGCATATTTTAGAATTTTAGTTTCAAATTTGTATTACTATTAATAAAGTAATATATTTCTATTCCTTTCTATTACTGTAGTGTATTTCATGTTTTTTTTCTATTGTAATTAATTGTGGAAAGTTTGTGAAGTTTTAGGAGAAGTTGTGACTATTTTTTGTGTATTTGGGTTCTGAACAATGGGAGTTTGTTATATTGTAATTTGTAGCAGATGTATAATGCTATTATTTAATGTATTTAATATCAAATATAATTTAAAATGTTGTTCAGATGTGTAATAAGATATTCTACATTAATCGCATTAATTGGAGTTCCAATTTATCATGTTTTTGGTGGTTATTTCGGCATACTTGATTTCTCTATCTTCCAATTTATGCAATTCTAAATTAGGGATTAAAAAATATTCTTCAATCCATTCTAATATATTTACCAGGAGACATTATAAGCATACTCTATCTCAATTAATAATATTCAATGGCTGATTTCTTTATTTATGGAAAATTGATCACTTTACCCTATGTTAGTTTTATATAAAACACGTATTCTCCCTACATCAAATTGGTGAATGTTAGATCATGAAATTTAACTATTTAATTTTCTTGGGACATTTTCTACATAGGGATTATATTTAGAGGGGAATTTTTAGAGATTCACATTTGTATAATCATAGTTATAAATTAGTTTCCAAAGTGGTGTAGACACCTAAATTTGATTAATTAAATTAATTGAATTTATATTGAATATAGATAAAAAAATCAAGAGTACATATTTGAGAATATCACTGACTAAACACCCTCAAAAAAACATGCTAACATATCAGACTATTTGTATGTTGATCCTATTGGATTCCTAACTAAGAAGGACTAACTAATAATAAATATCTGACTAGATACATAATTGAAGCAATAACCGGTGAGGAAGGACCTCAAAGAGATCAATCCGGACCGGTCAGCAAGAGTAAACACAACATAAACACAAACATATGATGGAGGCAATGCAGAACAGATTATTTTATTGCATGAAAATTGATTGCATCCAACCGGTAACAACCAGATTACAACATAACCGATTCACAAGCCTAGTAGAACATACAAAATAGGTCACAACCGGGACCTTGAATCTTAAGATCTATCTTCTACGTACAGTCTAGCTACTTGATTCTCTGATTGATTACATTCTAATGCACAATTATAATTATATATATCGATCCAAAGGATCCAGTTGGCCCAAAAAGGATTAAAACCCAAAGAACAAGACCTAATGTGCAAAATAAACAAGGTCGGCCTCCGCCAAGAGATTCCTCCAAAAAATTCAAAGGACGAAACATAGATCATAGGAAAAGTTCGGCCCCATGCCAAGGAACATCAGAATCAACACCCAAGGATCCATAATCTTTAGAAGCGGTGTCAGTAGATCACCAGAATAGGTCCAAGCAACCGGTAATAAGAACTACCAACCGGTAACAGGAAATTGTAAAGGAAACTGATAGTGATATCTTGCCAGAAAATGTTCCAAATGCGATGCGGTCCGGAAGCAAGAAAGATTCAATCAAGTCTTCAAGTAGAATCCAACTCCACAAGATCCGGTGAGCCAAAACTAGGACACATAGAAAGGAAAACAAAAACTGTAAACAAAAAGAAAAACAAAAAGAAAATGTTTCTTTTTGGTTGATGCAAGATTGCTATGAACTAGGGATGCTCTTGGATTAGACATACAAGGTTATTGAAAAAGTGAGCCTCTCACTTTGCTGGGGTCATAGGAAAACCAAGGCGGTCTACCTCTACTTGAGAAATCCAAGATGAATCTTCAACTGGTCTATCCTTCCACTTAACAAGATACTCTTTATACTAATTGCTCCGAGTACTACGCCCAAACCCACTGTCTAAAATCTCTTCAATCTGATCTGGTTCCTTCTGGGGCAACTATTTCTCCAAGTCTGCAATATTGTCCTCACTAAATTCTGGTTCATGATACTCATGAAGATCTGCAATGTTAAACACAGGTGAAATACTCAAACTATCTGGTAACTCTACCTCATATGCATTTCTAGAAGTGAACTTCATCAAAATCCTGCAAGGTCCAAACTTCTTCATCTGCAACTTGTTATAAGTTCCAACCAGGAATCTCTCTTTTTGCAGATATACCATCACTTCATTGTCAACTTCAAATTCCTTATGTCTCCTCTTCTCATCTACCTTCTCCTTATACTTTTTGTTCATGTCTTCCAAATGTCGCTTAACCTGAATATGCAATGCTGCCATGTGATCTACAAAGTCTTCTGCTTTTGAACTTCTCTAGTCTTCACTGCTAATGTCTCTCAATTCTAATATACCTCTAGGATGCACTCCATTAACAATCTCAAAAGGTGTTCTTCTAGTACTTCTATTCACTAAATTGTTTTAGGCAAACTCTGCTTGTGTAAGGATCAAATCCCAACTCCTAGTTTTATCTCCCACTAAACATCTCAACAAATTTTCCAAACTCCGGTTAACTACTTATGTTTGTCCATCAGTCTATGGATGAAAGGTAGAACTAAAATTTAAATCTATCTTCATCTTCTTCCAAAGTGTTCTCCAAAAATAGCCACCAAACTTAGTATCTCTATCTGAAACTATGCTCTTAGGTAATCCATGCAATCTCACCACTTCGTTGAAAAATAGGTCTGCTACATGCAATGAATCTAATGTCTTCTTACAAGGTATGAAATGTATTAGACACAATGTACCAGTGAGAGGGGGGTGAATCAGTGGTTCTCAAACTTTTCCCTTTAACTGTCCTATGTGAGTATACTGGTTATTAGATCTAACTCAATGTAAACTTACTGGTTAGAATGGAGACTAATCACAAATACACTCACACATAAAAGGACATCACATAACACCAGTATATACGAGGAAAACCCAAGATGGGAAAAACCTTGGTGAGAAATGCTCTTGGAGACTACTGCTCCAATCTAGCCTCACAATGAATCTCTAATTACAATGTTTAGGGCACCAACCCAAGGAGCACCAACCCTTGATTTAGGGAACCAACCCAAGGAGCACCAACCCTTGATTTTAGGGCACAAACCCAAGGAGCTACAACCCCTGCACCGAGCTCCAACTCAGTGATTACAAAATCATGTTTTTATACCAAAGTTATCTTCTTGTTACAAAAGAACTTTGTAACTCTCAATTATATCTCTCCACTGGTTCTCCTCTCTACATATCTTTGTCGGTTCTTTGTTCCTCTACAACAACCTTGTCTCCTGCTATAACTCACACTTTGTTGCACCCTTGTTGGTTTATCCTCTTATCCCTCTCTATCGGTTCCACTCTTTGTAGGTTCTGCACTCTGTCGGTTCTCTCTTCTCTCTACTATACTGTTTCTCTCTGTCGGTACTACACTCTACCAGTTATATGCTTGCCTTCTCTGCAGTCTTCTACAATTCTCCTCTGCCGGTATGGTCATTGTTGGTTGAGCACTTCAACCCTATTCTTCCTCACACTCCGTCTCTTCTTCTTCTTCTTGATGAGCACTTGATTGATTTCTCCTTGCATGCAACAACACTCCCTCATCTGACGACAACACTTCAAAGATTTTGGCTTGCATATTTATAACCTGGTTTTCCCACCAAAAGACAATTCAAAATTCAGGCGATTAGGGTTTTCTCATCAACCTCGAGATAAACCAAATCCAATCAGATCTCATCTGATTTGATTGCCTGGATTGATGAACTATAACTCATCAATCAATCCCGCTATTGTCATGCCTTCTCTTTTTAGCAATCTGCTTTTGACCTATCGGCTGATTTCTTGGTCGATCACCAAGATTGGTTTTGCGGTTTCCTTCACCTGCCTCGATCTACTCAATCAGCCTGAGCTGGATCTCTATTTTCCTCTTGACTTCTAGCCGCAAAACTCTACAGTGCATCCCATTAATCTCACAGTCGACATAAGTGTCGACCTGTCACCATCTACCTCGTCGCCTGACACTTCACCAACTCAACACACCAACCTATGCATGCATGCCACTTCATCTCCATGTGGCAACTGTCTCAGAATCTAGCTTTGTGTCAGTATGGATTGGATCACCAACCGACTCCATTATCGGGTTCATCTACTAGCTTGCTAACCCTGTCGGTTAAATCCTTAATCGGTTTGTCATCAACCTTGCACTTTGCTTCTCTTCCAATGGAACACTCAACCGGTCAGCACACTTGATAACCTACCTTATGCACATATTCATCAGATGGGAGTCATCTACATCTACACCACACTCATGTGGCTTCCTTGTTTTTGCAACATATCTTCAAACAAGCACATGTGATCTGGTGTGGGAACATGCATTGTCAGTCATCTCTTCACATGGTGACTACATATTTATCCGGTGGGATTCCTATTGTTCTGCATCCACACAACATACTGGTGACCTGCACATCCTTCTCCTCTTGTGTTGATGTGATTTAGGTAGTATTCCACCTCTTCATCACAAACAACAGCTCAAGCACCTTGCTCATCCTATTTGTACACTGGTCATAAGCTTGCTAGTTGGTAACTACTCACTATCAACACAACTCTCACCAATTGACATCCTTTCCTTATTGGTGATAGAATATACCAGTAACCTTTCCATTTCATCCACACAAGTCAAACACTAACTTGTGTACCGGTGACTCCAGTGATCATTCCTCTAAATGACATTCTCTTCCTTATCGGTGACCTACAACACTAGTTGACATCAATGACTACACATCAACTATATTCCCATATCAGTTGTCCTTCTATACCAGTTGACATCAATGACAACACAATGCCAACAATCTCCCCCTTTGGAATTGATGTCAACATGTGTAGTATCTAGCATACTACATAAACTTTCTCCTCCTTTGTGTGATCCAAATCTTCCCCTTTGGATAAACCATGGATTCTCACACATGTAGTATGTGGTATACTACAATATCTTTCTCCCTCTTTGACAACAATGACAAAGGGCATTTTTCAGGATATCATTCCTCTTTGTATTTACTGGTTACTAACAGAAAACTTTCTCCCCCTTTAGTCTACTAAATGCACCTCCTCCTTTAACCTTCATACTTTTTTACATCTTCTCATGTCAAAACTCTTGAGATGGAGGACTTAACCATCAACTGACATTGATTGAGCATGCAAATCTGATACTATTGTTGAAGCACTCATTTTTAGAAGGATGTGTTAGTGAATCACTGCTTACCTGCTGGTCAAACTGCACACCACCCGTTTGATCCCAAATTTCTTTAGAATCAAGTGTGATTTTACTATGAATACAACTAGCCAGATGACGCATAGATACCCTTAACCATGAAATTCTCCTGGGTATTCCTACAACAATTTCCATCATCTGCAGTCTGTATCCTCACAAGTTCAAGCATGCTGACTTTCCTTCAAAAACACTTGAACTCCCCCTGAGTTATGCATCTCAGGTCCACATTGCCTGCTAGGTCCAATATCGAGGTCATGTTGCCCTTTAAAACAATTGAGTTGTGCCTATGTGATCATCTAATGATCTTTCAGCTCCATTATATTCACCACAACCTATGACATGATCTTGGATGTACATAATACCATACAATGTCATCGTCATGCCATAAATTAAATCGATTAGCCCAAAAACATGCATGCTTGCATGAACATCAACTGAGCCAACATATGTCATTTAGGTCTTCACCAACACCACCTGAGACATAAAATCCACATTCCATTATACTGGGGATAATGCAATGATCTCGAACCTCATTGTCTTACATAACCTACAAATACTCATTAGCATTCATGTCGGTAACATCCCGTACATACCGGTTTCCTGTACCGGTCCATCATCACTACCGGAGCACCTTCCTATAACTCCTGACATTTTGTGTCACTTTACATTTGAGCCCAATTGTTAATCTTGTCATACATTGACACCTGTAGTAGTGATCCAACTCTGATCTATAGGTCTGTAGCCAAGGCAGCCACTACACACACTTATCTTCTCATTTCCATCCTTCATACCGACAACATCTTGTTCTTCCAAGTGTCCTTCTTCACTAAGGGGGTGAATGATCTAGTCAATTTGCTACTCCCCCTGAGGTCTTACATCTCCTTTAGGCCTTAGGAGATATCACTTGTGCATTGAATGCATAGTGTCGGTCCATGGTCTTCTTCCTTCATACCTACTTGGTCTCATTCTTCATCCTATTTTTAGTCTTGGGAGCAGGTCTTACCTTCTTCTACTGATATATCCTTTCATTTTCAAACTCTCCATCACAACCAGAAGTAGTGCTATAGTAGCACATAACATCCATCCCAACTTCATGATTGGGGAATGATGCAGAGGACTATGGGATATTCGATCACTTTCTTTGGTTTTTGCTCAATAAGGGTCTCCACCAGGTGTCACCCAATGGACCAATTTCCTTAACCTTCTCAAGGTTATTAGAGTCTTCCATAGATCCTTCCCAAGGGTCTCTCCATTCAGGACAACTCACAATTGACAAGGAGTCTCCTACCCCTTAGGTTCCAACCCTTCAACCAAAGTCACCTAGCAACCCCACACCTCTAGCAAAAGGATCTTTACTCACAAGATGGAATTTGGCCTATGTGAATGTTCCCACATGTGTTATATGTAATTTTTATATATTCTGACCCCTGAGATAGGTGTTTATTAGACTCTTGTGTCATTTCCCCTATTAGACCTAGGAAATAGGGCTACAAGCAATTAGCCCTCCAATCAGACTTTTCCTGATTCGTCTCACAATATACCTGAACAACCCCATAAATAAATTAGATACTTGGATACCCTTTTGGGCCTTCTATCAAAATCCAAACTTTTGCATCTGGGTTTTGAGTACGGATGGTCAAACCCTACTAACCATATTTTCCCTCTTCTAGTCGGTATTGGGGTTTAAGCTCTCAAAAGCTTCACCAGTCAATAAGGAATGCAAAAATGACACTTGTCAGGGGTCTGCACATACCCAAGGATCCTTCACATGCCTATTTTTACCATCCATCGATCTGTTGTTTAGGTTTTCTATCTCCTTTTTCTACTGCTCAGGCTTGCCACATGACCAATGTCAAGCCTAGGGCCTCACCTTAGGATAGTCAAATGATGCCTCCTATCTTCAAAACCACTAGGAATAGTTAATATACATGTGAAATCAACATAATCCTAGGTTTTAGATTGATGCCATGGAGAAATGTTGATTTGTGCCCCTATTAGCATTCAAACCCTTGGTTTAAGGGTTTTACCAGACCAATGGGATTGAAAATTCTCTTTCTTTCAATCCCGAATGTTTAAAAGCCTCAAATAAACTCTAGATGATTGGTAAACCTCAACTACAACTTTTCAAATTCTCAATTCATGCCCACCAATCATTAGGAATTATGCAAGAACTGGAATACAAGGAAAATGCAGAAAAAACTCAGTAACCGTTTTGTTTGAAGACAAAGATTTCATTCAAAATTACTTCTCCAACTTCTCTAACTGGAAGGCATTGTTACTCTAGGCTTATATCACACCAATTATCTCCTCCAACTACCTCAACACATACAAGGAACCAACCAACCATTGGAGTAACCACATTTGAAAATGTTGCAAAAAGTTGCTTGACAACAATTGCAACTTTTGACAACTTTTTACAAATTGATCTTGCCTTCACACCAAAGGTCAAGAATGAAAATACTACACATTGTAGACCCTTAAACAACAACAAAAAAAATACCTATAGAATTCCCATACAAGGCTTTTGACCAAGTTGACACACTTTGGAGCCTTAGGTCTGATTACATTGCCTAGGCCTAATCAATAGGCCTTCAAACACACACACATTCTATTCGTAATACAACCATGAATCAAAATGATGTGGACACATGTACTAGTGCTCCTACACTAGGGAATCTCTTAATATACCGGTTTGACCATCTTCTTCTGGTCATGTTGTTGTGACTGGCAGCCGAAACCAGTGGACCTCTTGATCCTGCAGGGACATTTCTCCTTTGACTCCATGCAGGTCTCTAACTTCCATAAGCTTTGTATCCATTTCTAAGTTGAGCATAGCTAATATACTAACTTTCATATAACTGCAAGTCCTTCTTCCTGCATTCATAACTTCTAAGGCCAATTCTATTGTAGTTATAACAAACACTCTTTGCATAACTGGGAGAGGAATTATGTAGGTTTCTACTCCTTGATACATTTTGCTCATATGCATGATTTCTATAATATCCTAGATTATTCCTTCTAGATCCCTTTCTACATTCTTCTACCCTATGGTCATGACCATTACATTCAAAGCAATAACTAGAGAAGGAAGGTTTATAACTTACATACTTATTCTGCCATGCATGGGGAGATCTTACCGGTTTAGTATCTCCATTTATGCTTCTCCAGGGATGGATCCTAGGTTGTTCATTCTTTGCGACTCTTCCATCTAATCTCTTCCTCTCCCATACTTTCTTTGTCCTATGGGCAGTAGCATTCATTTTTCCTCTACCGATAGGAGGTCTTCTTTGTTGTCTTCTCTTGTTCTTGCTTCCGGTGAACCTGTCTTCTCCCATCTTCCCTTTTCCTTTGGGATTTGCATTGTTCCTCCTTCTTGCAATACCGGTCTCCATTCTTGTCTATGAGTCTTCACTGGTTGTATTTAGATCAACCTTCTTCTGGAGAGCATTTCTAACTGTGAAGGTCTGTCCCTTGTTCTCTCCATTTGAGGAGATAAACAAAATGTCATTGTGGGGGACATTCTTGTTGGTGGAGCATTCACCAACACCACTTCCTAAACCTTTAGTGTCCTTGGCAAGATTTTGCTTCTTCAACATCTTGTCCAAGGCATCACTATTGCCATCAAATCAGATTCTTACCTTGATCTCATCCTGACATTTCTCAAGGTCATTTTGGAGAACCTCCATTTCTCCAAGCAACTGTTGATATTCTTTATCTTTTATTCTAGCTCAGAGGCTAGATCACTACACCGACACTCCTTGGTATCTTCCTTGTGAGACTTCAACTCTGAGATTCATTTCTCAGATTCTTCAAGGCATTTTATTAACTGGTTCCACTCCACTACAGAAACATTATTGAGTAGCTTGTATTCATTTCTTACTCTTCTGAGTTCTTCAAGTGCATTCACAAGCTCACCTTCAAGATCAACTTCTTCTTCCTCTCTTCTCCACCTTCACTATTATTGCCAAACACATCATGTTGGTAGGAGTGATCTGCAAGATCATTTTTAGATGTGTGCCTCTCATCTTTTGATTCTTGATGCATGAAGAGGTGGGTTCCTTCTTCATCATTGTTGTAGCTGCTATCAGATCTGCCTTCATCATCTGCAAATATATGAGACACATTTCTCATTCTATCTTCACAAGTCAGTTCTACAGTAGTATGCTCATTTCCATAGAGCTTCTTCAATCTATCCCATAGGATTTTTGTCGATCTGCATCTGTCCACCTATAAGGAGATATCACTGGATAGGCCACTGATTATAGCCTTCATTGCTTCTTCATTGCATTGGTTTCTTCTTTCTGCATCTGAATCGGTGGGAGGACTGACTTTACTAGGGCAGCTATTTACAATAGACATCCACACATCAAACCCAAGAGAGGATAGGTAGACTTCCATTCTACAACTCCAAATGGAATAGTTAGAACCATCAAAAAATGGAGTAGGGATTGATACTAAATAAACCATTGTGTTATTAAGCCATAATCTACCCAAGCTAGAGAAATATTATCAACTGGGAACCTAGGGATTTGATACCAATTGTTATACACAATGTACCACTGAGAGGGGGGTGAATCAGTGGTTCTCAAACGTTTCCCTTTAACTGTCCTATGTGAGTATACTACTTATCAGATCTAACTCAATGTTGACTTACTAGTTAGAGGGTAGACTAATAAGAAATGCACTCACACATAAAAAGACATCACATAACACCAACATATATGAGGAAAACCTAAGATGGGAAAAACCTCAGTGAGAAATGTTGTTGGAGACTACTGCTCCAATCTAGCCTCACAATGAATCTTTGATTACAATGTTTAGGGCACCAACCCAAAGAGAACCAACCCAAGGAGCACCAACCCTTAATTTAAGGGCACTGACCCAAGGAACTACAACCCCTGCACCGATCTCCAACTCAGTGATTACCAAATCATGTTTTTATACAAAGTTATCTTCTTGTTACAAAAGAAATTTGTAACTCAATTATATCTCTCCACCGGTTCTCCTCTCTAGAGATCTTTGTCGGATCTCTATTCACCTTTTCTCTGTAGCAACCTTGTCTTCTACTACAACTCACACTCTGCTACACCCTTGCTAGATCAGCCTCTTCTCCCTCTCTGTCGGTTCCACACTCTATAGGTTCTGCACTCTGCCAGTTCTCTCTTCTCTCTACTACACTACTACTCTCCACCGGTACTACACTCTACCGATTCTATGCTTGCCTTCTCTGCAGTCTTCTGCAATTCTCCTCTATCTATATATTTACTATCGATTCTCTCACTGCTGCCTGTTGAGCACTTCAACCCTATTCTTCCTCACACTCAGTCTCTTCTTCTTCTTGATGAGCACTTGACTGATTTCTCCTTGCATGCAGCAACACTCCCTCATCCAGCAACAACACTTCAACAATTTTGGCTTGCATATGTATAACCTGGTTTTCCCGCCGAAAGGCAATTCAAAATTCAAGCGGTTAGGGTTTTCTCATCAACCTTGAAACAAACCAAATCCAATCAAATCTCATCCGATTAGATCACCTTGATTTATGAATAGTAACTCATCAATCAATCTTGCCATTGTCGTGCCTTCTTGATCATGCCTTCTCTCTTTGGCAATCCGCTTTTGACCTATCGACTGATTTCTTGGTCGATCGCCAAGATTGGTTTTGCAGTTTCCTTCACCTACCTCGATCTTCTCAATTAGCATGAGTTGGATCTCTGTTGTCCTCTTGATCTCAAGACACAAACCTCTATAGTGCATCCCGTGAATCTCATAGTCGACATAAATATGGACCTGTCACCATCTACATCACCCCTTGACACTTCACCGACTCAACAAACTAACTTGTGCATGCATGCCACTTCATCTCCACATGGTAACTATGTTGGTATCCACCTTTGTGTAAGTATGGATTGGATCACCGACCAACTCCATTATTGGGTTCATCTACCAGCTTGCTAACCCTTCTGGTTAAACCCTTAATTGGCCTATCATCAACCTTGCACTTCTCTTCTCTTCTAGTGGAACACTCAACCAGGCAGCACACTTGCTAACCTACCTTCTACACAAGTCAAACACTAACTTTTATACTGATGACTCCAATGATCATTCCTCTGAATGGCATTCTCTTCCTCATCGGTGACTTGCAACACTAGTTGACATCAATGACTGCACAGCAATTGTATTCCCATACTGATTGTCCTTCTATACTGGTTGACATCAATGACAACACAATGCTAAGAAAATGAGTCATCTTCAAAAATCTATCCACTACCACACATATAGAATCATTCCCTCTTGGTGTCTTAGGCAATCCAAGTACAAAATCCATGCTTATATCCTCCCAAGGTCTTACCAGTACTGTCAAAGGTTTATACAATCCCACATTCTGACTAGTACCCTTTGCAAATTGACAAACTCTACAACTTTGTAGATATCTCTTAAAATCCTTATGAATCTAGGGCCAAAAGTACTGCTCACTCACCAATGCTACTATTTTGTCAATACCAAAATGTCTAGCTAGTCCTCCACTATGTTTCTCCTTTATCAGATTCTCCCTCATGGAACTCTTAGCTATATAGAATTGAACTCCTTTGAATAACATCCCATCCTGAATGAAGTAATCCAACCACTTTCTTCTATATACCATAACCAGTTCTCTACATGATTTCCAAGGTTTTGCAAAATCTAGGTCATCATCATACAAGGTCTTCAAATCTTCAAATCCTAATATTGTCACTCTAATCTCTATTAACAAATTCCTTCTACTCAATGCATCAACAAATTTGTTAGATTTCCCACTTCTATGCTTCAACACAAAGGTGTAACTCTGCAAGAATTCTACCCATCTCATATGTCTCTGATTCAAATTACTCTGACTATTCAAATACTACAAAGCTTGATGATCTGTATACAACACAAAGTCCTTAGGCAACAAGTAATATCTCCACTTATTTAATGTTTGAACTATGGCATAAAACTCTTGATCGTACACTGAATATCTCCTCCGGGCATCAGTCAATTTCTCACTAAAATAAGTTACTTCTCTCCCTTCCTTGACTCAAGACTTCTCCTATTGTTGTTCCACTTGCATCACAATCCACTTTAAATACTTTATTGAAATCTGGTAAAGCCAACACAGGTTGCTCAGTCACTTTCTGCTTCAACAATTCAAAACTTTTGTTTGCTCTGGTGGTCCACTTGAATTCCTTCTGATCTCCTCTCATGGTCTCAATCATAGGGTTACAAACTAAACTAAAATTTCTGATAAACTTCCAGTAAAAACTAGCCAATCCATGAAATGATCTTACCTCTCCAATGCTTTCTGGTGTAGGCCATTCAACAATTGCTTTCACTTTCTCAGGGTCCATCTTCAAACCATCCTTAGATATCACAAATCACAAATAGACTAACTCATTCTTGATGAAAGTACACTTCTTGATATTGATCAACAACTTTTCTTCTCTTAACCTCTGCAAAACTTGTCTTAACTGCAACAAATGCTCCTCTTTTGTCTTACTGAAAATCAGAATGTCATCCAAATACACAATAATAAACTTACCCAAGAATTTCTTCAATATCTCATTCATCAGCCTCATGAAAGTACTCGGTGCATTAGTCAATCCAAAAGGCATCACCAATGATTCATATAGTCCTTCATTTGTCTTAAATGTTGTCTTCCACTCACTACCTTCTTTGATCCTGATCTGATGATATCCACTCTTCAAATCTATATTTGTAAAATATTTTTCTCCACTTAAATAGTCCATTATGTCATCCATCCTAGGTAAAGGAAACTGGTATTTAACTGTGATCTTGTTTATTTCTCTAGAATCAGTACACATTCTCCACTCTCCATTCTTCTTAGGTGCTAATATTGTTGGTACTGCACAAGGTCTCAGACTCTCCCTGATCAAACCTTTCTTCAACAACTCCTACACTTGTCCATTCAGTTCTTCATTCTTTGTCAATGTCAACTGGTGTGCAACTTTGTTAGGCAAACTAGCTCCATGAACCAAGTCCATGCAATGACTAATACTTCTCACAGGTGGAAATCCATCAGGTACATTATCTGAAATGATGTCTTCATATTTTGTCAGGAAATATTTTATCTCTTCCGAGAGTTCTCCTTCCGGTTTTGGTTTCTCAATCTTCTTAGGAATTAAGGCAAAACACACATTCTCATGTCTCAGTCCATCCAGGAATTTCCTTTCATCTACCAAACAGATTCTAGCATTCATACAAACTTCATTCTTCAAAGGTTCCTCCAAAGGCAACAAGGTTTGCTTCATCCCATTGGCTACAATAGTTTATGTATTCTTCCTCCCATCATGTATTGCTTGTCTATCAAACTGCCAAGGTCTACCCAAAAAAAGATGGAAAATATCCATAGGCATAATATCACACAAGACTTCATCATGATAATTCCTAATTTTCAATTTCATGAAACATTGTTCACTTACTAACAACTTATGTTCATATTGAATCCATGCTATCTGATAAGGCTTAGGGTGTTTCAATCTCTCCAATTTCAACTTATTCACCATCTCTTCTAAAATAAGATTATATAAACTACCACTATCAATAACAACTTTACAACACTTATCGAAGACCTTACATCTGGTCTTGAACATATTCTTCCTCTGCAAGGGCTCTTCATCTCCTCCGGTATGACACAAAGCTCTCTTCATCACCAACAGTTCTCCATCTTTTGGTTTATTGTTTGATCCAGTGGGGTTTTCTTCCAACATCAATGCTCTTTCGGTATTTTCTGTCTTATTACAGAAAGGAAAACTAGAACTGTAAACAGAAAGCAAAACAAAAAGAAAATATTTTTTGGGTTGATGCAAGATTGCTATGAACTGGGGATGCTCCTGCATCAATAATTATGCACAATATGTACAATGACTGTCTATTTACATCCAAGTGACCCATCCTAGGGGGCCTTCCATCCAGACCAACCTCTGATCGTCTCTCATCCTGGCTGAGTATATCATCTGCTCCCGAATAAGGGCTCTATTGTCCCTGATTTCCTCCAAAAGGATATCTAGGGTGCTGACAAAAGGAGTACCCTCAGTATTTAGTCTATGCCACATGTATCCATGAGAGAGCTCATGAAAGAAGATCTTGGTGTGGCCATCATTCAAAAACCTCTAGAATTTCTCCTTGTTCAACCTGATCACTAATTCCACCTATGAAGAGACAAAGTAGTGTTTGAGTCTATGACAAGACTCAGTAAGGGCCCTCTCTTTACTTTGAAACCTTTCTTCATTTCTGATTTTTCATATATACCAAAGAATTTTGCAAGATAACAAATTCCAAAATAAATTGCTATCTTTTTTAATGCCTTTAATATAACTAGTAACAATATCAAGAGGGCTAACATGCAATGGAAATGAAAATCCAAACATTAACTAGATTTCCTTAGCAATGATACAATCAAAGAATATATGTGTAGTAGTTTCATTGACTTTACATATGGTACAAATAACATCTATATTATGAACAAGTTTTATAGGAAGCTTATCAATCATTAGTGGCCATCTAAATGTCTTCTTTTTGGGAGCCAACAGGCTACTCTAAAACATTTTAAACAACTTACCCCATTGCATGGGTGTTAAGTGAAAATACCAGTAAGAATTAATGTGCTTAAGAATTATATCATTGTGCATAAGAGAGTTATAAATATAAATGTATTTCAACTTGCATAGCTTAGTGTCACCAAACCAAGAGAAGTCTACAAACTTGTTATCAATAGTTACACATCTTTTGGGAAGTTGATAAGCAACACATGCATTATACATGATGTTATAAGTTATCTTATTGGATGCAGGGAGGTGATACTTACCAGAGAGGTCATCCCATGATATGAGATCATTATTCAAAAAGATATCCTTGAAACAAAAAATGCCTCTATTATCCCAATTTCTAGTTGACCCACCTTGAGTAAGGGCTAGGGGTTTTCCATTGTGGAATAAATTCCACCAAATTGACCTTTCCCACATATAAGATCATCCCTACTAGCCCAACTATTAGCTATATTGTGCCTAACACTCTCCCACACCCTCCAAATTGGCTTGAACATCAATGAGACCACAATAGAGACAGGGAAACTTCCAACTAAAAGGTCACTAAGAGGAAGGGATTTCCAAGATTTAGCAGTTTTGGGAACACCCAAGCTAATATTATTCCTAATGAGTATCTTCCATGGCTCATTTCCTTCCAATGCATGGAATATCCATTCAGTTGTTAAAGCAGTCCCTTGATCTTCAAGATCCTTCAATCCCAAACCCCAAATTGCCTTGTCCATACAACACCACTGCCACTTAAATGAATGAACCTTTATATTCCCTTTTCCATCTGACCATAGGAAATTTCTAAAGATTTTTTAAATATCATTAATTTGGTAATTACTAAACATCCACACCGATGCGTAGTAGATACTATATGAGGATAGATTTTTTTGACAGACTTGTATTCTCCCTACTAGTGAGAGTTTGTGGTTATTCCACTTGGTGAGTTTCCTTTCAATCTTTCTTTTGATCCAACTCCACATATCTTTAAGACAAGGAGAGACATAGAACGAAATCCTTAGGTATCTGGCAATCTTGTTAGGTCCTCCCCACTGAAATCCATAGGGAGCAAGACAATTAGGAGGGTGATCAGACCAACTGAGTAGGGTAGATTTAGACAATGAAATTTTTGTACTAGAGGCACCACAAAACATCTTAAGTTTAAAGGTAAAGAATCCATGTTACCCTTTAATAGCTCAAGAAATAGTGTAGTATCATCTGCAAATTGTATGTTAAGAATCCATGTTACCCTTTAATAACTCAAGAAATAGTGCAATATCATCTTAAGTTTAAAGGTAAAGAATCCATGTTACCCTTTAATAACAAAGAGGGCAGGGGAAAGAGGACATCCTCGCCTAATAGACCTACTAAGCTAAAATGCTTGTGAGATGGAACCATTAACTCCAATTTGTGCATGGGCATCCTTGAGGAGGACTTGGACAAGGTGATAGAATATCTAGGGAAAACCAAATTATTCAAGCATCATGGTGATGAATTTCTATTCAACCCTGTCATAGACCTTTCCAAAGTCAAGAAGAAACATAGCTACCTTCTGACCTGAGTTATAGACCCATTCCATTGCCTCCCAATTGGTGATCAGGTTTTCAAGTATGCACCTACCTTTAATGAAGCATGTCTGAGTGACACATATACTTCTAGGAATGATATTTTCCACTCCGATAGCTAGCATTTTATAGGAAACATTGAGGAGAGTGACATGCCTCCATTTTTTTATGAGAGCCCTATCCCCCTCTTTAGGAAGTAATTTAATTACGCATCTATTAATATCAGCCCTAAGCAGACCTTTCTCAGTGGCTTCCTTATACACTTCCAACAATTCATTTGCAATCCATTTGATATTGGCTTTGTAGAATTCAATGGAGAGCCCACTAGGGCCTAGGGCCTTATCATTGTGAAGTGACTTAATGGCTCTCTTGATTTCCTCCACTGAAAATGGTTGATTTAGCCTCTGATTTTCTTCAAGAGAAAGAAGCTTAGGAATGATAGAGTGACATCTCTCCCTGGAAAGAAGAGAGGTAGGTGAGTCCTTAGATGAGAAAATATTTTGGTAAAAGGTTGGGGATTCTGCCATGATGCCTTCCCCACTAGAGATCTCTCTATCTTTTACCCACAACTCATCAATTCTTTCTCTAGTTTGTTTCTGCTTTATATACTTAAAGAAAAACTTAGAACCTTTATCTCCATGATGAAACCAATGCATCCTGGCTCTCGCCCTTGCTTTTAATGCTTTGTCATACTGCAATTTCCTAAGTTTATCTCTATCCATAGCCATCGACTGGGAAAGGACATCACTACTCAGGTCATTTTGGATTTGTTCTTCTACCTTGTGCAGATTGGAGGTGAGGATAAATTCAATTTGCCTCACATACTTGGCTTTCTTTTTTTCCCACAATCTTAAGTATATTTTGCCAACCAATTATAGAGGTGTTCCATCTTGCAATGAAGGATTTAGAGTGAGAATTCCATCTGTTAAAAAGCCTGACAATGTGGATAGCAACAAGAACATCATGATCTTCTAACAATTTTGTGTTGAGAATAAATTTGTTATTGGCCTCAATTTGATCCTTGATACCATCTCTAAATGAAAATTGGGCAATAATGGGGTGATGGTCAGAAAGAGAGGAAGGCCATAACCCCACCCAACCATGTTGATCAGGTGCAAAAGAAAAGAATTCCTCATTGACGTAAAATATGTTGGTATTATGGATGTGTTACATTGGTTTGGTCATTCATGTCAACACTTGTGAACACTTAACAGCACTGAAGATCTTTTGTTATGTTCACTGACATGTTCAGTGACTTATGCACAGTCACCGATATCTGGTTCATCAGCAAGTTATATTGTTCACTGGCACTGAGGATGATCTGTTATCATCTGGAGATTACTTGGTTATGTCGAAGACATTGTTTGGACACTTGGTTTTGGTGATTTGGTTGTTGGTCTAATCGAGTTTGCATATTTGTTGTTACCGACAAATAGGTCTAGGTTATGGACCGACAAGCATTATCTATTCTAGATCAGCACGACACACTATGGAGATGTCTTATTGATTGGTTATTATTGTAAATACATTAAGCCGACATGATGCATCGCATATTGATTCATTTGTAATTGATTTAATTGTAATATTCTTAGTGAGCTGACTTACACATTTGGTCTTAGGTTTTGGTATATATGTAAGATCTCATTTGTGATATTAATGTAAGGTGTGAAAGGAATGTAATAAGGTATTACAAGGTCGTGATATTTGGTATAAGTAGAGCTATACACGTAGACATCATTTGAAGATTCAAGGAAGGTATGAAGAAGACAATCAGAGCTTAACCAATACTGAATCTAGCATATGAAGATGCTATTTTAAGCAATACATTATCATTGGATCTAACCATCCAATTGTAGTCAGTTTGACTCCCATTTTGTAATTGAACAATGAGCTCTAGGCAGTTGGCCTTTTTGCATGTGCAGACTCCATTTGTACACACATACTATCTGCAGTAGTATCATTTGATTGTGGGTAAGGTTTCCCACAGTGGTTTTTCCCCTTACAAGGTTTCCACATACAAACATTTGTGTCATGTGTTGTGGATGTTATTTGTCTTTTTGTTTCATGTATTAAACTTTACCGGTACTGTTATTAACTGTTAAACTATTAACCAACATTAAGTTTGGTTTACCGGTATTATGCATTAAGTTTGGTCAAGTTATATTTGGTTTGAAATTAATAGACAACTGATTCACCCCCCCTCTCAATTGCGTCTGGGTCCTAACAATTGGCATCAGAGCTAAGTCCTCTTTTTGTAGAAGTTTAACAACTTGAGGAGATTCTATGGCAACTAACTATTTCAGGAAGGATAGTCTGAAACTTGATGGAACTAACTATGGTATATGGAATATCAGAATGGAGACACATCTGAATTGCATTGGAAAAGACGTATGGGATGTTACAAAGAATGGCTATGTTGGTCCTACACAGAGTCAACCTAATCCACCTACCTTGGCTAAAGATCAGGAGAATGATTGCAAAGCAAGAGAAGCACTTTTGAGTGCATTGTCAGATCAAGAAATCATGAGATTATCAGACTGATCTATTGCTAAAGCTATTTGGGATAAATTGGAGACATTGAATGAAGGTGATACCATTATCAAAATTGCAAAACTGGAATTCCTCCAGGTCAGGTATGAAAATCGGAAAATGGAAGAAGATGAAAGGATTTCTGCTTTTATGGAAAGTGTTAATGAAATTGTTTTGGGTATACAATTGCGGAGGATCCTTAAGTGGAGATGAAATTGTTTCAAAAGTTTTAAGAGCATTGCCACCGTCATACAAAATGAAAGTAACTACTATTAATGAATTGAGAACAATGCCTAATACATCAATATCTAGAGATACTTTGGTTGGAAAACTTTCAGCTTTTGAACTTGAGGAATTTGGCCTCGTTGCTACAATTAAGACAAATTTAGCTTTCAAAGCTTCATCATCTACAACATCATCATCATCATCTAAAAAATTTGATTGGAAATCTCTCTATGCTAGAGAACTTGAAGAAATCAGAAGAGAGAATGAAGAACTTGAAGAGCTTGAAGCACTATTTGCAAGGGAAATGCCTAAAGGTCCAGTTAGAAGTAAGTATGAAGGTAAAGCACCATTTAAATGTTTTAACTGCAATAAAATTGTTCATATGGCATCTAGGTGTGCTGATAGACATGCAAGATTAAAAGAAGAAGCTAAAAGAACATATAAGCCTAACCTTGAATATCAGAGATACAGATTTAAGAAGAATAGAGACAAATCATGTTACTATGTTGATGAAGGAGTTACTGATGATTTTGATGTGGAACCGACAGACAATGGATGGGCTTTTGTTGCAATAACAGAAGATCAACTGGCACCTACTGTTCAATCGGTAGAGCAGGCCCTGGTAGCTAAAATTGAAGAAAAGGATGAATGGATCATTGATTCCGGATGTTCACATCATATGACTGGTGATAAAAGTAAATTCTTAACCTTTCAAGAATACAATCGAGGTCTAGTAAGATTTGAGGATGATAAAGCTTGTTTGATCAAAGTAAAAGCCACTATATCTTTTGATGGTAAGCACAATATTGACAACATTTATTATGTTGAAGGTTTGAAGCATAATCTTTTGAGTGTTGGTCAATTAGTTGAAAAGGGATTTCAGTTACAATTCAAGAATGGTAAATACAAAATCATGAATAGAACTGGTTTGGAAATTGCAACCAGTAATCAGACTAGAGGTAACATCTTTCATTTGAATAACAATGAAAAAACATGCTTGATTGCACATATTGATGAAAGTTGGTTATGGCATAAAAGACCTTGTCATGTAAATTTTGATTGCATTGTGAAAATTAGTACAACTAAGGCAGTAAGGGATTTACCTAAGATTGTTAAACCTCACAATCTAGTATGTAAGGAATGTCAATTTGGAAAGAAAGTTAGAGCAACTTTTAAGAGTATTCTAGAAAATAATAATAATGTTCTTGACTTAATTCATACTGATTTATGTGGTCCAGCAAGAACTAGAAGTATACAAGGAGATAGATATTTTATGCTAATCATTGATGATTATTCTAGAATGTGTTGGGTTACTTTTCTTAGGGAGAACTCAGAACCTTTTGGGAAGTTCAAACTATTCAAGGTAATGGTAGAGAATGAAACCGGTAAGAAAATCAAATGTTTGAGATCAGATCAAGGAGGTGAATTCACATCTAAGGAATTTAATACATTCCATGAAGTGAATGGAATCAGAAGACAATTATTAGCACCTCGGACACCCCAGCAGAATGGAGTTGTGGAAAGGAAGAACAAAACTATTTTGGATGCAGCTAGAAGCATGATATCAGAAGCAAACCTACCTCATGTGCATTGGAGAGAAGCAGTGAATACAACTGTTTACACATTCAACAGAGTTCACATAAAAGGTGAAACTGGTAAGACCCCTCATGAACTATGCTTTGGTAATACTCCTACTCTTAAATATTTCAGAATATTTGGAAGAAAATGCTATATTAGGAGAGATGATTATATTGGCAAATTTGATCCTAGAAGTGATGAAGGAATATTTCTTGGTTACTCATCTAAGAGCAAGGCATATAGATGTTTTAATAAGAGATGATAGAAAACCATTGAGAGTGCAAATGTGAAGATTGATGAACAGTTTAGAGGTAATTCAAGGTCTATGGACTCTGAACCGACAGTTGAGATAATCACAAATGAACCTACAATGAGTACACCGGTACAAAATGTTGATCCAGTCACATTGGCATCATATGAGAATTCCACCGTGACTGAAGAATAGCAGCAAGTGATTACACCTAGGTATGTAAGATTGAATCACTCTAAAAGTTAGATAATTGGGAATAAGTACCAAGGTGTTATGACTAGAGGAAGACTGACAAATGAAGAGGTATGTTTAATTACTCAAATTTAACCAACAACTATTAATGAGGCATGTGAAGATAAACATTGGATTAAGGCTATGGAAGATGAATTGGAACAAATTGAAAAGAATAACACATGGACATTGGTTCCCCGACCTAAAAACAAAAATGTAATTGGAACTAAATGGGTATTCAAAAATAAAATTAATGAAGATGGTAACGTAATTAGAAACAAAGGAAGATTAGTGTGTAAGGGATATTCACAAAAAGAAGGAATTGATTACAATAAAACCTTTGCATTGGTAGCTAGAATTGAGGCAGTCAGACTATTTGTAGCTTTTGTAGCACACAAGAACTATAAAGTATATCAAATGGATGTCAAATGTGTATTTCTAAATGGTGATCTTGAAGAGGAAGTTTACATTGAACAACCTAATGGATTTTATTTGACAGATGACAAAGATATGGTTTGCAGGTTAAGGAAAGCTTTATATGGATTAAATCAAGCTCCTAGAGCTTGGTATGCTAGATTGGACAAATATCTTTTGAAGCTTGGTTACACTAAAGGTAATGCTGACAACAAATTATATTACAAAGTGACTAATGATGAAATCTTGGTTATTGAAGTTTTTGTTGATGATATCATTTTTGGAGGAGAAGAAGGATTGTGTAAAGACTTTTCTAATAAGATGCAAGAAGAATTTGAAATTTCTATGATTGGGGAGATAAAATTCTTTTTAGGATTGCAGATTTAATAGACTGACAAGAGTATATTCATAAATCAATCAAAGTACTTGAAAGAACTACTAGAGAAATTTGGTATGGAAAACTCTAAACGGGTAAGTACTCCTATGACTACAACTGATAAACTATCATTGAAGGATGAATCAACACCTGTTAATCCGACAAGATATAAATCTATGATTGGAGGTTTACTATATTTGACACAAACAAGACTTGATATTATGAATGCAATATGTATTGTTTCAATATTTTAGAGTAATCCTAAATAAAATCATGAATCAATAGTGAAAAAGGATTTTCCGATATCTACAAGGCACATCAAATCTTGGTTTATGGTATCCTAAAGATGAAAATTTTGATTTATGTGCATACACAGATGCAAATTGGGAAGGAGATGTAGATGATAGAAAGAGCACCACTGACAAAGCATTCTTTCTTGGTAGCAGATTAATTTAATGGTTGAACAAAAAACAAAGTTGTACATCACTATCAACAACAGAATCAAAATATGTTGCAGCAACAACTAATTGTACACAGGTATTATGGATTAAGCAAATGTTGAAGGACATAAAGGTAAAATGCAAAGAACCTATAATCATTTACTGTGATAATATGGAAGCAATTGATATATCAAAGAATCTGGTATGTCACTCTAAAATTAAACATGTTTTTATCAAATTCAATTTTTTGAAAGAGAATGTTGAAGCAAAAGAAGCGAAATTGGTTTATGTGAATACTAAAGAGCATATTGCAGATATCTTTACTAAGCCTTTGCCTAAGGAAAATTTTGAATATCTCAAAGAGAACCTTGGAGTTATACCCTCACTGGTAGAAACTTAGACAATTGGAGCATGGCATCAGACCAACAGAATTAATAGAGAAATCTTTTTCTAGCTTTGATGAAGGAGAGCTACTTCTTAGGGGGAGTAGATTGGATAAATTTGGTTATAACAATTTGTATTTGTAATAAGTTCTATCAACTGATTGTATTTAGTTTTGTATTGCTTTGGAATTTGATGTCAAAGGGGGAGACATATCTATTGAAAAACACATTATCTTTTGAGGAGAGATTATTCCTAGGGGGAGTAATATTATGTATTTTGATTTCTGGCAATTGATCTCTTTAGGAGATCGTTGGTTTTTGGTTTTTGGCATTTCTGCTTTGGCACTTAGATGGTTTTTCCATCTTGTGTTGCCATCAATGCCAAAGAGGGAGATTGTTGGTATTATGGATGTGTTACATTGGTTTTTTCATTGATGTCAACACCTATCAACACTTGTGAACACTTATCAACACTGAAGATCTTTTGTTATGTTCACTGGCATGTTCATTGACTTATGCATAGTCACCAGTATCTGGTTCACTGGCACTGAGGATGATCAATTATCATCTGAAGATTACTTGGTTATGTCGAATACATTTTTTGGACACTTGGCTTTGGTGATTTGGTTATTGGTCTAATCGAGTTTGCATATTTGTTGTTACCGGCAAATAGGTCTAGGTTATGGACCGACAAGCGTTACCTATTCCAGATCAGCACGACACATTATGGAGATGTCTTATTGATTGGTTATTATTGTAAATACATTAAGTCGACATGATGCATCACATATTGATTCATTTGTAATTGATTTAATTATACTATTCTTAGTGAGCCAACCTACACATTTGGTCTTAGGTTTTGGTATATATGTAAGATCTCATTTGTGAGATTAATGTAAGGTGTGAAAGGAATGTATAAGGTATTACAAGGCTGTGATATTTGGTATAAGAAAAGCTATACACGTAAACATCATTTGAAGATTCAACGAAGGTATGAAGAAGACAATCAGAGCTTAACTGGTACTGAATCCAACATATGAAGATGCTATTTTGAGCAGTACATAATCATTGGATCTAACCATCCAATTGTAATTAGTTTGACTGTCATTTTGTGATTGAGCAGTGAGCTCTAGGCAGCTGGCCTTTCTGCATGTGTAGACCCCATTTGTACACACATACTATCTACAGTAGTATCATTTGATTGTGGGTAAGTTTTCCCACCGTTGTTTTTCCCCTTACAAGGTTTCCACGTACAAACATTTGTGTCATGTGTTGTGGATGTTATTTATCTTTCTGTTTCATGCATTAAAATTTACCGGTACTATTATTAACTATTAAACTATCAACCGACATTAAGTTTGGTTTACTAGTATTATGCATTAAGTTTGGTCAAGTTATATTTGGGTTGAAATTAATAGACAAATGATTCACCCCCCCCCTCTCAGTTGCCTCTGGGTCCTAACAAAATATGTCAAGTCTAGAGTAGATCCTATTATGCCCTTTTTGGTAGTTACACCAAGTAAACCAAATTCCTTTGTGGGAAGATCCCATACCTTCTAATGGATCATACAATCTCTTCATCCTTTTCAGCCTATCTCGATTAATCTTCTCCCCGCCTTCCAATCCAATTTGTAACCTACTATCTTATCGTCCTAGTGCTCAATCATATTAAAGTATCCTTCAATGATCCATGGGATGTTTGGTAAGGATGCGATCCATTGCCATAGATTGGTTCTCTTCCTAAAATCATTAGGAGTGTAAATTGTACAAATACCAAAAGTGTTTTCACCATTTTTAATAGAAACCCAGACTGCTTTGTTATATGGGGATATTCCAAAACACACAATTGAGTCTTTTCATTTGAGATTGATGAGGATCACAGCTCCCCCCTTCCCCTTTTCATGTTTGGTTCAAAACTTCAGAGCTTCTTTTCGAAAAAAAATCAAATTAATATCCAATAAGAAATTAACGGCCTTAAATTCTTGAAGCATAACAACATCCAATTCTTTATGTTGGTTTAGCATTCTTCTAACAATATATTTCATGTCGGGAGATTCCATCCCCCAAATATTCTACGAAATGCTTTTCATGGTCAACTAAATCTTAATTGTCTTCCTTGGTAGCTTCTAAAACACTTAGGCATGCTATATTTACGGTTGGATTTATTATGTAGAGGAGATTTTTTATTCTTGGATCCTAGAGGTCTACCTCTTTTTCTCCTCATATTAGCTTCTATTTCTGAAATCTCCTCATCCAAAGCTTCTCTCTCCCGGACCCCCTCACCACTAGTGACAGAGTTGTTGGAAATTAAGTCAATATCTACTTTGGACTCATGAATGCCCAATGAGGAGCCATCATGTAGGTTATCTACCTTAGTTATGCCAAGTTTAGTGATAGTGTGAGTGTCGTAAGGATTGGAATTGCCAACCGTTGGGTCAGCAAGGATGATCTCATAAAAGACACTATCAGGATCAATCAACTTGTTAGCTTCAGAAGGGGTAGACACAAAAGTATCAATGGCTTGATGAGGGTGGGGGAAATCACCCTCTCCTTAGGAATCCAAGGAATCAATCAATTCCTTTGTTGGTTCAGGTTGAATAGAAAGCACTTGAAATTGATTAGAATCCGGTAAATTGGGAGAATTTCCAGGGGGAGCGGAGACTGTCTCCATCCTTGCCAAGTCACTGGTATCTTGTTCTATCCCATAAAAATTCCTAATGATAGATTTAACAATAGAGTGCCTATTGTTATTGTCAGAAAATGTAATCTCAAGCGGAGCTTCAAGACCATCTTCTTCCATGAGTGCCATGGAGGAGCACTTATTCTCATGCCCATGTGCTCTAATTTTTTCCAATGTGAGTTGTTGTGCATTTTTCATCTTTGACCTCTTGTCCTTCCTAGATACCACCTAGAAGCCCTTATCCTTTGTTTCCTCCAACTCTGATATGGCTTCTGACACAGTAGAATGCGAAGTGGGATTAGCATTGAAAGTACTAAAGATGACAAAATTATCAATAGTAGGGAGTTCTACTATTTTCTCTCAGGAAGCCAGAGACAGTTTTGTTTATGGCTTCTCTAAGAGAGTCAAGTTTACCCATTAAAGGAGAATTTTCACCAAGATTGGAGGCTGAGTGGAGGGGTTACCTGTGTTATAATTAGGTTTAGAAACATGGTCAGTAGGGTTTTTAGAAGCCCTTTTCCTAGCATTAATAGTAAGGCAAAATCTTCTAATATACCCTTCCTCCCTACATAGAAAACAAGCATTTAGACCACCTAGGGTTTCAACAAGACAGGTGAATTGTTCACCCCAAGATTAATAACAATAAATATGGGAATATCTACACCAGGGTTTATGAAAACTAGAACTTGGTCATCCAGGTGAGAACCAGGTTCGACGAGTGGTCTACCCTTATCATTTTGCCTATAGGTTCCATGATTTGAGGAATAAAATTCCAGAAAATGGGAGGCGGATTCTTGATTTGAATCCATCAAGGGCAAGATAGTGCCAACATTTCCTCATTGATCTCATCAAATAACCATTTAAGAGCCCTAAAGGTGGTTTTCCCCACGACCCAGAATTATTTCTTAAGAACTTTCGCCTAACATTTATTATCATTGAAAAAAAATGAAAAGACCTTTTTGAACCATTCTGCAAAAGGAAAAATTAAACCCTAATTTTTTTAACCAAACATTTTTCATCCAATCATCCATAAATTTTCTAGCCGAGCATCTATCAATGTTAGTGGATGCAAAAAAATAGCTTTATCTTGCAGTCTAGCCTTTTCTAAATCTAGCCTTAGCCATCAATTCGTTAGGCAAAATGGATAAGGTAGGTAAAGGGGAGGGAGGGGCCTTACTGAGATTTCCTTCTCTGCCATTGCTCCCTGGTTCGGTATCACTTACGAGAACAAATTTGGCCTCATCCAAAACCTGCACAATTGAGCCAATAATGGCGTCTCGAAAAGTTTTGCCATAAAAACCATCGACCTAAACCTTAGAGATCGGTGGCTGAGCCAAATTAATGATCGAACCACTTGAATCCTTGCCCATAGGGCAACATGTACAAAAACACGAACTACAGTCTTATCTTCACCATGGACAATAAATGTAAAGGAGAATGAATGCAAAAAAGAAATAAAGAGGAAGGCCTTATCATCGTGGAGGAGGCCTTACCACCTTCTCCACTCGTGGGAGGGAACCCCATCCCCGAGCCTGGATGTGTGATCCACGTCGACAAACCCTAGTTGCAGACTGTCCTCCCCTTTCAAATTATCAAAGTAAATATTTTTTCATTTCTCTCACATTAATTGAATTTAGTCATCTTATTCGCTTTCATTGATTAAATAATTTTTTATTATTTAATTAGTTAATGTCTTTCCCCTAGATAAATTAATTTAATTAATTAAGCTATCATCCTATTAGTTAAATAATTAATGAATCCCCTTGATCATTTAATTAATTAATTTTCACTTATATTAAATAAAAAAAGAAACCAATTTTTCTTATTTAATTTATTTTGTCCTTTTTCTCTTTGTCCTTCAATTTGGATTAATTTTTTTTATTTAATTTTGATCTGAGCACATGGCTCCTAACCTTAACCTCCCTCTAACTATTCCTCTAATCCTAACCCACTAACTAATGTTTGGTTCCAAGCAACCTTATCCCCTCAACCAACCTTATCCTAAATATGTGGACATTCTTATTTTCAATAAATAAGGAAAATAATCTAAATTTGGGTGTCCTTTCTCCCAAATTGACACTTGGCTTCCCTTCCACATGTCATCTTTTGTATTGCCACTTGACCTCAAAAAAGACAAGTGTTGCATTTTTAAGCACCCTCATCCCCCCTCCATTTCTATTTAATGCATCAATTTTTTGTTCACAAATTATCACTCTCATTCCATAGAAAAGTTGTCATGCCATTTTGCATCCACAATCCACATCCATTTTAGCTTAAATCTTCCATTTCATTATCAATCATCTTTCATTTGCATTATCATGGAGCTATATTGGGCATTCTTGGAAGTATCAAAGTGAGAACACATTGAACTAAATCGGAGGACAAATCTTCATCAAAAGAGACTTGAAGTTTGCATTTTCTTGCTTCTTTCTTGTTTACTTACTTCTTTGTAAGTGTACTTATCTTGAGTGTTTTCTTCATATTTATGTTGTGTGGGTTGTTAATATTGCATTTCAATATTTTTTATTTACTCACATTTATTTACAAACATTTCTAGAATGCCCGGTGGGGTCCACTTCATGGGTCAATCTCACATTTTCTTGTTATTTTAGTGTTTTTATTACACATTTCATGTTCTTAAAGGAAAAAATGTAATATAGCAAGTAGATTAATTTCAGCTCCAAGTCAATTTTTACGAAGCAACAAGAATGAGAAGACAAACCACGAGAACACAACAAGAAACTATGGGAATGTGATGAGAAATAGTAGGAGTGCATTCTCAACATTTTACTGTTAGTATACCATTTCTGCATTTTTAAGAAAATTTACGGGTTTGAATTAATAAATTGTGGGTTTGCATTGGTATATTTATCTTTTGTGTATTCATTCTCTCAAGTTTATACTTTTTCTTTAGCTTTTGAAAAAACAATAGGTTTGAATTGACATATAGTGGGTTTGAGGTAGGATTAGAAATAGCAAGTTTGAATTGTAAAACCATGAGAATGTTGTTTCTCTATTTTTTGCAATTTTCTAGCTTGTTAATGTTATCTAGTTTATTCTAATCCACTAGCATTTCTTTGGTCTCTAGTCCCACTAACATTTGTGTAGGTATTTTGGTTGTAGAAGGCCCACAAAATAAAACACTAACCCATTTTCTTATATGACTACCAAAGAAGGGGTTACTCTAAGACAAATTTGGTTTAAAATTCAATCTTGTGTCTTTTAGTTTAGAGCACACTTCATTTCAATAAGGGAATTAATCATTTTTTTGGCATATTTGAAAAATTTATAATTAGTGTATGCTCTCCCCTTGCCTTCTATAAAACTTGGGTGAGAAAAATCCTTGTAACTTTTCACTTTTTGTTTAGATTAAATCCCTAAAATGGATTCAACACAAAAGTATCCTTTCCCCTTGCACTCTATATGACCTTGGGTGCATGAGAAAGTGTAGTATCTTTTAGTAGTAAGCCTGCCTTGGAGAAAAAATGTACTCACCCCAAGAGCGACTCAAATTAGTGCTTTCCTTCGGTCTTCTATATAAATTAACAAAGGTGAAAGCCGATGTCTACTTGGTGAAAAACATACTATGACGGTTCTCTCAATTTTCACATTCATGTGAGATGGATCAAAATACTTTAATGAGGACTATGGTAGGCTCTTAAGTGAGTCACTATCAAATGAGAAGCTATATCAATCTCCCAAATTACAACTAAATACCTTGTTTTAGATGCCAAAAATCTCATACTCAGTGGTTCAAGGTGTGTGCATCGTACCCCATGGATACTCTCCATGTATCCTTTGTAATGAGAGAGAAATTCCTTAAAAACAATTTCAAATCTTGAAAGTAAGAGAAAAGGTGTGACAATGTCATGTTGGGGAGAGAGTGCCACCTAGTCTCTATCTATTCATTATGTCTATGGTATTTCATTGTAAGAGCTCCATAATCAAATAGTGTCTATATTCCAAGCCTTAAGTTGTGAAATTATTCAACTGTTTTCATGTTTAAACTAGTAATTGTTATCATTTACGCTAATCTAGGCCCTCACACTCTAGTTGAGTCTGAGAATTATCTTTGCACTTGATGTGTTTGTGCCACAAAAGCTATATTTTGCCAAAAATAATTCAAAAAATTAGTTATTCAAAGTCAAAATCTAGTCTAGTGGATTTTCTATCCGAGTCTTATCACATCATTTATCCTGTCATCACATCAAGATTGTTGTTAGAAACCATAGGTTTGTGTTGTGTTCTAGTGGGAATGCTCCTTTACTAGAGTCAATTTGTCATCATCTTGAACCTATAGGTTTTCTATCACAAATAGTAGGTTTTCACTATGTTCTACCGAGAATGTGTGTTTGCATTGTCACTCTTCCAAAATTTTAAATGTCAGGTCTATATCATCATCCAGTGGGTTCACACTTTGTCTAAACAAAATTTTTGTCCATCATGTCATCATAATCATCCATCCAAATCCAAATTTGCATCTTCATAATCACCATCTTAATATAAGCTCAATCCAAATCCTAGTATGATCTTATTGTCAATCCTATTCTAATCTTTTTTGTGTCATCCATCTTCATCCTTCATCTCTATCTAACTCATCAACTAATCATCAAGTCTCAATATTATTCCAGGATGAATTTGTCTATCCTTCATTTTCTTCCACTTCACTCCATTATGATGATGATGATGATGATGAGAGTCTTTTTGAACAAGATGAGTATAAAATTGCAAACTTTAATGCCATCATCCTTAGAAAGCTTGCACCAAGTGCCAGATACCAAAATCTAACCATTTATCCTAGCTACCCCACCATTCCTTTGTGCACATCCACTCATAATCCTTATAACACCTTTTACAAGGGAAATCCATTATGTCATCCACCCAAATCTTCCTCATATATCACACCCACATATTCCCCTTATGCAACATCCATCCCTCCACCTACCCCCATGGTCATATCCCACCTCCATCTTTTCATAACAACACTACCACACATATCCCTAATCCAAATCCACTCTCATTATCTACCAATGTAATATGCAATCCATACTCCTGATTTTCCATAAAACCCCACTACATCCTATCTCAATCTACCATCCACTTCATCCTATCGCAATCTACCATCCACTTTATCATATCTCAATCCACCATAAAATTCCACTCCACTATACATCACTCCACCATTTTCCACTCCATCATACATCAAACCACCTTCATCCACCCCATCCTACATTAATCCACCATCTTCCACTCCATACTATCTCAATCTACCACCCTCCATTTCTACAATTTCCCTTCCACCTCCCATGCCTATCATTCCTCTTCCACATCCTAATGCCATAAAAAACCTCCCATCCATTGAAAAAACCCTAACCCCCATCTCCTAATCCTATCATCATTCAAACTCAATCTAGTGAGCCTCCCATCCTTTTGTCTTCTCCATCTACCCCAATCAAATAACCTCCCATCCTTCCATCCACTCCATCTACCCCAATTGAAGAACCTCTCATCCTCTCATCCATTTCCTCTAAAGAATTCATCCACTCATCTTCCATATCACCATCCATATTAGTTCCCTCATTCCAAGATCTTGTTCTAGAGCATGTTGAAATATCCATCTATCCAAATAAAGATCCTACCATTCTACCTCCACCTCAAGATCCTTTACCATCCCTTCATCCATGTCATGATCCTACCTTACCACCTCCTCCATCTCATGATATCTTTTCATACCCTCATTCAATTCAATATCCTACCATCCTATCAAACCCATTGTACGATCTCTTATTACCTCTCATCCAAACCATCCCATTGTTGCCACTCTATCCCCTCAATTCACTTACATTCATCCATGGTGGTTCACTTACAACAAAATAACACCTCATGTTTACCACCCATCCATCTCCATCTAATAATGGACTCACATATTGTTACCTAAAGAACAAGTATCCTATTTTAAATAAAATTCTCAAAAAAATGAACTATCAAGGTAAAGGCTTAGGTCTACATGAGCAAGGTATTTGGAGCCCATCCATGTCGAAGTGCATCTAGGATCTCAAGTTCTTGGTTAGTGTTGATATTCTTATGTCACCCTTCAAACCATCAATTATAATCGATCTAAGAGATCACAAATGGCTTGAATCCTCTATAGGTTAACCAGTCTAACCCCTAAGGCTTAAACCCTAAACCCTAAGGCCTCATTAATTAACCTTGTTTGACCTATCCAATTGTTTACACCACTTAATTCAACCAGTTGAAGGCCACTTAGTAGTTATCATAACTAGCCCCAAGTTTCCTACTACCAGCTACCATATCTCTTCCCTCACCCTACATCCTCATGGGCTTGATTACATCATCAAGCCTAATAATACAAGATGGTGGAGTTAGCCTATCTTCCCTCTTCCCCGCATGTGGCAATCGATCAACCAAGTTTATGCACATGATGGAGGGGTGGCCAAATTTCCTAAGTTTTGTTCCCCACCATCCTGTAAGCAAGGAGAATGTCGAAAGAAAAGGTACTGTAGGTGAGCGGTGTCTTGCGGGCTAGAGATGCTTATGTCCCTTCCTATAGTCCCATAGACGTTGTCAATCAATTTCTAAGATTTATTGCATGATAGAAAGTCTAGTTTTCTCTCCCACAATCCTACAAAATTCAACAATCAAACAAGATGTAGCCTTGTGGGGTGGTAGTAAAATCTTCTAACCCACAACATTCACATGGTGAGGGGAGGTGAATCCTTGTGGGGTCATAGTAAGAAGGAAGTAAGTCTCTTGCTATCTTGCAAAGGGACCAAGAACTATTAGATAACACCTTGTGGGGTAGCAGTGTGGATGAGGTAATAGGTTGTGTTAACCCCACCATCTTATAGAGAGAGAGAGATAAAATTATTTGAGCGGGCCTTGTGTTATCGTGCTAGGCTTATTGTTGGCCCACAACAAAGATGAAAATCATTTAGAGGACTATTGCAAGTGAGCAATAACCCACTAAGCTGCAATGGTTACAAGAATTGTCTATAAGATTATCATGGTATTACGCTAAATGTTTGTCATTCCTACAACCCCACAAATAGCAGGGGCAATATTAAAATTAGTCCTGTAGGCTAGCAATGAAGATTGTTTGCTACTACAACCCCGTAGGATGAAAAGACAAAATTTAAAGGGAGGTCATGGGGTAGTGATAATGTATCTCAGGAATTCATTTTGTAAGAAGACTTAGATCAATGACAATGTTTTAATCGCCTATTATGTAGACTCCCACGATACATCTGAGCCATTCATTTCAGTGCAAAGATAAATCCAGCAACCCACATTCAAAATTAATGTTAAATATTTGAATTTAAATGGTTGGATAGGGTGGTTGCCAACTAGCAAGTCAAAATCTATTTTTGAACTCGTCGGTGGTCCAAATTTGATTGTATCTTGATTCAACCACTTATGTCTGCTTAGAATGATTTCCATTACTACTCTGTAGATGTCTCCCAAGGTTTTCCATGCCTATTTATTGCATGCAGAGAATTTATGGCATAACATAGTACATTCAAATGTCATTCCAATCATAGAGCCACCCAAATTTTAGGAATTTTATGCCTTCATGAACTACAGTAACATCTTTTCGATCCTACGGATCTGTTCTATTGGAATCAATGAACACTAAGAGGGGGGGTGAATCAGTATTCTGGTATTTATAGATTTGTTAATCTAATTCTTAATCAAATGGATGAACAAATAAGAAACTGAAATTCAAAAACACAAAGAAATCAAGAATATAACCATAACACCAATATTTTTACGTGGAAACCCAGAAAGGGAAAAACCATGGTGGTATTTGAACTCACAATATTATTCCACTATGGCCAATAGAAAAACAATATTACAAAAGGGGAATACATTTGCATTCAGGCACATTGTCTAGAGCTCATTGCTCAGTTACAAAAATAGGGCTACAACCCCAGAGGAAGGCTCACTACCTTACAAGATAATATAAAATGATTACAATGATAGATGAACTAATTAGAAGCATCTAACTATGCCAAATTAAAGTTCTGGTTAGGCCCAAAGTGATCCACTGTACTATTCTAATAGAACTACTTTGTTATACTTTACTACTTATTATCAGATCGACAAAACTCAAGGTGTACATGTGAAACTATGATTAATCACTCCAAAACCATCACACATATCATCTCATCACCAAAAATAATTATCCCAATTGATCTTATATATCTACACTTAGCAAATTAATCTCCCACAAGTCGGCTTCAGAAACTATCAAATTATGAAACATGTAGCTCCAAGTTGGCTCACTTCTTCACAAAACCATACTCCATATCCAAGACACACGATCATACACTTCCTATAAGTCAATCCAATCACCTAAAACTTGACAATAATCACTATAATCAACTCAAGGAATCCGGTCCACACGTTACACCACCGAAAATGAAGATAACCTTGTTTTACTGCTCAACCAGATACCAGATTCCTTAACATGCTAAAGAATCATCATCGGAGGATAATAATACATGATAATCTGCTTCTGATATTCTACCAACTAACCCTGATCACCAAAACCAAAATTTTCTTCATTGGAAATGAGAAATGCTCACAAAGATTGTACATAGAATAATGCTAACAAATTTGCACCAAAACTCCATATCGGATGTACCAAACTCCATATCAGATATAATCAATGGGCTAAGTTGCCATTGAATTGTCATCAATGACAACTCCTAAGAATCTACATGCATCAGATATCACCAATCTTCACCAAAGAATCACTAGAACAACATCAAATGCTAATAATCTCCCCCTTTGGCATTGATGGCAACACTATGAAAAATGATAAGTGTTCTAAAGCTCCAAAAACTGCAAAAAATATGACAATCTGAAATCTGTACACTCAGATAAGACCAACTAACTCCCCCTAATAATAAACATCATTTTTTACTGCTCTAACCAATTCTCTCCTCCTTTGACATCAATGGAAAAGGGTAAAAATGCACCAAAACTTATGTACAAAAGAATGCAATAATTTACATGAATTTAAAAATATCTGCATAGGTAACCTTCAGGGATTGCAGGTACCCATTCCATCCTCTTAGAAAACAATCTAATACATTAATCAGAGCACTGAACATGTATGCATGAAATTTTACTCCTTTGAGATCAAATGACACCTGTTTACCTAGTGCATCGACCGCATCTTGCTAAGCTCTGAGCAAGGTGTCCATCCAAGGAGTAATCAAACTTCTTATTTCTCCCATTTTGCTCAACATTTGCTCCTTTTCTTTATTCAAGCCCTTTATTTTTTTAGTAAAATCCATTATTTGGGCTTCAAGGGAACTTGGAAAAACTGAATGAGGGGTGAAATAATGACCAATAAGTTAGCAAGCTTCCCTTCAAAATCTCTTATTTGCTTATCAATGTCAACAATGAAAATATACATGATTTAAATATTTTAACGCTTTCACTTAATGCATCTTGTACACTCTTTACCATTGTCTTCAAAACCTCTCTGTCATCATCAATTGCCTTCAGATAGATTTGAAGCTCCATCTCATTGAATTTTCTCAAAATCTTTATGTCAACCGCTTTCTCTAATGATATAAAATCATATTTTATCTTATTCAACATATCCTTAAGCTTACTGGATGGTGAATCATTTGAAATCTGCTTAAGGTTAGGCAAAACATTTTCCAAAATGGTAGTGGCCAAAGATATCACCTCTTTTTCTTCTAATGCAGACTTTTGTAAGTCCTCACTGGCCTTGATCTGTGTAAGAGTGGCCCACTTCAATGCTTGAAGAGGGGATAAGGTGCTTAGATTTACCAGACCATGAGAAAGATCATCTTCAACTGCAATCTTCTTTCCCTTGTCAGGAACAATAACTTTTGTCATGGTTGTCAAACCTTTATATGTTTTCTCTTCACCCTTATCCTTCACCAGATCTACATTTTTATCATCTTCGTCCTCTTCACCTTTTTCACCAACTTTTCCAACATTTGCAGTCTTTCCTGCTTCACCTAACTCTTCTGCTATTATCTCTACAATTATTTCTATCTCAGGAGGATTCTGAGTAGCATCACCAAAGTTATCCACAATTTGATCTTCAGTGGCATCAATTAGAGTTACCTGTTCAACTAGATCACTTTGTACAGTTGGTTGATCTTGTTGAACTTTTGTATGCACATGAATTGCCGAAGGAGAAGTATCTCTACTTGAATGTCCTTCCGGTTGGGTATCATTCTTCTCCAGAATAACTTGATAGCCATTTTCTTTCAAAAATTTCCTCAAAATGCCTTTAGTGTCTTTCACTACTTCATCTACTCTTCTGATCATTATTTTATTCACTCTATGCTTTCTTCGGAAGTTTTCCTTTGTAAGTCCCAAAATGTTAGGTATTTTTGGACATATCTTTACTAATCTAAATTCTTTCAACCTTTCATCTTCTATGTTGGGAGTGTGTCACTGGGCATCCAAGATATCATACAACTCTTTCAGAATAAGAGTTGATAGTTCAACCAAAGCTTTACTGAAATAATTCATATACTATATAATTGCTTCTTCTACTTCCTTGTAGTCTTTGTCCTCAAGACTTTCATAATATACAAAAACATTTTTTAAATTGCCATTTTTCAAAATTTCATCAATTAACTGCTGCAAGGTCAAAGGAGGCACAATTTCATCAATTTCATAAGTTAATTGAATGTTGTCATGTTTGAATGGTGTGAATTATTATGATGACTACTTATAGATGCTAGCTCGGTGTTAGGAAACTATGATTTTGTCTTGCAAAATGTGATTAAATGTAGTTTTATTGAAAATAATTTAATGATTTACCATGCTTTTTGTAATTAGTAGGAGTTTTGTGACTTGTTTTATCTATTGTGTAATGCTTTTATCTTCGATGAATGAATCATAGTAAGAAACTTTTGTTGTCAAATGCTACCTTATTTTGAATTAGAAAATGCTTGAACAAAGATGCTTTATTGATGAATGAACCCTTAAATGAGTAAGAATAGGTGTATCATTGGTAACTGTGATAAATGAAATATTTTAATTTATCTATGATTCAAAGAATTTTTGGATTAATGTGTGTGCTTTAATGTAACCCTTGTGAATTTTAGGAGTAAGTCGATCCCAAGGGGGGGAGGATGTAGTACCTCTCCCTGAGCCATTTTTCTATTTTGAACAAAAATATATCTCTTTGATATAGCTTAGACTATTTTGTGGTGTTTTGATCAGATGCTTATGGATTTATCTTATGATTTAGATGCTTCATTATGAATATTAGACATATTATACTGTGCTTGACATCATGACTACTTGAGACGATGATATTCCTAGATTATTGTGATGATGGATTTCTCTCTGATGATTGATTTGTCCTTATGTTATACATGTGTTTCATGTTTTCTTAGGTTGATTTGAATACATTATATCATGTACTAATCCTCTCTTATGATGAGGATGATTATGATATTTCTTGATGTTTGCAAGTGTCTTCTACTGCGCTTGTGATAAGGAACAATGTCATATCACTCATTTGTGAGCATGATATGATGTTGCGATTTCCTTTCACTTGTCTGCCATTTTATGAAATATTATTGTATATATCATTGTATATGTATTGGTGGTGATAGGTTTGCAAGTACCAGACATCGACTCCACCTGGCTTCACAGGTCTAAGTGTGTCTTATCCCAATGGAAATTTGATCAAAGATGACATGAAAACCCACTCTATACTCTAGTTTTAAGTTGATTGCCTTGTCAGTTTAGTGTCTTGGTGTGAGTTGTTGGTTAGCGTCTAGTGATTTCTTGGGTTATCCTATGTTGGATTGCTTTGTGTAGTGTTGTGATTATTGATTGGTTTAATTATTATTTAATTGATTAAATAGATTAATATAGTTTAATAATGTTAAATTAAATTAATGGATTAATATAGTTTATAATAATAATAAATTAAATAAATAGTTGATATAAATAATTAAATATTATTATGTAATTATTATTATTTATCCTTTGGTTTTATATATAGAATAATTATTTAATATCATTATGGTTTATCAAGGATTAATTAGTTAATTATTATTTATTTGATTATTTAATTATGATTTATACTTTATTTGTGGCTTTTTTATTTTATTATTAGCCCTTGGTTTATTTTATTAGGCTTGGTCTATTACTATTCCATTTGGTTTTAAATTAATTACTAATGTCTCTTGTTACATGGGTAAATAGAAATAATATATATTACTTACCTACCCTTTTATTACTTTTGGTTATGTTACCAAAATTTTACACAATGCCAAATTTGGTGCCCTAGTGAAGCCTTGCATTCATTTTGAAAAGGTCCAAATCATGAACCAGGAAGAAATGCACTATTTTTTCTAACTTGTTTGCTTCATGTGCAGATACGGGAAAGTAAGACAACATGTGGGTTAAAATGTGGCTCCCACGAGGGTTGAGCTCAGCATGCTATAGATCATAGAAACATTTATCCTCCATCGCAGATGAAATGGCACGGCTATTAAAAAAATTAAGGCCAAAAGAAACTCAGAGAAAAATGCAAGAGGCATGTGTAAAGTCTTACTTGGGCGCCAAAGAGGGTTTTAAAAGGGCCTTAGAGTTTCCAAGTGGTTTCAGTCGCCAGGCAAGAAGACCTTTTATCCCACATTGGCCGCGAGGAGGGAGTTTATGACATTTAAATATAAGGCCACATATAACTATAGTTTCAAAGCTTAAGAGCTTTTGGCAATAAGAGGTGGCTTGTGGCCTGGTGGACCCCATGCGTGCGCATCTCAAGGCATCCTAATTTTGTGACCAGCTCACGGGAAGAGACTAAAGAGCGAGCAAGTTGAAGAAAGATCAATGGTTATCACAGAGATCTAACGCTCGTTGCTACGTCGCAATGAAAAGATGCACACCGGATTATCACCGTGACTTCATGACTGATGATGTGGCAAAACAAAGAGTAAAGATTGACCATCAGATCAAGAGAGATCAAATGACAGAGTGACATTCTGGGGCTATCCATGACTGTCACTATACTATAGTTATGATATTATGGGGTTGTCCATGACAAGTTGACACGTGGTGACATGCGGCAAGATAGGTGGTGGTCCAGTGGCTGGTGACATGGCACAGATGGACGACATAGAGCATATCTTGGCCGCGATGAGTCTCGAAAGAGTTTCACCGAAGGCTCAGTTTCATCACCATAATAATATCGATGAAACCTTAAGTTCGATGAAACTGGTAAGCAGTTCGCCAAAGGAATACTTTGGCCGAAAGAATGAGATCTGACAAAGCAAGACGTGTCGCGGCCCGACAGACAGGTGGTTCTCAAGCGGATCTCATGAGCCAATCAGAGGGTGACATGCGACACAAGAGAGAAGATTAGTCAGGGTTAAAGACCGAGCAGATTCAGGTAGATCAACATTGATCAAGCAAGATCTGATGACTATTGCTATGTCGCGATGGGAAGATAACGCCAAATACTCCCTGTGACTTGGCCAAAAGGAACGTGCCAAAAAGGGAAAGTTAAAGCTTGAGCAGATCGTTGAGATCAATGATAGATCAATGAAGATCGGATGGTGGAGTGACATTCTGGGGCTATCCATGACTGTCACTATACCCCAGTTGTGAAGTTCCCAAAATGAATACCCTCATGACAGGTGGCAGTCTAGGTGGCCATCCAGGTGGGCTTAGAGCAAATGAGGATGCACCACATGGTAGAGAGAAGATGAAGAACCATGAGTAGACCAAGAGTAAAGATCGAGCGATTGATCACATCCAACAATCGGGTGGACAGATCTAGCGGTGGTTGCTAAGCTGCAAGGAAAAGTTGCTCGCTCAGGTTATCGTTGTGACTTGGCGACAAGGTGGGTCTAGGTCCAGATGGAAGACAAAGTGGACCCATGAGAAAATCAGAGGCTGACACGTGGTAAAAGTCTATAGATGAGCGAATGTCTAAGTGAACCTTGAACTTGAACTGGTTCAAATTGGTTCAAGGCTTCAAAATGGTTCAATGATAAAAGTTCAAGGGCTCACTGCTTCAAAGTGGTTCATCGGTTCAAAGTGGATCACCATTTCTAAATGGTTCAATACTTCAAAGTTCATTAGCATCATTCATTCTCGTGGGCCCAAGAAGATAAAAGCAAACAAACAGACTAAAAGGCAACCAGGTTCCTGATAGATCAACGACCGTCGCTATACCGCAAGATAAAAATGTTCGATGGCTAATCATAGCGACTTGGTGACAAACGGTGGGGCCCGCTAAGTGAAAAAGTTAAATGCAAGTGGCCATGGTCAATACAGGTGATCCAGTGGCTGGCAATAATATTAAATTGCATAGTTGACTTAGAACTGGTTGTTCGAATAGTGAAAAGCCTACCAAGCAAGGGGATGATTTCTACATGAAAGATTAATGCAATTGATTATATGAATATGCAAGTGTTACATACCATTGGAAAGCTCGCGAAATAGGGAGATCATTTCCACAATCATTTTAATAGAAGTTTTCAACACAGAGAGCAGTTGCCAAGGGATGCATAAGATTTTCTCAGTGAGATTTCTTTTTAATATAATCACAGTTCAGTTCATCATGGAGCTTTCACTTGGGGATAACTATTTTTCACATTTAGATATGCAGATTTTCTTATCGGAGGATCACTGGCAGTTCTTTTGAGTAGTAAAGATTATTATTTTACAGATTGTGCATGAGTTTTTATGCCATTTTTGGGGCAGTTTCGTCCAAGGCTTTTCTCATGCAATGTTTTTAGGGGTTTTGAAGGGGATTCATCATGATTTCTATATATTCCTTCTCTCCTTCTTTTTACCCTCTGGTTCTTTCTCTTTTGCATACACATTTTTGCAAAAAAACATTTTATCTCAACACTTTTTTCAGTTTTTTAGCATTGTAATAGAGATTATTTTCGGTTTGCAATAGAGAGTTTCAGTTTCCTTGTCAATTATTGCTTATTTTTTCATAGTCAGATGAATGATTTGACAAAGTTATTGTGATTTAATTCCGAATCCTTTTCTTTGTCTCATTTATGCTTTGCAAAGATAGGAAGATTTCATAATAAATTCAGGTTGTGGGTTATGTTCATTTGTTTTCTAATTCTTTGCATGTTTGTGAAAAATCACTTTTCCTACATGCAGAAGTTAGATAACTTTGGAGCCTTCACATGAAATGTTTATGAATTTCATGATCTTATTTGATTCGTGAGATAATTTTTGGGTCTTGTTGCAACTGGTTATAGTTTTAGGACAACAAGTAGAACTACATCATTTTGGTGTATCACCTCCATTAGGATAGGTTTTTTATTACATGCAAGACTTTTTACCCTTTTTCCATTAGAATTTAGTGTAGGAGATCCATCAGAACAGGAAGTCAACCTGATCTCCAGAGATTCACCTTCACTTTGAGCAACCCACAGGCTCGAAGGTGTTTCCATGTTTCATAGGATTGCTTGTTTTCAAATTTAGCATCACAGGTGTAATCCTCAATGACAACAGTTTTTGGCACGCTTGGTGGGACTCGTTTGAGCTATTACAACTCAATAAAAATCCATTTTTGCTGTTGTTTTGGTATTGACAACAATATTTCAGCCTATTGAGGTTATTTTTTTAAGTACCTAGCGACTCTATTTTTTGGTTCTATGTGCAGAACATGTCTTAACAGCATATGAAAAAGTATCAAACCAGACAGAAGGAGGATTTGATTGAGCATAATGAACTACCACCATCATAGAGAAGGTCAAGGACAACAAAAAAGACAGAAAAAATAACAAATTTAGTAGTTAAGTTTCCAGAAAGTTTGTCAGTTGAAGTTTTTTTTGAAACTCTAGATCTTAAACTTCTATCTAATTCTTCTCCTATACCTAATAATTCTCAGCCCAATTTTTCCACCTGTATAAATCCTCTTTTTGCAAATACTCCAATTCAACCATCTACTACCCATAATCCACTAGTAAATCCTCCAATATTTACAATGGCCATACCAAGAGTACATGCTTTTGTACCCTTCAATGGAGGCAACCCTTTGAATTTGACCCACCATGATCCTACACCAAGAGCAGCTCTGAAAATTATTTCTAGTTTCACTAGTGAAGACCATGTTATACCCATTGAGCACATAAGAGATATAGTGTCTCTATGTGCAGTTCACCATATAACCCAAGAGAACATAGCACTTAGGCTACTGGCAACATCATTCAAAGGCAAAGAACTACAATGGTTTAGGGGTTTGAAAATTAATTTAGTTATTAATTGGGATGTGTAATGTCCCCTACTAGATTTATGCTTATTCTAACCATAATCAATCCATCTCAACCTACTTGTGACATAAACTAAGTTAATTAGGAGACAAAACTATGAATCAAGTCAATAGTATTCCCTAGTTCAAATTAATTTATCTATTATTAATGAGTAAATTATTCATCTATTATACTAGAAAATCAATCTATCATTCACAATTCTAGGTCTCATTCCCCAACCTCTTAAATACTGGCAGTCTTAACAGAAAAACATACTTTTCTTTCTGTTATTAACTTATGAATTCTTCCTGATTTATAGTACAACATTAGTTTTTCCAACATTAGTTTGTCGGATCAAACGATATTCTTTTATATTGATATATGTACTTGGATATGTTTTATATTATATTTTTACATTATATATATATATATATATATATATATATATACTCAGATATTAACATTATACGTATTACTGTAGAGCAGCTCTCACAAGTAATATAATAATCATAATTATTATTTTATTATTAACATTTGTATTATTATTAAATTCTTATTATTAGTGTTATTATTAAATCCTGTATATGAGCCAGCAGCTTCAAACACAATCACATATTAAGTACGTCCCATGCATATCAGCAAGAACAAAGATGTTACTGCCTGTAACATAATAACAGTTCTGATCTGATCGGGTCCATCGTCTGACCCCCTTTTATGAGTACAGACTATACGATAATCCCCCATCTATGAGATGGTTGCCGATAACACCCCCAATCTTGGTTGCTTGGATTGTATATTTATATCTTCTCATAGATTGTGAGAACTCACAACCCCTCACATGCTTACAACCGTTTGTAAAAGAGGTGACTGTTCGTAATTATTCTTTTGCTGAACCTTATTGAATCTTAACCTTCCCTCCAATCGCATCTTAACACTCGATCAATGGTTTTATTGTGGCTTGGGTAATTGCTATCATGAGGAAAGGAGGGGTGATTATTAATATTTGATACGAGCCGTATTATCGTTATCGTTGCCTGAGGTTGCTATTGGTTTTATGATGAAATCACTGCTTGTTTATATTCACTATTATCGCTGATAGTTTCAAAGTAGCAACAGTCTATATGTAATGTTTATAATAATATTGATTTATTCTTATTTGAATATTTTCAGAATATTATTATTAATGAATGTTAATTAAATAATAATATTTAATAAATAATTAAGTATTAAATAATTTCATTTAATTTTCTATTAATAAATAATATATTGATAATATTTATTTCATTAACCTTTTATATATATAATAATCAGGGAGGGGATATGACACATTACTACTAAACATTAATAATCATATATTAGAGGAAAATCGTGAAGTCTTATAAATGAGATGATTTTCCAATATCATTAAATGTTAATTAATAAATGTTTTAATTATTGTATTTATTTAATCCAATGTCCAAAGAGGGGTTATGACAGTCCGCCCTTCCCGAATTTGCTTGCCCTCAAGCAAATGTTCATTTTAATTTCCTCAACTAAGTCATCTACCAACATGAGTTAAACAACACAGAGCATATACATGGGAAACACGAAGCATACACGTGGAAGGCACAAAGCATACACATGGAAAACATGAAGCATACATATATGCAAACACGGAGTATACATGTGAATACACACATTGTGAAATTTCTTTCTTGTTATGAGTAGAAACACAAATCAACACTTGCCTGATGCAAAAATATAAACATCCAATCTAGTTTGTGATGTCCCCAACTCCGCAATCTAAAGAAAACATATAAACAATGAATTTCAACAATTGATTTTTGGGTATGAATAATTTATCTAGAGTATAATTAGCCAAATTCACTTGAGATCATTTTTTATTGATAATTCAATTCGCAATTGTAATGTGCCAACTTCGCAAATCTAAGGAAACATGTAAACAATGAATTTTAATGATTGATTAATTCATCTAGGGTGTAATTAGTCAAAATTCATTTGAGTTCATTTGTTATCAATAAGTCAATTCCATATTTAATTCCTAGTGGGATCAAGAGGATAAGCTACCTTAGGATGCCCGTAGCGCTTATCAGGCCCAAGGGCGGTACACTCCCCCTTGGCCCTCCTGCTAGAAGCCCTTTGTCAACTGCAGTGGGTGGCCTGCTTGACAGAGGCCTAGTTCCTGCTATCCCTGTTGCCTAATTCCTCATTTATCTCACTGGGTTTGGATATGCAATTGCTTTATTCATTATCTTGGTAGTAACTTATATCATTCACCAATTGTAACCTTAGGTAGAGTATTTAAGAATTTCAATTGGAGTAAATGTAATAAGTCTGATTAGCCATATCGACAAAGAGGATAGATAGCACAATGTTTGGATACTTTCCTCAAGTATTAAATGGACTATGCTTAACTCCCTATTCACCATTAATGAGAGAGAAAAGATTTAGACACAACGAGACGCCCGTAGCACTTATCAGGTCCAGGAGTGGTTTACTCTCCCTTGGCCTCACTAATGGCAGACCTACAGTTGCCATAGCGGGTGATGTACCTGACAAAGGCCTAGTTTTTGCTGACCTCATTGCTCTACCCCATTTCCTCAGTAATGGTCCATATGAAATTTATGATTAATTTATTCTCAATTTAAATGCCAACTTATATATATATATATATATATATATATATTTTATTTTTTTAATTTATTTTTATTATTTATTTTATTTTATTTTATTTTTTATTTTTTAGTTTATTTTATTTTATTATAATTATTTTTTGTCATTATTATATATATATATATATATATATATATATATATAAAGTATTTTAAATGCCATATGGATATGCCTAGTTAACTACTATTCTAATTTGAATTACTCTGAAGTCATACCCATTCAATATATTTTAAATTCATCTTACGAGATAGAACCCTTGTTTCTTATCGGTCATGGTACTTGCCTCTGTTTATTGACTAACATAATTTGTTGATTCAATCTTACCCTACAGGATGGCAAGAACTTGGCTCTAATACCATTTGTAATGTCCCCTACTAGATTTATGCTTATTCTAACCATAATCAGTCCATCTCAACCTATTTGTGACATAAACTAAGTTAATTAGGAGACAAAACTATGAATCAAGTCAATAATATTCCCTAGTTCAAATTAATTTATCTATTATTAATGAGTAAATTATTCATCTATTATACTAGAAAATCAATCTATCATTCACAATTCTAGGTCTCATTCCCCAACCTCTTAAATACTGGCAGTCTTAACAAAAAAACATACTTTTCTTTCTGTTATTAACTTATGAATTCTTCCTGATTTATAGTACAACATTAGTTTGTCGGATCAAACGATATTCTTTTATATTGATATATGTACTTGGATATGTTTTATATTATATTTTTACATTATATATATATATATACTCAGATATTAACATTATACGTATTACTGTAGAGCAGTTCTTACAAGTAATATAATAATCATAATTATTATTTTATTATTAACATTTGTATTATTATTAAATTCTTATTATTAGTGTTATTATTAAATCCTGTATATGAGCCAGCAGCTTCAAACACAATCACATATTAAGTACGTCCCATGCATATCAGCAAGAACAAAGATGTTACTGCCTGTAACATAATAACAGTTCTGATCTTATCAGGTCCATCGTCTGACCCCCTTTTATGAGTACATACTATACGATAATCCCCCATCTATGAGATGGTTGCCGATAACACCCCCAATCTTGGTTGCTTGGATTGTATATTTATATCTTCTCATAGATTGTGAGAACTCACAACCCCTCACATGCTTACAACCGTTTGTAAAAGAGGTGACTGTTCGTAATTATTCTTTTGCTGAACCTTATTGAATCTTAACCTTCCCTCCAATCGCATCTTAACACTCGATCAATGGTTTTATTGTGGCTTGGGTAATTGCTATCGTGAGGAAAGGAGGGGTGATTATTAATATTTGATATGAGCCGTATTATCGTTATCGTTGCCTGAGGTTGCTGTTGGTTTTATGATGAAATCGCTGCTTGTTTATATTCACTGGTATCGCTGATAGTTTCAAAGTAGCAACAGTCTATATGTAATGTTTATAATAATATTGATTTATTCTTATTTGAATATTTTCAGAATATTATTATTAATGAATGTTAATTAAATAATAATATTTAATAAATAATTAAGTATTAAATAATTTCATTTAATTTTCTATTAATAAATAATATAATTAAATAATAATATTTAATAAATAATTAAGTATTAAATAATTTCATTTAATTTTCTATTAATAAATAATATATTGATAATATTTATTTCATTAACCTTTTATATATATAATAATCAGGGAGGGGATATGACACATTACTACTAAACATTAATAATCATATATTAGAGGAAAATCGTGAAGTCTTATAAATGAGATGATTTTCCAATATCATTAAATGTTAATTAATAAATGTTTTAATTATTGTATTTATTTAATCCAATGTCCAAAGAGGGGTTATGACAGGATGATTTGGGTGATAACCTAACAAAACAGTTTGCAAATAAATTTGATCACCTATAATTGGCTGAGCAGATGACCACTATCAAGAGAGCACCTCAAGAGCAAATGACTGATTTTAATTACCATTTTGAGTGACCCTGGAATAGAATTCCTACAACAGTAAAACCCTCTCCTGAACATGCATTTTTATATTATTTGACAGCTTTAAAAAGTGATATTTCTGCTATGATTCAATCTAAGGGTGGGGTTACATTACCAACGGCTTATGATATATCTATTAGAGCAGAAAACAACCTTATACAAGCTAGTAAAATTTCCCCTAGGCCTCCTATGCGTCTTTTTCCTGATATACAACCATTGATGCCTTTACAAGTACCCTCTATAGCTGCAATACCTGCTATTCTAGCACAAGGTTTTCAAAATTATGTTCAAAATAGTGTTGTAGTAGACTCATCAAAGCAACTACAGACGTTACAAGAGATGTTTATAAAGAATGTTGAAGAAACTCAACTAATCCAGCAGACTATGGAAATTTTTGGCAATGAATTGGTGAACATCAAGAAAAATTAGAACCAAAATCAAAGGTATCAAGCTTCTTATCAACCGAATAGGCCTAACTACCAAGTTGATGCTCAAAATCAAAGGAGGAATTACAACAATAGGCAAAACCAATAGTATGATTAGAATACTACTAGCAATTCTAAAGAAATTGTTCCTACTCAGAACAATATGGCACAAGAGTGGTGTTTTCCTTGCTAACAACCTCATAATCAAACATTATGCCAAAATGCAATGAATGCTCAATCACAAGCTTTGATGGTTCAGAATAATATGTTTTATTAGGATGTAGGTATAAATGAGGAACCAGAAGGTCCCGAGGTGGCTATGATGAATTGGCAAGGTGATGAATTTTGTGGAGTTAATCATCCACAAGCACAAGATAGACCTTTTTCACCTGTTGCAAAAAATACAAGGTCAAAGAAATGTACTATTGACATTGGACAACAAGCTGCAAATAATCAACAAGAAGTTGTAAATAATGGACAACAACAAAACAAATCCAGACAACAGCTAGATAAAGGGAAACAACAAGCTTCTACAAGTTAGCAAGCTGTTAGTACTCCTCCACCTGTCCAGAATGTGCAGATTTTACCAAGAGGACAACCTGCAACACCTAAAGAACAACAAAAAGTTCAATCTCAATCAAAACCAACTCATCAAGAGCCTTCTATTCCAAAAGTACAACAAAAGGTTAGTGGTGTTCCATTTAATATTGTTGAATCTATGGCAAAAACCACTATTTCCATGACAATGATAGATGCATTGCAAATTCCTGGACAAAAGAAATTGCTGAGAGACAAATTTGATAATCTTTCCTTGACAAATGAGCCTCAAAATGATTAGCCTAGAGTTGCATTAGCTAATGATATCCTAGTTAAGAATAATCAGCCAATCCAAACACCAAAGCCTCCTCCATTTTTTGTAACATTGATAATTGGCAACCATCTAGTCTACAATTGCTTGATAGACTCAAGATTGAGTAGTTTAATTATGCCCAAAGACCTTATAGATAAACTTGGTCTAATTTATGAGCGTGTTTCTAGAGGAGTTGTACAATTAGATGGAAAAGTAGTTAAGTCAGTTGGATTGGCCAAAGATCTTGGTTTGACCTTGCATGCTTGTCCTAATTTTGTAATACCTCAAGACATGTACATAGCTGACCTGCCTCCACACTTTGCTATCTGTCTATCTAGAGATTTTACAACAAAATTAGGAGGATACCTTTCTGCTGATTGGTCACACTTGTTTTTTAGAACCCGATATGGTACTAAGGTTACCATTAAGTCAGAACCCCAAGCCACTTGCCACGTAGAACCATATACCCCAAGTCCTATAAATGTAGATCTTACCATCAGAGACCATGAGGAGTTACCACCTATCCAAGATCTAGATACACTTATTCAAGGCATAACTAATGTGAATTTGGATGAGTGGGCAGCCCAGAATACTACCAAAGATCCTTTCATCAGCATGGATGAAAGAGGACTTGGTGTTTATATGATTCATGAGGAGGATTATGTTATTCCTAAGCTTGAAAAAGAGGATATTTCGCTTGACCAACAGTCAGAACAACAACAAAATCAGGTTTGGTAGCTTTATTTTGATGGTTCAAGAGGTAAGAATGGTTTCAGAGGTGGTGTTATGCTAGTTTCACTCGAAGGTATGAGATACTACACTGCTTTCAGATTTTCTTTTAGATGTACAAACAATACAACTGAGTATGAATAATTAGCACATGGCTTAGAATGGGATAGGCAGAAAAAAGTTAAATGTTTACAAGTTTTTGGTGATAGTGAACTAGTTGTGAACCAAGTAAGGAATATCCATGTCACCAAGAATGATATTTTTAAAATGTACAAGCATAGAATTTGGGATTTAATTGAATATTTTGATGCATTTAATCTGTTGTCCATACCTAGAAGTCAAAATAAAGAAGCAGATAGACTTGTTGTCTTGGGTGCTCAATTTGACATACCAGATGAGGTAAGAAATATTGATTGACAACAATATGTTAAAGTTGCAGTAAGACCCTCAGTTCCAGATAACACTGTTAATTGGCAAGTTTTTGACTCAGATGAGTAGATTACCAATATCCTAATTGAAGAAGTTGAGTTTTCTACTGGAAATCAGTGTAAGTTCAATGATCAATATGAAAACCAGTTTCTCCAATTGAAAACTAACAAACCGTCCAAGGGTCTAGTAACCCTTGAATCTATTTTTAATATAGATGATCAGTTTAGGAAGGACAAAGGTAGCATGTTTGTGAAGGAAAAATATTATGAACTTGTTGAAATATTCAAGGACAAGCTACTAAAAATTGGCAAGGTATGTACCCCTGAAGAAAAACATGCCTTTTTAAAACTTTGGCAAGAATTTAATGACATATTTGCATGGAGGTATGAAGATTTGAAAGGATTTGATCCTCCTTTAACCTAGCATACAATAGAGCTAGTAGATAATGCAAAACCAATGAGGTAGAAACAAAGGCCTCTTAATCCAAAATTAGAACATCTTATGAGGACTGAGTTAAATAAGCTGATTGAAGGAAATATTATATTTCCAATCAAGCACACATCCTAGGTGTCCAATATAGTTACCATTAGGAAGAAGAATGGTGAACTGAGATTATGTGTTGATTTTAGACACCTAAATAGAGCATCCCTAAAAGGCCATTACCTGCTGCCCTCAATGGAGCAAATTTTGCAGGTTGTATCAAGATTTTTTGATTCTCATTACTTGACGGTTATTTAGGATATAAACAAATTCTAGTCAAAGAAGAAGATCAGTACAAAACAACATTTACCACCAAGTGGGGTATAATGGCTTATAAGAAAATGTCATTTGGACTGACCAATGTAGGGGCAACATGAAATGGATATGGCATTTCAAGGCCTGATTAACAAGTTTGTTTTGGTTTACCTAGATGATGTAACTATTTTTTCTAAAAAGGCTAATGAACATCTTGACCATCTCAGATAGGTATTTGAGAGATGCAAGGAATATGGAGTTTCATTAAATCCCAAGAAGAGCATATTTGTTATTCATGAAGGCAAGTTGTCAAGATATATTATTTCAAAGCATGGGATTTCAATAGATCCTGAGAGGATCACCACCATACTTGCATTGCCATTACTAGAACATAAGAAGGGACTCTAGAGTTTCATAGGTAGGATTAACTTTATCAAAAGGTTTATTCCTAATATTGTAGCATTGATGCAGCCACTTACAACCATTCTTAAGAAAAACATTCCTTTTTAATGGAATAAGGAAGGTGAGAACAGTTTTGAAGAAATTAAAGAAGCAATTGCAACAACCCCTACTCTCATTAATCCTGATTTTAAGAAAAAAATTATTCTATATGCTTTTGGGAGTGAAGATACTATTTCTGCAATGTTGTGTCAGCAAAATGATGAAGGCTTAGAACAACCAGTTGCTTTCTTTAGCCACATTTTGCATGATTATGAGACTAGATACTCATTTGTAGAAAAGCATGTGGTAGAAGTAATAAGAAGCCTTAAGAAATTTAGGCACATGCTCTCTAACAATAAGATTCAGCTTATGGTTGCTCATCATACAGTGAAAGATTTTTTGCTCAGCAAAGACATAAATGACAAAAGGGCGGGTTGGATTACTAAGGCAATGGAATATGACATATCTATCAAGGTAACCAAGCTAGTTAGAGGAAAGGGTTTATGTGAACAACTTGCTAGAAGTACAAAAAATAGTAAAGAAGTGGAGCAACAAGTTGAAACAGTACTTAATAATGAATAATAACTTGCTGCCCCAACTTTGCAAGTCACTTGGAATCAGCAGATTGCCCATTATTTACAAACTGGTGACTATCTAGAAGGCTTAGATAGATCAAAACGAAGGTATTTCAAGCTACAAGCCATTCCTTATGCTTTAATAGATGGTATTTTGTTCAAAAAAGATATAACAAAGTTCTATTAAGATGCATTGAGCCAGATCAGATAGAAAAAGTTCTAAAAGAATTTCATGAAGGACCTGCAAGAGGTCACTTTGCAGCAAGAACAACAACTCTGAAAATTATGAGAGCTGGTTATTATTGGCCTGAAATGTTTAAGGATGTTCACTCATGGGTGAAGAAATGTGAAAAATGTTCATTGTTTGCAGGCAAACAGAGGTTGGCAGCCTTTCCTTTGCAACCAATTGAAGTAGAGCAGCCTTTTGCAAAGTCGGGGCTTGATTTTATAGGACCTATTAATCCACCTTCAAGTGCAGGTCACAAAAGGATTCTTACAACAATTGATTATTTCACAAAGTGGACAGAAGCAATTCCATTGAAAGAAGCTAATGAGACTTCTATTTTGAATTTCTATCAAGACTCAGTGTCCAGGTTTGGTACCCCAGAATCAATCATTTCTGATAATGCTTTAGCTTTCATTGGTATTAGAGTTTCAAATTGGTTAGTTAAGAATAATACATATTTGAATACTTCATCCAATTATTACCCTCAAGGTAATGGACAAACATAATCAACTAACAAGAACTTGATCAACATCATTAAGAAAACCATTGCTGAAAATCAAAGAACTTGGCATGAAAAGCTCAAGTTAGCCCTTTGGGTTGACAGAATTACACCAAAGAGATCAACAGGTAACTCTCCTTATGTTTTAACTTATGGAAAAGAAGTCAAGTTACCTATTTTAGTTGAATTGCCAAATTTGAATTATGTAAAAGAGTTTGAGTTACTTGAAGAACAACCAATGCAGATTTGGCTTGCTCACTTATGGAGTTAGAAGAAACTCGCAGGGAAGCATACAGAAAATTAGAAATTCACCATGCTCAGATAAATATAACCTTTGATAGAAAAGTCATACCATGCATATTTAATCAAGGTGATCTTGTTTTCAAGTGGGATGGGTTAAAGAACAAACCTAGTAGGCATACCAAGTTTGATGCCATGTGGGATGGTCTGTATATTATCATAGAATGCAAACAAAAAAATGTTTTCCAGCTTGCTAAATTGGATGGAGAAGTGTTGCCAATCCTTGTCAATGGGATTCACCTCAAATTATGCTATTGAGTACTAACAGTTTGCATATGTACATAGTAGAATAGTTGCAGTTCTTTCTTTTCAGTAGTTGTCAAGCTTAGCTATAAGCAGAGCTGTAGTAGTTTAAATTCAATAAGTGCTTTCAAGCACATCGCAGTTTGATTTTTTAGACCGTTTTTGTTTCTATTTTCCTTAAGTGGAGATTGCACAGTGTGCAAGCTCAGCTGTATGCAAAGCCTTCATAGTTTCCTTTTCAGTTTTGTTTAGAATGTTGAGATGCAGTTCCGGATTTTGAGAAAGGCAAAATTGACTCAATGCCCAATGGATATGCTAGGCTATTGGATTCTATTGTTTAGCAGGAAAACACCCCTAAGAGGTCACCAAAAATGTTACCAAAATTTTGCACAATGCCAAATTTGGTGTCCTAATGAAGCCTTGCATTCATTTTGAAAAGGTCCAAATCATGAACCAGGAAGAAATGCACTGTTTTTTCTAACTTGTTTGCTTCCAGTGCAGATACAGGAAAGTAAGACAACACGTGGGTTAAAATGTGGCTCCCATGAGGGTTGAGCTCAACATGTTGTAGATCATAGAAACATTTATCCTCCATTGCAGATGAAATGATGTGGCTATTAAAACCTTAAGGCCAAAAGAAACTCAGAGCAAAATGCAAGCGACCTGTGTAAAGTTTTACTTGGGTGCCAAAGAGGGTTTTAAAAAGGCCTTAGAGTTTCCAAGTGGTTTCAGTCCCCAGGTAAGAAGACCTTTTTATCCCACATTGGTCACGTGGAGGGAGTTTATCACATTTAAATATAAGGCCACATATAACTATAGTGTCAAAGCTTACGGGCTTTTGGCAATAAGAGGTAGCTCTTGGCCTAGTGGACCCCATGCATGCGCATCTCAAGGCATCCTAATTTTGTGACTGGCTAGCGGGAAGAGACTAAAGAGTGAGAAAGTTGAAGAAATATCAACGGTGATCGAATGTCTGTCGCTATGTCGCAATGAAAAGATGCACACTGGATTATTACCACGACCAGGCGACTGATGACGTGGCAGAACAAAGAGTAAAGATTGACCATCAGATCAAGAGAGATCAAACGATGAAGTGACACTCCCAAGCTATCCATGACTATCATTGTATCATGGTTATGAAGTTCCCAAAATGAATACCCCCATGGCAGGTGGTAGGAAAGGTGGTGCCAAGGTGGCCTCTGAGAAAATCACAAGTTGACATGTGGTGACATGCGGCAAGACAAGTGGTGGTCCAGTGGCTAGTGACATGGCACGGATGGGTGACATCAAGCTGATCTTGGCCGCGATGAGTCCTGAAAGAGTTTCATGGAAGGCTCAGTTTCATCAACATAATAATATCAATGAAACCTTAAGTTTGATGAAATTGGTAAGTGGCTCGCCAAAGGAATACTTTGGCTGAAAGAATGAGATCTGATAGAGCAGGACACATGGCAACCCGATAGATAGGTGGTTCCCAAGTGGATCTCATGGGCCAATCAGAGGGTGACATGCAGCACAAGAGACAAGATCAGTCAGGGTTAAAGACCGAGTAGATACAAGTAGATCAACAATGATCAAGCAAGATCTGATGGCTATCGCTATGTCGCGATGGGAAGATAATCACCAAATACTCCCCACGACTTGGAGACAAAGCATGTACCGAAAAGAGAAAGTTAAAACTTGAGCAGATCGTTGAGATAAATGATAGATCAAGGAAGATCAAACAGTGGAGTGACATTCCGGGGCTATCCATGACTGTCGCTGTACTGTGGTTGTGAAGTGTCCGGAACAAATACCCTTGGAATAGGTGGCAGTCCATGTGGTCGTCAAGGTGTGCTCAGAGAAAATGAGGATGCGCCACATGGTAGAGAGAATATGAAGAACCATGAGAAGACCAAGAGTAAAGATCGAGTGATTGATCACATCCAATGGTCGAGTGGACAAATCTGACGGTGGTCGCTAAGCCGCAAGGAAAAGTTAATCACCCAGGTTATCACCGTGACTTGGCGACAAGGTGGGTCTAGGTCCAAATGGAAGACAAAGTGGACCCGTGAGCAAATCAGAGGCTGACACATTGAAAAAGTCTACATATGAGCAGATTTCTAAGTCAACCTTGAACTTGAACTGGTTCAAATTGGTTCAAGGCTTCAAAATGGTTCAATGGTTACAAGTTTAGTGGTTCACCGGTTCAAAGTGGATCACCGTTTCTAAATGGTTCAATTGTTCAAAGTTCATTTGCATTGCTCATTCTCATGGGCCCAGGAAGATAAAAGCAAACAAGCAGACTAAAAGGCAACCAGGTTCCTAACAGATCAATAGTTTTCGCTATACCACAAGATAAAAATGCTCAATGGATAATCATAGAGACTTGGTGACAAATAGTGGGGCCCACTAAGAAGCAAGCAAAAAAGTTAAATGCAAGCGGCCATGGTCAATGCAGGCAATCCAGTGGCTAGAAATAATATTAAATTGCATGATGGACTTAGAACTGGTTGTTTGAATAGTGAAAATCCCGCCAAGCAAGGGGACAATTTCTACATGAAAGATTAATGCAATTAATTATTTGAATATGCAAGTGTTACATACCATTCGAAAACTCGTGAATTAGGGAGATCATTTCCACAACCATTTTTAACAAAAATTTTCAACATGGAGAGTAGTTGCCAAGGGATGCATAAGATTTTCTTTGTGGGATTTCTTTTTCATATAATCACAGTTGAGTTCATCATGCAATTTTCACACAGGAATAACTATTTTTTGCATTTAGATATGTAGATTTTCTTACAGGAGGATCAGTGGTAGTCCTTTTGAGTAGTAAAGATTATTATTTTACAGATTGTGCATGAATTTTTATGCCATTTCTGGGGCAGTTTCGCCCAAGGCTTTTCTCATGAAGTGTTTTTAGGGTTTTTGAAGGGGATTCATCATGATTTATATATATTCCTTCTCTCCTTTTTTCCCTCTGGTTCTTTCTCTTTTGCATACACATTTTTGCAAAAAAGCATTGTATATCAGCACTTTTTTCAGTTTTCAGCATTGTAATAGAGATTATTTTTGGTTTGCAATAGAGAGTTTCAATTTCCTTGTCAGTCATTTCTTATTTTTCCATTGTCAAATGAATGATTTGACAAAGTTATTGTGATTTGATTCAGAATCCTTTTCTTTGTCTCATTTATGCTTTGCAGAGATAGGAATATTTCATAGTAAATTCAGGTTGTGGGTTGTGTTCATTTGTTTTTTAATTCTTTCCATGTTTGTGAAAAATCACTTTTACTACATGCAAAAGTTAGATAAATTCGAGCCTTCACATGAAATGTTTATGAATTTTGTGATCTTATTTGATTTGTGAGATAATTTTTGGGTCTTGTTGCAGTTGGTTATAGTTTTAGGACAACATGTAGAACTGCATCATTTTGCTGTATCACCTCCATTAGGATTGGTTTTTTATTACATGCAAGACTTTTTACCCTTTTCCCACAAGAAGTTAGTGTAGGAGATCCATCAGAATAGGAAGTCGGCCTACTCTTCGAAGATTCACCTTCACTTTGAGCAACCCACGGGCTCGAAGGTGTTTCCATGTTTCACAGGATTGCTTGTTTTCAAATTCAGCATCATGTGTACAATCCTCAGTGACAACAGGTAATATTGCTTTGAGGAAATAAAATATAATATATGGCATGGTAGGTAGATTATATTGTATTTGGGAATATTTTGATTGGTTGACATTTTCTATAGTTTTTGTTATGATTTTCTATTTATTGGATTTCCTGTGCATTCAGCTGGGTTGGTTTTTGGGAAGAGTTTTTTGCACATTCGGCTTTGGTTTTGAATTTCAGTTGCTTGGGGATTGTTTGGATTGCTCTTCATCAAATTTCTCTTGGCCATAACTCTATTCATTCAGGTTTGATATTCTAGCTTTGATCTTCGCATTTGGCTTCAAAAGATTGTTTGCACAATGTATTCCATGAAAGATTGTCTTCGGGTTGTTTGGGAAATATATTTTATAAGTTTTATATAGTTTGGGTTAATATTATTTCATATGAATTTATAATATAAGGTTTAAGATATAGTTCTGGGAATAATATTTGGAATTTTTTCCATTGTCATGAATGGTCGGCATTGGGATTTTTGGTTTTGTGATTTTGTCTTCCTATATGTTGTTTTGTTTAAGATCTAGATTTTTCAGTTTGCATTGGGTTCTTTATTTTAATTTGTGGTGTTGTGAAAAGATCTTTTTTATGTCTATGACTTTTTCCAATCGGGCATTTCCAGAAGGGAGTTGTTTTCAGAGTTTTAAATGTGTTTTGAGTGTTTATTTTAGACTTGGAATTGGTACCCTCATGCCTTAATTGGGTCTGTGAATATTTTGGGAATTCTTTTGAGCCGTAAATTATTCTCTGTAACTCTACCCGAGTTCTATTGCGTCAAGAGTATGAAAGATATATTTGTATTAAGCTTTGGTTATGGCTTATGTTTATTTATTCTACTTATTTCATTATTTTTCTCTTTTCTAGGAGTTTCTAATGAGGCCTTATTTGGGTCTTATTAAGGTCCCTTTGATTTTAATTTTTCTTTCGTATGTTTTTTGTTTGCGTCTGCATTTCTTGAGCAAATGCGTTGCATGAACTTTTGTATATGTTGTAGGAACCATTATATGCACTGCAGGATGTTGCAAATGCACTATTCTGCATAGTAGATGTGTTGTCCTATCTGTTTTGTTAGTTTTTGGTGATTTATGAGATTTTGATTTGGTTCCTGAATACCCAAAGGCTGATTTCAAACCCTAAGATGTCTTAGGTCTATTTTATTAATTGATTATTGATTATTTGTGATTATTTGGCTTAATCATGAGTTTACCTTATGGTTGGGCTCCTTGGTTGTATTCTTATATGTTGGCTTCCATGTTGCATGGGATGTTGTTGGATTGATTTGACACCTTGATTTACCGATTCTTGTATTGTTGTGAGCTCATGGTTATGTTGAGATATTTGATGTTATGCATCACTTAGTTGTTACCCTAAAGTCTGGGTGCATGCTAGGGGAGAGTGGGCTTCCAAGTGAGTGACTGGTATGCAAGGGGGTAGACAACTAGGTTACTCGAGGTCTAGATCACCAGATATCTCATTGTTAGTTTGATTGTAATCAAGTGATAACTTAATATAATAATTCATGGGTTTGGGTAGCATAGTTCACTTTAATAAGATAAGAAATGGATGCTGGCCTCTATGCCTTGTTCAGTGGTGGTGAATTGGGATAAGATTGGTAAGGCCTTGGCAACCCAGGTAAGCTAATCTCCCTTACCCCATTAAGGTTGACATGGCTCTGCATGTGCATCTAGGATGGTCGGGACATGTGCTCAGGTTCCCATTTGTCACATGTGATGACACTCTTTTCCCTACATGTAGGTCCTAGTGCCTTGAGCCTTGTTTTGATATGTTGCCTCTAGAGGTTTCGTACTAGAGATTTTATGATTTGCATTATTTCACTTGTTTTGTATCGGTCTTTGTTTTTGATGTTAGGTGTCAGCCTAGATCTAGAGTGTGAGTGGGATCCTGCGTCATCTCCTAGAACAGGGGTTGTTCCTTTGGTTCCACATGGTCAGGTGATTTGATGCCTTCTTCCATTGGGATGTTCTTCATTGGATGCTTCTGCATGGTTGTGGATCTCTTGTCTTCTTAGCTATGCATGGATACTTGTAGAATATTGATGTATATGGCATATGTATGTAAAGGATTCTTGATGTAATTTTATTTGTAATTGAGAGCAATGCTCCTTGATGTAATCAGAAATTGTATAGTAGATGGTTTAGTAGTGGACATATTTATGTATCATATGTACTTGTATGTTGATTCATAAATGGAAATAATGGTTTTGGAGTCAATGAACACTAAGAGGGAGGGGTGAATCTATGTTCTGGTATTTATAATTTTTTTAATCTGATTCTTAATAAACCCAATGCACAGTTTAAAAAGTGAAATGCAGAAACACAAAGCAATCAAGAATGTAACCATAATACCAATATTTTTACGTGGAAATCTGGAAAGGGGAAAACCATGGTGGGATTTGAACCTACAATATTATTCCACTATGGCTAGTAGCAAAACAATATTACAAAATGGGAATGTAGTTGCATTCAGGCACACTGCCTAGAGCTCACTGCTCAGTTACAAAATAGGGCTACAACCTCAAAGGAAGGCTCACTTCCTTATAGGCTAATATAAAATGATTACAATGATAGATGAACTAATTAGAAGCATTTGACTATGCCAAATTATAGTTCTGGTTAGTCCCAAAGTGATCCACTGCATTGTTCTAATAAACTACTTTGTTTTGCTCTGCTATTGACTATCGGATCAACAAAACTCAAGGTACGAATGTGAAACTGTGCTTAATTGCTCCAAAATAATCACACATATCATCTCATCACCAAAAATCATTATCCTAATCGATCTTATATATCTACACTTAGCAAATTAATCTCCCACAAGTCGGCTTCACAAAATATCAAAATATGAAATGTGTAGCTTCATGTCGACTCACTTCTTCACAAAAACATATTCTGAATCCAAGACACATAATCATACACTTCCCATAAGTCGGTCCAATCACCTCAAACTTTCCAATAACCACCAGAGTCCTCTCAAGGAATCTGGTCCACATGTTACACCACCGAAAATGAAGATAACCCTATTTTATTGCTCAACCAGATACCAAATTTTTTAACATGCTAAAGAATCATCACCAAAGGATAACAATACATGATAATCTACTTCTGATACTTGACCAGCTAACCTTGATCATCAAAACCAGAATATGCTTCACTGTAAATGAGAAATGCTCAAAAAGACTATACATGGAGTAATGATAATAGACTTGCACCAAAACTCCATACCGGATGTACCAAACTCCATACCAAATATAATCAATAGGTTGAGTTGCCATTGAGTTGCCATCAATGACAACTACTAAGAATCTACATGCATCAAATATCACCAATCTTCACTGGAGCATCACCTAAAAACATCAAATGCCAACATGTTCCAACACACAAACAATCATATCTTTGATCTCATTCATGTATCTGATTCATGTTGTAACCTAATCCTAGTTGGTTAGGGTTCCTGATCTCAATGTAAATCTCAATTATGTCTCCACATTGAAGGCAATTTGGTAACATATTTTCAAGGTTCTTCTTCCTTTTCTCATATAGAAACTTATGTTTTTTAATATCTGTAATTTTGCCTTGCATTAATAAAGGTACATTTAATTTTTACCTTGTTTCTTTCAACTATAATGTGTAATATAGTTTTTCCTCTATATCTGAATGCTTTTTTAGAAATCTAGATTGTGTGATTGTGTTAATTTAGCTCATATGTGTTATATTGTGAATTCTCTTTCCTTTTAACACTTATGAATTATAACCTTCATATGGATCTTTAGGAGACTAGTCAAGTTAGAGATTTGTGTATGTGTTGGGTAGTTTCTACTGATGTCTTGTATAATCATAGGCAAGGGAAGACCAAGTATAATCTTGGTGCATCACCTCTTTTACCTTTTAGTACTCTTTCTCACCTTTTCTCTACAAGTCAATACAATAGGCTTAGAAATAGGTCTTACAAGTGTTGGGTTGGTTCAACACTACACCTTGATTGGAAAGGAAGTCATCCTTGTTCGGAGATTCAACCTCACATGCGCAAGGTCCCACACTTGGAGGTTGTTTCCATTTTTCACAAGGTTATTTGAATTGATACCTCAAGAAAGGTTGCAAAATTTTGTGACAACCATTTCTAGAATGCTCGGTGGGACTAACCTTAAAGATATTATAGTAAAATCCATTGATTAGGTAATTCTAGCCCAATCCACTAGTCATACTATTGGCATGTTGGGATAACTGATGGAGATGATGGTGTATCGGTAAAGGACTGTTGGTGATGATATATTGACGGACTATTGGTGATGATATAATTATGATATGATGCTTGGTGTTCACTTATTTGTGTTGTCATTGATGGAACCCATATTTCTCCATGTTTGTTTATGATTGGTATGCCATCTAAGTCTACTGGTTAGGTCTAACCGGTAATGGATTGAATTGGATTGAGCTAGAAAGGAAAACTGCCAAGTGATAGTGAGCTGATAAGAAGGAATAGAGAAGGTGATGGTTGCAGTAGTGATCCATGTTGAGTCAGGTGTTGCGGTTTGGAATGTGTGCTTATGAAATCATAATGAGTCTATGACATGAACCACATCATGTTTGGAGAACCAAAAATCATGTTTGTAATTGACTATTGAATAATCAGCTAGGGTTTGAGAACTGGTATCAACATCTTTGACCGGTGCTGATTTATGGTTTGGTGGTGATTATTTTCATGCTTAGAAGTTGATGATGATGTGTCAGAATCTGTGTGAAAAGATAAGATGTTTTGGCATGTACAAGGATCAAATTTCTTGGGATGCAACGAAGTGCTTAGTAGAATGTGTTAAGGGTTTGACAACTTATCAGATCGATGTGCGGTGATGAGTTATGATCATTCAATGGCTGCTATTGTCTTGTAATTTGTTGTAATGATCTGTATGATGATCTGTAATGACTTTTAATGATTGAATATGATCTATTATGTAGATTCATTGTAGGTTAGGGTTTTGTAACCGACCTAATTGTAAAGTCTATTTAGGTCGAGTTTTAGAAGGTTAAGTGTGTCGGTGATCAAATAAGTGTGTGTGTGTATCGAATTAGATTGAGATGTCTACATGAGAGAAGAAGATTGGAGCTAACAAGGATCTGTTATAGCAAGCTATGAAGTGCTGAGTCCAGATCATTTATCTATTTTTTCATAATAGTTGCAACAACATTAAAATCCCTTAGTCGGGTTGGTCCTAACAAGCCTGATTGTATAAATCCCTTAATCGAGTAGCTCAACAACTTGAGTTTAAATCGTCTAGTGAGATTACTCCTAATAGGGTAAAGCTCCTATCAAAGCTTAGTTGTAAAATCCATTGACCAGGTGAGTCCTAACAAGTTCTTCTCTTAACTGAGCATTTTTGTAAATCTCCTAACCGGGCTAAGCTCCTAACAGGGCACATTCTAAAAGAGTGCAATATTTTGTGGGTACCAATTCCCACCGCGGTTTTTCCTATTTGGGTTTCTACATGAAAAAATATTTGTGTTCATGTTGTGGATGGATTATGTATTTGATGTCTTTACTATATTTTCTTAATGATGAACACTTAAATTGCTACCGGTAATGTTTTGGCAAATTTGCATGAAGAGATTGTTAGATCAGCTACCGGTACTAGTTATGAACTATTTTATGAAGTATTGTTCAGATTGGTGAAAGTTTGCTGTTTAATATTATCACTGATTCACCCCCCCCCCCCTCTTAGTGTTAACTAGATCCTCACATTAACAATTGGTATCAGAGAATTAGGTCCTCTTTGTGCAAAAGATTAACCACTTGAGGAAAAGATTCGAGGATGATGATGAAGAAGGAGGGTCCCAAATTCACTAAGGACAACTACCGGATATGGAGTGATAGAATGGAGATATATATCAAAGGTATGGGTGCTCAGTTTTGGCAGCATGTTATTATTCAGTATGTACCTCCTATTGATCCTCTAACTACAGATCAGTTGAAGGAGCAGCAAGAAAACATTCAAGCACTAGAAGCCATAGTAAGTACATTGACTGATACTGAATATATTGATGTCCATGGTTTAGAGACTGCTTTTGAAGTTTGGTAGAAGTTAGAATTAATATATGGTGGTGATAAGCATGTTCAAAAGGATAAAGAAGAGAGTCTTAGAGGAAAGTTTGATGATATGAGAATGATGAAAGGTGAAAATATTACTCAGTATGGACAAAGGATAAAAGAAGTTGTTGATGGAATTAAGAGTGTTGGCAACACTATTGAAGAAGACATTGTTGTGAGTAAGATGCTTAGAACCCTATTGCCTACCTATGCCATTAGAGTGTCTTCTATTCAAGAGTTGAGGTCAATTACTAAGGATAAGGTTACTGTTGATTCTTTGATTGGTAAGCTCACTACTTTTGAGTTAAATAGTTTTGATAATAATGTACCTAAGACAAAATCTACTTTTAAAGCATCTATATATAGTGTACTGGTGAGAAAAGGAAAAGATGTTTGTCAAAGTCATTAATGTGGGTCAAGTCATCTTAGCGGTAGTAAAGATGATGTGGATGATGAAGGTAATCTGGTGGAATTTGAAGCTCTATTGGCTAAAAGACTTCCTAGAGGCACTGGTAAGTACAAAGGTAAGTTGCCTCTCAAATGTTTCTCTTGTAACAAGATAGGACACATTGTTTCAAACTATCCTAATAATGATCAAAAGGAAAAGTTTAAAAAATGTAAGGAAAAAGGAAAGAAACAATGTTATTTTGTAGTTGATGAAGGTGCTACTGATGAGGAATCTGAGGATGAAGACAATGAGGAGATTGTTTTTGTTGATATTAAGGAAGATCTATCTAATAAGAAGGCTTTAGTATCTCGCATTGACAACTGTGATGAATAGATTATTGATGGTGGTTGCTCGCACCACATGACCGGTGATAGGAATAAGTTTATTTCTCTTAAATAATTTGATGGCAGTGTAGTAAGATTTGGAAACAATTCTCCTTGTATGGTTAAAGGTAAAGGTTCTATCTCTTTTAATGGTACAAGTAATACTGATGATGTATTTTGGGTTGAAGGTTTAAAAAATAACGAGTGTTGGTCAGTTGAATGACAAAGGTTATCATCTTGAGTTTAAGTGTGGAGTTTGCAGGATCTTAGGATGCAAAGGAGAACTGATTGCTATTGGTAAGAAAACTAAAGGTAACTTATTTCATCTAAATGATAATGTGAACAATTGTTTGGTTTCTAAGGTTAAAGATAGCTGGCTATGACATAGAAGGTTTTGCAATGTGAACTTTGATAATGTGGTTAAGGTTATCAAATCTAGTATGGTGAGAGGTATGCCATAGCTTGTTAAACCCGGAGATAATATGTTGTGTAAAGAATGTCAGTTGGATAAGATGAATACATCTTATTTTAAGAGAAAATCATTTTCTTCTGAGCATATTCTATATTTGGTGCACACTGACTTATGTGGTCCTATGAGGACTAGAAGTTTTTATGGTGACAAGTATTTCATATTATATAGTGATGATTTTTCTGAATGATGTGGGTTACTTTTTTTAGGGAAAAGTCAAAAGCTTTTAGCAAGTTCAAGGCATTCAAGGCCTTAGTAGAAAAGGAAACTAGTAAGAATATTAAGTGTCTGAGATCTGACTGGGGTGGAGAGTGTACGTCTGATGAGTTTGTGAGATATTGTGATGAAAATAAAATAAAGAGGCAATTATCTACTCCAAGGACACCACAATAGAATGAAATTGTAGAAAGGAGAAACCAGACCATTGTTGAAGCAGAAAGGACTGTGTTGATATAGGGAGATGTACCTAAGATGTTTTGGAGAGAAGTAGTCAGTACTTCTATTTACACATTGAACTGGGTACTTGTTAAGAAAGGTAATGATAAAACACCTTATGAGTTATGGTATGGTATAACTCCTAGTCTTAGTTACTTCAAAGTTTTTGGCAATAGATGTTTATAAAAAGAGATGAATATATTGGTAAACTTGATGCTAAGAGTGATGAAGGAACATTTCTTGGCTACTCCACTAAGACCAAATCTTTCAAGTGTTACAACAAAAGGACAAAGAAGATTGTAAAGAGTGTGAATGTAAAAGTTGATGAATTTCTTGATAAAACTGATGATACCAACAAATCTGATCCAATAGATGATGAACAAAAACTTGTGTTTATTGAACTGGAAGTGCAGAAAGATGTTGAGCAGAACAGTGCAGATGAAGATGGTCAACCGATAGAAGATGAAGAAGATGAAGAACATGTAATACCTAGATATGTAAGGCTAAATCATTCTGAAGACCAAATAATAGGTGACAAGAATGTTGGAGTGTAGACTAGAAGAAAAATCAGAGAAAGCTCTTATCTGATTTCTATAGTTGAACCAAAGACAGTTAGAGAAGCTCTTAAGGATGATGACTAGTTAAATGCAATGCATTAAGAACTTGATTAGATTGAGAAAAACAATACATGGTCACTTGTTCCTAGACTTGATGATAAAAATGTGATTGGTACAAAATGGGTATTTAGAAACATGTTGAATGAAGATGGAGAAGTTGTTAGAAATAAGGAAAGACTAGTATGTAAAGGGTATGCACAAGAAGAAGGTCAAGATTATGGAGAGACCTTTGCACCGGTTGCTAGGCTTGAAGGAGTTAGGATGATACTTGCATTTGCAGCTTTTAAAGGCTTTAAATTATATCAAATGGATGTAAAGTCAACATTTCTAAATGGTATTCTTGAAGAAGAGGTGTATATTGAACAACCAGATGGGTTTGCATTGATAGAAGATAAGGATATGGTATGCAAACTACACAAGGCATTATATGGATTGAATCAGGCACCAAGGGAATGGTTTGAAAGACTTCATGCACATCTGATAAAGATAGGATTTTAGAGAACTAGTGAGGACAACAATATTTATTTGAAGACTGAAGGAGACAAGATGTTGATTGTAGAAGTATTTGTTGATGAGATTATATTTGGAGGAAATGATGATATGAGTATGACTTTTGTAGATGAGATGAAGAAAGAATTTGAGATGTCTCTTATAGGTGAGATAAAAAAATTCATTGGATTGCAGGTCAAACAGCTGAAAGGTGGTATTTTTATCTCTCAGTCCAAGTATGTGAGGGAGGTGTTAATGACCTTTGGAATGGAAGACTGTAAACTAGCTGGAACACCTATGGTTATTGGTTACAGATTATCAAAAGAGGATGACTCACCCTATGTGGATGAATAGGAATATAGGTCCATGATTGGGAAGTTGCATTATGTTGTTCATACTAGACTAGATATTGCCCATGTAGTTGGTTTAGTAGCAAGATTTTAGAAGAGCCCTAAGGAGACACATATGATGACAGTGAAGAGGATATTCAAATATCTTAGAGGGATAGTTGATTATGGATTATGGTATCCATATAGAGGCATTGTTTTTTGTAGGTATTCACTGATGTTGATTGGGTAGGGAATGTAGATGACCGAAAGAGCACAACCGGTGGTGCATTATTTCTTGGTGGCAGATTGGTATCTTGGACCAGTAAGAAACAAACTTTTATATCTTAGTCTACAGTTGAAGCATAATATGTGGTTGCATCCATGAATTATACACAAGCTATATGGATGAGACATGTCTTGGAAGGTTTTTACCAAGATATGCAAGAACCATTGATCATACATTATGATAACACTAGTGCTATAAACATTTCTAAGAAGTCGGTACTGCATGCAAGGACTAAACATATTGAATTGAAGTTTCACTTTATGAGAGGAAGTGTGCAGGAAAAGAAAGTGAGATTGGAGCATGTATCTAGCAAGGAGCAGTTGTCAGATATATTCAATAAGCCATTGCCTAAGGCTACCTTTGAATTTCTCAAATGTAAGTTAGGGGTTATACCCCTACCCAAGGTCAACTAAAAAGATGTGGAAGCATCAATGCAGTGGACTCATTGAATCTTTCACTGCGGATTGATGAGAAGTGGGCTACTCCTCTAGGAGAGAAGCTAAGATGATGACATAAGATGCCTTTGCACCTTTGGCATTATTGTCAAAGGGGGAGAAGAAATGTAATAGTCATGGGGAGAAGAAATATGATAGGAGGAGAAGAACTGATGACCAAACAGTGATGTACAACAAACATAACAGGTTTCATGATGAGATTTTGGTGTTGCATTTTTTGGTGTTTACATCAATGCCAAAGGGGGAGATTGTCGGCATGTTGGCATAACTGATGGAGATGACGATGTACCAGTAAAGGACTGTTGGTGATGATATAATTATAATATGATGCTTGATGATCAGTTATTTGTGTTGTGATTTATGGCAACCATATTTGTCCATGTTTGTTTATGCTTGGTATGTCATCTAAGTCTACTGGTTAAGTCTAACCAGTAATGGATTGAATTGGATTAGGCTAGAAAGAAAAACTACCAAGTGACAATGAACCGGTAAGTAGGAACAAAGAAGGAGATGGTTGCAGTAGTGATCCATGTTGAGTTAGGTGTTGCAGTTTGGAATGCATGCTTATGACATCATAATGAGTCTATGACATGACCACATCATTTTTGAAGAACTGAAAGTCATGTTTGTAATTGAGTGTTGTATAATCAGCTAGGGTTTGAGAACCGATATCAAGATCTTTGACCGGTGATGATTTATAGTTTGACGGTGATTCTTTTCATGTTCATAAGTTGATAATGACGTGTTAGAATCTGTGTGAAAAGATAAGATGTTATTTTGACACGTACAAGGATCAAATTTCTTGGGAAGAAGCAAAGTGCTTAGTAGAATGTGTTAAGGGTTTGACACCTTATTGGATCGATGTGTGGTGATGAGTTATGATCAATCAATGACTGTAATTGTCTTGTAATTTTTTGTAATGATCTATAATGATTTGTAATGGTCTGATATGATCTATGATGTAGATTCATTATAGGTTAGGGTTTTGTAACTAACCTAATTGTAAAGTCTATTTAGGTCAAGTTTTATAAGGTTAAGTGTGTCGGTGATTAGAGAAGTGTGTGTGTGCCAAACCAGATTGACATGTCTGCATGGGAGAAGCACATTGGAGCTGCAAGGATCTATTATAGAAAGATATGAAGTGTTGAGTCCAGATCATTTATCTATTGTTTCCTAATAGTTGTAGCAGCATTAAAATCCCTTAACTGGGTAGGTCCTAACATTCCTAATTGTATAAATTCCTTAACTGGGTAGCTCAACAACTTGAGTTTAAATCCTCCAGCGAGGTTACTCCTAACAAGGTAAAGCTCCTAATATAGATTAGTTTTAAATTTCCTTAACCGAGTGACTGATAACAAGGTCTTCTCTTAATCAGGCACTGTTGTAAAGCTCCTAACATGGCTAGGCTCCTAACAAGGCACATTCTGAAAGAGTGCAATATTTTGTGGGTACTAATTCCCACTATGTTTTTTCCCATTTGGGTTTCCACGTGAAAAATATTTGTGTTCATGTTGTGGATGGATTATACATTTTATGTCTTTACTATATTTTCTTAATAATGAACACTTAAGTTGCTACCGGTAATGTTTTGGTAAACCTTCATTAAGTGATTGTTAGATCAACTATCAGTACTGGTTATGAATTGTTTTATGAAGTATTGTTTAGATTGGTGAAAGTTTACAGTTTACTGTTATCACTAATTCACCCCCCCATCTCAGTGTTAACTAGATCCTCACATTAACACATACCATAATTTTTGGCATGCCTGATGGGACTACTACATCAATTTCTCCATAAACCTACTAGTTATATGGTACTAGATAAATAATTTCAACACCCATGCTAAGGATCCAGTGCTTCTCTTAGCATACCAACCTAGAAGTGGTTCATTTTAAAGCACTTGGTGACTCTTTGTTCACATCTTGGTTCTCATACCATGTCAATTATCTTCAAGCCCAACATTTCAAGCAAGGTCATCTTCTAGAGGTTTTTTTCAATATTTAAAACTCTCATTTTTAAATTCTAGTAGAAAGAGGAGTATATCTTCTTTATCACTAGTTAGGGATATTCAAGATGAAGTTAATCACTACCTTATATCTTATTCTACTCCTCCTATTAGACCATCACAATCTAGGGTTTCATTCACTTAGATGAATAGACCATTATTCTATATGGCGCACCCTAGAAATTGGGTTTTTGCTACCTTTAATAGAGGAAGTCCTCTCAATTTTATCTCAAAAACATTATATCCCTATAGCTCCATTAAAAAATATACCTAATTTCAATGGTGAAACCTCCATCACATTAGTGGAACACATTCAGGAGATTGTAAATATTTGCACTATTCATTGGTGCACTATTCATTGGTCACTACTTGATGGTTGAACTTTTTCCAATTAGCAAGAATAAATTTTTTGTGTCATGTCAACCAATCAAGTAGTGACCTTGTAGTATTCAACACTAGATCAAAGAAGAGGGTCATTAAAAGTTCTACACCTTCCATGGTGCCTCAAGCTTCAACTTCTCAAGATACCACACACATCTCTACACCAAAAACACTAGACAAGGTTGTTTCTCTAGATCCAAATTAGAATACAAGTCCGAGTAGCAAGAAACCAAAGGGGCCTAAGGCTACTCCTATATCAAAGACAAACCTTGTTGTTGCTAAAGGTCCTTCAAAGACAAAAAGTGATCCTTTCAACATTGTGAAACAAATGAATAAGGTCAGTATCAATCTATCCATGTGGGATTATCTCTCTATTCCATATCAGAGGGATTTTATTCAAGAGGCCTTAAAGAACATCAATCAATAAGAGGAAGCAACAATAGAAATAAAAACTCCAACTTTGACCAGCCTGGTACAACCCGAGGGGGAATAAAATTTAGGCAAAATTAGTAAGCCAACTCCTTTCTATCTCCCTCTAGTAATAGGAGATAGTTTAGTTCATAATTGCATGATAGATTTAGGAGCCAATAGCTAAGTTATGCCCATGTTGGCTGGGTTCTTCTTCTTGGGGCCCGAAACTCAACATAAGGGTGGTTAGTGAACTATAACACTAGGTCGACAGTATTATCTAAATCAGACTACAACATAAGTTTATGCTTGCATATCTTCTCTTGTGTTTAGTTTCTCCTAGGCAGGTTAAATCTCTGACCTTATAGAACGATAAATATTTATCCACTATATTTTATATGCAATACATCTCCAGGGAGGAAGGGGAGTAAGGAGCATGCATTTGTATTTTTAGGATGAAGCAGAGCTAACAGAGTTAGATGCTAGACTAGTAACTTTTGATTATGATCTAGTTGATGTTGGAGTTGGTTCAGAATTTATCGATAGTGATCGAGGTTCTAACCTTAGTGATCAAAGTAAAGAGTTTGAGTGTAATGGTCAAAAGATATATTAAGTCTTTCAAGATTGAGATATAGAACTTAGTAATCAAGGTTGTTTTTCCCACTCGACCCCATGTGTCATTGCTTTGACAAGAAGTCTTAGGACCTCCAAGAAAATGGCAATTTCATTATAATTCTTCCTTGGTTCCTTGAACTGATGAGTGACTCGCTCTAGATTTCAAGAAGTGTGGGTCCCTTCAGTCGTCGTCACCTTTTGGTCATAATCAATAGAGAGATGAACTTTCTAGTTAATAGTTGGTAGGCCCCCCCACCCCACTACTATAATGGTTATAATAGGTCTATTAGATAGATCTGATCTATATTCTATATATAATATGAATGAATAGTAGCCCCCCTAGCTATATAACTTCAAAGAAAGAAAGAAGAGGGAATATTAGCTTGAGGGCATGACACCAAAGGTACATAGCCTAGTCTCAGTGGTGAAAGGAATGAAATACCATAATTTGGTGGTGTTGGTCCAAAGTAGAGATCAAAATAATTAGCTTAACCAATTGCAACTATATCCACCCACCCAACTAATAGTCCCCCACTTGTTAGTTGTTGTCTTGCCAGGTCTGAAACTATTGATGCTACCTAGTCCCATATGCTATGTAGAACTAGATATGGCACAAAGGTTGTAATTAAAGAAAACCCTATTGCTAATCTCATTTTTTAAACAAGGATGAAGGTGACAAAGATAGAGTAGAGGAAATGAAAAAAAAAAAAAGATTTTCGAATGTGCATATCTCATTTTTTAATTTAAAAATTAACATTAAATAGATATTGCCAAAAGTAGGATTTTTGAAAATCAAAGAGAAATATCCAAGATAATATTACCATTTTCAAAAATTAGGAGGATATTAGGCAATTAAAAAGTAAAAAAAGAAAAATTTATCCTCATATGAGAAGCTAATTAAACAAAATTAAATAAATAAAGATATTTATTTAATTTTAATGACATAATTAGATAATTGAATAATTTAAATAAATTATTCAATTATAGGGCTTTAGAAATGAACTTTTAATTAAATAATCAAAATCATTTAATTAAAGGGGACGAATCAAAATTAGTCAAATAATTTAATATTATTTAATTAATATTAAAAAGCGAAGGTTTGATTAAAATGATAATAGATTAAAAGAAAAATAATTAGTGAACACGAGGGTTTAATTAATTAAAACCTAAAAGGGAAAATTAGTGAAGCTGATGTTCGAAGACCTTAATTAGGTCAAATTAAGTAAATTTTGGTCAAAACGAATCAAAATGGGAAGAATTGAGAAGGTTTAGATAGAAAATGGGAAAAACAAAGCGAAAGGGAAAAATAGGGTTATTGGGATAGGTTCAGGACAAATTAACATGTTAAAAATTGAAGACATGGGCTTTGACCATTTTTAAGTGTCTACATTTTGCCCCTCTTTGAGACAATGTGATTTTGAGTGTTGTTTCAAAGAAAGCTAAAAAAATCACACTCCAGCAAACTGAGGGATGGAGGTAGCCACCAAACTGAAGGATGAAGGTAGGATTCCCCCTCGAGAGATTGTTTGTTTATGAAAGAGATGAATGATCTCTCGAAAGAAGAGAAGAATGTTAGATGGAAGAGGAAAAAATGATGAAAGAGAAAAAAAGGTCAATAAGAAAAAAAAAAAAGATTGGATGAGGAACAATTAGTAATGATGGAACCTTGCTTTCGTGTGTGTACTTTTAGTAGTAGAGAACTTTATTTGATACGGTAAAAAAGGATATATCGCGTCGTCACACACACACACACACACACACACACACACACACAGATATATATATATATATATATATATATATATGGTCAGAGAGATAATGTGATCCCTTTGTAGAAGAACTGAGATAAAATAGATAAGGAATATTTCAATTCATTTTGAAATGTAAGGTGTGTATCCCAAGGGTCAAGGTATGTGTGATAGTCACAAAGTGAACATACCATTTGTGTCTGCTCAAATGTTTGTTTGTTACAAAGGAAAAGTTTATTGATGGACTAAAAATGAAAATGATGATTGTTTATGGATTTTTTATTGTTTTCTAATTTTTAGGGTTTTGTGGTTATTTGATGTTTCTTGGAGGATTTTCTCAAGACATTATGTGGATGTTTTTGGATTTTTTTTAAGGACATTTTTTAATTTTAAAGATTTTTTTAGGATATTATGCTATGTAAATGTGTCATAATCTGATCTTGCAGTGAGAAGGATTCATTCTATTGACCACATTCAGAAAATTGCCCCTAGTTTCTAGCAAAGCAAGGACATTATGAATGAATGAATGAATGAATGAACTAACATAATGGAAATAGATAAAGGAAAGGCAATGGGAGATTATGATGGAATTGAAGCAACTTTGATTGCCAAGGACTATCCGATGATGGGATAACATATTTTTTCTAAGCTAAGGGATTGGACATGACAAGATAAAATGATAGCATGGTGCGCTAGATGACATGTGGTTTATACGAAGGGACATGTCAAGAGATTTTAAAAATATTTTTCTATTTGTCCTTAGCTTTGATCAAGATCAAGGGGTGGATTTGGAATATGGACAAAAATGGGACATGGATATGACAAGAAAGATCAGAAATGGATAAGATAAGGGATATGGACTGAAGGGTGTGATAGGGGAAGCAATATGGACAAAAGGGATATGGACAAGGTAAAATAGATAGGACATGTGGTGCTTAGGAAGATCCTTAGCCTTGTCAAGATCAAAGGTCGAAAAGGGAATATGGATGCAGATAAGGATGATGGACATGAAGGATGAAGGATAATGAAAGACATGATGGATAGGATGTGCTAGGATAAAATGAATGGAACCTACCCCCAACTATGGAATACAAGAAGATGAAGGATTACACATTATGCCTATTTGCTAGTTTTTCATCATGGTACTTGCCCAACTATTTGCCGGGTTTTCACCAGTGGACAAATTATTTCTCTACTATTTTTTTTGGATCCCTTTTTAATTTTTTTGTACTTTTTTTTTCAGGATCATTTTTCAAATTTTTTTTTTGGTACTTTTTCAGCATGGGGGCCTCACTAGCTAGGAAATATTATATCACATGCATTCATATTAGGGTTTTTAATATCCCAACAATAAGGGTACAATATATTGCCTATCTATGAAAATAGGGGGGTTTTTAATTTGGACCATGAAAAAGAACAATATTTAGCAAAAATAGGGGGCTTTTAATTTAGGTTGTGTATTGGGAGGGGTGACAAAAATGAGTTTAGGGCAATATTTTTAAAAAATAGGGGGATTTTTTAGTATTCTATGAATGCACGTGCTATAACCTAGGTTCACTAAGAGGAGCCCTAGTGGATTTTAGAAGATAATGGATGCATGATAGGACATAGAGGAAGGACTCAAGCGTCTTGTTGATGTTTAGATGGTACCCTTGAAACATGTGTTGTAATAGACCATGGCTATGAAGGTATGCTCAAAGATGTTGGTAGGATAATGAAATGGATGATTGGATGAAATGGGATAAGGAACTATGAAAAGGATTAGATAAGAGGGATGTAAAGGTGAAAAATAGGTGTTGGATAATGGATTAGGTGTTGGAAGACTTGTGCATGAGTGGAAGAAAATGCTAGAAAGATCAACAATGGTGCACACCTTAAGGGGTGGTGGAGTAATGGAGGAAAAGTGAATTCTGGATTTTGAGATTTGGATGGAGGAATGACTATGGATTTTGGGATATACGGACCCAAAATGTATTTGAAAGGTTGAAGGCATTTAGGAGGGATAGAAATTTTGGATGCCAAATTTGATTTTTCTTTAGGATGTTGTGCTTCAAGGAGCCACTTGGAAATCCACATAGTTTCTAGCTTTTCTTTGTTTCGTGGTTCCTTGGAAAACATTGCTTGTACAAGTGACTTAGGAACCCATATGGCTTTTGACTTTCCTTTCTTTTTTTCAATGGGCTTTTGTGGCCTTCTGGATATTTGTTTTTATTTTTCTTTTTTTGGTTCATATTATTCTTTGTTATTTCACATGTCAATTAGATGAGACATGTTGATCCTTAAATGCATGTGGACTTTTGGACTCATAGATTTTATGCGTGGCATCTAAATTGTTTCCAAAGAGAGTGGAATCTACAGATGGATAGGAATGATATGAAGGTATTTTGGATGGGTTGATGTAAGTAGATTGTGGGAAGGTTCTCAGAGATATGTGCCTTTGTTGATCCTGAATAGGGAATGAAGGAATATAAGGACCTAAGATGGATGGAAGGGATGAAGGCTTTGATTTTGGGGTATGAGGACCCAAAATGGATTTGAAGGATGAGGAATATTCATGATTGGACTTAGATGGATGGATGTGGGATTCAGTAGGGGTATCAACATCTTGAGAGTGATCTATGTAGCCAAGGCCATGACCATCATAATTTACTTTGATATGGAGGGGTTCTAAAATGCCTTGTTTATGTAGGCCTAACCCTTTGCCTTGATAATGCATTCTTTGACAAATATTTTTACCAATGGGGTACTTTTTAGTTTTGAAATAAGATGCGAGTTCGTTTTGAGGGGGATATGGTATGGAAGAAATGGTAGACTCATGGAGTAAAGTAGATAGGATGAAGGTAGTGGAACCCATTTTATATGTAAGGGGTTCATGTACAACTTGCGTAGAGGTGTTGGGATCATGAGGGGAACTAGGAGGATTGATGGGATCATCCAGTGAGATGGAATCTTGTGGGAGACATGGAGGATTAAGACATGGAGATGAAGGGATGGAGGGATCTTGATAGGGATCTAAAGGGATGATGGGATCTTGTGGTAGATATGAAGGTTAGGGGATACTTTGATCTTGACTTGGAAAGGGATCATTGGACTCCATTGTAAGAGTTTTTTGCTCCTGATTTTGAATGGAATCAATAGGAAGGATGGAGGGAACATCATGATCTTTCTTAGGAAGTGGATTGTCAACAGGAATTGGGAGGACAATGTGTTCTTGAAGAAACAAAGGATTCACCTTGGATATGATAGTCGGGGGTAGTGGGATCATCAAAGGAAATGATATCTTGGTCAAAAGGTGGATGCAATGGGAAAACTTTAAGGTCTCAATCTTGATCTATTTCAAGACTTATTTATTTATTCTCTAGATCATCCTTTTGACATGGGGTATTATTTTTAATATGCACAAGGGATTGTAGGAAGGAATTAATGTTTTGACATGAGGGAGATGGACTTTGCATGAAATTATTTGTAATAAGAGAATATGGTTTGATTGGGTCTTTCATTTTTGAAGCATGGAAGGGATTTGCATCATGAATTGAATTAGCTCAGAAACCTACTATGGATATCCCTTGGGAGTTTGCATCATTGGATGCATCATTTGATGGAGATGGTGTAGACTGCTCTTGTTAAACCTTAAGAGATGAAGGAATGGTGGGAGATACGAAGACTACTTTAGGATCAATTTTTTGATGGAAGGATGAGCCATTGCTAGAGACGAGTAGATGATCATGCTCATAAATAGTCTCCTATGTACAACCTAGTTGTTGAAGCAAACTTTTTTTTGATGAAAAGGCCTTCTCTATTAAAAATTAATATTAAAGTACATATTCACAAAAAAGGTCAAGGGATACGAGATCACCCCGTGAGAGTCACATGGCAAGAATACAGAGCCATAAAACAAAACTTTTCATAAAAAAATAGCCTCAGGTAGCTAAAGCAGTGGCAGCCAAGGAGAGAGGATCTTGATCATCTTTTTTGCCCCATACATCGACGGGGCCAGCGGCCAGGTCCAACATGGACCACCTATTTTCTTCTTCTTTTCCTTCTTCTACTTCCTCCCTCCTGGGAGGAGAAATATCTAGAGCCAAGCGAGGAAATTTAAAGGTGTTGGCAGTAGGCCACCCATAATCATCATCGATAGCAAGAGTCAAAGTAACAGGAGTAACAGAAGGCCACCCTGAGGAAGAAGCATGATGCAGAGGAGAAGTCGAGCAATTCCTGCACACATCGCCTCCCCCACTAGAGGAGCGGCAAGGGACCTGAGACCACGGGGTCTGAGAGCAGCAATCAGAGGAGCTTTGGCCATGATGACCATGGGGTAGAGTGCGGTCGGTAGAAATAGAATCTGATGGGACTCAAGAAACCATACAAGGGGAATTGCCCCAATGATGAAGGAGCTCATATAAGTGGCCCACCTCGAGAGCCCCTTTATCAGCTTGCACCTAAATCTATATTAAAACATTATTATAAATGCATGCTTTAACATAAAGAGAGCCATTAATATCCAAAGAGTTGTGAGTGAAAAGAACAACATTTCTATCTTTCCAAAGAGTAAATAGGATCTCCATTCTAAAAGCATGCCATATTTGGGAAAACTTGAAGGGAATTCTAAGTGAATCACTAGAAGTGCCATATGCCAAGAAAAGGGCTCAGGACAAAATTGCCGAAAGAAATCATGGATCCAAATCCAATACTGTGGAGCTCTTCTACAAAACTAAAAAATATGCATAAATGTTTCTGGGTGCCCACAAAAAGGGTAGTGGGGGTCACGAACCCCCAAATATTTAAGTCTGGAACCCAAAGGCAACCCCTGAAAAGGAACACACCAAGAAAAGTGTGCAATCTTGGGTTCAGTGGTGGTAGACCACATGGAAAGAAACCTAAGTCTCTAGGATTTCTGAGAAGACTACAAATGCCATCGTTGGTTAAGAATGTTGACCATAGGAAAGTGTGGCACCAACTAGAGATAACCCATTTTGGGTTTTTAACTGGTGAGAGGAGTCCAAGGATACCACTTCCAATCCTTCCACCAAGGTCTGATAGACTGAATACCAAGCTTATGTAACATGTGTGAGGGCAAGGCCGACACCAAGAGGTCATATGTCTATCGATCTGGTCGATACAAACAAAAATGGACCTGGAGGTCATCCCATGACCGAATACCCATATAAAATCTGGAAAACAAGTCCTGAGGTGTTTGAATTCCTCATTTGTGAAAATACAGAGCACTAACACCCTAGATTTTAGCCAATGGGAACCCTTGTACATGAAAAAGAGGTGACCACCAGAGCTTGTGTTGATTCATGGAAATCCCATCATGAAAACCATCACCAGCCTACCAAAGCCAAGGCTGAATATCTTCCCAAGCTCGCTAGATACTTTTAACAACAAAAGTACCCTGGATCTGAACTAGGTCTTTTATAATGAGAAGGGTTTGAAAACTAATCCCCTTCCAGGTCGGCCTATTGGCAAGAAAACCAGAAGAAATATAATGTTGAAGAAGGATTTTCCAAGCCTCATCACCAGATAAGGCTCTGATGATCCATTTAACACATAAAGAAAGACCTTGCTTCTGGGTAGAAAGAAGGTCGAGCCCTCTAGACTCCTTGGGAAGGAAATAATATTCCCAAGTGACTCTGTGAAAACCTTGATGGTCGGAACCAGAGGCCCAAAGAAAAGCCCACAAAAGTCTTTCCAACTTCATGTAAGAGGCCTTGGAAGGAGCCCAACATGAAGAGTAGTAGACATGAGTGGCAGCCAAAACCTTCAAGCAAATTTGAAATTTGCCAACCAGAGAGAGAGGCTTGGTTATCTAGTAGGATAATTTCTTCTCAATCCTGGCTAAAACAACATTCCAAAGATCCACGGGCGAAGCTTGAAAGGCAAAAGGAATGCTTAGAAAGTGAAATATTTTTCCGTGATGAAGCCATTTCTAGCCATATTGAAGCATCCAAGGCAGGGCAGGAAGGAAAGACTACCTATAGCATTGTGTCTTGTGCTATTGAATGGTAGAGCCGAAAGCCAAGCAAAAAGTGTCAAGACATTGAAGAGTAGCCTAAACATTTTCCTCTTCCTCAATGAGAGTGAGAATGGAGTCATCTACAAAATGGCCATTGAAAAGTTGAGAAGGTGACTCAGGTAGGGAAATTTTATGGAAATGACTAAAAGAAATGACGTTAGCAAGAAAGTACCCAAAACCCTCTGCCGCAAGAACGTATAAGGCAGGAGCCAGAGGACAGCCCTAGCCAATGGATTTGAAAAGGCCAAAAGCCTCAAATTGACAACCATTGATGGTGATGCAGGCCGAGGCATCTCTGAATAACATCTAGATAGACTGAATGAACCTGGGGCTGAAGCCAAGAGCTTTGAGCATAGCCAAAATAAATGGCTACTTAATGCGATCATACACCTTAGCAAAGTCAATCTTAAGAAAGATTGCCCACTACTTGGAGCATCAAGCCCATTCCATCCCTTCCCAAACAACAATAATATTATCGAGAATAAACCTGAACTTGATAAATCCAGTCTGCTCTGGTCGAACAATCAACGACAGGAGATGATGAATCTTGAGAGCCAAGGATTTGGCAATGATCTTGTACGAGACATTGGGCAAGGTAATAGGCCTCCAATTGCAAATGTCCTAACCCCCAACCTTAGGGATAAACTTAATTTTGCCTTTGTTAATAATCTTTCCTAGGGACTAGGAATGAAAAGCTTCAAGGTAGACCTTATGAAGGTTGGGACCAACACAAGGCCAAAAGGCTTTATAAAAATCACAAGGGAAGCCATCACACCCTATGGCTTTATCATCCACCATAGAGAAAACAATATCCTTGAGGTCATAAATAGTTAGCAATTGATCACAAAAGGTCCGTTGAGACTCTGAAAGTCTTTTGGGTACAACAGCTAAGCAATATTGCAAAGCTCTCTCTAGCCGGATAATTTCCCTATGTTGTGAACACCTTCTCATAATGTCAGACAAAATCTTGAAGAATATCAGGAAGCTCGGTGGGAAAAACATGACCCTCTTTTATTTTCTTAATCCCCACAGAGGTATGATGAGCGTATAAAGATAGAAAAATTCTTTGGAGGCTCTGTCGCCCACCTTAAGCCAATGCAATCTAGCTTTGATTTGAGCTTCTCTAGCAGAGTAATTATCTGCAACTTGTTTCTAATGGTGGAGCTGGGCTTACTGAAGTTACAGGTTAGAATCAAAAGGATTCAAAGCCAGAGCTTATGTGGCAACACAAAGATATTTGGTGATCACATCATATGAGTGCCTGGGGTACATGGCAAGCTATTTGCTATAATGTGCAAAAACCTCACATAGTGAGTAATGACATCATTCCACCACACAATCCAACTAGTGTGATGATGTGTCCTAATGATGCAAGAGAGACGTGTTGAGGTAGAACTTCATCTTGGAAGGACGCATCCTAGTTGGCTACCATTCAATTCTAAACTTTATGGTAAGTGATCAGATAGCGTCACATCAACGAGTGGAGACACGGGCAAATTGTGATCTTCAGAAAAAGAAAAAAATATTGCACTATTATCATGGCATGATCAAGCCTTTTAAAAATTCTATCAGAGCTAGCTCTGAAATTAGACCAAGTGTGCCATACCCCACTTGGGTGGTGACAGTTGGTATTGGGATCAAAAAGACCCAATTTATTACACATATAGTACCAGGCTTCTCTCTCGCTAGCTATCCATCAAAAAGGAAAAATGTTGTCCTTATTCGATGCCACCTCAACCATATTGAAATGTCCACACATGACCCAATTTGCAGGTCACAAAGCATCTACAATCGAATGCCATAAGTGTGATCTTTCAATCGTATCATTGGGAGCATAAACATTAACTATCCCAATGGAATGATTGTCGACTGACAACAAAACCAGGGATAACTTTAAGAAACCCCCCTGGGCAACTGTGTAAAATCCTGGTGAATTAGACACTATTTTCGAGGAAAAATTTTCATATCGATGGCGAAATTTTTTTTTTAAATGAGGAAAAAATTATTTTGCATTGGCGATTTTTTTTCTAGGGTAAGAAAATGCCATAAATTTCTGGCGAATAATACCTTGTTCTATGGGGAAAATATTTATTATGGGAGGCGAATAATTTTTGTTAAAAGGAACAAATATATAATTGTATGAGCGAAAAATTTTACTCCAAAGGAAAAATTATTTAAATGTATTGGCGATTTTTATCCACCACTTGAAAATTATTTAAATGTATTGGTGATTTTTTCCACCGCTTAAAAATTATTTAATTTGTTTTGGCAAATATTTTGTTATTTATGGTACAATATATAATTCATTAGCAATTTCATGATTTCATTGCCATTAATAGACAAGGCACATCACATCACATCAGTACATCACATCACATAATACATTGAGTTTTATTTTGGCCCAATTTTCTGAAGAGAGCATAGCTCACCAGAAAGTGCCCGAAATGGAATTGGATTCAATAGACATGTATCAAATGTCACGAATCACAATCGATAATTTCATTCATTTAATATATATATATTCACTTATGGCAATCCACTCTGTCCCCACGACTTCCAATGTGATACTTGCCAATTTGGTACTAGTTCAAAGCTGTTTCCATTTTCGCACAATAGTGCATTTATGGGAAAGATTTGCAGAGATACGAAAGATTTAAAAAAATTTATAGCAGTTAATACTGTTGAAGAAGTAATTATTACAATCAAGAGCTTCAACAATTTATATATGATCTCTGCTTCTTTCATCTTTAATTAGCCTTTGCCATCTGGTAGATAAAATGTTGGAGCTCACGGTATTTTAGGTTTATAGGCTCACTGCTCAGGTTTTTTAATTTGTTAATCTGTTTTCTCAAGATGGAAACTCCCATCCACTTGAGAAGCATTTCTGCAGAGGACCAGAGGGCCTTTCTAGGCTCCATTAGAGACCCAACCCTCCAATTAGTCTGCAAGGAGGTTGGGTCATTCACCAATGAGGCTGTGCGGATGGTGCTGGGCAGAGAATTTCTGTGAAATGAAAATAGGTACCGTGTTAACACAAACCTTACATCACGCTTCTTAGCATCTCTTTTGGACCTGGGAGGAGACAAGGTGGATATGTTGATGCTGTTGAGGAAGGTTTTTAAGGAAGACTTCCTTAGAGACGACATTACTCTTGTCGTTCTTGTAGAAGTAGGGGTGGGGATCCCTTGGGCAAGTGATTTATCCAAGCTTCTCCTCCCTAACCAAACACTAGTAGTGGCCAGGCAACCATTTCTCCTAAACCTAAATGTGGAGTAGCTATCATGTCATAGAAAATGGGTGCACATTGGCAAGGACTTCCTCTGGAAATGGTTCCTCCTGGATGAATTTCCAAACTACATGTGGATTGAAGAATTCTCTCAGCTTATGCTGTCCGAAAAATTCTACATAGAAGGAGGGCCATATTCTTAGGGCAAAATTGTAAACAATTCCACTACCTGTGCCCTAGCCTTGCCCCCTTATAGTTTTTTTTTCCTATGTCCTTGAACCCTAACAGGCTGTCAGTGGCTCACTCATTTTGGCTTTTAAGTTTTTGGGGGACTGAAGTCTCAGACAAAAAAATTGTAAATTTCAATAGCATAAATATTAATGATAATTTTTCAAATTCCCATTTGTTTCACTTTGCCTCTTACAGTCTTATGGATATAAAAATACTTTCTATAATTCTATTTCATTTTTATTAATTAATTTCTTTCAAATGCTTTTTGTATATGAGCTACATTATTTCAATTATTTGTTAAACAATGGAAATAAATTTAATACCTTGATCTTTTTTATGTAATGCTATTAAAAAAAAAATTCAATTTATTCCATTAATTATTTGTACATTGGTTATGGTTGATTATAATTTTATAAATATATACTATATAGTCATTCAAAATACAAAATTTCAAAAGTATCAAGATACAAAAGTTTATCGGTAAAGGTTTTTTCATTCTATTAATTCAAAAGTTTCAAGATACAAAATTTGCCCACAGCTTATAGCAAGCAGACAAAAAAACTAGTTCATTGCCGATAGGCCACTCACTCAGTCTCACTATCCCCCTAGGTCGCCTCCTCCCAGTCCCTTCCCTCCTCGAAGGTCAATGCTTTGGATTTCCCTTTTTCTGCTTCAGCTTTCATTTTTGGAATGCAGTTTAGGCACCCAAAGTCGAGATCGCCCTCCAAGCTTGCCAGTAGCTGTATGGCCCTTCCTTCTTTAGCCCTATCTCTCAATGCCCTACCAACCTCCATCCTTGCCACCACATGCAAAGCCTTCAGGACTTCATCCACCCTCGTTAATTTCACAAAGAGTTTCATCGCTTCCCACCCCACTCGGGCTTGTTCACGGCACTGGTATTTGATTTCATCCTCTAGGCCATGAATAAAAGGAAGCGATTCCTCTTGGTCATCCCCTTCCTTAATTCGAATGCCAACTCCCGGCACCACCCACTCCAAGATTGAATCCAGGTTAATCAAAAACTCCCCATCAATCAATTTGACTAATGTGAGTTTTACCTTTTCCACCTCCAATTCAAATTCACAGGCTCATGCCATAATCAGAGAGTAAACCTCCATGTTAGTTCGATATCGGTGACTGATATGTGCCACCTCCTCCGCAAGCATCAGTCAAGATGCCACCCACAACTTCTCCTCCTTAAACCTGAATAGTACTTGCATTTTCTTATCAGGTACTTTGCCCAAAAAGGGCACCAACTTCTTGTCTATTCGAAGTGTGAAATTGGCCTCCATTCTCACTTGCAATTTCAAAATCACTTCCTGGAAAAAAATGTCTTACAGAAGGTACGATTCTACAAATTACAGATTTGTTCTACAGCTGCTTCAAAGCAAAAAGTGGTACACAGATCAAAAGGTAAAAATAATTGCCTCTGTCTTATAGGTCGGGCAATGAATGTGCACGATAAGACATTAATGCCATGAGATCGGGAAAAAGATTTCTTGCCATCCTCCCCTTCCTCCCTTCGTGCGACATGTCGCAGGCAACTCCTTCTGCAACAATTAATCACCACCTTGGCATTTGTACTTTCCAAATTTGCTCGCCTTAACAGGTTGAGGACTATAGTTGCACATTTTTTTAAATTAATACACTAAATTTATGTTGAACTTTTATATATATTTTTAAACTATTTTTGAAAATTATATATCGTAAACATATTTTCAAAGAATTTTGTTAAACTTTAAATTAATATTTTAGATTTAATAATGAATGTTTTCTTTTTAATATTAAACTTTTACCTTTCAAATTGTATATCAAAATTTATATTTTTATTTAGTTATTTGTTTTATTCTAGAAACTAAGTTTCAAGTTTTATACTATTTTTGAATTTCAATTTTTTACAAATAATATTAACATTATATTTAATAGTTATTTCAAACTATTGCACATCTTTAATTACAAATAATATTAACATTATATTTAATAGTTATCTCAAACTATTGCCCGGAATTGAACATTTTAAATTTAATTAAATAGAATTAAGTCTATAGTCTATAGACTATAAATCTCTTTTTCGGGCGGAATTTTAAAAATTGATTAAATAGACTTTAAAAACAGACCCAAAAAGTAACAGGAGTATGGTGACGTTCCAGAAAAATGGCAGAAGTCGTGGGACCCACTTCATCTTAAAACATGTACCATCGACCGTTGGATGAACAAAGATCAATGGCTAGGGTGGATTTCGGCCCGAATGTGGGAAGTGAACACCTTTCTGAGAACTATGCCCGGAATTGGACATTTTAAATTAAATTTAATATAATTAAGTCTATAAAGCTTTTTTTTGGGTGAAGGTTTAAAATGATTAAATAGACTAAAAATCAAATTGAAAAAGTGACATGAGTATGGTGGCATGCCAAAAAAATGGCAGAAGTTGTGGGACCCACTATATCTTAAAACATGTACCATTGACCGTTGGATGAACAAAGATCAACGGCTAGGGTGGATTTCGGCCCGAATGTGGGAAGTGAACACCTTTTTGAGAACTTCACCCGGAATTGGACATTTTAAATGTAATTAAATATAATTAAGCCTATAGACTAAATTATATTTAATTATTTTTTGAGTGGAGGTTTAAAATGATTAAATAGACTACAAATCAAACCCAAAAAGTGACACGATTATGGTGATGTGCCAGAAAAATGGCAGAAGTCGTGGGACCCACTACATCTTGAAATAGGTACCATTGACCGTTGGATGAACAAAGGTCAATGACTTAGGGTGGATTTTGGGGTGAATGTGGGAAGTGAACAGATTTTTGAGAACTTTGCCCGAAAAAGTGACACAAGTATGGTGACGTGCCTGAAAACTGGCAGAAGTCATGGGACCCACGACAACTGACAATAGGTACCATCGTCCGTTGGATGAGCAAGATCAACGTCTTAGGGTGGAATTCGGCCCGAATGTGGGAAGTGAACACATTTGGGAGAACTTTGCTTGAAATTGAAACATTTTAAATTTAATTAAATATAATTAAGTCATTAAAGCACTTTTTCAGGTGGAAGTTTAAAATTGTTAAACAAACTTAAAAAATAGACCCGTAAAGTCACAACAAGTACCTTGGTCCCTCGTCTGTTGGATGAGAAAAGATCAACGACTTAGGGTGGATTTCGGCCCGAATGTGGGAAGTGAACACATTTGGGAGAACTTCGCCTGGAATTGAAACGTTTTAAATTTAATTAAATATAAGTAACTCTATAAAGCACTTTTTCGGGCGAAAGTTTAAAATTATTAAACAGACTTAAAAAATAGACCCATAAAGTCACAATAGGTACCTTGGTCCCTCGTCCATTGGATGAGCAAAGATCAACAGCTTAGGGTGGATTTCGACCCAAATGTGGGAAGTGAACACATTTGGGAGAACTTCGCCCAGAATTGAACGTATTACATTTAATGTCCTCAAAATTTATATTGAAGTAGTGAATGTTTTGTCCTTCGGCATCGAATAGTTATTAATAATAATTAATTAAATTACAACATGATTCTTAATGTCCTCAGAATTTATACTGAAGTAATGGATATTTTTTCCTTCGGCATCGAATAGTTATTAATAGTAATTAATAAAATTACAACATGATTCTAGATATTTTTCCCTTTAGGTTTTACTTTTCTACTTTTCATAGTTTTCAAAATAAGAGACTCATAAATCATAATCATCTTTCATTTCTTGGACAAACCTGTAAATTGAGGGAGATTCAGAAACAACTACTAGATTGAGGAATGCAAGTTGCAACAAAGACTGTCTGCACCAATCTAGTGAACTAGAAATTCCAATTTCCGGGTAAAATCTAGAACACCTACATCTCGCCTTTTTTGCTTTTGGTAATCTCATGGTCCAATTTGAGGGTTAGCATTTTCAGGTTTTTATCTATCATTATTTTAAATTATTAACAATAATAGTAATGGGGAAAACGGGAAGCAGTAGTTCAAAAAGAAGCCAAGTGAAAAACAAAATGCACCTAACCGAACTGGTTAAAACACCAGGTTTCACTGATGAATACCATGATATTTATGACCCTGCTATCCATGGTGAAAAGCATATCATAGATATTAGATATACATTGTCTAGTAAGGTGGTAGATGCATCCAAGGCAAAATTTACTATTTTCAACCCAATGTTAAAACAAAAAACAAATAAAATCGCATCATGGGATGTTGGATTGGGAAGCATTGTGTTACCTGAAGTATTCCCTTGCCTTGATTTTGTCATGGTCTACGTTGAAAATTATGATGAAGATAAAAAAGCAATTGTCAATAAAAATACAAAAGAGGAAATTCTATCCATAAACGAGGGAGAATTTGCTCGTTTGTTGAACCTAGGATTTAAAGCCCAAAACTCAAACGTCCAAATTGACCCTGAAAAGCTGGCAGGGAATTATGAGAGTCTTGATCCAAGTCGTAGAGATTCATTTATCAAAGCTCTAATAAAGATTGGTACTGGTATTGTGTTGGATCAGAATCATAAGCCTCCTTATAATTCTAACATTTTTGTTCCATGGGTTGGGGATACTATTTCCTTGTTGTCGTTTTGCCTGGGATTGGAAAATGATAGGGAAGTGGGTGCAAGCCTTCTTGAAATAATTTATAATATCCATTGTGCAGGTCAGCCAGTAAGATATAATTGTATTGAGCATATTGTAAAATCCATGCAAAAACAATTACTGATGATCAAAAAAGGTTCCTGTAAGACATTTAGGTTCTCATCCTACTTGTGCTATCTCCTCCTATCCAAGTATCATGCAATATTTGAGACCAACAAGCTTCAAATTGTGAGCTATAAGATTGATGAGAAGACTGGGAAGAGAACAGAGTGTCCAATATATGATTGGACCCCCAAGATAAGGATGCATGATAATAGAAAGAACTACAACCATTTTGTAGACTTCTTTTTGGCACCAATGTATAATGAAATTACAAGCACTCCAATGCCTAGGTTTCATGTGTCTTGTAGAGATTGCATTCAACTTGGAAGTCAAATAGAATTGGCTGACTGGTTCTTCATGGAAGAATTCATTGTGTTAAGGTTTTATGAATCAGCAGTAAAACCATACATACTTCCAATACATGTGACAGTAGGGTATTTGCATTAGAGTATGTACGGAAATCGGAGAGCACAGATAGGCACTTCCATGGTCAGCAAAAGAAGAGCATATTTCCTTCCTTGCCTTTCTCATGTGGAGGGTTCACATTTGAGAGAAAAGCATTCAATGTGGCACATGATTTTTTGACAGTTTTTAACTTTGGTGATGAGGGTCTCTGGTAGTATGATCCAATCGGTGTAGTTCAAGCAAGGCTTAAGAAAAATGGGAACTCTTTAGTGTTATGCCAACATGAAAGGAAACCATTGCTAGAAAAGCTTAGAAACATGGACTCCTAGGATGAGGTTAAAAAAGAGATGGAGAAAATTGCAGCTGAAAAAAACATTTCAACAGAAGAAATTTCATCACAAATTATGGCATTGCAAATGCACACAGAGAGGACAATAGAGGAGGGCCAGGGCATCCAAAATAGGAGGTCCTACAATTTCTACCTAAAATCTGCTAATCCATCTAACAAATCTATTCCCAAATCAATTCTACATGAATGTAAAGAGAATTATTTCACTCAAACCAAAATAAATGATTTTTGGACTATGAGGAGGAATCTCGATGAACCAAAGACAAGTGCAAAATTTGAGAGCATCGACGAGGATGGAGAGTTTAGCAAATTGTGGGATATGGAGCATGGTGGGACTAAAGGTGATGATGATGAGCATGAGGTTGTTGTTGAGCCCCCTCTGACAACTACTACAGTCTCAAAAATATTAGGTGGAGTCAGTGAGTCCATGAAAGAAAAATATAGCAAAGGAGCAAACCTTGTGGAAAAAATGGGTTTTGAAGGTGGTGGTCTAGGTGCTAGAGGAGAAAGCATTTGGTATCCACTTCAGGTACAACTTCCATCATAGTCAAAATCAAAAGGTCATCTTAAACCAGTCATTGGCCTTGATTCTTTAGATTGATCACGGATAGGTACTACTCATTACCCTCAGGGTCCACCTACATTTGTTTTAGGTTCAAATCCACAACCACCACCACATCATGGTATTCCCATTGGTGGTGAATCAAGTGCCATTGCCACTAGTGGGGAATCTGGGGATAGTATTCCTATTATTGTTCAGTCAAGTGCCGCTGTGATTGGTGGGATTGGCATGGGTACTACTACTGATACTATTTGTCTTGGTGTTGGACAAAGGCAACAACAAAATATCTCTCGCAAGAGGCAACTAGAGGTAGATACTCAATCTCATACTATTGAGAATCCTATATCAAGTGCCATTGACACTAGAGATCAATAATTTGCAGCTTCAGATCACACACCTCAAAAGACTATGAAAACTACACATGAAAGTGTTAGTGGGAGTGGGACAACATCAGGAACTATTGTTGGTAATCCTGATCAAGCATTAGTTAAAACCACAAGAATAAGTGGAATTGGAGCCTATGGTATTCCTATGTCACCTTTCAAACATTTAATTGCTTCAACAAGCCCAGATTTTCAATTTCGTGATTACTATGTGTAAAGCGGAAAAATCGAACCCTAGTTGTTCTCCCCTCCCCAACTCCAAGGAGAGAGAAGGGAGAGTCACTAGGGTTGATGGTTTTCACTTAGGAGAGACTTTACATTCAAAAGAGGGGTTGAAACCCACAAGATCCAATCCCACACAATGCAAGATTGGATTCTATATGAGTTTCAAGGTTTGTGACATCAAGGATACCCTCTTTTGTAAAGAATGTAGATAGAAAGATTGAACTAGGAATGCATGTAAAGTAGGAAAGATTCACTTATAAATAGAGATAGGGATATGGGATGAAGCTACGGACCTGGAATTAGCAGTAAAATGTTGAGATGGTGTTGTTCTGCAAATTTGAGCGAAAGTTGATAGGACGATGGCGCCCGGCGTGCACACGGTCCTCCGAAAAATCCGCGAAACGAAGGGGGATCTGTTCGTCTCTGCACAAGGATTCCAGATCTTCAATTACAGCCGCGTACCTGTAACCTACACACAGAAAAGAGAGGATGATTGGGGGGTTAGGGATGAGGGGTTTGCCTTTAGGTCAAACCCCGGTTTTGGAATTAACCAAGAAATGAGAATGTTGTAAATGTAAATGTTTGTAATGTAAACAAGTACTGATACCTTGTTGTAAGAATGTTTGTATTCTTACATGCGAAGGTGTAATGTATGTAGTATGTTTTATGTTGTATGTGATCTCCTCTTCAATGGTTGAATACTTGTCTTGAATGCAACACCTAGCCTTGAATGGAGACTTAGAATGCTCAATTGCTTGAAGGAATGCTTGAATGCTTGAATGTTTGAATGTTTGAATATTGCTTCCGCCTTTTGCTCTTGCTTATTTTCTTCCTTTTTCCTACCTCCTCAAATGGGAGGGGAAATGTAGTTTATATACTTGTCAATTAGGACTGATAGACTAATTTTCCTGACCTTAGGCCGACCAGGAAACATTATTTCCTGAATTGCAAACTTACAGACCCGATGCCCAAAAGAGACCGGGCCCAAAATAGGGCCAGGGACCAGGGCGCTGGGTGCCATGGTCCTGGGGGACCAAGGCACTAGGCGCCCTAGTCCAGAAGGACCAGGGCGCTGGGCGCCATGGTCCCACCTCCTGGGACAACAGGGTGCAAGGAGGGATCAGGCCAAGGTGTAGAAAAATGCAGTTTTTGGTGTTATAAACAGGTTTCGGGGTCTCCATTCAGGTTCAACGTTGCGCCGCCATCGTGAAGACCCAAATGCAGTTGAAATTGCAAGTGTCACAATTTTAGGACGCTACATTTAGCCCCCACTTTAGTGGGATTATAAGCGTACACTCATACTTCTGGTAAAGTACAAGGAAACAACATTGAAAAACTTTCACCACGTCAAGGAGGCAAGATACACCAAGCCCTCAGTGGACTAAGGATCTTATGACTTCAATTGACAAAGTAAAAGGGAAGATCACGAGGGAGAACCATGACTATCAGTAGTAAGGTTCCCTCACTATGAGTCATGCAAGAAAGATATCAAAAATTTTCAAGGCAAAGCTAAATTTGTCAAGAAATTTTCAAGTATCTTGAAAAGATATGAATGGGATGTATGCCCCCCTATGTTAAAGCGATCGCACATGCCTCACTGGGGGTGATTGCTTTAAGGTAGTGATACATATAAGAAATGAGAAAGGAGCACGTTATCACAAGGATTTAGCCCCCAAGTGTGAGATAAGCCCAAGGATAATAGACACAAAACACAAAGCACGAGGTGACTTCGCTTTCCTCGGGGTCAGTATGCCATATGATAATTCATGTATATCATATGTATGTATGCATAATTTTTCTTCATTCCCCAATCAAGGAAGGTCACCTAGAAGAAGGGAACACATGTGTCTTTTGAGTCAATATGAGAGAGACCAAAAGAGATCTCAATGTTTTGCATCGTCCTCAAGTAGACAACACTAAGGACAACAAATAGAAGAATGAGAATAACACATAGAAGAAGTAACAAAAGAGATCAAGAGAGGAGGAGAGAGTCTGCTATGCTAATGAACTAGTCTAGCACGTCATCTACCCCCCGATCTTGCTGATCAATATTTCAAGAAGGTAGGAAACACGCTAGAGGAGGAACATCTAACATAGCAGATGGAGCTATCACAAGATCCAAACAAGGGCTATGTTCATGTTCCAAGCCACATTGTTCTTGTTTAGGAGCTAGGATAAGTGCTTTAGAAAATTCATTAGATAAATGGTTATCAACATCAACATATTCATATTCACTATCAGAATGAACAGGAGTAACATTTTCATCATGAATAACATTTTCATCTATATCATCATCAAGATTTATAAAAATAGGATCTTTAACTCGCACAGGATCCAGACCATCATGCATTTTATGTTTAGGAGGTTTTGGCTCAATCGTCGGCTGAGGAGAAAATGGAATAATACTGGCTGAAGGTGTTTTTGGGGATTGCAAAGTTTAAGCTCTAAGACGACGCTTTCGTCGGCGTTCATGTGCAGAACAATTCCGTCTAGTCTTAGTAGGGAGTTGAGAAGATTGAGGAGGAGGAATATTCTCATCCTTTTCACTTGGGTGTTTAGGTTGTGGTCTCTTAGGTTGAACAATAGGAGAAGAGGAAGGTCTCTTCTCTCCATAAGAGGAAGGAGGAGGAACTACTCCATATAAAGGAGGAATATTTGGTTTAGGAAGGAGACCAAGTCCATCATGATGAGGAGGTATAGGTCCACTTTTAGGAAGTTTATTAGATATAGGCATAGTCACATTCATAGGGATGGGTTAGGAATCTTCTTGAGGAAAGACATTAGTTTTATCTTTCAAAGGAAGAACTTCCTTCTCAAGAATGATAGGAATATCAAGTTTGGGTGTTCTAGGTTCACTTAGAGATAGGATCATATCTTTTTTCCACTTTTGATAAGATTTGAAAAGATGATCACTCCACGGTGGAAAAGATTGGAATTGTTTAGGCCAAAAATAATCAATAGGAACGCTAGAAGTTCTTTCAGTTGGTTTAAAGAGACTATGATTGACAGTAACAACTTCACCATTATGGGGAAATTTCAAACACTTGTGAATAGGAGAAGCAATAGCTTTCATGGAAGATAGCCAAGGATAGCCTAGCTTCACACGAAATTGTTCAAATGATGGAATAATAGCAAAGTCCACATCAAGGGATTTGTTATGGACCTCAATAGGTAATGTAATAGAACCAATTGCAGGAGAAGAAAATGCATCAAATAATTTCACAACCACACTTGTTTCATCCTAGATCACTTGATTTAATTGCAAAGTAAAAAGAAATTCTTCAGTAATGATATTAACCATACAAGAAGGATCAATAAGCACTCCATGGCAAGGTGTATTCTTGACTTTTGCAACTATATATAAAGGATCATCAGGTGCCCTGATAGTTTCACTAGAATCAAAGGTGATGGAAGGTTCTTTAGGGATTTTCTGCTGCTCTACAAAGTTAATCACATTCGGAGTCATGGACACAAGATCATCAGGTGAGACAGAGGAATTAGTAGTATCAATCACATTAGAGGTATGAGAAGGTAATGGATCAGTAAAAATCTGAAGATTTTGGTTAGGAGGAGCTACAGATGTGTTGCCTTTATCATTCATACCAGAAATAGAGATAGTATTATTATCAATCAAATCTTGAATTTTACCCTTTAAAGCAAAACATTTTTCAGTATCATGCCCAGGTTGACGATGAAATTGACAAAAAGATTTGTTATCAAAATAGGGTGAATTAATCTTTGCAGGATCTATTTGCTTTATAGGAGGAAGGGTAAGCACATTTTGTTCCAATAACTTATTCATAATACTATGCAATGATTCATTCAAAGGAGTAAACTTTCTTTCTTTCTTGAAAAACTTAGAAATAGGAGGCACACCTAATGCTGCATTCACATTGTTGTTGATGATGTTTTCATTGATTTTAATTGACTCTCTATTCGGTTTAAACTTCCCAAATGGTTGTTGACTACTATCACCCTTATCACTTGGAGCCATAGGATTTGCTTGTTCCATTTGACTCACAGTCAGTTGATAATTGTGAAGAGTTGCGCACAACTGTTGGAAAGAAGTAAACTCAGAAAACAGAAGTTTTTCTCTAATATCTTTTTGTAAATTAGAAATAAAGATTCTTTGAATATCATTGTCAGGTACTGGAAAAGAAATTTGAGCATACAAATGCTTATATCTACCAATGAAATCAGTCACTTTTTCTTTAACACCTTGTTTACAATGCATAAATCAATCAAAGTAACTTTAGGACTTATATTGTTTTGAAATTGTTGAATAAAAGCATTTGCAAGTTGTTTGAAAGAAGAAATAGAATAAGAAGGCAATGAGCAATACCATTGTAGGGCTTTATCTCTTAATGTTCTAGTAAATAGTTTTGCAAGCAACCTTTGGTCATAAGCAAAATCAGTACATATTGTTTGAAAGGTCTTAACATGTGTTAAAGGATCACCCTTACCATTATAAAGCTCCAAATGCGGAATTTCAACATGTTTAGGGGGGATAGCTCAAACAATGTCAAGAGAAAGTGGGCTCGCAACATCAAATGTGGGCACACTAAACTTAGATTGATTCATAGAGGCAATTTGTTGCTGTAAAGAAGAGACAGTTTGTGCAAGATTGTTAATGGTCACTTCAGTCGAAGAGTTCATATTAGACGTGTTAAATTGTGATGGAGGTGTTATGTTATTGAAAGAAGGTAGAGAGTAAGGTGGTGGGACACTATGATAGTTAGTCATAGGAGATGATTGGAAAGGAGGAACACTACAAGAAGGAATGGAAGGGTTAAATGAATTTCCCCCTTGTGTCATGTTTATTTGTGGAGATATAATAGGGACACTCATTGAAGGAAGGAATGAAGAAGTCGGATTGAATGAAGGAAGAGGGTTGATTGAAGAAGAAGGATTGCCCCCATGACTAGAGATCATAGGAGGAATGTCTTGTATTGAAGTAGTCATTATGTTTGATGTAAAAGTAGGTATACTAGCAATAGGAGTTGTCAAAGGAATAGAATGATTAACTTGAGTAGGAGGTTGTGTATAACCTAAGGTTTCAGCACAACTTTTCATCGACATCACATTCGAATCCACAATGTGTGCAATACCATGCAAAATATCAATTCCATTCTTATCACTTTGAACCATACGTTTTAGACCCTCAATTAATGAAAGAGCTTCGCTATCGGGGTATTCTTGAGACATCCATTGTCGAAAATCATCAAATTGGTTATCCAATTTCAAAAGTTGTTCTACAGAAACCTCATGGAGAGCTTCTTCATCATTAAGAGGATTAGAGGAATTACCCATGTCCTCGTTAAAAAGGCCATTCAAATTAGGTTCCATCTCCTCAGTAATTACACCTTGGAAGGAATTAGTTCTAAGGCTTCATCTAACGAGAATAGTGTAAGTAGGACTTATTGTTGTAAAACTCATGCACTAAAGAGAGAGAGAAGATTTTGAATTTTAGAGGTAGCAAATTTCAATAAAATCAGCCAATCTCCTAGATTTAAGCTGTTAAATGCAATCAGGACAATCTCCCGCAATTTCGGAAAAAATGTCTGGGATCGTGGCGAACGGAGTGCACACGGTCCTCGCAACTTTTTTCGAAATTTTCAAGGATGAAAGTTATGATGATTTTGAAGCTAATTTGAAAAAATTGAGTGATTTTATGATCTGTAGATAGGCCAAATTAAAGTTGCAATCTCAAAATTGAACCCTACCAAGATTGTTGAAAAATGTAAAATTTGAATTTTGAAAAAGAGGGGGAAACTGAAATTTTGAATTTTATGATTTTAGAGGGAATACTAAAAGCAATGCAAGTTTTGAAATTTAAAAGTTGACTCGATTTCATGCAAAATTCGAATTTGAAAGTGGAAATCAAAGTTGTTGCAATTAAACACTTAATTTCAAAAGTCACAAATTGCAAAAATTTGAATAAAGCACTGAAATTTCAAATGAATGCTAACACACTTTTCAGATTTAGGACTGTAAGAAACACAATTTTGATATGAATTTTAATTTCAACAATTTTTGAATGATTAGAAGCCTCAATCTAAGCAATCGCTAGACCAACTTTGACTTTAACTTTGAAAGTGTTAAAATTGATAAAATCAGCCAAAATTCTGGATTTTAGTAGAAAAATACAGTAAGATCTAGCTCCCGAAATTTCAGAAAAAATGTCGGGGACGATGGCGCTCGGGGTGTACATAGTCCTCGCAACTTTTTTCCAAATTTTCAGGGATGAAAGATATTGTGATTTTATTGCGGAATCCAAAGTTACAGCCGATTTGGAGGTGTTTTGATTAGTAAAATTATCAGTCAAAGGTTGAATCAAGAAGGTTTTAAAAATTAGGGTTTTGACACTTAACCACTTAATTTTCAAAATTAAAGCACAAATATGAATTGAAAATTTGCTATAGAAGGGTAGATCTAAAACAAGCATTAACAATTAAACATTTCACAAGCTTAATTACTAAAAAGAAAATTTTAGGGTTTTTATGCAATCAACTCTAAAATTTGCAAAAGATCAAACATGAAAATGTAATTAAGGAAACAAAAATTTCAGATCTAACCATGAATAATCAGAATGAGGATGTTCACGTCGGGTTCACTAAAATGTAAAGCGGAAAAATTGAACCCTAGTTGTTCTCCCCTCCCCAACTCCAAGGAGAGAGAAGGGAGAGTCACTAGGGTTGATGGTTTTCACTTAGGAGAGACTTTACATTCAAAAGAGGGGTTAAAACCCACAAGATCCAATCCCACGCAATGCAAGATTGGATTTTATATGAGTTTCAAGGGTTGTGACATCAAGGATACCCTCTTTTGTAAAGAATGTAGATAGAAAGATTGAACTAGGAATGCATGTAAAGTAGGAAAGATTCGCTTATAAATAGAGATAGGGATATGGGATGAAGCTGCGGACCTGGAATTAGTAGTAAAATGTTGAGACAGTGCTGTTCTGCAAATTTGAGCGAAAGTTGACAGGACAATGGCGCCCGGCGTGCACACGGCCCTCCGAAAAATCCGCGAAACGAAGGGGGATCTGTTCGTCTCTGCACAAGGATTCCAGATCTTCAATTATAGTCGCGTACCTACAACCTACACACAGAAAAGAGAGGATGATTGGGGGGTTAGGGATGAGGGGTTTGCCTTTAGGTCAAACCCCGGTTTTGGAATTAACCAAGAAATGAGAATGCTGTAAGTGTAAATGTTTGTAATGTAAACAAGTACTGATACCTTGTTGTAAGAATGTTTTTATTCTTACATGTGAAGGTGTAATGCACGTAGTATGTTGTATGTTGTATGTAATCTCCTCTTCAATGGTTGAATCCTTGTCTTGAATGCAACACCTAGCCTTGAATGGAGACTTAGAATGCTCAATTGTTTGAAGGAATGCTTGAATGCTTGAATGTTTGAATGTTTGAATATTGCTTCCGCCTTTTGCTCTTGCTTATTTTCTTCCTTTTTCCTACCTCCTCAAATGGGAGGGGAAATGTAGTTTATATACTTGTCAATTAGGGCTGATAGACTAATTTTCCCAACCTTAGGCCGACTAGGAAACATTATTTCCTGAATTGCAAACTTAAAGACTCGATGCCCAAAAGAGACCAGGCCCAAAATAGGGCCAGGAACCAGGGCGCTGGGCGCCATGGTCCCACCTCCCGGAACAACAGGGTGCAAGGAGGGATCAGGCCAGGGTGCAGAAAAATGCAGTTTTTGGTGTTATAAACAGGTTTCGGGGTCTCCATTCAGGTTCAACGTTGCGCCGCCATCGTGACGACCCAAATGCAATCGAAATTGCAAGTGTCGCAATTTCAGGACGCTACACTATGAAAAATATGAACACACAACAAAAGCAAATAAAGAAAAAAAGAAAGCATTTCATATGAATTCCGTGACTAAAGTTGTAAACGAACAGCCTGCAAGGAACAGGGTATTTCCAACATATGACCCACATAAAGATATGATGGAGTTCATGGTTGTTATGCCCCCAAACCCATCTAAAGACAAAAATCCTCCACACGGTTAGATAGATCCCTCTCAATTTCAAGTTAGCACCCTTCAAATGGATTTTTCCAAAGTACATAATGTGGACAAAATTAGTGTGTCAAAAAGGACTAACCAAGTGGTCTACACTTCACTTCTAAAGGTGGAGAGAGAAAAAATAAACTGGAGAAACAAATAGAAAAGTTACAGGCAGACCTGGAAAATGAAAAAATCAAGGAGGAAAGCAGCAGATAGCAAGTGCAATGATTTACAGAAAGGGATTAAAAATTCAGGCTCTGCAGTAGAAATTGCAGAGCAGGAGAAGAAGGATGCAAAATTGAAGGACCTGACAGAAAAACTAGCTAAAAGCAGTAAAAAAATTATTGAGGAAAAAGCCAATTTTCAAAAATTATACAAAATTTATGAGTTTGTTGCCGCCGAAATGAGAAAATTACAGGACTTATTGGATCATAAGAAGGAAAAAGAAAAACATTTGCAAGAGGAAGTAGAGGAAGAAAGAAAAAAATGTGCACAATGCAAATGATAAAATAAAAATTTTGGAGGATAGATTGAAAGATAATATGAAAAATACAACGAAGTATATACAAGAAAACATTTGGCGTAAAATGATGCAGAGGAGTGAGAAGTTGTGTGAATGGTTTCAATTGACTAAAAGTATGAGACAATTTTTTATAAAAATCAAAGGGCACTATGAGAAGAGCACACATGTTTATTCAAAAGAGGAAATGGCAAAAAAAGATTTTGAAAGTAGTCTACAATTCTAGTGACAGCTACTTGGCATCCAAGGGAATTAAGAGCCACATTGATGCCACAGTTAAGACATCATCTATCATTCAAAAATGCTAGAAGCTAAGGGAAACATTAGAAGTTATGGACAATAGTGGAAAAAAGGTAGTGAAGCTGCAAGAAAAGAAAAATAATTTGATTAAACTTGGTTTGCCTAAGCTTGTTGACACATCAAATAAATTCATTGGAGAAGAAGCTTACAAAAAAATCATGGAGATAAAAATGAAGTCTGATTTAGACTTGCTTCCAAAGGACACAACTCCCAAAAGCTTTCTGGAATTCATCCAACCATTTACAACTCTAAATTCGTTATTGTATGAAACAATGATGTCGAGTAAATCTTCTAAATATGGAATGTTGACGAAGTTGGAGTTGACTTTCCATAGTTTACAAAATATTGACCTTCCATTAGACGAAGAGTGGAGCACCCTACAAAAAATGACATGAATTATTTATTTTTGAACTCTATTTTTTGAACAGGAGACATCAGACATGTAGTAGATGTTAAATTGCTAATACGTCTTGTGATGGCCATATAGATATGTGCTGAGTTTGTGATTTTGATGTTCAGTGTTCACATGTTGCAAACTTGCAATTCAACCTGAAGTTGTTGTTGCTCCCTTGTTTCTATAAAAGGGAATTCAGGGTCATTTGTAATTTTGCAAAGGGTTCTGAAACTTTGTATTCACTTTTGCATGGTCATTGGAGAATCACACAAGAGTTGTTGTTGCTCTCTTGTTTCTATAAAAGGGAATTCAGGGTCATCTGCAAAGGGTTCTGAAACTTTGTATTCACTTTTGCAATTGGCATGGAGAATCACACAGATTGGTGTATTACTATTGAATGAATTGTATCATATGGTTCTTAAATGTATCACACAGATTTGAGACTCAAACATGTATAAATAAACAATAAACAACTCTATATCAATAAACACATTATGGTTTTTTTTTATTATGTTATTTTAAATCTAGAAATAGAAAGTTGAAAAATACAATTACAAATCAATATTAACTTCTAATTGCAAAAAGTAATATGCTTTTGTAATATGAATGATGAGATATAGTAATAAGATTAATAAATACCAATCTCTTACAATTGCCATTCATCCTCATCAAATTCAGTGCTTTCTTGATTCTCGTCTGTGGTTTCTTCACTCTGAGTCTGAGTCTACATATCTTCACTGAACTACATCTCAATGCTACTAATAGGTCTAGTAGTCCCACTGGCACTTTAGTTTGAAGTGTTTCCCAAACCTCTTCTTTCACATTTGGACCTCCATATTTGTAGTGCCCTATCATAAGGAAAAGTGTGGACATCATCACTAGATGTATAGAGCCTCAAGCAATTTTCCAAATTTTTGTCTAGTTTGTTCCTTAGCTTTGATTTTAGGAACTCCAAAGCACTGAAAACTCTCTCATCTTCCACCAAACCCAATATCATGGTAAGACATAAATCAACAAGCTTCACATATTCTAGCATTGAATCATGCAAGGATGCATTCTCAGCTATATATTTCCAAAGCCTTGTTACGGATCCCTGTTCGCAGGGGTTCTCCATTTTGGCATATCGTTCTTTCATAGTGTATGCAAAATGAGATGATTGCTCTCGAAGATGAGTTTCATCCAATATTCCATTTATAGTTGTAGACACCTAAAATTGTCATGTCTAATTAAATAAATATTTTATTTATTTAATTACTTTAAGCCTAATTCTTCTATTAATTAAATAAATCTTTATTTATTTAATTAATTCATTTATCCTCTTCTAGCTGTATTTCTCATTTAAATAAATACCTTTATTTATTTAAATTATCCTTTTCCTAAATTAAATAAATATCTTATTTATTTAATTGATCCCACTTCCTCTATTAATTAAATAAATCTTTATTTATTTAATTAATTCATTAACATTTTCTACCTATGACACATGTCATTCATCTCTTAATTCATACACTACCTACCCCTTTCATTATTTTATTATTTTCTTTACCTACCCTCTAATCATAGCCGACCTCTTTTACACCTCTCAATCTTATCCCTCTATTTCTTATAGTGTCTTCTATACAAGGAGATGCTTCCTTCATTATCAAACCCTGGCTAATTCAATTATGTACTTGACTACACTACGCTTTGCATATGAGATCCTACTTGCAACCACATTTCCGTTCTTTGTTGAGATCTTATGCACATAAAATCTGAGAGCAAATATATCAAGAAAGATCAATGGAGATAGGAAGAATGGAGATTCAAACCCTATTGGACATGTGACGATATAATCTTTGTGATTTCATTTGATTTGCATTGTCTTAGGTAATCTTCATATGTTATGGTGGATCTTTGTTGTTGTTAGGCTAGGGTTTTTGTGGTTGAATTCATTTAGTCTTTCAATATTGTCATTGTTGTTTCCATTTTCACCATATACATTTTGGCATGCCCAGTGGGACAACTTTGTATCAGTTCATATTATCTTCTTTGAAACAACGCAACAAGCTGCATTGTCTCAAAGAGGGGCAAAATGTAGACACCTAAAATTGTCATGTCTAATTAAATAAATATTTTATTTATTTAATTACTTTAAGACTAATTCTTCTATTAATTAAATAAAAGAATATTTATTTATTTAATTAATTCATTTATCCTCTTCTAGCTTTATTTCTCATATCCTAAATTCACCATATATCATTCTCATCTTGGGGCAACTTTGTATCAGTTCATATTATCTTCTTTGAAAGAACGCGACAAGCTGCATTGTCTCAAAGAGGGGCAAAATGTAGACACCTAAAATTGTTATGTCTAATTAAATAAATATTTTATTTATTTAATTACTTTAAGCCTAATTCTTCTATTAATTAAATAAATCTTTATTTATTTAATTAATTCATTTATCCTCTTCTAGCTTTATTTCTCATTTAAATAAATACCTTTATTTATTTAAATTATCCTTTTCCTAAATTAAATAAATATCTTATTTATTTAATTGATCCCACTTCCTCTATTAATTAAATAAATCTTTATTTATTTAATTATTTCATTAACCTTTTCTACCTATGACACATGTTATTCATCTCTTAATTCATACACTACCTACCCCTTTCATTATTTTATTATTTTCTTTACCTACCCTCTAATCATAGCCGACCTCTTTTACATCTCTCAATCTTATCCCTCCATTTCTTATAGTGTCTTCTATATAAGGAGATGCTTCCTTCATTATCAAACCCTAGCTAATTCAATTATGCACTTGACTACACTACGCTTTTCATATGAGATCCTACTTGCAACCACATTTCCATTCTTTATTGAGCTCTTGTGCACATAAAATCTGAGAGTAAATATATCAAGCAAGATCAATGGAGATAGGAAGAATGGAGATTCAAACCCTATTGGACATGTGATGGTATAATCTTTGTGATTTCATTTGATTTGCATTGTCTTAGGTAATCTTCATATGTTATGGTGGATCTTTGTTGTTGTTAGGCTAGGGTTTTTGTGGTTGAATTCATTTAGTCTTTCAATATTATCATTGTTGTTTCCATTTTCACCGTATACATTTTGGCACGCTCGGTGGGACTCTTGTCCCTTTTTGCATTTAACATCCGTGTTGCAGATTTTGTGTTTTGAAGTTGCAAATCTGACATTTTCGATGACATTTTGATATTTTCGTGTCTACGTGCTTTCGGATTGCGTTTTTGATTTTCTGTCACGTCTGTGTCTTCGACATTATTTCACTTTTTTTTTTTGATTGCAGGATCACGTCTGTGTTTTCGAATCGCGTCTGTGAACCTCTGAACTGCGTCTGTGTTTCCAGTAGTATTTTCATTTTCCAGATTGCAGGTTTTCATTATAGGTGCTTCTGTGGGCGCTTTAATCACGTCTATGAGATCTAATCGCGTTTGTGACCATTTTAATCATGTCTGTGTCTTGTAGGATTTTTCTGTTTTGCTTTTTTTTGCAGAAATGCATTTGTGAGGTGTTAAAACACGTCTGTGTTGTGGAATCGCATCTTTGTAGGGAAGAATCATGTCTGTGTAGGGTAAAATCGCGTCTGTGTTTTCAAAAAAAAATAAAAAATTCTCATTTAAGGTTTTCATTTTTCGCCATTTTGTCTTGCATTTAATGTTTCAGATCTGGTTTATTTTGAGCTAACATCTTCAGATCTAGCTAACGAAATTGGTGCAACTTATCTTGAAAGCAAAATCGTTTTGTCGAAGGCCCCTATTTCACAAAGTCTTTTGGATCTAAAATTTACCTAACTTGTGTTCTTGCAGGAAGGGGTGATCATTTGAAACAATCCAAACTACTAACAGATCTTTGTTGCAGGACCTTGGCAAGGTTTTTTTAATCTTTATTATGTGTCTTGTTTTCATAGACTAGCAAACACTCCAATTGGTGCCTCAAGCATGGGGTATGGTCCAAGAAGTCGATCTCCACCTAAGAACAATTTGGAGCAACAAATCAGGGACTTACAAAAGAAAATGGAGGACATAAATACACTGAAGCCAACATACACAATGAGAGACATATGTCCTTATCCATTTGACAAGAGCATTCCAATGCCTCCTTTTCCTACACACTTTGTGACACCTAAGTTTGATAAGTATAGAGAAAAAGGGGATCCTAAGGCACACATAAGACAGTTTTTCATAGCTTGCATTGAGGTAGCTTTAGAATAGACATATTTGATAAGATTATTCCCACAAAGCCTAGGTGATCAAGCTATGGAATGGTTCTCCTAACTTCCACCTAGTATTAAGTCATGGGGTGACTTAGCAGAGACATTTATTCAACATTTCTCCTACAACATAGAGATAGACATATCAGTCACTACTTTATGCAACACCAAGCAAAGGGATGGAGAATCTTTTTCATCATTTTTACAAAGATGGAGAAATCTAGCCAGCAGATGCTCTTGTGAAATTCCACAAAAACAAATGGTAGAAATGTTCACCCAGAATGTTAACAAAGACATTGGTTATGATCTAAGGAAAGCTTGTTTGTCCACCTTCAAGGACGTCATTGAAAAAGGCTTAGCGACAGAAAAGGTCCTAATTGAACAAGGAGTCATTAAGATATTCAAGGAAAACAAAGATGACTTTAAAGGAAAAGATAAGCCAAGTTTTTGGAATAAAAACAAGAACACAATCAATGATGGTGTTGTTGATGCCAATATAGTACAACCCAAGATCATTTTTTCTGGATCAAGCTCTACAAACAATCAAGTGAATACTCAAACAACTTCCAAATCATGAAGGAAGTACACTCCATTAGGAGAACCGCTTGAATCAGTCTTCAAAAAGCTAGTGGCAAACAAGATAATCACAATTCCATATTTGCCTCCATATGAACCAAAGGTCAAACCAAATTGGTGGAATGATGATGAGTATTGTGAATTCCATAAGAGCAAGGGTCATAAAATAGGAAATTGTCATCGACTGAAGAACATCATACAAGATCTTATTGATAGAGGTGACATTGAGATTGAAGGACACTCATCCAATCAAGAACATGAGATGTTGAAGGAACCATTCCCAAAACATGACAAGGGAAAAGCTGCAGCCACAGATGACCAGACCAACTATACCAGAGCATCTTATAACTATGATTCAACTATTAACCACATCTCGATGGACAATTATGTCTCTACCATTATCATCAAGGACAAAACCCTTGAGAATTCTACCTAGAGACCCAAGATCATTCTGAAAGGAATTGGATCTTCTTCCGAACCTACCTCTGAATGTCATGTTACAACCCATCAAGGTAAATTCTTTTTGCAAGGTGTTCCAGCTAAAAACACTGCTTCCCCATCAACCAAGCCTAAATACAACCTTGTAGAATAGTTAGGGAAGACACCCGCGCTTATCTCCATCCTTGAGCTCTTATGCATATCCCCCACACATAAAGCTATTCTTGACAAAATCTTGAGAGACACTATTTTTCCTACTGATTTGAACGTGGACCCATTTCAAGCCATGGTGGGATACCTTTCCATTCCACACTCTCTTACATTCATAGAAGCTGATGACACCTCCATAAGTTAGCCACATAATGCACCTTGACACATTGAAGCCTTCATACACAAACATCAAATAAAATGAGTCCTGATAGATGGAGGAGCAGGTCTAAACATTTGTACATTGAGCACTATTAAACAATTAGGATATTTAGATAAAGTTGTGAATTCTACAAACAAAATCACCATTAAGGCATATGATGATGAAGAGCATTCATCCAAAGGCACAGTCACCTTACCTCTCAGAGTTGGGCCAGTTACAAAGGATGTGGTTTGTCAAGTCCTAGACCTAGAACTCACATACAATATATTACTAGGATGTCCTTGGATTCATGAGATGAGCGCAGTACCATCTACATATCATCTATGTATCAAGTTTCCACACAATGGAGTTTAAGTGACTGTCAAAGCAGATCCAAATCCATTCATATATTGCAACAATCTACAACCTCGATCAGAAATAACAATCCCCGTCAATCGAGAAGCTATTCCTTCATCAGCATATGTGGATCTAGAATCCTTGAAACCTTCTACATCAAAACAAGCAGAGCTCAAAGAAAAATTCAAGATTAAAGATCTAGGATGTGGTGAGTATATCTTTCATGTTGATCAACTCCCATTATCTCCTAATGTATTTAGTCAACAGGAACAACCTACAAACAACTTGCAATATCAAGGAATTGGGTGTGAACCATCTAGTGTTGTGGCTACTAAGTTTGAATGTGAATCTCCTCTAGTGGTGCAAGCAGCTCTTGATATCAATAGTCCTAAGTGTGGTTCCAACAAAGAATCTATTGAGTGTATCACCAACCCTCTTGAGAACTCACATAACCTTACCATATCATCCACTCATTCCATTTCCACTCCACTTCTAGACTTGGATCAACAAGAATTACAAAAGCCCTTACTAATTGAGGATCAAGAATCAAGCTTTGAAAAGAAACATATAAAAGTCAAAAATAAAGAGAAGTCCTTTAGTCCAAATCAAAATCAAAAGCTATTGGACTCTACAAAAATCAAAGTCAAGGATAAAAATCCTATGAAGCAAAAAGAGCAAGAGTTGATCTCCCCTAATACCAAAATAACTGGGGGCAAAAGCTCTACAATTTCAAGTCAAAAAGTACACTTGTTGATCCTAAGTCTCCATCATGCTATCCTACTTTCAGTTCTTTTCACAGTCATAAGCCTTCATAACTCATCCACTTGTTCCACACATCCTTTCCCTTCTGGCAATACATCATGGACCTCTAATGGAGCTTCCTCGAAGGACTTTGTTATCAGGGATGCCCAAACTTCTTTAGGTGACATGCATATGGGCCTGTGTAGTCCACACGCTAGTAATTCTATCTCAGTTCCTTTATCAAGGAAGACAATCACTCAAGCTACACATCATTCAGTCAAGGAACAATGTAGATACAATCATAAAATAAAGCCTCACACATTTGAGGTGGGTGACTTAGTTCTCAAAGAAAATCCTAAAAATCAGCAAGACAAAGAGAAGAAGGGCATGTTCAAACCAAACTGGCTTGGTCCTTACATCATCACAGCAGCATATGTATCTGGTGCATATCAGCTCTCAACCACATAGGGCAAACCTTTGGAGGATCCTATCAACAACATGCACCTTCGTAGGTTTTACACATAGCTCTTCAGAGTATCCTAATTCAAAAATACAAAAAAAAATCATAAAACAAACAAAAAAAATCGTTACTTGGTGAAAACCTGGCAAATAGGCGCTTCGTGACACAAAAAAAAAAAATTTGAAAAAAATTGAAAAACAGAAAAACATTTCGTCCAACGGTGAAAACCACTTCGGTGGCACCCTAGGAAAGTACCATGGTGAAAAATGGGTCACCGATGCCATGTGTAGAGACATTGCTCCTCCCTCCTTTAGGATTCCATTTCATCCTTTCACTATGCACACACTCACGACCTATTCATCCATAATAAACATACACATTCCCATCATGGCTTGTTATTGATCTACCCAAGATTGGTTAGCCATCCATAATAAACCTTCGTTTTCACTCCTTTCCATTCATAATAAATCAGCTCCTATCTGTGGCTAAGGCAAATCCTACATCTCATAATGGGTGTGGAACTAAGAGCATCACATGTTTCGAGGAGTACAGTTTCTTCCACTTTTCTTCAGTCTATCCGTGCACAATCTGCAATAAAGAAACATCTACATTGCCAATCCACAATAAAGTTCCATCTTCTCCGCAATAAAGTATTAGTTTGATGGATTTCATCAATTTCAGAGGAGACATAGTAGCAACAATGGGCTTCAACAAATCAAATCTTTCAATAGACTCAGACAACATATGGTTCAGTGCTATCTATCCTTTTTGTGAAAGTGAACATTGTGACCACAATCAAATAAGACTTATACAAGTGATAAGAGACACTAAGCTTGAGGACTATAGTGGATGTTGGTGTCGAGTCTTAATTTTCTTTTTTGATTTTATCTTTTGGGTGACATGTCTTTTAGCTTTTTTAGGATGTCTCTAACTAGAGATTTTATCTCCAGGATGTCTTTGACTAGAAAGGCGAGGATGGGGTATCGTCACCTATTTTTCTTTGTTGTCTGTGGATTGTCTCTTAGTAATGCTATGACTTGTCCAAGGATATGAGAACACTAAGAGTCTAGTATGAACTGGGGCATTCCTTGTTTGCAACTGTCTTATATCCATGCAAATAGGTACATTGACTTTCTAGGTCGAACATATGCCTCGATTGTCATAACCTATTTTCCATAATAAAGCTCAATGATGATAACACACAAGAAGCTCTTTCACTTTCATATCTTATATCTTCCATCCCCCTTTCTTGATTGACTTCCATCGTCCTTCTTGAGTTTGTGTAGCCTGCTATCACATGACTGAGTATAATGACACGCCAAAAACATTTTCATTTCATGTAGTTGCACCTGCAATATCACATGTTAGCATTTCATACATACATATAGATATCACAATTACATCACATCCTACACACAACATATATTAGCACATTTTACATTTTTATCATGTAAATAGTCATTTGCATTATCATATTCATTTGCATTTCATACATTCACATTTGCATTGGCATAACTATGTAGGGGAAAAAGCGAGACTAGGCTAACATGTCCTAATCCTACCTTTTCACACACATTGTGGAATATGAAAGAGCCTAGAGGTATCACACAATTGGCTACTTCTTTTTGTGGAAGAGAGAGCCATGGGCTACCTATTAGGGTTTCTATTCCTTTGTTGTAATTGAAAGATAAAATGATGCAAGTTCAATTCCTAACCCCAAAGTGCAAGTATGAACTACTAACAAGATTGCAGAATTGAAACTAAACAATGGAAAGCTGTAAACACAAGGACAAGACAAGAATGCAAATGCATACCCAGAGTTAAAATCTGAGTGAAAATGTTCAGGACGGGGGTGTAGGCGCCACTGTCCTGATTCTGCCCTTGAAACTGCTCCTGAAACTGTTGTTTTGCCACCTGAAGAGCTGTCTGAAACTTGTTGTCTGACAGAAGGACCAGGGCACCCAGCGCCCCTGTCCCAGGGACCAGGGCGCCCAGCACCCCTATCCTGGCAGGACCAGGGCGCCCCACGCCCCTGTCTTGGTCTTTTGCCCTGAAATTTGGTGTGAAGTTCTATCACGGTCTGCTTCCATCGGATCTGCAATTTGCGACATCATCCGAATTCTGAAATCTACACTTATATCTAAAAAGGTATGGTGGGCGGCTATATAGGGTTTTTCCTTAGTCAAACCCCCACTTTGGTGATTTCCACCTCGATGAATAGCCAAGTTGTATTGTAAAAGTAATGTGTGTGTAGACCTTGTGTGTGTGCAAGATCCTAAAATGCAAGTAAGCAAACTAGAGCAACCTAGAAAGTAAACCCTAATTGCTTGTAAATGATAATGTAAATGCTCCAAATCAAGATGCAAAGTGATCTAAAGCATGAGTACAAATGATACCATGAGGCTTATGCAAAGACATGAAAACAACATGAAATCATACCCAACCCCAAGGGAGGGGTACAAGCCAATCTTCAGTCGGTAATCCCCTATTGCTCTTCAATGTCTTCAAAGTCCTAAATGGATGAATGAAATTGATGAATGCTTGATGGGTGGATGTTGAATGTTGTTGAAGTCTTCAAAGATCTACTCTTTCACTGCATAGAAGGCCCCTTAAACCAAAATTTTGGATCCTTTCAAATGAAGAAAGAGAGCTCTTATATATGAAACCCTAGGTCTTAATTTCAACTTTTGGCTGACCTAGAGATTGAATCTCCTGCCAATTTCTTAGGGTTAAGCTTTATTTTATGATTGGATTGCGCTCCTAAAATTTTGGGGAAAATGTCTGGGACCATGTGCACTCCGGGCGCCATGGTTCTGGCAACTTTTCACAAAATTTTCAGGGCCGTCGGATATGATGATTGTAGAGAGAATCCCGAAGTTACAGGTGATTTCAAGATGTTTTGGCCCCCGAAATCAAGCCCCCAAGTTCAAAATAGGACCTAATTAGGGTTTTTGATTAAATGATGTATTGGAGGAATAAAATGAAAGGGGAACACTTTAATGAAAGGGCCCAACTTTATGATGTGGAAGATGATGAAATAGGACCTTAGACCTAATTAATTTGATTAATTAAGTGCTAAAGGGGAAATGCGATGCAAAGTGCAAAATGCACCAAGGCGGGTGCTAAACTAGGTGTGAAATTGTACCACCCTAGCAAATGCGTACAATTTATGATGCTACAATAACATATAAAACATAAAAGAACAAAAAAATTGCATTTCATCATGTACATATTTGCATCCATATCATAAGCATCACATAGCAACATACATCATGAAACATCTCATCACATAGGTACGCATGCATATAGCTGCCGCAAAGATGAATCATCTCATATATATAATCATACGTGTCATGATACAATGATGTCAAAATACATATGGATACACAGCCAACCCTTGTGTTGCCCTATCCGGATAGAGGAATCCACTGATCACTCCTACTAATACTACTGGTAGCGCCAATCCAGTCTGTGTCATGGTATCCCATGCCACATGTCCAGCCCTCATCTCTAGTCCTAGATCCTGAAACACTCATCTCAAACCATCCCTATCTCTGTCTCGATCATAGGGAATTAACTCCCCATCGATCAGTATCCGCAGTATCCTATACACATCCTCCAAGGTGACTATCATCTCACCCATCGACAAATGCAAAGTACAAGTCTTGGAGTGCCATCTCTTAGCCAACGCAGTCAACAACCCCATGTTCGCCTAAAACTCAAGCACATACATAATATGTCACAAACCCATACCCTCAATGGCAGCCCCATTCGAATGTCAACTCTGGTGGCAACCTCTGAGTCGACGGGAATCTCTCTCGCGACTCCAACACAGGAAAATACTCCTGCAGTCAAGCACATCAATCATGTCAGTCATAGTGGCATTCACTATTCATCACAAAATGCTACTTTTTATCTAAGTGCGTATGGTACTCTATCCTAGTAACACTCACTGTTCATCACAAAGTGTTGCTTCTATTCTAGTGACACTCACTATTCATCACAAAGTGTTGCTTCTATTCTAGTGACACTCACCATTCATCACAAAGTGTTGCTGATTATCCTAGTGGTACTCCCTGTTCATCACAAAGTACTACGTGTTTTGCACTCCCTGTTCATCACAAAGTGTTGCTCACATTTGCACTCATTGTTCATCACAAAGTGCTACTCATATTTTAGTACTCCCTGTTCATCACAAAGTACTATGTCTTGGTACTCACTGTTCATCACAATGTGCCTTGATCTATCATATCCTAGGGCTTCTGCGTGAGTGAATCATCTTGAGTAGTTTCCTAATTGGCAACATATGTTCTATCAAGGAATTATCAATCCTATCCCTATTTGCTATCACAAAACTGTCGATTTGACCTTGAAGACATAAACGCGCCTTCAGGACATAAACGTGCTTACATATTGCATAGACGCACCTGGCACTAGCACAGATGTGCCTTAGCATTTTTTATCCTACTTGACATTCCTAAAAGTGCATTTATTGCACTACCTAAGATGCATTTATGACAACATTTATTGCAACAAAGTACAAGGAGGTTTTGCGGTACTTACTAGCTCTCTTGCATCTACTGGCCTTTGAAATAGGCGAACGCGATCGAATATGTCAACCAATACCATTGCTGCTGACTGTTGCTGCTTTATCTCACTCTACACTCTGATCTCTTGGATGTGTGGATGACAATGAGGATGTTTTCCCCTCATGGTCTATCTTATAGACTACCCTAGCCCTAGCCCTAGGCCTCATTTCCCGAGTCGGTCTTCTTTATCTCGTGACTCTGTCACTCTATCCGGTCAGTCCATTCTAGCCTTTCTTTCTTATCGAGAGATTGTCTGCAATCTTTTCAGAAATTTTCATCCAATCTCTCGAGGGGGTATATCATTCCCATCTTGGGGCAACTTTGTATCAGTTCATATTATCTTCTTTGAAACAACGCGACAAGCTGCATTGTCTCAAAGAGGGGCAAAATGTAGACACCTAAAATTGTCATGTCTAATTTAATAAATATTTTATTTGTTTAATTACTTTAAGCCTAATTCTTCTATTAATTAAATAAATCTTTATTTATTTAATTAATTCATTTATCCTCTTCTAGCTTTATTTCTCATTTAAATAAATACTTTTATTTATTTAAATTATCCTTTTCCTAAATTAAATAAATATCTTATTTATTTAATTGATCCCACTTCTCTATTAATTAAATAAATCTTTATTTATTTAATTAATTCATTAACCTTTTCTACCTATAACACATGTCATTCATCTCTTAATTCATACACTACCTACCCCTTTCATTATTTTATTATTTTCTTTACCTACCCTCTAATCATAGCCGACCTCTTTTACACCTCTCAATCTTATCCCTCTATTTCTTATAGTGTCTTCTATATAAGGAGATGCTTCCTTCATTATCAAACCCTGGCTAATTCAATTATGCACTTGACTACACTATGCTTTTCATATGAGATCCTACTTGCAACCACATTTTTGTTCTTTGTTGAGCTGTTGTGCACATAAAATTTGAGAGCAAATATATCAAGCAAGATCAATGGAGATAGGAAGAATGGAGATTCAAACCCCATTGGACATGTGATGGTATAATCTTTGTGATTTCATTTGATTTGCATTGTCTTAGGTAATCTTCATATGTTATGGTGGATCTTTGTTGTTGTTAGGCTAGGGTTTTCGTGGTTGAATTCATTTAGTCTTTCGATATTGTCAATGTTGTTTCCATTTTCACCATATAAAATAGTTACTCCATTCAATTCTCTGGATATGCAAAATTGTTTTACCAAAGTTAGTAGCTTACTTCAAAAATCAGATGCACTGTTGAGGCTCCAATAATGAGGAAACACAATAGACATGGCTTTGAGTAGATTGTCAGGAGGGAATCTGTTTCTAATTTGTGAGGAAAGATCATATGCAATTTTCTTCACAGAAGTAGTTACGTCTCAACAATCTTGTCGAAATCTTCCTTTGTAACTCTTGCTAGTTTCTTCCTGGGGTGCTTTCCTAGTTCCTCGGGGTCAACCATGGCATAGAAGTGCATTGGTATCTCAACTCCCTGTACATTGGCACATACCTCCTCATCTACACTGATTTGTAAAAAGTTATCAGGATTGTTCAAATCTGTGAGTGTCTGCCACTTAACAAATTTTTCATCAGATAGTGTTGGTTGATTTTGATAGAGATTGTTGAGGGTCATGCATGTCATCTTACACAGCGTAGCATATTCTACAATAGACATAGCTCTTTTTTGGGTAGCCTTAATAATATTCCTCATTTTCTCTAGCATGGGCAGAAGAGCTACTAAAGTTAAGAGTGTCTCTAAATTACTTAACCTGCCAAGAAGTTCAGGAAATTTTGGTTGATCTAATTCATCGCGAGTTGTGTGAAATAGTCCAATCAAGGATGGATATTCTGAAAACACTTGATGTGTTGGACCATCCAAAGAGATCCATCTAGTATCATTATCCTTGAGAAGCTTGTTCCCATCAGTTAATCCATCAGCAAAGTATTGAAATTCCATAAATCGCGTGGGACTTTGACAGAAGTGTGAGTAGAGCTCTCTAATTAAAATTTCAATTTTTTTAACCAAAGAAAACTCACTCACAATTTCAAAAGCTAGATTCATTCTGTGAGCCATGCAGTGAATTGTAGTAATGTACAATGCAAATGAAGTTTCAATCTTTGTACAAAGATCGTTCCTGTGACCTTGCATTACTGAAGCTCCATCTGCTTCCACACAAACCAATTTTTTGGCTACCGTCATGTCATCCATACCTCCATATTCAATTAAAATTCTCTTTACTAGTTGAAATAAATTTTTCCTTGTCGCACTCTCCTTCATTTTAGCAACAGATAGTAGATGAGGTTGGCGGGTATGATTCTCTACAGTATAAACATGCATGCATACCCATGAAGTATTGTCTACTGTCATAACTTCGTCTAAAGAAAATGTAATGAAGTTTGACTCTCTTATTTTTTCCTGTACATCTTCTTTTTCAACCTCAGTAAGACAACTTGCCCATTCCCATCCACTGTTTACTGACCAGTGTCTATTAGGATAGTTAGGAACTTTCAAAAAGTGTAATAAACCAATAATTGATGGGGAATCTGTCATAGCACGCCCTCTGCTCAAAATATGAAAAACAATGCTTAACTAAACAACTTTTCCCAGTTGTTCTATTTGCATTGTTTTTCCAAAAAAAGCTTCAATAGAACCTTTAACTTCAGCAAGCTTCATCTGTAATTTCTCATGAAAATAATAATCTTCGGCATTCCTCACATGCTTACATTCATCTTTTTTTTTCCATCTTTTCACTGATTTTTCAACCCCGTCTATCATTTGTTTTTCATAAAATTTACCCATATGATTTTCTATGGTGTCAAATTTTAGCTACAACCTAATTTCCTTGTTATGTTTCCAAGTGCAAATCTTACACCTGCATTCTATTGGAGGCTCGCCTTCAATTAGATTCTCCACTGGTTCAATGAATGAATACTTTGATGCCCAATTAATTTGAAAATTCCTCACTGACATATCCCACTCCCGATCCTTTTTTGATTGTGGTTCACCCTTTTTTGATATGGCTTTCTCCTTCCATGCATTATCATCAATGGCATTATTACCCAAGTTGATTATATCATTTTGGCTAACTTGGGTATCTACCAGATAATCTTCTTCAAGATCATCCTGATTTGAGATATCAGGTTCGTCGTTGTCTTCAACATGCAGTGCAGGTGGCAAATTTTGTACTTGTACTTGTGATGATGTACCTTCCTGATTTTCACCAGTACCACAATCATTTCCAATGCCAAAGTATGAAGACAACATTCTGCTTTTTGTTGGTCTCTCCTGGCCTTCCCCACATTCAAGTTTCCTACCCCTCTTCCTGTTTGACATCTCCAATGAAATAAAGGTTGCCAAAAAAATATCAATTTGCTAAAGAAGCAATAATAGACTATAATGTATAATACACCACTTCAAAAATATGATCGATCACCTTTAGGCTTTAGGTTGCTAGTAGTTGCCAATACAGTCAACAACAATGATTTTCCTTGGTCTGAAACTTCACTATTGATTAGAATTTAGAACCTAGAACCCACCAGATTGTGTTGAGATAGATCTGATCTTTGCATGTATTTATACCAATCCTTATATGGTGAATTCCGGGGGAATTTTATATGGTATACAAATATTTGGCGAATCTCGTGTAACTATAACATGACTTATGTAATTTTTGAGGTGATTATAGGTCATCCAAATACGACTTATGTAATTTTCGAGGCGATTATAGGTCATCCAAATAATAGGCGAATACAATATAGTTGGTGAAAGTTGGGGTGAATGGAGACACTCATCAGCAAGATGTCAGGTGAATTGGGTCCCCCTGGCTAACAAATCTTCACATTCCTATAGGCAAATTAAGGTCATCTATTAAGGCAACCTCAGAGAGTGTAGGCGAAACAATTAAATTTATTGTAAGTCCACCATATATTGTATTGGCAAAATCATCGCATAGAAACATTTAATTGCATAAAACATATGTTGATTGGGCCGTGACTTTGATGGAAATTGATAATGTTCTGGCGACATGGCCACCCCCAAACGGTACAAAATATTTGCCATTTCCGACATGGCCGATGTGAAAAATTTGCCATTGGTGAATATTCGCCACTAAAGTAATCTCTGAACAAAACCCATTCAGCTCTCTGCATGGGGTCAAAATCATGAGAAATAACTATAAAAAGACAATGAGGGGAAATGAGAGTAGAAACTCCACCTCGACCAACTCATGCTAGGAAGAAAAAACTAGGCTATCCGGCCAAATAACACGACATGCAGTAGTAAGCATGAAACTGACAATTTTAACTTCCTGGAGGTAGAGAACATCCAGGCCAGAAACATGTTGATGAACATCTCTAATATAATACTTTCTCATGAGGTCTATGAGACCTCAAAAATTCCATGAGATGTAATTCTTGAAAAATATTGCATATCATCCTCATCCCCAAGAGAGGAGAAGCTATTGCGCATAAAATTTGAATTGAAACCAGAAAGAGAGGCCCCACTAGAAATAACTCTTCACTTCTCGGAACCACCATCTGCAATCTCAACATGCCTAGAAGGGCTACGAGACTGGCACATGGATTATGGAGTAGAAATCATGAATGCAACCTGAGGAGTGTAGACCCAAAGGGGTCGAGAGGTAACCTCAACAAAATCCTTCCCCGGTTAGCCAAGGTTTGAAACCAAAGCAAACGACATAGAGACCACCTAGGTAGATGGTGCCTATAGAGGAGTCTCTGCCATCGGCTGAGAACTTCAACCGAAGGGTTTCTTTTGGGTAGAAGCCACATATTTATTACCTTTATGAACCACCATGGTTCATTCATCTATTTTTGCTCCCTCCACAGGTTGAGAGTCTGTCTCCTTAACAGGGGATTTCGTCTTTGGCACAGCCAAAGGACAATCCTTTATTCTGTGCTCTCCTGACTGGCACCTAAAATAGATGTTGGGAAGATTCAAATAAAGAACCTTCTAGGTGAAGGTATTGCCACCCAGTTGAATATCAATAGTTTCTTTGAGGTTGTAGGAAAGGTCGATGTCAACGGAAACCCTCTTTTGACAGCGAGCATCGAAAAAATGGTCTGGTTCAAGACAAATAACTTTTCCAACAAACTGAGCAATAGTTTGCATGAAAGGACAACAAGGAAAAGTTAGACTAGGGAATTCAATTTAGACCAGGACTCTCAACTTTTTTTAATCTAAGACAAAAAAGTCTCAAGACCAATGCTGGAAAACTAGAAGGGAAGACGAAGAAGATAGCCTCAACATGGAAAGGGTTCGAGAAGCAAAACAAAAAAAAACTCTTGGTGAGGCTTTGAACGCCATCAAGCTAGACCCCTTGAGGAGTCCAATATTTGGCAACCTATTCACATAACATGCTTTTAGGAGGGATCTTACCCACAAAATATCCTATCAAAGTGCATTTTTAAAGCCACTCACATGCATTATCAAAATCTTGAATAGGAAGCACAACATCAGGCGAGGGCATGCCTCGTGAAACACTTTCAAAACAAATTTGTGAGGGCATTTGTTATGGGGGTTTCATGAGTATCTGTCTCAACAAATCCAACACCGACATCAATTGTTGGGATAAAGTTGGTCGGAGCCATAATAAACTAAAATCCTGCAGTAAATGCGATATGACATGCAAGAAATTTTTTAGAAAAGCAGTACACAACCTAAAACCCTAGCAGAGCTCACAAACCATATTTATTGTTTGGGTGATCATGTTTGTGACATTCTTCCAACATTTGCATGTTGCAAGGTAGTTGTTGATAGACTGTGTTGCATAACAGGTGATACATTGACCATGTTTGGTTGATGTCCAAAGGTTAGCGTGTTTGTAACTAAACTTATATTTTTTTGGGACACCCTTGATGATGTGTTTGAGGACATGAGAGGATATTTACTAACATGTGATATGACTAGACACAAGTCAGTTGTGTAATTGTATATGACCTTGGTAGGGGCTGACTTGTTTGCACAATTACTTAAATAGATTTGGGGGTTATCTAGTATCTTAGATTGGTTGTTGGACTTGCATTGTTGGTAAAGGATGATGTTGTTTCCAATATTGTTACAATTATTCTATCGATATATTTGTTGTTGTGCCCCTAGTTGATTCATTTGTTGTTGGAATCGAGGAACTTGTGGCATCTATTGTTGATATTGTGGTGCATATTATTATTGCACTTGTTGATATTGTGGATCTAGTTGATATAGTTGGATGGTGGGTTGTTGTGTGATACGATGCATTGGCCCAACATGTTGATATGCTTTGGGTTGTTGAGGTTGATATTGGATGTCTACTTGTATAGTTGAATGTGTTTATTGTTGATATTGGTTTCTCATGTGTCTATTCGTGAGAGGAGGGCTAGTATGTTTGATTGTGTGATGAGAGATTGTATGTCAACTGACTCTATGTTTGTATTTGGACCCATAAATCTTCAAAATAGTTTGGACCTTCGAGATCTACTCTCTTCACTTTTTTAACTTTTTGTTCCAAGATCTCTATTTCTCAAGCTACTTTTTTCTCTAGTGATGGAGAAATAGGGATGACATTTGTTTGTTCTTGATAGGTTTGATCCAAGTTTTGGGACATGTACAAGTTGGATTAATATGATTGGTCATCTGATTGGAATGACACGGTCTCATCAAACTTGGAAGGTTGATAGGGGGAATGTTGTCTCCTTAAAGTTTGAGAGCTTGCTTCAACGATTTCACTATATGCCATTTTTTGGATTTTAAAAGGTTTAGGGATGATATATGCAACTAATAGAATTGTAAATGCAACCTAAAAGGATAATAATGCAACTTTTTTCTTGGACTTTTATGTTTTGTAATGACAATGAGATGCAACTAAGTGCAATCTTAGAGGATGATAATGCAATCTATGTTTTTGATTTTTTTGACAAATTGGTTTAAGGAATGACAAAGTGCAATCCTAAAGGATGACAATGTAACCTATTTTTTTGTTATTTTTGAAGATTATGAAAAATTAGGGAATGCAAGTCTAAAGAGATACCCTAGGGGATTGAAATGGAATCAAGACCTTTTAAGGACAAAAGGACAAATTGACAAAGTCTCACCTATTGCTTGGATATTAAGCTAGGTTTGATGAGATATTGTTGTTGATAAAAGGACAAGGGTTGATCAAGGTCAAGACTCCCTAATAATGAATTTGGATATGATCTAAAGATTTGATTCTTCAAGTTTGACAAATATAATTTTGGAGACTAAATGCAAATTTAAGTTGATGATACAAACTAAGGACATTGTAAGGATATGACAGGAAATGACTTTGAGACCTAGATGCAAAATGGATAATGATAATGTCATGGACCACTACGAAAGGTAATGAATATTTCCTACAACCTAAGGTTGGACAATGTAAAACCTAACCTAAAATGACATGAATGTTTAAATAAAGGACTCCAAATATTTGAAAAGCCATGTTATTTAAAACCTTTTCAAAATTTTGGGTGATAAATTTGATGTTTGAGACAAGTTTTTTTTTTTAAACCTTGTTTGAATTTTTCGTAACCAAGTTGTTTGCGACCTTGTTTTGATGTGATCTTTGTTCAACAAACACATAATACAAAATCTCTATTTGACTTTTGATTAAAATAAGATCACATTCAATTCCAACCTAAACTTTTGGCCAAGACAATACTTGTTGAATCCCCTTGCCCAAAATACCACATTCAATTGGATAGATAGAAGCTTGGTAGCATTGGCTTCCCCTTGTACAATACTCACTTCTCAGGCATACCAAGCTTCAAATTTCTAAAGACCCAAAGATATCAAGAAATTTTTTAACTCAAATTGAAGAGTACATGAGGGGTTTCTTCAAAATGCACGTACCACAATTCCCAAGTCAACAAGTAGAAGGTAAGGCTACTAATAGAATTTGGCTCTTAGTGGGGGAACTTCAATGGAACTTGGTGTCTACCCATGCAGTGGTGACTCATGTAAGAGCTTGTCCTATCTCTAACTGCCTTAGTTGAACTAATTTTAACAATACAATCAAAATTAACATGACACAACCTCTTATGCCATAGCCAACTCTCATCAGTATGAGAAATCAAACATGTCTTATTACCAATGTTCAAGTGAAAGATATTACCTCCAGTCTGAATACCGGTTGCAATCTCCAAACCAGGTTTGTTAATGATCTTGCATTTTCTATCTTTAAACTGAAGTTGGAAACCCTTGTCCACCAATTGACCAACACTTAAAATATTATTCTTTAAACCTTCTATATAATAGAAATTATCAGTATTATGCTTGTCATCCAAATAAATAATACCTCTACCTTTGATCATGCATGCTTTGTCATCTCCAAGTCTGACTTGACTACCATTGTATTCTTGTTGGGTCAAAAATTTTCTTTTATCTCCAATCATATGATGTGAGCATCCACTGTCAATTACCCATTCATCCTTGTCTTCAACTTTTGTTACCAAGGCCTTTTCTTCATTCATGATAGCTAGTTTTGGTTCATCTTTCTTAAAGCATAGAACACCCATTCCTTTCCATTATCAGATCCACTAGCAGAGTCTTCTGTCAGTTCATCCCTAGAGTCATCACTTACTCCTTCCTCATCCACTATGTAGCAGTGTTTACTTTTCTTGAATCTATATATGTTTTGGTTAGGCTTAAATGATTTCTTAACTCTCTCTTCAAATCTTGCATTCCTTTCAAGACATCTAGATGAAAAATGACCAATCTTATTACATGCAAAACATTTAAAATATGTTTTTCCTTCATACTTACTTCCCATCGGTCCTTTAGGTACTCTTCTAGCAAATAAGGCTTCAAGTTGCTCAAATTCTTCATCCTCTTTCCTCATATCTTCCAATTCTTTTGCGTATAAGGCTTTCCAATCACTTTTGTCAGTATATGATGATCCATGAAAAGTAGGTTCAAACTTTATAGCTCCAGAAGATCCAAATTCTTCAAGCTCAAAAGCAGATAATTTCCCTATCAGAATGTCTCTATTAATGAAGTGTTTGCCATTATTCTTAGCTCATTAATTGTAGTTGCCTTCATCTTGTAAGCCAGTGGAAGGACTCTCAAGACTTTGGAAACTATTTCATCTTCACTCAGAGATCCTCCACAACATTGAATTCCCATAACAATCTCATTTACTCTTTTTATAAACACAACAATTCTTTCATTATCTTCCATTTTCAAGTTTTCATATCTTAGCTGGTAACCATCAAGTTTAGCAATTTTGATAGTAGGATCACCTTCATTCAGAGTTTGCAATTTATCCCACATAACCTTTTTCGATGATTTATCAGTTAATCCCATTATTTGTTGATCAGTAAGTGCACACAAGAGGGCTTCTCTATCTCTGCAATCATTTTCAATATTCTTGTCCAAGTTTGCAGGAGCAGGATTGCCAGATGTCAGATCATAAGGTGTATATCCTTTCTTAGTGATCTCCCAAATATCCTTGCCAAGACATCTAAGATGAGTCTCCATTCGAATTTTCCATATCCCATAATTTATTTCATCAAGCTTAAGGATTTCTCTTCTGAAAATAGTTGGCGGTGGATTTGAAGTGTTAGCTGCCATAGGATCTACCTCAAGAGGTTAAGCTTCTGCAAAAGAGGACCAAATCTCTGATACCAATTGTTAGAATAACCAGTGAACAACTAAGAGGGGTGGGGGGTAAATCAATTATTAACAGATTATATCAATTAATCCACTTAATAACCTTTAATCAAATCACATAAATATTAAGTACCGGAATAGCAAAAACAGATACCGATAAGCAATAAAATTTAAGAGTAAAACATATAATCAAGACAATGCAATCATACCACATAACACCATCATTTGTACGTGGAAAACCCAAAAAGGGAAAAACCATGGTGGGAAGCCTACCCACAATCAAATGCTACTTCTACAGAAAGTATGTGATACAATGAGGGGCTTGCACATGCAGGAAGGCACACTACCTAGAGCATACTGCTCATTACAAAAGAGTCTCATTGACTACACAGAGGTAATAACCATCTCAAGATAAATGAACAAAAATCCAAAATAATGAACTGTTAGAGATAGCATCTACCCTGCCTGGTTATAGTCTCAGTTAAGCTCAATATCAGAGGCATTTGACCTCTTCCTTAGTCCCAATGTGATCATCTATGATTGACCAAATCTCCTTTGCATATGGTATTAAATTTCAATACCATGAACATATCCCCATAATCTACAATGAGATCTTACACCATTTTATACCAACCCTAAGGATTAAACCAATTAGGTTGGCCACCTAAAAGATATTACAATAAGATCATTACATGCATCCATATTACAATGATATGCCATGTCGGCTTAAGACCAAAACAACAATAACCAATCCATAAATCATCTCGGTAAGGTATAGAGAACATGTTAACATGATATCGGTCCATAACCTAGATAGGCACTGGACCTATTCTGGGTCCACCATGCCAAAGCAATGTCTTCAAATAGTTGAGGCATGATCAAATAACATCTTTAGCATCCTGAAATCCATCTAGAAGCCACACCAACACCACTTATTCATCTTGTCAAGATTTCTCAGTGAAATCTCTGTCGGTTAAACTTTAAACCAATGTCGGTAAGGGTTTACAAGAGTGTATGATAGCATTTGATTACCAAGTCAATACCAACTGACCAAAACATGCTCCAGAAGCATGTAACAAATAAAACCAAACATACTCCATTGATCCAAACATGTCGGAAGTGTCCAATAGATAGTCTCTTCTATCGGTAACACTAGATCTTCTACCTGTAACCAAAACCTATCTATTAGTAACCAACCATAACAACTAGTGTTGAAATCAATGACAAAACATCAATGCAACACATAATCAATTCATCCATATTGCCAACATTGTCTTTGTTCCTTTCTCATCCTCTTACTCTCCCTCTCCCTCCCTCCCTCCCCAACTCTCTCTCTCTCTCTCTCTCTCTCTCTCTCTCTCTCTCTCTCTCTCTCTCTCTCTCTCTCTCTCTATCCCCCTTTTCCTCCGCCCTTTTTTTATTATAAGTAAATCATATGGGGTTTTCAACATAAAAAGCATGTACGAGTTATGGGAATTATGAGTGTTGGCCTATTGGGTATTTTTAGGGACTAATTACACATACGAGTTAACTAAACATAACATGTACATGTTTCTTGCATATATTTTTATTTGGTCAATGACCTCAACGATCACAAAAGGAGTTTTTGAAGTTGTTGAAGGCCCCACTGAAACTAATACTGTGATTTTGTGACAGTTTTATATGTCAAAATAAGGGAAATTTTGTTTTGCATTATTTCAAATGATTGAATTGTTGTTCTAATTAGGTCAAAATGATTCTATTTAGGAAAATAAAACAAGGAGAGGCTAAAAAGGAAAGACAAAGGTAGCGTATAAAGAAATTACGTGAACTAAGAACAATGGGACAAGAAGGTATGTCATCCACAACATCTCAATTAGATGTATCAAATGAACCTAATGCAATTGAAGAAGAAATCACAATCAATAATCAAACAAATGATAAAGATGCACCAACAACATTTGATTTACCAAATGAACCTAATGCAATTGAAGAAGAGACCACAATGAAAAATCAATCAAATGATGAACATACACTAGCTCAATTTGATGCGATGAATGTACCTAATGCACGCAATGCACCAATGTTAACACCTCCTAGAATTATTCATAGGAAACCAAAGTATCTAATTGACATCGATGAGAATATTTTGAAGCCAATGCTTGATAAAATAAATGAACGAACTTGTAGAAGAATATGGCAACACGATTTTGAAAACTTAAATCAAACTGGAAGATGCCAATTAATTGTTGAAATGATTAAAAATTTAAATTTTAGAGAGACAATGAAAATTCTAGGCCTAAGATCATCAAAAAGTAATAGTGAAAGAACTATTGTGAGAAATCTATTTGATGCATATCAAGCTATTGGTTCAAAATCACATACTAAATATTCTAATGTTACTTGACATGTTATTACATCAACCATAATGAGCAAGAAAATAAAAAAAGATCATTTGATAAGAAAAAGAAGTAATTCATTAAACATAAGTAGAACATTACATAAATAATTAGAGAGAGAGAAAATAGAGGATCCTAACAATAATTCTCTTAATGCATTCTCGAGTAGACTACCATGCAAAGACAAGGTTGTCATTGATGCACTAAGAACATTAATTGAAAATTTTTGGCATGAAAACCCAAGGGTTTCTCCCAACCAAAGAGATGTTTTTAGAAGGCGAATTGGATCTAGAAATCATGAGCCACATGCCAAACACTATTTGGAGATGACTCAAACAGAGTTTTATGAGAGATTCCTTCAAAATTTTCCTCAAATGAGAATTAGTCAAAAGATTTTTTGAAATGGCGAAACCTTTTTATGTTAAGATTAATCATGTACACACCACGTGTTGTTGTATGATGCATATTGAATTTTCCATGCACTATGATATTTATCATCATATATGTTGTACTTTGCACTCTAATGATGTTTTGCAGGAATGCAATATACAAGCACCTCCTAAGTCACCAAGAGAATTTATTTCAAGTGTGCTATGTAAAAGACATGATGGTTTCATTTATTATAAGATGATGTGTCTTAAAGGTTCATGTGCTATATGTGGTGGTTTGAAACATTTACCAAGATGTGTACATTTTGAGAGAACACATGAAATTGGTAAGAAACTAGTTTCTTTTGGAAAATACAAGATAGGCACATATGGGGTTCGACAATTTTTTGGACTTAGGGAATTTGAGAGATCATGCTGGTAGGGTATGGCTCTAGATGTTCCAACAAGCTGGAGGGAACAATAGGAGAATGCCTACTATAAACCTACCCACTTAGACATTCTCATGTTGTTGGTTCATGCCCACAATGAACGAAATCAAATTTAGCCTATCTTGCAACCTTCCATTGCATGCATCTAACGATTTTTGCACCAACTGAAAAATGCTACCATGTGAAAATGGCTTTGAGTCTTCAAAAACTGAGATAGGTTGTTGTATAAGAACCTCAAATGACCCTATAGGTTCAAATAGATCAATCATATGAGTCCTAGATTGCGAGAAATAGCCTGTCAAAGTTCAACAATATTTTGGACTTAGGGCACTTGAGAGATCACGTCAAAAGGGTATGGATTTGGATGTTCAAGCAAGATGGGAGGCACAACATGAGCATGCCTACCATAAAACTACCCACCCAAATGTGCTCATGTTGTTGGTTCATTCCCACAATGAATGAAATCAAATTTAGCCTATCTTGCAATCTTGCATTGCATGCATCTGATGATTTTCGTACCAATTGAAAAAATGCTAGCATGTGAAAATGGCTCCGAGTCTTCAAAAACTAAGATAGGTCATTGTAGGTGGGCCTCACATGACCCTGTAGGTTCAAATAAATCAATCGTATGTGTCCTGGATTGTGAGAAACAACCTGTTAGAGTTTGACAATTTTTTGGACTTAGGGCACTTGAGAGATCGCGTCGGTAGGGTATGGCTCTAGATGTTCGAGTGAGATGGAAGGAAAAACAAGAGCATGTCTACTGTAAACCTACTCACCTAGATGTGCTAGTGTTGCTAGTTTGTGCCCACAATAAATGGAATCAAATTTAGCCTATCTTGCAACCTTGCATTGCATGCATCTGACGATTTTCGTACCAACTAAAAAATGCTACCATGTGAAAATGGCTTTGAGTTTTTGAAAACCAAGATAGGTCATTGTAGAAAGGCCTCACATAACCCTATAGGTTCAAACAGATCAATCATATGCATCCTAGATTGTGAGAAACGATATGTCAAAGTTTGACATTTTTTTGGACTTAGGGCACTTGAGAGATCGCGTTGGTAGGGTATGGCTCTGGATGTTCTAGTGAGATAGGAGGCACAAAAAGAGCATGGCTATCATAAACCTGTGCACCTAGATGCACTCATTCTACTGGTTCATGTCCATGATGAACGAAATCAAATTTAGCCTATCTTGCAACCTTGACAACAACTGAGCAACTTTTACATCTTTAATCCAAATGACCCCAAACTTTCACAAATGACTCCAAATGATCATTAATGGTCCCAAATGACTCCAAATGATCATTAGTGATCCCAAATGACCTTATTTAGATGAAACAACACAAAACAAGACAAAAACCTAGATTTTACCATTGTAAGCGTGAGGGTGCTTCTGCACCACTCACATTGACAGATATAAAGGAAAGGAATAAAAAACATCTAGTGATCATTACCATTGAATTTCATTGTGATTGAGGCAAGGATTTTTGTAGGGTTAATGCAATATTTTATAAAGCTTATCAAATCATCTTATTTCATTGTAACCCATTATTGTAAAAAATAGATTTTTGTTGTTTACATTCATATTGTTGATTACATAGGCAAATATGCATTTAACTTTATATAAGTGCAGTCACCAAATACACCGAATAGTTGTCTGTCTAATATAAAAAAATTAGCCAATTCTATGGAGTAGCTGAGATCAAAATTTATCAAACAAGGATTTAGCTATTGTTAGGAATATAGTAAAAGTGGAAGCTATTTTGAAGTGATCCAAGACTTTCATTGTGATTGAGACATAGAATTTTATAGGGGTAGTTCAATATCTAAAAAAGCTTATCAAATCATATTCCATAGTTTTTATGCTTCATATTCCATTATGGTAGTTGTTAAGTCTTTTATATGGGGTAGAATTCAACAAAAGACATTTTTTTAGCTGAAGTAATTGATTAGCAAGAAAGTGGTTTTGGCAATACCTAGCTTGCAACTACTATTCTAGGTAGAGACAAATTTTAATGATTGTGTGTTGGAGGCTCTTTTATTACAATATTGTAAGCTTGCTTTTTGTCATTCAGACTTATTTCGTTGAGCGCTTTGGATATATTGCTTACATAATGAATTGTATGTCTTTGTTTGAGCAAAAATGAACTATATCAATTATAAATAAACATTTATATATATCAAAATGCACAATAATGAACACAATGAACAAATTGTGTATGTACCGAATATCAATATCAATATCAATATCAACAAAATACATAATAATAAACATAATGCACATTTATTGGATCGAATATCAACATTAATATATATCAAAATGCATAATAACTGTGTATGTATACAAAAAATGGCATTTATGCCAATTCAATAAAAGTTTTACAAAAATATGGCATATGCCATGTCTAGATCGATATACAATAAAAATGTAGACTATATCTAGATGTATTGGTCCTTTGATGACCACAACTAACACTATATGATCCTATAGTTGTGATGGATCATCAATATTGAGCCTCTTTGATGCAGTACATGGCTATGTAGATGGTTTCACAACCCCAATTTAAAAGCCAAGTTAGAATCCTTTTGTACAAAATAGTTCACAATTATCAACATAACTATATATTCAACTATAATTTCTTTGCAATCGAATTGTAGATTATTGTTAGCATCAATAAAGAGGGAAGACTAAAAGGGGGGGTGAATTAGTCTTCACCTTATCTCCAAATTAAACTTCAAGACATAAACTGATAAACTACAGCAATTAACAAATAAGCAAATTAACAACACAACACACAACACCAAGATTTTTTATGTGGAAAACTTGGTTAAGGGAAAAACCATAGTGTGAGCCTACCCACAGTAAGATGATACTCTGCAGTAGTATGTGAAAATATTACAATGGGGAATGCACATGCATTCAGGTACACTGCCTAGAGCTCACTGCTTTAAATATATTTTCCTGGAAGGCTACAACCCTCAAGGAAGTCTCACTAACTTACAATATGATTTGGACTACAATCCGGAAGAAATGAACTACAATGATAGCATCTATAAATGCATGATGATAGTTCCAGTTAAGAATAAATGTCTTCTCTGCAACACCAATTTCACTTCAACACTTCACTGATTGATAAATCTCTTTTTCGCACATTCACCTCTCTCTGATAATCCAGAAACAATAGTGACACCAAAACTAAGTGAATAACTCACCTATATATACAATTCATCAACCTTGATAACAAGGTCGGCTAAACCATCAACCCTCAACTCACAATTAAAAAAATTACATTACATGATACAAAGATTGATCACTGGATCAATATAATGATTTTCACTACATATCATGGACCTAATTCAAATTCCCAAATGATCTCATCCACTAGAAATCACACCGAGATCAACCGCAACATGCTACACCACCAAAAATACTGCATAACACGAAAATCATCACCGATTGATGAAAACCACCAAAAATTCACACAAAAATCAATGTGGATTGCCAAAACAATTAGGACATGACTAGGAAATACCAAAAAGCATGTTAGAATCATCACCAATAGCTACACCAACACCACTTATCATATCTTCATTGATCAACATCAAAAAGCTCAAGAACACAACCAATCAACAACTATCACAAAGAAAGATAACTTGTGGGGCACCAAATCATGAACCATCTAAAATAAAAAATACACAAGATCATCCCAAACAATATCCCAAAACCTTAGCACAAGATGTGATCACACCGGAATATACCGGAGGAAATACCAGATTCTATTAATAGTGACCAGAAAAACCAAACTACAAAACCGAATCAGAAGATCTTCCCAAACTCACCAGAATAAATTGCAAGAATACGTTGACATCAATGACAACAACATATCCTAGTAGCAGCAATGAACAACCATATCCAATAATCTCCCTCTTTGGCATTGATGGCAACATATGAATGTGAAAAATAGTCAATGCAAAGAAGGAACATATCACCAGCAAACTCCCTCTAAGATCAAGATAGATAATGCATTTTTTCACATGATCTCTCTCCCCCTTTGACAACAATGCCAAAGATCTCCAAAATAGAAAACCAAAATCTATCCCAAAATAGAAACATGAATCTCTCTCCCTAGGACACACAACCAAATCAACAGACTATTCCAGTAGAGGAGCAACACCAACACACCAATCCAGATATAAGAATAAGGCTCTGAAATTCACTGGATCGATGCAACTCAATGCATCTAGTTCTCATCAGGATGGGTGGATACCCCTAACTTGTCTCTTAAGTAAATAAATGTATCTGCAAGAAAAGCCTTAGTGAAAATATCAACAATTTATTCCTTTGTAGATACATTAACAATGAAAACTTTAGTGGCTAATATTCGCCAATTGGCTATTTTTTGAAATTTGGGAATCAAATTTGGCTAATTATTTCAACTTTTAAGGTGACCCAAATCACCACATTTTTATAAATTTTTATTTTAATGTTATTTAAATCGCGAGAGAATTTATTTTATTATTTTTTTTAACTTAAAGATTCCCACAATATTTGATACATGATTGGATCATATTCGCCAACATTTTATAATTTATTATAGAAATCCAAATTAATTCACCAATAATATATCAAAATTATTAGTTACTTTAGGGTTATATCACCAATCTTTTATTTCTACCATTGATTTAAAATATAACCTAATGACCTTCATTGTATTCCATGAGATAAAATGTACCTACAAGTTGTAATGCTCGTGGGGTTTGAAATTGCTTTTAAATTGTTGACTTCAATGAAAACCAATGGTCTAAAAGCAATTTTTGGCCCCATGAGTATTACAAATTGTTTGTAAATTTTATCTCCCAAAATAGAAAGAGGGCTATTAGATTATTTTAAGTTAATGGTAGAAACCAAATAAAGTATAGTCTAACCCTTAAACTCATTAATTATTTCAACCTTCATGCCTTTACTTTTTTATAAAAGATTATTTTTAAATGAAAGGAAATGCAATAGTAATTAATGCATACAATGATTATTTTCCAAGATTCACCAATGTTTTCTACCAAAAAAATTGATATAAACAAATTCGCCAATAAAATTAATTTTTTTTTTAATAAAAATGAAAGATTCGCCAATAAACAGTATTATTATTTTTTAGAAAAAATTAAATATTCACCAAGATTTTATACAATTTTTTGAGGGGGGGTTTCTTAAAGTTATCACTAGATACATATTCCATCTTCACCTTCTCTTCACTGACTTTCTCTCTTAAGTAATTATATTTGATTGATATATGCTTGGTCTTTGAATGTTGCACCGGATTCTATAACATGTTTATAGCATTGGACTTATCATAGTAAATGATAGTAGACTCATCATGAATAACTCTGATATCTTTCAATATTTACTTCATCCAAACTATCTGAGTGCAATTACTTGCAGCAGCGATGTACTCAGCTTCAACAATAGATAAGGATATTGAATCATGTTTCTTACTTGCCCAAGAAACCAACTTCTTTCCCAAAAAGAATGCACCACCGGTAGTACTCTTCCAGTCATCAACATCACTAGCCCAATCTACATCAGTGTAGGCACACAACATGAAATCGTCATTCTTTAGATACCATAAACCATAATCCACAACACCCTTTAGATATATGAATATCCTCTTAACAACAATGACATGACTCTCCTTCAGTTCAACTTGATATCAAGCAACCAAACACACAACATGCATAATGTCAGGCCTAGTCTGAGTAAGATATAGTAGTCCACCAACAATAGATCTGTACAAACTCTGATTAGCTTTCGAAAATTCATAATTTTTGGACAATTTACAACCAGTCAATATAGGAGTTCCAATCAGTTTGGAATCATCTAATCCAAACTTCGTCAATAGTTCCTTCACATACTTAGTTTGAGATATAAAGATACCTTTTCCTATCTGTTCAATCTGCATGACTAAGAAAAAATTCATCTCACCAATCATAGACATCTCAAATTATTTCTGCATATCACTGGCAAAATTCATACTCATATCATCATCACTACCAAAAATAATATCATCAACAAAGACTTCAACAATTAGAATGTTATCATTTTCAATCTTCAAGTATAGATTACTATCAGCAACACCTTTAGTAAATCCCAATTTCAACAAATATTTGTCTAATCTAGCATACCAGGCTCTAGGAGATTGTTTCAATCCATAAATTCATTTCTTCAACTTACATACCATGTCTCCATCATCCGACAGTGAAAATCCACCAGGTTGTTCAATGTAAACCTCTTCCTCTAGATAACCATTTAAAAATGCAAATTTGACATCCATTTGATATACCTTGAAATCTTTATAAGAAGCATAAGCAAGTAACAATCTAACAGCTTCAATTCTGGCAATTGGAGCAAAAGTTTCTTCATAATCAATTCCTTCTCGCTATGAATATCCTTTGTAGACCAGACTAGCTTTACTTATAACTACTTCGCCGGCTTCATTCAATTTGTTCCTAAAATCCCACTTAGTACCAATAACATTTTTATCCTTAGGTCTAGGCACATGTTCCCAAGTGTTATTCTTTTCAATCTGATCTAAATCTTCTTCCATGGCTCTTATCCAGTTATCATCTGTATAGGCTTCAGCAACATCTTTAAGTTCAACTCTAGCAATCAAACATACTTCTTTTCTAGCTAACCTTCTTGTAGTCATCACACCTTTATTCTTATCACCAATAATCTAATTCTCAAAATGATTCAATTTAACATGCCTCAGAGTCTTATGTTTGTTCTAAGCCTTGGGTTCCTACACATCATCACCAGCAGCAACAACATCTAGATTAATAGTCTCTACTAGATTATTCTTGTTAGGCTCTTCAGGTTGAATAGGAGCTAAGACAACATGTTGACCATCATCATAAGCTATGATCTCCTTTCCTAGGTTCTCATCCACCTTCACATTTGAACTCTCAACTATCTTTCTTAGTCTCTTATTATATCACTAGTAGGATTTTTTCTTTGTAGAATATCAAAAAAAGATACCTTCATCACTTCTAGCATCAAAATTTTCAATATCCTCATCTCTCTTGATATAACATTTTCTACCAAAAACTTTGAAATATTTCACAGTAGGAACATGACCAATTCAAAGCTCATAAGGGGTCTTAACGGTATCACCTTTGATATGAACTTTGTTAAATGTATAGACTATAGTGCTAATAGAATCTCTCTAGTAGACCTTCGAAACATTTCCTTCAATCAACATAGTTCTTGCAACATCCAAAACAATACGATTCTTCCTCTTAGCAGCTCCATTTTGTTGTGGGGTTCTAGGAGTACATAGTTGTCTTCTGATTCCATGCATCTAGTGCAGGAGCACCTAGGACTTAGACTATTTAGTTTTCTCAATTTTGGCTTGTACTGACCCTAGCCAACTCAGTTAGTGAATAAGGACTCCAGGAGGGTCCAAGAGTTAGTGTTTAGAGTCAATGTAGGCCTAGGTTGAGTTCATTCTTCTTAGGTTTGCATTTTTGTGCATAAATAGTAGTTTGAGTAGGTAGTTTACCTTCTTGATGGTCAAAAGTGTCAAAACCTAGTATATGCATTAGGGAGGGTTAAATTAGGATTAAACATGTTTTAAAAGTCATGAGTGATGACTTAGAATAGGTCTCATAGGTTGAGAAGACCAAAAAGTGCAAAAGTGCAAAGTTGCAAAAAGTTGTCATGACAACTTTTGTCCTGAATTGGTTAGCGATGGAGTTAGGGATTGTCCAATGCCCCATGAAAATTACACATGTAGGAAATTCTATAAGAACCTTCTCTTTCATGGTTACCAAGGTTGGAGAATGTGTTTTGTAAGTTCAACAATCTGAAACTACTCATTTTCAAACTAGTTGGCAACATTTTGGCTTGTTTTTACTCATTTTGTAAATGCAAATAGATTGAATCCATTGATCCAGAAATGGATTGAGTTACTCTAGTGTGTTACACCATTGATGGTTTCATTTAAAGCTTTGTAATTAGTTTGTATAGGTGTTTTCTTGCTTTGGTTTGCAAACAACCACTTTTGGCTTGTATATAGTAGTTTTATGTAAAATGGTTGCCCCATGAATTCCACATGTTCTACCATCATGACCTATTGGGAAATGAAGGGAAACCACTTGTATAGTATACATATGTAGAGACAGGTGTTGGAGATGAGTTTCAATATGATTGTCACCTTATTCTAGGCGAGTCCAGGACTAACCCAGCTAGAGGAAACAAGGTGAAATTGAAGTGCTAAGTGCAAAGGTGAATGCCAAACCACCATCTAAGCTTTTTGAGGGGTCCATGAAGTTGGGATAGAGTTTCCAATACAAGGATAAGCCTTGACAAAGTCATTTGATGCTCAAACACCAACTTGACCAGTCACTATCGGCTAGAAGGCCTAGAAACCCTTCAAAACCCTCATTTTGGGGGTTAGCATATTGTATGGTGGAGTAAGGAGCCAAAACCACCAAAATCACTTGGGATTAGGTGAAAAATTGAAGAAAAACCAAACTTGATAGGGGGTCTTTTGGACCATTTTCACTCAAGCCCTAGAAAACCGGATTTTGGAGGCCCAATAGGGCTAATTCCTTGTAGCCCTTTTCTAGGCAAAATATTGAAATCGGTAAGAAAACTAATGATTGCAAACCTAAAATGGACCCTAAAGGCATTCAAAAAAATTTATAAGACACCTCCACACCTCTGCATCAATTCACAATAGTAGGAAGTCAATTTGACAAGTTGAAGCCAAGAAGCCACAATTGAGCACATGGGAAGCATTGTAGCTTAGTAGGGTTCCTAGATATAACACTTGAAGAAAATACCTTGGAATGTTTAAGAAGCAAGACCTAGAAGAGACTGAGAAGGATTTGGAGGTCTAAATAGCAACTAGGCCTGGTGAGTTGGTGGAATTGAGCAACACCAACTAGGTGAAGTGTTGAGCAAACTAGGTGAACCCATCAAATTGGTATCAGAGCCTATAAGATTTGGGCTAGGTGAGTAGATGTCCTCAATGAAATTTGTAGGAGATAACTATGAGCTCCCAGGGACAATTGAGAGGGGGGGGGGCTGAATCAGTTGTCAAATAAATTCAAACCAAAATAACTTAACCAACTTTAATGCTTAATACCGGTGAACCAAACTTGTATGCCGGTAGACAGTTTTATCAGTTAATTACAGTACCAGTAAAGATTAATACATGAAACAGAAAGACAATAACATCCACAACACATAACACCAATATTTGTACGTGGAAACCCTGTAAGGGGAAAACCCATGGTGGGAAACCTTACCCGCAATCAGATGATACTACTGTAGATAGTATGTGTATACAAATGGGGTCTGCACATGCAGAAAGGCCAAGCACCTAGAGCTCACTGCTCAAACACAATAGGAGTCACACTGACTACAATCAGATGGTTAAATCCAATAAGGATGTACTGCTCAAAATAGCATCTTACTATGCTGGATTCAGTACTAGTGTAGTTCAGATTGTCTTCATAAAACCTTGCTTCAACCTTCAAATGATGTATGTGTGTATAGCTCTGCTTATTCTCACATATACCTTCACACAATTCCTTTTTCGCATTCCACACATATCTTACAAATAAGATCTTACATTTATATCATAACCTAAGACCAAATTTAGTAGGTTGGCTCTAAAGGATATTACAATAAAATCATTTTTCAAATAAAAAAATATCTAATGCAATAACTGGTTCAACATGTTGGCTCAATGCAATTACAACATTAATAAAACAACTCCATAGCATGTCGTGTTGATCTGGAATAGATAAGCCTGTCGGTGAATGATTTGGACCTATTTGCTAGTAACAGCAAATATGCAAATACGAATATACCAATGAACAAATCTCCAAGACAAAGTGTCCAAACGATGTCTTTGACATAACCAGGTGTTTTCCATGCCATTCCAGGTGCTGATGAACATTATATCCTATCGATGTACCAGATATCGGTGACTGTGCATAAGTCACTTCCTTGCCAATGAACATTGCCAATTCTTCAAAGTGCCAAAATTGATAAGTGATAGTAGGTGTTGACATCAATGAAAAACCCATACCAAAATACCAACAATAACAACATTGTGACTAATGTAGAGTTGGCAAAGAAAGTGGATGGTCAGGAGGAAGAGAATAGAATCCTGAAGGAGAAGTTACTAGAATTGGAGAGTAAGCTTGGTGATGTAGAAACCAAGGTAGATGAAGTGTTGGTAAAGGTAGAAGGAGCAGAAGGGAGGGGTAAAGAAGTGTCAAAGATAGAAAAAATTCCAGAACCTAATCCTATCCTAGAGCAAGAACCTTTCCTGAAGTCATTGAAGGCCTTGAGTGGTAAATCACTGGAAGGATTGCCATTGTTCACTGGTAAGATGGAGGCAGACGTGGTCCTAGAATGGATAGAAGGCATGGAGAACCATTTTGAATGTGAAGGCATAACTGAAGCCCAGAGAGTCAATGTAGCCAAGTCAAGGATGAGAGGAGCTGCTGTCACATGGTGGAAATTTGTGCAAGATGAGAGGAAGAAAATAGGCAAAGCACCCATCTCTTCTTGGAAAGGGATGTTAGTCAAAATCAAAGAAGTCTATCTCCCTGATGACTATGAAGTGAAAATTCATAGGAAGAGGAAAAACTTAAGACAAAAAGACCTTGATGTCAGTAGCTATATAGAGGAATTTCACAAACTTTTCCTTAGATCTCATGTGGTGGAAGAAGAGAGTCTCAAGGTTGCTAGGTACCTAAATGGTCTACGATGGAACATCCAACAAGAACTTAGTTTGATGAGCCCAAAAATATTCCATCAAACCTATCAACTTGCCCTTAAGGTGGAGGAAAAACTAAAAAGAAGACATGACTCAAGCAGCAATAGGGGCAGGGGTAGAGGAAAAGACAATAGAGGCCATAGAGGAGGCTTTGGAGGAAAAAGTTTTGAATAAAGAACACAAGGAGAGTCTAAACTCACTGAGCAGCAAGAGAGTGGCACTAATAGAGGAGGATTCAATATTGGTATTTTGGTATGGTTTTGTCATTGATGTCAACACCTACTAAATACACCTACTTTGGAGATCCAGCAACATTCACCGGCAAACAGTAAACTGTGCAAACAGTTATGGGTATATGGTTAATCAACAGGATATAATGTTCACTGGTACCAGCATTGACATGGAAGACACTTGGTAATGTCGAAGACATCATGTGGACACTTTACTTTGAAGTAATAATCATTGGTATATTCTCATTTGCATATTTTCTTTTACCGACAAATAGGTCCAGGTTATCTAGGGTTACACCGACAGGTTTATCTTTTCCAGATCAGCATGGCACGCTATGCAGATGATTTATTATTGTTGTAAATGCATTAAGCCGACATGTTCAATTGGTTATTGCATCCGATATTGTATTGTTTGTAAAATGTTTTTATTGTAATATCTTGTAGAGCCGACCTACTAAAATTGGTCTTAGGGTATGGTATAAATGTAAGATCTTATTTGTAAGATCAAGTGTGTGGAATGCGAAAAAAAGATCTAAGGAAAGGTATATGCGAGATCAAGCAGGGATATACACGAAGACATCACTTGAAGGTGAAGTTAGGTTTTTGTAGAAGCATATCAACATTACACCGGTATTGAATCCAGCATATGAAGATGTTATTTTGTGCAGTACATTCTCATTGGATTTAACCATCCAACTGTAGTCAGTGTGACTCCCATTTGTGATTGAGCAGTGAGCTTTAAGCTGTTGGCCTTTCTGCATGTGCAGACCCCTCTTGTACACTTACTATCTATAGTAGTATCATCTGATTGTGGGTAAGGTTTCCCACCGTGGTTTTTCCCCTTACAGGGTTTCCACGTACAAATATTGGTGTCATGTGTTGTGGATGAATTTGTGCTTATGTTTCATGCATTAACTCTTACTGGTACAATAATTTTCTATTAACATTGTCCACCGACATACTTAACTAATTTACCAGTATTAAGCATTAAGTTGGTTAATAAGTTTTTTGTTTGAATTTATGAGACAACTAATTCACCCCCCCTCTTAGTTGTCTCCGGGACCTACAATTGGTATCAGAGCCTAGTCCTCTTTTTGCAGAAGTTTAACAACTTGAGGAGATCCAATGTCTACTAATTATTTTAGAAAGGATAGTCCTAAACTTGATGGAACCAACTATGGGATATGGAAAATCAGAATGGAGACACATCTGAATTGCATTGGTAAAGACATCTGGGAAGTTACTAAGAATGGTTATACTGCTGTTGTAGCTGGTTAGACTGCTCCCATTACTTTAACCAAAGATGAAGAAAATGATTGCAAAGCAAGAGAAGCACTTTTGAGCGCATTATCGGATCAACAAATCATGGGATTATCAGATAGATCCACTGCAAAAGCTATTTGGGATCATTTGGAAACACTAAATGAAGGGGATTCCATAGTCAAAATTGCAAAACTTGAAAGCTTTCGAGTCAGGTATGAACATCTGAAAATGGAAGAAGATTAAAGAATTTCTGCTTTTATGGAAAGAGTAAATGAAATTTTTTTGGGTATCAAATGTTGTGGAGGAACCTTGAGTGAAGATGAGATTGTTTCAAAAATCTTAAGAGGTTTACCACCGACATACAAAATGAAGGTTGCTACTATAAATGAGTTGAGAACAATGCCTAATACATCAGTAACTAGGGATACACTGATTGGAAAACTTTCAGCTTTTGAAATTGAGGAATTTGGTCTTGTTGCTACTATAAAAATTTATTTGGCCTTCAAAGCATCAACATCATCTGCTCCATCCTTCGACAAATCAGACTGGAGAGCCTTTTATGCAAGAGAACTTGAAGAAACCAGGAAGGAGAATGAAGAGCTTGAAGAACTTGAAGCACTATTTGCAAGAAAAATGCCAAAAGGTCCAATTGGAAGTAAGTATGAAGGTAAAGCACCCTTTAAATGTTTCAACTGCAATAAGATTGGTCATATGGATTCAAAATGCCCTGATAGACATGCTAGACTAAGAGAAGAAGCTAGAAGGACATACAAACCTAATCCTGAATGTCAGAGATACAGATTTAAGAAAAACAAAGATAAATCTTGTTACATTGCTGATGAAGGTGTGACTGGTGATTCTGATGAGGATCCAGTAGACAATGGATGGGTCTTTGTTGCTATAATAGAAGATCAACCAGTACCTATTGCTCAACCGGTAGAAAAAGCCCTAGTAGCTAAAGTTGAATCCAAGGATGAATGGATTATTGACTCAGGATGCTCACATCACATGACTGGAGACAAAGGTAAATTCTTGAACTTTCAAGAATACAATGGAGGTTTAGTAAGATTCAGAGATGATAAAGCCTGTTCAATCAAAGGTAAGGGTTCAATATCTCTTGATGGTAAACATAACACTGACAATGTCTACTATGTTGAAGGATTAAAACACAATCTTTTAAGTGTTGGTCAATTAGTTGAGAAAGGTTTTCAGTTACAAATTAAAAATGGAAAATGCAAAATCATGAATAGAACTAGTTTGGAAATTGCAACCAGTAATCAGACTAGAGGTAATATCTTTCATTTGAATAACAGTGAAAAGGCATGCTTAATTGCACATATAGATGAAAGTTGGCTATGGCATAAAAGACTATGTCATGTACATTTTGTTTCCATGATAAAAATCAGTATTTCTAAGGCAGATAGAGAACTACCTAAAATTGTGAAACCTCATAATACAATTTGCAAGGAATGTCAACTTGGAAAACAAGTTAGAGCTAGTTTCAAAAGTATTCCAGAAAAATCCAATCATGCTCTTGATTTAATTCACACTGATTTATGTGGTCCAGCTAGAACTAAAAGCTTACAAGGTGATAGATATTTCATGCTAATTATTGATGATTATTCTAGAATGTGTTGGGTTACTTTTCTCAGAGAAAAATCAGAAGCACTTGGGAAGTTCAAGCTATTCAAAGCAATGGTTGAAAATGAAACCGGTAAGAAAATTAAATGTTTAAGATCAGATCAAGGAGGAGAATTCACATCTAGAGATTTTAATACATTCTGTGAAGTAAATGGAATCAAAAGACAGTTATCAGCACCTTGGACACCACAACAGAATGGAGTTGTTGAAAGGAAAAACAAAACTATTTTGGATGCAGCAAGAAGTATGTTATCTGAAGCAAATCTACCACATGTGTACTAGAGAGAGGCAGTAACCACTGCTGTCTATACATTCAACAAAGTTCACATCAAAGGTGAAACTGGTAAGACCCCTCATGAACTATGGTTTGGTAATACTCCTACTCTTAAGTATTTCAGAATTTTTGGAAGTAAATGTTATATTAGAAGAGATGAGTATATTGGCAAGTTTGATCCTAGAAGTGATGAAGGAATATTTCTTGGTTATTCATCTAAGAGTAAAGCTTATAGATGTTTTAATAAAATATTACAGAAAATTGTTGAAAGTACAAATGTAAAGATTGATGAACAATTCAGAGGAACTTCAAGATATATAGACTCTGAACTGGTAACAGAAATTATGACAAATGAACCAATAGCAAATCCACCGGTACAGAATGATGATCCAGTTACTCCAGTATCATCAGAGGATTCCATATTAATTGAAGAACAACAACAGACTAAGACACCCCGGTATGTAAGACTGAATCATTCTGAAGATTAGATAATTGGAAGCAAATTTAAGGGAGTCATGACAAGAGGAAGATTGGCGAATGAAGAGGTATGTCTTATTTCTCAAATTGAACCATTATCTATCAATGAGGCATGTGAAGATAAATTTTGGATTAAAGCTATGGAAGAAGAATTAGGACAAATTGAGAAAAATAATACTTGGACATTAGTTCCCCGGCCTAAAAATAAAAATGTAATTGGAACCAAATGGGTATTTAGAAACAAACTCAATGAAGATGGTAAGGTTGTTAGAAATAAAGCAAGACTAGTGTGTAAGGGATATTCTCAGAAAGAAGGAGTTGATTACAATGAAACCTTTGCACCGGTAGCCAGAATTGAGGCAGTTAGATTATTCTTGGCCTTTGCAGCTCACAAGGATTACAAAGTTTATCAAATGGATATCAAATGTGCATTCTTGAATGGAGATCTTGAAGAGGAAGTCTATATTGAACAACCTGATGGATTTTCCTTGACAGATGACAATGATATGGTTTGTAGATTAAGAAAAGCTTTGTATGGATTAAAACAAGCTCCAAGAGCTTGGTATGCAAGACTGGATAAGTATCTTTTAAAGATTGGTTTTACTAAAGGAAATGCAAATAGCAACTTATACTACAAAGTAACTAATGATGACATCTTGATTATGGAAGTATTTGTTGATGATATAATCTTTGGAGGAGAAGATGGATTATGCAAAGAATTTTCTCTTAAAATGCAGCATGAATTTGAAATGTCTATGATCGGAGAAATAAAATTCTTTTTAGGATTGCAGATTTTACAAACTGATAAAGGCATATTTTTGAGTCAATCTAAGTACTTGAAAGAACTACTTAAGAAATTTGGGATGGAGAACTCTAAACCGGTAAGCACACCTATGACTACAAATGACAAATTATCTCAAAGGGATGAATCTACACCTATTAATCCAACTAGATACAAATCTATGATAGGAGGATTATTGTATTTGACACAAACTAGACCTGATATTATGAATGCAGTATGTATAGTTTCTATATTTCAAAGTAATCCTAGGGAAAATCATGAATCATTAGTAAAAAGGATTTTCCAATACTTACAAGGCACAACAAATCTTGGATTATGGTATCCTAAAGATGAAAATTTTGATCTATATGCATACACAGATGCAAATTGGGCAGGAGATGTGGATGATAGAAAAAGCACCACTGGAGGAGCATTCTTTCTTGGAAAGAGATTAGTTTCTTGGTTAAGTAAGAAACAGAGTTGTACATCTTTATCAACATCAGAATCAGAATATGTTGCAGCAGCAACAAACTGTACACAGGTACTTTGGCTTAAGCAAATGTTGAAAGACATAAAGGTAAAATGCAAGGAACCTATTACTATATATTGTGATAACACTGCAGCAATTGATATATCTAAGAATCCAGTATTACATTCTAAAACAAAACATGTTTCTATCAAACTGAATTTTCTAAGTGAAAAAGTTGAAGAAAAAGAGATAAAACTGGTTTATGTGAATACTAAAGAACAGCTTGCAGATATTTTCACAAAACCTTTGCCTAAGGAAACTTTTGAGTATCTCAGAGATCACCTCGAAGTCTTACCTCCATCGGTAGAGACTTAGATAGTTGATGATTGTCATCAACTGGTAGAAATAAATGGACAAAGCTTTTATTCCGGTATTTGATGAGGAAGCTACCTCCCAGGGGGAGTAGTTGGTATATTGACTTGGTTGGTATTTTGTATGAACTTGACCTTTTGTGACTTTGGTATTTGATGTCAAAGGGGGAGAGATATATGGAAAAACATTAGGGAGAGATGTACGAAAAATGCATTATCTTTTTGAGGAGAGATTGGTATAAACACATATTACTCCCAGGGGGAGAATTAGTTTTTGTACTTGGCATTTCTAATTTGGCACTTTGATGGTTTTTCCATCTTGTGTTGTCATCAATGCCAAAGGGGGAGATTGTTGGTATTTTGGTATGGTTTTGTCATTGATGTCAATACCTGCTAAATACACCTAATTTGGAGATCCAACAACATTCACCGGCAAACAGTAAACTGTGCAAACAGTTACCGGTATATGGTTAACCGACAGGATATAATGTTCACTGGTACCTGCATTGACATGGAAGACACTTGGTAATGTCGAAGACATCATGTGGACACTTTACTTTGAAGTAATAATCATTGGTATATTCTCATTTGCATATTTGCTTTTACCGGCAAATAGGTCCAGGTTATCTAGGGTTACACCAGCAGGTTTATCTTTTCCAGATTAGCATGGCATGCTATGGAGATGATTTATTATTGTTGTAAATGCATTAAGCCGACATGTTCAATCGGTTATTGCATTGGATGTTGTATTGTTTGTAAAATGTTTTTATTGTAATATCTTGTAGAGCTGACCTGCTAAAATTGGTCTTAGGGTATGGTATAAATGTAAGATCTTATTTGTAAGATCAAGTGTGTGGAATGCGAAAAAAATATCTAAGGAAAGGTATATGCGAGATCAAGCAGGGATCTACACGAAGACATCATTTGAAGGTGAAGTTAGGTTTTTGTAGAAGCATATCAGCATTACACTGGTACTCATATTTGTGATTGAGCAGTGAGCTCTAGGCTGTTGGCCTTTCTGCATGTGCAGACCCCTCTTGTACACTTACTATCTGCAGTAGTATCATCTGATTTTGGGTAAGGTTTCCCAGCGTGGTTTTTCCCCTTATAGGGTTTCCATGTACAAATATTGGTGTCATGTGTTGTGGATGACTTTGTGCTTATGTTTCATGCATTAACTCTTACCAGTACAACAATTTTCTGTTAACATTGTCCACCGGCATACTTAACTAATTTACTGGTATTAAGCATTAAGTTGGTTAATAAGTTTTTGGTTTGAATTTATGAGACAACTAATTCACTCCCCCCCCCCTCTCAGTTGTCTCTGGGACCTATATTCAATAGTGGAAGGGGATCCAACAATAGTTTTAAAGGAAGATCTAGTGGCCAAGGTAGAAGTTCCTCATCCTTTGCAATAATGAAGTGTTACCATTGCAACCAACTTGGTCATCTAACATATAGGTGTCCAGAGAAGGGATCAGCATCACATGGTAGTGAAAGAAGAGTGAACTATCTTCAAGAAGAGTCTTCAAGCAGCAAGGCTTCAAAGGTTGCCTTAGAGTCAGAGGTAGGTGACAACTTGATGATAAGGAGAACGTTGATCAAAGAACTAGTCAGAGAAGAGCCAAGCCAAATAAGGTCCTTATTTAGGATCAAATGCAAGATTATGGACAAAGTTTTCAAAGTGGTAATTGATTAAGGGTCTACATACAACATTGTGTCAAAAGAGGTAGTGAGTAAGCTCAAATTGCAAATGATACCTCAAAACAAAGCTTATAAAGTCACTTGGTTGAACAAAGGCCAACATGTCCTAGTCAATGAGAAAGCATGGGTGGATTTTACCATTGGGAGGTATAAGGACAAGGTGTTATGCGATGTCCTACCCATGGATGCATGGAATCTTCTATTGGGAAGACCATGGCAATTTGATAGACAAGCTATCCATGATGGAGCCAAGAATGCATACTCATTCAAGAAAGATGGAGTCACATTCAACATTCAGTCTATCTTGTAGGAAGGTGAAAAGAGGGCAGCAGGTCCTAATGTTCTTTTGGTAAGTGAAAAGAAATTATTGAAGACACTTAAGGAAGGTGAAGGTATAAGGTTTGCACTAGTAATGAAGCCCAAAGAGGAAGACAAGAAAGAGTAGCCAGATTTGCCAATAGAGGTGCAAGATTTGTTGAAGAAATTAAAAGGCATAGTAAGTGATGGACAGCCAGCCACCTTACCTTCTAAAAGAACCATAAGCCATCAAAAAGACTTCATTCCCGAAGCATCCTTGCCTAATAAGGCATCTTATAAAATGACTCCTCAATAGAATGTTGAGATTGCCAAGCAAATCCAAGAGCTCTTAGACCAAGGCCTAATTAGGAAAAGTATTAGCCCTTGTGATGTCCCTACCATGTTAGCCCCAAAGAAAGGCTTGTACCTGGAGGATGAAGACTTCTCAAATGCCTACAAGATGTGTAAAGAGTATCAAAATCACTTCCATAGTGAGTATCCTGATTTTACTTTGCAAAATGGACTATTGTTTAAAGGTGGGTAGCTTTGTGTGCCTAGAGGCTCAATGAGAGAAAATCTCATTCAAGAGAAGCATAATGGCAGCCTTAGTGGACATTTTGGAGTCAATAAGACTCAAGAATTGGTTCAGAGGTACTACTATTGGCCAAGGACAAATCAAGATGTGAAGAAGTATGTGGAGACTTGCATAGTTTTCCAAAAGCCCAAAGGTACTTCTACAAATGCCGGTTTATACCAACCTCTTCCCATACCAAGTAGACCTTGGGAATGCATTAGTATGGACTTTATAGTAGGTTTACCAAGGACAAAGTAGGGATATGACAACATTTATGTCATTGTGGATGGATTTAGCAAAATGGCTCACTTTGTGCCTTGCAAGACTACTCATGATGCATGCCAAATAGTTCATTTATTCTTCAAAGAGGCAGTGAGGATACATGGTTTACCCATGAGCATTGTTTCAAATAGGGACTCAAAGTTCATGAGTCATTTTTGGAAGAAACTTTGGCAAAAGCTTGGCACCAACCTCTCTTTCGGAATAGCCTACCATCCTCAAACAGATGGTCAAATTGAAGTGGTGAATAGAAGCTTGGGAAACTTATTAAGGTGCCTTAATAAGGAATATGGTCAGACATGGGATCAAGTACTCTCACAAGCTGAATATGCATATTTTGACACCATGAATAGGACTACCAGCAAGAGCTCTTTTGAAGTGATCTATGGTGTCCACCCAAGAGGTATTTTGGAGTTGAGAGAGTTAGGAAGTGTAAAAACAAGAAGTGGATATGTAGAAGACTTTGCTCAATCAATGAAGGAGGTACATGAATCAGTCAAGCAAGCATTGATAGAGAACACAAGCAAACTCAAACAAAAGTTGATGAAAGAAGGAATAACCTACAATTTCAAGTGGGAGATCTTGTTATGGTGCACCTAAAAAAAGAAAGGTTATAGAAAGGAGTGTTTAACAAGTTGCAAATGAGAAGGATAGGTCCATGTGCCATTCTAGCCAAGTATGGAGAAAATGCATACAAGGTGGATCTACCGAGTGACATAGGATTGTCACCAATTTTCAACATAGCAGACTTAGTTGTGTACAAGGGACCAATTCAAGGTTCAGATTGCAGTCACTCAGAGGTATCAGATGATGTGAACAACCTTCAGCTACCAGCCAAACCAATTCCAAAGGCTGAGAAGGTGTTAAGTTCAAGGATTGCAAAGAAGAAAAGGCATCAAGCCTATTGGAAATAACTAATCAAATAGTAGGGTATGGATGATGTTGAAGCTACATGGGTGCTTGAGATAGAGTTTAAGAAGCTAGGAATTGATCAGAATCTGATTCCCAAGTAGGTGACATGATTTTCTTTTGTTTGGGAGAAAATGGTGCAGGAGGACCTAGGACTTAGACTATTTAGTTTTCTCAATTTTGGCTTGTACTGACCCTAGCCAAATTAGTTAGTGAATAAGGACTCTAGGAAGGTCCAAGAGTTAGTTTTTAGAGTCAATGTACGCCTAGGTTGAGTTCATTCTTCTTAGGTTTGCATTTTTGTGCATAAATAGTGGTTTGAGTAGGTAGTTGACCTTCTTGATGGTCAAAAGTGTCAAAACTTGGTATAGGAATTAGGGAGGGTTAAATTAGTCTTAAAGATGTTTTAAAAGTCATGAGTGATGACTTAGAATAGGTCTCATAGGTTGAGAAGACCAAAAAGTGCTAAAGTACAAAGTTGCAAAAATTTGTCATGACAACTTTTGAAACAGCTTTTGTCCCGAATTGGTTAGCGATGGAGTTAGGGATTGTCCAATGCCCTAGGAAGACTCCACATGTGGTAAATTCTATAAGAACCCTTTCTTTCATGGTTACCAAGGTTGGATAATGTGTTTTGTAAGTTCAACAATTTGAAACTACTCATTTTCAAACTAGTTGGCAGCATTTTGGCTTGTTTTTACTCATTTTATAAATGCAAATGGATTGAATCCATTGATCCACCAATGGATTAAGTTACTATAGTGTGTTAAAGCATTGTTGGTTTCATTTCAAGCTTTTTAATTAGTTTGTATAGGTGTTTTCTTTCTTTGGTTTACAAACAACCACTTTTGGCTTGTATATAGTAGTTTTATGTAAAATGGTTGCCCCATGAATTCCACACGTGATACCATCATGGCCTATTGAGACATGAAGGGAAACCACTTGTATAGTGTACATATTCAGGGACAAGTGCTGGAGATGAGTTTCAATATGATTGTCACCTTGTTCTAAGCGAGTCCATGAGCAACCCGGCTAGAGGAAACAAGGTAAAATTGAAGTGCTAAGTGCAGGGGTGAATGGAAAACCACCATCTAAGATTTTGGAGGGGTCCATGAAGTTGGGACAGTTTCCAATGCAAGGAGAAGCCTTGACAAAGTCATTTTATGCCCAAATACCAACTTGACCAATCACTGTCGGCTAGAAGGCCTAGAAACCCTTCAAAACACTCAGTTTTGGGGTTAACATATTGTACGGTGGAGTAAGGAGCCAAAACAAAAAAAATCACTTGGGGTTAGGTGAAACATTAAAGAAAAACTAAACTTGCTAGGGGGTCTTTTGGACCGTTTTCACTCAAGCCCTAGAAAACCAGATTTTGGAGGCCTAATAGGGCTAATTCCTTGTAGCCCTTTTCTAGGCAAAATATTGAAATTGGTAAGAAAACTAATGATTGCAAACCTCAAATGGACCCTAAAGGAATTCAAAAAATGTTAGAAGACACCTCCACACCTTTGCATCAATTCACAATAGTAGGAGGTCAATTTGACAAGTTGAAGCCAAGAAGCCATAATTGAGCACATGAGAAGCATTGTAACTTGGTAGGGTTCCTAGATAAAAAAATTTAAGAAAAAACCTTGGAATGGTTAAGAAGAAAGCCCTAGAAGAGACTAAGAAGGATTTGGAGGTCTAGAGAGCAACTAGGCCTGGTGAGTTGGTGGAATTGAGCAACACCAACTAGGTGAAGTGTTGAGCAAACTAGGTGAACCCCATCAGCATCTAGTAGAATGAATTGAACTCACTGGAACATAATTCTCAACCTCTATCAAATCTTAGACACTTCAGCTTCAATCCAGACTCTATTTCAACTTTAGCTTTGAATTCAAATGCTTCTAATTTTTCCTTCAAAAAGACAACCCACATCATCCTATAATAATCATCAATTGGTAGCATAAAGTATCTATCACCCTACACACTTCTAACATTTGTAGGTCCACACAGGTTAGTATGCACAAGATGTAGCAATTCATCAGATCTATACTATTTACTCTTGAAATAAATCCTTGTTTTCTTACCCAACTGACATTCCTTACATACTGGATTAACAAGTGTAACAATCTTAGGTATATCTCTAACAACTAGTGTAGAACTGATCTTAATCAATGACTCAAAGTTTACATGATGCATTCTTCTATGCCACAACCAACTCTCATCTATCTTAGAAATCAAAAAACTTTTCTCACCAGCATTCAAATGAAAAATATTACCTTCAGTCTTAGTCCCAGATGCAATCTCTATACCGCAGGCATTCAATATTTTGCATTTACCATCCTTAAATTGTAGAACATAACCCTAATCAACCATCAGTCCAACACTCAAAGATTATGCTTCAAACCTTCAACATACAAGATATCATTAGTGTTATGCTTGTTGGCATTGTGTTGCCACTGATGTCAACTGGTATAGCATGGCAACTGGTATGTGAGATTGTTGGTATTGTTGTCATTGATGTCAACTAGTTTTGTGGTCATGGAATATCAACCGACATGTTACAAGTTGAGGTCAATTGGTGAATAGGCATTGGAGACAATTGAAATTATGGTAATGCCAACTAGTGAGTGATGTGTTGGTAGTATGTTGTTGCCAACTAATAACCATTGTGACTAGTAAGAAAGCAAGGTTGAGCTAATGTAGAAGGGAAGACAACCGATATGTTGTTTGTTTGATGTCATACAGTAGAACTCCCATAGGATAAAGATGTTGTCACCAAATCAAGAGAAGAATGATAGAAAGTGTGCTGCTTCAAGATAGCAAGGAAGACATATGGGAAGTCTACTAAGTTATATGTCGGTTTGAAGTTGTGTTTTCTCAAACAGAGAAGTCATATTGGTGCAATACCAGAAGCAGAGTGTACAATATAATGACAAACCGGTTCCCACCAGTTATTTGTCAACAGGTGACAAGGATCCATTCTCATTGGGTGATTGGCAAATTGAGTGCAATGGTTCATCTACTCCCACTAGTAAGTGATGATTCTTTGGGTTAAGATAGATAAGTTAAAGGTAGGTAATTGAAGGTGTATACTTGATGACCAAAGTGGAACATGAGGAAGCCTCCAACATGTGAAACCAAAGATGTGCATAGGACCATCAAGAGAAGGCATGATGAGATACTAGGACAAAAGAGGAATAATTAGAAGTGATGACTTTGCCTCTTTGGAAAAATAGTTGAGATGGTGTCCAAGATAATCAAGGAGAAGGAAAGGTTAGCCTTGTAGACATGGAGTTATACCAGCATAATAATTGAATATTGATGGCATGCAGTCATCAAGGATGTTACCGGTAAATAAGAATAGAGTAGTGGTCAAGAGACCGATATAGATGATTGGAAAGGATTCAAGTGTTGCGGTTCAGAACATACACTCATAACATCGACATGTATCTATGTTTATAACCACATCAAGTTTGGTGAACTAGAGAGCTCAGTTATATTTGATTGGTGTGAACTTTGTGAAGATGATGTCCACGGGTATGCATGCAAGGGACAAGCTGAGCTTAGAAGGAATAAGGAATTAAGTCATATGTAGAGAGAAGGCATGATGACCTAACCGGAAGAACAGAGAAGAGAAATGACACAAAGGTTAACTAGTTAATGTATAACCAAAAAGGCAAGAAGATCGGTAGTATAAGGTGTATATCGGTACAATATTGTTGGTTGGTGACTCATCTTGAACTGAATTAGTGAGCAGAGGTGGATGGTGATAGAGATGACATGTGGTCTCTAAGTGGCTAACGTGCAGTGGTTATTGGTGCATCGGTGAGGTAGTTGCCGACTAAGTCAATGTTTAATGCAATCAGCAAAAATCACAGGTGAGTTGCAGGGGTGTGTGGCTTGATGCATACTAAAGATATAAGTGATGCAATGATCAAAGCATGACATTAGGTTATGATTTGATCTGGAGAAAGGGACTGCAAGATCATTTAATGTGATTGATAGATGCAAGGTTGGTGATTAGTTTACAGGTTGCTAAGTATAGCAAACGTGTACTGGAAGGAAGACAAATGACGTGTTGAGTGATCTATTGTAGGTGGTCAATCCTAGGAACAAGATTTGATTGCATTTGGTACACCTCGTGGTCGATGAAGAAACCCTAGATGTGTGAAGATTGAATTTTGTTTCGGTGGGAAAGCCTGTGTATAAATAGGCAGATCAAAGACCTAAGTTGATTGATGCTGCAAGATGTTGAGGGTTGGATAGAGAAGAAGAAGAGCATGTTTTAGTCTAAGTACAATCTATAGAAGATCATAGTGACTGAGTGTTGAAGAGGCATAACCAGTGACAGGGTTTAATAAAGTTTAAACCGGTGAGGTCAAGGTAATCGGTAAGCTGCTAAAGATTGTAGCATTTAAGTGAACCGATAGTGTTCCAATCGATAAGAGGGCAGAAGAGAGGGAAGCAGTGTAGTGTGAGAGTCAAAGAAGATTTGGCAAGGTAAAGACATAGTAGAAGGAAATCAAACAGAGAGGTCTGAGAATCGGTAAATAGGTGTATGGTATGACAACCCATCCAATCGGTACAGTCTAAACCAATAAGGCAGCAACAATGAATAGAGGAAGAGACAAAGAGGGTGAGCATAGAACTGGTAGAGAATAGAGTAGGGTTGAATAGCAAGAGAAGAGGTGAACCAGAAGATAAATTATTTACAAAGGTTACAAAACTCATTTGTAACCAGGTTATTACTATTGCTTTGATGTAATGTATTGTAATCACTGAGTTGGTTCTCATTGCAAGGGTTGTTACTCCTTGGGTTGGTGCCCTAAAATTTGTAATACAGTGTTTATTGTGAGGCTGGATTGGAGTAGTAGACTTTAGCAACATTTCTCACCAAGGTTTTTCCCACATTGGGTTTTCCTCATACATCTGGTGTTATGTGATATGTCTTTTGTGTGTGCTTGCATTTTGATCTTCTCTATATCTCACTAGTATATTCACCTTGTGTTAGATCTGCTAACCAGTACACACACTTAGGGTTAAAAGGTTAAGGATTTTGAAAACCAGTGATTCACCCCCCCTCTCAGTGGCATCTTGTGTTCTACAATTCTTACCAAAAAAGAAATAAAACCTCTACCACAGATTACATAGGTTTTGTCATCTCCAAATCTAACTATTCCACCATCATACCTTTCCATGTTTACAATTTTTCTTTTATCACTGGTCATATGATGTGAACAATAGTTGGCAATCACTCATTCACAATTTTCTTCTACCTTATCAGCCAAAGCTTTCTCCTCAATAGAATACATAGTGCAATCAATAGGTACAGGTCTATCTTCTTTAATGGCAATAAACAAAAATTCATCTCCTTCTGATTAATCATCTATAACACCTCTATTTGCAACATAATAAGAGTTATTATGGTTCCTAAACTTTTGGTTAGACTTGTAAGGCTTATCATACTTCTCATGCTTCTCATATCTAT